>NW_024544727.1:567500-1810000 GCF_018167655.1 Microtus oregoni | reverse complement strand
CGGGCGGTCATGCTCAGCTGCAGTACTGACAGCAACTATCAGGGTCTCTGTGTGAATGACGGGCAGCTAGCAGGACACTCTCGACTGCCCACTGAGGACCGTGGGAGTGTCTGCTGCCCCTCTGAAGGCCCCTGTTGGGTCAGTCAGCTGAGCAGCGGGGCCTAGCAGTCAGCTTGTATCTGATGGGAACACTTCCCATTCTCTACTGCCTGCACTGAGCCGTTCTTAACCCTTCCAGGACAGCCCTGGGCTGTTGCACTAAGGACCAGGCAACACCTAGAACAGGATTCAGGGCTCAGAGCGCCCTGAGAGGAAAGAGGG
Organism: Microtus oregoni; assembly: GCF_018167655.1. Taxonomy (NCBI): domain Eukaryota; kingdom Metazoa; phylum Chordata; class Mammalia; order Rodentia; family Cricetidae; genus Microtus; species Microtus oregoni. Next base: position 1,809,679 of record NW_024544727.1, on the reverse strand, counting down.
GGGAAAACACTCTGGGTAGGTTGTGTGCTATTGGAGAGTTTAAGCTCCAGGCCTTGGTTGGAGCTACTCCATGTAGAATCACTCCGGAGTCTGCTTCCCAGCCCATTGTGAGAGGTCAGGCCTCTGGGTGCTGATTAGTTCCCGGGGTCTGTCTGGGTGATCTCAGACCTACCTCCTCCAAATTGCCTATAGGAAGGAAGCCTTGGACAGAGACGAAAGACCATGAGCAGAGAGGCAAACAGCTGGGGTGTGTGGGTGGGATGGAAAGGAAGCTGTGGGGTTCTTGCCCCCGAGACATGGGCCTTGTACATCAGCTCACACAGCTCAGACTCAGTAGCCTTTATCATCTGCGGTGGTCAGCCAGCCACAGAGATCCCAAACCTCCCTACTCACGCAGGGTCCCGTTAGGCCAAGCACCTCATGGTAGCCTCCGCAGGCACTTGGAACCCCAGGATGGGAATGATGCCCTCTGCAAGGCTCAGGTCACTCTGATAATCAGTGCTAGGATGGTCTGGATCTGTTTAGTCAGAGCAGAGGCCTGTGAAGTGGATACAATGCTGTGACATAATTTCATTAAGTCTAAAATAAGATGGGAATGAGGGCCAGTGCACTGGTCCTCAGCTTTAATGGCCCAAGAGTATCTTTGGGCTAACCAGGGCTCAACCCAGAAGAGGCTTGGCAAAAGGTTCCTTTCCATGCTGCCAGGGCTCCACTTGGGTTAAACAGTCAGTATCAGACTGGGTTCCTCCCATCTTTCCTAGGGAACCCTCTTCAGTCCATGAATGGCCAGGGGAAAAGAAGCCCAAATGTGCAGAGCCTCCATGAGGCCCTACAACTGTGGTGTGGCAGATTTGGTGATGCCCGTTTGCCATGCCACACAGGACATATCTAGAACTCCTACAGAGGCCCGAGGAGTCAGCCAGTGTCGGCGGACAGCTGCTGACTGGCATCTGTTTACCCAGATCTGGGATGACGAGTCACAGGATAGAACCTGACTTCAGGGCCCATGGTCAGTGGAGGACAAGAACTGAACCTTGGACAAGCTATGGCTGGGATCCTGGCAACTCTGTGGTGGTTCTGAGCCATTCGGGCCACCCCAATCCTGTACTGGGCACTGTCCCCGGCACTGAGCCGTGGTCCCCTTGGGGTAAACTCCCTACAGGAAGTGTTTACCCACAGGTCCTCGCAGAGCTAAAGCCCAGTCTTTAGAACTCAAGCAGCCTCTTCTTGGGCCAATCCTGAGCCCCTGAGGACACTGTTAAGTCCACTTCAATCCCTGGCGTCCTTATTTTCTGAATCTTCCCCTGGCCTGGGCCCGGGGTATGCACTGCCTCAAACGTCAGCATCCTAGGGATTGGCACCCTTGGCAGATGCTTCTTATGGCTATGACAGATGGGAAGAAGTCGTGCTTCCTTGGGCCTCCAGTGGAATGGTTCCTGGGGGTATCTTGTGAGCCCCCCCTCTTTCTTTCAACAAAAGGAAGACAGTGACCAAAAGCACTTCTCTACTATTGATACCTGAGCCAGGACACTGATGGGTCCTCCGTCAGAGGGCGGATGGCCAACTGTAGCTGCAGGGGTAGGCACAGAGCCCAGAGTGGAAGACACTCCGGTGAAAGCCTTCAGCTCACAAGGCAGGGTGTTGGTGTCCACAGCTTGGGTGACAGTGGGGTTTGGTTACAGGTTGGCCTTGCACTGCACGGCGGAGGAGCGGGGAGGCACCCATCTGTGCTCTTTCTGGTGGGAGGAGGGAAAGGGAGCCATTGGAGGGGTGCCCTGGGTAGTGGCAGAGGAAGGGAAGCTGGGCTGGGGACCGGGAGTAGGAAGTTGCAGCTCGGGTGGTGATCTGAAGTTGGGTGTTGCAGGAGGCGGACACAGACGACCATCAGGGGACTCTAGGTTTTGAAGAGTTCTGCGCCTTCTACAAGATGATGTCCACTCGCCGAGACCTCTATCTGCTCATGCTGGCCTACAGCAACCATAAGGACCATTTGGACGCCTCCGACCTGCAGCGCTTTCTGGAGGTGGAGCAGAAGGTGAGGCCTGGCCGAAGCTGTGTAGTTGGTGGGCGTGGCTGGTGGGCGTGGTCGGTGGGTGTGACCGGCGGGTGCGGCCGGAGGGTGTGGCTTCAACTTCAGCCTTAGTTTCTGCCATCACGTGTTCAGAGATTCATAGCCGAACAGGACTGAGCCTTTGATATTGCCAGACAAGTGAAGAAGCTTACAGTTTTTTTCACAGACGAGGGGTCCCCTGGTCAGCTCCATTCTGGCATTGGGTCTCCACCGAAGCCTCCAGAGGGTCACACCTGCCCTCGGCGTTTCATGGGCCGGGTTCCATGGCCTAGCCTTCGAGAACTACCCTTCTCTGTGCCTGTCTACACACGTGTCCTCCCTGACTTCAGATGTGGCCTCCTGCAACTACCTGTCCCTTCACCAAACATATAAATACCCTAGGACTGTTTACCTTGGCCCCAGGAAGTCAGTCCACCAACAGGGAAGCAACAGAAAAGTCAGGTGCCCCTAAGCTCTGCCCTGCTGCCTAGACCATTCACTTCCACAGCCTCAGAGCCCGCCCCTCCCACCTTAGAACTGGGCACGGATGAGGAGATGGCAGGGACACGGAGGCCAAGTGTACAGAGAGCACTTCCATGGAAAGTACAGTAGCTTGTGGCTCCCTCTGGTGGCACCTTGAGGTCAAGGGTCTTCCTGGATCTTTTCTCAGGAGGAGGGCTTGCCTTGGGGCGTAGGTACCGGCTGGGACTTGCTCAAGGTCCTCCGTTTTGCACAATTTCATGCCCAGAGCCCCCCTTACAGTGACTGACCATGTCTGACCACAGCAAGGAGGGGACTAGGTAGGTGAACAGCAGCTGTGAGCTTGGGGTTTGAGGTTTGGTTCCTGGCTCTGCCCAGGATTGCCCCCTCCCCACCACCATGGCCTACTTCACTCCACAAGGTTGCCCCAAACCCAACTGTCTTCATTTCTTTCCTGTAGCTGTGATAAAACACCATGACAAAAGTAACTTAAGGGAAAAGGGTTTATTTGGCTTACAATTCCAAGTTGTAGTCCACAGTGGCAGGGAAGTAAGTCCGAGTCAGCAGCTTGAGCAAGCAGGGCCGCACGGTTTCCACAGTGAGTGCACATGTCTGTGTGCCCAGCCTGCATTCTCTGTATTACACAGTCCAGGGCTCCTTTCCCAGCCGATGGTCCCACCCACAATTAAGATGGGTCTCCCACGGCAATTAACATGAAGACAGTCTCCTCTAAAGCTGTCCCACAGCCTATCTAGACAAGACATCTCACGGAGACTTCTTTTCCTGGTGACAGTTCACCCTTTGGAGTACCACCCCGCCTTCAGGCTTTCCCCCCCTAATGTCATGGCTGGATCCCACCCTATGGCAGCCATATTTTCCCCCCTCAACCAGAGAGTAACCCCAAATCCATGTGACCTGTAGTCCGCTGGCTGCCGGTTCCAGAGAAAGGGCAAGAAATGGTGATGGCGGCAGGAGGAAGGGGGAGCTGCCTGGAGGTGGCCCATGCTGTGACTAAACAGCCCTGCCTCTACTCTGGCCTAGATGAACGGTGTGACCCTTGAGAGCTGTCAGAATATCATCGAGCAATTTGAGCCTTGCCCGGAAAATAAGAGCAAGGGGGTCCTGGGCATTGACGGTGAGTGGGGGGTGCCGGGCGTGGATGGGGAGTGGGGGGTGCTGGGCATTGACGGTGAGTGGGGGGTGCCGGGCATTGACGGTGAGTGGGGGGTGCCGGGCGTGGAAGGTGAGTGGGGGGTGCTGGGCGTTGATGGGGAGTGGGGGGTGCCGGGCATGGATGGGGAGTGGGGGGTGCCGGGCGTGGATGGGGAGTGGGGGTGCCGGGCGTGGATGGGGAGTGGGGGGTGCCGGGCGTGGAAGGTGAGTGGGGGGTGCCGGGCGTTGATGGGGAGTGGGGGGTGCCGGGCGTTGACGGTGAGTGGGGGGTGCCGGGCGTGGACGGTGAGTGGGGGGTGCTGGGCGTGGACGGTGAGTGGGGGTGCCGGGCGTGGATGGTGAGTGGGGGGTGCCGGGCATTGATGGTGAGTGGGGGGTGCCGGGCGTTGATGGTGAGTGGGGGTGCCGGGCGTGGATGGTGAGTGGGGGGTGCCGGGCGTGGATGGTGAGTGGGGGGTGCCGGGCATTGATGGTGAGTGGGGGGTGCCGGGCATTGACGGTGAGTGGGGGGTGCTGGGCATGGATGGTGAGTGGGGGTGCTGGGCATTGACGGTGAGTGGGGGGTGCTGGGCATTGACGGTGAGTGGGGGGTGCCGGGCATTGACGGTGAGTGGGGGGTGCCGGGCATTGACGGTGAGTGGGGGGTGCCGGGCGTGGACGGTGAGTGGGAGGTGCCGGGCATTGATGGTGAGTGGGGGGTGCCGGGCATTGATGGTGAGTGGGGGTGCTGGGCGTGGATGGTGAGTGGGGGGTGCCGGGCGTGGATGGTGAGTGGGGGGTGCCGGGCGTTGATGGTGAGTGGGGGTGCTGGGCGTGGACGGTGAGTGGGAGGTGCCGGGCGTTGATGGGGAGTGGGGGGTGCTGGGCATGGACGGTGAGTGGGGGTGCTGGGAATTGGTGGTGAGTTAGCAGTTCTGGGGGATGATGGGAAACTCTTGGGGCAGCTGCACACCTGTGGGGCAGGTGGTTCCGAGTTGAGCCCAGTGACAGAGCTACACTGTGCCACACTCCTGTGCTCCACTGCAGGCTTCACCAACTACACCAGGAGCCCTGCGGGTGACATCTTCAACCCCGAGCACCACGGAGTGCACCAAGACATGACACAGCCCCTGAGCCACTACTTCATCACCTCATCCCACAACACCTACCTCGTGGGGGACCAGCTCATGTCCCAGTCTCGGGTAGATATGTATGCCTGGGTCCTGCAGGCCGGCTGCCGCTGTGTGGAGGGTAAGCGCTCCTGGACTCTGCGTCCTCCAGCACGGAGGACCAGTCTTGGCTGCAGATGGCACCTCCTTTGGAAAATGGGCTGGACTTGAGTAGCCATGGGGGCCTCTGGCAGGGTTCCTTCTCTTATCACTTAGAGAGCAGACCCCCGCCCCCCAACACACCATGGTTGGAGTCCAGGGACCCAGCCTTCCTAGGCTCACACAGCCAAGCCCCTTGGGCTAACCAGGCTCTGCTTGCCCACAGTGGACTGCTGGGACGGGCCTGATGGGGAGCCTATCGTGCACCATGGCTACACTCTGACCTCCAAGATCCTTTTCAAAGATGTCATCGAAACCATCAACAAATATGCCTTCATCAAGAACGAGTGAGTGGCCAGGGCTTCTGGGGGCCAGCTCCTGTGGCAGGCAGGGGGAGGGCAACCAGGGTCTGGGTCTCTTTCCTTCTGCGTTTCCCTGTGGGCTGTGACTGTAACATCCAACTGGCAGGTTTTGTTTAGAGATTATTCTCTGAGGAGAGTGGTGGGGGGGAAGGATGACTATGTGCATAGCCTATCCACACACACTTAGTGGCATCTCTGACCTCAGCCACCCATAGACATGATGATCTGAGTACTAATTACCCCCAGGAAACCACTCTGTGTCCAGACTCCATTTGCTGTCACTCAACTGTGGCCGTAGATGCTGCCGAGAAAAAAAAATCCAATTTGCTGGCTGGAAATAGAAGACATTACCTTGTCTAAACAAGACTCTGAAGCAGGGGTGGGGCTGGTGAGATGGGGAACCAGGTGGATTCAGGGAACAGAAGCAGTTTTGTGGGGAGGTATCAGTAAGGCTCTCGGGATCGTGGCCGAGGAGGGTGCTACAGCTCAGGAGCAGCTGGGATGCACAGACGTCCTGTAACCGACTGGGGGCTGTTTCTGTGAGCCGGCATCATATTCCCCTCAAGGTCCCTGCTCTGTCTGCCCTTTCCACATCATGCAATTACCTACTTCTTGTTCTGGGCCCCTAAGGTTTCTAAACAGGTCATGATTGCCTTTTGGTAAAATCAAAGTCAGATGTGTATACATACAGTTAAAAATAAACAAACCGCACAAGCAAAGCAGAGCATTTAAAAAAGCTCCACCTCACACGCTTCATTCTGCACCGAGCAGGCAGCAACTCTTGTGCTTGGTGGTACACGCCAGGCTTAGGTTCCTTCCTGGGACCCCTGTCAGGACTCGAGGGCCATCCGCTGTCTAGCTCACCAAGGTTGTGTTTTTCACAGTTTATTCATTATTCTCCATTATTTAATAATGCCATATTCAAACCATGACTTTTTCAGACACCCTACTTTCCGGGAGTTTATGGTTGCCTTTGTTTTTTTTTTTTCTCACGCTTTCTTTACTCGTCCCCCAAAATTTCTCAGTTTCTTTCCTACCTGTTTATTTACTTTTCAGAGTTCTTGGTGGGTCACCTCTTAGAGCAGATGGCAGATCTTTTACCTAACTATTCCATCATTCTAAGGTATAGGTGGCCTGTTTGCCTACAGACCTAGGGCCTAGTTGTGCTCCAGGGTCCTGGCCTCTTCCCACCCTCTTGTCTTGGTACCACAGGTACCCAGTGATCCTGTCCATTGAGAATCACTGTAGTGTGGTTCAGCAGAAGAAGATGGCCCAGTATCTGACCGACATCCTTGGGGACAAGTTGGACCTGTCTTCAGTGAGCAGTGAGGATGCCACTATGCTTCCTTCTCCACAGATGCTCAAGGGCAAGATCCTGGTGAAGGTGACTTTGCTGGGGCCACCACTGTGATGGCCTGGGGCCAAGCTGGAGAACTGCAGTACCTATAGACAGATTTGGGGGCCACTCACTCTTGGGATAACCATGTCATCTTGAGAATTACAGTATCTATAGACAGATTGTGGGGCACTCACTCTTGGGATAACTATACCATCTTGGGAATTACAGTATCTATAGATAGATTTGGGGGCACTCACTCTTGGGATGACTATACCATCTTGGGAATTAAAGTATCTATAGACAGATTTGGGGGCCACTCACCCTTGGGATGCCCATATCATCTTGGGAATTAAAGTAGGTATAGACAGATTTGGGGGGGCACTCACTCTTGGGATGACCATATTATCTTGGGGATTACAGTATCTATAGACAGATTTGTGGGGCCACTCACTTTCAGGATGACTATATGATCTTGAGCCACTTCCCTTATACGCCCACTGCCACAACAGCAACCGGCCTGGTTGTCCAACCCCAACCCACTTGCTGGCCTGAGACTCCAAGAAGGAGCTTGAAGAAGGCCCCCTCCCTAGTGAAGTTTCTCCTCGTGGGTACCAGCTACTGGTTTCCTGTACCCCTTTCCCCAGGGGAAGAAGCTCCCTGCCAACATCAGCGAAGATGCAGAAGAGGGTGAAGTATCTGACGAAGACAGTGCCGATGAGATAGAGGACGATTGCAAGCTCCTCAACGGGGATGTGAGTGGGGGCCAGACGCTCTGATGGGGGTCCTAAGGGTGGGGAGCCCATGGTCCAAGGGGATGAGCCAGACGCTCTGATGGGGGTCCTAAGGGTGGGGAGCCCATGGTCCAAGGGGATGCGCCAGATGCTCTGATGAGGGTCCTATGGGTGGGGAGCCCGCAGTCCCCCAAGGGATGAGCCAGACGCTGATGGGGGTCCTAAGAGTGGGGAGCCCATGGTCCAAGGGGATGAGCCATACACTGATGGAGGTCCTAAGGGTGGGGAGCCCATGGTCCAAGAGGATGAGCCAGATGCCGATGGGGGTCCTATGGGTGGGGAGCCCGCAGTCCCCCAGGGGATGAGCCAGACGCCAATGGGGGTCCTAAGGGTGGGAAGCCTGTGGTCCCCCAGAGCAGACTCTTGGCCTGGTTGACAGGAAGAGTGACAGCTGGGAGGGATGGCCGTAAGGTTAATGCCCATGTGGTGTGCAAAGCTGCCTAGCTTCTGAGGTTGTTCTATGCTAGGGTCTGTTTGCCGCCTGCTTGGCCCTCTGATAAGAGACGTGAGTCTCCTGTCCAACCCGCAGGCCAGCCACACAGCTACCGCTGCCCCACTCTGGTGTCCATTGCTAGGCTGGCTCTTAGATTTTGTCTCTGGTGCTGACCTAGTCCTCTTGGCCGTCCAGTGATTGGAGGCACCACTGAGCAGGGGTCGGGGTGCACTTTGGGTTCCACCTCAGCTGCCTGGTCAGTCCATGCCCAGTTACCCCAGGCCCAGCTCCAGTGCTGAGACCTCCTGTATGGTGGAGACCTCCGGTGTGACAGGCCCCTCTAGAGATCACCTCCACTTCAGCTTGTCTGGACCAGGGCTGGGGGCTGTGGAGGGGGCCTGAGCGGTCTGCAGGAGCCTTTGCTGTTGGGGTTGGGGGTTGGGGAGCTGAGTGGAGGCAGGCTCTGTAGCTGACATCTCTCCTCTGAGCATTGCTCATCCACTGCTCTCAGCAAAGACTTTATTTCCCCCCGAGGAGTCGTCAGATGAGAAAATAATTGTGCAGGAGGCTTCCGGGCCAGAGTTGGCTAATTGTTTTAGAAAACCCTGAGACAGCAGATTCTTCCTATTTTGGGTGTGCCTGCACATGTCTCTGGCTGGCTCAGGATGGTGGCAGAACTTATGACTGTGACATCCTTAATAGCCACTCCATCCTGAGCACCCAGGGAGTCCTGAAGTCCCAGACCGAAGTCTTCCCTCAAGCGCTACAAATACATCGGTGTCTCACTGGGCTTATCTTGTCAGAGAGCGCACCCAGCCAGGGTTTGCGGTTTCTCCAAAGTCTGTCCTGGCCCTACTGTCCACTTGACATGTATGGTGGCCAGTGTGTGGGTCCCATCCTCCTCCACTGGGACCCCCCAGGCAGGACCGCATGTGTCTGGGTTTTAGTGCTATCCATAGCTGTCCAGGGAAAATCACAGTCTCTGCACTGAGACTCACAGGGGATGTACAGGGACTATTGATGGTTGCCCCCTCTGCTGCTCACTGGAGTGGGGACAGATGCCAACGGGCTGACCTCTGGCTGCGGCAGGCCTCCACCAATCGGAAGCGTGTGGAAAACATTGCCAAGAAGAAGCTGGATTCTCTAATCAAGGAGTCCAAGATCCGCGACTGCGAAGACCCCAATGACTTCACTGTCTCTACGCTGTCCCCATCTGGAAAGCTCGGGCATAAAGCAGAGGCCAAAAAGGTGAGACCTGTGTTGCTGACACACGCTCCTCCAACAGCCAGTCTGCCGGCTGAGTGAGGGCCCCAGAATATGTGGTAGTAAATGTATATACACACACAGGTGCTAGTATGCAAGGTATATCTATAAAGCTATCCATATACACACCTGTGAGTACACCTGCACCTGTGCTCATGCTGGTACACATACATATACCTGCATCTAAACACACATACGCACAATGCTTGTGCATATATACCTGCATGCCCGCCTACAGACACATACACCTCTGCATATACACTTGCATGCACACATGTACATATGCATGCTTGTGTGCTCATATTGCACAAGACTCATACATCTGCACATACCTACACACATATCTATACACACTCCTCGGCACATGTCTGTACAACACTCACACATGTTCACATACCTGCATACCTTCCTGTACACACTCATGTATTTGTATGTAGTCCCGTGGGGACCTATGACTTCTCTCAGAGAGGCTTTGAGCACTGCCTACCTTGGTGAGGGTTTCGTGGGTGACAGAGGGGTGGACATCAGGACCTCAGGGCCCAGCCAGTCCTGGGAACTGCCCACTACCTGAAGCAACTCACAGATATGTGGGGAAGTACAGAGAGAATAGCCTTCAGAGACTGTCCTGGCAGGTGTGGTGGGATGGAGGCCAGAGCCAGACAGGCTGGGCCAGACGGTGCAGTCAGTCGGTGCACCTCTGGAGGGTGGCAGCAAGCCAGGCTTGAAGGACAGGTACACTGGATAGTGGCCTGAGTAAAAGATTCATATAGCAGCTGGCAGGTTGGGCAGCTGGCCTCACGGCTCAGCAGGGCGTCTGCAGGGTGAGAGATGGCTGGAATAGCTCCCATTGCCTGGGAGCCTTCCCTCCCCTCCCCTTCCCATCCTGTGGCACTGGCTCACTCTTCGCTGCTTCCAAGGCTCTTGGGAGGGCCGGAAGCGGGCCTGTCCCTGATGAACAAGGTCTTCTGCTGCTGTGTTTTTAGAGGTGTGTTTGTTTCCACCCACAACACTGGAGGGCTTAGCATAGCTGGTATGATAGCCCCGTGCAGGTGGCTCACACAGGTCACATGCATGAAGCCTTCTTTTTATTTTTAGCTCCCAGATATTTGGGCAGGAGAGGCTAGCCTGCCTGATGCTTTGCCCAGCGTTTGCTAGCAGAGGCTGAATGGAGGTGGGGCCCTGTAACGGGTCCAACCCTAGTGAGGTCTACAGGAGTTCTGCTTTTCTTGGCCAACAAGAGGGAACCTGGGTACAGGAGCACAACTTGGCCCCTACTGTGTCTTTTGGGAATAACTGTGCTCAGGGAAAGCTTCTTGGAAAAGGAGAGGAGGGGGAGGAGGGCAATTCCTTTATTTGAGATACCCAGGGTGGGGGAGAAGCTTGGACCCCCAGCCTGACAATTCACCAGGCTGTGACACAGGACAGACAGAAAGGGCATGCGTAATGAAGCTTGCTGAGCTCTAGGGGCTGAAGAACTGTGGCATAGGGTACTGACTAGCCAGGGAGCTTCTTGGCCTGCAGTCCAGATGGAGGGGTAGATATCTGTGCGCCTATCATGAGCCATTCTGGCCATTTTTTTTTTTTTATTTTCTGGGCTAGGTGTCATTCTCTCTGCATATGAACCTTGAGGACACGAGGCTCAGCTTAGGAGTTCTTGTGAGGCAGGAGGAGGGTTTGGGAGTAGCTTGTGACTATGAAGGGGGGGGCAGAGGAGATCCCCTACTAGCAAGCAGTTAAGCATAACTCCAGAGGGTGCAGGAGAGTACCACTGGGGCCCTGTCCCTCAGGTTGGCCCCAGAAAAGGATTTCTTCTGCTGAGGGTGGAGCCTTAACTCCTGTCCTTGTCTGTGGAGATGACCCTGCCCCCTGCCCCGTTGCTGCCTGTACTACTTTGCCCTGAACATACCCCATGATCAGCTGCTCACAGCCCCCCAGGGAGGCCAGGTCAAGCTGCGTATGTGTGGTGCTTCTGGAATGGTGGTGGCTGTTAGCCTCGTCATGTGAACTGTGGCTGGTGAGCGCACACCTGTGTGGTTAGTGCACACTTCTCCTAATGTGTGTGCATATTTTAGTCATTCAAGCATCATGACGGCAACAGTTTGAACAGTACTTAAAAAGCCCAGAAATGTGTCAGCCTCATGAGGTTCTCAACACGAATGCGGCTTCTAGGGCTTCTCCCACCGCATGTCTCCAAACTAAGAGGAAAATGGACTATCGTCATTGGGGGCTGATAGGCTGAAGAAAGTATTGCAGGGCACAGGTAAACCTGGTACCTCAGCTACTGGGATTCTGTCTCTGGCTCTGGACCTTGGCAGTCTAGTGGCTGGAAGGGCCTGGCTAACATGGGCCTCAGAAAGGGCCAGCCGCATCTGGTCCTGACCCTCCTGGAGGAGAGAGGAGGAATTCAAAGTGAAGGCAGCTGGCAGGAGCTCGAGGTCATCATCACGTCAGTAAGTTCAGCAACAGGGGGAGCTTGATGATGCCAAGGCGGAGCAGCTGAGGCAGAAGAGAGCACGGGGAAACATCAGCCGTTTCCTGAGACAGTGGGAGAGAACCCAGAGTTCTCTGTGGTCACAGAGACCACAGTTGCTCACGCCATAAAGACCATGACGTATACAGGGGTGTGTACATATGTGTACGGTGTATACAGGAGTCCACAATATGTGCAGAAGTCCACAGTGTGTGCAGGGGGCCAAGGTGTGTGTGCAGGGGTCCATAGTATGTGTGTGGGTCCATGCTGTGTTCAGGTATCCGTGGTGTGTGGAGATGTCTATAGTATATGACGAAGTGTCCATATACATGTATAGGTGTTGTAGCAGCGTAAACGAATGCAGACAGATTGTAAAAAAATATATATAGTTTTAATGTAGAAATAGACTTACAGAACCACCGTTCATGCGGAGACCAGGAAAGCAGAAGAGACAGCTCGGAGCACGCTCACCAAATTTATAGGCAGACATTAGCCTGAGGCGAACAGGGCACCTCCTGACTAGAACTCTCCTGAGTTCCCAGATGTCCGTGCAAGAGTTGTGGGGGCGTGAGTGAGAATAGCCATAGCGATCTTGGAGAAGCATGCGTACAGTACAGTTGTTCAGGGTGAACAAGCATTCAGGATTGGGTCCTGGGCCCCAAGGGCAGGGCCTGGGAGGACCACTGGGGTGTGTCTACCCTGTGCCCAGTGTGTAGGTAGTCCCACCCTGTACTTCCCAGCCTCATGTAGCTGGATCTTGGATTATTCACCTAAGTTGTGTAGAAATCGGCTGGGGCGTTGGGCTTCAGGGGTTTTCAGAAAAGAATTATGTAAGCAGAGGCCACTGAAGACTAATCCAGATGTGAACTGCACCTTATTATGCAGCCTCCATCTGTGATAAAGGAATCTGGAGCTGGTTACTTGGTTTAAACTATACGTCATTGAAGCTGGTGTGGGCAGATGAGTCAGTGCTGCTTCTGACCCAAGTCCAGCCCTTCAGGCATCTTCCTGGTAGCTGTGTTTGGCTCCCCCAAATCAGTGCCTTGCTCCCAGACCTGGTCAACTCTGCTTTCTCCAGAAAGGCCTTCTGGGGCCACCCGGGAGCCGCCCTGACCTCCCTGGATGGACAGAGATTGGGTTCAACTTCTGTTTGCCTCTCAGGGTCAGAGTAAGGTCGAGGAGGATGCGGAGTCAGGGGAGGACACTGGGACAAGCAGGAGGAACAGCCGTCTCCTCATGAGCAGCTTCTCCAGGCGCAAGGTGAGCGGAGATCCTGGGCTGGGGTGTCCCATCTGGGGCTCCTTTCGTCTCTGTACCGTTCGCTAGCTATGGTTGGGGTTAGTGTCCCAAGGTCAGGAGCTCTGACTACTGCCCTCCCTTGGCCCACGCTGGCCAATGTCTGGGGTTCAGATATCCCATGACTGTCTGAGAGTCCCCCAGGGCCAGGGCACTGCAGATACCTCTGTGGGTCCAACGGGGTAGGAGCTCAGAAACCTGGGGGTGAATAGCCCCTGCCCTGCATGTCCTGGCTTGACCCATGGCTTCTCAAGTCCCGATTCTACCTCCTCGCACAGAAAAAAGGCAGCAAGATAAAGAAGGTGGCCAGCGTGGAAGAAGGGGATGAGATTCTGGACTCCCCGGGAAGCCAGAGCCGAGGGTCAGTGCCTGGCCCAGTGTGTGTGTGTCCCTGAGTGCTGGGCAGACACAGACAGAGGGCTGGTGTGGGATTCCATGCTCCATTTTCATTCTGAACACTTAAGTAACAAGAAAGTGAAGCTGCTGTCCAGGCAGCTATGGAAAGGGTTGTGAAACAGGCTCAGCCTAGTTAGGGTGGTGGGGGGGGGGGTGGGGGGGCTGGTCCTAAGGTTCCACCATCTCCTGGGCACGGATACTACCTGACCCACCAGACTGCAGTTCCCACCTCTTCCTCTCAAGTCCTCCACCTGTACATTCCCTTCAGGGGCAATGTCTGTCTGTCTGTCTGTCTGTCTGTCTGTCTGTCTCTGTGCCTCCTACACCCCGTAAGAGTGCCAGTCTGTTTGTTTCCACTTGCTTCCCACAGCACCTTAGAGAGTTTTCGGGTCTCATACCTATTAGTCCAGCTCGGAGCTCATTTTCCCCAATTCCCCACAGTGGGCTCCCCTCCTCTTCAGCCCCTCTCCTTCTCCTTCCAGGCCCTGTTCTTTCTGTGTCACAACCAGCCTCTCCCCCACCGTTTTGTGTCTGCAGTCCCAGCTCTGCCATGGCACGCTGCTAAGACACCATCACTGGCCAATTTCCCTCCTGCCCAGAACCCTTCAGAAGCTCATATTCCTTACAGCACTCCTTGGCTGGGCAGGCATCCCCAGCCCTGATCTTGTACATGCTTAGGGCAGCCAGGGTCTTTGTCCCAAAGATCCCCTGAAGGCCTCATGACAGTCCATACTCAGCAGACACACATTCCCACAGCCTCATCACTGATGGGGGTGACTCCTGTCCCCCCTTCCTGTGAATACCCGGGTGGTATATACATAGAACAGAGGATACTGAGTGACCAGGACACTGGAAGGTTGGAGGGGGGTGTTTTCCTGCTGGGAGTGAAATGAACCTTAACTATCGTCTATAAGTCCCAGGTTGGCTGGGACATGTGAGCTGGGGGAGCCTGAGTGGAAGAGCCTGAAGGCTGGCTGGGACCGGATGGGAGGGGCATAGCCACAGGGTCCTGAGCAGCCCCACTACACCCTCATAGGACTGCCCGGCAGAAGAAGACCATGAAGCTGTCGCGAGCCCTCTCGGACCTAGTGAAATATACCAAGTCTGTGGGCACCCATGACGTGGAAACGGAGGGTGAGGGCCATGTGGAGGGTGGGGCCAGGCAGGTCAGCTGTGGGGTGCAGGCTGGGTGGGGTGCAGGCTGGGTGTGCTCACGCCTGGCTGGTCTGCGCCCCAGTGGCATCCAGCTGGCAGGTGTCGTCCTTCAGCGAGACCAAGGCCCACCAGATCTTGCAACAGAAGCCTGCCCAGTACCTGCGCTTCAACCAGCACCAGCTCTCACGCATATACCCCTCCTCCTACCGTGTCGACTCCAGCAATTACAACCCGCAACCCTTCTGGAATGCTGGCTGCCAGATGGGTGCGTGCAGGCCTAGGGTGCAGGGTGGGATGGTGAGAAGGGCCACTCCAAAGGCCTAGGGTGACATGAGGAACACCCTGTCTGTCCCTGCACCGCTAGCATGTGTGCTGGGCTCCCGGTCCCAGAACTCACGCGGAACGGTGTGTGAGCATCACTGACCCACACAGCCTTCTCTCTTCCCTTCAGTTGCCCTGAACTACCAGTCCGAGGGGCGGATGCTGCAGCTGAACAGGGCCAAGTTCAGTGCCAACGGCGGCTGTGGCTACGTCCTCAAACCCCGGTGCATGCGCCAGGGTGAGGGGCTCAGGCTGGGGTGGGCTCCTGTGCGGCTACCCTGGATACTGGGGCAGTGGGTGCACAGCAGAGGGGAGGGGAGGGCTGAGACTGAACTACCAGGACACTGGGAGGTTAGGGAGGGATAACTACCTTCTGGGGGTACTGTGAGCCCTAGCTATGTCAGGGGCCTGAGGGTGGGGATTTAGGGCCCTAGGCTCTGGGCTGCTTGAGATTCAGGGCTTGTCTGGGGCCCTGGTGTGCTCTAGGAGATGGAGGCTCAGGACCAGTCCCTGGTGGGCATGCCAGGAGCCATCCATAGCATTCTCCCAGCATGCCTTGACACGAGCAGCCCGAGCAAGTCCCCACCTGCCCTGTGACCAGGGTCACCTGCCCCCACTATGATGCACCAGTCCCATTCCAGGCCAAAGCTTTCTGACATCCCCATGGGGCTGTTTCCCACCAGAGGCACACACACTGATAGATAGTTAGGGGTTTGTGCCATAATCCGGGTGTTTGGCTTACACCTGTGTCCTCTCAGGTGTCTTCAATCCTAACTCCGAGGACCCCCTGCCCGGGCAGCTCAAGAAGCAGCTGGCCCTGAGGATCATCAGTGGCCAGCAGCTGCCCAAGCCACGGGACTCAGTCCTGGGTGACCGTGGAGAGGTAGGGACAAGCCCGCATGGACACAGTGGGTGGTGGGAGGGCCCGGGACCCTGGTGCCACCACTCACCCTGTCCCCAGATCATCGACCCCTTTGTGGAGGTGGAGGTCATCGGGCTCCCCGTGGACTGCAGCAAGGAGCAGACACGAGTGGTGGACGACAATGGTGAGGAGGGCACCAGATGCCAGTGTGTGCCCACGGCTGCCACAGACCCCAGTGGGATATGAGGGCCTGACCCCAAAGGAAGCAGTCAGGGCCACCTGCTTGGGGCCCAGTATCCTGTCCACTCTGGGGCCCCTTAGGTGCCAGTCATTGGTTCCAGCTTCCCACCTGCTGATTCTGTCCCCACGATCTCTAGGATTCAATCCCATGTGGGAGGAGACATTGGTGTTCACTGTGCACATGCCTGAGATTGCACTCGTACGCTTCCTTGTCTGGGACCATGACCCCATTGGACGTGACTTCATTGGCCAGAGGACTCTGGCCTTCAGCAGCATGATGCCAGGTAGGGAAGAGGCCCAGGCCTAAAGACCTTTGAGGAAAGCAAGAGTTGGCAGGGTAGGGAGGTGGGGACTTTGATGACTGGTGACCCTGTTGCTCCAGGATATCGCCACGTCTACCTAGAAGGGATGGAAGAAGCCTCCATCTTCGTACATGTGGCCGTCAGTGACATCAGTGGTAAGGTGAGTGTTGCCTCCGAGTCCTCTGTAGCCACAGGAAGAACAGTACCAGCCCCTTGCTCCCACCCGGTCCACTTCTGGGGCTAGGGCCTGGCATTCACCTCTCTGGGTCTCTTCCTCAGTCTTTGATGTGGGCTATTGGGAAGTGCTGACCCTGGATACCACCAGTGCTGCCTCTGCCTCCCAAGGGGTTTGGGGCATCCAAGTGTGCAAAGCGTCCCTGTCCCGGGATGGACTTCCCTTGTGCCCACCCCCTTGCCCTCCTCTGTTGCCATTGCCAGTCTCCGTTTTCCTCAGTGCCCTCCTATGCCCGTACATCTGGGAGCACTGACTGCTTGGCTTCTCAGCAGAGACAGAAAACCGTGACCTCTCCCGTGGCTTTCCTTGTCCCGAGTGTCCTATCCCTCTGCTTCCTAGTCCCTGAAAGGGATCTACCTGCATTTGCCCACTACCTGGGCCTTGGGCCCCCATCCCATGTGCCCTGCCCCAGGTGAGAGCAGGAACGGTTCTCAATCTGTGGAGTCCAACTGTCTGGGTTCTAAGTGGGGTCTGATACATCCTTAGGGTACAACTTGATGCAACTAACCCTTCAGGGCCTGTGACCACAGTAAGTGGGTCCCACTGGGCCCACCCCTGACTGCATCCATCTGTCCCGTGTCTGCCTGTCTCTGAGGGCCAAGGGCTGGGTAGGCCCTGCTCTGGCTGCCATGGCCACCTCACCTGCCTTCACTCTGTCTCTTTGGTCTTGCAGTCCCAAGCCTACTTTTAGAAGCTCAGCCTTGTTAGGAGTCTCAAAGGTACCCGGCGCCGCGGGACGGTGTAGCCCGCCGCCCCACCTGCATGCCAGGCCGCGCCCATTAGCATCCGTGATTCTTGGTAGCATTTTGGAGACTTGTCAGCTCATGTGACATGGATCATGACACGGTTCTGGGGTTCCCTGGGCCATCCTCAGCCAGAGAGTGGCATTTACGAGGCAGATCCAGGATTCAGCCAAGGCCAGGGGCCTGTCCTAACTTCCTGTCCACCCTCTGCCCTCTCCCCTGCCACCGAAGCTCTCTCCAACACAGCCCTGCAGGTCCTTTCCTGCCCTTCCCTTCTGTCTGTCTGCCTAAGCCGTCAGTTCTCAGCCTGTCTAGCTCTCTCCTCAGTCTATGCCAGGGTCTTAGCTGGGGTGGGGGTTACCCAGTAGGTGCTCCAGCTCGAATCCTGGATCTCCTTCTAAATGGCTTTCCAACCATGTTCACCAAATTGCATTGGATTTGGGATCTTGAATCAGGAAGCTGATTCAAGTGCTGGCCATTTTATTGCCTCTGCAGAAGGGCCCCTGGCCACCAGGCCCCGGGCCGCTCCAACGCACGAGCACGGCCCATCTTGGGGGAACGGTGGGTGTTGTTGGTGGGATGTGTATGGCATGTGAGGACCCCTGTGGCCTCTGCCCTCTAAAGAGGTAGCTGCATATACTCTCCAGCAGTGACCTATGCAGAGGGGAATGCAGGGTGGGACTGGGCACTGGTCAAATGCTGAGCCAGCCTGGAGGAAAGGTGGCCTGCTAGGAGGCAGAAGTACCTGGGAAGTAGGGAGGCAGAGCCCAAGGGAGATCAGGCCTTCCAGGCTGCTGCCACACAGGGCAGGGTGAGTGTGACCCACAGCGGCAACAGACCCCCACTTTTCTCTCTCCCCATAGCTGGGAGCCACAGCTCTCAATTCCTCAAGGCTGGGACAAGGGGGTGGCCAGGGTGTAGGGATTGCGGTCTGCCCTTGAGATAACATGGGGACGGTTCTCGAGCCTCCCTCCCAAGTTTGGGAAAGGACACATTTGTAGTCTGAAGGATGACGTGGTGTTGTCCTTAGTAGAGCTGCCAGGAAACCCTGCTCCCTGTATGTGGCGCTCCAATGTGATCTTCTGGCAGTCCATGACACCCACAGGCTCAGAGCCTCTGGAGAGCCAGTTCTCCACTGCAGCCACACTTGGGATGGGTGGGCCAGGCACCGGTTATGTGGTCTCCTTCTCTTGCAGGTCAAGCAGACTCTGGGTCTAAAAGGTCTGTTTCTGCGCGGCCCAAAGCCAGGCTCACTGGACAGTCATGCTGCTGGACATCCCCCGCCCCGGCCCTCCGTTAGCCAGAGGCTCCTGCGGCGTACAGCCAGTGCCCCAACAAAGAGCCAGAAGCCAAGTCACAAGGGCTTCCCAGAGCTGGCCCTGGGCACACAGGACGCGGGCTCCGAGGGGGCAGCTGATGACGTGGCACCCCCTAGCCCCAACCCAGCTCTGGAGGCCCCTACTCAAGAGAAGTCAGGCAGCAGCAGTCCCCGAGGTAAGGCACCGGCGGGAGAAGCAACGGAAGAGAGAACCCCGGCACAAGTGCGGTCCCCGCATGTCCCTGAAGGCCCCGGACCTGCAGGGATGGCCGCCACATGCATGAAGTGTGTGGTGGGCTCCTGCGCCGGGATGGACATTGAGGGCCTACGAAGGGAGCAGCCGCCCAGCCCGGGGACTGCGGGCAGCCACACAGCCATCAGCCAGCAGCCCCGGGCCCGGGTGGATTCACTGGGGGGCCCTTGCTGCAGCCTGAGCCCTCGAGCCACCCTGGGGAGAAAGAGAGAGGCCCCCAAGGGTCCTAGGGCTCGGCGGCATGGTCCAGGCAGTGGCTCTGTGTCCTCGGACTCCAGCAGCCCAGGCAGCCCGGGCAGCCCCAAGGTGGCCCCCTGCCAGCCAGAGGGTGCTCACAGGCAGCAGGGGCCACTGCAGGGAGAGATGAACGCCTTGTTCGTTCAAAAGCTGGAGGAGATCAGGAGTCATTCCCCCATGTTCTCCACGGGTAAGGCCCGCCATTCCTCCGCGTCCCATGTGCTGCACACCGCTGCACACCCGGCATGCCTAGGCAGCCCATGCCTGCTGTGTTCTTGTGGCTCTGCTTCACCTGCTCCATCAGCTTAACCTGCGGCCTGTCTGCCCCAGACCCCTCCCCTCTGCCCTGCACTTTGGAGGGGTGGGGAAGAGGGCAGTGTGAGTCACCTTGGCTTTTCTGAGGGCTGCATGCTGAGGAACCTAGGGATGTCCGGCCAGACCTCAGTAAGGGCTTCCCTGGTGCCTTGCTGGCTGCCCCAGCTGGTCTGACAGGGTCTAAAAGGTTCCAGCTCCTAGCCCTGCCCACCCTCCAGGGCCAGAGTCAACGACGACTCTGTACTTCAGTCCCTTCGGGAAAGTCTGATGCCAGTTGGTGGTGGTACCAAAGGGTATCCCTTGGAGTCTCCTCCGAGACCAGGCTAGAAGGTGCTTAGAACACAGTGCTGAGAGAAGCTCCCAGGGGCCCGCACTGCCCAGATGGCACTGTGGTGCTTAGCATCTGTCTGACCACCCGCCGTCTGGGCTCAGTTCCTGGCCTGCCCCTTGTCAGCAGCAGTATGAGGGAACTGGACTGAGCTGGTCACCTGAGCCCTAGCCTGGCGGGAGGGGGCCTGCCTGCTTCCATTGCACTTCTGCTCCTGCCCAGCCTTATTGTCCGTCTGTCTGTCTGCCAGCCTACCCCACACTGACCGTGTTCTCCTTTCTGTCCCTGCTCCCTGTGCTGCTTCCATAGTTAGGGATTGAGACCCGCGAGTGCCAGGTAACAGGCCTGACCCCTGTGTGTCCCCATGCTGCCCCAGCCCAAGGAGGGCCAGGCCTGGCCTGCCTGCAGCCCTGTGTGGGGCCCAGGCACCTCTCCTCCAACTTTAGCAGGGAAGGGGGGGGGTACTCTGAGTGCCATATTATAATGTATAAATGGAGATGCCCAGCTGCTGGGATATCCTGGGATGGGCTGGCCCCTAGGCTTGGCTCAACACTCATTGATGAGATCCATAATCTCTCTCTTTCTGTCCCCCTCCCTCCCTTCTTTCTCCTGTTCCGTTTCACTTCTGTCTCTAATCCCTCCTTGTCTCCATCCCTCTCCGCCTCGTCTCCTCCCGTCTCTTCTACTGCAGATACTCGCCTCTTCCCCCTGCAGCGGCCCATCTCCCCCCTGTGCAGCCTGGAACCCATTGCGGAGGAACCAGCCCTGGGCCCTGGCTCCCCACTACAGGCAGCTGTCCCCATAGGTCCTTCTCAGGAAGGGCCCCAGTGCCCTGTAGAACCAGGAGCCAAAGTGACCAGCCCCCAGCGGACAACTCTGGGAGCTTCTGGAACCCTGCAGCTCCGGACTGGGGGCAATAGGGACAATGAAGAGTCACTCCCCAAATCACACAATGGTGGGATCCCTAGTGGGCCACGTGAGGGGACCTCTGGCAGACAGACTGACAGCAAGAGCCGCTCCTGGGCCCTAGGCCACCCGCCAGTGGTTAGAAGGGCCAAGAGCGAGGGCCAGGTGCCCTTGGAGACTTCTCCCGTGCCTGCAGTGTACTCAGACGCTACGGGCACCGACAGGTTATGGCAGCGGCTGGAGCCCGGCAGTCACCGGGACAGTGTGTCCTCATCCTCCAGCATGTCATCCAACGACACTGTCATAGACCTCTCATTGCCCAGCCTGGGCCTCTGCCGCAGCCGAGAGAGCATCCCGGGGGGCTCCTTTGGACGCCTGACCCCACGGCCCTGCTTGGCCTCAGCTGCCCGTCCTGACCTGCCTCCTGTGACCAAGAGCAAATCGAATCCCAACCTGCGGGTTGCTGGTGGGCTGCTTCCCGTTCCCGATGAGCTGCAGCCCCGGCCTCTTGCTCCACGGCTGACCAGCCTCCACCCACGGCCATCCTGGCATCACCTTCCCTTGGTGGGCCTGCAGGACTGCCCAGCGTCTGCCAAGTCCAAGAGTCTGGGGGACCTGACAGCTGACGACTTTGTTCCCAGCTTTCAGGGCAGTGCCAGCAGCCTCAACTGTAGCCTGGGTGTGGGGCATCAGGAGCTGGAGCCAGGGTTGAGGCGAGACACCCTCACAGAGCAGCTACGCTGGCTCACTGGCTTCCAGCAAGCTGGGGATATCACATCACCCACCAGCTTGGGCCCAGTTGGGGATGGGCCTGGAGGGGGCCCTAGCTTCCTAAGACGGTCCTCCTCCCGTAGCCAGAGTCGTGTGCGTGCCATTGCCAGCCGGGCCCGCCAAGCTCAGGAGCGCCAGCAGCGGCTAAGAGGCCTGGACTCACGAGGTCCCCCGGAGGAGGAGCGGGGTACCCCCGAGGGCGCCTGTTCTGTAGGCCATGAAGGCTATGTGGATGTGCCAATGCCCACCAAAGGGGCCCCCGAGCAGGTGTGTGGTGCTGCTGAGGGCCGGCTGCTGCTCAGGCTCTGACCCTGCCTGACTCAAACTCGAGCCCTTCCCTGTGACTGCCTACAGGGGAGGCTGGCCTCAATTCACCCTTTGCTCAGGAAATGAAGCCACTGGGTCCCCAAAGTGTTGTGCCCCACCCGTTGTCTGTGGAGCACCCAGTAGCCTCCCCCTCAATCTTAGCTGTCCTCTTGTCTCTACCCTGGAAAGCAAGGTACAGCACCGCCCACCTGCCCTAGTGGGCAGTCTCCACACTTTAAGATATATATACATAGAAAGCTATTTAACTTTTTAGAACCCAAACTTTCACAAAATTAAAATGATTCTGAGCCCTCCCCCACTGTCCTACCTGGTGTCTGCCCCCGTGGTGTATGCCGTGTTGTTTGCCCCAGAATGCCTGTGACGCCGACAACTGCTAGGATGTTTGTCCTCGTGTGTCTGTCTGTCCCTGTGGTGTATGCCGCGTTGTGTGCCCCAGAATGCCTGTGACACCAACAACTGCTAGGATGTTTGTCCTTGTCCCCCACCCCACCGTGCATCTGGCTTGTTCTGAACAAAACACCCAGCAACTGCGTAAACCTGGGAACACAACTCCAATAAATGCATCAGGCCTGTTCTGCGTGGACTCACCTTGCACCCTTCCTTCTGGGCCACTCCCTGCGGCTGCAGCAGATCCGTCTAATAGGGCAGAGAGGGCAGTCTTCCAGGGTAGGCCTGGGTAACCCCTCAAGGGGGCATGCTCAAGCTTCCGCTGTGGGTGCTGTAGGGCAAATGACTTTAGGCCCATCCGTCTCCTGGAGAGCTGCGGTGCTGCGGCCGAAGTGAGGCCTTCAAACTGGCTGTTGGCCAAGAGAGCTCCACCCAGCCCTGCCAGGAAGGATACACCTCTGGGGACGACTACTCTGCCCTCACTCTCCTCCAGCCACGGCAGGGCCACGGGTGTGGTCTCAGGGAATGGAGCAGACTCCACTCTGGCTAAGAGACGGATGGAGGTGCAGACAGGGCCGTCTGTGGGATGACAACTATTTGGCCACAGGCTGGTCCCCTCCCCATAGTAAGCAGTTGAGGTGGGGACACAGGCAGGCCCCAGACAGTACTAACTTATGCTCAGAGCCCTGATCATCCTCTTCTGTCTCTTCCCTTCTGAGGGCCCAGCCAAGGCAGATTGGAGGCCCAAGGGCCCTGTAACCCAGCCTCATGCTGGGCCTGGAGTCACCCTAAGGTGGGCTAGGATTGAGGATCTTTCCAGTTTAGGCAGCGGGGCCTGACTGCCTGGAGTTCAAGGAAAGCAGGAAGTCTACCCTAGCAGGGAGGGCGTCCCCATCCAGGGACCAAGGAGCATACCCCAATTTGTGAATGGGGACTTCTGACATTAGATGCCTGGCTTGGGGCCTACTGGTACCTGGGCTGATGACTTGAGGCCCTGGGCTAGGCTGGCAGTTGGGGAAGCAGGCCCTGGACTCAGAACTCCAGGATGCTGCTTTTGTGGTGCCTGTGCCCCCTGGTGGCTGTCTGTTGGAGAGCACTCATCTACAGGCATGGCATAATGGCCGGTACAGCCCAAGTCAACATCCGGGGAAGGTTGCAGAGACATCAGGTAGGGCCTGGAATGGCCTCCGAAAACCTCTGAGGGCAAGGAGAAGGAGTGGGGTAAGTCGAGAGGACCTGGATCTAGGCACAGGCCCAGAACTGAGAAGGCTGGATGCTGGTGGTCTTAGTGGAGAAGAGGCGGAAGGCAGAGCGGCCCCCACCATGAAAGGGACCCCTCAGCTGGTGATAAGCATCTGGCCGAGCGGCTGCCATTTCTTTCCACCGGGGGGGGGGGGGGGGGGACACAACGACACGACCCAGCAGAGCTGGTGTTGGCCTCTTCAGTCTTTTCCACTGGAGCCCCAGGCTCCACCCCTGCAGCACAGCCCTGGGAACACCTGCGTGGCTCCACCACACAGCCTTAATGCATGGCTGTTTGTGGCCGCACACCCACCCCTTGGGTCAAGTCAATTAAGGAAGGAGCCCACGAGCCTTGGTACACCTGAGGCACCGCACAGTGTGGCACTCCCAGGTGCCAAGCCCTGGGGACTGAACTCAAAGCCACAACAGCAAACCCATATAGGATGCCGGGCTCTGCCCAGCTCCCTTCCAAGAACCCTTGAGGGTCCTTCATGTCAAAGCTTCCTCTCCAGCAGCTCTTGAAACAGGAGAGCAGCTTAGCAGCTCGTGCGCTCCCAGGAGCCGGGTCAGCAGACACTGGTGTTTGCTCCTTCTGAGTCAAGAAACAGGAATGGCAGAAACACTGGGACCCAAGGAGGTGATGTAATAGGCCTGGCAGTTCAGCACTCGGTAGCTCCAGAGGTGACAGAGGTAGTTGGCTAGGGCCGCCACAGACCACTGGGGCTATGGGCATTTTCTCAGCAGCACACAAAGTGGATCTGGTCTCTGGGAGACTTGTTGTGCCAGGCACTGCTTCCCACCAGGTGAATACATGTGTATTTATATATTTATATATATATGTATATATATATAAAAGATTATTTAACAGTTAAATACATCCCAACAGCAGTGTCCCACAGGACAAATGCTAGGTTGGGTGGCCCTGGTACATGTGCTGTCAGTCACAGAAGCACAGTTTCAATACTCCGGTGTGACTTAGGTTCCTCACAGTAAATCATATTCCTGACGAGGGACAGGCAGGCAGGTCTGGCAGTGGGCGTCTCACTCGGTGGGAACCTCGTATTTGAAGATGACACTGAAGAGCTGGCCCCCTAGCCGCTCTGCCAGCCAGGCGTTCTTCACCACTGCCAGCTTGAGGCTCTCGCAGCGCAGCGATGCATGGTAGTTGGTGTGGATGGCACGGCCCATTCCCTCGATGACCACCAGGTCCGCACCACGTTCCCGCACCAGCACGGCCAGCCCCTTGTCTAGGCGGCTTCAGGGAAGAAGGTGGCAGCAATGTTGGGCAAGGGGCTGGACATAGTCTGCTCTGAGCACACCCTGGTGAACACCAACCCTGTTCCCTTGGAGGTGGCAACCAAGCCCACCCTTCCAGCACTGCCTGGCTCCAAGGCCTGCATTTCTGACATGTCCTTTGTCTACTACAATCTAATTCTTTGCAGAAAGCACTAAAGGGAGGGCCAGCAGATGGCTCAGTGGGTTCAGGCACCTTTCACCAAGCCTGATGACTCGAGCTTCATCCACAGAACCCACATGGTGAAAGGAGAAAAGCTGCTGTGGGAACGATGGGGCAGAGCCCCTGCTACAGGAGGGTGCCTGCACCTGGGTCAGTTGCCCGTCTGCCTACAGGCTACAGGAAGGGGTGGCTACTGCACCGGTCATATTTAGAGCAGGCAGCACCATGGTGCCTAGCAGAGGAGAGCAGGGCCAGGTTACCTGAGATCCAGGCACGGGGAGCTGGAACCAGTTTGCACCAGCAGCAGCCTGTCTTCTCTGAGTGCAGAGCTATGGGAAACGATGCAGTCAGGCCCAGTAAAGCCCCTCTCCCAACCCTTCTTTGTGATATCTCCGAGTCCCTCTTATGCCCATCTCCTGCCTGGCTCAGCTTGGGCGGCCAGAACCTACCAGACGATGGGGTCCATGGCCGCAATGCGTTCTGCCACAATGAGGGACTCACTGTAGGTGACATCGTTCAGGGCAGGGCCTGAGTTGCATGCCAAGATGACCTATGGTGAGGGGGCAGCGGCTCTTTAGAACTTGGGCCAAAACTCACCAAGCTGTCCCTGGCAGATTCCAAGTAGCAGCCAACTGGGCAGCAGGGCCCCAAGGAATCTCAGGGCTCTGTGGCTTCTGAGAGGCAGGGCTGTGCTCAGAGCACACTCTATTGCCTCTTATCCCATCCTTGGCCTGCCTTCTGGATCAGGATAACCTCTCATGTATGCCCCAAGTCTCTGGTAAATGCCTTTCCAGGAAACAGGAAGCAGAGAGAGCCCAGGCTTTAATCTACAGCCCACACCCACAGGCCCAAGTACTCCCTGGCCTCACCTGCACTCACCTGCCACAAACGTAGGAGCTCTGACCACGGCCAGAAGCCCACAGCACCGCCAACCCC
Source organism: Microtus oregoni (assembly GCF_018167655.1). Classification (NCBI taxonomy): domain Eukaryota; kingdom Metazoa; phylum Chordata; class Mammalia; order Rodentia; family Cricetidae; genus Microtus; species Microtus oregoni. Next base: position 1,784,045 of record NW_024544727.1, on the reverse strand, counting down.
GCCAATAGTGAAGCCCAGGGGAAGGGTCCCACCCACCCGGCCTTCTCACTCACCTCCGTCCCTCTACAGAGTAGCTCCCTGACAAAGGGGAAGACTCCCAGAATGACGTCTATCCCACTGTTATCTGCGAAAATTAAGGCACATTTATGAGGGGGCCCCTGTAAGACAAAACCAGGACGTTCAGTTGGGAACAGGTGCACTCAAGCGATTCACACCCCACTGTCCTCTACACCCCACAAACCCCCGCAGGGGCTGGGTCCAGGCACAGGTCTCATGACAGGTGATGGGAGCAGGGCAGTTTGTCCCAAGGCCAGGTGACCCAGGCAGTGGTCACTGCAGGGGCCATGCAGGGAGTAGGGGCATCTTTCTCGCCTGTGGTGCTGGGGATGGAACCCAGAACCTCATTTATGCCGAGCAATTGTTCTTTTACTGAGTCATACCTAAGCCTAGTTCCTCAGCTGGGGGCTTGTGAGCTCTAAGTGGTGGGGCACAGGCTATACCTGTGTCCCAGGGCCACTGGGGGGGGGGGGCAAGGGCTGCTACACCCACCTCACAATAAGCCCAATGCCTCTGGTGGCCACCCTTCTTGGCCAGGTCCAGACTCTGTGTTCCAACCCCCAAGGGCAGAAGCAGAAGCACCTTACGTACCTTTAACCTCTGGAGCCACTTGGTGTAGGAATCCACAAGCCAGGGCCGTTCTGTGAAGAGACAGGAACTCCAGTCAGGGAAGCTGAGGCTCAGTGTCAACGGCTTGTTTTGACAAGGGCTGGGCTCTCTCACCTCACGCCCACATGGTTACTCCTGCCCCACTGCCTAACTTCTCCAGGGTCAACCACCTACCCACCCACACAGCACACCAAAGCGCCCACGGTGTCCATACCTTGCAATTTTCTTTTTGCTTCTTCAAACCCAAACTGGGGGTCTGATTCAAGGACACTGTGTACAGAAGAGAAAATTAAAATGAAGCAAACAACACAAAGCAAGCATTCCAGCCCAAACCAACATGGTGAGGCGTCTCCCATATGGACTGTGCTGAACTGCTGGCATCTCCACTCAGCGGGCAGCCCAGCTTGGGGCAGAGCCGACTGCAGATATGAACAGAACTCTTCAGTAGAGTATAATAGTTCAGACCTGCTCAGAGCACTGCAGCCAGCCTCCCTCTATGCCTGGCAGCCTCGGCTACCCCACCACCACACACTGGGGCCTGCATCTCAAAGGGGCAGCTATGAGGAGGGGAGGCAGCCAGGTAGCATGGTCACCCAAGAGGCGCAGGCCTGGGGTAAATTACCATGAAGTCAGCAACTCTACAGTTGTTCAATGCTCCTCCTAGCGTTCAGTTGGGGCCGACATCTTTGTAAGACCCCTTGGTTACATCAGACACTAAGTATCATCCGTCCCTACAGAATTTAGTGACTATGGATTTGGACTTTTACCCTGAGAATGTCAGCCTAGAGTCCAAATCTACCCCACTATGATATGGGCCTGCCCGGAACATGACGGGTCTGGGTCTAGATGGCCTGGTGGCAGAATGGACTGGCTGAGCAGGCCTGACACCTACTCAGACACAGCTTTGGCTCCCCAGTCGAAGACATTCCCAGCTAACAGCCCCTTCACCAGGGCCAGCTGCCGCTCTTCCCAGCCTAGAGAGTCCAGTGAACGCGTCACACTCTGAAAGCACTTCAGTGCGAGGCCGTTTTCTTTCTGCTTCACCTGTGGGGAGGACACACAAGCACCGCTTTATTGGTGCTCACCCTGGAGGCGGGCCCTGACCACTCTCTGTAGCTTCTATGGAGTCTCCAACTCCACAGGGAACTCCACACAAAGGAGGCTCACTGAGGATGCAAACATTAACAATACCAGGGAGGTGATAGGGACACTTGCGGTCATGCTCCTGCGAGGTACCACTCAGGGCTGACCCCCTGTTGTGCCATGTTACTTACTGATTTGGGGCAGTCCTCAGGTCTACACTGCGTTGGATGAGGCAGAGTGGCACTTTGGCACACAAGGGGAGGGCAGAGGATACACACCCCCAGAGGCCACTGTGCACGGGTATGTGGAGAAGGGACAAGATGCCCAACAGCAGGGAAAAGAGGGGGCCCACAGCTTCCAGCCAGAGGATCTGAGGGGTGTTGACACATGGGACAACGGTGGCTGCACCCCAGCTCCTGATTGGAGCTGTCCACTGAGAAGCAGCCAGTATGGGCTCAGACCTCCTCATCTGGGCACAACAGAATGCTACCGAGTCCTCTGAGCCCTACCTGCAGCCTGAGGAGCTCACCTTGGAGTAGGGATCTGGGAAGTTGAACTCATTCAAGCAGTGCTCTCTCGTGTCCAACAGGCTGCGCACAGTCAGTGTCCCGTAGGCACTGTGGACAAAACCAGGATGGAGTGTGGCTGAAGAAGACAAGTCTCACAGAGCCCAGGAAAGCCCAGCGAGACCCCTCACACAGCCAGAAGAGACCGCACCATGTCACAGGACTCACAAGGGCTGGTGCCGCAGTGTCTGCAGTTTGCTCCAATACTTCTGCCGGAATTTCTCCGCCCTCTCAGCTGCATCGATGGACTCTGGCTGGCTGGCAACAGCTCGCTTCACCACCTGCCAGCAGCAGAGGGGTCAAAAAAGCTCTGCCCTGCACCTGGGCACAGCCCGAGGGTAGGCACAGGCTGGTGGGGCTTTGCCCAGCTGTGCTGGAGCACACCTGCACAGCTAAGACCAGTCTCTATGGCAATAATGGGGATGGCCCTGTCTGATGTTTCAGCTTTTAAAGACACCATCCTTGCTGAGCATCCCCCCTGGGGCTTTGGGAGACAGGAACAAACTGCAGGGTCTTACTGGCAGCTACAAACAATACGGCTCAAATTTATGTCCACCAATGGGGGTCGTTTGGGGTCCAGGGCTGTGTCCCACACTCAGGCTTACCCAGATGTCTGAAAGAGGGTTGGGTATTCCTACTGTGGTCACAACCACCTAGCCTGCCTGAGCTCCAAGATTAGCGGCTGTAGCCCTGCCGTCACACCTCCCTGGGGCTAGCACTACTACCACACACAGCGCTGGCAGTGGAAAAGGAAGGAAATGCACAAGAAGGCCCACGTGCTTAAGGCTTGGTCCCTGGTGCAAGCAGTATTCAGAGATGGACCCTGGAAGGGGAGCGGCTCACAAGAGCTCTTCACTGATGGAGTCCACTGATGGACTTAAACGGGTAAGACCATCATGAAGTAGAATGTGAGAGGCGGGATCTGGCTGAGAAAGTAGTCACTAGGGGCTTGCTTGCCTTGGAAGAGTGTAATATGCATGTTTGTATGTATGTATGCACGCACATATACACTGAGATAGGATCTTACTATGTAGCCCTGGCAGGCCTTGAACTCACTATGCAGACCAGATTGGCCTCAAACTTGCTGAGATTTGCCTGTCTCTGCATCCTGAGTGCTGGGAGCAAAGACCACATTAGCCTTGAAGAATGGATCTTGCCCTGGCCCCTTCCAGTCTCTCCCTATCTGCTTTCTGGTTGCCACAGAGTGAGCAGCTTTGCTTTCCCACGCCCTGCCTCTGCAATGCCCTGCCTCTGCAATGCCCTGCCTCTGCAATGCCCTGCCTCTGCAATGCCCTGCCTCTGCAATGCCCTGCCTCTGCAATGCCCTGCCTCTGCAATGCCCTGCCTCTGCAATGCCCTGCCTCTGCAATGCCCTGCCTCTGCAATGCCCTGCCTCTGCAATGCCCTGCCTCTGCAATGCCCTGCCTCTGCAATGCCCTGCCTCTGCAATGCCCTGCCTCTGCAATGCCCTGCCTCTGCAATGCCCTGCCTCACCACAGGCCCACAAGGGGTCAGGAGACCCTAGGCTGAAGCCTTTGAAAGTGTAAGCCAGAAGAAGTTCTTGTTTCTGTCAGACTAAAAGAAATGAACAGGGTAGAGGTCCCGCAGCAACACAGAACCCTATTCATGTCAAAATCAGACCATGTGCGTGGCTTGGTGACATAGGCTGCTACCATCCCAGCACTCAAGACAGCTGAGGCAGAAGGATAGTGAGTCTGAGGTAAGTCTGGCTACATAGTTAAGTTTCAATCCAGCCTGGGCTACAGAGTAAGACCCTCCCTCCAAAAACTGCCAAAAGCAGAGTCTGTGTAATGGCTCACTTTCCGAAAAGATATAAACAGTAAAAGTACATGGTGTTCTGTAGAAAAGGCTTCCCTGAATCGTGGCCTCACCCCAATACACCCTGCCTGAGACAGAACTATTTTCCTTACTAAGACCACATGGCCTCTGGAAAATGTCCCTGCCCTCTTCCCTGCTGGCCCTTGGAGGGATGGAGCCAGCTAAGCCCTGGAGCAGCACAGGTGGCCCAGAGGCCCATGGGGGCCACTTGCTGTGTCTTGAGCCTCACCCCATCCAAGGCCTCCTCAAAGCAGGTAAGCCAGTATTGGCGGGCCAACGCATCGTCGGTGAGGTCCACGGTGTCAGGGACATAGGAAGATGGGTCCAGAAGGAGGGGCAGGTTGACCAGGGGCCTCTCCAGCCGGTCCATCTCCAGCAGGTCAAACTAGGAGGAAAAGAAGTTGGTGGAAATGTCACAGAAAGATCACGATCCTGAAGAGGTCCGACTTTATCCCACCTGCCTCATCTCTGGGCCTCCTCTTGCAGCCACCAACCAGACTTCCTGGATCCAGCTCACTGCTCGGCAGTGGAGTAGGTCTACTCTTAAAAGCTGCAGATCAACTCCCACCCTCCTCCTGAATCAACAGCCTCTGTGGCTGTCACCCTTAGTTCCACAGCAGCGTGTGGTTCCTAGGCTGCCCCACCCTCCGGCTGCTCTGACACCAGTTCATGCTGTTTTGGGTTGGATCTCTAGGTTCTCTACAAGCCCTGCTTCTGGTGCTCAGTGCCCAACGGCCCTGTGACTCAGTTCTGTTCGCATGAGTTCTGGCAGACTCGTGCTGGCACGTGCCTTGGCCTCTGTCCTGTGCTCCTGATTTGCTGTCTGCAAAGCCTTCCAGGGCCGTTCCTCACAATCAGTAAGACCAGCTACGTTAGCGGCCACAAACCCCATAGCCATGGGAACCACCGTTTGCCCCGCGGGCACTGTCTATTTTAAGTTGGAAAAGCTGAGTCAGTGAGCAGATAGGTGAGGTGAGCGTGTCCAGCAGCAGCTCTAGGCCCAGAGAAACTATCAGGAGACAGAGTCAGCCTAAGCGTGACTTCTGCTCCAAGGCCACCTCTTTCTGACCTCAAGTTGCTACCAGTTGCATCATACCCTTGAACTCAAACCCGTTCGGCCAGGGAATTTCAACAGCAGTGACTGCACCTGAACTCTAGGTTAAGACTCAACTTGGACGGAACCACAGGGACCAAAGTTTGTGAACCTGGGAACACATACAAGTGGCCTGGTAAATTCCCGAACCAACCAGAAAGGGGCAGGATTACCTATCAACCACCGGCTAACCACCAAGTGCCCCAGTCTCCGTGTTGTCCGCACAAGAGGAGACACGGCACTCCAGGCTCTCGCTACAAGTTTCCCATTCCGCAGGTTTGGGCATTGCCAAGGCCTCTGCTGGCTTCCCTGGCGGATCTCAAACCTTAGTTACGGTCTCTCTTGGCAATATAAGCCTCAGAGGACTGCTCGGCACCTGCACGTCAGACACATTACTTCGGCGTGGGCTGTGCAGACCCCAGGTGTGGCGCAGAGCTGGGCAAGCACCACTCACCCTGCCACGCTCTGCTGAGGCAGCAGGAACCACCCTCAGTACAGACAGGACAGCTTTGATTGCTGCTGCCTCCCTCCATCTCGGAATCCATGTGGCAGGCCTCAACAAAGCCATTTGATGAGTTAAAAACCAAGGCTGGAAGATCTCCATCTGAGCAGCAGTGCCCTCCTGGCCTGGCCCACTGACAAGGGTACAGGAGACATGGAGAATACTCTCACTGCAGAGGCCTGGGCTCACTACCAAGGGAGGCTGCGTCCACCATGAAAAGCTGGTTTCTGCCAGTGCTGGCAACCTTGCCCATGGCTCACTCCATGCTTCTAGTGGATGCTTTCATTCCAACTGCTCTTTCCCAGATGTGTACAGCATCTGGCCACTACACCAGAGTGGGCATCTGACCCGAGAACGCCTGTCAGGAGCCCTCATCAAGAGGACGCTAACTAGGCATGTGCTAACGAGTCTCCTACCCTAACTGCTGGCAGTGAGCTCAGACCAAGGGCAGGCCTATTCTCCACTTTTGTTGCAAACGAAACAGGCCACCAGACCACTCAGGCTCCCAAGAGCTCTGGAAACCTCGGTGCCTCCTGCTCTCAAGTCTAACTTGCTATCAACACAAAGCCAGTCTGTGTGGTGAGAGGCCACAGTGGAGACGGCTGGGCAGGCTGCTCCGGAAGGGCCTGCTACTCACTGTGCCGCTCCTCGCCCGCTGTGTCGGGCACAGCTCGGGCGACGTGCTCATCAGCCCGGAGCTGGCTGCGTAGTTCTCACCCCAGCTGTACTGGTTAGGATCTGGAAAAATGAGAAGCTGGTCACCGTGTCAGCCTCGCCCTTGATTCAAAGGGGAAAGTAGAGGAGGAAAAGGGATAAAATCACTGGTCTATTACACGCTAAGGGATCACCCCTTTCTGGGGCTTCCTCAAACCTCATGCCCCACCCCCTGCCCCCACTCTCCCACCCAGATATCCCAATCCGGGGCACAGGCCGCTCCCTACACAGCCTGCCACTGCTCAGTGCAGTGACTCTACTCACTGTCTTGCTCGGCTCCTTTTAAAAACGCCCCGATGGCTCCCAGGTAGCCTTCGTGTCTCAGGAAGAGTGCCTGGACTTCGCCCTGCCCCAGCCAAGCCCACAGGTAACTGGTCAGTGTCCAGTAAGAGCCACTCTGGACCCATCACACCAACCTCTGCAAGGCTGCCGATACCCTGCCGACAGATGGTACCTGTATGCCACAGGGCAGCCCGGTGGCTGAGGAACCTGAGGGGAAGCCTGACTATACAAGGCTGCTTGGGTTTGCCACTGCCTAACTCCGCTGGCCCAGACACCTCAGACCCACGTGTGGCCTCACTAAAGGACAGTCCCTGAATGGCCTTCACTATCAGGCTTACACTCTGCACAGAACGCCAAGCTGGCCAGCGGGAAGGCCGTCTGCCTGCGGACACTTATCTTCCCAAGGAGACTGGTGGCAAGGAACTGTGGCTGTGTCCCATCCCAGAGCCTCACACGTGCCCCTTGGGTGCAAAATGAGCTCTGATTGGCATGTCGCCGCCATTGGGGGTCTTTACAGAGTATACTGGAGCAGCTGGAGTGAGCTGAGCCCACACCAGTGCCCAAGGACAGGAAACTGGCTACAGTCACCTTGGAGAAGAAGTTAATGCTGTAGGTGATGGTGCGCATGGTCACAGGGTGGCCCCGGATGAAGAAGCCCCCAAAGTAGACCCTGTCCAAGCCGTGAAGCTTGGCGTAGAGACAGGCGAGCTGTCCAATGTCATTGCTGATCATGTGCAGCAGGCTCTTGGCCATGTCTTCTTTGGAGAACTCTGAGAGGGAAATGAAAACAGAATCCAGGGTGTGATGTGAGTTCCCCCGGCAGCAGACGGCTAGAGGGTGAGGGGCACAGAGCTCTGGGGTGTGAGGCGAGACTCAGTTCTGGACAAACGAGGTGTTCTTTTCAAGAGGAAAAAAAATATCCTAACTGCTTTTCCTAGCTTGCATGTCCCTGGAAACAGAGGCTGAGGAAGTTATCTGGCAACATTCTAATGAGTCAGAGGAGGATGTGGAGGGCGTGAGCCCTAGAGGCCCAGCAAGGACAGTCTCAGGGGGAATCTGTGAGATTTGTCTCTCCACACTAGTGGGCAGAGTGATGCCCTGGGCACTGAAGCTGGCCATGCCTTTGTCACCATGAAGGGCAGATCCTGGCAGGTACCTCTGTCGGCAGTGGCTGACTTTCCAAAACTGCTTGCGATGAGATTGCCGCTCAACCCCAGGGTCTGATGGGCCCCACCATAGATGTCCTGTACCAGCATGTCAACATTGGCATGCCGGCCTCTGGAGGCCAGCTGCAGCAGCTCATCAAACTTCTGTGGAGGCAGAGCAGGGCAGGGTAGTGAGGGGCCTAGCAGCTGGGGGACCCTCACCACCCTGGACACCAAAGAGAAGCCAGCCAGAATGGCCCTCTCTCAGCACATGGGGTAAGGGCAGGGGCTGGCAAGCTGGACTCCTGACCACTGAGCTGGCAGAATTCCAGCAGCTCAGAGCCACTGTCCTTCAGAGTATAAATAGCTCGGTCTCAGGGCTCTAAGACCTGGCATTCAAGCCGGGATAAAGGCTTGGGAACAGCTTCTGCAAATGTGTAGCAGGGACTGTCTAAGGGCCACAGAGCAGAGGTTCTAAAGAGGATAACCTTTGTTTTGGTGAGCAGAGCCCCCAGCCCCCAGAAGGTGCCTCCTCCAATGGAGCTTCCACCAATCCACTCAAACCGGTCCTCAGTCTCCACCTGGGGAAGGAGGGCAGACACATTAGGCATCGGGGTACAGGCCACACAGCCTCCCCAGGAGTTTCTGTCATCCTCTTCTGAGTGATCTCTGGGCGGCACTGATGTCATGCCAACAGCGGCTCAGACCTGTTCCTATGTTCAGTGAAGGGAGTGACCCACGGCATTGTCCACAGCTAACGGGCTGGGCCATTCACCTATCGTTCTGTGGACTCTTACTTTCACAATGGAGACTCCAGAGCCAATGTTGACGAGGAGGTAGGGGAAGATGTTGGGGTGATTTGTTTGAAATCGGAACTCTGGGTCTGAATCTTTCTGGTACATGAAGGCCTCGTGTGGGATGTTCTTCAGCACGAAGTTGCACCCCTTAATCAAGCAGGTCATGACATCTTCCTTGTCCACCCTGTGAAGGAGGGAGCACAGTCTTAAGAATCAGCCCTGGTGCACTTGCCAGGAGACAGTGTAGGGCAGCCAGACTGGACCCACAAGGTCCCCAGCATGACCAAGCTTCAGCTTCCGCTCTTGACAGGTTTGCAGCTAGCAACGGCACCAAGACAGCACACACACACAGCACCACGGTCTGCACCGGAGTCCAGGGCTTCCCAGCATACCACAAGTACCACAGGTAAGGTTACCACTTACTTCAGGCGTAGCTTCTCCTCAATGAGGTCCTTGAACTTATAGGCTCCACCCCCTGTGGCCTGGATGACCTTGGTCTCAGTGTTGACTAGGTGGTCTCTGATGAAGTCCAGACAGGCTTCCATGTAGGTATTCTCAAATTTGATGAAATGCAGGCGAGCTGTGATCTCCTCCTGAACTGAGACCTCATAGGGTGGCTCATGTTCTTGTTCTACATCCTGGAAAGAGTTAAGTCTTTAAGACTCAAGAATCCACACAGTCCTGGGCACCCTGCCCCAGCACAGTAGGAACTCACTCAACTGTGATACACAAAATACTTGATGTTAGCTTGGGCCAAGGCAGAGAAAGCAGATGAAGAAAGGAGGTCTAGATACCCAAGACCCTCAGAGAAGGACAGAGGAGCAGGGGAAGGAAAGGCATTCCCAGGAAGGGTAGGAGAGACAATATACAAGGAGTCAGGGAAGAATCAACTCTAGGACCACAGTGTTAATATGTGTACACAGCAGGGGACCAAGGCCAGAGGGAAGCAGCCAGCCTGTCTAGCTCCCCTGGTGCACATGCATAACCCCTCGCGAGGCTTACCTTTCCTGGGTGGTCAAAAGACCTCACTTTGGCCACCTTGTGCTGTACAGTAGAATAGTATGCCAACTTGGTCAGTGATCCACCTACAAGGGGAAGGCACAAACCAGGCAAAATTCAGAATGGGTCAAAGGAGACCCTGAGATCCACCTCCTATAGGCTTAGAGGGCACTCTGATGCGTCAGCAAACAGCCTCTTCCTTGAGCACCCAAGTCTGTGTGAACAAGGTACTGAGTGTTGTGTGAACTCAGAATCCCTGTGGGCACAGAAGAGAGGAAAAGGATATAAGCCACCATGGCGTAGCATCTCTTCTACACTCACCCCCAGATTCTTAAGTAATCTGTTCATGGTTTCCCTCCCCACACTCACAAAGCAGAAATGGAGCCAACCTGCTGCCTCCGAGTACACTTAGCTGTTGCCAGTTTTTAAGAAAATTTTGTTTACAGGGGCTAGAGAGAGGTCTGGTTGATAGAGCATTAGCCTTGCAACTGTGAGGGGCTGAGTTCAGAGCCCCAGAACCCAATGGGGTGGTAATAATGCTTGTAATCCCAGTGATGACAAAATGGGAGGAAAAAAGACAAATTCCTGGGGTTCACTGGCCAACTCGTCTGCCTGCTTGGTAAAGCTCCAGGCCAATGAGGGACAAAAGGTAGATGGTGCCCGAGAAGCAGCCTGAGTGTCCCCTAACTCCCACCCTCCCCCGCAGACCTCAGTTATAGGGCCTGGCAGGGCAGACCTGCGACCCCAGCTGACTGGAGGCAGAAGCAGGCACAAGTGTCAGGTCAGCCCAGGCAGCTTAGCGAGACAGCCTCACAATAAAACAAAAATGTGGGCTGAGGAATAGAGGACTGGATGAAAATGTGGTATACTTGTCTGTATACCAGCCATCAGAATAATGAAGTCATACCATTTGCAGGGAAGTCATATTAAGTGAATTAAGGCAGCCTCAGAAAGACAAATATGTACTCCTTTTCTTTGTGATTCACAATTTTATATAGGTATGTAAAACTATGTGTGTAGACATGTGACATTCCCAACACACAAGATAAAGAGGGCTGGGCTGGAGTTCGTGGTAGCACTCACCTTCCCATGTGGGGTCCAGGTCCGAGCTCCAACACTGAAAGCAGTGCAGACCCCAAAACTGACCAAACCACATGTGTCCTCTCCTCTTAGCAAATCAGGGCAGGCAACACACAGCGTCTTTGAGACACAGAGTCAACAGGTAGGGTTTACCTACACAGGGACTGAGGGTCAGAGAGTTCAGGACCGAGTTGATGAAGCAGCCGGAGCCTCAGAAGTAGCCAAAGGAAGTGAAGGCCTCCACAGGACCCGCCTCTGGCTTGTTGCTTTTAAAGTATTGGGAGCAGTGAGCCCCCAGATCCTGAATTTCTTGTAATCCCCTGATCTGAGTGCCTACAGCTGCTCTGAGCACGAGACCTTGAGGAGTTCCTGATGGCAGGAGAGTGGTTTCTGGTGAGTTTGGCTGGGGCGTAGCTATCTCTATATAATCTGCCCCTGCACACAATAAAGGGGGCATTCTTGGGGAATTCAAAGATGACCCGTGTCACTGTCTCTCTGTGTGTGTCTGTGTATTTTAATCTCCAGCCCCCTTGCCTGAAGCTCGGGAATTGGGTGCCAGCGCACAGAGCGCAGACACGGGGGTGGGGGTGGGGGCGTGATGCGCAGCATTAAAAATTTTATTTTTATATAATTTTTTTAATCTGAGGGTTTATTTTTATTCTGTGTATGGATATATTGCTTACATAAATGCCTGAACAACACGTCCATGCAGTGTCTGTGGAGGCCGGAGGATGGCATCATATCCCCTTGTAAGTGAAGTTACAGATGGATGTTAGCCACCAAATAGGTGCTGGGAATTCAATCTGGGTTCTCTGAAGAACAGTCAGTCTTCTTTAGTGTTTATCCTTTCCTTCAGTTCTATTGTGGGTTTTTGTTGTTTTGTTTTGTTTTTTGTTTTTTTGAGACAGGGTTTCTCTGTGTAGCCCTGACTGCCGTGGAACTCACGTCATAGACCAGACTGGTCTCTAACTCACGGATATCCTCCTGTTTCTGTCTCCTGAGTGCTGGGATTAAGGGAGTGCACCACCACCTTCTGGCCAGTCCTATTGTTTTTTGAGACAGGGTCTCACTATGTAGCCTTGGCTGGCTTGGAACTCACTATGTAGCCTGAGCTGGTCGCAAATCGCTAGAAATCCAGGTGCCTCTACCTCCTATGTGATGGGATTCAAGGCATGCATCTATCAGCACACCTGGAGCCAGGCAGGCTCCTGGCATCTTCACAGGGCCTGTCACCTATGGAACACTGCCCACAGCCAGCCCCCCTGTGCTCTCCAATTGAGCCACACACTCTAGGGAAAGCTGCCCAAAGGTCCAGGGAAGGCAATGCCAAGAACAAACCCCTGCAGGCAGAAAAGGCACTTTCCAGTTTGTAGCTGCAGATTCACAGGCCTTCAAAGGACACGGACATGTGGGGAAAACGGGAACCTCAGCACCCCACTTCAGCTGCGCCTCTCACAGGCTGACAGAAACAAGGCAAAGGTTCCTCAGCAGCAGAGGGAAATGGCTGAGTTATTTCCAAGTGTTTTTTTTTTTTTTTTTCATGAGAAAATACTTAAAGGACTGACTACAGGGAGCAGATACTCAAATTTATAGACATGTACGACCAGAGTGCTTCGGGGTCAGAGCTCCCCTCTTGGTGAAACTAAAACAATGCAGCCTGTCCCGTGCAACAAAGAATGCCATAATGCAGCCTGTCCCGTGCAACCAAGAATGACCATAATGCAGCCTGTCCCGTGCAACCGAGAATGACCATAATGCAGCCTGTCCCGTGAAACAAAGAATGACCATAATGCAGCCTGTCCTGTGCAACCGAGAATGACCATAATGAAGCCTGTCCCTTGCAACCGAGAATGACCATAATGCAGCCTTGCTAGTTTGGTTTAGTGAGTGTATCATGAGCTTAAACTCATCCCTGGCCATAGTCCTAAGCCTCCTGATCCCTCTTTCTTGCCCTCAATCCCAGCCTGTCCTTGGGCTTGTCTGCTTCTCTACGCCTGTCCCATTCACCTCTGAGGATGCACTGTTTCTGAAAAGACTATGCAAACTGATGGAAAAGTACTTTAAGCAACTCATCAGAAATTATAGCGAGGCCGGTGAGGGGTGCTTGCTGTCGCCGGGCGATGGTGGCGCACGCCTTTAATCCCAGCACTCGGGAGGCAGAGGCAGGCGGATCTCTGTGAGTTCGAGACCAGCCTGGTCTACAGAGCTAGTTCCAGGACAGGCTCCAAAGCCACAGAGAAACCCTGTCTCGAAAAAACCAAAAAAAAAAAAAAAAAAAAAAAAAAAAAAGGTGCTTGCTGTCAAGTGATGACCTGAATTTGATCCCAGGACCCACGAGGTAGATGGAGACAACTGAATTCTACCGAGCTGTCCTCTGACTTTCACATGCACACCACAGAACCAAGGAAGGGCAGGCAGTCCAGCATTTACTCCCTGGAGCCTCTCCATACCTGTGTGCCCCTCGGGGACCCTCCCTACTGCCTGTGTTTCCAGGACTGAATTAACCTAGTTGACATGAATGTCCCCATCCAAGAAAGGAAAAGAGCTCGCCAAGAACACAGACCAGCTGAGGCTTCCTTGTCCAGAGACATAGAAAGAGGAAACAGGAGAAGTCTATTTTTAAACAACACTGCCAGCAAGCATGTTGTTTTGTAGGTGCCTGAGTTGTTGACCCCATCCTGAGTTCCTGAGTTGTGATCTCCCATCAGCTACGAGGGGGAAAAAAGTTTGTCCTCAGGAACAGTAAGCATGTCCTTCTAAGCTCTGATCCAAGACCCAGGCTAGGAGACAAAAACCAACACTGAACATACCCTTGCAGTGTCCTTCTGCCAAGGGAGTCTGTGTCTGACCTGAGGCAGCCCTTCACTACAGCGCATGCTTTGTGGCTTCTGGTTGGATGGTCTCGGGGAGCCACATACATTATCCAAGGTGAACCCTATTTTCTCAACTGACAGATGATGTTTGCAATCAACTTCAACTGCTTTTCAGACATATTTACTAAATTTTTCTTCCCAACAAACAAGTGTAAGACCACAGGACAAAGCACAAAACCCAGCCCTGAGAGAAGGTTTCAAAAGCCTGGGGACAGCTGCCTTAGGACTTTTGGAGAGGTCTGGCTGCGGACAGTCCCCTCTGCTGGGCCTGAAAGATCACCACTTTCAGCCCAATATCCAGTCAGTCAATCACCAAGTTATCTCAGGGGTTACTGGAATCTTTTCTACTGCCTACTTCCCTTCCCCATCACCAACCCTCCTGAGCCCTTGATAACAGTGGGAGCTCAGACTAGGCCATCTTTGCTTTCACATCCACTCCCCATTCCAAAAAAGGGCACCTCAGAGAGACAACCCAAAAGCGTGAGGGTAGAGAACACATTCAATATTCCAGAAGTAACGAGAATCATCAAGTCGTTTAACGATCCAGACTTTTCAAGGAGGCTAGGAGCCAGCAGCACACCCATTCATTCACGAGTTAAGTCCAAGACATCAGATGCTGCCCTGCTGTGTGGGCCTCATTGACCACGCTGGCATCAAGAGGCACACGGGCAAAACTCCCCAGTAACAGGATGCACAGCAGAGCGGTTGGGGATTGGCCGGGACCCATCCTGGCTCTGCTATCTACGAATTGACCGATCCCCGAGCTTGGTCTCCACATCTGCACACAAGGATGACAGAATCTCCTTGTTGGGAGCTATGAGGTAGCCCAACAAGGAAAAGGGTCTAAGGCCGGCCGGTAGCTGATCGGCAGTGAGGTCAACCACCAGGCACGCAGGAGGAGGCGCACGTAAGAGGTAGTGCAGGCGCCCAAATCCACGGAACACGCTGGGAGCTTTACACCCAGTGCATGAGTGTCCGGACCCCACGTCTCTATCGCTGTCTGGGAAGTGAGAGGTCCGGCGGACTGTGCGGCGCGCAGCCAAACCCCAGGGGATCTGAGTCGACTAGGACCTCCGAGGCTACCCGCCCCGCCCGTCCCTCCACCGAGCCCTCACAATCGGCCGGCGCCGTGCGGACTACGAAGCCCGACATGCCCCACTCCAACCGCGCAGCGCCTATCGGGAGCTGAAGTCCCGCAGCCGGCTCGATCCCGCACCTTGGCGTTGCACACACTACAAGTCCCAAGAGGCTGTGCGGCGACCCGTGAGGCTGTGCGCATGGCCCGCGCCTCCGCCCTTCGTCCTTCCCGCCGCCCCCGCTGGCCGCCTATGCCCACTGTTCTGGCCACCCGCTCGAGTACCCGGACCGTGGCTACCTATATCAATGGCGAAGCGCTTGGCGTTCTCCAGGTTGCGGAAGATCTCGTCGGGGGGCAGCGTGATGCTCTTGTCCAGACTGTCCCCGCCGCTCCCGCCGCCACTTGCTCCACGCTCCGCCATTTTGAAAGTGCCTGGCCAGCCTCATCAGCCATGGAGATATATGCGCATACAATTGACTGCTAAACGACCGCGTGCATAAATTATGCTAATGTGGTCCCGCCCCCTCCGCCTGTACTGGAGACCGTGCCTCTCGACGGTCCCAGACAAGTGTCCCAAAGGCCAGGATTGCGGAAGGGAGTGCTATTATTCTCCAGACTACTAATACAAAGCTTCTGGAATATTGTTCCGTCGCTGAGCTGTCTGGGTGCTAACTTGTGCCGAGCCCGCCGATCCTGCTACCAGACCACCTGAGTCTGGCGCCCTCCTGCTGTGAGGTTGACTGATTTCCCACAGACGTGGGACCTTCAAACTCCCACAGAAACTGGAGTAGTTTTAAGGACCCTACACTCAGGAGTGCCCAACCATGGGGAAAGTGGACATTTTAAAGGCAATCTGCAGAAAGTATAGGCAAAAGGAGGGAAGGATCCCTGGAAGAGGGGACAGGGTTCCAGAGTGGAGGTGATCTGTAGTTCCTGCTGACTTAAGTCCCTTGTCAGCATTGTGTCCTCCAAGAGGCCCGCCACATAACTTAGTATCTTGCTCTCAGGTTCTGTCTGCAGGCTCCTGGAGCCCAGGGTTGAGGCTATACACAGCGCAGCTGCCACTTATCTGGACTGACTCAGGGAGGAGGCAGCCATGTTCTGTATGTGCCTGCCAACAGGGTGGGCACACTCTGAATGGAGAGCCCCCTGCAGGGTGGCAGGGCTCCTTCCAAGAGCAAGATGGCCCAGCAACTCAGTCCCTGTCAGTGGGGTATGCCCAACAAGGGAGTGGTCTCCTCCCTGGTCATAGATAGGCTGCTGATCCCGTTGGTAAGCAACATGGGTGGAGATGGAGATTTCTCACTACATCTAGGGGCTCAGTAGGGACTTCAGGGGGCTACTGGAAGAGTAGACGGGAAGGGATGACTGCTGAGTGAGAAAGATGGACAGGGCAGGGCAGGGCCCACATCTGTGATTAGTCATTCAGAAGACATGTGGATGCATCCAGCTCCTCCCCACTTCCTGCACCACGGATTTTTACTTTGGGGCACCTGGAAGCTGTGAATTTGGCCGTTGTCCTGTAGCCTGCCTCAAAGTAAGCACCCTGTCTGAGGCAATGAACCATCCCTACCAGGTTCATGGCCTGAAAGGAATGGGCCAGCCCTGACCCTAGTCAGTAAATCACGGGAGGAAATTTATGAATTAGCTAAACAGCTGCACTAAAGGAAGCGGGAGCTGGGACTGACACTGTCTCGGGTTTGACGCAGCCAAGCCTCTTTTTTTTTTTTTTTTTTTTTTTTTTTTTTTGGTTTTTTGAGACAAGGTTTCTCTGTGGCTTTGGAGCCTGTCCTGGAACTAGCTCTGTAGACCAGGCTGGTCTCGAACTCAAAGAGATCCGCCTACCTCTGCCTCCCGAGTGCTGGGATTAAAGGCGTGCGCCACCATCGCCCGGCGGAGCCAAGCCTCTTTTTGCTACATCAAGGGATCCACTGCGGCCCTCAGTTTCCATCTCAGTGGACAGAGCAAAGGACCTATGGTTACTAGGCTGCCATTTCCCCCACCCTCCCCTAGTAAAAGTGGGTGGCAGCCCACCAAGGTCTTGTTTTCAGCGAGAGCACCAACAGCTCTGCCTGCTCCTCTCTCCTCTCTCTTTCTCCTCCTGCCTCTTGCCTTCCCTTTCTCTGTTAGATGACCACCAGCCAACCTCCCCCCCCTTCCTGACCCCTGTTTGGGGTAGGCCACCCTATGGCTGCCAAGGACAGACAAGAGGCACAGATATAGCGGGCTTGATGTTTTATTAGAAGCCTTCAGAGCAGTCCGTGGTCTCCCACGTGACCAAGAGTTCAAATTCTAAGTACAAAATCGTGCCCACATGCACCCACCCACACAGAGGAATCCTTTAAGGATCATCGTGGAGACCCCACCCTCCCAGACAGCCCACTATGAGCGCGCATCAGAGAGCCAAGGCCACATGGACCTTCAGGTGAGGTCCCACGGGCCCTATGCCCACGCAGGCTGAATGCTTTCCTATGAGGAAAAGCCTGCAGTTCCGCCTTCACAAAAGGCAAGTGTGCCCAGGGCACAGCCCACCTGCAGGGTGCTTGCCCAGCAGAAAGGGGCCCTGAAGAAAGTCCTCTACAGGCTGGGGCACCGGTAAACCAACCCCTGACTCTACAAATATCATAGAACCCCGGGTGACCGGGAACTTCCCAGAAGTCACTTGCTGAAATGCAAACGCAAAACAACCCCATGGGGTCGGACACAGGGCAGAGAGTGGACCCTGATTATCCCCAAATGAAAACTCTGCACATACATTCTCTAAGAATGACCCTCCTGCTGGCCAGCCAGCCTAGGGGAGGGAGCCTTCGGAAGAAGGTTGAGGTCAACCTGGGGCTGAACTGCCACTGGGGAAGGCCTTCCCTACACGGAGAGGAACAAGAGGAACCGGCTCGTCTGTCCTCTGGTTCGCTCCAGGCATCCGTTGGCAGCGGGGTCACCAGGGCCGCCAAAGGCCACAGGCGGGTTGTCGAGAGGTGGCGACGGCGGCAGAGGCCTTAGCCGGGGAGCGTGAGGGGTGCGGCGCAGTGCCCGGCGCCGGGGGCTCCTTGGTAGGTGCGGTGGGCGCAGGGGGCCGCTGGAAGTGGTACAGCAGCTTCATCTGCGTGTCGCTGGCGGCATGCAGGGTCAGGAACTGCACGGCCTCTTGCAGACACCACGAGTAGCCCTCGCTGTAGTCCTGGTGCAGGCTCTTGGGGCCGGCAGCCGCGGCGAAGGCTGAGGAAAGACGGGGCGGCATGAGTGGGGCGCGCGCGGTGGAAGTGACACCGGCGGGGAGAGGGAGGCAGGCGCAGATGCGTGGCTCACCTTTGCTGTGCTTCAGGTAGCTGACAGCCATCTCCAGGATGTCGGCCTTCTCCAACTTGGAGTTGGGCTGGTGCCGCGCGAACTCCTGCTCCAGCAGCAGCTTCAGCTGCTCTATGCTGCTGTTGATGCGGTCCCGACGCATCTTCTCCACCACCGGCTTCCGCAGCTGCGGGAGGAGAGGCGTCAGGTGAGCGGCTGAGACCCGAGGCCCCGGGGGAACCAGACGCTGGGCGCCGGGCGAGTGGCACTTACTCTGTTTTTCTCCTTGGGACTGAGCATCTCTACCGCCACGGTACTTGGGGCCATGCCTGGCGCTCAGGAGGAGATTGGCGAGCGGAGCGGAGAGAAGAGGAGCGGAAAGGCAAAGCCAGGCGTCCCGGGCTGGCGCGGCCCCGACCCCCGCGCGACAGCCCTATATAGGCGCGGGCGGCGGCTCGGCGCCTGGGGCCCGGGCGCCGCGGCCGTTCCCACACTCAGCGGCCAATGGCGGCGCCGGCCGCACAAAGGCGCCGGCCCATTAGCGCACGCTAAATTGCCTGTGAATTGGCGCGGGCACAATGGTCGCTCCCCGAGGAGCAGGTGGGCCGCGCGGCACAATGTCCGGGCTGTGGGAACGCGCTCGCCCTCATTAGCATCCCGGGGCCTGATGCTGAGAGCCCCGCGCCTCAATATGCTGCCTTTTCCCAGGCCGCGGGGAGGTGGGGAGGGCAGGAAGGAGCGCCCCCTCCCCCATTCTCTCCCTTCTTCCCTCCCACTCTCCAGCGGCTCCCCACCGCTGGCTGGCAGAGGCCACAGGCGCAGAAAAAGGAGTCTTACAATTAACAGACAGCCGCTTCCAGAGGGTGGGCACGGGTGGGCACGGGTGGGCTCCCTCCCCATTTGGAACCTGTTGCCCACAGGGAGAGTGTGTTGAAGTGGGCCACACTCTCCCAAACAGGTGCTGCCTGTCACACTGTCCACAGGTAGCGGATGAGAGAGGGACTCAGGCTCTTAGGATCAGCGTTACTAGTTTTTATTGCCAGTCCCCAAACTGTCACTTGGGAGAGTGATTTCTGCAGAGCTAGAACTGACTGGGTGTTAAAGTGTGCAGCCTGCCAGGCATACCACCTGAATTTGCTTCGGATAGTATGAAGCCCCACACTCAGGAAGCCTGCGGAAGCCTCCGCAGGGTGTCTGGATTGCTCTTGGGCCAGCCGGTGCCATCGGAGCCTTCTCTCCACCCTATGTATAGTTCTCTGAGTAGGAGGACAATGCCTCCTTCACTTGCCTGCGATCCCTACTCCTGCATGGCTCCTTGGCTGCCCCTAACTCCTCTCACAGTCCCCCTCGTGTGTGTGTGTGTGTGTGTGTGTGTGTGTGTGTATTCCTGTTTTACTCAGCATTTTGTGGGGGTGGGTGCTAAGTGGCAGAACCGAGAATAAGACCCTACATGGATGTTGTGCCAGCATAGTTGGTCCCCTTTGGATGACCTTAGTGGTGTCTGGCCAGGTGACCTGACTAGTCCCACCCTAGACTCTTAGGGAGTGCCACCTGGAACCTGTACTATTTCTCTGATAGTCTCCAGGGACCAAGGGAGGGGATGAGGCCATTTCTTCCTCCTGAGGCAGCCTAAGACCTAGTCGGGTGCAAGTAGGAGGCTGGCATCAGAACACTGCAGCCAGAGCCGAAACCAGCTTCTCTAGATGGATGTCAGCCATGTTTGACTGAGCCCAGGAATGGAAGGGCCTTCACTAAGGTCCACTCAGGAAACACCTTCCTGCCGTGGCAGTGACCGACTGCTGTGTTTGCCTAGGGACAGTGGGGATGGTCTGGCCACAGCAAGATATAGGTGCACAGCTATGTATAGTCACCTCCCACACCCTCACCCCGAGCTGGAGGCTTCTCTCTGCCGTGTGTATTTGATGGAGAGGAAGGGGAGGCTCAGACCTGCATGTTCTGAGGACCTGTGGCAAGCAGCCCCCACAAACCACAAAGGAGAGGGAGTCCCGATGGTGCTCAGGGGGAGCGTTGTTTGCAGCCCGAAAGAGGTTCATGCCATATGGTAGTCAAATTTAGCCATGCTATGGATCTGGGCTCCCTGGGGGTGGAGAGAACAGGATGACCTGGACACCTGTGTGCCTGTTCCATATGTCCTGTCAACCCAGGGCCCAGGAGCGACCAGGTGATCAACAGAGGGCTGAGGTAATGCAAACAGACCGGGAGAGCCTGGAACCCACCACCTGGGAGCAGGGTCTGAGCCTCTGTGAGCCTTCACCATTTGCACCTGGATGCTGGCAGCAAGGACCCAAGACTGTACTCGGATTTGGGGGTCATTCACGCCCAGACTTTGCTCCCCCAGGCTTTGGTGGGGGCAGTTGGCTAAGGCTGGTGTTCTGTACTCCCCGTACCCTCCCCTGAACCAGCTCCTCACCCAAATGAGACGCGTGCCAGGAGATGTGGTCCAACCTCCATCCCACCCCAACTGCCCGCCCACCCGTGGTGGGTTAGGAGAGTGGCGGACTAGGAGTGAGGGTGGTGGGTGGGCCATGGGGAGGGCAACCCCCTCCCCGCTCCTCCTCACCACCACCCCCCTCCCCAACCCGAGCAGCTTTGATCCAATTTTCAGTTGTGGGAAATATGAAATGAATGGTGTTAAACCGCAGCCGGATGAAAGGCCGGTTGCCTCCCCTAGCGCGGGCCAGATGGCAGCCCGGGCGGCCTCTGAGGCACACGCCTGGCCTTTGTGGGCCGTTTAACACTGTGAATGGGGCCAAAGTGTGGGAAACTCGCTGGGCTCCTGGCTCACACCATCCGACTTGAGTAGCTCGCATAGGGGGAGGGGTGAAGGCTGCCTCTGGCTGGCTGGCGGGCTTTGCCTTGCAGAAGCACTGTGAGCTGGGGGAGGGGGTGGAAGGATCCGCTGCCTTCGCAGCAGCATTGGGTGGGATGGGGGTGCCCTGCGGGATGGGGTGCCCTGCAGGATGGGGTACCCTTCCCCAAGTTGCCCTTCATATACCTCCCCGAGTTCCCCACATGAGAGTTCAGTAAGTCTGGGGGAAAGGGCAGGAGATGAAATGGAATACAGTCTGGAGTTGGCGAGGCCCTTCCATTGAGTAATCACACGATTTTGTAGATGGGAGGGAGGCTGCAAACTGAGTTGCCATGGTTATGCTTAAAGTCACAAACCCAATCCCTTCTTCATAAGATGACCGAGAAACTCCCTGGATGAGGAAGGCCTTAGGGAGGCTGCAGGGCGATACTCTGCCCCCAGTCTCTGAAAGAGGGCTCAGTTTTGGATGGGGTACAGCACTCTAATAAAACAGTTTGGAGGACCAACAAAATTTAATGGAATTATTTTGTAGTTCAGAAATTCTGCTTCTGTGTCTATGCTCGAAAAGTTAAAAGCAGAGGCAAACGCTCTCATACTGGTGCCCACAGCTGTGACTGACACAGAAGCCAAGGAGCCAAGGCCACCCAAGTATTCACAGACCTGCGAGCAGATAAAGAACAGGCAAAATGTCTGTAGAGTGGGAGACCGCTCATCTGTACACAGCACAGGTGAACGTTGAGGATGTTGGAAAAGGACAGGTTCTGCACGACTCCAATTACAGGAGGAACCCAGACTTGTGAAATCACCATCAGAAAGTAGAGCCAGGGTGGGAGGAAGATAGGGTGGCAGTGTTTAACGGGGACAGTTCTAGCTTGGGAAGAGGAACATAAGTGCTGGTGGCAGCTGCACAACATCGCCAGTATATTTAACACGCGTGAACAGCACTTGGAAGTGGGTGGATTTTTATGTTCTGTATATTTGGGGCACAACTGGGAAGCTGTCTAGAGAAGAGATGGTCGTGATTGTGTGGCGCCAATACTGCCGGGGAATGTTGGGCGTCAGGAGTGCCAGCACCCCCATCCTGCTGCCCCTGGTTCCCAAAGCATCTGCAGGGGATGAGATGAGGGGATAGGTGCGGCTCTGGAATCAGGATGTCCCGGGAAAGGGCAAGGGCAGCCTCTTGTTCCCACTGATCTCAGAAGCCCTCATGGAGCCTGGGAAGTGGGGGCAAGGAAGCGATCTTATTTGGGATTGTGGGCACAGAGTCCCTTCAAGTTGTGACCCCAGCAGGGTTGTCCTGTGCTGAGCCCTGTGTTCCTTCCATCCAGCCTTCTGCTGCAAGGAGGGAGCCGGCCCTGGGAGACAGAGGAGCACTTGGGGGCCAGGACGGGTGGGCTCTCCTTCATGCTCCAGGCAGGATCTGCAGCGGGGTTGCGTGTGGCCAACGTGTAAATAAGAGTTCACCTGCGAAATGCGGGGCATGGACCTAGACCAGCAGTGAGAAAGAGTGTCTGCAGTTCACACGAACAGAGGTCAGGAGGCTGGCCAAGGCACGCGACCACGGCTCAGCTCACCCTGTGTGTCCTCAGAGCTGCCAGCCGCTCCCTATGCAGTTTGCCATCCTTTCCCAGGGTGGACTTGGAGGTGCCCACCCACCAGTCACCCTCTTGTGGACTGACTGCCACTGCAGAGAGCAGGATGGAGTCCAGGCGGGGCATTTTTTTTTTTTTTTTGGTTTTTCGAGACGGGGTTTCTCTGTGTTGCTTTGGAGCCTGTCCTGGAACTAGCTCTTGTAGACCAGGCTGGCCGCAAACTCACAGAGATCCATCTGCCTCTGCCTCTCGAATACGAGATTCTCCTGCCTCACCCTCCTGAGTGTTGAGATTACAGATTTGTGCCACCACACGTAGCTAACCCTCGACAATTGCCTACTTTCCTTCCCGAGCCAAGAAGGGAGGTGGACATGGCCGAAGCCAGGAGAGAAGAATGTGCAGAGCAGAGGGCCAGGTGATCATGTGAGCCGTGGTTGGGGGACTGTCTCTGTTGGGACCATTTGGAGTCCTGGCCTCCAGCTGCTCTTCCCTGCTAGAGATCTTTACTTTCCTTCTGATTTGAGTTACTGAAAGCTGTGTCAAAGTTGTTTACCAGCTCTGCTTCACGAGCACGTGTTGCCTTGGCCTCGAGGATCAGAGGATAAGGTTTTCACCTGTTGGCCCACCTGATTGTTGGGTATATAAGCCTCCGTGGTGCTATTGAGTAAAGGGCTTCTTATCAGGGATTAGAGGTCCGTGTCTCTGTGTGTGTTTCAACCTCCAGCCCCTTGCCCGAAGCTCATGAACTGTACGATAGCGCATAGAGTACAGACATGTCTCTAGAAAGGGATGGGTACATTTTGGGGGTAGACGGATGCTGGAGCTCCCTAGTCTGACCTTTGGGTATGCACCCCAGGTGTTAGGAAAGTAACATGCCCATCGTTTGGAGCCCATGCTCCAGATGGCAGGTGACCAGATGACTCATTCAGGGACAGGGCGGCCATGCTGCAAAGGCTGCCAGAAAGATACATAATGTTTTTGTGAATATTTTGACTTATGGGTCCCCTGTGGGGCTAGGAGGAAAGCCTCCGGTCTCTCCTGGGCCAGTGATCTGAATCTTCCCCTCTCCCACGAATTAGACTGAGGAACTGTATCTGAGATGGCGTGGTTCTTTCCCCCTTCCCGCCACACCTTTCCCCTTAATCAGTAGAGACAGTGTACGGCTGAGCAGAGGGCAAGCTTGGCCCTGCGTGTGGGTAGAAGATCCTCACATGTGGGAGGTGGCTTGGGGGCTATAGATTATGACATGGAGTTACAGTGACCAGAGTTACAGACCAGGAGGCTGACTGGACACGGCAGGAGGAGGCATGCATAGAACCCTCAAATGTCAGCATGGTTTGGAGCATGAATTTGGTTAGCTTTTCTTATTGACATTTTCATCTTATATTTACTGTGTGTGTGTTCAGAGGACAACTTGGAGAAGTTAGTTTTTCCCTTCCAATATGTGGCTTCCAGGGATCAAACTCAAATCATCCGGCTCGGCAGCAAAGGCCCTACCTAGTGAGCCATCTCACTGGCCCGTTGGTCATATTTTCTTAAGTGGGCACTCACCACTATGTAATGTATGAAATGCTTCCACATGCACACCATGTCACATAAGCCACACACGTAGAGACACGCATGCAAGTACACATGCATGTAAAGCCCACGTTTCTGCTCTCACAGGCCCAGGGAGCACACTGGCGTGCTCATTTGCAGTTCTGTGTGCTCATTCCTGTATGGGTGTCCATGCACAAATGCTATGCCTGTGTGCACATATGCATGTCATGTTTAGTTGCTCTCAGGGCCACTGTCCCCAGCCTGGCCCTGCTTCTCTCACCTCTCAGAAGGCCCCGGTCACCCGAACATTGTTCTCTGCCGCCCTTCCTTGGAACAGATACCCGGGTGCTGTGATAGTGGGAGGAACTGTGTGGTCACCACTCTCCTGTGCCAGTGACGTGGGGCTGGGTCAGACCCTCAGCAACCCTCAGAGGAAAGGGTGTGTCTGTGCTGCAGGTGAGGAAGGAATTCGCCTGTGAACCAGTCCCATAGACTCTGTCTGAGCTGCTGCTGCCCCAGCCCCAGAAGGCGATTTGAGAGGGGTTTTTCCATCCTCGGCAAAGCTGGGCCATTCTCTGTACCTCTAACATGGAACGGCCTTCTCATAGTGGGATGCAGACAGCTTCCTTCTGAGTGGGAACTGAACAGACAGGCACTCCTGTGTCCTGCTAAGGTAAAGTCAGCAACTCCTGAGTCTCTTGGGTACAGAAGCCCTGGGAGGGGCTAGGTGACTGCAGCAGGAGCTCTATGGGCTAAGGCTTGTTAGCGTTGGACCTATTGCACAGAGGAGGAAATCAAACTTTCATGGGGCTGGGGGCTAGGCTGCTTCTGGGGCCCCCACTGGGCCAGCCTCCCTGCTTCTGTCCAGGTGTTCTCTAGGTGTAGCTCTCAGGGACTGGAATCAGCTTCCTGGACCCGTACTTCCCCTCCCACGCTGGTCTTGAATTTACAGGGTCATGAGAGCTACAGACACAGCTGTGAGATGGTAGCCCCATTCTGTTCCACTGGGCGAAAGGAGGTTGCGTACTATCCGTCAGGTTAACAGTACAATCTGACCCTAAGGTTCATAGTTCACTGGGTCTGCACCACCCCTGCCTTGGAGACGTGCCTCTGTCTCTTGTGGCCGTTCAGTGATGTACTTTGGAGCAACTTGACTCTGCCAGCTTCCTCCACAACAGGATTGCTTTGGGGAGTTCCAAAGAGCCGGCCGGATGGGGTGACAGAGGGGCTGGGCCGGGTGAAGGTTCTGCTCTGCCCTGGCCTTTCTCACACAGGTGAACAACATATCTTGCTCTTTCTAGAGACTCGGTTTACTTGTCTGTAAATGGGCTATTATTATACTGTTATATTATTTGTGTTTTAATAAAGCTTGCCTGAAGATTGGAGTGTGGAGCTAAGCCACTAGAGGCCACGGAGTGGGGTGTGCACCTTTAATCCCAGGATTCAAGGCCACTCTGGGCTGTGTGAGAGTGAGTCAATCTAAAAGAGAAACAGAGCTCACACCTTTGATCCCAGCACTTGCAACGACACACCTTTGATCATCCTAGCAGCCACACTAGTTAGCGGTAGAGGCGGGGCAGTGATGGTGCACGCCTTTAATCCCAGCACTAGAGAGAAATACAAGGCGGGATGAGACAGAAACTCGCTCTCTTTCAGTCTGGAGGGTTCTCTAGTGGCTGACCACTTTGCTTCTCTGATCTTTCAGCTTGAACCCCAATATCTGTCCCTGGATTTTTATTCGTCATGCTACACACCTGGGTCTTGAGAAATTGACTCCAGGTTGTGGGCAGACACAAAAAGGACCTTGCTGAGAGGGACCTCTACTGGGCTCCAGCCAGAAGGAGTGTCTGTGGTGGGGGCTGCCTGTCACCTGTACCCAAACAAATGCCTCAGTGTCTGCACTGGGCAGTACAAAGCCAGGGGCACCTGATGAAGAGGACAAGGCTTCCCTACCTGCCTATTGCCCTCACACCAACCTGGCCCGAGAGTGTGTGAGCTAAGTGAGACTCCAGAGCTGCAGAAGCACAGACCCTAGGCCACCCCTCTGCACAGTAGGTCCGGTGTTGGGTCTAACACTGTAGGTCACAAACCTGGTACTCTGCTGTGGCTCAGGCAGCTCAGCTCTACTCCGTACCCTTCCTCTGTGCCAACCTCTTCTGCTGGCTGAGTGCTCCATCTGTCTAAGAGCCATTTGGGTGGCTGTGAGGTGGGGACCCATACTCCTGAGGCTCTGGGAACCTCGCACGCTGCAGCCCAATCCGGTCCACATTCATTCAACAGCAGGTTCTACAGCCCCAACCTTAGTCTGTTAAAGGGGTGGAGAGGGCTCAGGACAGCAGAGGGTGGTGGTGGGAAAACAGGGAGTGGAGGATGCTCTCCAGGCAGTAAAAGGGATTACGTTTACCCGGCCCACGTGGCCACGTTCTGTCCACCAGCCCCCAGAGGGCCAGGGTAGTGCTGGGGTCGCGGTCCCAAGCTGGTTGAAAACTCCGCAGTGTCAGAGAGCAGCTCCTTCCCAACTCCTGAAAGGCAGATGAGCCCTTTATTGCTCTATTATAACGTCAAGCCAGATGGTCTTTTGGGAGCTACCCTCCTCATGCCCCCCACTGCCGCCCTCATTCTTTCAGAGGCAGTCCCCGGCACTAATGCCTCGGGGCTGGGCACGCTTCCCGCGCTGCCGTGGCCACCACGGTGTGGGAACCGAAGCCTAGCGTGAGGAGCACGGTGACAAGGAGGGAGGCCATCCCCGTATGGGCAAGAGTATCCCCACCCTTGGCTCTCAGTCTGGAGGGGAGATACAGAGATGTCCCCAGACACCATCCTCAATCCTCGTGTCTCCCCGGTGTGGCCTACTGCATCTCATTTAAACCTGCTTCTGTCTCAGTTTTCTTATCTGCAAAGTGGGGGCAATGGTAGGATACCTCCATCGGTTTCGGGATCAACGGCAGGTAGCTGGTGGGTACGGAGCACCAGGGCCCATTGCCCCCCAGGAATGGTCTTTACATTCTGAAACAACCGACATCCAAACAAGAAGATTCCATGATGTGAGATAGGAGATGGAGTAGAAATGTCAGGGTAGCTAATGAAATCTTGCCTGTGTGCAGCTGGCTCGTCTCTTTCCTATACCTACCTTGATTTAGTACCAGTGGATGGTCAGGGAAGAGTTATCAGGCAGCCCCTTTTGGGGAACAGATGCCCTCACTCCCACCCCAAGGGCTTCTTCCTTTCTTCCTCTTACGTCTGAGGCTGGTATGGAAACTTTTGTTGGAGGATGAAGCTGGTTTACATGAAGCGGGATCACCTCCAGAGGCCTGGCATCATCATACCCATTGGACAGGTAGACAAGCGAAGGCCCAGAGAAATTCAAGGCCAAGCTGCCAGATGGTGGCTCAGGTCAGAGTGAAAAGGCCCTGGATTGCCCAGGGCAGGGGTTGAGGCAAGGAAGGGAAGCCTTGCACCCTGGCAGAAAGGACAGAAGTGGGTTCCTGAGTCCATGGTGTATTGCTCACACAATCCCCAAGTCAGCCACACGCACTTCTTCCAGGGCCTGGAGTTGCGATTACCCATGTCTTGTGAGTTAGAAGTGTCTGTTGCTCTTCTCCAGCCAGAGTACTGATTGGCCTGGCTTTTGTTTAAGGGGCTCCCCAGACTTTCAGGGTCACAGGGACCCACTAAACAAATATGGAGATGCCATGCTTTCAGAGGGAAACAGAATCCAGGGGTGAGCATCAGTTTTAAAGAAATAAGGGAGCCTTTGGGAGATGGCAACTGGTTGCACCTGAACATGGTGCAGAAGACCAAGGGCCCTCTTAGGGTCGGGTGCCCAGGCAATGTCTGAGATGGCTTCTATAGTAGGTCGAGTCCCCCAGGAAGTCCTGGAGTGGGGATTCTAGGACTCCGATTGGAGGTCCCTTCTCTCTGCACGCTGGTTAGCAGACTATTGACCCTTACCCTGCTGGTAATGTTTGAGACAGGCAGGATTCTAGCTCTGCAAACACAGAGAGACTTGAGACTCTGCCTTTCAGGGAGATTACAGAAAGGGGCTCAGGCACATAACCCAGCCCTCCTCTTCCTTCTTCTCCTTTTGTTTCTGTTTGTTTTGTGTAGCCCTGACTGTCCTGGAACTTGCTCTGTAGATCAGGTGGGCCTTGAACCCATAGAGATCCACCTGCCTCTGTAGCCCACCATCGCCTGGCTTCTAGTCTCT
Source organism: Microtus oregoni (assembly GCF_018167655.1). Lineage (NCBI taxonomy): Eukaryota > Metazoa > Chordata > Mammalia > Rodentia > Cricetidae > Microtus > Microtus oregoni. The sequence goes on along the minus strand of NW_024544727.1, from coordinate 1,755,875 downwards.
CTTGATGCCCAGCTCCAACTCCAAGTTAAACTCTTTACCTCATCAACTCTCCTTTTGGGGCCTGATGTGCCCTGGGGTTCCCATCTCATTTACCATACCCTGACAGTTGACCAGCTAGGACCAGCTATCAGAGATGGGGGCTTCTAGCCCAGTGTGGGGCTCACAATAACCCGCAGAGAGGACACGCACCCATGGCCCCGGTCACACCTGACACTACCTGCAGCAGTGGGTGAATGGGCGTCTGTCTCCTGGGACCTGGATCACAGACGGAGAGCCTGGAGGGAGGTAAACCAGCTCCTGCGGCTTCCAGCTCAGGAGGAGGCAGGTTCATCTGCCCATCTCCCACAGGGCAATACCTGTCTGCTTTGACAAGTGGCCACCATGTGACAGGTCCAGGGGTTTGTCCTGGAGCCTGGCCTCAGCGTGCAGAGTGGGCAAAGGAGCAGTTGCTCCCCAAATCTGGCAGTAATTGCCACTTTCAGCCTCTTATCTTGAGACTTGGACTTGGAAGTGCCCTAGTAGGTCCCGGAGTTTCCTGCTCTTGCCACAGGTGCCCCAGGCAGTCATGAGCCGTTCCTCCAGGAGCCCAAGAAGCCCCTGCCAGTCCCACTTCCTGCTTTTCTCTGTATGAGAGATGGGAGCCAAGCATTTCTGTATTGCGTGGAGCCCCATATGTCTGCCTGATGCGATGTCGTGGGGCCTAAGGGTGCTGAGGCAGTGCCTAGGGCTGGTTCTGCCTTCTTTCCAGGCAGCAGCACCCCCCCCCCCAACACACACACAGAGCAGGGGAATAATTAGGGAGGGAGGCCCGCTCCGGGTGGGTTCCCACACCCCACCCCCTGCCTTAGACATTCATCCTCCACAAAAGGCGCGTGCGCGGCAACAAACTCATTCGCCATGGGGCTGCCTGTGCTTTGTGAGCCAAGCTCCCGGCCCCAGAGGCCATCTGGGGAGCAGTCCTCAGGGCGGGCAGGGTGGGGGCTCCCTCTAGGCTGCCTTTGAGGCCTTGGGCAGCGGCAGCAGCTCCCTGGCAACCTCCTTGGATGTCAGCACATCTGGTCTCAAGTGCCCTGGAGTTCTCACAGCCTCTTGTGTCCCATTATGTGTGAGGAGGGCACTCTAGGGAAGCTTGCCTCTTTCCCTACCCACGTATGTAACAGAGCTGTGAGCACAGGGTTCAAACCCATGAGCTGCTACTATAAAGAAGCTGAACTGTCTGGGCCTCAGTTTTCTTATCTATGGAATGGGGTTGATGGTCCCAGCACAGATGTGCCCTGAAGAGTAGGGTGGACAGAGGAGACTTCAGAGTGTCCTTGGAATCAGAGCTGCTGGAGGTCAAAATTCCTGAGCCCCAGGCTCTTCCTTCGGTTTCCTGGTGGGTGACCCAGAGCTGAGCTCTGGACTGCACGGATCTGGCTGATAGATCCGGGAAAGGCCAGAGTGACAGACAGATAGCGAGGTGTGGTCCTCCCATGTCCCCAACTCTGAGCTAGGAGGGGGACATTCTACTCCACTCTGTATGCTGTAGGTGTTAAGTAAGTGCACATCTCTCTGCCAAGCTTCTCGCCCTGGGCCTGCCTTGGGCACACAGGGTGGAGAGGACTCAGATGGGTGCCAGCCCTTTTGCTGTGCCTGGCAGCCCTGCCTTGTAGTGGGCATTTCTAAGTCTGGGCAGCTGGGCTGGTGAGGGGTGGACGGGCAAAGTGCTCCAGGGTCTTTCCACTCAAGGACACTTCCTGGCCAGAGGGCTTCTGGGGCCAGCGCCTGGTGGACAGACCCTCTGTGGGGGTGTCCCTGCCCCCAACCTTACTGGGGAGGGGGTCCTTGAGAGGGTGTCCTACAGGCTGAGAGATAATCCCGGCTTTTGAGAGACTGTGAGAGGCTGGCCCGGGGACTTTCCCACAGCCCCACATAAAGGGCCGGGCGCCAGCTGCTCTCCCACAAAAGATGCCTGGCCATTCAGGGCCTCCAGGCAGGCGGGGCCAGCAGAGCAGCTACCACAGCTACCTGGCCACCCTTGAGCCAGAACAAGTGCCCAAGGAGGTTCCTCTCTGTTGACCAGTGAGAGGCCGAGATGTCCCCAGAGCTGGGGACCTAGGTGCAGTTTCATAAAGCCGCACAGGGCAGCTACCCCTCCCTTTTGCCCAAGGTTGGCACCATTCCTGGCACTATCACTCATCCTCAGTGCCCGGGGAAAGGACTCCCAGGAAGACAGCGCACACTCTTGCCATTATGCCTGGCGCAGTGCCTCTGCCATCACTGGGCCGTCCCATCTCCTCTCCTCCTGCCACACGTCCTGCCCAGAGTCACACTGGCTGGCACACTTCCTTGCTCTCGGGTGTGCCCATGTTATTCTCACTTCCACCCTACCCTCCCAGCAGCCCGGCCTGCCACTCAGTCTGAGGGACAAAGTGGGGTATGGTGGGCACACAGCCAGACAAGGCCTTCTCGGAACACCTCCGTCACCCTATCTGATGAGGAGCAGCAATGTCCCATCTCTGGGCTTAGCTGTTTAGAAATCCCGGACTGGGTATGGTGGTTCACCTGTAACCCCAGCATTTGGGAAGTAAGCCCAGGCAGGGTTATCAGGAGGCTAATGTCATCTCTGGCAACACAGTGGGTTCAAAACTAGCTGGGCTGATGTGACCAAAAGCCAAAAGCAAAATCAAATAAAAAAAGGGACCCACTAAGTCACATAGATGTGAGGGGATCGATTAGGGGTGCCCTTCCCCTAGGAATTAACTACTGGGACCAGCACTGTGATGACTTCTTGCTATCAGAACTAGCCTGGAAGAGGAAGGTGTGGGGGACTTCCTGGAGAAGCTGACTGCTGGAGCATTGAGTATCCTGTTGATGGAGGCTGGGTCCTCTGGGAGTGATGGTTTTGACAGAATGACTTCTGAAGTCATTAAAAAATCGACTGTGTGTGTGAGAGAGAGAAAGAGAGAGCATATGCACGTGTGTGCACGCATGCACATGTGTACACGTGGGACAACTTGTCGGATCAGGTTCTCTCCTGTAATGTGGATTTCTGGTCTTGAACTCAGGTCAGCATCAGGCTTGGCAGCAAGCCCCTTTACGGACTTAGCCGTCTCGCTGATGCCGGCCATGCTGTTAAGTCTCACCGAAACCACCAAGTCCCGTGTGTCTTTGGCCTGGGCTAGACTCTGCAGATGGAGGATGGAGATGAGCCAGGGGTGTGTGTGTGGGGGGGGTCCCCTCAGACAAGTCAGATGGATAGATGGAGGGACAGGGGACACTTGTCTTGTAGGAAGCTGAGGCCAGGGAGGAAGCTGCCAGTGACACCGATCTCCGAGATCCTGGCTGCAGTGTGCATGGCAGTCACAGCTCTCTCAGGGTGAGATCCAAAGGCAAGGAGCCTACCAGGCAAGTGTCCAGGATCCCCACCCCTCACCCTTGAGGGAGAATGGTCCAGCCCCTCTGTGGGAGGGCTCAAGCTTTGTTGTCCGATCCTGGCTCTCCATTGGCTGCTGGATGTGAGAAAGTGCTAGAGACCACACCAGCACCTCCGCCCCCAGTAGCATAAAGACACAGTGACCTCTGGTCTGGCTGCTGTTTACAGGGTCCCCAGCTCTAGGAGCGAAGAAAGAGGCCCAGTGCTAACAGTGTGGGTCCAGCAGAGACCCGGAGGCAGCCTGGAGTCTCCCGTTGGAGGTTTGTGGGGGTGAGATGGGCAGTAGCCATGCCAGCGCTGGGGACGGGGAGGCAGCATCTTTGGCAATACCTTGGCCTGGTGGTGGTGGTGGGGTAGCTGGCTTACTGCCCCGCCTTGGTTCAAGCGCCTCTGGGCCTCTTCCCTTTACTCTGCAGCAAAGAAACATGGCAGAGGGAATGGGGAAAGGAAAGGTCAGAGCCCCAAGCGCTAACCTAGGTGAAGAGCAATCCCTGCGGCCGTTCAAGCACAGTATGCTGGACAGGACAGAGGAGACCTCATGGCCGTGGTGTAAGGCCCTGGGAATCAGAGGTGATGGTCAAGGTTACTGTCAGGGCTCTTCCTATAGTTGGGACTCTGCGTCCCCTTCTACTTTTCTGACTGGCTCCAGTGGACGGGTGAGGGGTTGGTTAGCTGCCCCAACAGGGGCCCTGAACCAACACCTGTCTTCATATTAGAGACCAGGCCTGGGGTTTGTAGGTTCAAAGGCTGTACACAGGGGATCTGGGCCAGCATTCCACGGGGGATGGATGTATGGGGAGCATCTTCATGCCAGACCAGAGCTGGATCCTGCTCCTGCCTCGCTGTGGAAGGGCTCCATGTTTTATATTAAAATAGGTTGGGTGAATCCATGCTGTACCTCAGTGCTATGCACTGTGCACTGTTGCATGCAGCTGCAACTGCGTATCCCTTGGGTGGTGGCGGGCATGTGTGTGGGTGCTCACAGTGCATACTTCAGAGTGAGAGCAGCAGACTTTGAATAAAGGCGTTGGTCAAGAGTCTTCAGAATCCGAGTCTGTCATCTGTCTTAGACTGGCTGTAACCCTGAGGTCCTGGGCACCCACTTTGGCCAGAGACCTTGCTACTGTCCAGGATGTCCCTGTGCTGAGGGCTTCCTGGGCTGGACCCTTCTCTCGCTGGCTCCGTCCCTGGGTCTGTGGTTAACGACAGTCCACTTATTTGGTCCAAATGACTGGGGAGACCCTCCGAGAGTGTTTCCAGCTAGGTTAGCTCCTCTCCCTAGTGTGATCTGAGGAGGCTGACTCACCCAGAACCCCAGGAGCGATGGCGGGTATTACCTGTCCATGCCGTCATCTCTTCACAGCTCCAGGGACAGAGCATGTCACCATCATTTCAGACAGGAGCGTTCATCCATCCGTGGAACCACGTGAGGGGCATTAGGACGTCAAGTAGAGGTGACAATAGGGCTTTCTGCCTCTGCCAGAGCTGCGCTTTGACTCCCTGCCTCCTCTCTATTCCTCTCAATTCCCTGACCCTGCCCAGCATTCATGATCCATAAAAACCAGTATCCGAGCGGGGAGCCCTTGTGTTTCCCCTTTTCCCCTCGGTGAGGGTGGGGATGTGGCATTCTTAAGTAAATACAACCACCATAGCCCCCAAACCTCCTTCTGCCAGGGGATGCCTGGTGGTGAGGCTAAGTGACACAGGGGTCCACCAGGCCTGGGTTTGCTGCCCTCTAGTGGCCCCTGCTCCGAACCGTTTATATCCCAAAGGAAGGAAAGTGGGTAGGGTTTCCCACACAAGAGCTGGGCTCCAGGCTCCCAAGTGGATATCCTGGAGTTCCTGTCTGCCACCAGAGGTCACACTTCAGCACTGGGCTGACCAGGGAGGAGATCTGAATGGTTCTTTCCCAGGTTCTGGGAAAGTCGACGGGTGGGTGGGGACTCAGACGAGAAGTCACCTGTCAGGGAAATTCCCTGGCCCTGTGAAGAACCCCAGAGTAGCCAGCACAACCTGACAGAGGCCCATGGGACCAGCAGGGAATGGAAGTCTTGTCTTAGAGCTGGTTGTTGTGGTGTTGTGGTTGTTGTGGTGGTGCACAACTTTAATCCCAGCACTTAGGATGCAGAGGGAGGTGGACCTCTGTGAGTTCGTGGCCAGTCTGGTATACAAGGCAAGTTCCAGGATAGCCAGAGTCTCGGGAGGAGTGGGGGAAGCCTGTCCCTTCCCATAGAGAGACAGATCCTCTGTGGGCAGTGACCTTGACTAGCCTCTGGCTACATCTGTAGTGGCCTTGAGCCTTCTGTGTCCATGTGGTCTGAGATGCTCCCCTGGGTGCCCCCACTTCATTCCCACGTTCCAGTTACTCTACCTGCTAGCCTGTTTTCAGGGATAGGATAACCTGAGCCCCCCTGTGTCCCACTGCCCAGCTTCAGTAGACGCTTCATAAATGGGTTATAGAGTAAGACTCTTGGGTCACAAGGGGCAGTGTCTAGGACAAGGGCCATATTCAGACTTAGCTGGGGCTTCTGTCTGGAGGCAGGGGCTTTCTTAGCTATGCAGACAGATAGAGAAGCAGTCTCTATCCATCTGAACACAGATTGGATGTCTGTTTCATGGTCTCCAGAGCCTGCCTGTTAGTGGCGTGTGTGTGGTGTGTGTGTGTGTGTGGGGGGGGTATCTATGTGTGGGGTGTGTATCTGTGGTGTGTGTGTCTGTGTGTGGTATGTGTGTCTGTGTGTCTGTGTGTGGTGTGTGTATGTGTGTGTGGTATGTGTGTCTGTGTGTCTGTGTGTGGTGTGTGTGTCTGTGTGTGTGTGGTGTGTGTGTCTGTGTGAGGTGTGTGTCTGTGTGTATGTGTGGTATGTGTATTGGGTGTAGAACTTGACAGCACTTCTTTGGGCAGTCTGAGGACTGGTATCCGAGTACTTTGGGGTGCCACAGAATTCAGGCCTAGAGTCCCATCACTGATCACTGAGGGATAGCCAGGAGGGAACAACCTACATCAGCAAGCCCATATCTTCTTGGGGGTCCAGGCCTTTGATCTGAAGTCCACCCTGCACAGGCCTTTGTGCTCAGATGCCTCTGCCTGGAGCTGCTGTCCCTTGTTCTGGAGATGGTGGTCATGCTCACAGGGTTCATTCTCTCAGGGCACAGGTGGGCTGGGCAAAGAGCTGACAGGCCCAGGTGAGCAGGTGTCACATTCCACAGCCTCCAATTAGGAGCTCCACATGTCTCTCGATCCACCGTCTCCGTCCACGGGAGGTAGGCTATCCTGACAGAGATATCTGTGAGAGAAGTTTGCTGAGAGAGCTCGGAGGCTGCCCTGTAGCTGGACTGAACGCCCGGCTTCCTGGAGCCTGCCTGCGGGACCTTGGTTACCACTTAATGACTGTGCCACAGGACTCCTTCCTTGGGACACTGGTTGCCATGCCTTCTATCCCTGCATTGCCCTAAGTCCGTGACTCTTCTATCAACGTGCTGACCTTAGATTTTGCTGCTCCCAGATCAGGGAGATCTGGACAATATTGGACTTCCTGGCATGTTGTCAGACCTTTGGGCTGCCCCATAAATCCCGACCGAATGCTCAGGAGGAGGCAAGGCGAATGAATAAGGTCCCAACGAAGTGAATCCAAGCATGAGAAGAGGATTGGGTGATTGACTAGATGAGTTAGTATTGTGTGGGGTGCAGTTCATAAGTAAGGGAGGGGGTGCTTCCCTTCAGACCCGGGAAAGTCCCCGACCAAGTCAAGGCTAGGGTCTTGCTACACATCGATACTTACATATTCAACTTTTTCTATGTAAAATTATGTTCCGTGATCTGGTTTATGTAAAAAAGAGAGATCATATCGAGAACCTCTTGTTTTCCACTATAACGAGTTGGTGGAAAATAAATTCATGTGTTTTTTTTCTTTTAAGAAGAATCCTGAGCCTAGCAGGCGGCAGGAAGTGCGGCTGTTGGAGGTTTTGACCTTCCCCTCCCCCTGGCTTCCTATTGTGCCCAAGGAAACCAGCCTGTGAGCTAAGCTGAGCCAGGAGGCCCAGCTCTTGGGTTATGCTCAATAATTTCCTAGGCAAAGTGCAAATTCTTGCTCTCCCGTGGGTCCTTTCTTCCTCTCTCCTTCTTCCCCCTTTCTTCTCTGCTGGTAAATTGTGAGACAGGACAAATGTCAGAAACTCCTGTGATGGTTGTCTCGCCCACGTTGACCCGGTCATAGTGAAGACATGAGATCTTCAGTCCCACCAGACTCCGTCCTGGTTTACTTTTCCTTTAAAATCTGGGTGCAGGAGGGACAGCTTGGATGTTAAGAGTGCATACCGCTCTTTCAAGGGACCTGAGTTGGGCTCACAGCACCACACTGGACAGCCCACAACCACCTGAGACTCCAGCTGTGGGAAATGCAGCGCCCTCTTCTGGCCTGTGAGGGCACCACTGTCACATGTGCACATTCTCACACAGAAACACACAACATACATAACCAAAAATGAAATAATAAATCTTTAAGAAGCGTAGAGTTGCTGTTTTGATATTTTGAGATGGAGTCTTACTATACAGCTCAGCCTGGCCTAGAATTTTTTGTCCTCCTGCCTCAGAGGGATGGGATCATAGATGTGACTTTTTAAGAAATCTAGTGAGCCAGGCATAGTAGTATATGTCTTTTAATCCTATCTATTGGGAGGCAGAGGCAGGTGGATCTTTGTGAATCTGAGGCCAGCCTGCTTTACACAGTGAGTTCCAGAACAACCAGGGCCACATAAAACATGCACAACATAAAGTCTAATGTTTTAACCATCCATTGTGGCAGGGTTTCTGTCCTGCCTGGTCCCACAGCTGTTCGGTCCCAAAGAAACACACAGAGGCGTATTTTAATTATAAACTGTTGGCTTGTTAGCTCAGGCTTATTATTAACTAACTCTTACAATTAAATTAACCCATAATTCTTATCTATGTTTAGCCATGTGGCTTGGTGCCTTTTCTCAGTAAGGCATTCTCACATTGCTTCCTCTGTGTCTGACTGGTGACTGTGTCTGACTTTTCCTCTTCCCAGAATTCTCCAAGTCTGGTTTCCCCACCTATACTTCCTGCCTGGCTACTGGCCAATCAGTGTTTTATTAAACCAATATGAATGACAAATCTTTACAGTGTACAAGAGCATTATCTCACAGCAATCAATAAGATTTTTAAACACTAGTGCAAAGTATGTGCCTGATTCTTTTAATAAAGACTAATTTTTTAATTTTTAAAATGTTTAGTTTTATTTTGTATATAAATGTTTGCCTATATATACGCTTGCATGTGTGCCACACGCCTGCAGTGTCTGATGAAACTAAAAGTGGGTATTGGTCCCTCTTGGAACTGGACTTGCAGATGGTGTTGAGCTCCCAAGTGGGTGCGAAAGCTGAAAGTAAGTCCTGAGCCATCTCTGCAACTCCTATTTGTGTGTGTGTGTGTGTGTCTTTGTGTGTGTGCCTCTGTGTGTGTCTCTGTGTATGTGTCTGTATGTCTCTGTGTGTGTCTGTGTGTCTCTCTGTGTGTGTATGTGTGTCTGTGTGTGTATCTGTGTGCCTCTGTGTCTGTGTCTGTATGTCTCTGTGTGTGTCTCTCTCTGTGTGTATGTGTGTCTGTGTGCCTCTGTGTGTCTGTGTGTGTATCTGTGTGCCTCTGTGTGTGTGTGTCTGTGTGTGTCTCTGTGTGTGTCTGTGTCTGTATGTCTCTGTGTGTGTGTCTGTGTGTCTCTCTGTGTGTGTGCCTCTGTGTGTGTCTGTGTGTATGTGTCTGTATGTCTGTGTGTCTCTCTCTGTGTGTATGTGTGTCTGTGTGCCTCTGTGTGTGTGTCTGTGTGTGTGCCTCTGTGTGTATGTGTCTGTATGTCTCTGTGTGTGCGTCTGTGTGTCTCTGTGTGCCTCTGTGTGTGTGTGTCTGTGTGTGTGTGCCTGTGTGTCTGTGTATATGCACGTACACTGGAAACTGGAGGACAGCATCAGATCCTCTGGAACTGGAGCTACAGCTAGTTGTAAGTTGCCCAACAGAAGGGTTGGGAAACAAACTCAAGTCCTTTTCAAGAGCACTGTGTGCTCTCAACCTCTGAGCCGTCTCTTCAGTCCCCAGACTCCTCTTTTGTGTATAGCGATCAGCACTGTTCACATCCAGGACTTTTTCAGTATCCTGTGGACTTCTCCCAGCCCCCATATATCTGCACTGCCTTTCTCCTGTCTTCTTCCGGCTGTGTCTTCCCCTGCATGGATCGTTCAGTATCTACTGTTCAGTGTCTGGCTTCTGTCTCTCAGCACGGTATCCTCCAGATTCATCCATGTTGTATCACATGTCAGTGCTCCATTGTGTGTGTGTGTGTGTGTGTATGGCCGGATAACTTTTCACAATAGGAGTTTGCTATCTACGCACCAGAGCACAGCTACTTGGTTGCCTCCACTTTTCATCTGTTGGGGATCAAGCAGATATGAAGGTCCACGGTCCTGCCCTGGAGGTGGCCTCTGGAGATAAAGGCTAGACCCAAATTCCCAAGTCCAGGGCTGAAGAGTGAGGTGTGGGGAGAAGCCTGACTATGGGGGTCGGCTGTGCACCCAACCCTAATGCCCGACTGGGTCGTTGCTGGGGAAATCATGGCCTCTTGAGTCCGCCTGGTGGTCCAGGCTTCACAGGGCTATGCGTGTTCATCCATCACTTGCAAATGCTTTTCTGGTAAAGGCACAATGTCTGTCAGAGACGTTCAAGCCAGGCAGAAGTGAAAACAAAATCAAAATGGACTGCAATGCTCTCCATCAACTCCCTGGGGGACATGCCTGGCAGTTTTTTCAGGACACAGATGAGAAGACACATCTTACAGACACAATCTCTTACAGACATTGAACATGGAGATTCATATTCTTGTGTGTGGAGTGTGGGTGTAGATGTTTCTGGGAATCCAACTGGCCCTCACACTTCTGCAACAAGCACGTTACTTTTACTGACAGAGATATCCCCTTGACTCCTGGGGACGGGGCTTCTGAGTTCGTACTGAGCCCAATGCCTCGACTGTCTGAGGGTGGCACTTTAGGTGATTACGTAGGGGTCATTAGAGTGACCTTGAAAACAAGCTAGAGGCACCAGGGGTGTCGGTGAACAGACAGAAAATGAACAGACAGAAGGTGCTGGCTGTGGCTGGGAAGAATGCGGTTGAGGGGCCTGCATCCTTGAGCCAAGTTCACACCCCGTAGAACCGTGAAGGTGTGACTGTTTCTTCTTTCTGCCACTGAAGTAGATGTTTGAGTCCAAGTCTGACATAGACCAGACTGGCCGCAAACTTGCTACGCAGGCAAAGACGACCTTGAACAATTTCTTTTGAGACAGGGGTCTCATGTTGAGCCTGGCTGTCCTAGAACTCCCTGCAGAGACCAGCCTGACCTCAATTCAGACATTTGCTTGTTTCTACTTCCAGAGTTACCTTGAACTCTGATCCTTCTGCCTCTACCTGCAAGGGCTGGCATAGCCACAACACCCAGCTTGAATGCTTGTCTTTTAGTCCCATCCGCGCTGTCTCGTCACGGCCACCAACCAGCTCAGATGACCCCACCTGGTCACGTGCTTTCTGGATCTTTCTGCGCTCCCCCCGTCGCCCCCGACTGCTCTGCTTGTTCCAGAGCTTTGCTCAAGTGCAGTCACATAGTGTCTTCCTCTGTGTCTGCCTCCTCCACACAGCTTGGGCTCAGAGCACATGTGATATGTGTCCACAGTTTATCCTGCCCTAGTTGCAAAGTCGGACCTCAGCTTGGTGTCCCTCTGCTGGGAGGAAGAAACTGAAACCATTTCATTCTCAAGTGGTCTGAAGTGAGTCGTTAACAACTTTTCTCTAGAACTTACCTATGTATTTATTTGTGTGTGCATGCGTGCACATGTGTGTGTGTACACGTGTGCATGTGTGCGCATGTGTGTTCACATGTGTGTGTGTGTTGTTTTGTTGGTTGTTTTACTCTTTGACTCTTTGGGAGCTCGCCACCCAGCTCCCAAATAAATATACACAGAATCTTATTCGTACTTATGAATACCCAGCCTTAGCTTGACTTGTTTCTAACCAACTTTTCTTAACTCAAATTCTGTCTGCCCTTTGCCTCTGGGCTTTTAATGTTCTCTATGTCTGTATTTCTTTTCTTTGCTTCTTTCTCCATGTCTGGCTGTGTGGCTGTGTGGCTGTGTGGCGGGGTGGCTGGGTGGCCCTGATGTCCTCCTCCCATTCTTGCTTCTTCTTCTTCTCCCAGATTTTTCCTACTATTTATTCTCTTGGTGTGCCAGACCCGCCTATCTTTTCTCCTGCCTCACTATTGGCTGTTCAGCTCTTTATTAGACCAATCAGGTGTTTTAGACAGGCAAAGTAACACAGCTTTACAGAGTTAACTAATGCAAAATAAAAGAATGCAACACATGTTTGCATCATTAAACAAATGCTCCACAGTGTAAACAAATGTAACACATCTTACATTTGTTAAATAAGTGTAATATTTATTTAAATATTATTTAATATTTAAATATTACTTAAAATAATATTCCACAGTGTGTGTGTGTGTGTGTGTGTGTGTGTGTGTGTCTGTGTCTGTGTGCAAGTGCCTGTGTGTGTACATCTGGAGAGCAGAGGGTGACACTGAATGTTTTTCTCCATCACTTTCTACACTATTCTTTTGAGACAAGGTTTCTCACTGAACCTGGAGGTTGCTGTTGTAGCTAGAACAGCTGGTCATTGAGCTCCCTGGATCTGTCTAACTTCTGACCCTTCCGTACCGGAATTCCAGACATATGCCACCATGCCCAGTTTTCAAGTGAGTGCTTGTGATCTGAAATCAGCACTTTAACTAAAGTTAGCACTTGACCCACTGAGTCATCTTTCTGGTTTCTTCTGACGTCTGGAAACGTCTGTGTACATACCTGTGTGTAACTTGGTTATGTCCCTGGGAACTGAAATGCTGGCCACACAGATGGTATGTATGCGACTCTGTAAGGCTTCCCCGTACCGTTGTCCAATGTGGTTGCACCATCTAACGTCTTACTAACAGTGTGTGAGAGTCTTCGTTGCTTCACGTCCTTGTGATGCTTGGTTGGGCCAGAGCCTTCTAACGGTGGAAAGGCCCCTCTTGTGGTTTTAACTTGAATTTTCCTAATGGCTAATGATGTATAGAGTGTCTTTTGTATTCTTTGGTGCAATCAGTTTTTTTCTTGTTTTTTTTTTTTTGACACAGGGTTTCTCTGTGTAGCCCTGGATGTCCTGGAACTTTTGTGACCAGGCTGCCCTTGAACTCACAGAGATCTGTCTGCCTTTGCCTTCCGAGTGCTGGGATTAAAAGTGTGTGCCACCACCACCCAGCTAGATTTTATTTTTTTTAAATTTTGAGAGACAGGGTTTCTTTGTATAACAGTCTTGGCTGTCCTAGAACTCTCTTTGTAGATGGGGCTGGCCTGAACTCACAGAGATCCACCTGCCTCTGTCTCCTGAGTGCTGGGATTAAAGGTGTGCGCCACCACACTTGACTAGATTTTCTTTTTCTTTTTTATGTTAAGAAAAATTAGGTGAGTCGTGGTAGCACAGACCTTTGATCACAACACTCAGGAGGCAGAGGTAGGTGGGTCTCTGAGTTTCAGGCCAGCCTGGTTTACAGAACAAGTTCTAGGACAGGAAAAAGAAAGGAAAGAAGGAAGGAAGAAAGGAAGAGAGGGAGGAAAGAAGGGAGGGAGGAAACCTAGATTGTTGGGGCTGGAGAGATGCCTCAAGGTGTTAAGAGCACTGACCGCTCTTATAGAGGACTAGGCTTCAAGTTCCAGAGCCCACGTGATGGCTCACGATCATGTAGCCGTCCCAGGGGCATTGATGTACTCTTTTGGCTTCTGTGGACATTAGGAAACTTGTGTGCTGCACACAAGTACATGCAGGCAAAACTCCTATACACATGAAACAAAAACAAACAAAATCCTTTTCCCCAAAAAACTCTTAAAAAACCCAGCTAGGCTGTTTTTTGCTACAGGTTAACATGATACCCAAAGGCCCAGCTTGGGACAGTACTGGGTAGTGGTGGAACCTGCAGGAGGTGGAGCCAAGTGGGAAGAAGTTAGGTTCCTGGAAACGTGGCCTCAAAGGGAACCATGGGACCCGTGATTCTCTGCTTCTCATCTGTGTCAGGTGAGCAGCCTCCTCCACAATTAGTTCAGCCTTGGTGCTCAGTCTCTACCATTTCAAAGCCCTAGGGACATTGGTAGCGGACAGAAGTTTTTGTCTTTAAAAGTTGATTATCTGAGGCATTTTGTTGCCATCACAGAAAAATCGAATAACTTGTTTGTCTTCTCATTAAATTATATGAACTAAAAACATGTTTTGGCTTTGTGATTTATGTGCTGCGAGGGTTTTTCCCGGTGTGTGGCTTGCCTCTCATTTCCTTAACAACACACTCTGAAGTGCTGACAGACAGACGTCCTCTGTCTTCACAAAGCCCAGCTTCCCTTGTTTACTGCTTGTGTGATTTCTCTCCACGCAAAGATACCCTTACCCGCTCAAGGTCGCAAACATGTTTTCCTACGTTTCCTCTTGGTCTTGCAGGTTGGACATTTCCGGTCAGGCCTATGGTCTATCCAGAGACTGGACTCCACTACAGTGCTAGAGATGTTGGAACACACCATCGACGTCTTTGCTTTCATTGCTGTTTTATTTCTGTTATTTTGACATGACGTCTCACTGTGGCGTTCAGGCTGGCCTGGAACCTCCTTTTATACACCCCTCCCCGCCCCAGGGCTGCGATTATAAACGCCCTTTGCTATTCTTTTTCTTTTTAAAGATTTATCATTTATTTATGAGCATGTGTGTGGGCACATGCACATGAGTACAAGTGCCTATGGAAGTCAGACGAGAGCATCAGATCCTTTGGAGCTGAAGGTAGTGTGGGGTGTCCATTGTGGGTGCTGGGAACTGACCTCTGGTCCACTGCAAGAACAGCAAGTGCTCTTAACCCCCGAGCCACCTTTCCAGCATTGAAAGGCTGCCTTCTCAGATAGCCAGTTCCCTGATAAAGTACTGTCTCTGCCCATTGGCAGCCAGTTCTCTAATAAAGTTGTCTCTGCCATTGGCCTCTTTCATAACAGGCAGTATGAGGTCTAATATCCCGGGTCCAGCCACATTTTTCTACCCTGTAGATGACTAGTAATTTCTAGCCAAATGCTAGACGCCATTTAGCCACTTAGCCTGGATTCTTCAGGGCAGGGAGGCGCCTCCTCTGAGGGATGCTGTGCCCTGTGCAATTGTGCAGCCAGCGTGGTCTCACTTTGTCCTCCCTGCAGCTGCTCTCAATGTTACGGCAGCATTCCTGTGGTTCTCCTCTAGGACTCAAATCCTGGCCTTCCCAGGGCTCACTGGCTGCCCGACTTACTCCCAGAGTAGTCCCACGCCGGCTCTTGGGAGTTCTCCAAGTTGGGCCTACATCCCCTAGCTTTCCAGCAGCTTGCTGTTCAGGGCTGGGGGAGCGCTCAGCACACACAGCTGACCACCTGCACGTTTCTGTTTCCTCCCTTCTGAGCACGATTTAAGCATCTCTGAGGCCTGCAAGGCAACATGTCCAGGCTTCTGTGCAGACACCACAAAGCTCAACAAATGCTGACCCATGACTCCTGTGACTTCTCCTGTGCTTTTTCATGTTGCCCAATCTTTAAAAACAGTTGATTCATGCATTTTCAGTTTCAAACTAACCACTTCTCTTTCCCCCACTTTCTTTGTTTCCTTTTTGGAGACAGGATCTCTTTGTGTTTGTGTCAGTGGTGGTGGGTTCTCTGTGTAGTCCAGACTCACAGTCCTCCTGTCTGTACCCAGAGCGCTGGGACAGGTATGTGCCAACAAGCCAGACTCTACCAGGTCTGTTTTGGTGAGCGTGTGCACTAAAGATCTAACAGTCTCGAGCACAGCAAACATGGTGCTGACAGGCTTTGCCCTTTATTCTT
Organism: Microtus oregoni; assembly: GCF_018167655.1. Lineage (NCBI taxonomy): Eukaryota > Metazoa > Chordata > Mammalia > Rodentia > Cricetidae > Microtus > Microtus oregoni. Next base: position 1,740,498 of record NW_024544727.1, on the reverse strand, counting down.
CTCTTGGCCGTGCTAAAAACAGCTCAATACATCCCCAAAGCTAGTCTGCATGGCTGCTGACTCACTCCCGAGACTAAACACCAAAGTCCAGCAATCAAAATTAATTACACAACTATTCTGGCTAACCTGTCCAATCAGGACTTACCAAGTCTTTTCTCCATAAAAACCCATTCCTGAAAAACACACCTACTTGCTGCCTGCTGCCTGTCTGCCTTGGTCCAGCCCAGAGGCAGTCCCCTACCCCTCTTGCCCCTCTAGGGTAATAAACATCTTTAGTGCTGAGAACTTGGTGTCTGGGTGAGCCCTGTACCCAACTCTGAGGGGCCACCCTCCTTACACGACTGTTTCCAGTGTCCCCTTTATTTTCAGGGTAGCCTGAGGGGCCACCCTCCCTTACACGACTGTTTCCAGTATCCCCATTATTCTCAGGGTAGCCATGTGCCTCTTTGTATACATTCCTCATGCTTGGCTATTTCTGAATCAAACTGGGAGTTGATGTAAACATACTTCCGACTTACAAACAATTTTCCAAATAGGTTTCCCTGGTGGGCAGTTCTAATAGAGGAGGGAGGTCCACTGAGTTCACACACTGTCTTCTTAGCCTTCATGGCGTGTCCAGTGCTGGCCCTCAGGATGTTTCCTCCAGGGGGTGCTCAGTCTCTCCTTCCCAAAATGAGCACCCTTGCCTTTCCCCATCCCTGTCTTCACAGATGCCCCGCTCCCTCTCTGCAGAAGGTAGCTGCTGCCCATGCCTGCCCAATCTGGAGCCCAGGGTCTCCTGAGCTCCTGGAAACCTCCATAAAGCAATGACCGTGGCTCTTCCCTAGGTCCAGTTCCCTCCAGAAGGTCAGGGTGTCCAATGATCCAGGAGACAGGAGGACACTCCCCGCTGGTCCTCTGTGGCTGTCTCCTTGAGCTGTCTAGGAGTGGTACAGGGTAGAGGCTCAGCTCTGGCACCCTGTCATGTCTGAAGCTCTTAGCTCCTTCAAGGTTGCGACCCTGGCTCAGGGTGCCTCTGGGAAAGGTGGAAGGGCCAGGCTTAATGAGAGGGCTGTGGGTGTCCTTGCCACTGCAGGGTCACAGGGAAGCTCTGGTGTTGAATGCACAGGCTAGAGAGGAAGGTGGAGTCTCTGGGTTAGCAAGCAAACAAGACGAACAGGGATTCAAGGAGCCGAACCTGAAAAGGCACTGTAGAAGTGGGCACAGATTGTGGGTGGGCAAAGAGCAGGCGCTGGCAAGAGGCACCCAAGGGTGAAGGAGAGGGGAGACTGGGGGGTGCTCTGGTAGCCTGAAGTGTCCCTAAGCACTGCCTGGACACAGTGTGGAGAGAGGTGCGTTTATGAGCTCAGGGCAGGACAGCGGGGCTGGAGGGAGGGGATTCAGGGACATCCCTGGAGCTCAGGACTGGTACCAGGCAGCAAGGAAGGTGAGGTGCAGACACTTGGCTTCTATCCTGGTTCCTGATCCTGTAGTCCCAGAGGAAGGTGGCCAAAGGTAGGCAGGGGCAGGGGAGATAAGAGGGCCACTGAGGTGTGACAATGGTGGGTGAGGCAGCAGCTGGAGCTTGGAGCTGAACCGAAGACCAAGCCCGGGTGTCACACGCTTCTGCCTCAGCGTCTGAGTCCTGGAAACCCCCAGGGCTTCTCTCTCTGCCAGCATCTTCCTGACTGCACGGCACACCCTGCACCTCTGTTCTCTGTGCAGCTGCTGTGCAGAGCCTCCCTGTCCAGTCTGCCTCCACCATGATGGCTGGAGTGGGAGTCCCACTGCTCTCACCCAGCCCAGCTCCATCTCCGTGGTTAGCCTCCCCATCATGTCTGACTTCTCAGTAGTTCTCTCCTGGCAGACCTCAGGGTCTGTTCCTCGGAGCTACTCTTCCCATTCCCCACACAATACACAGCTCTCTCAGTGTGGAGTGTGTCTGTGCTCATGGCTGGCACCACTGGGGCCTGGCATGCCTCACCAGCCGCGGACCTGACAGTTCAACGTGTGCCCTAACAGAGACTGTCTTTTCCTCTATGCCATTGTCATCCTGCAGTAGCTCATCTGCCAGGTACAGCCCAGAGCAGTCTTGAGCACTGAACCATGGGAGGGAACCATTTTAGAATGGTCCCCTCACTAGGGAATCTTGGTGCCGGACTTCAAGGTGAACGAACAAGAGCACTGGGGTGAGTCAGGACCTCACCTTCCTTTCCCAGAACTGAGATCAGATGTTTTCTGCATTTCGCTTCCCACTGTCCTGACAAGAGAAAGAAGAAATACCATAGGGGAAATTCCAGATGCTGGAGACTTCCCTGATGGGGTCAATGTACCAGGGGGACAGCAGGGATGGGCAGCCCCTGCGGAGGTCACACTGATTAGGGGATATCCTCCAGAGGATGTCTAGATGATAGAGACAGGCTTTGGCTTGGGGCTTCTGCCCTGTGGAGATCAGAGTCTTGGCAGGGGTGTCTGTGTCTGTGATCGGATCTCCTTCTGCCTTAGTTTCCCATCTTCATTGGGGGAGGGGCTGTTATGGTCCCCTCCCCAACCTCTCAGCCTCCCCTGGATCAGTTGGGCACCCAGAAGGAGCCTGGATAACCAAAGGGATCTTGGGGGTCTCAGAGCTCATGGGGACAGGAGGCAAGAGCCCAGGGATGTTCGCACCTGTCCATCTGTCGGTGGCTGAAGTCAAGGGGCAAAACCAGCAGGTGGCAGCCACTAGCGAATGCTTTGTAGGTGGGTAAGAGCTGGATCCAGCCTCTGCTGTTTGGTTTGTCACTGGGGACCCAAGCAGAGCTTATCTGGTGATGGGCATGGGATGGCCGGGGTTGAATGAGTGGCTGGGCACCTGTAAACGGGGACTGCTCGTTCTTTTTCCTCTTTGATAACACCACAGTCACCCCTAGCTTTCATTCAAGAGGTGGTGAGGTAATCCTACACAGGGTGGAGAGTTATAAGGCATAGGAATGGATCTCACAAAGCCCTTCTGTTTAGGCTAAGATCCGTACATAGATAACATGGCCTTTATGCTGGCATCTGGTGGAGGGGCCGAGCAACGGGGCATTCCCGCTTCAGCTAGGTGCTCCACGGTATCAGTAGCTCCTGTCTCTTGCTGTGTCCCAGGTTCCTGACTGATGGATGATCTCCAATTGTGTATCTTCTGGGAATGGTGGCTTGGGAACCTAATGGTGTGTGTGTGTGTGTGTGTGGGGGGTGTCTTTGAGGTACTGTACTGGGTTCAGGGATCTCATCAGAATCCTCTGGTCTCCCAGTCAGAAGACATGGAGACATTCTAGCAGATCAGAGCCTTCCGTGTGTTCTGAGGCACCGTGAGCTGTAGGCTCACGCATGGGATGGGGTACAGGGGCTGTCCTTCCCTTCCTTGGAAACTCCTACAGTGCTATGTTGGGCTGCCAGAGCAAGAGTTGAAAGATGAAGCACAATTAATAAAAACTCAGAGAGAGCCGGGCGATGGTGGCGCACGCCTTTAATCCCAGCACTCGGGAGGCAGAGGCAGGCGGATCTCTGTGAGTTCGAGACCAGCCTGGTCTACAGAGCTAGTTCCAGGGTAGGCTCCAAAGCCACAGAGAAACCCTGTCTCGAAAAAAAAAAAAACTCAGAGAGAGAAATTGGGGTTCAACCTGAAGATCCAAAAGCAAAGCAGCCGGTCACTGGCTTTTACCTCGACCTCAGTCTGAAGTGGCGATCCTGCCCCTAGAATCTCAGAATGAGACTGCCTGTTGAGAGTTGTTTCCTCCCATTTTATAATTCTCTCTAGGGCTAGAATTAAAGGCGTGAGCCACTGGGATTAAAGGCTTGCACTGCCTGGTTTCTATGGCAACTAGTCTGGCTACTGGGATGAAAGGTGCGTGTTACCATTACCTGGTCTGTGAGGCTGACCAGTGGGGCTGTTTTACTCTCTGATCTTCATGCAGGCTTTATTTATTAAAATACAAATGAAATGCCACCACAGGAGGAGTTGACCCTTCCACAGGCCCTCAGACTACAAGGTTAGAATATGAGTGATGAAGGGCTGGAGAGATGGCTCAGTGGTTAAGAGCACTGCCTGCTCTTCCAGAGGTCCTGAGTTCAATTCCCAGCAACCACAAGGTGGCTCACAACCATCTGTAATGAGGTCTGGTGCCCTCTTCTGGCCTGCAGATATACACACAGACAGAACATTGTATACATAATAAATAAATAAATAAATATTAAAAAAAAGAAAATGAGTGCTGAGAATCTCATGAAGATCATAACCTGACCCCTGTCTGGTCCCCCACTTCAGGGCCTCAGGAACTGGGAGTGCCAACCTCTTTACCCGTGGAGGTAAGCAAAAAGCCTCTGACCCCAGGTCGGAGAAGCTTCGGCCTGAACTGACAGGGCACCTCTGTTCATGCCCATATAGAAACAGTCCTCCTGCCCTAGCACCTCTATCTTCCTCTCTGGGTCTCCAGTGTGACTTGAGGACACTAGTGGCTGTAGCCAGTGTGACCCTTACCAGTGGACAGCCTTGCAGGAGATATCTGAGCAATGCTGTCTGACCCCAGTGCCTGTAGTTTGTAGTGGCTTGTCCCTGTCCCTGTGTCCTGTTTTACTTTCTGTGACTTGTCACCCTGAACTGTCTGCTACAGACAGAGCACACGAGGGGCTATGTGGAACAGCCCCTGTAACATACAGCAGACTCTTTGGTGTCCCTCTGGGGTGGGATTCTGGGGGACTGTGGGCTAGTGTCCTGGCTAGTTTTATGTCAGCTTGACACAAGCTGGAGTCATCTGAAAGGAGGGAATCTCAACTGAGAACATACTTCCGTAAGATCTGGCCAAAGAGCATTTTCTTCATTAATTATTGATGGCGGAGGGCCCAGCCCATTGTGGGTGGTGCCATCCCTGGGCTAGTGATCCTGGGTTCTCTAAAAAGGCGGGCTGAGCAATCAATGGACAGCAGGCTGGTAAGCAACACCCCTCCATGGCCTCTGCATCAGCTCCAGCCTTCAGGGTCCCGCCCTGCTGAGTTCCTATCCTGACTTCCTCCAGTGATGAAAACGATACTGTGGAAGTTCAAGTCAAACAAACCCTTTCTTTCCCAACGTGCTTTTGGTCACGGTGTTTCATCGCAGCAGCAGCAGCAGTGGTAATCCAGACTAGGACCCAGAAATTGCTATGGGTGGGTCCGTCTCCCAGGAGTTTAGATGGAGGGTCCCAAGGGAGCAGATGGGAAAATGTAGAGGCTCCTGGACCCCATTTGGCAGTAAGAATGGCAAAGCAGCTCCTCGACTCTGAGCCCAAACCACATCTCCACTGCAGCGCGGGTGCTGGAGCAGCCCAGGGCAGCAGCCGTGCTCCGCAGCGTACGGAGGTTTCCATCCAGGGTCGCCAAGGTTCTCATCACCCAGAACTCACATGGTTGAAAGCTGTCTCCTTCTCAGCAGGCCCAACCTCAGCGACTGGAAACTGCACAGTGTTGTCATCTAGGTTGGCTCACAGTGTTTCCTGAACAGGGTGTGTTAGGTGTGCGCAAGCCCAGGGCTGGGTGCCAAGCAAGCCTGTGAGGCCGGAACATTGATCTGTGGTTAATGGACAACAGAGGGGACAGAGCCAACAGCGCAGGTGGAAGGATCCTGAGGAACTTGGTTTCCTGCGTTCTCTTGAGGTTGCTCAGTCCTCTTTGGAGCCTAGGTCTGTAGCAGGCCCCCACCTCCAGGCTTACTGAGGTCCATGCTCAAAGAGGGTGGATCTGGGCCCAGCGCACAACTCTGTAGTGAGAAGCCCCACCCACAATGCAGAAGGACTGTTCTGCCTGGGGGGACAGTGATAAGAAGTCCCGCTTCACCCCTTCGAGGGATAAAGGTTGGCTCCTATTCTTAGGGCCCCATGTACTCAGAAGTGTGTAGGCTGAGGAACTGGGCCGTGGCAAGCGGCATTGGGGAAGAACCCTCACATGGTGACTGGGAAGTGACTAGAAGCTTCTGGGGAAGGGTCCTGTGAGAGGGGTGTGTTGGGAGGTGGGTCAGCAAAGTTCCCAGTTGCTTGAGGCTGAGGTTCCTTTGTCAGAAACTCAAGACCAGCACCAAAGTGTTTGAAGTGCTCTGGAGGGCAGACAAGCTTCCACAGGGTGTCCCTGCAGGCTGGGACTGTACGAAGGGGGACTCGCTAGTGTTCTCAGTGTTCTCGTACTGCTGTGGCTGAGGCTTCAACTGCTGTTCTGGGACTGGCCCTCCCAGATCACCCTCCTCATTACTCTCGGTACCTCCCCCAGGCTGTCTGGGTTTCTCTTTCATTTTCCCTTCTTGCTAATGGGCTGAGGAAGGTGTCTGTGTGCAGCCCAGGCCCACGGGGCTCCGGGCCTTCAGTGTCTTGGTCAGGAACATGGAACCTCTGCCAGGATGGGAGTCTTCACCCTGGAGCCAGGCCCCCACAGCCAACACCTTCAGGCTGGTGAGTCCTTGAGCCTTTTCCTGTCCCCAAGCTCTGTCCTCCCCAGCCGAGCTCCAGCCATAGCACTGATCACCCCAGCCATTTCCTGTCCACAGAGAGGTCTCCTAGGTTCTCTCTGGAACACAAGCTCCCGGGGCTCTTCGTTCCTGGATGTCCAGATCTCTGGAGGCGATTGAGGACAACCCCATGTTGGGAGCCTACAGGCAGGCTGGCCCCAGGGGGCTCCACTCACAGACACCTGCTGTGGCTCTCATTCAAGAGCAGGTGGTGGTGCCCTGGGCATGGGGGCACTTGGTAGGCCCTGCAGAAAGCGGTCAGCACTACGCAGCTCTGCCCCTGAGAGCAAGCCCCTTCCTACTGTGGAGGTGGACATCAGGCCAGGCCAGCAGGAGCCAGGATGTCTCTCCTGTTTGCTCAAGTACGCGACTGACCACAGACAACAGCTGCTCTCCCCTGGATTCTGAAGAACTGTTCCCACCCCTGCCCTGCTGGGGGAGGGAGGGAGCCAGGGAGATGGAGGGAAGATTGTCCTTTCCAATGCTCATCCCCTCTCCCAGGGGCTGTGTGTCTTCCTTTTGAACTTCCTGTCCTGTGTCGCTGTTGAACCCTTATGCAAAGAGGAGGAGTATTCTGTGGGGGACCACTGCTGTCCCATGTGCAACCCAGGTAGGAGCAGCTCCAGGAGCAGAGCTGTGCCAGGGAAACTCCTGGACTGAGTCTCTTGACCTCTAGGTGCTAAGTCCAGTGGCCCAGTGGGTCCAGGCTGTACAGTGTTCAGTCCGGGGATATCCCCTGGCCGTCTGGATTCCTCAGCCGCTGGGACCTTTGGAGTGGCACCCTGTAGGGTGGGCCTGGGACATAGGGAACGCATAGCTTAACGGGAGGCTGAGAGTGAAAATGGGCTGCGGTCAGAGGCAGTCCTGGGTGAATTAGGAGGCCCCACACTGTGAACTTCTGAATCACCCATAGAGGACACAGAAGGCAGATGGGCCAATGGGTCCTGTGGGGTCGTTGTTTTGGTCAATGCGGTAGCTGCCGGAGTTCCGGGTGAGGGTACAGGGTAGGTTTCTGCAGGCTACCCCCAGCACTGAGGAACTGTGGTCTGTGGCTGCAGGTTACTATGTGAAGCAAGCCTGCAGTAATTGGACAGGCATAGTGTGTGCCCCCTGTCCCCCACAGACATATACTGCCCATGCAAATGGCCTGAGCAAATGCCTATCCTGTGGAGTCTGTGATCCAGGTAGGAGCTCTGTGGAGGTGGGCTGTGCGGAAGGCAGGCCCTGGTGCACTGGGACAGCCGGAGGACGGCTGCTCTCATCACCCTGTCTCTGACGGCAGACATGGGCCTAGTGACCTGGCGGGAGTGCTCCAGCCGGGAGGACACCGTGTGCCGCTGCATCCCAGGCTACTTCTGTGAGACCCAAGAGGGAGACCACTGTTCCACGTGCTCGCCACACACCAACTGCTCTCTGGGACAGAGGGTACTGGAGAGAGGTGAGCTGGCTGACTGTAGGTTCCTCCTCGGAGGCCATTCTTGTCCCAGTTCCCCTGCTGCCTGGTGTCCAGAAACTGTCCAGCTCAGGGATTGCAGGAGGAGCTGAAACCTTGAGCACTCCAGGCCACTCACCCCAGAGGAGTCCTGCTGGCAGGAGAGGCAGGAGAGCTATAGGCAGACAGGGGAAGGGAGGGGAGAAGCAGAAGATGGGGAGGGTGAGAGAAGGGGCAGAAAGGGCACAGAGGGCAGGAGAAGGCAGGAGGCAGGGATGACAGGAGACACACAAGGCAGGGACAGGCAGAGACAGGCAGGAGAGGGCAGGGAATCTGGGAGATTCGGGGCAGGGAAAAGGCTTTCTGGTGAGAGTCAGGAAGAGGACCGAGGGCAGAGGAGGGAAGGAGACCTGGGGCAGCACCAATGTCTCTCACTTCTGGTCTAACCGCAGCTATCCAGCTTCAACCCTGATGCCTAGCAGGAAGCCTGACATGAAGGGTAACCTAGGGCAACCTTGCTACTCACCAGATGTGAGTGTGAGGCCAGTCTTTGCTTTTCATCTGGAATCTGGCCAGGACACCCAAAGGACCCCTGGATTATTAAATCAGGTCCTGCCCTTGCCCAGGATGTCCTAGAATTACCCAACCCCTCACACACATTCTCAGGGTGTCATCTACTACTGCAGCTCTCAGAGAACCATGTGCTGGAAGGTTCCAGAGCAGACAGACCCAGGCCTCACCCCAGGGAAACCCAGCTTCCTGCCAACCTGAGCCCAGAGTTTTCTGCTTGTCTCTCTCTGACCCTCAGGTAATTACTTCCAGGACACTGTCTGTGCTGACTGCCCGACAGGGACCTTCTCACCTGGAGGGGCTCAGGAGGAATGTCTGCCCTGGACCAAGTAGGTGACCTGTACCCTGGGGAAGGAGCTATTCTGTTCCTGGGGAGAGGAGCACCCAAAGCCTGCAGAGCTGCACCCTTGATAGGCAGCAGTCAGCACAGCATGGGGAGCCTGTGCTCTCAGAGATCATTGGGCCTTAGGCGGGAGGTCGCAGGCTGTGGCCAGTTCCCACCTATGAATGTGGCACCCGGGAGTCATGGATATGGGCATTATCGTTTTAGTTAGGGTTTCTATTGCTGCGAAGAGACACCATGAACCCGGCAACTCTTATAAAGGAAAACGTTTAATTGGGGCTGGCTTGAGTTCAGAGGTTAGTTCATTATCATCACGGCAGGCAGCAGGGCTTCGTGCACACAGTGCTGGAGAGGTAGCTGAGAGTTTTACATCTGGATCAGCAAGCAGAAGGAAGAAGAGGTGACACTGGGCCCAGCTTGAGCTTCTGGAAACCCAAAGTTGGCCCCCAGTGACACAGTTCCTAAAACAAAGAGAGAGCCCACACCTCCCAATAGTGCCACCATGAGCCTATGGCAGCCTTTTCATTCAAACCACCACATAATGACCTCAAGTGAGGTCCCATCTCCACCTGAGCCAGGACCTCTTTAAATGAGGGCCTGAGACCCTAAAGCTCACCCAAGAACGCAGGGTCTCTGAGGGTTACTACGTGTCCTTGGGTTTTCAGGTGTGGCTTCCCTAGAGAAGGGCCCAGTGGTCCCCCCTTCTCTCCTTGTCTCTCTTCGCTGCTGTCAGCTCAGTTCCCAGCTTTGCCCCATCAACTCCCTCACTCTCCTTCCCTCCTTCTCTTTCTCCCACTTTCTCTCCCTCTCTCCCTCCCTCCTTCCCTCTCTCTCTCTCCCTCCTTTCCTCCCTTCCTCCCTCCCTCCATCCCTTGTTTTTTGCTGTAGTACGAGTTCTAATTAGTCTTAAAAATAAAAATCCAGAGTCAGATTCTAGGGGCTGAAAACTGAAAGACCAGAGAAGCAGAGCAGCCCCCCGCTAGAACTCCTACCTCAGACTGGAAAGAGCGTGAGCTCCTGTCTCCTCCTGTCTGCTATTCCTCTCTCTGCTCAGTCTGTCACTTCCTGTCTGTCTGTACAGACCTCCGGACCTCTATGGCTAACTAGTGGCTGGCTCTGGCCTGTGATCTTCAGGCAAGCTTTATTTGTTAGGGTACAGACAAGGTGCCACCACGCTCTGCTGCTTTTAACGCCCTGCTCCTTCACTGGTTTTTCTTTTCTTTTATTTCTTCCTTTCTCCGTCTTCCCATAAATGGGCTTGATGACTGTGGCTGACCCGAGTCCTGCCTCAGAGCTGTTGACTACCCGAGTGGCTCTGAGCTTCATGGACCCTGCCTTAGCCCTGCCCCGCTAACAGCGCCCAGTCTGCTGACCTGTTCCCTTGGCTGCTCTCTCCTAGGTGCGATGCATGGTATCTGAAAGCAGAACACGGGACCAGCAGCACAGATGCCACCTGCTCCTACTCCGGGCTGTTCTACTTTGTTTGTCTCAGCCCTTTGGGCGTTATTTTGGTGGTTGTTTTCTACGTTATAAGAAAGAGATCACAGACCAGTGAGCATCCTTTCAGGTCTTACAACCCCAGGAGGGATCCCAACGGTCCTTGCAGTCTTTGGGTCCCTCTTTGTGCAATGGCTAGCGGTGGAGGCTTTCCCCAGAACCCAGCTGTCAGGTGACCTCTCTGGAGCCCTCCCCTCTTTCCCTCCCCCACTTTCTCCCTCCCTTCCTTTTCTCCTTCCTCTGTCTCAGCCATGCTGTGCTGAGCCGGGTACCAGAGACCCGCTTGCAGACCAACTCAGGCCCGGGAAGCTCTTCATGGTCCAGGGAAGTGAAAAAAAAAAAACAAAACAAAACAAACCACTAAGGGCCAAACAGGCCACACTCTTGGCAGTGAGGAAGCATACTCCTGTGTGCTCACCTCTGCATGTTCCCAGTATAGGTGGCCTCTTCCTAGTCTCCGAGGTGGGTCAGACAGCTCATTCCCATCCCCTGTTTATGGGAGTGAGTGAACTCCAACTCTGTCAGGTTGACTTTGGCTTCCAGGAAGGTGGGCCTCCTGTGGGTTTGACACATGTCCACGCTCACTTCCTCTCTTTGAGAAGGTCAGACTATGGGGGTAGACCACACAGCTGGGAGCCCAGAATGTGGGTTCTGCACTGCTGTGTACCCATCTCCCCTGGCCAGTCTTGTTTCACTATCTCTCATGACCTGATGTCTTTGTGTTACAGGACCGGCAGCCAGGGAAGTGGAGGAGCCCTTGCAGGTATCATTGCTAGAGGTGTTTGGGTTGGGGGAGGAGTTCCCAACAGCATGAAGAACCCAACCCCTTGATCTATGCTGAGCTTTATCTGTGCCCTAGAACTATGCAGCCCCTGGCTTGGTGCCTGAGAGGCGGGACTTTACCCTGGGTTTCTCTGGCAGAGGCAGGAAAAAGACAACACTGTTAAGCTTCCTGTCCTTGAGGTTGGGTCTGCTGAGGAGGAGACAGCTTTCAACCGTGTGAGTTCTGGGTGATGAGAACCCTGGAGACCCTGGATGGAAACTTCCATATGCTGCGGAGCATGGCTGCTGCCCTGGGCTGCTCCGGCACCACACTGCAGTGGAGATGTGGTTTTGGCTCAGAGTCGAGGCCATTCTTTGCCATTCTTACTGCCAAATGGGGTCCAGGAGCCTCTACATTTTCCATCTAAACTCCTGGGAGGTGGTGACCTAAAGCCTTCCGTATCAGTGACAGCTACCACTGACCCTACTGCCCGGCTATTCCTGTCAGCTCACAGCATTCGGTCTAAACCCTAGTCTGCTGCCTGCCCTGGAGAACAGGTGGGCTGGTGAGCGCGGGTCTGGGGAACACCCCGTGAGACATGAACCAGGGGATTCATTTATTTTGAGGGTCTGGGGCTGCAATCCCAGACCTTGACCATGCAAGGCTTTGCCACTGAGCTATATTCCCAGCTCTCTCTTCATTTTTATTTTGAGGCAGAATTATATGAAATTGTCTGGGATCACTTTGGACTCATTCTGTACCTTGGGCAAGCCTCAAATTTGACCTCTCTACCTCAGCCTTTCAAGTAACTGCGATTACCTCAGTGGGCCTCCAGGCTGGGACAAGATTCTTTTCTGTTCTTCTCTTTCTGGTGTGTGCGAGCATGTGTTGTGTGTGTGTGTGTGTGTGTGTGTGGGCGCGTGCGCGCGCGCGCGTGCGCGCACACGCATATGCAGGCTAGAGGTCCTTTGTGTGATATTCCTTAGTGGCTAACTATCTTGAGCCAGCCTGGGGCTCACCAATTCAGCTAGACTAGTCTGCCCCTGAACCCATCTCTGTCTCCTCAGTGCTGGGAGGATAGGCACACAGCACTACACCAAACTTTTTAAGTGGGTTCTGGGGATGAACTTAGGTTCACGAAGTCATGACCTTACGCTTGTGGGTCAGTTTAGTGACTGAACAATTCCCTCGCCCTCAGAACAATTTTCTAAATTACATTTGTATCTTCTCTTATTTTTCTACTTGTTATAAGAAATAAATATTTTTGTTACATGCCCTGTCTCTTTGTAGACATCTGTGTCTCCTCGAACATTTGTTTGTGATTGCGACGGTGGCTACTCCAGAGTTCCTGTGTCAAGCGGTCTCTTGGTGAAGGGTATCTACAGGCATCCTTGGGTTTTTTATCCTGCTCGCTGGAATTTATTCCGTCGCTGCCTTGATTTCTGGCCCTGTACCAATAGGTGTCTATTAACGTCTCAAACTCCATGGAAGTGATTGCCTGTCAAGCCAAGCGCTGCACTCTGGGCTCCCTTGTCTCCTTGCCCCGGTCCTGGCACCACTCTCCAAATGACTGATTGTATTTATAAAAACAGTGTTGAGGGAGGTTGAGACTGCGGCAAAGTGTGCTCCATCGGAGGTGCACAGGGGTCAGCCTTGGTTGTCAGTTTGATTGAGTTCAGGGGTGCCTTTGAGGTTAGCGAGACATATTCGGGGTGCACTTGTGGAGCATCTAGAGAAGGTTTGCTGAGGGGAGGTTCTTATCCTGAGCACGGGTACAACCATCTGAGGGGGCATGTCCAGGCGGGAGGAAAGGCAGACAGAAACCCAAGAGCACAGCCTTCCCTGTCTGCTTCCTGGCCGCTGTGATGTGAGCGGTTCTGTTCTGCCATGCATATCTGTTGTGGATACTGCCAAACCACAGCAGCAACGGAGCCAGTGACCATGGACACCGCCAAAACGGTGAGCTGAAACACATCCTTCCTCCTGGAAGAATTTCCCTCAGGGATTTGCCACAGTGATGGAGAGTCTCACTGACGCTCTACGTCCCAGCTCTGTGGATGTATCTTTTCATCTCTGTCCTAGTTCCTGTTCTGTTGTTGTGAAGAGACACTGTGAAAAAGGCAGCTCATAAAAGGAAGCATTTAACTGGGGGCCTGATCCCCGGTTCAAAGGGTTAGTGCATTATCATCATGGCAGGAAGCAGACAGGCCTGGCACTGGAGCGGTAACTGAGAGCTTCATATCTTCATCCACAGGCAGGAGAGAGAGAGAGAGAGAGAGAGAGAGAGAGAGAGAGAGAGAGAGGAGAGGGGAGTCTTGATATGGGCTTTTTTAAAGTCCACCTTCAGAGACACACTTCCTAATTCTTCTCAAACAGTTCCACTAACTGTGGCCCAACCACTCACAAATACGAGCCTACGGGACCATTGTCATTCTAACAGCCACAATCTCTGCATCTATCTTTCAGACCTTTCCCATGGCCCAGCTGGTGAGCTTCCTCCCCCTCTCTCATCTCTGTATATCACCCATCTATCTCCTCTCTTTATCACCTGCCTTTTTTTATCTTTCGTGTATCTTTCTTCTTTATCGCGTATAATCTGGCTGCTCACCTACTCACTAGGTGACTAGAAGAATGTGTGTGTTGTTACTAGGGGTTAAGGGAGTTGAGTTAGGAGGAAGAGAAGGGCAGGTTGCACAAGTGCCTGTCATTTGCTGAGATACAGCTGGATTGCAATCAGACTGTAGAATGAGCCTGCAATAATGTCTCACAAAGAGGAACCGGTGATCACGAGGAGAGCCTCCAGTAACTCTGTTCACCAAAGACTCCTGCCAGCTTTAAGTGTGTGCACGGATGCAGCTTGTCCACGGTAGCCGCTGACCTGCCTGCCTGGTCTGTGTTCAGCAATAGTCTCCCAGCAAAGTAAAGGAGACAGAACCGTCGGGGCGCAGCATGGAGCCTTTTGTGCAGACTGTGCTGTCAGCACCCGGATGTGCTTGATGCCCCTGGTGTAAGCTTGAAATGAACCAGGGAGACCAGACTTGCGTGAGGTCACTTTTCTCCTGACCATTTTCTAAACTCTTAATTCTGATCTCAGTTGCAGGGATCAGCGTTCTGCCGCTCAGGCCCATATTCTGTCTGTTTAGGTCCCCAGCAGAGTGCTCCTTGGATTGTTCTAAATCTGTTAACCTCTGGCTTTGCTCTGACTGCATCTAGGGCCTGGTCTGTGAACACAGGGCCCAGGTTGCTCTAGAACAGCACCTGTGGACTCTGGATGAACAGAAGAGACATAGGAGGTGGGGGAATGGTTGTAAAGCAAGGCCGGGGCCCAGGGGGCCTGAGCACTGTTCTCTCTGCTGTTGTCAGAATGGATGGACAGAGACATGAGCAGAGCCCAGAGACTACTGCCCTCTTCTGCTCTTGCAGGGCCCTCTTCTTTGCCCTCTGCCCTCCTACAGAAGGACAGGACATGCATGAGCAACCAATCAGAGGCAGAGTTCATACCCACTCAAATAAATGGAGGCCTGGGGAAGCTGTGTGGCACCGTGTTCCTCGTGTTCCTCGAGCTGGCTGTCTGAGGCTGTGGAGAGTTCTGGAGATGCCCAGTCTGGATCCACTTGGAGCTTGGGGTCCCCAGAACCAGAATCTCCAAGCCACATTTACTCCTGCTCCGAGAGAGGTGCAGTAGGATCCCAAAGGCTCTCTTGGTCTCTGTATCCAGCTGTCCACACAAGACGCCTGCTCCAAACGTGGTTTTATTCTGATGGTTTAGCATTCGGAGGATCACTTTTCCTTACGAGAAGTGCCAACTCCTGAATCCAGGAAATAGAGGCCGGGGAGTTTGCAGTTTCTGCTCAGACTGACTAAGCGGAAGCCCACCTGTGAGCAAATACCTGAAAGAAACGACCTAAGGGCCCTAGATTGAGAGCCTCATCCGTTATGGAAGGCAGCAGTCTGAGGTATCGGTCACACCGTATCCCTCTGGAAACAGAGTGGTGGATGCTGATGTGTAGTTTGCCTTCTCTATATTCAAGACCCTTGCTGGTGGAATGGTGTCCCCCCAACCATTGCTAAGGAGGTAACCAACCCTAAGGGCTGGTTTCCCGCCTCAATCAACCCTTCGAAACTCCTTCGAAAGATGCCTAGAGGTCTATTTCCATGGTGATTCTAAATGATGATAATCACCATTAGCCGTTACACTGCTGGATTTAGAGTCACAGCCTCTGCCCCAACAAGCCAGGTTTGTCCTTGAGAAGACACTTTAAAAAGCTAAATTCAGGGCTGGAGAGATGGCTCAGTGGTTAAGAGCACTGGCTGCTCTTCCAGAGGTCCTGAGTTCGATTCCCAGCAACTACATGGTGGCTCACAACCATCTGTAATGAGACCTGGCACCCTCCTCTGGTGTGCAGGCATACATGGGGGCAGAATGTTGTATACATAATAAATAAATAAATAAATCTTAAAAAAAAAAAGCTAAATTCATAGTGAGAAGCAGAGAAGGCCTTACCAGCTTCCATCATGGTGGTGTCTGCACTGTGAGAGAGGGCGCAGGACAAGGCTGTGCTGTCTCTTCGGGTGTGTGCCTGGAGGACAAGGCAACCTTAGATCATCACAGTGTTGGGTTGTCAGCCCAGCTTCTCTTCTCCATCATTGTGTGACTTTTGCCCAGGAGATATGAGCAAGTGTCTAGTTACCCCAGATAGTACACTAAAGACCTTAGCCCTGCAGGTCCTGTCCCTGTGTGTGGCCTCACATTGGCTGCCCTGGAACAGTTCCAGGAGGGAGGTGTGGTCCACAGAGGCTGGCAGGGCTGGGGGAAGGGAAGGCACCGAGTGCCTGCAGGGCGGCACAGAGTCTGGTGGGAAGGAAAGGGACAAAGTTCAGCTGAGGCCTGGGAAGTGGTCAGGGCAGGAATCCCCAGAGTGGATGGAGTCTGCAGAGGGCCACGCTGGGAAAAGTGCCGTCTCCGTGGCCATCTTTCTGCTCCTGACCTGAGGTGGAGTCAAGGCAGAGGCCAGAGCCATGCATTTGAGCAGTCCTGTCAGGGAAAAGTGCCGTCTCCGTGGCCATCTTTCTGCTCCTGACCTGAGGTGGAGTCAAGGCAGAGGCCAGAGCCATGCATTTGAGCAGTCCTGTCAGGGAAAAGTGCCGTCTCCGTGGCCATCTTTCTGCTCCTGACCTGAGGTGGAGTCAAGGCAGAGGCCAGAGCCATGCATTTGAGCAGTCCTGTCAGGGAAAAGTGCCGTCTCCGTGGCCATCTTTCTGCTCCTGACCTGAGGTGGAGTCAAGGCAGAGGCCAGAGCCATGCATTTGAGCAGTCCTGTCAGGCCCCAGTCTCACCCAACCTGAGCCACTCTTGTGTCTCCTGTAAAGTGGTCTGGCAAACTGGAAATCTCTTTCCAGAAGTTTTGCTTCTGACTGGCCCAGGCTTTAGGCTTCATTTTCTCACAGAATGAGTTCTGGGCCATTCCAGTCCCCTGGGATCCCTGCTTCAACAGTCTGAGGGTTAACGTGAAGAACAAGATGAGTCCTTATAATAGCTTCCCCTCTGCCTGGTTAGTTACAGCCACAGCACCCTTCGCCTCCTCTAGGAGACACTGATACCCCAGGCCACTGATCCCCAGAGCCCGAGAACTAAGACTGGCCCTACAGCCAACCAAGCCTAGGCCTCCTGAGTGACCTTGTCTGGCCTTTCCACATGAAGGCTCTCACCTGTTGGTACCTTGCTTCTTCTGCTTGTTGATCAGCCCTGGGGCTTCCCCAGGTGGCCCTGTGTGGCATGGGGGAGAGGCTGTAACAAGCCTGCTTCTCAGTGGTGGTTTCTCCAATCTGCAATCTGACCAGTCTGCATCAGTACAATTCCTGCACTGAGACAGGCCACAGGATGAGACTGTGCTGTCTCTTCGGGTGGATGGCTAGCGGACAGGGCACCCTCAGCTCCCAGTGCTGGGTTGTCAGCCCAGCTTCTCTTATCCATGTGTCGTGTGATTTTTGCCCAGGAGTTGTGAGAAAATGTCTAGTTATCCCAGATCAGACACTCAAAACAGATCAAAAAAATATACTACCTAGGTCTAGCTTAGAGAACCTATGCATTTTTGTTGTTGTTGTTACTTACAGAGCATGGACACTCAAAGTCAGCTGCATCAGTGAAAAGTTTACCCCCACATGAGAGACAGCTCAGGAATGCCACAGCTGAGTATCCTCAGGACTGGCCTTTACACAGAGTCTGATCCTCTCTCATGGAAGCTTCTGGGAGCTTGAGAAGCTAAAAGGGCTCCAAGCTGTGCAGGCACAGTCAGGGGCCTTCTGCCAAGGGGATGTCTGAAAGATAGAAGAAGAAAAAACAGCTGAGCAGCAAGGGTGAAAGGCAAGGGTCTTCACCATGGGAAGTGGGGGGCGGAGTGCCCCTGGAGGGAGATCTGCCTGGGCAGATGCGAAAGTTGTGATATTACTGTGCCCGGCCCCGCCTAGCTCAACCCCGACCTCATCTCTACCCTACAGACAGCCTTATCAGCAGGGAGCGGCTGCAGGTGTTCAGTGCCTTATTCTGCTAGGGATGCCAAAATTCCTGGTCACTGTGGTGAAGTCCACCATCACATTTCCTGAACGAGGGTCATGGCAGGGGCCTTCTAGGTGGGTCTGGCTTTCCTGAACCCCTCTCCTTTGGGGCGAGGACAGTGCAGAAGGGCCTGGCATAGCTCTCGATAGCTGGGCATAGGCCTTTACCCAATGAGCTGAGAAGCCAGGCACTGCTATGGGACCTAGGAGAAGTCTGAGGTGGTGGTTGGGAGGCATGGGGACGGAGAGAGGCCTGCAGCCTGCCACCTGGACTCCAGGACCTCTGCCTTGTATCTGTGCGAGTCCTTGGTTCCGAGTTTCAGTAGAAAGTTTCTTAAGTGTGGAAGTTGTCAGAATCAAAACAGAGGCACCAGTGTCAAGTAGGAGATTAAGAAGGAGTGCGTCTCCCCTCTCAGCATTAGCCCAGAGCGACCCCCACAAACTCTTGACCAGTACAACAGCCTTGTATGGAAAACGCCGCTGTGGGAAGTCCACCAGCCCCTGTCTGTTCCGCCCTGAGCTGGCATCACTCTCGTCCGTCATCCTCCATGGCATGGGGCAGGTGGCAATCTTGCCCACTAGCCTCGGCCTTCTTCAGGTTGGATATTGTCTACTGTTGTACGTACATTACATGCTCCCTTGGAAAGCACGGTCATTCCCGAATCCTTGGAGAACTGCTCTGCTCGTCATCAGGTTAACAAGATTTGGGGGTGCAGAAAAGAGACACAGAAGAGACGACAGTAGGAGGGGACCCTGGACATAAAACCATGCAAATGTTAGGGAGTCACTGTGCAAACTTTCTTGCTCCTTGGCAGGGCATGGTCTTTGGAACCACCTGTTTTATATGTAAGAATGCTTGCCTACATGTATGTCTGTGTATCACGTATAAGCCTGATAGCTGTGGAGGCTGGAAGAGGGCCTTGGATCCCCTAAACTGGAGCATGAGGGGGCTGTGAGCTACCACATGGATTCTGAGAGCATCCAGTGCTCTTAGGGACAAGCCATCTCTTTAACTCTTTTAGTAAAACTTTTGGTTTACAGTAAAGTGATCCAGAAGGCCCAGTGTTAAGACAGCTTTGTGAAACTGTGAGAAAATATCTGAGAAAAACTCAGCAGAGAGAAGGTTTACTTTGTTTTATAGTTTCAGAACCTGGTCAGGGAGCCGAGAAACAGAAAACTGCCCACTCCATGGCCATAATGAAAGAGAGAGGAGGAACTGGAGACCAGACATATTTGTGTATGCGTGTGTGTGTGTTCTCTGGAATATCTATTTTTCTTTTTCCCAGCATAATATTTTCATTAATTATTTGGGAATTTCATACAATGCACCCTGACCACACTTACTTCCCATTTCTCTCAGGTCCAACCTCCCACCCAGCCCCTCCACCAAAAAAAAAATAATGAAAATAATAAAATAAAAACCAAGTCCAATTTGTGTTGCCCATATACTCACTGGAGCATGGTCGAACTTCTAATGGCAGCCCCTTAAGGAAAACCGAGTCCTTCCCCAGCTCACCCTCCCTGTCAATGCCATCAACTGTGAAGAGCTACACTTCAGCATCTATATCACAGATTTTAGAGCTCTCTTCCATAGCTTTATATCTGAACTGTTTCTTTTTGGGGGGCAGGCAGAAGTTGTCATAGAAGGCTTCACTGCCTCTCTTTCTCAGTGATGAGTCTGTAGTCATCAGTACCACTGCAAAAGGAGCTTCCTTGCCCATAGCAGCCGGCAGCAGCATGGGTCACAGACACCAACAAGGCTCCTGGTGCAGCATGGGTCGTGGAAGTCTTTTGAGGACTTAACCTAGAAAATGGACCATTCTTGATCTTGGGTATATTCTTGTTGCTTAGAGTCGGGGTGATCGTGTGACTGTGTCCGGGAACAGGACCTGTGCGAGCTCCAGGCTGCTGTGCACCACCTTGCCCTAGGCACCTGCTGCTCTGCCTGTAACCGGGCACAACCTCAGCCCACACTTCAGGCTGGTGAGTCCTTGAGCCTTTTCCTCCCCAAGCTCTGTCCTCCTCAGCCGAGCTCCAGCCATAGCACTGATCACCCCAGCCATTTCCTGTCCACAGAGAGGTCTCCTAGGTTCTCTCTGGAACACAAGCTCCCGGGGCTCTTCGTTCCTGGATGTCCAGATCTCTGGAGGCGATTGAGGACAACCCCATGTTGGGAGCCTACAGGCAGGCTGGCCCCAGGGGGCTCCACTCACAGACACCTGCTGTGGCTCTCATTCAAGAGCAGGTGGTGGTGCCCTGGGCATGGGGGCACTTGGTAGGCCCTGCAGAAAACGGTCAGCACTACGCAGCTCTGCCCCTGAGAGCAAGCCCCTTCCTACTGTGGAGGTGGACATCAGGCCAGGCCAGCAGGAGTCAGGATGTCTCTCCTGTTTGCTCAAGTACGCGACTGACCACAGACACAGCTGCTTTCCCCTGGATCCTGAAGAACTGTCCCCACCCCTGCCCTGCTGGGAGATGGAGGGAAGATTGTCCTCTCCAATGCTCATCCCCTCTCCCAGGGGCTGTGTGTCTTCCTTTTGAGCCCTGTGTATGTGTGTGTGTGGGCCTGTCCTCATCCTCACAAAGATCCCGTGCTTATACATAGTATATGCAGGGAGTTGGCCTCACTCCTAGGGAGGATGACCCTCTGTCTCTCAGTGTACACTGGAGATTGCCTCACCCTTACAGGTGAACCTCTATGCCCACACACAGAGTCTGCACGGGGCCAGCCTCACTCCTACAGTGACCCTGGATCTATCCACACAATTCCCATGAAGCGTTGGCTCTGGCCTAGAGAGAGGTAGAAGTCTGCTCTTTCCTGTGGATGAGAGTCCCAGGTCTGAGATTCTAAGAGCCACCACGCCACTCTGCGGAACGGCAGAGCCTACAGACTCCACACTTCCAGGGCAGCGAGAACATAGTTGGGGAACTCCTGCTTCCTGGAGTAGGAAAAAACAGACACAAGGAGGATTCAGACTGAGTTAAAACCCAGGCCCCTGGCCTCCAATCAGTCCTTGACCCAGGCCAGAGCTCAGAACAGTTGTGCAATGCCTGGCTCCCCCTGCAGGACGAAGTTTGTATCACATGTGAGGAGCCTTGAGTAGAGGGGCAGGTGGTGGGAGGACCTGGTGCACTGGGTGCGACAGCCAGAGGAGGGGTGCTCTCGTTGCCCTGTCTCTGACGGCAGACAGGGGCCTAGTGACCTGGCGGGAGTGCTCCAGCCAGGAGGACACCGTGTGCCGCTGCATCCCAGGCTACTTCTGTGAGACCCAAGAGGGAGACCACTGTTCCACGTGCTCGCTACACACCAACTGCTCTCTGGGACAGAGGGTACTGGAGAGAGGTGAGCTGGCTGACTGTAGGTTCCTGCCACACACCACCTGCTCTCTGGGACAGAGGGTACTGGAGAGAGGTGAGCTGGCTGACTGTAGGTTCCTCCTCGGAGGCCATTCTTGTCCCAGTTCCCCTGCTGCCTGGTGTCCAGAAACTGTCCAGCTCAGGGATTGCAGGAGGAGCTGAAACCTTGACCACTCCAGGCCACTCACCCCAGAGGAGTCCTGCTGGCAGGAGAGGCAGGAGAGCTATAGGCAGACAGGGGAAGGGAGGGGGAGAAGCAGAAGATGGGGAGGGTGAGAGAAGGGGCAGAAAGGGCACAGAGGGCAGGAGAAGGCAGGAGGCAGGGATGACAGGAGACACACAAGGCAGGGACAGGCAGAGACAGGCAGGAGAGGGCAGGGAATCTGGGAGATTCGGGGCAGGGAAAAGGCTTTCTGGTGAGAGTCAGGAAGAGGACCGAGGGCAGAGGAGGGAAGGAGACCTGGGGCAGCACCAATGTCTCTCACTTCTGGTCTAACCGCAGCTATCCAGCTTCAACCCTGATGCCTAGCAGGAAGCCTGACATGAAGGGTAACCTAGGGCAACCTTGCTACTCACCAGATGTGAGTGTGAGGCCAGTCTTTGCTTTTCATCTGGAATCTGGCCAGGACACCCAAAGGACCCCTGGATTATTAAATCAGGTCCTGCCCTTGCCCAGGATGTCCTAGAATTACCCAACCCCTCACACACATTCTCAGGGTGTCATCTACTACTGCAGCTCTCAGAGAACCATGTGCTGGAAGGTTCCAGAGCAGACAGACCCAGGCCTCACCCCAGGGAAACCCAGCTTCCTGCCAACCTGAGCCCAGAGTTTTCTGCTTGTCTCTCTCTGACCCTCAGGTAATTACTTCCAGGACACTGTCTGTGCTGACTGCCCGACAGGGACCTTCTCACCTGGAGGGGCTCAGGAGGAATGTCTGCCCTGGACCAAGTAGGTGACCTGTACCCTGGGGAAGGAGCTATTCTGTTCCTGGGGAGAGGAGCACCCAAAGCCTGCAGAGCTGCACCCTTGATAGGCAGCAGTCAGCACAGCATGGGGAGCCTGTGCTCTCAGAGATTATTGGGCCTTTGGCGGGAGGTCGCAGGCTGTGGCCAGTTCCCACCTATGATTGTTAGATCCAGGAGTCACAGATTTTGGGGCTCTCTACCCTACTGGAATTGGGGGAATTACACATCTAGAAGCCCAGAAAGTGGGTTCTGCATTGCTGTGTACCCATCTCCCCTGGCCAGTCTTGTTTCACTATCTCTCATGACCTGATGATGTCTTTGTGTTACAGGACCGACAGCCAGGGAAGTGGAGCCCTTGCAGGTATCATTGCTAGAGGTGTTTGGGTTGGGGGAGTAGTTCCCAACAGTATGAAGAACCCAACTCCTTGATCTATGCTGAGCTTTATCTGTGCCCTAGAACTATGCAGCCTCTGGCTTGGTGCCTGAGGGGCAGGACTTCACCCTGGGTTTCTCTGGCAGAGACAGGAAAAAGACAACACTGTCAAGCTTCCCCTCGCTGAGGTTGGGTCTGCTGCGACTGAGGAGGAGACAGCTTTCAACCATGTGAGTTCTGGGTGATGAGAACCTTGTAGACCCTGGATGGAAACTTCCATATGCTGCAGAGCATGGCTGCTGCCCTGGGCTGCTCCAGCACCAGATGGCAATCAAGGTGTCATCATGACTCAGGGTATAGGAGCTGCTTTGCCATTCTTAGTGTATAATTTAATTCATGGGCCTCTACATTTTTTCATCTGTTCCTATGGCCCCCCCTCCACATCCTGGGATGCAGTTACTCAAACCCCCTAGTATCAACGGCAGCCAATCCAGTCTTGTGCATTTACCCTGTCTGGATCTAGCTTAATGTAATACACCCTGACCCACCTGTTTTTTCTAATACTTTCCCAGAAAAATGTAGAGGCAGGGAGCTGAGCATGGTGGCTCAGCCTTTGAAAACAGCAACCCGGAGGCAGAGGCAGGAGGATCTCTATGAGTTCAAGGCCAGCTTGGTCTATGTAGTGAATTCTAGGACAGCCAAGGCTCCATAAAGAGACCCTGTCTCAAAAAACAAAAATAAGAAAATATAGAGGTAAAATCATTAGACATGCAGTAAGAATCCAATGGGCGGACTTGGTGGTGTCAGTACCGTGGCTTGCTTGTGATCAACCAAGTGAACCTTGTTTGAATAAAGTCCCTTTGGTTCTGACCATTTTTCCAAGTCACTCTTTCAGACACAAATTGTGGAAATCACTTGGTCTTCTGTAACCCTGGACCATGTTCTGTTCCTAAAGTCCTAGTTGATGTGGGAGGTCCTTCTGTGTGTGTGTTGATGAATAAAGCTGTTTTAGCCAATGGCTTAGCAGAGTAAAGTGGTTTGGGAGAGCACCTAGTAACGAACCTCGGATGAATGACATAAACAACTGAATAAGCAGGAAATGGAGGCCCCAGTGCACACACACAGAGGTCTGTGCACTGCTTGAACGCTGACAGAGGGGCAGACTGAAGACCTTGGAACAAGTTTGGGCAGGTGTTGGGAGCAATGAGACCCCAGATCCTGAATTTCTTGTAATCCCCTGATCTGAGTGCCTACAGCTGCTCTGAGCACGAGACCTTCAGGAGTTCCTGATGGTAGGAGAGTGGTTTCTGGTGGGTTTGGCTGGGGCGTGGCTATCTCTATATAATCTGTCCCTGAACACAATAAAGGGGCATTCTTGGGGAATTCAAGGATGGCCCGTGTCGCTGTCTCTCTCTCTCTCTCTCTGTGTGTGTGTGTGTGTGTGTGTGTATTTTAACCTCCAGCCCCTTGCCCGAAGCTTGGTAACTGGGTGCCAGCGCACAGAGTGTAGACACGGGGGCACTGTGCACGGCAGGCAGGGCCTGTAGATCACCGTTTTCTTTCCTGCCATCTCTGAGTGCTTCCTACCCCTCTTCCCAGTAGCTCACTCCACTGTGCAGAGGCCGAGTTCAGATATGTTTGTGTGGAGACTCCCCGAGGCTCTGGTGGGCTCTGGGGTCACACAGCATGGAGCCATACTGGTGTTTCCTAGGGATATCCAGCACAGTTTCCCCCCAAGCCACACTCACTTCGGTTGTCAGCAAAGAGCATTGGGACCTCATGGTCTCTTCTGTTTTTGCAGTCAGCCACCCACAAGAGAATGCCAGTACCAAGCATGTGTGTTTATTCTGATGATCTGATGGTTTTACGCCTGGAACCTCACTCACCTAGGAGACTCTGCTTCTAGGGAGAGTAAATCCTAGACACACACATGCACCAGGAGCCAGAGTGTGCAGTTTGCATGTGGACCACCAACCCATGCCTTGTCTTCAGCTTGTGACCCCAGAGTCCCCGCCGGTAAGCCAGGTTTGGTCCCTGTGGTACAGAGTCTGGGAAGCCATCTGTACCAGCCAAGCCTAGGCCTGCTCACTGGCTTTGCCCAGCCTTTCCCAGGAAAACCATATGAAAGTTCTCACCCGTGGGTAGTATGGTGGTTTGAAAGAAAATGGCAGAAAGCAGCCACATTCTTCACCAAAGCGACACAAGAACAGTCTCTGTGCCACATACTAAAATTCTTCTCCTTTGAAACCTCTTGAGCCAGACCCCTCAGCTCCAATCGCCCTTGGTACGACGGTCTTCCATGCCCCCCTTAGCATGGCCCATTAGTCTGCACTAAATACTCCACTGCTCTCCTGACCCAAAGTCCACATCCCTCAAACAAAGGTAGAGACAGACCTATCACAGCAATACCCCAGTCCCTGGAACTAGCTTCTGTCTGAAGGTTTCTGTTGCTGTGAGGAGACGCCATGACCGCGATTGTTACAGCTCTGGAGAGAAAGGTATCCTGGCCGTCAGAGGTCAGGCTATACCTACAACTGTGAAGGGAAAGCTGTAAGAAGTCAGGCTACCTACAACTGTGAAGGGAAAGATATCTTGGCACCCCTGTGTGGCTTTCATGGTAAAAGCAAAGAAAGCAGGGAGCTCGGTAGTGACACCCAGTGGAAGGGGAGAGACAGCGGTTAGAGCAGCAGAGAGGGAGTAGCTGGAGTGTAAGTGCCTTAGAAAGCAGAATTGCACATGTGGTGGGGTTCTGAAGGGCATCTCAGGGAGTATGCCCACATGAAGGGCAGCCCAAAGGCTCTAGAAGATTCTTAAAAGGTCAGAGATAAGAGACTTCACTCCCCTGAGGCTAAGGAGAGAGAGTGGATATTGAGCCTGGGTGATATATTTAGTGGGGTTTAATTGTAACCCTACCCTGATAAGAGGGGAACAAGAAGATGTGGGTCCCTAAACCTCTGTCAGAACTAATTACACGGCCCCAGCATCTAGAAGGAGAGGGACAGGTCACCCTGATACTGTGATGTCTACCCGAGGCTCCCAGTGAGAGATGGGTAGTGGTCAGGCCTAGGGAGCCTGGAATCACTCAGTTCTCCATGGCCAGATCTAGGTCAACCATCAGGGCTTGAGGCCTCCACACCACGAGGGACATGGGAGCAATCAACACCCGAATGCCCTTCTTGATGGCACCTTGGACATGGCCTGGGTGGTTTATAAGTAATCAGATAGATCTGGGTGCAGTAACCCTCATGACTGCATTTGAAACAGGGAAACAGTCTCAGGCTTTGGGAGGCCAGGGAGCCTGGGCAGTTGCTACGGCCAGTTGAAAGGCCTTCACCATCATCAGGCAATTTTGTTTTCGGGCTTTTTCTGTGTCCTGGGGTACACCTTAAAGTCACTGTTAAGACTATGGAGTCAGGAGCCCTTTCTCTAGATGTTTAAGTTTGGCTCTAATACCAGGGAGACTGAAGGAAGTGGTAGGTCATAGGAGTGTTTTCATTCTGGGATCTCGGGATCCAGATTGGTACATTGGAAATTGAGATGGGTTATCATGTTTGTCCTGGATGACTGTTGGATTGTTTTTCATAATTTACCTCTTTAAGGGTGGCCATTCAGGAGACCAGTTGCAAACAGATCTCTCTAGCAAGGATTCCCCCCTGGGGCATAGTAATTTCATTCAAGGTCCTGGTCAGGGATTGCTTCAGCTCTGACTAGGTGGGCAATTGTTGCTGAAAAGTGAAAAGAGAAACCAGAAAGGCTGGAGAGGAAGAGAAGGGACTGTGGGTTGAGGTTTGTTAGTGTGAAAATCATGGAAGAATCATCTGGTTTGGGCCTCACAGCCAGAAGGAGTTGTTTTCCTTAGATGGCTTATGTCATGTGATCACTTTCATCAAGATGGGAGTGAGGTCACATGGCAAGACTGAAACCATCAGACAATACCTTAACAAAAGTTTCAGCGTTAAACCAAAACCACAAGGGTCTGAGATGAGTAGCAATACTCCCCATTGGGAATAGTCAATCCCTTTATTTTGTTTTGCTCTTTTCTTTGTCATACAGCAGGTGGCTTGCCTGATATGGGGCAGAAATTTTGGAAGAAACCATTAAACAAGCACACTTGGATCGAGAGGAGGAGCAGCCCTACCCCAACTCTAGAGTCAGATTTTAGTTCAAGTGGGACAGAAAAAACAAAACAAACACCACCAACAAAAAAAAACAAAACAGTATAACGACATTTATACTTAAAAGACTCCTGAATGTTTGCAAAGCTGAATTTAGTAAGCTGAGAACAAAGAAGGTTCAGAGATAGGAGACTTTTGAGTCTTGACTATAGACAGAGGACGCTGCAGGAGGGAACTGAGAGAAGCACCAGCCAGTGAGGAGTGTGTGCAGGGTGTGCGCATGGTGTGGGCCTGTTGCAACTCGCCTACTACTTTGCTTTCTCCCGCCCCTGCCAGGTCTCACTCCTGGCTTCTACTTTGCAACAAACTTACAGATCCATCTATTGTAACTTAAAAGGCAAAAACAAACCAGACTTGGAGCTGAGAAATAGGGAATGTGGAATCTCTTTCCATTTCCCCGATCACACAATATTTGTAAAGGTCCCAATGTTAGCATCTAAGGTGCCATTAGGTGACCCTTTGTATTCATTATCTAAGGAGTTCAATACCGAGTTTGATTGCAAAAGTGAATAAATTTAGGGCCCTTCAGGTCGGGTGCCAGGTGGAGAGGCTGGAGGTTTTCTAAGAGGCATCTCAAAGGGGAATGAGAAGGTATTGGAGACACAACCCCATGGATGAGGGAAAATGTCACTGCAGATGTCACTGCAGCCTGTAGTCGTGGGCATCCCCAGGACTCAGGGAGGACCAAACCAGGACCAAGCCATTCAGAGGGCCATCACCACACTCAACTGTGGTCAGGGCTTAGCCTGGCTAAGCCAGAGGAGAGACTTGGGGCCTGGAACCAGGGCTTTCTTTAGCAGAGGTGAGAAGGCGAGAACGAAAACCAAACTCTGGGAAGAGGGGGGTCTCATCCACAGGAAAGGGTCAGGGAATCGGTTCACAAAAGTCATGCTGGCCTAGAGGAGCTGTGGGGTTACCGGCAGCTCCAAGGGGAAGGTGGGAGAAGAGGGCAGGAAGGGGAGCAATAGCTCTGTTTGGTCTAAGGAAACTGCAGGATTGTAGCTCCACGGGTGGGGGATGATGTCAGGTGAAGAGGGCCAGGTTTAGCCTTTAAGACCCTGGCTGAGGATATCTCTGACTCCTTGAGGGGGTGCCAGACTCTCAGCGGTGATTTTCTCAGACTTAGGGAAATGCTTACACTGACCAAAGGGAAACTTAGCAATTACTGCTGATGGATGGGGTGGTGACCCAGAAGAGATGAGTCTGTTGCAGGTGTGATGGGGAGGAGGGATAGGGTCCCAGTGCAGCTCAGATCACAAGGGGAAATCCAGGCACTAGGAGAGTCTGTCTGAGTCTCTGCACCAAACGTAAGTGTTACAGCTCAGACAGAAAGGTGTCCTGGCAGCTAGGAGTCAAGGAATACCCCAACGTCACAGCACACAACAAACCTCGCACAAGAGACTTAGTGGGAGGTTAAACACGAGGAGGGTGGCTGCCTCTGCTTAGGAGAGAAACAGCAGCAGACCCAGCAGGATAGAGGGTTTAGCTAGAATTTCTTGGGAAGTGGTTAGAACTTTTCAGGGTGGAACTTTCCAGGATGGAGATTGGTGGAATTTCACATCCAGAGATTGGGCTTTTGCTCTGTAGGATGGGGGCAGGGTCCATCAGTTAGGGCAGTTAGAGTGTTCTGTGGGTGGAACCTGGCAGTTGGAGGACCTCGAGGGAGGGGCCTGGTCACTCATGTGGCTTGAGGGGCTTACGATGAACCACGATGATTCTTATGAAGGAAAACATTTAACTGGGTCAAGCTTACAGTTTCAGAGGTTTAGTCCACTATCATCATGGTGAGAAGCATGAAAGCATGCAGGTAGACATGCTGAAGAAGGTGCTGAGAGTTCTGCATCTTCATCTGCAGGCAGCAAGAAGTGAACGGTTACGCAATGGGCATAGCTTGAGCATATATGAGACCTCAAAGCCCCAGCACCATGTCTGCCTGTATGCCACCATGCTTCATGACATCACCATAATGGATAAACCTCTGGAACTGTAAGCCAGCTCCAGCTAAATGTTTCCCCTTATAAGAGTTGCCATGGTCTTTGTGTCTCTTCACAGCAATAGAAACCCTAAGACAAGTACCTTATTCCTTGTGCTTGCTGACCAACTTTGGGGCTTCCTCAGGTGGCCCGGTGTGGCATAGGGGAGGGGATCTAACAAGCCTGCTTTTCAATGGTGGTTCCCCCAGTCTGTGGCCTTGCCAGCCTGCATTTTGGTAATAATACTGTCACTAACACTCGCACTGTGAGACAGGGCACAGGACAAGAGTGTGCTGTCTTATTGGTGGATGGCTAGAGGTTCGGGAAGCTTTAGGCCACAGTGCTGGATTCTCAGCCATAGTTTTCATTCCTCATGGTTTGTATGACATTTGCTGGGGAGATGTCAGCAAAGGTCTAATTGCTGACAATAGCTGAAGATAGGATTTCACTGAAGTCCATCTTAGTGAACCACTGAGTTTCCTGACTTTCTATTAACTCAAAGGCAGCTCTACACCACAGAAAAATCCATCAGCCTGGGTGATGAGTCTCAAAAGCTTCATCTCTAGAGCTAATTGTGAAGCTTTCATGGTAGCTCAATAGGTCGAGATAATCCACTTCCTGGATGACATTGTTATTTCTCTAATCTTGGGGAGGAGCCTCGTGAATCCTTTCAGTTTCAGGAACTTCCTTTGAGTCTTGTAAATTTCCTTTACTTTCAGAGCTTCAAGAAACCCTCCCCTCAGAGAGGGACATTTTCAAATGGGAATAAAAAGCTACATAATAGCATTCCTGTGTGTGTGGCTCCTCCAGGGTCCCCTGGCCTGCGGAAGACTAAAGTGATATCTTTTTTTTTTTACCTGTTTTTGTTTGTTTGAGACAAGGTGTCTCTCTTTGTAATCCTGGCTGTCCTTAGAACTCACTATGCAGACTAGTTTGGGGTTTAACTCACAGAGATCCACCTGCATCTGTGTGTTGGGATTAAAGGTGTACACCAATACTCCTGGCCATGAAGTGAGATCTTTGTGTGTGTGTGTGTGTGTGTGTGTGTGTGTGTGTGTGTGTGTGTCTGTGTGTATGGAGGTGCTGAGTTATACTCTGACATTCAGCAGCTGCACAGGGGATCAGTGTTGGGAGTATGAAGGTCCTTGCACCCACAGATCACCGGGAAAACCAGGAATGTTAAGCGCTCAGGGCTATCCTCTCAAGGGAAAGGACATATATGCTGCAAGATATTTGATCACACTGTGAGATGTATCTGTTTTACCTCACTTACCTAAGGCACCTTCTGATTGGTTTAATAAAGAGCGGGAAGACCAATAGCGAGGCAGGAGATCGGCAGAACTGTGGAGAGAGAGGAACTTGGGGAAAAATCTGAGAGGTGGGGGAGTCACTACCATGATGTGGGATGTCCTTCTGTTTATGTGTTGCTTTTATTGGTTGATGAATAAAGCTGTTTCAGCCAATGGCTTAGCAGAGAAAATCCAGGCAGGAAATCTGAACAGAGATGTATATATAGAGAGAGTAGGCAGACTCAAGGCGACGCCATGTGGTTGACAGAGGAGACAGACGCCATAAAGCTGCTGAAACTCACCGGTAGGCCGCAACTGCGTGGTAATACACATATTAACAGAAATGGGTAAATTTAATATGTAAGAGTTATTTAAGAGACCTGAGCTAATAGGCCAAAGAGTGCTGTAATTAATATAGTTTTGTGTGATTATTCGGGTCTGGGTGGCCAGAAAATGAACAAGCAGTCTCTGTTCACACTAGAGACACATAGAGGAAGTCAGATGTCCTGTACGGAGGAGCGGTAGCTAGCCATGTGGCAGAATGTAGATCAATATAAATGAGTTAATTTAAGTTCTAAGTGCTAGTTGGGAACAAGCCTAAGCTAAAGCTAAGCTTTCATACTTAATAAGAAGTCTCTGTGTCATTATTTGGGAGCTGACAGGCCAAAGAAAGTCCTATTACACTTAAAACCTGTTTTTCCATCAAGAAGGCTGGGAACTGGAGGTGATTAACAGTCTGGTGATCTGTGTTATCTGTAGGGCCAGGCCATACAAGCTCCCACAACCAGGACCGGAGGCGGCTAGTAGTCTAAATGGCTCATATTATTTATATAGCCAGGGCTCCCCCCAAGCTCCCACAACCAGGCCCAGAGGTGGCTAGTAGTCTAAATGTCTCTTATATTATCTGTTATAGTCAGGGCTCCCCCTAAGCTCCCACCACCATGACTGGAGGTGACTAGTATCCCAAATGACCTCTACACTATCTGTATGACCAAGACAGATTCTTAGGCCCTTAAGCTAAGATAGGTGCCCTATCTCTACAGTCCATCTCGGAAGAAATGACATGGATTTTAAGTTTCAATTTAATTATGTATGCTGTGCACCAGGGATTGTATTATACCAGGAAACATTCCCAAGTTGTACTGTCTTTAAATATGCTGGCAATGAAGAGCCCGGCACCCAGACTCCCACTAAGTCAGGATGAATTGACTTTTCATTCTCACCCCCTCACGGATCATTTTGCTGCCAACCGTGAAGCCTGCAGCAACCCCTGCATCAGCCAAACTACCATAATTTGGTAAAAAAAAAAAAATGGCAGCCTGGAGCAGTGACCTGTGAGGGCTATTCGGTCTCTGACGGCTCCTTTCTGGCTTCCCCATCCTTCCGCACTGTGAGCCAAGGCTGGTGTGGTGGCTTGAATAGGAATGGCCCCATAGAATCATGTGTTTAAATGTTTAGTCCCAAGTGAGTAGCGCTGTAGGAAAGGATTAGAAGGATGGGTGTGGCCTTGTTGGAGGAAGTGTATCACCACATCAGGTCCAGGATAGCTCTTTCCTTTCTCTCCTCTCTTTCCTCTCTCCCCCCTCCCCCCTCTCTGCTCTCTCTCTCTCTCTCCCTCGCTCTCTCCCTGCCTGATGATCAGGATGTAGCTTTCGGCTGCTGCTCCAATGTCTGCCTGCATGCTGCCACGCTCACTGCCATGATAAAATGGACTAGACCTCTGTAACCGTAAGCAAGTTCTCCATTAAATGCTTTCTTTCATAATAGGTGTCTCGGTCATGGTGTCTTCTCACAGCAGAACAGTGACTAAGACAGATGGAACTCCCTTCGACCCAGCCACTGTTCAGGGCCGTTGCTTGCAGTTGTGCGAGCCTTGATAACTCTTGGGGGGACCTCTACATCAGCCTGTTTGTGGGGACCACGCACACAGGTCCCTCCAGTCTGCTGTGCCACAACACGCCATTCTCCATTCCTTGCGTTGATGCCCATCGTCTCATATTTTTGGGGAATGGTGGTGAAGGAGAGCAAGCTTGCTCATTTCCAGGCTTTCTGGAAGACACATAGGTCCCTGCCCGCAGCGTCCACCTGGCCTTGCTGTGCTTTGGTCAGTGCCAGGTGAGCATCAGCAGGGTGCCCCAGGTCTGCTTTGCCAGGAGACTGAAATGGTTCAGAGAGGCATGGCTCCCTCAGCCTGGATCTCAGAATGAAGCATGCACCAGGAGCGATCCCCACCCTTCTGACATACAGGAGCAGGAGGTAAAACTTGGTTGCTGTGATCAACTGAGGTTTGAGGTTTACGTTTACAGAGGGATAAACCCAGCTGCTCTCTGAGGTTGGCACTTCTCTGCTTGAATATTGTTTAATTCCATGTGTCACTGATATTTGTGAGAAGGACAAGAATATACCACTCCAACTTTGCTGGTTTGGCGTAAGAACCAACAAAGGCAGAAGCTAAAATGATTATGCAAAAGAGGTCCTCCTTACTCTGGCGGAAAGCACAACCCTATCCCCAAAGATAGGAAGTCAGCAGTCCTGGTAGAATTCTGAAGATATCCTGTTCAAACAATTCACAGGTTTGCCTGCACATGAAATTTATGTGGGAGCACCGGACAGAAATCTCAAGGTCCAAATCAGGAGCAGAAGGAGACGGAGCACGAGCAAGGAACTCAGGACCACGAGGGGTGCACCCACACACTAAGACAATGGGGATGTTCTATCGGGAACTCACCAAGGCCAGCTGGCCTAGGTCTGAAAAAGCATGGGATAAATCCGGACTAGCTGAACATAGCGGACAATGAGGAATACTGAGAACTCAAGAGCAATCGCAGTGGGTTTTTGATCCTACTGCACGTACTGGCTTTGTGGGAGCCTAGGCAGTGTGGATGCTCACCTTACTAGACCTGGATAGAGGTGGGCGATCCTTGGGCTTCCCACAGGTCAGGGAACCCTGATTGCTCTTCGAGCAGATGAGGGAGGGGGACTTGATCGGGGGGGAGGGGGAGGGAAATGGGAAGCGGTTGCGGGGAGGAGGCAGAAATCCCTAATAAATAAATAAATTAAAAAAAAATAAAATAAAAAAAAAGAGGAAAAAAAAAGCTGACACCGGCACAGCAGGAAAGGTACGTTATGACGAAAATCAGTATTTTCGCGAAAACGCGACACTCTGGGACTTTTCAAAGCAG
Organism: Microtus oregoni; assembly: GCF_018167655.1. Lineage (NCBI taxonomy): Eukaryota > Metazoa > Chordata > Mammalia > Rodentia > Cricetidae > Microtus > Microtus oregoni. Next base: position 1,707,551 of record NW_024544727.1, on the reverse strand, counting down.
GAACTCAGGCTCTGGAAAGGCTGGGTTCTTTTCTTGTGCCGCTGCCCTGCAATTCGGATCGCTGCTTCAACTCCAAAGCCACTGCCCTGCAACGGTTCCAGGCGCCTGATGTAAGCGGAGACCCGCATTAGCACATTTTACGCAGGCGCACCGCTTGCGGAAGTCTGTCGAGCTTCTCCTGCTACTCCATTGGCTAACGGGTTTATGCACGTGCAAAAAAAAAAAAATAATAACCCAATTCCTTTCCCCACTTAGGAGGCTGGCTCTTCACCGAGGGGTGGGGGTGGGGGGAAATCTACGCGCTGGAATATCCGGGGCGGAGTCTTGGGCGGGGCAAGGGCGGGGCCTAGCAGTCCTGACTTAGGAGATAGTGCAGCCCTCCCGGACTGGGCTACGAGGTTGAGTATTATTACCGACTGAGGCTTCCCGAAGCCCGGAGCATAAGGGGACCGAGGAAACCATGAGTGCGGTGGACCTTAGTCGCGTGGGCGCGTGTGTCTTGAAGCATGCAGTGACCGGGGAGGTGAGGCCTGCCCGGCGCAGGGCAGAGAACGTATCCCAGCACCCGCCCCGGTGCCCTGCCAACTCACATGGGCTAGAGTGGAGGTTCAGAGCGGTCCCATGGGTTCGCATGCTGGGCGTGGATATTGCCGCAGTAGGAACAGTGGGGCTGAGAATCATGGAGCAGCACGCTGCGGGACGTGTGGGGCTGTAGGACCTACGGCTACGATGAGCCCACGCCCCCTGACAGCTTTATTCTGCAGGCTGTGGAGCTGCGGAGCCTTTGGCAGGATAAAGCTTGTGTGGTGGCCGGTCTGCGACGCTTTGGCTGCATGGTGTGCCGTTGGATCGCTCAGGACCTCAGCAACCTCCGGAGCTTTCTGGACCAACACGACGTGCGCCTAGTAGGCGTGGGGCCTGAGGCCCTGGGCCTGCAGGAATTCCTGGATGGTGGCTATTTCTCAGGAGGTGCGACTCTTCCCGGACTCGGAACCTTGGCTGGCCTCTCCGCCAAGCCCTGTCCAGTCCACCCCTTTCCAGGCCAAGCAGGAACATACTCATGTGTCAGCACTTCAACTCTCCCAAGCGCAATCTCCAGCCTGTGCACTGGTTGCCTAGGCCCAGTGGCAAAGTCCCAGGGACTTGCCCTTCCCGTTTAAGCAGTGCTGACATTCAATCCCACCTTGCTCCTCTTGGCTTGGTTGGGTTGAAATGGACACCGTGAGTGGAGGGGACAGACGGCGGAGGCCTGGGGCACATACCTGTGGTTTTCCCTTTTTAGAACTCTATCTCGATGAGAGCAAGCAGTTCTACAAGGAGCTGGGCTTCAAGCGGTAAGTGTGACTGTGTGGGACTAGCCAGGGACAGGAGGATAGAGTGGCCGCTGCTGTTATGCATCTTCTTGCTACCACCCTCTGCTGTTCAGTTGGTGCCATGGAAACGGACTCTGGTGGCCTGGGCAGTTTCAGCCAAGCCCTCTTCTGGGGTCTTCTTATGGGTGTTGGCCCAAGTCAGGCCTACCCTCTGCAGTTTCACAAACAGGAGGGAATCTTGGAGCCCAGTGCCTTAGCAATGGCCCAGTTCAGTCCTCTGTTGCCACAGGCTGCCTGTTGTGATTGGCAGTGCCAGCTAAGCCAGATCCCGGGGCACACCCAGCTTGGAGTTCAGTCCCCACATTCCAGCCCCTCTCCGGGGCCTCAGGCCAGCGGTATCCAACCTGGGGCTCCCTATGCTTCTATAGATGCTCCGGGTTCAGGTGGAGGCCCTGGGTTCAGGTGGAGGCCCCGGTAAGAGAAGTGGGTGAGGCAGGACACTGGGGACAGATGTGTGTGCTTGTGCTCATCCAGCATCTGAACTCGGGACCTTGTTTCTTTGTAGGTACAACAGCTTGAGCATCCTGCCGGCTGCCCTGGGGAAACCTGTGCGTGATGTGGCCTCCAAGGTCTGTGGCGGCCAAGAGCATGGTGGGAGTCCCTGGAGACTTTGCTATGGGGCTGACCCGGGTCCTGTTCCTGTCTTTCTAGGCTAAGGCTGTTGGCATCCAGGGGAACCTGTCTGGTGACCTCTTGCAGAGTGGAGGCCTGCTGGTGGTCAGCAAGGGTGGGTCAGGGCAGGGCATACGGCTCCATCCTGCCCTTCTTGGTGGTTCATGTCTTCATGGCGCCCACCCCTTAAACCGTCTTGGGTGCTTGGGTGGGAGGTTGGGCTGTTTGGCTTGGTTAGTGGAGTCCCCTCTTCTTCCTGTCACATGAGTGTAAGATACAACTTGACCGCCTGCCTGTGGCTGCAGGTGGTGACAAAGTACTGCTACACTTCATCCAGAAGTCCCCAGGTGACTATGTTCCCCAGGAGGACGTCCTGCAGGCCTTGGGTATCTCTGCAGAGGTTTCCTCCAGCAAACCACCCCAGGTGAGTAGAGGCCTTGGGGGACATTGCTTGTTATCCAGCCCCTAGCGTGTGTGTGTGTATGTATATATGTGTGTGCGCGTGTGTGTATGTATATATATGTGTGTGTATATATATGTGTATATCCATCCCTTTGGGACACACACACACACACACACACACACATCTATCCCTTTGGGACAGTGGTTGGCATGGTTAGGAACTGAGCTACAGCCTCTTGGGATTTACCTAATTTTGTGTGTGTTGGCAGCCTTGGGATGTAGATGTGTCTCTATTACTCTACTTGTAGAGGGGAATAAGCTGAAAGGGATGGAAGAGCAGTGAGGACCGTGGTCAGGCATAGCAGGGTCCCGCTGTGGGCAGGAGCTGTGGGTTAAGGAGGGCTGGGCTCTGTGTCTCTGTCTGGCCTTTGTGGTTCTGCCCCCTATGCTCCATGTGTAATGGAGGATTGCACTGATTAGACTGCTTCCTGTGTCCAGCACGCCTCCTTCTTGGCCTCTGAGGAGTGTGACCGGACTGACAGGGCCCCCGTTTCCCCTACAGTGTGACGAAGAGGTGTGTGGGAGGTGATGCCTGGCCTCTGAGGACTTGGAGGCGTCTGCAACCTTGGATGTAGCTGGAGTAGAAGGAATTGCTGTGGAGCCATTGGGACATGATACTGGACATTGTCTCCTCCTTGAATGGCAATGAGCCATTAAAGTGCAGGTCCCCGGCAGTGAGTGTCCCCACTGCTTCCACACTCTGCATTCTCTGGTTCCTACTGTTGTCCCTACCGGCAGGAGGGACTCGAAGTGTAATCTTCCAGAGGACAGACTTCAGGTTTTGGTTGTGGGACCCTGGGGACAACAGTGTCATTTCCTTACAAGGTCGCCCTGACACTGTTCTCACTCCGTGGGAGGATGCAGAGAGGAGGGTTTGTTGGACTCAGCTCCCAGCTGGAGCCCAGCTGTGGGGAATGGGAGGCAGTTGTCTGCTTGTGTTTGTGGTGGAGGGTGGAGGCTAATGGGACTCAGGGAAGAGGTGGCAGACAAAGACTGAGGGACCATTTCCGGAGCTGGAAACCCTTTCCGGATCTGTCCTGGAAGAAGCCTGGGTCTGGCTAAGCATGTCTGTTTCCCCGGGGTCCTAAGGTCTGAGCAGAACTCCAGACACCCCACCATTTCAGGTCTTCCCTTCTCAAGGGTTCTTCCCTCTAGGTGGGCTCTGATGACCAGCCTAGCACTTTCTAAGACCAAGCCAGGGTGACTGCCATATCCACCTCGATGTCCTCCCTCTATCCAGGGACATCTGTAAACAGCAGGTAATGCCTCCTTTGCGATCTAGACCATCTCTGGCTTCCAGATTCCACCTGTTGCTCCCCATGTGGTCCCTCTGCCAGGTACTGATTTGAGTCACCAGGATATATAGGTCAGGTCTGTTCCTGGAAGCCAACTCACCGAATTGTAGACCCAAAGGGTGGCCTCTCGAGGCATCCTGGTCTCTTCAGGATTCTTAGCACAGAAAACTGGGAGGCTGGTCAGGAGCCCTTTCTCCCCATCAGCTGTAATTCTAGCCCTGGCCACAGCTTACCCAGCCGCTTCCACCTGACCACCCACCTGACCCTTACATGAGCAACGCAAAGTCTTTGAAGCATTTACTTAGCTCAAGTCTGAAGCTTGAGGACATTTAGCCACGCATTATGGAGAGGGCGGAAGACAGTGGACAGCTCCTACAGGACTGATGACCCTCACTGGCTTGAAGGGGCGCAGGACCAGGCATCCCTCATCCCAGGTGTGGGCGGGCGGCTGCACTCTAGGCCGGTGCGGAGGGCTGGCTGGAGGCTCCAGTGGCCTTCAGACAAGGACTTGCACATCCAGCTGCACCTTTCACGAAGCCTTTAGGTGGCGGGTGGGCGTGGGCTGGAGCGTAGCTCAGCCTTGGCTACCAGATGCGACACCGCTTCCTGGGGTGCATGGGGCTGCCTCGTGGGCAGTGGAATGCCTCAGAGAAGGCGGCCAGGTTCTGTAGTGAGCCCAGTACCCTGTGGACCAGCAAGTCCAAGGAGGTTTGAGATGAGGGAAGGGGTCAGGGCAGGGGCGGGCATGCGTGCTTGCTTGGGGACCGTACACTTGCCTGTACTTAAGAGGACTGTGGACATCCGTCTTGATGGATTGGATGGCAAACTCAGGCCTGTAGGACCCGCACCACACCTAGAGGGGCATGAATGGCTTGGTTACGGCCTGCGGGCTGGAGCACTGCGCTCTGATTAGAGAGACCAACAGATTCCTTCCTTCCTTCCGTACCTGCTGCCTCCTCCCCAGCTGGCCCCCAGTCCTCTCGGAAGCCTGCCAAGCCTACTGGCTCTGGTTTTGGAGTGTGGCAAGCTCCTGGTGCCCTTGGATGTCCCCTAGAGTGGGCCCTCCAAAGCTGTGGGTGTGAGGAGCAGGACTAGAAGTTACCTGGGCATAGTTGACAAAGAAAAGCTGGGCATAGGTCAGGTTCAATCCCGGCAGTTTCTGATCCTTGCCACCTTCAGACAACCACTGTAGGTAAGCCTGCAAGTACCAAATTGGTCCAGCCAGGCTCTTGGAGAGCCCCATGTGGAATAATCTGGTTCCAGGACCTTCCCTGGATGGAAACCTGCCTCCTTAGCTTAGGGCTGCTGTGTATAGGCCAGATAATTCTTCTGCAGCCCTCAAAAGACTGATCCGACAGAACTCTGTGGGACCCTTAGCCATATAGCTGCCACCTGAAATCCACCCATCTGGGCTCCTGGTACCCGGTGTTCTATTCCCAAGGCTGGAGATGTGGGCTGCTCAAGCCCATGGCCATGTTGTGTCTGCCCTAAATACTCTTTAGGAGACAAAAAGGGTTCCTACACTTGCTCATCGGGTGAGATATCAGGTTTACAACCATGGGGTTTGGATTTCTGCTTCTTCCCCAGTCCAATTGGGGTGTTTTTAGGACACAGCCCTAATTTGGGCATTGCCCTGCCATGCTGCGACTGCCTCAACTCTCTCTGAGGGCTTTGCCAGGGCTCACCTTGTATGCCTGTCGTACCCCACCATTGTCAGCGATGTTCTCCCCGAGGGTGCTGAATCCGTTCACCTGCACGAAAGAGACAGAATGAGGTGGGGGGGGGGGGAGCCTGGCCTTGGCCCTCCTCCTGTCCCGCGGGGCTGGCTGGGGTGCATGCAGGTGTAGGGCCGCTGCAGTCCTGGTGACATGCTTACGTTCTGGTTGCCAGCCAGTTCCCAGGAAAAGTTGCTGTACTGATAGACCATGCACTCCGACTGTTTGCGGAAGTGCTGGGCTGAGAAGTTACTCCACCAATCCAGCATGTTGCCATTCTTGTCGAAGTTCCGACCTGGGTGGCAGCAGAGGATGCACACACTGTCCCCCAAGGCCCCGCTCTTACTGCCCTCCTGCACCCCTCTCCAAAGGCCAGGCCAGTGCTAGATTCCAGGGGTTCTGAGCACACAGCACCATGTTGAGGGCTGCTCAGGAGAGCTTCCACGCCATCCTTCCCATCCTTGCCCCTGACTAGGACCAGGAGTCTCAAATTCAGGGGTCTAAACCCAGGTAAGGGGGGCCACATGGCTAACCTCATATGATACCCCTGGCCGAGCCATATGGGAAAACCAGCTCAGACATCACAGGTGGTGTCAGGCTCTAACAGTCAAACAGGGAAGCTGCTCCAGGGATGGAGACCAGGCAAAGCCCCTGTCTAACTAATCTACTGAGAGATTTAATGGATGATCCCTGGCCGCTCAGTAGAGGGGTGTGCGTGCGTGTGCGTGTGACTTACAGGTGTATTTGTGACTGGGGCACTCCCCTATGCCCCTTTACCATTGTCGTCAAAGCCGTGTGTAATCTCATGCCCGATCACCATCCCGATGCCCCCGAAGTTCAAGGCCTGTGGTTGGTCCTTGCTGAAGAAGGGTGGCTGGAGAATACCGGCAGGAAACACTGTCCCAGAAGGGTGACAAGGAGAAGCTGTGAGTGACGGTGCCAGGCTCAGGTGGGCACCTCTACTGGGCCTGCCATCTAATGCTGTGGCCTAGGGAGGTTAGGACTCTCTGCCCAGTGTGCAGACAGGGACAATGAGCTCGGAGACTAAAACGGGAATGCTGGATTGGCGATCCGTGCCCAGTTTCCTCCCGCCCACCGCTGCCTTCTTAAAAACGTTCTCTGATGGTTCCTCTGTGTTCCTTCCAACCTGTGACCCTTGGGACAACATGAAAGAGACTGGAACCCACTCTCCTTCCTGAGGTTAGACTGGGAGTTTCTAAGCAAGGGCAGGGCCTGTCCTCTGGCTCTAGAGAGGTGAGATGGGCTTACCAATCTGGTTTCTGTTTGGGGAGTAGAAGGCATTGACCACTGCAGCCCCGATGATCCAGCTGTGGTGAATATACTGGTCATTTGGAGTCCACATCTGCCAGGACCCTCCCTATGGGCCCCTCTGCCCTGGCTGGCCAGATCCTGCCCTGAAGAACCCCCAAAGCTGAGGAGGGGGAGGGCTTAGGTCTAGTGTCCTCTTGAGCTGGCATCAAGGCCAGACTCCTGTAGCCACCCCTGCATGCCAGGCTAAGCCTCCTAGTCATTCCACTCACAGGTTGTGGTCCACTTTTTCCCGAAGCTTCTTGAGGCTCTGCTGGGCACTGGCCTTGAGGTTCTGAAGCCCATTCTCGAAATACAGGTCCTCTGAGAATATCAGCTATGAGGAGAACAGAGCTTGACATGACTGGCACTCAGGCTAAGTCCCCAAGAGTGTAAGAGGAAGGGCTGAAGGTTGAGGAAGGGTCTCTAGACCCTCAGCTGGCATGTGGCCCTCAGGCTCCTGGAGCAGCTAAGGACAAAGTTTATTTCCCTGGGCCTCAGTTTCTCTGTCTGTTAGCAGAGTGAGATTAGAGTCCCTCTAGGGTGTAGAAGTGTGTCTAAGTGAGCAACTGTAAGAACAGAAGGATGCCTGGCATGGAGAACCCACTCTCCAGGGGTTCAGGGCGGGGGGTGGGGCCAGGCACAGTGCCCAAGGGTACACACGTTGGAGTATTCCTCATCCAGGTGCCTATTGCTTTCTTCCAAGATATAGTCAGGGTAGCCGATCTGTTCCCGGATGTTCATGGCCTGCACAGAGGAGGGGCAGCTAGGGTCATCCACCATGGGAGGTCCCTTGTCCTACATGCTAGCTTTGTTCCCTGCTGTGTCAGTAAGGGGATAACAGGCATTTTCCCTCTATCAGCTTGCAGAACCAGACACGTCGGTGGGGCTCTGTGTGGGTGCTTGGGAGTCCAGTGACCGTGGCTTGTCACCAGAGCTAGAGGAGCCTGGGTAGATCCTAGCCCCAGACCATGGAGCCTCCTGTTTCCTGGGGATTTCCTGGGCACTTCCCTCCCACCAGGGCTGTTTCTCCAGCATGGGGTCCTGACAGCGGGAGCTTTCCCTCAGGTCTTCACACAGGTTGTAGCTCACCTACCTTTTCCTGAGCCTTCCTCTTAGATTCCTCGTCCATCCAGTTCAGCTCATCCAGGGTATCCACAAACACGGATCTTACCTTGTCAATCAGCTCTTTGACCTGGGGGAATGCATATCCTCATGTCCTGGGCTGGCTTAGGGGGCGTGACCAGAACTCCAGGCTTGGTCTCACCTTTAGGGTGAGACCACTGTTGCTCTGTCCCTGACTTCCTAGAGGGGTGTGGCATTGATAGGGGGTAACTATTCTGGCTCAGAATTGGAGCCTCACAGGTGGGTTGGAGGTTTGCTTGCCCAGGGCTCAGAACCCACACATACAATCTGTGCCTTTCCCAGGGACCTAACAGGGTCCAGGACTGGAGTTCATGGTCACGAGCAGCTGGGGGCAGGGTTTCTCTTGGCCTTCCTCTGCTCTGGTGGGCACTGGGATTAATGCATGTCCTCTGCCACACATGGGAGTCACTGGGTAGGGTGGTGGTGATGGGGCTGGTATCCTTGCCAGGAAGCTGTCCCAGGGTGAGCTTGAGAGCTGCCACGGACAGTGCCCTTTTGCAGTCCAGGTTACACACCATGTCCTTGCTGTCCTTGGAGAAGGCCTCCTTGATGTAGAGGGAGCCCACGGCGCTCTCCATGTTACTGTTAACATAGCTGACACACTCCCGCCAGCGCACCTCCTCCACGGTTGTGCCATACAGCGCCTGGCATGTTTATTCATTCAGTCACTCACGCATCCTATCCCACGTGCCAATGTTTAACTTTCCCCGGTCATATGTGGGTCCCTGAGCTTGTGAGGTGAGGCAGGCAGATCCTCCCACCATAGGCTTCAGGGTATCCAGAGGATGACTCAGACCGGATGCTGACTGTGGACATGAGAAGACCACTACTCTGGAAAAGCTAGGGTCCCACTCAGACCCTCACCCCCTGGACCTGGTGGTTTGCCTGGACACTACTCAAAGCTTCTCCTCATCTCTTCGTGTCTTGAGAGTCAAACTGACCTCTGTTGAGCATCTCCCTACCCTGCCTGGTCCCTCCTCTGGTCACACTTAGTTTTTGACAGCCCCGTCTTCTGCTTTGTTGGCTTCTATTGGGCAGGAGCCTTTTCTCAGACCCCGGTGATGACAGTGCACGCACGGCTCGGTGGGCAAAGGACACACTCACCTTGAGGTAGCTCACTCTCGCTTCTTTGAATCTCTGGCTCAGGCTGCTGATGCGATCCAGCACCAGGCGCCAGATCAAGTAGTTCTGCATGGTCCTGGAAGAAGCAGAGGTGTAAGGGGACAGGTGAGCCAGCAGGTGCTACACCAAGCAGAGTTCAAGATTCTCTTAAGAACTGGCTTGTTCATCCCTCATGCTTGATAGGATTCCTGTCGCCAGCGTGAGGCACCATGGGCACCAGAATCGAACCTCTGTATCCCTCACGTCTGAGAAGTTCTTGGTGGTATCCTCTCCTGAAAGCAGGAACTGTGTGTGTGTGTGTGTGTGTGTGTTGTGGGGCAGGCACAAGGTTCCCCTTCCCGGCCTCACCGTGCTGAGTAGATGTCAATGATGGACTCAAGGTTCTGCAGGTAGGGGATACCGTAGACCACCACCTCCTCATCCGGTAACAGTTCGATTTGGACAGAGGACAGCACACTTTGTATGAAGAGGGTCCAGTTAAACCCCTGGAGAGAGAGAGAGGTGGGGAGAAAGAAGGGAGGGTGGACCTTTGTGCATCTGAGAAACTCAGCTTCCACCGAAGAACATTTGAGAAACAGGTGAGAAAGGGCTGTTAAGAATCAAGACAAAGAGTGACATTTCCCAAGAGCCTGTGGGCTATGAGATTGCTAAGAACCTATGCAGAATATTTGAAAATGAAGTGTAGTTGGGGAGATTACTGGGCAGACACGATTTAGCAAAAATGATCAAAGTAGAAAATACGATGGTCGTATATGTTACATAAGCTGGGTAGGTATCTATTTTGTGTACAACCTTTTTAGTATTTATGTGAAAATTAACGTAAGCCTCATGCATGCAAGGGCCGTGCGCTACCATTAAAGTCTCCTAGCCCCATAGTCATGTTTGCTCTCAGTGAATCGGCCACACTGCTGAGATTAGTGGTGTACTTTAACTATTTTTTTTTGTTGTTTGTTTTTTTCGAGACAGGGTTTCTCTGTGGTTTTGGAGCCTGTCCTGGAACTAGCTCTTGTAGACCAGGCTGGTCTCGAACTCACAGAGATCCGCCTGCCTCTGCCTCCCGAGTGCTGGGATTAAAGGCGTGCGCCACCACCGCCCAGCACTTTAACTATTTTGAAAAAAAAAAAATCTTGAGACACAGTCTCTAATCAGGCTGGCCTTGAACTTCTTTATGTAGCTGACAATGTGCTCTCTCTCTCGCTCTCTCTTTGTGTGTGTGTGTTTTCCAAGAGAGGGTTTCTCTGTGTAGCCCTGACTGTGCTGGAACTCATTCTGTAGGCCAGGCTGTCCTCAAACTCAGAGATCTGCCTGAATCTGCCTCCTGAGTGTTGGGATTAAAGGCGTGCACCACCAGGCCGGGCTTGAATTTACTGCTTAATTAAATATTTATTTTAACTTTTCTGATGTGTGGTGGTGGTGTGGGTGGGTGTGGGTGTGTCTGTGGTACCCACTGAAGCCAGAAGAGAGGCACCGAATTCCTGGAGCTTCTGCCTACTGTGGGTGCTGGGGACTGAACTCTGGTCCTCTGAAAGTGCAGATTCTTAGTTGCTGAGCCGTCTCTCCAGCCCTGACCTTCAAATCTAGGGGCCTGGCAGCATGTAGAACACAAGCTGGAACCGGGGCTCTCTCGGGGTTTGCTTGTCTTATCCTTGTGCAGAGCTATGGATTCCAGTGTTTATTTATATGTTCTAGTCGGGAGGAAGAGGCCGCAGGCCCAGTCACCTACTTTTGTAGCAGCTGCACCCTAACCTACAGAGGAGGCCTGTGGCAGGGCAACAATGGATGTCCCCCTAGAAGGTTTTCACTGTGCTCATTTAAAGGCATTATCAGCCTGGATGTCAGCCCTATGGTCCCTTTAATGTCGGAGTAACTTTGCAGGCGGGGGGAGGGGGGATGAGTATCCAGGTGGGTTGGGGCTGAGCCCCTGCTACTTCCTGGTTGGTGCCTGGGTCTTACCTTCAGACCAAACCTGTCCTGCAGCTCCACCAGGTCCATCCTGTGGTACAGGGTGGTGACATCATGCCTTTCCTCCTGGGGGACTGTGGCCTGCGTGGGGACCAGGGGTCACACCGCGTGGCACTCAGCACCTAGCCCGAGCCTCCCAGCGTGGCCCTGCCTCACATTGGCCAGATGTGCCTCCAGCGCCAGCACCTGCGCCATTTCCTTCTCCACCAGAGAGTTGTCATTGGGCAGGTTCATATCTTTCCTCAGCATGGTGGCCACTGATACCATGAACTGCAGGTAGGCTTCCCGCACCTGGGCCAAAGGACGATGGATGGAGCTGGGCGGCTTTGGCCACCTTGGCCACCATGGAGCACTCTGTGGGGTGGGGGTGGTATGTGACGTGGAGTGGCCCCTAGAAACTTGCCCCTCTAGCTTCCCCAACAGGTTCTGGCACAGGCAGCCCAGAATAGAACGTGGAGACTATCCATACCACACCCCGCTATGACTGCTGTCTCCATCCCACTCTCTAGGGACAAGCCTGCAAGACAGCCTCTGTATTCTGTAGTCTGGGTCCTCTCCCTGAGCTTGGTGCGGAGTCACAAGGCTCTGGCCATGCCAGACAGCTCAGGACCAAGTTCTAGTCCCAACCCCATTGCTCTGAAAGACCCGTGCACAGGCCTCTGAGGGTGGGGACAGTTTTTCAGGGCTGCCCGGTGCCACGCTGGCCTCCACAGGTGCTCAGTAACTCTTTAGCCATTGGAGCCAGGGTGAGGTAGGACTGCCCCAGCCGTGATTCAGCCATGGGGTGTGTTATGTTTGTCCAATTCAGTTGGACATCCTTTCTTGTGTCTATCCTTGAAGGGGCTTTCCTCACTCTAGCTGAGGCTTCAGACTGCCCCATCCACCGAGACCTTGCTCTGCCAGCTGCTAAGTGGGACTGGGGGCCACACCTGTGAGCTTTTGGGGATGATCCGGGTCCTGATTTCCTGTCTCCTGCTACCATCCTTCTTTCTCGATCCACCCACGTGCCCACTAATACTTCCAGCCCCTGCTGTGAGGGTCATTCCTACCCGGTTCCTGGCCAGATGCCTTTGCTGTCCCTGCCTTCTTTCTGTCCATCCCAACTCTTCCTGCTACCCTGGCCTTCCTGGGCTACAGCTGACTTCTCTCCGCAGAGCAGGCTCAGGACACTGGGCCTGGCTCTGCACGGATAAGTCAAGCCGAACAGACTGCTTGACCAGATGAGCTCACTCACCTCAGGGCCGGCAGTGTGAACACTGGGTGTCCATGTTTGTATCCCCAGTGCTCAGTGCCTGTCCACAGCCCCACAAGTGCTTCCAGAGGCTGGTTGTGGGGAGCAAGGCTAGTGGACAAGCAGGAGAGCCGATCTCTGGGGGAGGGGGGACAGTATATGTGCAGGGAACTGCACCTGACATGGGCCCCAAGGCTCCCTGCTTACCTTGTGACTATTGCCTTCGTTGAAATAGTACTCCCGGGATGGCATGCCCAAGGTGGGCTGATCTATCTGGAAACACAGAGTGTGTGACTGCTCACGGGTGGTGGGGAATCCCTGCAGCCTGGCTGAGAGGGGCAGCAATCCCCTGCCCCCAGACTGTGTCTGGTAACAACACTGGCTCCCTGTGCGAGTCAGATGCTTCCGAACCCAAGCCTCTCCTTGATAGAGAGGGGCTGTTTGGGGTTCAAGTCCCCACAGGAGGGACTTGCACCACAGCCTTCCCGAAGTGGCATCTGTGCGCTTCTCGGACCCTCCAGCCAGGGGCCAAAAAAACAGGGTAAGCACAGGGCCAGCTTCTCAGAACACAGCAGGGGCCACGAGGTCCCCTGTGAGCCCTGCTTAACACAGCATACACTGCACACCAAGCTGTGGACAGAGGACACAAACATCGGGCTCCCAGATCCCCCCAGCCACCACCCTGTCTATCTCCGGCTCTCCTGCAAACCCAGAGTTAGACTCAGGGAACCCGATCCCCACCCTACCCACTGAGGGTATTGCGTACATAGATAACATGCCGGCTGGAGTTCTGGTCGTCATTCCAGATGAAGAGGTCAATGAGGACGCGCCTGTTGAACTGTGAGTTCAGCACAGCCAGCTGCCGTTCCAGCTCCCACTTGGGGCCTGAGGAGTCAGTACCCATGCTGGAGACCAGCTAGCTCCTCTCCAGACAGGGAACTGTAGGTCCTGAGCACAGCATTCTGGGAGTATAGCGAGCCCTGCCAGGCTCGGGTAGTGAACTCATTGTGAGACTTTGGGGACCAAGGAACGATTCCCCAAAGGGGCTTAGGGACTGTTCTTCAAAGGTCCACAGGGAAAGAGTGGCTGTGGATGGGAGATGCCCTATTCCAGGCATCATCCCTGCCCCTGAGTCAGAAGTGGGCCACAGTCTGAGGTCTGAACAGGGATATGAAGACTGGCGTCTTGGATAATAGGAGGGATGATCCAGTACAGCGCTTCAGGGGACCAGCCATTGTGAGGACCCATCACAGATCCCACTGACTCCCTAGTGTGGAGCCTAAGCCAGATTTGGGGGCTGTAAGTTATCTCTGGGAGGAATGAGCCTCTTGGGGCTTCCCTAAGAGCAGGCAACCTGTGGGCAGCTGTGGGGTTGAGCAGCCTGTCCCCGAAGTTGGCAAACTTGCCTATACTTACCCACCATCTCACTCCACTTGTCCATGGCCACAGGCCAGCCTCCTACCACATCTAAGATGTCCAGCAGAGGCTGAGAGTCTCTCTTCTCTATCACACCTGAGGAGGGAAGGAGTGGGTGCTTACGCAGACTCCAGTGGCCACAGCACCCGCCAGGAACATGCCTGCTGCTCCACGGCTAAGCTTTAGCTCGGGGCTTGCTGATAATGCACACAGAGGATGGAATTTGGCAGCAGGTGACAAGCCTAGGGAAGAGTGGTGGCCAGGAGGGAGGCCCAGACACAGGATGTGCTTGGGCAAGAGTCGGGTCACACAGGGGTCTTGTGACTTGCTTCTGTACACGATGGCAGTCTAAAGGCGTGGGCTGAAGCCCAGAGATGCTTCCCTCGAAGGAAGTGCTTCTCTGACAGGGTACTTGGGAGAACTTCAGGCAAGGACTAGTGCAGAGGACATAACCCAGAGGTCACTATAAATACAAGGGCAGGCCTTTGGATGACAGGGCAGGACTCCAGAGCTGGTAACGAGAAGGGGCTGATGTCTACTGTCCCAACATGTGGCAGGGCTGAGGGGCCACAGGGAAAGGACGATGGTTCAGTGGTAAGGGAGGCACCAGATGAGTCTGATGGAGGACGCTAGCCTTGAGATGCCATGGGTGTGTGAAAAGAGGAGGCCTCCCATGGGTTTGGACAGTGGCCTCTCTGGCTTTCTCTGCTTGGGCTTCATTTGGAAGTAGGGACAAAGTTAGAGAAACCAGTAGTTATAAATGAAGTCCTGGTTGCTTGGGTCAAAGCGAGCAGGATTCTGTGCAGCTGCTGGGCTGCTACTGTGGTTGGTGGGCTGGAAGCTGAGGAAGGGGCTCGGGGTTCTGTTCACATACTGCTGCCATCCTGCCTTGGGCACCCAGCCCTTGAGGCAAGAAATTCAGTAAATGTGAGAATCTAAAGGAAGTTGTCTGTGACTAGTGGGTATCGGTCACATGGTTTGTGGAGATAAGATAGCCCTGGCCATGCCCAAGTACAGGTTCCAATGGAGATAATCTCATAAAATCACAGTCCCACTAAGTAGCCTTGTTGGTACACAGGGATCAACCCCAAACCTTTAGGAGATGTCCAGGGAAGACAGGTGGCCCCAACTTGCAGCTCAGCTGGCCAGAGTGGTACCTTCGGGTAATGTAACTACAGGCTAGGGTTATACAGCTCCAAACCCAGGGTAGCTGGTAATGAGCTAGGCCAGGTGAGGCACAGCACACAGCTCCTTCTCATGTACCCTGCATGATGTTCACTCCCGCCCCGAGATACTTCCGTGTGTAGTGTACCATTAGCGCTAACTGGGCCCTAACAGGTGGCTCGACTCACTTTCGTTCATGCAGGAGCGGTACAGTGTCTTGGCCTTCTCCACAGCCGGCCGGTCCTTGAGAGAGGAGTCCTCCAGCACCCCTGTGGGCAGAGGAGAAAGCTTCACAGAGGTGGAGGTGGCTGCTGGGGCCCCAGGACAACTGATGTCTACGGTCTAGCCCCGGGCTAGCATCATCAAGCTGCCCTGAGACTCAGACAGTCACAGGCCACTCCAACTCTGACTCTGATACTTCGCTGTCAGGCAGGGACCGACCCAAGGCTCAGTGAGACTTCTATGCCCCTAGGTGGTGGCTACTCTTCACCTTTAAGGATCACCTCCAGCTCGTCCCGGAGAATGTCAAAGACGCTGTATCGGGAGTTGGTCTCGGGAATCACGTGACGCCGCAGCCAGCCTCCGCAGGCATACTGGTAGAAGTTGTCACAGGGCTCCTGTGAGTTGTCCATGTTCTGGAGGATTCTGGCAGCTGTTTATCCAGAGGGGGTGGAGAGAGGAGCGGGAAGAGGAGACCCTGAGATGTGGACATCTTGATATTATCTCAGAGTCTGAGAGACAGTATCTCTCCCTTTGGGGACAGTTTGTCCCAGATTTAATATCAACTATTAACTTGGTGGCAGCTGCTAACTTGCCCTTGGGCAAGTCAGTCACTCTCCCTGAGTCAGAGGGAGGCTAGTGACATTGGGAGAATGACCCAAGTGTCTTCAAGGGCTACAGCAGCCACTTATAAGCTACAGGATCTTGAATACCCCTGTCTTCTCCCTCCTGCTGGCGACCCTGCCTCCTGGCCTCCTCTCCATAGCCCTTCTGCCCCATGCAGTCCGAGTGACCTCTCAGTCCTCAGGTCCTCTGTCCTATGGGAGAGAAAAAGATCTCCCACCCTGTCTATTGCCTTGAGGTTTTTCTTTATCACAGGGGCAGCTGTGTCCATCCTAGGATCCAGAGCATGTTGGTGACAGGGGCCTGAGCTATGGGCTCACTGGCTCTGCTCACTCTGCCTGGGAACCGCCTGGTCTGGGGCTTTTGTAGCGGGAGATTTCAAAGGAAGCATCACTGTGGGGCTCCAGGACGCACTCAGACAAAACAACCTATTCCACCCTCACCCCACAAAGCTTCGTTTTCCCTCCTGCAGAGGGCAGTCTGTGGCACCCAATTTTAAGACAACATCTTGGTAGAAAATTTGAAATAAAAAAAATATCCTTTGATTTGACTTTGTTTTCTATAAACATAGATGAGGGCTCTTGCATGGGAGGCCTGCAGGTGGGAGCCGACCCCAGCCCACAGGGCTGCTCAGCTCGGCTCCAGGCAGCTAGGGGAGGGGCTCACCTGCAATCACACAGCCTGGGGTGACGCAGACGACGTCATTCTGCTGTGATGGCTCTCTGATGGCTGGAGGAGCAGAGGGAGGAACGTGAGGTGCGGAGCATCGGATGAGCTGGTACAGACGCTTGGCTGCACAGCTTGCAGGCCTTGGTGAGAGGACCAAGGCCTGGGAGGGCTTGGTGAAGCACAAGCTGGGGTGGACATGGCAGGGTAGACAGGGTAGGCCTCCATTCTCCCCCACCTTCCATGGACACCCCCAGGAGAGCTCTGAAGCATATCACTGGTCCCCAGTTGGATCCCAAGTGTGACTTTTCCTTACAGCAGTGACCTGGGATCCCCTTTAAATTCTCTGCCTCCGCTGACCCCTATTGGGACCCAGCACCTTCAGAGCTGAGGCTGCTCATAACTACCCTGCTGTCCCACCAGCTCTAACGGACTGCATTTTCCCACCCTCTCCTTACCCTGGAGTCAGTACACCCAAAGGTGACACCAGGCTGGCCTCTTGGGTGGTACCCAGCTGTGCCCAAACATTCTACATACAACAGGCACTGGAGATTGGTGTCCCTCTCTTCCCTGTCCCCTCCTGGACTCTCTGCCCATCTAAATTACCCGCGGCAGGCCCAGATGCCAAGCCCACCTCCTCAGGGCTGCCTGGCAGGGAAGGCAAAGGCTACCTCGTTTTACAATCGTCTTCTCTTCCTGGGAGAAGCGTAGTCGGCTAGTTAAGAGGGGCAGCTGCTTCCCTGGGGAGAAACACAGGGCTCAGCCTTCTCCATTAGCCCCCCGGTGGAGCCTTGGGGATCTGGTTATGTCAGCGCAGGTATCTGTATACAGTGCTGTGGGCTCTAGTGCTCACCACACAGTGAAGGCTGGCTTCCAGGGAACTGAGACAGGGGGACTATGCAGCTTAGGCATCCTTTCCTCTATCCTCTTTCTTCTCCTCATAGGTCCTGCTAGGTTTGAATGGGAAAGGAAAGGTCCCTTATCTTGCTATTCCTATCTTCTAGTCCATCTGGAACTACCCAGGCTCTGCCTGTCTTCCTGGACTGCACTTAGAGAAGGCTGCTCTTGCTGTCTTACCGCAGGAAGAGGCTAATTTGGGAGATCAGGCCTTTGTAGGGAGCCCTGTCATGGCAGCCTTCACCGCCCCTCCCCCAGAACTACTTTCACTGCCTGCTGAAGGTTTAAGGCTACCCTCCTTGTCCTTGTCTCTCCAATACATGTGGGGAGGGAAGCTGCTTAGCATGGAAGCCTTCAGGACCTGGAGTGAGGTTTGGGAGAAAGCAAGTCAGGCCTGGCCATCTTCAGGCCTGGTGTGTGGTGTTGAGGCTCCCCATAGTCAGATACACAGACGGTGGGGGAGGAGGGTTTAGGGGTGTATCTGCTTGGTTCCCGGCATAGTCAGCACAGACGGTGTTGGAGGTGCCAACAATGGGTGCTCCTTAGGACTAGGCAGTGTAGAAGGCCATTTGTTCTACACATGAGGGTGCTACGAGCCAGACCCGACGTGGCTATGATGCCGGTGTGGGTTCTATCCCTGAAGAGCCCTACCCTTTCATCCCCAATCTGAAGGAGCCATTGAGGGACAACTTTCAAGGGGCAACCTGAGATCCGGGGACAAGAACGTTGACTCCTCAGCTCTTCAAGGGAAGGGGTAAGATCCCTGAGCTTTGGCTGCCCTGTGGGGGTGTGCCCATCTCAGGAGCAGAGTCTGAAGGTGAGACACTGAATCTTGGATCTCATGGAGTCACACCACACCTCCAGCGAGAGGACGTGTGACCAGGAGGACCGTGAACCTGCTGGCTCAGCACACCTTTGAAGCCACCACAGGTGAGCTTAGGACGTCTCAAGGAAGATAAGGACACAGAGGCACAAAAGAACGGGATTCTAGCCGGGCGGTGGTGGCGGCACACACTTTAATCCTAGCCCTTGGGAGGCAGAGGCAGGCAGGCAGGTCAGCCTAGTCAACAGAGAAAGTTCTAGGACAGCCAGGGCAGTTACACAGAGAAACCTTGTCTTGAAAAACAAAACAAAAACAAACATAAAGAACAGAATTCTAGACATGAGTCCTTTCCTTCCCACAGAAGAGTGACCAGGCCAGAGTCCAGGAAGGGAGGCCGTGCTGCAAGGCCAATCCCAAGTATGCTTCCACCCACAGAATGTTGGGTACACCCGGGTGGGCTGCTGTGGGAATCAGGGTCTCGGGGAGTCCCTGATGCAGAGGGTGTATGTTCCCATCTATTCTTGCTCACATAGCCTTCAAGGGGTTTGAGGTTATGTCCACTGACAGAGAGGAGAGCCGAGAAGAACCTTCCACTTCTAGCCCCCAGGGAAGCAGCTAAATATTGTTGACAATGAAGAAGGAACCTTGGGAATCAGGACGTGGCTCAGCTGGTAGAATGCTTGCCTAGCAATGCACAGAGCCCTGGGTTCCATCCCAAGCACCACATGAACCACACGTGGCATTTAGGAGGTAGATTTAGGAATTTAATGTCATATAGTTAGTTTGTGGCCAGACCCCAGAGCTACATGAAACTCAAATCATTGCTAGGTGTGGTGGCATACACCTCTAATCCTAGCAGTTGGGAGGCAGGGGTAGGGGCATATGAGTTCCTGGACAGCCTGGGACCCTGTCTCAAAACAAACCAAACACATACAAACAAGCAAACAACAGCAACCACCCCTTCACAAAAAATAAAAAACAAACAAACAAACAAAAAACCCAAAGAAGTCTGGAGAGATGTCTCCTCAGAGATTAAGAGCACTGGCTGCTCTTCCAGAGGTCCTGAGTTCAACTCCCAGCGACCAAATGGTGGCTCACAACCACCTGTAAAGAGATCTGGTGCCCTCTTCTGGTGTGCAGGCATACATGCAGGCAGAACACTGTATACATAATAAATAAATATTTAAAAAACAAACAAAACAAAAGGAAACCCCAAACCCTAACTAAGACAAATAAAGAAACCAAGAGGGAACCCCAAATGATCAAAAGGAGTGGACTCTGGGGTGACCCCACTGTTAGTAGTGGCAGTCTGTGCAATGGCTGTGGTCACTAAACTAAAGAGTCTATCAGGAGAGGTGGGAAGCTTACAGATAGGCCCTGTGCTTCACCGGGCAAGTGGAAGCCACAGAAAAGAGCAGGATGGAAATGTTGGAAGAGAAGTGACGTCACTGAGAGTGTTGGGGATACTCAGGACCACTCAGGAGACGGACGGAGGATTAGGAGTTCAAGGCTAGTCTCTCTACAGAACCAGTTTAAGGGTACATGAGACCCTGTCTCAAAAAAAAAAAATGTAAGGAAACCACGTCCCAGATGTGATGGTCATTGAACCCCACAAAGGAAGTATTAGTTTCAGGACATGCCAGTCAGCAAGACTTTTCAAACCAAACCAAACCACGAAGGCAAGGGAAGTAAATCAATAAATAGAGGGAACAGTTACCCAAGCTTAGAGCGAGTCAAGTATGGTAATCTCAAGAGTTCAGGAAACAGAGACAGAAAGATTGCAAGCTCAGGGCTGGCCTGGGCTACAATAGTGAGACCTGACCTCAGAAGAGATGGAAACAACACGAGAATCTCTGGGCTAACACCACAGGTAACAAATGACTCGAGCGAATGGGATTCCAGGAAGATCAAATTCCCTAGACGTCCCCTGGTGTTTGTTTAGGCAATGTCTATGGTATGCCAAGGCCAATAAACAGCTTTGAGAGTTGTTGGCTCGGCGGACAAGCATTTGCCAAGCAATTGTGAGAACTGGAGTTCCTCAGCACCCAAGTAAAGACCAGTAGGTGATGTGGAAGTCCCCTCTGATTGCTGTGAATAGGTTTTATTACCATTGGTTAATAAAGAAGCTGTTTTGGTCCTGTGGCAGCACAGACTAGAGCAAGGTGGGAATTCCAAGCAGAGATGGAGGAGAAATGAAGGTGGAGTCGAGGAGACACCATGTAGCCGCCAAGGGAGAGAGACACCTGGGAACCTTACCAGAAAACCACAAGCCTCGTGGCAAAATACAAAATAATAGAAATGGGTTAATTTAAGGTGTAAAAGTGAGCTAACGAGAAGTATGAGATAATAAGCCAAACAGTGTTTTAATTAATATAATTTCTGTGTGATTATTTTGGGTCTGGGAGGCTGGGAAACAAGCAAGCAGCCTCTGTCTACAAGTAGGTGGCCCACCTACACTCCCGGTGCTTTCTAGGTGGAGACATGGGGTCTCTGAGGCAAGCTGGCCAGCGAGATTAACTGAACCTCTTCCTCAACACATAAGGTTTAGAACAATCGAAGAAAACACCCAAATGTCCACCTTTATCCCCCCCAACACCTGCACACATATGTGTGCCCACACATATGCAAACATATATATGCGCACACATGCATGCCACACAAATACACAAAAAATAGTCTTCACAATCCCTCTGAAAGTTTATTTTCCTAAAATTTTGTTTAAAGAAATTTAAAATTCCTTGACTTCTAATCAAGTTTTTGTGTATATGGGTGTCTTTGTATGTGTGTCTGTACACTATGAGCATGCCCACAGAGACCAGAAGAGAGTGTTGGATCTCCTGGGTCTGAAGTCACAGCCGGCTGTGAGATGCTATTTGGATGTTGTGATTATGCGCCTGGGTCCCCCAGAAGAGCAGCCTGTGTTCTTAACCACTGAACCATCTCTCCCATCCCTAAGACTTTAATTTAAATAACCTGTGTTTCCCATCTCCTCAGTTTCTCTCTTAGGGAAACAACTACAGAGGGTCTGGGAAGACCAACTAGTCGGTAAAATGATTGCCGACATGTGAGGGACTGAGTTTAGAGCCTCAGCACTTGCAGAAGAAGCTGGGCTTGGTGGGGGCAGCTCCTTCTATCTAGCCAGCCTAGTTAATCAGTGACCTCCAGGTTCAGTGAGAGCCCAGTCTCAAGAGACTGCAGAGATGGCTCAGTGGTTAAAGCATGGACCACTCTTGCAGAGGACCCTGCTCTGGGGTCTCTGGCTCCTTCTTCTCAGCCTAAAGGGAAACTGCACTTGCGTGCACATGCCCCTACACAAACATACGTGCGTGTAAGGAGCTAAAAATAAACACATAATAAATCCTTAAACAACAAAATGGAGCATGGTAAAAGTCACCTCACAATGATCTCTGGCTTCCACACCTGAATACCCAGTGCGCGCGCACACACACATCACACACCACACACATCACACACAAACACGAGAGAGAGAGAGAGAGAGAGAGAGAGAGAGAGAGAGAGCGCTACAACAATGGAGAAAACTCATGTTCCTTGAGGCTGAGTAACCTGCTGAAGTGGGTGGAGAGGCAGACGGGGGTTGAGTGTGGTGTGGCCAAGGAAACTCGCCCTGAGAGTCAACAGGAAGCTGTCCCAAATGGAAGTGTCTCAAGACACCCAATGGAAATAAACACATATTCTCAGAGGGAAACTCTCCACTTACATCACACAGAAGGCCAAGGACAAAGCCCACGTGGATGTGAATTTGTGTTTGTGAAAAGAAGTTGTCCATACATCAGGAAGAGCAAAGGGCAGAGCCCCAAGGAGTTCAGATGTGGGCAGAGGTGCCACGTGGCCTGCTTTGGCGGACAAAACGAGGTGGGTGTGGCATGCTCCAGTTCTAAGCGAGTGCCCCAAGAGCCTGTGTGCTTTCACGTGGAGGGGAACATGACTAGCTAGGTCTCTGGACCTGGATGAGGTCACCCCGACACAGACACGCGCAACCTGACCTCAGCCAGGCACGGAGGTTGGGAAATTGTTGTTTGGGGGCCTGGGTGTTGGTATAGGTTTTATAGGTATCTAAGTGACACAAAGCATAATGTACTTCGGGAATGCTTAAAGGAGATGGAATAATTGAAAACAGGCAAGGAGTAGTTAAAAATCAATTTGAAAAAGAATCAGCTGTAAATGCTAGAGACAAAACCATATGGGACAGTGAGGTGGTTCATTGGGGCAAAGTGCTCGTGCAAGCCCAACGACCTGCGGTGGAAATAAGCAACTCCTGCGAGTTGTTCTCGTGCTGTGTGGCATGCATGCAACTGCATTCACATATGCCTCTCTCTCTCTCTCTCTCTCTCTCTCCCTCTCTCTCTCTCTCTCTCTCTCTCTCTCTCTCTCACACACACACACACACACACACATACACATGCACACACCTGCATACACACTAATAATAAATACAATAATAAACATTTTAAAAAGGAAAATACGCAGCTGTTGGGGTTTACAAACAATCGCCAACCCAGAATGGATGGCTTCAAGGCGGCGGAAGAGAGACTTGGTGAGCTACAATGATGGTCTGTGGAACTAGCAAGGAGCTCCAGGCAAAGTCAGGCACAGACAAAAAGCACCAGAAAGGACAGACTGAGAAAAGCGAGTCCATAAGCAACCAGAATTTTATTTCATTAATTCATGCGCTTATTGTTTGCATGTTCATATGTGGGGATGCATCTATGCACACACGTGTGGAAGCCAGAGGTCAGTCATCTCTCCAGCCCCTCCTTAGCCTTATGTTAAGTTAAATATGTACCTGGGATTTATGAGAGAAGCTCTATTTCGACACCAAAATTCACAACGGAGTGCCATTTCCTTCCTAGAAACCACAACAAGAGCCAGATAACCTATTTTTAAAAAAGAACCACTCTTTTTGGACCCAACCCAAGACTCAGCCACAAGATGAGGAAAATGACATTTCAGAGAACTTGGGACAGTTTTGGGGAGAGGCGGGACACACAGGTCCGGGAGAGATGTTCAAACAATGAGCAAGAAGTCAGTCACTTCTAAACCAGCTGACCGCCCCGTGTGGGCGTGCTCCTGATCGGAGGACTTCCAAGAGCATCCATGCTTTCCCATGATTTCCCAGTCGCTGGCAGGGCTGATGAAGGAAGGTCTCAGAAGACTTTAGAGAGCCTGCTCCAGAGAGACAGAGGAGCTTCCAGTAGTGGCAAGGTGAGGCCAAGAAAGACAAAGGCCCAGCCATGGAACTGCTGAGTGCCTGGACCGGGAAAGATAAACTTTCACCTTCATGGGCCAGGGGAACAGTTTGGCTCTGCAGAAAGTGGGGAGGACGGCAGGAGAGCCTGAGGGCCCCGGAGTGGCTGGCTTGCTACGGAGTGCCCTTGTCTGCTTCTGTGTCTGCTTCTGCTAGAAATACCCCAGGGGAGGGGGTCTTTATCAATCATATTAGTAGCGGGGTTTTATTAATCATACTGGGAATGGAGCTTTCAAGTAATGGAACCAGGTTATCAGGACCTGAGACCTCTGAAACCGTACCCAAAATAACATTTCATCCTTTAAAGCCATTTATCTCGAGCCACAGCCCGGGAAAGCTGACAGGAAGCTGTCAGAGGACTCGTCTCTGACATCAGCCTGAGGGCTGAGGAGGCCGCTTACTTGTGTAAAATGAACAGCTGCTTACTTCTGAAATTTTATTCTGCAGAAAAGATGAGCGAGGCCAGGAAAATGATTTTAAAAGCCAGAGCTGTACCTCGAATGGGCTGACATCTAAGGTGATCTTATTGACTATTTTCCTGCTGCTGTGGCAGAATACACTGGCAAAGAGCAGCTCTGGAGAGAAAGGGATCACCAGGCGGGGCAGCGGGAGTGTGCGGCTGAGTGTGCGGCTGCCCTGCCAGGCAGGAAGCAGCTGGATCACGTTTCATCAGCCCACAGGAAAAGCAGGGGAAAAGTGGAGCCATAACCTTTCCAACAGTGCCACCAGGTGGACACCAAGTGTTCAAACACATGATCCTACGCCGGGCATTTCAAATCCGTAACACTGCAGGACTAACCTGGTGTTCAGGTTGCCTGTTACATCTTCTCGATAACCAGGTGGACACCAAGTGTTCAAACACATGATCCTATGCCGGGCATTTCAAATCCGTAACACTGCAGGACTAACCTGGTGTTCAGGTTGCCTGTTACATCTTCTCGATAATCCGCAAACACTATCTTAAACTATCTTAAATCAATACAGGTGTTGAGGAGTACTCCTGCAATCTAGCGCTTGTGAGGTAGGGACAGAAAGATCAGAAGTTCAGGGTCGTCCTCAACTGTATAGAAAGTTGGAGGCCCGCCTGGGCTACATGAGATCCCGTCTCTCTCTCTCCCTCCCTGCCATACACCGGGCACACAAAAGCACAGAGGTTTTTTGAAAGGGTAAAGGCTGGTCTTGCATAACAATCACTAGACAGAAAAAGGAACCGTCAGTAGAGTTATGAACAATGAAATCCAGACAATAGCAAGGAAAGAAAATGTAACTCATTAGTTTTCATAGTTCATAAAGACTGGGGGCTGGAGAGATGGCTCTGGCAGAGGGACTGAGTCCGGTTCCCAGCACCCACATGATTGCTCACAGTCACTTGCAACTCCAGTTCCCGGAGCTGACCCCTTCTTCTGCCCCCAAGAGAACTTGTGCTCACATATGCATGAACTCACATATTCCATGTATACATAATTGAAAACAAATGATAAGGATTTTAAAATACACCATAGAATATATAAATGACGCGCGTGGATTTAAGCAAAAGCTATGGAGACCTCTCTATCGGGAGGTGGGGGCTTGGTGTCTCACAAGCGAATCCGCCTTTGTACAGGATGTAAAGACAAGACTGATGGCATCAGAGGCCAAGACTGGCATCTTGTTATTACATTTGATAATGAGCAATGCGACGGGCATTTTCTAAGCATTCCTGTTGTGTCAAGTCTTCAAGCCCTCTTGTGAGCATACACTCCTATCATTTCTGCTTTGCAGGTCAGGAAACTGAGGCCCAGAGATGTCACGGAAGCTGTCTGAAGTCACACAGCTGAGACAGGAGCTGGAATCCCTGGCTGTATAGCTGGGAACTGATGTGCACACGGCCTCAGGCCCTCATGTCCTCACTGACTAACAGGTAGAAGAGCCCAAAGATGAGCTGCAGACTCCAAGGACACAGTCCAGGCTGGCAGCATGCTCCTGGCAGGTCCTGTCTCATCTCCTCAGCTTTGCTGCTTGGCCAGAAAAGGAGTCTAGGTGTGCACAAGTGGGCAAGGCCGCATGCCAATAAAAGCTTATTTACAAAGCCAGGCAGGGGCCATGGTTAGCCAACCTGAACAATGAATATGGTTGCTGGTGGAGAGAATTCTGGGTGAGCATGGACGAGGGCACGACACTGAGCCACTGATGAAAATATTTGACTTTCAGGGCCAGCCAGATGACTCAAGAATAAAGACACTTGCTGAGAAAGCCTAGAGACCTCAGTTTGATCCCTGGAATTCATCCAAATATGGGATCAAAGAATCAATTGACCTCCACATCCATGCCACACATACCCCACCACATGCACACAAGATAAAATGGATTTCCAGGAAAAAAGGTGGATTTATAATTTTAACCGAGCAACTAATTAAAACAAAGAACACGAGTAACTATTAAAAAGATATAAAAAAAATTCAAGCCGGGCGGTGGGGGTGCACGCCTTTAATTCCAGCACTCAGGAGGCAGAGGCAGGCGGATCTCTGGGAGTTCGAGGCCAGCCTGGTCTACAAGAGCTAGTGCCAGGACAGGCTCCAAAGCTACAGAGAAACCCTGTCTCGAAAAACAAAAAACAAAAACAAAAACAAAAAAAAAACAAAAAAACCCAAAACAAAACAAAAACAAAAAAAAATTCAAGCAAATTGAGGGAAAAACAGCTCAGTTTGAACAAAGGCAAGAAAAGATGAAAACGCATCAGAAATACAAACAAACATTGTGCACAAAAGACACAGTCTGGTGCTGACAGGGAATGCAGATAAGGAAAATCCTCCCAGTGAAAGGCAAACTCGAAACCCAGCCATCAGGGCTGCAGGAGAAACAGCTGAGCTGCGCAAGGGACGCTCGCTTGGCTTGCTTCCCGAGCAGAGAGTGGAAGCATTCACTTTCCATCCTCCAGTCCCGTGCAGTGGAAAGGAAACTGACCCTACAAACCGTCCTCTGCCTTCACATGCAAGTCACGACCTGCCCCCCCCCCTGCACAAATAAAATGTGATGGGCAGATTGTAAAAAACAACCGTCTGGTTTTTACTATTTTATTTTTATGTGTATGTGTGTTTTTGCTTACACGTATGCCTGTGCACCATGTATGTGCCTGATGCCCATGGAAACCGGAAAAGGGTGTCAGATCTCCTGGAACTAGAGTTACAGATAGTTATTAGCTGCCGTGTGGGTGCTGGGAATTGAACTCAGGTCTTCTGGAAGAATAGCCAGTGCTCTTAACCACGGAGCCACCTCTCCAGCCCCATGCAAAAGGATTTTGTTTTTTTAAAAAAGAACAGAATCTAGGATTAAAAGCATTGTTAAGATACAATCACTGTGTAATGACTTGTAGTGGGCTGATTCTGTATGCATAACTAAATATAAAACAGCAGGGACAGCACTCACACACACATATACATATATACATAGAACTGCATAAATTTATGAAGCTAAGTTTGTACTTTGTGGCTGTTTTGATGAAGTGGTTAAGGAAAACATCGTAGAGTCCTCTTTTTTTTTTTTTTGAGATTTTACTTTATGTGTATATATGTTTTGTCTTGTGTGTGTCTGCGCATCATTTGTGCTCCTGGTGCCTGTGGAGGCCCGAAGAGGGTGTCAGATCCCCTAGAACTGGAGTTAAGACAGTTGTGAGCTGCCACTTGAGTACTTGGAGTTAAACCTGGGTCTTTTGGAAGAGTAGCCAATGCTCTTAACTGCTGAGCCACCTCCAACCCCTTATGGCTAAATTTATGGTCATGGGCTAATCTTAAATTGGTGAGAGAAATTAATCCTTGATATCACTTCAGAAATCTGACAAGTCTCTAGTGCAAGAATTTCACACACACACACACACACACACACACACACACACACACTTAATAGCTATCTAGAAGATCAAGAGAACGAAGGAAGCAACTATTACAGGGGCTTTCTTTGAACTCACAGGCACCTATGGACACTGTCACTCAGCAGGCAGGGGTGGGCACAGCCCTCGAGCGCCTCTGGCTGATTTGACAATTTTCCTGTAGGACAACTGGCCAAGCCTTACTTGGCCTAAGGCTAGTGTGAAAATCAGCATTACCAACTTGATAGGATTCAGAACCACCTGGGAGCATGTGGGAGGGGAACGATCTGACTGACTGAGCTGTAGAAGAACTGCCCACTGTGGGTGGGATGTTCCCTAGGTAGGTACCCCCGGACTGTCTAGAATGAAGACAATGAGTTGAACACAGCGGTCATTGCTCTCGTCTGATGGCTTTGAGTCCTGCTGTCGTGACATCCCCAAACACTTTCTCTCTTACGTTGCTCTTTTCAGGGTATATTTCATTGCAACGGCAGAAACATTCCCAAGAAGGCCAATCTCAGGCAATCACGAGGAATCCCACCAGGCCACCTCCAGCTGAGTTTTTGACAATTGTGCAACTGACCCAGAGGTCAAAGTTAAGATGGTAACGCTCATGTGGATATCGACATTAAAGAGTAAATAGTAGCTCACAGATTGGAAATAATAATAATAAAAATCCTCCAGACAGAAACAAGAAAATGTTTGAAAATGGCGAATACAAAACTCCCTATCTGCCCAGCCCTGACTGAAGTCCTGGACTGAAGCCCAGGTTAGATGTGGGGTCATTCTAGCGGCCCAGGAACCCTGGAGGAGGAGGAAGCAGAAACTGTGGGGCCCTGGTAGAGGCAAGGAGACCCTGGGTGTCCCAGAAGTCATACTGCTTGAAGGGCAAAGAGAGAACCAGGTGGGGAGAAGAGAGACAGGACAACAGACAGGGCAAGAGAGAGGATTCCCACCCCTTAACCTCACTGCTGGCTGTGGGGTCATCAGACCTGTTCTCTGAAGGGTTCAAAATCAGGTGTTTTGAGATCAGTGCTCCTCAAACAAAGGGCCCTAGGGCCCTGAGCTCCACTGGGCACAGGGGCTCTGTCACCCCTGCCCTTGAAGTTGGCTGTACCTGTCAACCCTTGCAGGAAAACCAAACAGGCAGAGACCACAGTAGCCACTGGGCGGGAGCCACACTCTACATGGGCCCTTGAAGGCAGCCCTGGGTGTGGCAGAACCCACTTGCATTTCCCAGCTGCCCCTCATCAGGAGTCCCCTGAGGGGACATTCAGGGTCTGGTG
This sequence comes from Microtus oregoni, assembly GCF_018167655.1. Classification (NCBI taxonomy): domain Eukaryota; kingdom Metazoa; phylum Chordata; class Mammalia; order Rodentia; family Cricetidae; genus Microtus; species Microtus oregoni. The sequence continues at coordinate 1,679,120 of NW_024544727.1, read as the reverse complement.
CTCTGGAGTTAGAGCCAGACCAAGGTGAGCGCATCACTTACAGACATGGCGGAGTGGAGTAGGTGGACCTTCCTTCCTCCTGTGTGTTTATCCCCCTGCTCCTGGCTCAAAAGGGATGAAGGGCTTGGAAGTTACAGAGCTGCTGGGTGTCTAGGTGCCCGCTCCAAAGGGATCACCCTGGGCCTACATGTGGTCCTTTAGGGAGAGGTCAGTGTGCTAAAGCAGTTCCTGGGACACCCGAGGTCTATCCGCAGGGCAGCCCTAGCCACCCCTCCACCTTCATGGGTCCTCAGGCTAGCCCCTTCCTTCAAACTTGCAATAAGCAAGAAGAGCCTGTTTCAGAAGCCACCAGGTCATCCTGACTGGCACCAGGTGAGACAGCTGGAGGGACCCCTTCGCTCAGGGGCTTGGGCTCCTGCTGCTGGGCCACCTGGGAACTGCAGCAGCCTCTTTGCCAGGCTGTGCTGCGATTAGAAGGGGGCTGGCCCGGTGGGGCGGGGGACCTGTCTGCCGTCTGCAGCATCCTAGAGTCCTGCTGTGGCAGAGGGGGCGGAGGCAGAGCCTGCAGCAGCTGCCGCGCCAGCAAGCCAGGACAGAGCTATCTGGATGGGGTCGCTGGGTCCGTGCAGGTCAGTGTCCCTTCCGTGGCATCTCTGGAGTCAGCACCATGGCCCTGGGAGCGGGCAGGGGACCCTGGCAGAGCCCTCTGCCCCACTCTGCAAGGCTGGCGTCTCTCAGGCCAAGCCCTGGGCGGGGGTGGGTAGGGGGAAGGTAAGAGGGCAGGGTGTCCTTACTCACCTCTGCTGTAGAGGACACCCAGGGCCACTAGGGTTCCCAGCAGCAGCAGCAGTAGCAGCAGTAGCCCCCCCTCCAGGAAACCTGAGCGCCTCTTCTTCCCAGACCGGTCTGCTCTCTCCACCATCCCCACTGGGCTCTCCGACTTCCCCATCAGCCGGTTCTAGGGGAAAAGCACACAGCTGAGCACCCCAGGCCAGGGCCAGGAGAGGCAGATGGAGCTTGAGTGCCTTGACCACAGAGAAGCTGGTGCTTTAGGGATGCCGTGTCCTGGTCTCTGCTCTCAAAGCTGCAAGCTGTGCCCTGAGTGCCCTGGTCTTGCCAGGGGTTCTTATGCTAGGGGTAGGGGGTCTCTGAGTGCCCAGGGAACCCCTGTGTAGAAATGAGACCTGGCCAATGGGTCACGATGGCCATTGCTTTTCAAAGTCAGTTTGTCTTGTTCTATCATCAGACACAACAGGGACTAACTAGTCCTGGAGCTATTCTGCTCCAGGCCTGGGGTCTGCATGCAGGACCCAGGAAGCTCCACCTAGATATCTCTACTAGCAGTGGAGCCTTCTTGGGTTGCCTGTGCCCAGGGCTTCCTGGATTTCTGGGCCTGGAAGCTGGATCAGGGATGTTGTTGGGAAGGTGGCTCAGGCCCCGAGCTCCTTGCCTGTCTTTCCACAGTTCTGGTTGGAATCCAGGAGTTTCGGGGGTTGGTGGGGTTAGGAAGTGTGAGAACGCGTGTGGGAACCAAGGAGAGCAAGAGGAGATCGGTGTCTGGAAGTTCCTCCCTATCATCCCTGGGGCTGTGAGCAGATCTGGTCATCCCTTCAGCTCCTCACTATGGGGAAGGTGTGTCTGTCCAGGAGACACACAATATGGGTGGCAGGTTGCTGCTGTGACCAGAACAGGTGGCTGGGCGGGGCTGGCTGCAGGACAGGCTCAGGTTAGTGACCAGGTTCCTGGAGTGGTGAGTGCCCCTGTCATCCTGCCTCAGTTCCGGGCCCATTCATTGGGGATCTCAGACACCTCTGTCTCTATGTCATCTTCCAAATGGCCCAGCTTGGGAAGGGGGCTTAGGTGCTCTGAGGCAATTCTCACAAGGTTGGCATGGCTGGTTTCGATACGGTGGAGAGTAGGCTGGACCCTGGGCCTCACTCCCTGCCTTTTGGCGGTCAGTTAACTGTCATTGAACCCAGCACTTCTGATACTTCCTCTGGATGCTCAGACCACGGCTGCCTGGCCATTTGCACACCCACAGAGCTCTGCCTTCCTCCAGACAGTCCCATTCCCAAGTTGTTGGAGACTTCTGTTCCTAGGCCTTTAGTTCTGCAGGAGTCTGACCTTGGCCCCTTCCTACTGCCCCCAGTTGGCTCCAGACTGCCATCTGCTTGAGCTGCAGCCAGACCTACTGAGGGTGTGTCCCCTTTCCATCTTCTTAGTGGGGAAGTCAGAAGATATCACCTCTAACCTCCCTTGGAGCATCAGTTCCTATTGTCATTTCAGGACACTGTGGGCCTGCCACCTCACACCCCCCCCCCTCGTCTATTTCCCCAAGCCACTTTGTCAGGGTGCCCATCTCCCAGATCCCTAACTAAGGAGAGAATAGAGAAGGCCGCATCTTCAAGGGTCTTCCCCTATCTGGCTTTCAAGTTCAACTGAGCAACCTTAGCTTGTTCCTGTTCTGCGTTATCTTAACATACAGTTTTACAACCCCAAATGTTCTTATTCAAGTCATCCTTATGAGACTGACAGACCCCCAGGGTTGGGGCTCCTGTGACTTCTGTAGGGTATCCATAGCAACAGTTGAAAAGGTGACTCGTGAAAGAGAGTCTGTCATCCCTGCAAAACAAGCCGGTTCCTGGGCCTGGTCTTTGCAGCTCTAGTTCCAGTAACCTGTTCCGACTCCGAATGCATTCGCTAGTTCTCTTCTGCATTCTACGGGCTCACACCACTCTGTCCTGAAACCCACTTCTAGCTAACAAGGCACACACAATAAAAACGCAGTCAGGTGACCTGGGACAGGCGGGGCATGTCTGTGCTGGGCAAGAGGGAAAGGAGTCAGTGCGGCCAGGCCCTGAAGTGGGTTTTTATCTCCCTGGAGATCTTCTAGGAGACGCTCTGGGTTGTCACGATAAAGGGACAGGGGCTTTTCAGGTAGGAAGGGGATCACAGGGGCTACCCAACTAGGTGTAGGTGATGAAATACTGAAATGCTCGGTGCTGTCGAATGAAATGCCTGGGTTATCAGAGGGTCCCATGACAAGGCTTACATGTCTAGCGTGATGGTGCATTTGGGAGGCTGAGACAGGAGGGTTGCTGTGAACTCAAGGGCAGCCTGGGTTACAGAGTGAAACTGTTTCAAACAAAACAAAAATTTAAAAATCCCCCCAAACCAAAACAACAAAACAAAACAAGATACCATCCAGTGAGGCAGCAGGGCAGGGTCCTCTCCACGGACCTTAGGGTCCTCTCCACGGACCTTACCGAGTGATCTCAGGAGCTACAGCCACCACTGGGCAGGTCCTTAAGGGCTGTGTTAGGGTGTCTCAGAGCTGGGGTGAGCTGGCCAAGGTGGGCTCTCGGTGGAGTAGAGCAGCGGTCAGGCCGATCTGGCTGTGAGGTCACACGGAGCTGGCTTCTGGCTCCTTTGTGATGGCGTGAGCTCCCTGGAGATGTGACATCCTCAGGCGTTCCATGAGCTTGGGTGTGGGGGAGGGGCAGACATGTTTTCTAGCATAAGTGGGTGTTCTGATCCCCCAAGCCTTATTTACCTCTCATTTCTGTCTCTTGACTCTAGTCCAAAGGGACCTAGGGACTTCTGGGTAGGAAACACGTTGCTCCTTTGAACTGAGGTGTTGGTTGGGTTTCTGATGCAGGCTGATATATGTGGCCCCTCCTCTGGGCTTCTTCCCTGTAGTCTCTGGGTGGGGTGAGGGGTGGTTCTGGAGGACCTGTCAGCGTAAGGAACGCCCTGCCCATCGTGATGAACAGGCATGGCAGTAGAAAGGATCCTCACTCCAGATGATAGTGAGAGGCTGGACTCTTTCCCAGGGATTGTCGTCTGTGAAGTTTACACACCAAACCCAGAGCCATGAGAACAATCTCCTAACAGAACTGCTGGAGACACTGGGTTTGTTCTCAATGGCTTCTGAGGGTGACTCATGACCTGTGGGGAGGGCAGTCTTGCCTGCAGCACAGAGCTGGGTTCAGTGTTTAGATGCCTCATCTGGAATTCTGGGTGAAATTGTAGTTATAGGGACAAGTGCCTGATGAGAACAATTTAAGGAAGGATTTAGTTTAGAGCATTTGAAGGTCTAGTGTGGTGTCGGGGAGGTGAGGTGGCAGGAGCGTGAGGCAGTGGACCTCAGTGGATCTGCGGTCAAGAACAATGGTGGACACTGGTGCTCAGGCCGCAGTGGTGGACGCTGGTGCTCGGGCCACAGTGGTGGACGCTGGTGCTCGGGCCACAGTGGTGGACGCTGAGGCTCGGGCCACAGTGGTGGACGCTGGTGCTCGGGCCACAGTGGTGGACGCTGGTGCTCGGGCCACAGTGGTGGACGCTGGTGCTCGGGCCACAGTGGTGGACGCTGAAGTGGTGGACGCTGGTGCTCGGGCCACAGTGGTGGATGCTGAGGCTCAGGCCACTTATTCCTTTTTATTTAGTCCAGGACCCCAGCCTATGGGTACCACCCCCATCCAGGGTGGTTCTTCCCTCTTTAGTTGAACTTTTTGGACATAGTGTTGGAAATACACTCAAGAGGTATTATCTCCTGAAGGATTCCAAATCCAGGCAAGTTGATCCTGATTAACATAGATGGATCCTGTCATGAAAACAAATGTATGCCCAATGCCAGGCAGGTGTGGTCAAGCTTCACCTGCAAGGGGCTGGGGAGGGTGAATAGGGAACCAGCCTCCTGAGCAGAGAGGGGCAGCTGGCTGGTCTGATGGACGCCTCAGAACATTACAGTATGTGATTCACGAGTTATCTTTATCCCAGTGACACTCAAACTTCCTAACCTAACCACCAGTAAGTAGCTCTCCATGTAAACCAGTGTTATGGCGATCTCTGGAGTGGCTTCCCATCCGCCATGGATGTTTCCCACTGCCTACACAAGTAGGAAGTCTGGCTGTTCCGTTAGCCTCAGGGATCCTCTTGTCTCTGACTTCCCCGAAATGGAGGTTACAGGTGTGTGACACTCTGGCCTGGTGTTTATCACCCCAGTTCTGGGGATTGAGCTCAAGTAAAATAAGCATTTGACTGAGTTGTCTCCTCAGCACCTTACCGAATTCTTATGAGAAAATTAGGTCATTGGACAAGAGCTGGACTCTGAAACTTGGAATGGGAACGTCTGGATGGGCTGAGGTGTGAACTCAGGAGCCCCAGACTTTCAAGTGACCCTCCACCAGGGGCATATGGGGGCACTAGCCTTTCTTGTCTGGAAACCCCATGGTCAGTCAGTGCTAAAAGACCTGGCTTTAGACCCTTGGCAGGCCAGATTTTAGGAACCCCTGAGTGAATGAAGACTAAGTTAGGCCCTTGAGGCTGTGGCTCACACACTGTGACACCTTCAGGAGTCCTGAGGCTGTGGCTCACTCTCCATGGCACTTCCAGGAGTCCTGATGCTGTGGCTCACACGCCGTGGCACTTCCAGGAGTCCTGAGGCTGTGGCTCACACGCCGTGGCACCTCCAGGAGTCCTGATGCTGTGGCTCACACGCCGTGGCACCTCCAGGAGTCCTGAGGCTGTGGCTCACACACTGTGACACCTTCAGGAGTCCTGAGGCTGTGGCTCACTCTCCATGGCACTTCCAGGAGTCCTGATGCTGTGGCTCACACGCCGTGGCACTTCCAGGAGTCCTGAGGCTGTGGCTCACACGCCGTGGCACCTCCAGGAGTCCTGATGCTGTGGCTCACACGCCGTGGCACCTCCAGGAGTCCTGAGGCTGTGGCTCACACACTGTGACACCTTCAGGAGTCCTGAGGCTGTGGCTCACTCTCCATGGCACTTCCAGGAGTCCTGAGGCTGTGGCTCACACGCCGTGGCACCTCCAGGAGTCCTGATGCTGTGGCTCACACGCCGTGGCACCTCCAGGAGTCCTTGAGGCTGTGGCTCACACGCTGTGACACCTTCAGGAGTCCTGGGAAAGTAGACGGGGGCAGAATCGATGGTGACAGCCAACTGGATGGGGTGGCTGTGTGCACACTGATCCTGATCAGAACTACTCGGCTGGAAGTGACTCATGGTTTGCCTGGTTCAGTGCAAGCTGGACTCCATGGTCCAGAGACACTGGAACCACACAAGAGCTGGACACCTGCCCTGGGCGCATGGCTTGGGTTCTTTCCATTCCAGCCACGCATGGAAGAAGGAGCTGGGAGATTGTGGCTAGGAGTTTGGGGGCTGTAAGGAGGTAGATGGGTCTGCGGAGTATAAGTTCCAGAACGGTGGGGGCCAGTAGCCCTGGAGATGGCCTGTTGGCATAAACCCCAGGTAGGGTGCACGCACAGCTGCCATAAACTTCCGACAAGATCTGCAGACTGTAGCGGTGATCTAGCCTGGGACCGTTTCATGAGACAAGGTGTGGGCTGAGGGGCTTGGCCAGCTAGGGCTCACCTCCATCTTCAGGGACTAGAGGTGTTTGGTCAGGGCAGAGGTGGTGGTGAGGAGGAGACACTGTATCTCAGTTCACTCAACTGCTATGACAAAAATATTACTGGCTGGGAACCTTGTCGAGTGAGGTTTATTTATCATGGCTGAGTCCAAGCTGGGCACTGGCTTGTAGTTGACACCTTCCCACTCTGTCCTCACACATGGGTGGGCTGAAGTGTCTTACAAAGCCATTCACCCAGTTCTTAAGGCTCCATCATCACAACCTACTTCCCATCTGCAAGACCCTACACGACGGCACCATCCCCTTGGTAGTAGGGTCTGAACACATGAATTCTGGGAACACAGTCAGACCACAGCAAGGTGCCAGATAAGCAGTGTGTGTGTGTGTGTGTGTGTGTGTGTGTGTGTGTGTGCGCATGCACACGCACACGCGTGAACATATGCCAAGACCCTGTGAGTTGAACCATGAGGTGCTGGGCGATGCCCCCTTGTGGCTGGAGAAGGAGAGGGTGGGGAGGAGCTTTGCCAGATTTCAGTACCTTCATGCTGAGATGTCCTTGAGTGGATGAATGTGACAGATACCTCAGGTTGAGGGATGGAAGGAACAAAAGGCACAGGGTGGGGAAGGCACGCCCAGGTGACAACTGCCTGCCACCTCCTCTTTCCTGCTGACCCGTCTTTAGTCACCAGGATTCTGTGGCCTTGACCTTGGTCTTGCTGGGTATTGGCAAGTGTCTGTAGTGCCAAGGAATGCACAGGCGGAGAGATGGACAGACGGACAGACGTGTGGTAGGTGAAGGTGGAACCTGGGTATAGGCGCACCAGGCTGTCCTGGAGACTGCAGTGCGGAAGGCAGGCAGGAACCAGACTGTGGCTCATGAAGCCTTTCTAGGCTCCCTGCTCTTCCTGGTCCTCCGTGGAATGCACTGACCCATGGAGACAGAGTTTGGCAGGTCTGGCTCTCACTCCACGGAGGGATGGCAAGGAAGGAGGCTGCTAACCCCATCCAGTCACTTCATTGCTGCCTGGGGATGGGCAGGATTAGGGATCTTGTGTATCTGAGCCTGGGGGTTGGTTTGGCTAGTCTATGGGACTAAGGACTGCAGAAGGAAGGGGCAGAGAGGGCAGCCCAGGGCAAAGGGATGTGTTCAGAATTCAGACACACTGCCCTCACCCTCTCAGAAACCTAGGAAGGGGCTTGTGCCACTTCATGCCAAGCAGCCCTGCCCATTGTCACGAATGAATGAGCCACCCCAGCCTGATCTCTGTGACAGCTTTGGTGATGGTGGTGGTGATGGTGACCGGCTGGAGCCCCATGACAGGGAGCAAGACAGGAGGGGAAGTCTGCCTAGGTCTGGAAATTGCTGTCCCAGCTCAGAAGGATCAAGTCGCATGCTGACAACTTGGACAGGCCCAGGCCAAGTGGAAGCCAGGGTCTCTCAACATCACAAGGATTCAGGGACCTGTGGAGGGAAGGGACTGCGTGGGCTGGGCTTGCTGGCGTGGGCACGGAGTTCCCCGATGAATGGCCTTGCAAAGCCAGTTCCACCTATGCATCCAGGAATCTGGACATTGGGAAAGGTTGAGGCAGGAGTCAGTCCAGACCAGTCTAAGCAGCTTCCTTTCCAAGGAGGGCTCCCCGGGACAGCCCATCTCCCCCAGGACCCTGAGGTGACAGCCCTGATCTTCCTTGTGGCTGCTCCAAGGCCAGGTGTGAGCAGAGGACTGAGGCTGCCCACTTCAGTGGGGCCGTGAGTCACCCAGGACAGCTGTTCTACATAAGCAGGAACTGTCTCCTCCAGTCCAGACAGGGACGAGTGGCCAGTGGAGAGAGCTGCTCTTGGATCTACTGGTCAGTGCAGTCTGCAGCCAGAGGATACCTCCTTGCGGGTCCTCACCTTCAGCCTCTTCAGCCCACGGTGGCTGGGGTCCACCAGGAGGCCATTCTGGGCTGCTGTCCAGGCCTCCTCATAGTGCTGCTCCTCTAGACAGTGCTGCCCATGGGTCAGGAACACACTGGCTGTAGGGCCCCGACCAGGTTGTTCTGCCAGGCTGCTTTGAGCTTGGGCTGGAGACAGGGCCAGGGCCTGGGTGAAAGCCCCTGCAGCTCCATGCGTATCCCCCAGACTCAGCAGCAGGCGACCCCGGGTGCAGAAATCTTCTGTCTGCCTTGTTGGGTCACTGTCCCCTGCACCGTCCTGCAGCACACGATCCAGGTCCCTGAGTGCTCGGTCATACTCCTGCAGCTGGGTCAAGCAGGCCATTCGGAGACGCAAGTAATAAGGCCTGCCACCACCAGCCAGGACAGCCAAAGAACAGTATCCCAGTGCCCGCCTAGGCTGTCCTAAATCCAAGAGGTTGCTTGCTTCCTTGGCAGCGGCCTGCGCCGGGGACACAGAGAAAAAGCAGAGTTAGCCTCTGCTGGAGTGCGGTCCCTTCCCTGTGCAGAAGACCCACCCGCTTCTGGGGGCCTGGACGTGGGTAGAGATGCCTAGAGGTCCCTAGGTAGTCAACTCCATGTGACTGAGGGCTGGCCTAGTATGTGTGCCTCCCCTTGGTCCCAGGGCTCTGCAGAGTTACTGCTAGGAGGGCTGATGGGTCCCGGGGTCCATAGGAACAGGAACCGGCTTTCCCTCATGGGGTACAGTGCCTTCTCTCTGTACTAGATTGAAGGCTCCCAGGCAGGGCTCTAGGCTTTGAGGTTAGGACAAGGGCATCTGCTCTTCTTATTCCCTGCTGTGTGACCTGCAAGAGCCTCCTGCCCTCCCTGCCGAGCTGCTTGCTCCTCGTGACTGCCGGGTGCAGCTAGAAGGGACTCAGAAACCACCGGTGCAAAGGAGCACCCCGGCTCTGCAGGAGCTCCGCTCCGCCCAGCTCAAGAACCGGTACTGACTGTTTAGTCACTGGCGCAGTATATACAGCAGGACTGCTCTTGGTGGGCAGGACCAGAGCGAGGCAGGAAGCTAAGAAAGGCCACTTCCGGGTTGGTCCCTGTTGCTGGGCAACCGAACGCTGCCTTGCTAAACCCAGCCCTTGGGATCCAACTCCCGTAGGTCTTGGGGTCTCCCTAGTGTTTTCTCGATTCTCCCCTTCAAGCTTCGGGACCTCCCCAGGCCTCCATCTCAAGTCCCCAGTCCCTGCTTGAGCTCCAGGAACCCCGTAGCAGCGCCCTCAGCGCCCCCCCCCCCCCCAACTCAGAATTCGCCACTCCTCCCATAGCTTTGGGATCGCGATTCCCCTTCTGACCTTTTTAGAGCTTCAGGATCCCACTCCCCAGCCCCCTCCAGTTCTGGGACTCCTATCTGGCACCCAGGACCCCAGAGACATCTCTGATCCCGACCCTGTGTAAGCTTCTCTGGGTTCCCTGACACTCCACCTTCTTCCCTTTCTCTTAGCTCACAGTCCAGATCCCAGACCCCCTGTCCCGAGGCTTTTAGTCCCTTAGAATCTATACTATAGAATACTGTTCTACAGATATGCCCTGTTCCACGTCACTCTGCTGGCAGAATTCAGAGCAATGGAGAGACAGAGGCATTTGGAGAGATGCTTGTTTTGCCTCATGTCAACTCTTGACGCAATGTCTCTCAGACTCCAAGGCCTGGACTTGTATTACACCCCCCCCCCCCCTGCCTTGCTCTTTCCAGCCTGAGCTGGGTCCTGGGGTGGGCCTTGAACCGGGGTAAGGTGCCCAAGTCATCTATGGCTTGCATGCACAAGCAAAGAAACAGGGTAAGTGTTTCCAGAAATCTTCCATGACCAGATCTGGGGTTTCTTATTCCACCCCACCCCAAACCCAAGGAAACCAGCCAACAGCAAGGAGAGAAGAGCTATCTGGGCTAGGCATGGACTTCTGAAGCTTGTGGTGCTGGGTCAAGGTCAGCATGGGGCTCAGGGGGTCTGTCCCACCCGGCCTCCCACCTTCTCACCTGGGTGAGACTCCGCCGCTCTGGGGATTCAAGGAGACGCAGCAGGAAGCTGAGGTCCTGAGTATCTGTCTCTGCCAGGCACTGCAAGTCATGGGCAGCAGCTGACACAGCTCCCCTTTTAAGCTGGAGCAGGCCTCGCCGGGCCTGGGCAGCCTCTGATGAAGGGCTGAGTTGTAGAGCTTCTTGCAAGTGGGTGCCAGCCTCTTGATACTTGCCTGTGGGGATCAGGGGAAGACAGTCAGTGTGTGTGTGTGTGTGTGTGTGTGTGTGTGTGTGTGTGTGTGTCTGGGGAAGAGGTATGCCCAGGAAGGGGGACATCTAGCCCCAGGGAGCTACTTTGGTGCCCCCTACTCTGTCTCGGTTGGGGTCCATTGATGGGAGCAGACTCAGCCCCAGTAGGAGCAGAGCTGTGGGGCAGCCCCCTGTAGGCTCTGGAGGACAAACGCAGATGAGAGAGAGCTTCCTTTCAAACAAGGGGTGACAGGGAAACATGCATGGCGCATGTGGACGCACAGGTCCTCTGGGTGTTCCCTGTGCCAGCAGAGGGATCTGACTTGGCAGTGGTGACACGTCTTTAACCCCAGCACTAGGCAGGCAGAGGAAAGTGGATTTCTACGTTTGAGGCCAGCTTGGTCTAAGGAGCGAGTTCCGGGACAGTCAGGGCTACATAGAGAAACCCCGTCTTGGAAAACAAAACAAACAAACAAACAAAAAAGCCAGAGAGTTGCCATTCCACAGGCCCTGCAGGAGTTGGAGGTCACGGGATTTGGAAACATAGACACCATAGTCCAGGGATTCTTTCTCCACTTCACAGAGAATCAACAGAGGATCAGGAGTGTGGGTCAGAGGCCCATGTCCCCCGCTCTTACACACATACCCAGCCCTGTGAAGATGTCTGTGAGAAGCAGGTGCCAACTGGGCTGTGCAGGGTCGATTCTAATCAACGCCTCCCCCATGGCAAGGAGGCTTTGGGTGTCCCCCTCCGCAAGGAGGCCTCCAGTGTCCAGCCACTGGTTCAGGAGGACCTGAAAGCGGCTATGGAGGCCCTGGGTGAGGGGCAACTGAACTTCTGGCTTCAGGGAGTGGATTTCAGAGATCACAGTGCCTGGATCAAGCTTCAGGGCAGAGAGCATGTCCTCCACAGCTTCCTACAAAGGGAGGGAGGCCTGTGAGTGTGGGGGTGGGAGGGCTTTACTCCCATTTTTCAATTCTCTTCTCAAATTCTGTCCATGGAGTCTCAGGGGGTCCATTCCACCCAGCTTCTCACCTTCCCTATCCTGACTATCCCGGCCTACCTACCTGTTAGCGTTCAGGCATCTGTACTGGCTGGCCTGCCCTCCCCCCCCCCCCCTCTCCTGCCACTTTTGTCCCCAGAGACTGGTTTCTTACCCCCAGCCCTTTCTGCCTCTTCTCTCTCCTCTCCAAATAAACCTCCTATGTGAGCCTTGTTGCATGGTGTGATTTCTCTTCATGGAGTTTTAAAATACATTACAACACTACCACCTGCACAGGTTTACTAAGATCCACTAGATGCTCCAAAGCCTTGCAGATCTATCCCTGCAGACTGAGGCAGGAAAACGTGAAAGGTGAAGCTGTGGGAATGTGACTCTCGTTCTCTGTAAGTGCTTGTGGGCAGAAGAGTTCTGACGTGCACCCTGATGGATGGAATGTCATAGGCCACCTTTTTGGGGGTGACTTCTGCCAGGCTCCTAGCTGCAGCGGGCTCATATGGGCCCCGTCACTGGAAGCCTGACCTTGCTCACCTTCCTTCAGCAGAGGAGGAAGGTAGCACCCCGGTCTCCCTCACGTCTGCTTGCCTAGGCCCAGGTGGGGAGGATGGGCTGGCACCTGAAGCTGGTCCAGGGCCAGGTGCACGAGTGCTCGGCCACACAAAGCTTGCACGTTCCTTGGCTCCTCCCGAAGCATGGAGTTGAAGTCAAACATGGCGGTCTTCTTCTGACCCAGGATCCCATAACAGCGGGCTCGGGTGAGGAGGGACTCATTGGCCCGACTCCCTGAAGGAAGTACATGTGGTCAGGACAGGGCTTTGGCTAGGGCTCTTGTACAGGGTCCCATACAGTGTCCAATCTGGGTGGGCAAAGGGATACAAGGTCCACCCTGGGGTGCTAAAACTCCATTGGGTATTAAGACTCTGTCAGGCCACCAGGGTTACTGGCCACAGGGCAGAAACCCAACCAGGGTGGGTGGTGCCTGGGAGAACTAGTGGATGATTGGGGTGTTCTTGGAAGGTCTATGCCACTGTTTTGGTGGAAGGGGGGTAAGACAAGTTCCTTAGGCCAGGGTAGAGAAAGGAAAGATGTGGTAGGTAGACTGAGGCTCAGAGTGGGCAGCTATTCCCAGTGAACTCTGGGAGGTGGAGCCTTTCCCCAGACAGACTGCCTCCATCACACTCCTGTACATCTGCCTAGTGTCCCACACAGGGAACCACACACTCCCTCTGCAGGCCATTCTGGGCCCTGACCTTCCCCTGTCACCGATGACCTGCTGGACTGGGTACACCAACCGCTCCTCTCCCTCCTCCTACGAGCTCCCTTCCACCTACTCTGAGGAGCAAGTGGTGGGGAGGTGCCAGCACAAGTCACCAAGAAGCCACCACGATCAGAATGCAGGACTACCCGACTCCCACCCCTGACCCTGCCGGGCTCCAGGGACTTGTTCTTGCACCGTGGCACTCGAGTACTGCGCTCCAGCATGCTCGGGGAGCCTGCTGCAACCCAGATGAGAAGACTTGGCCAGATGTGGAGGCCAGGTATGGGCATAGAAAACCTGCCACTACTGTGAAGGGCTCAGGGAAGCCAAGATCTGGACTACACCTCAGAGGGGAGCAGGCAGAAAGGTAGCACCCTGCTCTCCCTCACTCCTGCTTGCCCCTCAGAACAGAGTCCCAGCTGGACCAGGCCTTCCTCAGGCTTTGATACGCTCAGCAGATAGCTAGGGTTCAGCACGTAGGTGATCTTGGTAAATGGTCCCATCTCATCTACACTGTGGAGTCTCAAAAGCACAGGATTGTGTGGAGCAGGCTTGATCTCAGATCCCATGTCTCCCATGCATCTGGCATAGGATCAGACCCCTGGGGCTGGTGGGGGTTCCTACCTGCAGCAAAGATGGCCAGAGAGAGGTACGCGATGGCTTCCCTGGTGTGGGCCTCGCTCTCTGCCCCCCCTGGCCTTGTCTGCAGTATGTTTAATGCCCGTGTGTGACAGTGACTTTGCAGCAGCTTCAGGTCCTCCTGGTGGAAGACGTCCAGGGTGTGCTGGAGACAGGCGGTGTTTCCAGACTGGGCCACCTTCTTCACCAGCTGTGGGGCGAGAGGAGAGTCTTTGCTGTGATCTCCATTGTTCCTCATTTCTTACTACCCACGCCCTTCCCAGCACTAGCTGCTCTGTGTAGGTCCTGGCTCTGCATTCACAAGCCTGGGGTGGGGGAAAGCTGTCTGTTTTGAGCACTGGAAGGTTTTCCAGGAATTGAAGTCCCGGCCATTTAAGTCCTTGAAGGTATGTTTGGCCTCCGTTTACCGTGCCTCCTCCTGAGAGGACAGGGATGTGGGGGGTGAAGAAGCATAGAATGCAGCAGCAGAAACTGATAGGTGGGGTGGGCTCCTTTTCCTGAGTCTTGATGTCATTCTCTGTCACGTGGGTGGAGACCCCACCCCAACAAGCTGACCCAAGGAAGGCTTGAATAAATTTGAGCAGGAGACCTCAGAACAGCAAGTGACGGGGACTCTAGGGAGCTGCTCATAAGGTGTGGACCAAAAGCCAAGGGTGTGGCCGGGCTCTAGCCAGGGGTTCTCCTCTCTCCATGATTCCATCCTAGGAGACACAACTGTTCCCCATGGGCCTGGTATAGACTCCTGACCCCGGCAGAGAAGGATTGGTTAGTTCCAAGTTTCTGCCCATCCTTCTGCCCAGAGAATCAAGGTTCCAGCCAAACCAGAGGAGAATGAAGAAGCTGGCTGGTCCCTCAGCCCAGACTTCATGGCCAGAAATCTCCCCAGAAACATGAACTGTGAACCTTGGTGCAAACAGAAAGCTCACAATGCCTGGGCCAGGTCTTAAACTCCACCATTCTGAGAGCAGGGGTTCTCAGAGGCTGGGAAGCAGGGGTCAAGAGTCTTGTAAAGCTACACCTCTATTCCAGGCAGAGTTAGGCTTGAGTAGGAACTCAGACTATAATCCATTGGTTCTTGGCCACTTTTCACTACACCACAGTCAAAGCAAGTAGGAGCACCTACTGTGTGCAGGTGCCTCTCAGGTCCTGAGACCTCCCTCAGCCAATGAAGCTCAGAGAGGTGAGGGATGGCCGCAGGTGGTGGTGTGGGGCTTTATTTGCCTATTCCAAAGCCCAAGCTGTAGGAAGCAGATATGGGGCCATGGGATGCACGTCGTTCTCCGCAGAGCAGTGCCCGCTCCAATCTGCACACACCCACCTGGGTCTTCTCACCTGGTTGGCATCATAGCAGAAGCCCCTCCTCAGCTGAAGCAGGGCCAGTCGCACCAGCACAGGGGCCGCTTGGGGCTTCCGGGACAAGGCAATCCGCAGGGATTTGTGAGCATCATCCAGGCGGCCCAAGAGGTACAGGGCATCGGCCACCAAGAGGCAGGAAGTCTCATCCTCTGCATCCAGCTCCATCAGCAGCATGGCCAGCTGGTAGACACCATAGGCATCCCTATGGAGAAGGTGGTTCAGTGTGGGACAGGCCTTTTCCTGTACCCCTACATCACTCACGATGTCAGGCCTCAGGTGACTCTTGCCCCCAACCATGCCTGTAGTCTGGATAGCTCCTTTCCTAATGAGCTGCAGAGGGAGGACCACGTCACCTCTCTCCAAACTCCCAACTGCCCCTTCACCCTCCCCATGCTCTTTCCACCACCCCACAGGGCAGGCCCTCTGCAGAAGAAGGGACCAAAGTCACCTAAGGACCCTGAGCAGACCCTGCCTCAGTTTCCTTTCTTATTAATATAAGAATTGATGGTGAAGCGTAACAGCAATAGGAATCCACACCAGGGCAGAGGGAGCTCAAGGGTGGGCATGGGGTGTGGACTAATGGTGGTGGGCGAAGGCTGGGCAGAGGGAGGTACACCCCTCCCGCAGCGTGTCACATGGGCTTGGGAGGGCAGGGTGGGTGCTACTTGAAGTCAAAGACCTTCCTTGGAGTGGTCTCCTGAGCCAGAGCTACACCTGTCCGCACTTTGGGACAAGTTGTTATGGAGACAAGGTATCACAAATGTCTTTAGCAACAAAAGGAAACATCACTCAAGTTTAGGAGGAGGATGCAAGCTGCAGCACAAACTCCGTATCTTGAGGCATTTCACATGTGCACTAAGAAAAGGCTAGAACGATGCATTGTAGGGGTCTGATGTTCAGAGGGTCTCATTCCTTCCATTTAAAAAGGAAAACAATGGGGGCTGGAGAGATGGCTCAATGGCTAAGAGCACTGGCTGTTTTCCTAGCGGACTAGGGTTCAATTGCCAGCACCCATACGGTGACCACAGCTGTAATTCCAGTACCAAGGTCTGAAGCCCTCTTCTGGCTTTTGCTGGTACTATAGGCATGTGATATACATATAGGCAAGCAAAACAAAACAGAAAAAAAAAATCACAAAATAAAATGTAAATACTTCATTTAAAAAATTGTGGTGTGTGTGTGTGTGTGTGTGTGTGTGTGTAAACGAGAGCAGTTGTCCTTGGAGGCCAAAGGCAAGGGTTCTCTTGAAGCTGGAGTTATAGGCGCTGTATACATACTGCTGGGAACTGAACTCAGGTTCTTACTAGCACTTTTTCTCAACTTTTAAGCCATCTCATCAGCCCCCTGACCTTTTCGCTTCTTGCTTTTTTTTTTCTTTTTCCTGTGTGTTTTTGAAACACGGGCTCACTTTGTAGCCCAGGCTGACCTGGAACTCTATAGCTCAAGCTGTCTTCATGGCGATCCTCCTGTATCCGTCTCCCAAGGGCTGGGATTGCAGGTGTGAGCCTCCACCTAACTTAATGTATTCCTAACATTAAGGGGAGGAAGCCCACAAGGCACCACTTTCTGAGATCCAGGATCCTGAGATCCAGATTCCCACCGTTAGCAACCCAGCCGATCCTAGCACAGTGTTCTATCAGACATCCCTACCTAACTTCCCCCATCTCCAGCGCGGGGCAGGCTCTCACCCCTCCTGCGCCTGTGCTGCAGGGCCAGCACCCCGCACAGCCTTCCTTGTGCAGCTAGGCGAGCGCAGCAGCATCTTGCGGCCCTCCTCCCGCAGCACGGTCAGCAGCAGCCCTCTCTGGTTCCAGGGCACATAGGCTTTGGCGACTAGCAGCGTCTCCTCCGGCCGCAGCCGGCAGGCGGTGACATAGTCCAGCGCGCCCAGGAAGGTGCTGCCCTCCAGCACCCGCAGCAGCCCTCGGCCGCACAGCGCGCGCACGCAGCCTCCCGCGTGCGGCGCCCCGCGCTCCACCACCGCCTGGAAGTCCTCGCGCGCGCGCCGCGCATCACCCGCGTGCAGCGCACAGAAGCCGCGCAGCGCCAGGAGCGGCGCGAGGTCTCCGGTGCGGTCCCCGATGCGCTCCCCAGGACGCCTGGGGTGCAGGAGACGCTCACACTGCGTGCGAGCGCCCGCCACGTCCCCGGCCAGCAGCAGACACTCGGCCAGGCGAATCCCTAGCGCGAGTCGCCTTCGGGCGGGAGCCACACGGAGCAGGACCTGGAGCGCGTGGGTCACAGGAACCAAGAGCTCGCGGTCCGCGTCCTCTCGCAGCTCCCGGCGGCTTCGCACAGCCTCCAGGAAGCGGTCGAAGCCCACGTCCGCGGCTTCCAGCGCCTGAGCCTGCACGCATTCGCGGTCCTCGGCCGACAGCAGTGCCTGGAAGTGCCTCCGTGCTCCGGCGGGACTCTCACGGAAGGCCTCCTGTAGGTCCAGCAGCATGTCCCCCGCTCGGCCGTCCAGGAAGAAGGCCGCAGCTGCGCGGGTGACCAGCAGGGCTGCCAGGTGCTCACCTGGGGAGAGAAACCTGCATTGTTCTGCCTTCCGAAAGCTCTTTATGTCAGCTCAGGGTATCTCCCCTAAGTCCGCAGGTAACCCAGGACCCTGGAACCACAAGGACGACCCCAAATGGCGCCCATGAGAGATGCCATAGCATCCACGCCAGCACCACAGCTAGTGCCACCCATCACTGTTCCCCCTGACTCTGGGTAGGCATCACCTCTCAGTCCCAATCGAAATTTATTTACATTTCCTTCCGCCCTGACTTCCAGCGATGGGTTTTAGTTTCCTTTTCAGGGATGTAACCCCATCCAACCCACTCTGTGAAACTGGGATTCTGAGTCTGACTTTGTAGGGCCACCAGTCCTGGAATCTTTGCATCCTACCATCTCGGGACCAAATGCTTTCCTGTAGGAAAAGATAGCAGAAGGAGGGGCTCAGTAATCTGAAGCCCTTACCGGAAGAGTGGGTGGAGGTCACTGGCTGAATCTCCTGATTTCTATCCCTTCCCATTGTTAGCTTGGGGGTTACAGTGATGGACACCCCCCCAAGGTGTGAGGATGGATGTGGGGAGCACACTATCACAGCCCTGAACCCAGTAAAACTACAAACAACCAGTTTGCACAGATTGACCAAGAAACACGCCTCCAACAGGGTCCCCTGCCCAGTCCTGGTGGCAGAAGCCAAAGGTGTAAACAGAAGAAAGATCAACACTGGAAACAGCCGCACTTCCTTCCAAGAATGCAAACACACACACACACACACACACACACACACACACACACACGTGTTCGATTTCTTCATCGTCCCATAGGCTGTTAAGGCTCTATTCATTTTTTTCTTCTGTTTTTTTTTTTTTGTATTAGGGTATCTATTTTATTTTAAATTTTGATGACTCTTCTCTTATCTTTATAGTGTTGATTTTTCATTATTATTTCACTTTTGAATTAATTTCCATTTTTTGGGTGATGCTGAGTAGCAAATCCAGGTCTGTGTACATGTTAGTCAAGCATTTCACCACTGAGTTATGCTACCTCCGCTAGTATTTTTTAAGTTGTAGACCAGACATTTGAGCAATGCCCTGCAAAGACTCTCATTTAAGTATGCTCCTCAGATGAGGGCTGAATTTTGTATTCGTAGCCAGTTAAGTTGCCTGGACTCAAACTCCGAATTCTGTAGCAGAAATAATTAAAACCCAGAGACAGAAATTGGGGTTCAACCTGAAAACCAGAAAAGCCAAGCCACTAGAGAAATCTTAACCTCTACCAAGGCTGGGCAACCACAAACTAAGCAAACTAAGCCCCTCTCTCCTCCCATTTTATATTCCCTCTAGTGCTGGGATTAAGGGCATGTGACTCCCTAGTGCTGGGATTAAAGGTGTAGACCATTCCACCTGGATTTATTTCTGCATTAATATTGTGTAGTCCAGGGTGGCATTGAACTCACAGAGATTCATCTGACTCTGTCACTCAAATCCTGGGATTAAAGGTGTGTGTCACCACTGCCTGACCTCTAGTGGCTTTAGCTTTGCCTCTGGTCTTCAGGGAAGATTTATTTATCAAAATACAAATAGACCACTACAAAATTCTGTCAAATTCTCTTTTTGGTTCTTCCTGATGCTTCACAGGGACCATCTTGTCTCTCCTGTGTGCATCCAGTTCAGCAATCAGCCATGGGCTTAACATTAAGATTCTGCACCGCATCCTTCCCGTGGCCCCCTCCTCGGGACTCTCTGTTCAGGAGCCCACTCTTCTTAAACCTGGGCTTTCAGTTGTACGCATGATTGCAGAGATGCTAAAGGAAAAGCCTCCGAGCTCCCACCTCCAGGCAGTCACCAGCCGACACCTTCCTTCAAATACTTGGCTTTTGATACTTCATCCAAAACAGGTAGCTGTCGCCCGTGGGACAGGTGACCTGTGAGGACCATCCACCTTTCCCAGAGCCGGATCCGCCCTTAGCTTTAGTGATGTCGATGGCCCGGGACTTCTAAGACACCATCTCACTGCTTTCATTTTCGGTTTTCTGGGGTTCCCTAACGAATTTCCTTTCCAATCAGCTGTGTAAAGAAAACGCTTTCCCCTTGCTGTACTTCTCCTCCATCTTGTTTCCACGGTGCTGGATACTTTCTCCAGGTTTTGTTGCTGCGTTTTCTCTTTGGGGAAGTTTTTGCCAGTTATTTTATTTATTTATTAATCTCACTGATATGTAGGAATTTCACAAATCTCTGCATACTGGGTTCCCTGCCCTGTGGGGAGTCCAAGGACCACCCACCTCCATCCAGGTCTAGTAAGGTGAGCATTCAAACTGCCTAGGCTCCCACAAAGCCAGTACGTGCAGCAGAATCAAAAACCCATTGCCATTGTTCTTGAGTTCTCAGTAGTCCTCATTGTCCGCTATGTTCAGTGAGTCCGGTTTTATCCCATGCTTTTTCAGACCCGGGCCAGCTGGCCTTGGTGAGTTCCCGATAGAACATCCCCATTTTCTCAGTGTGTGGGTGCACCCCTCGCGGTCCTGAGTTCCTTGCTCGTGCTCTCTCTCCCTCTGTTCCTGATTTGGACCTTGAGATTTCAGTCCGGTGCTCTTTTATTTTTACTTTTATGTGTGAGTGTTTTATATGCATGTATATCTGTGCACCATGTGTGTGCTGTGTCCATGGAGGTCAGAAGAGGGCATCAGATCTCCTGGAATGGGAGTTACAGATGGTTGTGAGCTGCCATGTAGGTCTTGGGGAGCTGAATCCAGCTCTTCTGCAAGAACAGCCAGTGCTTTTTAATGCTGAGGCAGCCCTCCAATCTCATATGTTCTTTTAGTATATTACTGAACGTGGTGAATCATATTATTCTGCAAACGTAAACTTAGCAAGTTCAATATTATCTGTTGCTTTTGTTTGTTTTGAGACGGAGTCTCACCGTACAGCCTGACTGGCCCGGAATTCACTATGTAAACAGACTGGCCTTGAATTCACATCCATCCTGCTAGTCCTGCTTCTGTAGCCAGAGTGCTGGGATTACAGGTGTGTCCCATCACATCCAGCTACAAGTCCTCTATGATGTGATGCACTTTTGCCGACCACACACATCAGAGCCAGGACATGGAGCTTCCGGTTCTTGCCAATTCCTTCCTGTTCCTGTTTATTATGTTCCGGCCGGCAGGGACCCTGGCATTCAGCAGACACTTTGTCTCTCTTTGCCACATCCCAGCGACTTTGTGTGACCACAGCTGACTACAGACTGAAGTCCACAGAAAAATGACAAAGTAAAAGAAATCTTTACTCTTTATACGTTGATTACCTTAGGTGTTGTGTTACAGCCAGAGAAAGCTGCTAGCGTAGGGTTGCTGTCCTCGTTAACCCCTCCCCAGTCAAGTCTTTAAATCATTCTTGGTTCACAGTGTGTGACTCAGTGACACCTCAGATCCATTATTTCCCTCTTCCCTCCGGTTTGAGGGCGTGGTCTCCCTCAGCCCTCACCTTCTTAGTGCCCTCGCTCCAGCCTTCCACCTTCCCAGCGCCTGTTTCCTTCAGCTTCCCTAAGACTCCTGACTTTCCAGTCTTCCAACCTCCTCCCAGACTTCCAGATCCCAGCAAGTCTGGCCTGTTTCTGACTCCTGAATCACACTCATACACAATACCAGAAGAAGCATGGTTGAGGCTCAGCTGAAAAACCACCTCTTCTGGGAAGCCCTCTCTGCTAACAGCCAGATTTGTGCCTTGCATTTTATAAGGCAAGAACCTTGTTTGTTCCCTTCTGGGTTCTCTATCTTTTCACTGTGGTTTCCCCAGCTTCAGCACCAGCCCTTGCCCCACCCCAGCTTTGGTCCCACCACAGACAGGTTTTAACTGTTGTTGGAGTGACCGTCGCCACGGCTCTCGGGGGATGTGACTAGTGATTCACTGTCCTACCTTGGGGTCTGCTCCCCGTTGGGTCAGGCTGAAGGTCCCGGCTGCACGCTGCCAGGCAGTCTTCAAATCTGCCTCTATGAAGCAGAGCTTTAGGTGACATGGCCTCCACCCAGATGCCCCTGGGGTCCAGGGCCTTCAGGAGTGCCCGGCAGTTGGTCTCTTGTGGGCTGCTGCTCTCTGTGGCCTTCAGGAGTCCTGAGAGGTAGTCCTGGAGGATGCCAAGCAGCATGGGGAGATAGGGCTGCTGGTGGCTATGGATGAAGGCCACCGTCCGGTCTGCACTGGAGGCATAGGTCTGAAGATAGGCAGCTATGCCCTCACTGACCTGGTCCACTGAGAGGACCCAGGCTAGGGCACGGGTCAGCTGTAGCTCCAGGGTCTGCTGGGAGTGTGTATCCAACAGGGCATTGCAACGCTGTACCACCTCCGTGTGGCGCCCGTGGGCCAGCAGGCCAGCTAAAAAGTACAGGACAGTGGCAGGGTGGTCTGGGTAAATGGCACCAAGGAAGGCAGAGGCCAGTGGCCCTGTCAGGGAGACCACGGTCATGCCATCCCAGTGGATATCAGGAATCTGGCTGTCCCCACGACACCAGGCCTCCAGTGTGGCCACCACAGGTGCCCCTGGGGCCTCAGCCAGGAAAGCCTGCACATGCCGCACAGCCGAAGGGGCATGACAGCTGAAGGCCGCCAGGTAGAAGCCTGTGGCTAAAGGCAGCACCCCAAGGGCCAGGTGCTTGTCCCCCTCCTGGCAAAGGCAGACCGCGAGCTCCTGAGCTGACATCAGGGTCTCAGTCCCCACTGGTCCGTGTTCGGTCTTCATGAGTACCACCGATACCTACAGAAGGGAAATTGTATTAGTGTCGAGGTTCAAGTTCACCTGCCCCATAGCCTCTCTTGAGTCTGACCTCAGAGCAACCTCCCAGTTCCTGCCACTGAGACCTCAGAACCTGTACAGACCCTGCTGGACGGAACCTGGGACCTGGTTACCAAAGAGACATTTTTGGAACCCCTTGACAGGCTGTCTCCGTTAGTGGGACTTGGGTTCTACTGAGGCCCGCCAGTTTGGGTTTCAAGTTACTACTCTTATCTCTTGAGCCTCAGTTTTCCTTTTTGTCAAGTGGGATGGGACCCTGCCTACTCAGGTCAGCCTCAGGGGGCCTTGGTGTCCACGTCTGGGGAGCAGCTGAGTGCTTAAGGGGTCAGGGCCTGGGCATAGTCTGGGACCCCT
This sequence comes from Microtus oregoni, assembly GCF_018167655.1. Taxonomy (NCBI): domain Eukaryota; kingdom Metazoa; phylum Chordata; class Mammalia; order Rodentia; family Cricetidae; genus Microtus; species Microtus oregoni. The sequence goes on along the minus strand of NW_024544727.1, from coordinate 1,656,687 downwards.
GGATCCCTCTGTCAGGAAGGCAAATAGCTGCAGGGTCTCGGAGCTCCAACCCAGCACGGCACCCCCACCAACCTGCTCAAGCCTGGGGGGTGCAGGCTGAGGGCTGGGGCTGGAGCTGGGTGTGGAACGGCACAAGAATCCACGGTGAGTTCTGAGGTAAGACCCCAGGACTAACTTGTCTTCTAACCCTGGCCTCTGACCCCAGGAACTACTCTTGGCCTTTCATTTCCTGGTCCCCAAATGCTTTCAGTGAAAAGCCCCAGCAAGCCCTCCCTGACAGACACCTGTACTCTTGCCTACCCTCAAAGCTTGCACTCACAAGCTGAACCAGCCAGGTCTGGGGATGGAGAATCTCTGAAGATTCAGATTCCTTATTAGGCTGGGACCAGGGTTGGTGGGTGCAGCCGCTGGTCAGCCCCAGGGACTCTGGGCCCCTTTAGAGACACAGAAGCAGGAGAGGCCAATCTCCAGTTCCCAGGGAGAATATCAACATCTCAAAGCTGCCTGGCTGCTCAGCTTTGCCCTCTAGTGGCCAGACATGCTCAGGCTCAGTACCCACCTCCCCAGCCCTTGCAGTGTAAGGAGGGGGGAGGGCGAGGAAAGTAGGTGTGTAGAGGCTTCTCACGATGACCTTGGAGTAGAGAATCTAAGTCTTAGAGGAGGGAGGCTCAGGAGAGTACAGCCTCTGGTTCTGGGTGAAGCTACCCGATGACTTGTGCTAGTCCCCGCCCTGCACATTCAGACTTTGTCTCTGGACCCCAAAACTCAGCCTTAGGGGTTGGGATAGTGTGATCTCCACACCACCCCCACTCCCAGGCCTCTCCCTTCAGGCCCCTGTCCACTTTGGTGTCCTGAGGGTCTTCTCACTTGCCCCCAAGTAGTCCCTGACCCCACAACCTGCTCCTTGAACTGGGCAAGTGGGCTGTGATGTATTTCTGTGCCCACAACCTGTTCCTGGTATCTCCCTGGCTCTGGCAGCCCTGGTGAACTCCTCCTTGTTGGGTAGTGGGGCACAGGGTTCAGTTTTGGAAACAGGGTGTAGATACTGGGACCTGAGAATCAGTCCAGATTCAGTCAGTTGCCCTATGGGGCATGCTGGGTAACCAGTTTCACATGGCCACAGAGGGGTTCTGCTTTGGGCAGCCCCTCCCAACTCACTGCACCAAGGTGTCCAGGTTTGGGGCAGTACTGGCTCTTCTGGGGGTTCTGGGGACTGGGTGTAAGGTTGCTGGGGAGTGGGGTCCTCTGATGTCCTCTTAGAGGCTACCTTTCCGGAAGGTCCTACACCCCTCTTTGGAGGGAGCTTGGGCTGAGGTCTGAGGATGCAGGGTGGGCACGGCCAGCAAGGCCCATCTCCTTGTATGGCTAACCTTCTCCCAAGCTCCTTGACATTCACAAAGGCATGGAACTCAGGCAATCAGCAGTGGTGAGGGCTTATTAAGAAATTTCCTATTATGTTACTTTGATTACTTTCATTTTAATTACCCTAATTAGGCGAGCTCTGTAATGGAGTAGGCTGTCCTGTGGGGCTGTTGGAAGGGCCTGGGGCACAGAGGGGCACTGACTATGGCAATCACATTAGCCCTGATCTGTCCCCTGTGTCCTGCCTGGGTGTATGGAGCCCGAGAGCCTGCAGGCACTGGCCAGATGGGCCGTCTTCTGGTTGGGAGTGAGCTGTAACCGCAGCTCCCATTGGAGGGCAGCACGCCTGGATGCAGGGCCCTACCTGCCCATGCTATCTTCTGTATTGTGTTTCCGTTTCTGATACCATGGTAGACACACACCGGTTGCTAGACCTGGGTGGAGAGGCCAAGGCCTGTGGCCCCAAGTTTCAGAATCTGGACATGGGAATGAATCACACAGCTTCAGTCTCCCCGTGATGGTGGTGACCAGAATTCTGGCCCTGGGCACTACATGGGTCCTGCTGCCCTAGACACCCTGCCTTGTTGAGAATCCAGTCGGCCCTGCTCCATAGGGATAGCCCTTAGATGCCACATGAGGGTAGTTTCGCAAGAGGTATCTGATTATCTGGCTTCATATCTGTGGTTGTGGTTGGCCCCTGGGAAAGATGGAAGAGTCATGGCCTCCGGCAAGGGTTCCCCAAGGCATGCAATGTCTAAGCAGGGCCTTGGGATGCCCTGCATTGGGAAGAGCACTGGGCTGGTGACCAGGTCTTCTTAGATGAGCAGAGAACAGTGGAGAAGTTGAGGAAACTGAGGCTGACCTTGTGGGATGCAGGTCTGGCGATTGTGAGTTACTGTTCAGGGACAATGCTTGCAGGGCTTATAGAGACGGCTTTCCCAGCTCTCCAGAGGAAGATTGGAGTGGCTGTTCCCATGGGAAGTCTTTACAGATCCCCTTCCCAGACCCCTAGGTGCTCTCCCAAGAGGACTGAATTAGAAAGATGTCCATGTCTTTCCAGAAGTCTGACATCTCACCCACTTAGTGGGCAGTGACAACTTGCCCCTCAGATACAGATACATCCCTAATGGTTAGGTTCAGCCCCAAGGGCTGGGGATCTGAGCCTTCCTGACACTGAGAGCTACTAGTGGTGCTGGACTCAGGGTACAGTCCATGACACAACTCAGTGGTAAACTGGTCAGCCTTGTCTGCCCATCCCAGGCCTCCAAGGGGGTCTGAGCTTCTCTTTGCCACTGACCCGGCATCCCACCTGCCTCCCTCTCCTTCTGCTCCTCCACAGGTGCTCACCTCAAGGGTTCATTGTGTCTAAGCCAGTTTGAGTTAGAGCAGATCAGCACCCAGGATCCCCCAAAGGGCAACCTTGGGTTCCCAGGAGTGCTCTTCACTCACCACTGGCCCAAGAGCTGGCTACAGCACTGTCTATGAGCTTGGTTCTTACCCATATCCACCAGGGCCACCTGCCTCCCAAGCATCCAGATTGCTCTATCAGGCTGTGTAAGCATCCGAGCCCCCTCTAGCCATCAGAGCTTTGGATACCCTCCCCAGCCAGGGTTCTATGTGACCTCATTCAGTAGAGAGCCCTCCAGGTTTCAGATTATTTACCTGGGGCACTCTGGGAGTTACCTAATGGCGTTCCAGTTTGTCTTCTCTGGTGACAGTGAGCAGGAACTGCAGGCAAATCCGAGGCTCTTCTCCTCTCTTCTCTCCTCTCCTGTCCTCTTCTGTCTTCTCTCCTCTCCTCTCCTCTCCTCTCCTCTCCTCTCCTCTCCTCTCCTCTCCTCTCCTCTCCCCTCCCCTCCTTACCAGCCTAGACCCCATCTCAGTTGAGCTCGGTCCTTGGCAGGCCATGCAGCTGGCAGACATGCCCAATCCACACCTGTCAGGGAGCTGTCTCCTCTTGTTCCCTGGGGCTCTTGTTCCATCCTAAAATCAATAATGCAGCAGGACAGTGTGCTCACTCCCTTCTTCCTGCCATCTGCCCACCTGCTGCTTCAGGCTGCTTCAGGCTCTCCTTAGGTGTGGAGCCATCCCTATGGCCAGGAGGTAGGCGAAAACAAGAGCTGTATGACCTAATGTGGAAAAGGTTACGGGGTCTATGTTCCAGAGTTTGTGGGGGCTGTTCATTTGGGGCTTACAGGCTCCCCTGGCAGGCAGCCCAGCTACAGACAGGGCTGTGTTCATAGAGAAAAAGCCATGACCCTCCATGACTGGTTTTCTCAGTCTTCCCACTGAGAGTTGGGTTCTGAGACCAGGTGGTAGGTCTAGGCCCTAAAGAGGAGACTTGGCTCAGAAATTGTGCCTGGAGCCTTGGGTTTCTGGCTACCTGGCCACAGGAGCTGGGCTAGAGAGAGGAGACCTTCTCAGATACGCCTTCCATGAAACTCCTCGGCCCCCCCCCACACACACATTGTCTCACCATCATCAAAGCATAACATGTTTCATCATATCCCATCTCACTGCCTGCATGCCTGCAGTCCGTCTGTACCATGTCTGACTATCTCACTGCCTGCATCCTCTGCGTACCACGTCTGACCATCTCACTGCCTGCATCCCGTGTGTACCACGTCTGACCATCTCACTGCCTGCATGCCTGCAGTCCGTCTGTACCATGTCTGACTATCTCACTGCCTGCATCCTCTGTGTATCACGTCTGACCGTTTCACTGCCTGCATCCCGTGTGTACCACGTCTGACCATCTCACTGCCTGTATGCCTGCAGCCCGTGTGTACCACATCTGGCCATCTCACTGCCTGCATGCCTGCAGTCCGTCTGTACCACGTCTGACTACCTCACTGCCTGCATCCTGTGTGTACCACGTCTGACCACCTCACTGCCTGCATCCCATCTGTACCACGTCTGACCATCTCACTGCCTGCATGCCTGCAGTCCATCTGTACCATGTCTGAAGCACACAAAGCCCACTCTGATCCTAACTAGGGATCTGCCTTGCCTCTTCTCACCTGTTTCAGCACCTGAATTACTCAGGCCACTCGCAGTGGTCCCTTGTAGGGCCAGATCCTACCCTGTTCCCCCGTAAGCCTGGTCCTACTTAGGGTCTTTGTATCCCTGTTTCCTCTCATTATCCACCTGGTTCTCCTTACTTGCCTTAGGCCTGGGCTCAGTCATCCCCACCTAGACAGACCCAGTTACATGAAGTAACTTCCCTGGTCTGCTCCATCACCATCGCCATCAGCTTTGTGCTCACTTTTTGTTGACTTGCTTGCTGGGATTCCAACTGAGGATTCCAACCTCCCAACGGAGGTCAGGGTTGGGTTACCATCACCTAGAAGCTGCCTGGCAGGCAGCTAGGAAGGAAGAAGGCAAGGGGACAAGAAAGGGAGAGAAGGCAGGGAGAAGGAAGGGAGGGAGGAAGGAGGAAGGGACAGGAAGGAAGAAATAAATAGGAAGAAAGGAAGGAAAAAAGGAAAGAAGGATGAAGGAAAGGAGGGAAGAAGGGACAGGAAGGAAGGAAGAAGGAAGGGAGAGAGGGAGGGAGGGACAGGCTGTAGAGGTTCTGTCTAAGAACTTCACGTAACTGTGCAGGGACACCCTGGACCCCTAGGTCAGTCCTGAGATGCACACAGGTCTCCCCAAACTCAGTCCTATAACTGAACATGGCCCCACTCTTGCTGGGCAGAGACGGCTCTGGAGCCCATCCTTTTAACACCAAGAAGTTCTTTGGGCCCAAGTACTGCCCAACTTTTTCCTTTGCCTCCTCTTTCTCCTGAAACTGTCACCAATGGGGGTGAGTGGATGGGGGCGGTACAGAGAGAGATTGATGGGGCTGGGCCGGGAACTGCTTCGTAGTCTGTGTACACAGCCCAGATTGGCTTGAACTAACGAAGTTTATCAACCAGGCCACCAGGAGCCATTAATCACTCAGAAAAATAACAGAGCGAAATGACTTTTCAAAATGCCGAGGGTATAATGATCATCTTGCCCATTCTGCTAACTGCTGCCATTTGTGTCTGAGATACTTAAATATGCAAACAGTAATTAACGTGGTAATGAACGGGGGCTCAGAGCCTCCCCTCCCCAAGCTCATTTGCATGTTAATTATCATCAGCAACCAGGGAAACAAGTTATAAACAGCCCAATTAGCAGCCGGATCATTTTTACAAGAAATCGCGTGCACTTTGACACAAGAGCAAGCATGAGATTAATGATGTCAGGCGGAGCTGCCCCACTGCCGGGGTGTTCAGGGTGTTGTGACTTTGGTAGTCTGGGTGACAGGGAGGGCATTGGCTGTGGGCTCAGTGTGCACCGGAAGTCTCCTGATTCTGAAAGAGAGGACAAGGGCGGAGGGCAGTTGGCAGGGAGATGATCATGATCCCATCGCTGTGACAAGGGAGCCCGTACTCAAAGTTGGTGCTGTAGCTGGAGGGATGGAGCCTGTTATAAGGACAAGTTGGGTTCATGAGGGTGGGAGATGGGAGTGCTCCATAGAGGAGCTGTCCAGGGTCCAGGATTGCTCAATGACTCCATCGGGTTCTTGCTCACTGCAGCAGAGGTGACTGGACATCACAGGTGGGGCCATTTACCCGGGCGAGCAGGCTTTTGCTACAGATTGACTGGGTTGTCCACAGGCAGGCCCAGATGAGGCTCGACCACAACAGGACCGGTCTAAAGTCCATCATCACAAAGTCTAAGATCCTCCACCCCGCGTGGGGGGAGCACTAAGCCAAGCAGGCTGTGTTCTTCACCAGAGGCAGCTATGTATGCCATACGGTTCTGGGTGTCAGGCTTTGCCCGTACAGTAGTCCTGTGAAGGATGAGTGAGGTAGACCCAATTCAGTGACCAGGAAGCTAAGGTTAAGAGAGGTGGAAAACCTGACTGAGAGCCGGGCCTTGGAGAATCTTGGTTTCTGCTAGGTGCCTCCTCTTTAGGAAATCGGCTTTCCTACTCTCCCAGATCCACCCACCGTTGTGGCCCATCATGTCTTTTCTCAGGCCCTGGCCTGTTCACACGGTTTTGGCTGCTTTGGCTCTTTCTGCTGCCCTCCTTGGTGGAGCTGGTGTTCGATGAGCGCCATCCTGCATTCTCCCCAGAGGAGCCGGCAGACGTTTTCTGGAAAGCTCCTCTTCTGGCGTTTGCACTTTTGAGACTTGGGGTCTCCGGAAAGCTTTCCCTCCATCTCCACAGAACAGAAGCCACCAGTCAGCACTGGAACAAGTTCCACACCCTGTGGCTGAGCCTTGTGTCTTTCTAACCCCTCCCCGTTCCATCCCACACCCTTGAACCCCCCTCCTACTCTTTCTTCCCTAGTTCCACAGGAGACCATGGGGTCTCACATAGGTGCCACCTGGCTAGCAGGAAGATGGTTTTGACCTCCTTGGATGTTGTGGCTACCCAAGGGCTGTGACCACACCTACAGAGAAGCCACTATCCCTTAGCACGAGGCATCTGGGGACAGAGAACAACTCCTTGTCCTTTTCCAAGCACCAAGAAGGTCCTGGTGTCGGCCGCTGCTCAGTGCCTCAGAGATCAGACTCTTTGGGGAACAAGGGAGGAAGAAGCTAACTCTGGGCCACTTCCCGCTATGTCACCCCACCCCCTTTCACCTCCCCCTAACACCCCTCCAGAGGCTGCTTCTAGATAGGTGGTGCTTGTTCCTCCTGGTAAGTGGGTTTTTTTTTTTTTTTAACTCAGGTGTCATGTAGGAAGTCTGAGAGCCTGGGGCCAGGTGCTGGGGACCATGAGAAGGTGACAACCTGGGTAGATGGCTTCATGTTATCAGTTCCCATCTTGCTGACTTGGATGGATTCAGGCAGAGGGCAGTGCCGGGCAGCTGGTCACAGTGGCAACCGTCCACATCAGGAGTCTTGTAAAGAAGGACTGTGTCTGGGTTACTGTTGGCTGCCTGCTTTGGAAACATGCTGGAAGCTATCGGGAGCTTTCCGCTAAAAACTAGGCCTAGAATCCAAAGAGGGGCAGGGCCCAGAGCTTCAGTAGGGGGATGATGGTCAGCCTTTTTTAATTTTCCAGCAAAGGGAAGGACCCCCAAGAACTGTATGAGTGGTGAGGAGGTTCCCCAAGATCCCTAGGCAGAAGCTACCTATAGGTCCCTGGCTGCAGCCGCGTGCTAGGATGTCAGAGGAAGTGAGACCCTTTCAGGCTGGCCTGTGCACCCCAATGCTTGCCCGCCCCTCATTCTCTTGGGTTGCTGATCAGGGCTGACTCATCACAGCTGATAAGCCAGGGGTGTTCAGGTCCTTCAAGAGTGGGCTCCCCCTTGAGGAGCAAGCAGGCAGTCCCAAATGGATGGAGGACTCTGGGGTCCCTAGTAGTGAGCCAGAGGTGGTGGGCACAGAGGGTGGGAAATGAGTTGAAGATTCTGTGTTCTGGTCTTGGGTCTGCAAAACCATTGGGGCATGAGGCAGAAGACTAGGTCATGGGGGCTCTGGGCAATGAGCATGAGAATCAGAGAACCCAGGAAGGCCCAAGAAAGTCATACTGGTCCAGGGACAAGGGGCACACTGCAGTCGGGTTCCTGGGCCATGGCGCAGACAGCTATGCATTGTGATCGGGTGTGTGATGCTGCTTCAGAGCTCTGCTAAGGTCTTAGTGCAGTGAGGCTGGGCATAACACAGGTACCGTCCACATGGGAGCTGATGAGCCGTGGGTGGATCCACAGGGAACCGCGAGCCCATTGCTCAGTTCTCTCACCTATGGTACATGGCCAAGTTCTCAGGAATGGAGGCAGCGGAGACCTATGCTCATGACCTTTGTCTATAGCTCTGCCATGCCTGGGAGCTGTCATCTGCTCCACAGGCTTCAGGTTTTGCTGAGACCCAGGATGGTCACGCAGCCCCATATCCGTATGCAGCTGTGATTGTCCCCTGGGGTGTACCGAGACTACAGGGGTATACATACAGGCTTTGGGTAAGCTTCAGCCGATGTAGGTCTCATGGAACACAGGCCAGGGAAAGCATCCCTTGTTAAAGGCGAGGACACAAAGCCAGAGAAGGAAGGGGACCTTCAGGAGCAAAACCACCTGCTCTGTGCCTTAAGGAGCCTGCAGCTCTTGCCTGGGAAGTCACACATGAGCAAGGGGATACAGATCTGGCAAGGATGGTTGGGAGTCTGGCTCTGCTGGGGTGGTCCTTGCTACTTGCCTCTTAGGCCTTATCAGAATGTTTCTGAAAGTTGGATTCCCACATCAGTGAGTCCGACTGTGTATCTGGGACCCCAGATCTATATCAGTGAGTGATAATCTCCAGGGAGTCTGGTGTTGATGAACCAGGCTGTCAGAGAGACATGTATGGAACCTACGAAGGGTAGCAGATCAGCTGTGTTGTGGGGGCTCAGTTCACACCTCCTCCTTCCTCACACTGACTCAGCACTGGCTCTGCCACAACCGACCCTTCCCAAACCTCGGCTTTTCCACACACCATCAAACAACGCAGGGCATTGCCTTTCTCGTGGAGTCTCGGTGCTGTACCTCTACCTGTCTGTAGTAATAAGGGCGGCGGGGCTGCGTCCCCAGCACCCTGGCTGCCTGGCTAGCTTATGCCCGAAATAACAACACACAAACTGTATTCATTTAATCACTGCTTGGCCCATTTCTATCTAGCCTCTTCTAGGCTAATTCTCACATATTAATTTAGCCCATTTCTAATCATCTGTGTAGCGCCCCTTGGTGCGCATACCGGGAAGATTCTAGCCTACGTCCATCCTGGGTCGGAGCTTCATCACGTGTATCTTCCCGGGAGCGGGGAGCATGGCGTCTCTCTGAGGCGTCTGCTCCCGAGAGGAGAGCTGTGGAGTCTCTGAGCTCACTTCCTCTTCCTCCCAGCCTTCTGTTCTGTTTACTCCACCCACCTATGTTCTAAGCTATGAGGCCAAGCAGTTTATTAACCAATGAAATCAACAGATTGATATATGACACTCCCACATCACCTGTCAGGCAGTCTGCAGTCCAGTCTCCACCGTGGTTCTCGCTGTGCCCCCATTGGTGGTTAGCCGATCCTCCTTCACCCCTCCCTGAGACAGAAGGGTCAGTAGGCTCCTCAAGGTGGGGACATGTGTCTGTAGGGCAGAAATTGTCAGTCCAGGCTCAGCTGAACTTCTGACCTCCATGGGGACTGCTACTGCCTCTGCCTTCCCCCCACCCCGTTTAAGGCTCCTGTCTTTGATCTCCCTGTGATGTCCCTACTCCCTGTCCAGCTTGGCAGCTTTCTTGTGGTAAGGACAACAGCCAGGATGGATGTGCGTCTGGGTGCACAGCTCATGATGAGCCACAGGCATGGCAGGGTGTGAAGGATACGCCTGGGGACCTGCCCCTGGTTCCTCAGCCAACCACTGCGTTTGTGGGGTGTGTGTGGCTATAAGTCCAGATCTGGGAGAGGTCACCGAGTCTGTGGCACTGGGGTTTTTAGCATGTGGCCAGTAAGACACAGCAACTGGAGTGTTAGCGGTGGGCAGGCAGGTGGGCTCTGTGGCCGGGGATCTTGAATGCAGCTTTTCCCCATAGCTGCTCACTCTGTCCTGTGACCCTGGTCCCATATGGAGGTCTATCTCAGCCTCCTACCCAGGGAGAGTAGATCTTTGAATGCCTGCTGCATGTGGCGTGTCAGGAAGAGCCCAAGACAGCCTCCGCCTCTTGCTGTGCTCACAGGGCCTTCGTGACTGAAGGCATCAGTTTGTTTTTCTGTACAATTCCCTCAGATGACTTGATAGCCGAGCCCTTCTGGGCTTTGCTGGGTCATCTGGTCTTGGCTCAGTTCAGTTTGCAGCCAGGAAACAAAGCCAGCCGTCTCATTGAGGGTGATATTCTTCCCCAGGCTTGGACTCTGAGGCCAGCCTTTTTATGATTTGAGTCTTGTGGTTATAAAAAGCCTCAGATCATGAGAAAGTTCACTTGGATCCACAGCCCACTCCCCTGGGGAGTAACTGTCCCTGTCCCCTTGGAGAATGGGAATGGAGCCCAGAACTGGCACACTGAGGCCGAGTTGTTGGATCCAGTTTGGCAGTTCAGATATAATCTCTGTATTTGGCATTGCGAATACTCAGGCTGCTGAAGAAGCGCTGGCGGCCGCACTGTGTGGGGATGAGCCTGTGACTGCTCACTTACTAATGTCATAGTTAAGTGGTCGTTAAATCTTCAGTCGGGCAGCGTAGGGCGGCTTGCCTAAGGGCAGGAAGAGCGGTGGCATTTTAAGGGAACTGGACGATTCTCTTTGCCAATTGAAATGGTTAGTACTTGGGAAACTTTGTTTATTGAGATCACAGAAATCCTCACGCAGGCAACTACATTGTATCTATAAATACCTGCAGTGTTTAAGGGAGCTGTCTGAGCCCCACCCCTGGAAAAAAGATTGCTACTTTGAAATTAGTAAAAGAACAGGGTGATGTTCCAGAGATGGCTCAGCTGTTATGAGCAAAGCAGTTAAGAGTCATTGAGAGCGAAGACTCATAGGTGGCTCACAACTGTCTGTAACTCCAACTCCAGGGGTTCCAAGGCCCTCTTCTTGCTCTGTGGACACCTGGATACCTCATGTACCCTACCCCTGTACACGCAATTAAAAATAGTAAAAATAAATCTTTAAGGAACAAAAAAGGAGAGGGGAGAGAGAGAGAGAGAGAGAGAGAGAGAGAGAGAGAGAGAGAGAGAGAGAGAACTGGGAGAAGTTTCTGTGTTGCTCAGGGACTTAAGGAGAAGTGTTTCTCTCTCTTCACAGGGACCAAGACTATTGGGGCTATCAGTGGCAGCATTGATCACTGTGGGGCACCAAGGGTAAGGAGCCAGGCAGAACCTCATGGCCCCAAGTATTGAATGAAATATTGGGAGAGGTGGTGGTGGGTACCTCTGTGTAAGCTGGCTGCTGTCCCTGGACTAAAGGCTGTGGTTAAGCCTCCCTGAGCGTGGCCTCTGATAGTGTCTAACCCTGTGGGGCACAGAGCCCCAGTGGGCCTGGCTGGGCCTCGAGGCCTCCAGTGTCTTCTAGAGATCTGGTGGGGTAGGGACAGGAGTCTGTGGGTTTGGAGCTTCTCAGTACTAGGGTAGCCTGGCCCTGAGCAGAGTACAAAGACCTTTGTCAGTGAATACTTGATCCTGCTTCAGGGGAGGGGACACAGGTGACTGAGTTCAGGGATTCAGACCTGTGCATGTACCGTGTGTGGAATGGGTGAAGGTGTCAGGCTCCCTGGAGCAGATGGGATGTCCATCTTACGAAAGGGAACATTCTGAAGCTGGTTTCCCTGCTGTGGAGTACCCCAGTCCAGGTCACATGCTTACCTGTCCTGCCTTTGGACTGCTGGAGTCAAGGGCAGTGTTCGGTCTCCACTTACTTATTCCACTGTCCCTGGGGTCCCCGACTGAGGGAGGCTTCAGACAGTACCTTATGGATGCTCTAGAAGGGACAAGGTATCACAACAAGGGCTTGATGTTTCTTTTCTCAGCTTTTCCATCTAGGCAAGGCAGAAAGATCAAACTTTCTATTGCTATGGCCCTTTCTGTCTGGGGGTGAGGAGCAGTGGCATTGGGCGGAGGGTGTGCTTACCCATGTAGCACTTAGGGTGAAGTAGTATCCATGTAGATGGTGGTTTCTTGCCTGCATATAACTGCTTTCACATAAACTAAATCCTTATACATGCCTTGAGACTGGGAAGGGGAAACCTAGTGTCTGTCCATCTGTGCTACTCAAGAGCTTGGTCACTTGGAGGGATTTGCTTTCTTGGCTGTCATTGCTCAGAGATACCAGCAGAGGGCAGCCACACTCCATAGCCTGGGAGTACTATGCACTGTAGGCAGGTCTCTCCAATCCCACAAAATCTGCTGCTCAGGTACAGGAGGTGCTCATGGGCTTGGTCTCACAGGACCACCACAGTCAGGGTGGAAGGGATGTTATGGGAGCTATGATTCTGCTGGACCAGGCCTGCTCTGCCCACAAATGGTGACATGGGGCTTGGTCCTCTGCCATGGAAAGGTGGAAACTGCCCTCACTCCCAGAGACCGATTTTCTCCTTGAGGAGTTTGGGGTCCCCTCAGTCAAAAGTTTAGTGCCCTCCCTAAGGGAGAGGCAGCAGAGTAGGGAGGGGTTGTTTACGGGTTGCTCAAAGGGCAGTTCAGAGGGAGGGTTCTCCTGCAGCTCAGGGAAAACCAGATGCCCGGGCCAAGGGAGAGACAAGCTGTCCTTCAAAGTTGTCAAGCACACCTTGATGTCTGCAGAAAAGCAAGTCTACCCTGCTCTCAGCTTCCAGGGTAACGGGTGGGGTCTGTGACCCGGTGACTCTGTGGCCGGGAATCCAAGCAAAGGACCTGACCCTGAACCCCCTAGGTTCTGGGGATGGAGCGTTCACCTTTGTTTATGGTGCCTGGACGCAGAAAATAACAAACTAAATAAAGCAAGTGTCGACCATGGAGGAAGAGCTAAGCAGATGAGATGTGGCATGAAGCAAAATTTTCCTCTAGCAAAATGAATCATAACACGAAGAGAAAAGGAACACGCTCGTTTGTTCCCTGAGACGAAATGCGGGACCCAGCTGCTGGAGAGTAGCACTGATTTATTACTGCAGGCTCTGGAGATTGAGGTCCTGAAATGGAGGTGTGGGCAGGGCACATCCTCTCCAGAGGCTTCCGGTAAAACCAGTTTCTGCCAGTTTGCAGAGGCCACCCACACCCTCTACCCCAGCAGACCAACCAGTGTCTCCCGTCCCTGAGTCCCCCTCCATCTTCACGGTTCCCTCTTTGGCCTCATCATTCTCTTTTAAGGCTTATTTATTGATTTTTATTTTACATGTATGATGAGTGCTTTGCCCGTGTGTGTGTCTGCGCATCACATGTGTTTCTGATGCCTGAAGAGGTCAGAAGAGAGTGTGGGGTCTCTAGGAACTGGAGCTACACGTGTAGTTATGAGCCCCCGTGTGGGAACTGGGAGCTACACGTGTAGTTATGAGCCCGCTGTGGGAACTGGAGCTACACGTGTAGTTATGAGCCCCCGTGTGGGAACTGGGAGGTCCTCTGCAGGAGCAAGTGCTCTTACCCACTGAGCCATCTCTCCAACCCCACTTTTGTTGTAGGCTGGCCTGGAACTCACAATCCTCCTGCCTCAGCCTTCCGAGTGACAGGACAATAGGCCTGACCAACACACCCCGCCTGCCTCCCTCAGGTACGGTCATCTGATGGCTTTGACCCCATTCAGATAATCCAGTACATTTTCCCATGCCAAGGCTCTGTGCTTAGGCCACCTGCAATGTCTCTGTGAAGGTTAATTTTGTGTTTGGCTGGGGCACCAGGCATTTGGAGAAAGTTCCTCCAAGTGTGTCTGTGAGGGTCATGAGATAAACATTTGAGTCTGGGGAATGACTGCCTTCGGTGTGGCGGGCCACTTCTAGTCAGCTGATGATCTCGATAGACATGAAGGAATTATCTACATCAAATAACATGGCATCCATGATGCCTTTGGATGTGAACTGAAATATGGAACCTTCCCAAGTCTGGAGCCAGCATGCTTTCAGATCAGAGCTACCCATGGTGCTCTCCTGGTCTCTAGTGTGCAGAACTTGACACCTCATGCATATGTGGCCTCACAGTTGTTCCTCATCTCGAAGCCTATGGGCTCCACCTCTCTGGGGAACCCTAAGAGCAAGCAAACTGGTCACTGGGCATGTGGACATCTTCCTGCTGACCATGTACAGGAAAGTCCGTCAGGACATTATTACAGCTCCATAAGAAAATTACAGAGCAGAACAGGGGAGTCTGTGGGGTTTACAGTCTGTCTGTAGTTGGAGATTGGGGACAGGGTCCTTCCTTAACCCTTCTGGGCGTTTGGCCCCTTTCTCCTGGTGGGAAATTTGAACATAGGCATACTAGTTGGTTTTTATTGTCAACTTGACCCAAACTCGTGTCACATGGGAAGAAAGAAACCTCAGTTGAGGAACTGCCTAGTTCATATTGCCTTATAGGCATGTCTGTGGAGAATTTTCTTGATTGCCACTCGATGCAGGAGGGCCCACTGTGGGCAGTACCAGGGGCAGGCGATCCTGATCTGTATAATAAAGCTGGCTAAGTAAAAGCCAGAGAGTAAGAGAGTAAACAGTGTCTTCTCCGTGGTCTCTGCCTCTAGGTTCTTGGCTTCCCTCTCTGATAAACTGTAACCTGTAAGAGGAAATAAACCCCTTCCTCCCCAAGCTGCATTTGGTTATGGTGTTTAGTACAGTAATAGAAGACAAACCAAGGTGTAGCAAATGCATTGGGGCCACTTGGTGGGCCACTGTAGTATGGGGTGGACTGGTGTACTCATCTGCATGTGAACACAGTCTGTGTATTCCCTGTGTCTCATGTCTGGATGCTCTGACATAGCCTGAGGGAGAGGAATAGGAGGCTGGGGTGAAGGTGCCTCCTCAGGCTGCAGGAGCAGGGATACCCCTGCTGTCCCATCACCTCCCTCCCTACCCAGGGTCTGTTTTAGAACCTTCCATAACTCTGTTTCCACCCTCAGAATCAACTTCTATTCCTGGTGAATTCAGAGCCCTTGACTGGGCAGAGTCCACTTAACAGCAATGCCCCTGGTACAGGCAGGGCAGACTGGCAGTGTGGACACCCACCTGGGCCAGGAGAGCCGGGTCCTTCTCCTTGAGGAGCTATGGGGAAGGGGCAGGGGTGAGGATCCAGTTCTGAGATCCTACTGGAAAACTAGAGAAATAGAGAAATGGTGGGCAAAATCGGCTGGTCACTGGCCAAGTTGGCTCCGTCTAGACAGGAGTGCTGACTTAAGTGTGGGATCATGAGGGATGACAGCTGGCTCTGTACTCGAGAAGTTCATGATGTCTACTGCTAGCACTGGCCGACGCATGGCACCGGTGGAAGTGTCTGGCTCTGAGCGGCCTCACATTGTCCCACCTTAAAGGCTGGGGGTGTCCCTGAGGGCTGGCATCTCCATTCCACATTGCCGACAGGCCCGACCCTGATGTGTCGTTCAGATGGCTGACTCTGAATCTAGTCTGCTCAGGGGCCGTCAGGAGTCAGATGTGGTCATCCAACATGTCAGGGGCGGCTGGACGGCAGTTCCAGGGTGTAACGACCTCAGCTGAGTTTCCACAGTGGGGCTGACTGGGAAAATGGTTGTTGAAGGTGTTTTTTTTGTCACTTCGGTAGTGTTATGTGTGGGTAGAAGGCTCATGCAGGGGGCCTTAAATCTAATCAAAAAGGGGTTTGTTACTCCCATGATATTTGTGTCATGATTGGACCTGTATATTTTACAGGCAGGTCCCTGCTGTGGGCCTCAGGGTTCATGATAGTTGGTGATGTTGATCTTTTCCTACTCTGGTAGTGAACAGAATACCTTACAGCACCACAAATACTGGTCAGTGGGGGGTAAAGCTTCTGGTTGGGCACCAGCTCGTTCTTTCTGTGTTTGATGGCATAAGTAAGTTATATTGTCATCGGTAAAGCCTCGTGGAGGGTAACCAACAGCCTTGGCAATAGCTTGAGACACTTTGGGGGTCTACGGAACTGTTGGCCAACAGCTCAGCATAACGTCCGCAGGTCCGGCACCAGAGGTTTCACCTGGTGGCGTAAGGTGTTCCTCTAGACTCAGGATCTCTTCAGAAGAGGAGGACAGATTGTAAAAGCCAGAGGTGGTGTTTGACTCCGAGGAGACGGAGTCTGCTAGACACAGCAGGGATGATATACGCTTGGATTCACAGAGGCTGTGAGGCCTGCACAGTCTCAACCAGGCAGGATGCAGTACCGAGTCAGGGAAGTGGGCACAGAGTCCCATCCCTAACCAAGACGCGATTCGCAGCTGATACCCATGGGGAAGGGGAAAATCAGTGTTCTCTAATGGACTGTTACTGGGTCTCAACCACATGGCAGACCCTATGCCCAGGAATAGTTGGCCAGAACAAAACGGATTCCAATTATTTTTCTTTGTGTGTGCGTGCACACGGTTTGTTTTGTTTTCTGTCTTGTTTGTTTTGACTCCTTTTGTTTTCTTTACTTATTGAGAGTGAGCAAGAAAGAGCGAGGGTGAGAGAGCATGAATTTGGATGGGTAGGAAGGTGAGGAGGATCTAGGAGGATCTAGGGAGAGGAAAGAATATGATTAATATAAACTGTATGTTAAATCTTTCTTTTTAAAGGTGGCTTCTGGTGACTGTGATCAGCTGGAGAGCTGTGGATCTATCTGTTCCCAGTGAGAGAGGTCCTGGCTTTGGGAGGAAGGTGTGTGTGTGGAGAATTCTCAGCACTCTGCATCTTGGCCACTAGAAGAAACAAGCGTGCTAGGCCCCAGGAGACCTCAGCTAGACCACAGGCCATGCTATCCCGTTGCTTCCCGAGAAGCATTTGGGACACACTTGTGCTAGCAAACGGATCCTTGCTGATTTGATTCATATTTTAACAGGCAGCTGTATCATCTGTGGCAGCTCTGTCTGCAGGGACCGCGGGCTCACAGATGTTCCTTCTCTGCCAGGAAATCTGCAGTGGTTCTCAGGAGTCCTCCCTCAGGAGTGGTTCTAAACCATAGGCTGTGTTCTTGGAAGTTCCTGCAGGGACCAAGGAAGGGAGGTGGGAGGAAGAGGAGGAAGGATAGAGGGGAGAAAGGAGGAAAAGAAAAAAGGAGGGAAGGCTAGAGGAAAGAAGGAAGGAGATAAAAGAGGAGGGATAGAGGAAGAGAAGGAAGGGGAGAGCAGGAAGGGAGAGAGGGAGGAGGGAAGAACAAGGAGGCTCTACCACCAAAGGATGCTTCAGCTTTACCAATTCCTTGGGCCTATTATTCGGCAACCATTTCTGAGCGCCCCCTGGGGGCTGCCCTGGGTGAAACCCTCCCTGTAGAATTTTTGCTTGCAGTCTGACCCAGGCTCTTTCAGTTTCCTCCAGGCCTGGAAATGGCTATGACCTGCCATCTCTATCATACATAATGAGGGATTCTGACGACATCATGCCTGTGTGTGATGGGGCATCTCAGCTAAGGATGGGTTTCCCTGTGGGTGCTGTGTGGTGGCCTCTGGGAGAGCTCAAGGCTAGTGCTCAGAGTCCCTGGAAAGACCACAGACACAAAGGTACCCTAGTTTCTCTCCTTAGGGGCCCCATCAGGAGTCGAGTGTCAGGGACATGTTCCTGCAGGGCAGTTAGGCACATCAAGGCCACCATGGTCATCTTGGAGGGCATCAGGCAGTGTCCCTGATTCTGGTCTCTTCCCCTCATACTGATGTCCTGGGAGCCGGCCTTCTGCATAGCTGCTCATCTCTCTTACGCACTCCCCAATACCTCCTGGGCTCCATGGCTCAGGTCCCTGGGGTCACATGAGGATTCCAGCTTGAGCAAAGGTATCAGTCTAGGTTTGGGGGTTACAGCCACTGCAAAAACTGCACATAGCCAACACAGGCCTGACCCCAGCTCTGGTTCTACACGTTGGGCACAAGCCCAGAGGACCAATGTTTGGTGGCAACAGGAGACTCTAGCTGTTCTCCCTGGGTGCCTGCCTGGGGGTCCCCAATTTTGGCAGCGAAGGCCTTGGCATCAGAGTTTGCCAAACAGTCAGGGAGGTGTAGGTCAGCCCGTGGCTGCATTGCAATCCAAATTCGGGTGGGGATCTGAGGCAGATTGAGAGATGCCTATGTGTAGCAACCATTAACTACCAGGTAACAGATTTGATTAATTTTGTGCCTGGAGGTTTTTTTAGGTTTTCTTCCCCCCTCCTCTTTTCCTAAAGAATCAGAGAAAACAAAATATTTTTCTAATTAAATAAATCTACGGTGCTCGCTAATGGAGCCCGTCTGTGGGCTTGTGACAGGGCAGGGGGAGCTGTGGAATAATGATTTTATTTTTTCATTAAATAGAATTATAGGCAGTTACTCAAAGCAGCGCTGAGCCTAATTGAAAGAAACCCATTTCTTCTTAATTTACTTTCACGGTTTTGGATGATAAAAGAGTGTGTTCGTTGGAAAATTAAATAAAAAACACAACACAAAGAAAGGACCCTGTTTAGGTAATTTTCTCCCCTGTCCCCAGGCTCAGGTGAGGAAAAGGGAGACTTAGGCTGTCAGGGGATCCATCTAGGGGTCCTCTGGGTAGAGGAAATCTAGCAGCTGCAGCTGGAGATCCCATGTCCTCCCTGTTTTGAGGGGTTCCGGCTCAGTTCCTGTGGATGCATTCAGCCCCATCTGGTCAGCACGGGCTGTGCCATTACGGGTGTTCTGCTTGGGCTTCTGTCCTGCTTCTCTGGCAACTGGTCTACCTTTAGGAAGTGGTCTCCACTCCCGGGAATGGTGGAGGTGATTGCAGTCCTGATGTATGGGACCGTGGGGTCAGGCCTGGAGTCATCCGGGACTTGGTAAGTCCAGTGTCCACTGAGAGCTCCCAGCTCTGTGTCCAAGCTCTGGCCATATTTTCCACAGTCCTTCTGCCCACTCATTCCAACTGCCCAGTTGCCATGGCTCCCCTGTTCCAGGCAGTCCTCCTGGGTCAGCATCTCTCCTGTACTCATGCCCCAGCTCTTTGTGAGTCCAGATCACAGGGTGACCAAGATCACCCACCATCCTAGCCTATTTTTCGGGAGTGTGTGGAATATGTGCCTACAAAGACACAGGCGACTAACAAGGCCCTGGACCATTCTGGCTGTGAACCTACCCTGCCTTTCTCTTACCTGTCAGGCTGTGGAGGCTTCAGAAGGGCGGAGCCAGGCAGAGGGCTGCTCTGCCTTGAATAGCCAGTGTGACAATGCCTGGATTCCCTGACCCTCCTCGGATTCTGGTCTCTCAGGATCCTCCCAGCTCTGTTTCCTTGCAGAGCCTGGCCACCTGGCTGTGCCTTAGGGTCACCTCTGGGTGAGGTCCTAGCTGACTCCCTGGGGGCTGCAACTGCTAAGATCTGTTTCCATTCACAGCTCCTGCTACTTTGTACACTAACTGCTTCCCAGGAAGGGCCTGGTGGCCCAGATATAATGTTTCCAGTCTGTGAACCCTCCAGGTTTACAGTTCTTCCTCTACCCCTGCTCTAGTCTGTAACCACCAGAGGGCCTGGCCCTTGAGGCGGTGTAAACCTGGGTTGGGGTGATCTCCAACAGACTGAGCATAGCCATTGCAGTCTAACCAAGGTGAAGCTGTTGAGCCGGCAGGAAGGCTCCCTGCTCAAGCTGCTCTTTGCTACTTATTGGCGTTTATTAAGTGCCCGTTATTTATGGGGCTGGAGAGATACTTCAGTTGTTAAGAGCACTTGCTGCTCGCTCTTCCATAGGACCTAGGTTGGATTCCCAGAACCCACATGGTAGCTCACAATCGTCTGTAACTCTGTGCCTAGGAGATCTCCCTGTCCTCTGAGAGCACTGGTTATGCACATAGTACACAGATACACATGCAACCAAAACCACCTACACACATAAAAACATTTAAAAGTCACCTGTTGTGTTCCCAGCCCAAAGCTGGATTCCGAGACCTGGGTGGTGGCGGCGGCTACCTGTACTAGAGAGGGAGGAGATTGTCAAACCTCCTATCTGAAGAGAACTGCAGGGACTCCCGGGTCCCCGTCTCTTCCCACAAATCAGCCCAGTTCCAGACAGACACCTTGCTGACCACGTGGCAGGCATCCATTGTCTGCAGACAGGATGGTGTCCAGAGTGAGCCTTTAAGAGGAGATGGTGAGATAAGGGGCCTTCTCCCCAACAGTGGGATCCAGATGAATCCTTTGAAAAGCGGCTCCCCATGCCGACCTTGTCTCTGCTGCTGCCCTGTGAGAACAAGGTGTGCGTCCCCTCTGGAGGACACAGCTCTTCAATGCTAGTCTTTCTAGACTGGGGCTTCTTAGAGAATCTTCCCTCTTGGTCTAAGAAAAATTTAATATGACCCTGGGAATATACGTATATAAGTCGAATATTTACTGTTGGGAACTATGAACCTCCAGGTCTTGAATTTCCTGTAAACAACTTGTTGTGCTTGCAGCTGCTCTGAGCAAAACAGCTTGTTTTTCCTGTGTTTGCAGCTGCTCTGAGCACGAGACCCTCAGGAGTTCCTGATGGCAGGGAGTGGTTTCTGGTGGGTTTGGCTGTGGGGCACGGCTATCAGTTAACGATCACTGTATAAGCTTCCCCTGGCCACAATAAAGGGGGCATTCCTGTTTCAAGGACGACCCGTGTCTCTGTGTGTCTCAGTGTGTTTAAATCTCCAGGCCCGTGCCTGGCTCATGAATGGTCCTGTAGTGCAGGCTCCACAATAGAGGAGTAGTGCCGTACTGTCACGTAGTACAGGCGGGCAGTACAGCTTACAAAAACTAAAGAAATTTGTTGTTTTAAAATAATTAGGTATAAACGTAATTTTAGTAAAGATGGGAACACATTTGCATACTAATGAAATGGATGTACCTACTAATGAAACAGATGTGTTGTTTATTCCTCTGTGTGTGTGTGTGTGGTGTGTGCATGTGTGTGTGTGGTGTGTGTATGTTTGTGGTGTGTGCATGTGTGTGCAGGTGCCTATGCCCATGGGCACGTCTGTAGGGAGGCCTGAAGAGGATACCCATGTCCTAGTCTACTGCTCCCCACCCTAGTCCCCAGAGAGAGTGTCTGCTTCTCTCTGAACCTGGAGGGATGTTTGGTGAGACCGGCTGGCCAAAGAGTCTGAGAGATCCTCTTGTCTACAGCGCCCCCCCCCCCAACACTGCTATAGGATTGTAGGCACATGGCCACACACAGCTTTTCCACAGTGCTGGGCTCTGAACTCAAGTCTTCACGCTGTGCGGCAAGTGCCCTTACCCATGATCATCTCCCCGACTCCTTGTTTACTCCTACAGGAATCTGGCTGGGTTTGTGCAGGACACAGAGTGTCTTCAGTGTCTTTCAGAGTTGATGGACACTTGGTTTTTAGTTCTTAGTGCTGAGAACTCTGCTTGGCATAAATATGCAGTACACACGGCAGAATGTTTAGGCTCCTTTCAGAAATAGATGGAGATTTTGTCTTACTCCTAAGTCAAAATTCATTGAATGATTTTTTGTTCCTCGTGAAACTCAAGTCATCAACTCAAATAGCAACGTTTGAAGTCAAACACTCTAACACAATCCAGTCCAAAGATACGCTAATTTGATGTTGGGTGCTGAAGAATGAGAATGGGAAAGTATTGAAAGTCTTCATTTTCTGCAACTTACACCCCCTCTCCGCTTTCTGAGACAAGCTGGATTCTAACTTTCTGTGTAGCTGAGGCTGGCTTTGAACTCCCGATTCCCTGCCTCTACCTCCCAAGCTCTGAGATCACAAGTGTGTACCACCACTGTCAGCATGTTTCTGCAATGGCTGAAAGGTGTTTATGTAGAGAGAAAACACTCTTCAGTCCTAACATCAAATAGTTCCTAACTGCCGGGTGGTGGTGGCGCACGCCTTTAATCCCAGCACTCGGGAGGCAGAGGCAGGCGGATCTCTGTGAGTTCGAGGCCAGGCTGGTCTACAAGAGCTAGTTCCAGGACAGGAACCAAAAAGCTATGGAGAAACCCTGTCTCGAAAAATCAAAAAAAAAAACCAAAAACCAAAAACCAAACAAACAAATAGTTCCTAACTGAACTGGGGACATTTCAGGCGGCCCTCCTTGGTGTCCTGTGATGGTACGTGAAGTGTGGCGTGCACAGAACTGTGGGGATGTCATGGATGTGACGTGGTTAAGCACTACCAGAAATACCTTGGGTTCAAGACACACTTGACTTTGAGCTAATTTTTAGTCATTTTGTTTTACTGTTGCCCCCCCTTTTTTTTTTTTTGTGACCCCGTTTGCTGTTATGAGTCAGGGTTGTGACTGCCAGCTTAGGAAGCCGTGATCTGGATGGCAGCCTTCCAGAACTGATAGAGACAGAGTTCTCTTGAGAGTCACCAGGCTTGGTTTGTGGCCCTGGTGTATGGGCCTATCCAATGTGACAGCCATGCTCTCCCAGCCGTGTCCCTCTATGTCACTGATTCGACAGACAACAAACATGGCTGAACAGCACTGAGTGCAGGAGACCATGAGTGCTTTTGGGGGGTACAGGGCAGAAAGGAAAGGGCAGGACCTTAGGGAGAGGATAGAAAAATGGCAGGTTCAAGGAGCCAGGACAAGGAAGGCCTGTGGCTATGAGAGTTGGGAGGAGCCTCAAGCTGTGGCTGGCCTCAAAGTGGGGCCTTTGGATGTTTGCCCAGTCATCTGCCCAGGGCAACAGTGACCCTGTTTACCAGAGATCCTCCAATACCTTCCATTCGTCTGGCTTCTATGGGGTAGGGCATAGCCCTACATTCTGACCATGGCACCTAAATTATAAGAAAGATCCTTATTTTTCCATGTAGGGCAATATCATGACACCCCCACTTCTCATCATAGAACCGGGGAACTGGCTTTTCTCAGTCCCATCCAGGAATATTGAGGACGCTCTTTGAATCTTGGTGCCCCAGACTCATCTACACATCCTTCCAGGGGGCTCCAGCCCCCCACCCCAGGGGGGCAATTAGGAGAGTCAGCCTCCCTAGCCAGCTGTGGGTGTTTGTCCGGGGCATGATGAACGCGAGAGGTCATCTGCAGGGCAATGACAAATGTCCCTCTCGTTCACAGCCTCTCTTTGGAATCCTCTAATACTCCTCGAAGGTGAAGTTCCATTTTTCCCTGTAATCACAGTATTAAACTTTAATATCCAATATTAATAAAACATACTCTCCCTGATAGAGCCCGCAAGGCTGGGAGTGAGCATGCGAAAGATGCCTCCCCCCCTCCCCCCCGTTGTGTGGGAACCAGGGGCAGTGGTGCTGGAAGAGGGTTTGTGGGGGGCATGCTGAGGAGCGGCATCTGTCTGCTGGTGGAGGTTTTGAAACCAGGCTCTTTGGAAGGGTGGGCAGGAATGTTGGGTCTCATGTGCACCAGGTGTGGCCCCTTAATCTGCAGCGGGGAGTGAGCAGAGCCAGTATCCTGCAGTAGCCGACTTTCCAGCTGAGGGCCTTACAGGAAGAGGGTGAGCCCTTCTACCCTATCCACTGTGCCCCAGTCCTGGTTAGCTACTGGGGTTGCTGGGCAATGTTTTACTAAGTTGGGGTGCTCCTAAGGTACTTTTGCCTAGGACACTGGTGCAATGGAAACGCCCAGGAACCCCCTCTTCACTTTGCTTTTCTATCTGTCTCACCTGGCCTCATCTCAGGGGACACCTGTCCACTATGGCCTCATCTCAGGGGACACCTGCCCACTGTGCGTTACTGTTTTCCAACCCCTCAGGATCCCCTCCCCCCAGGGGTTCCCTGGAACTGACCTGTGGGCTTGTTGATGGCATGTACGCCGGCCCCTTTGCCCTTCAGGGTGTGTGCACAGTCTGAGGATGCTGGCTGCCCTGTGGTCAGGGGATCAGGCAGTGGAGGGGGCAGAGCAGATCTAACGAGGAAACTGCAGCTCCCACAGGGCATTGCCATCTGCATCTAGGACCTGGGTGGTACCAGAGTAGCCAGCAGGCACCGTGGAAGGGACCTCTGTGTGGACCAGAGGCCTCTGTGGTGGCTGCTCATGCTGACTTGATTCTAGCATGCTTTGTTTCTCCCAGGCAAGGCTGTGTGGCAGGGAATTGTAGGAAAGACGTGAGTCCAGTTGACCCTGCCAAGGTGAGTTGGTGAGGTGCCTGCGCTGGACTCTTGTTCTCAAGAACCTCGTTTATAGGCTTGCCTATTGGCCAGAGGTATATTTGATCTCCAGACCAGTTCTCCTGGTACACCAAAGGTCATTTCCAGACAATGAAGATTAGTGGCGAATTCGAGTCCCTGTATTTCCAGGTGAGGCCCTGCTGTGACGGCAGCTACTCCTTTCGGCTCCGGGTCTGTGGTGCCATGTGATTTGTAATTTATGCCCTTTCTTCGGTGACTTTTCTGCTTCAAATGGCCCTGTGACTGGGGAGATGGCTCAGTGGATAAACAGTTGCCGCACCAGGCTAGGGACTGATGTCTAGATCCCTAGAACCTGTCTAAAAGCTGTGCGGAAATAGAGGCCTACCTATAACCCCAGAGATCTGGCGGCAGAGTTGGAGATCCCTCTGTAAACGAAACGGATCACGGCAAGGAAGAGCAGGGCACCGACCTCTACCCCCACGTGCACTTGTACACGTGCGTGTCTCAGACCGTGCAGACATGCATACATTTCACATACATGCAAGCAAAATATGAATAGATTCCCAGATCACCATCCCCCTGGCCTGGATGGCCTGTGGGCTGATGCAGATGTGGAGAAATCCAGACCCCGGAGCCACTTTTGGGACACCCTCATCTAACCGCCTTTGGGGGAGGGGCGGAGAGTTGTGCCTCTGGTTACCTGTGGATCCAGGACATATGTGTTGTCCTTGATTCGGTTTCTCCTCCACCGCGGCTTTCCCTTACCCCTTTCCCCCAAATGCTGGCTTTTTATGGGTATAGGGGTGCAGTTAGGGATGTCTGTGTGTGCAAGAATATAGTGTCACAGTCACTAATGGGGGCCCTACTGGGACATTCTGAGTCCTGAGCTAGTTCCTTTGACAGGGTCAAGACTTCTCACCTGGGAAGTGAGTTTACATCAAAGTGGAGCCAAGTCCCGTTCCCCACCTGCTTGCTTCCCTGCTTCCTGCCTGGGAATCAGAGAACTAGGCTGCGTGCTGTTGCTAGGATCCTCTCCTTAATAGGTACAAGAGGACCCTTCCTCTGCCACGTGGGCTTTGAGTCTCTTTGGACAGCCCCCATATACACCACACTGTCTGTCTCTGGTGTTGGGATTTTTCTAGGAGCCCCTGCCATGTTGCTGTCCCCCGGTCTGTCCATGGCATTAATATCTCTTCTAAGAAATTCCTTATTTTTTGGTAATGCATCTCAGTGTCCCCTTGAACCAGCAGCCCAACTCTGAACCTAACAAGGGGTGCAGGGTAGGAATGAAGAATAGAATCCAGGGGGGTCCAGGTCAGCAGAGATCCACTGAAGGCTTGGAACCTAAGTGCCTGCTGCCCACTGGCTCAGAGGTCAGGAGGTTGAGTGTGTTTTCCAGAGCGTGAGCCTGGAGAGGGATTGGGCTTGCGAGGAAGCCATGGACAAAGAGGTTTTGCTGGCAGTGTGTGGGAGCTGCAGCACAGGTGGGCAGGGGTGGGGTAGGGATGAAACCGATTTTGACAGAAGGGAGACTTTATCCCCTCATGTGAACCAGGGCTGGCCTTACTCTGGCAGTCCTTGTATCCACCAGGCCCAGGGTCACAGTATCTAGAGACTTCCAGGAACCCGACTTCCTCCTAGCCAAACCCAGGTTTTTGTGGCTGTAAACCCTGGATCAAGGGTTCTGAATTTAAAATCCTAAGTCCAGGTATATGAGGCCTTATCCTGGGGGCTTGGCTGGCTGGTGGGTAGGAGGGAGCGGCACAAGGGCCAGACTCTGGAGGGGCAGGAAGGGTCCAGCCGCCCAGGAGTCATCGGACACACCCTGGAACGTGAGGATCACTGGTGAAACTGCAGTTGATCAAAGTTTTAACTCCAGCCTCTCAGCTCATCACCTAAGAGTGTGAACTCCTAGTGGAAGGTGTGTTCTGGCTATTGTCCTATGTGCCCCCATG
Organism: Microtus oregoni; assembly: GCF_018167655.1. NCBI lineage: Eukaryota > Metazoa > Chordata > Mammalia > Rodentia > Cricetidae > Microtus > Microtus oregoni. Next base: position 1,630,780 of record NW_024544727.1, on the reverse strand, counting down.
CCTGCTGGGACATTCCTTCCCAGCCTGGGCCACAGAGCAGCCAACCTGGATCCTACAAACAGAAGCCACAGAGCTGCTGACTACTCTGTCTGCAGCCCAGCTCTCTCTGTAGCCATCTTTCTTCCTTCTGGATTTGGACTTCTGTTTCTTGAAGGACGTCCCTGGGTCACTGGTCTCAGCCACTGGTCAGGTGGGTTTTCAGAAGCAGGTGCATGTGTGTGTGTGTTGGCATGAAAAAGTCATTTGGCTTCCATGTATCCACTAATGTGAAATTTAAGATTAATTATGATTCCCACAGAAACCCCATTATGTAAACATCATCATTTTCTCCTGAAGGGCTGTGCTGGGGTCTGGAGGCCTCTCCTCCATCTCCAGGGCATTATCTGTTAGGCAACTTTGTCAGACACAAACACGGAGTCCCTGAACAAGGAAAGCTCAGGGACCTGCAGGGGAAACCGTGGTCCCCACTACATGCTTAGAAACAGCATCAAGGTGCCTTTCAAAGCCTCGAGAAAGCTGAGAAGGAATCAGAACTCCATTAACAACATCACAGAGCACACTGCACCACTGTGGTCACGGGACAGACAGGCTGTGAAGCTGAGCAGGGTGCGGAAACTTGACATACAACTGTATCTGCACTAGCGGGGCCCGCCTGTGTCCTGGATGTCCCAAGGGACAGATGGGGGTTAGTCTCCCTGCTCTGGGACTCCAGGTTCCCTCTAGGAACTCTTCACAGAAGCAGGGCAACATCATGCAGTGGACGCTGGGGGGAAGGTCACCTTGGGACCAGCAGGCTGTCTGCACAGAAGAGGAGCCCTGAGAAACTCCAGGAGGTTGCCTGGAGGGAACAGAGTGACCATGTCCACTCACTCTCTGTCTTCCTCACTGTGCTATTGCTGTAAAGACACCATGACCAAGGAAACTCTTATAAAAGAAAGCATTTGATTGGGGGGATTGTTTAACGTTTCAGAGGTTTAGCCTGTTTTTCATCGTGGTGACACCCAGGGTTCTAAATCTACGTGAGGGCTGTAGGCTGAGAGCGAGTGAGCCTGGACCTGAGATAGGCTTTCAAGATCTCAAAGCCCCCTCCCTGCCAGTGACACACTTCCTGTAACAAGGCCATGCCTACTCCAGCAAGGCCACACCTGCTAATCCTTCTAATCTTTTCAAATAGGGTCACTGCCTGGTGACTAAGCAGTCAATATATGAGCCATTCTTGCTCAAAACACCACACTGACCAAGAGCAAATCAGGTAAAGGGAACCGCTCATTTTAATGCACAGCTAAAAGATGTGTCTGGAAAACGGCCGTTGAGATCCTGTGGTCACAGGGCGTGCCTTTCAGCACACTGCTTAGATAACAAGTGTGCACGTCACACATCGCACACGCGGCTCTCCCACATTCAGGGATGCATCACGCCGTGTTTGCTTCTCCATCAGGCTAGGAGCCTTGATCCTGTGACGACAGTTGTTCTAACAGCACGAGGTGACATGATTCCAACAGAGTGAACAGAACTGGAGGGAGGCAGTTAGGTGTAAGAGGTGGCGAGGAGTAGGGGTAAACACAAGTGCGAAGTGTGTGTATGGTCGCCAGAGACACCACAACACCATTCCCTGCACACACGCGGCAGAGCCTCCCTTCCCACCCACCATGGCCTCACTGTGGTTCTTAGTTTGCATTTCCCTGACTGTATTTCACACAGCTGCCGACCGTTCATGTGCTTTCTTCAGAGAAATATCTGTTTGGGCCCTTTGTCCATTTTTAAATTGGGTCATTTGTTTTCTTGCTGTTGTTTATGCTGGACATCAACCCTTTTCAGACGTGCTGTTGTGAATATCATCTTTCATTGGTCAGACGGTTTCTTTACTCTGTGGATCGTTTTCTTTGTTGGGTGGAAGTTTCCCAGATTGATGTGACCCCCTTTGAGTTGGTTGCTTTTTGCTATTTATGATTTCTCCTTGAAAAAAAAAAATCAGGCTTGGGAAATGACTCAGTGGTAAAGCACCTGACAAGCAAGTTTGAGGACCTGAGTCCAAATTCCTAGAACTCAGTTCAAGCTGCGGCAAAAATCAGCTCTTTGGGACTATACAGGCTTACCTGGCTTTTGTGATCCATCATGCCCACCGTGAGAAACAGGGAGGAGACACAATAGGGGCTTATTCATGATGGTACCTTGGAGTATGAAATGCTCCCACAGGCTCAGAAGGTTGCTGGGTCTCTGGACGATGGTATGATTGAAAGGCATTTAGCATCCCCCCCCCCCGTGTGTGTCTGTCTGTCTCTTTCTCTCTGTTCTGTCTCTGTCTCTCTCTTTCTCGTTCTGCTCCCTCCCTCTCTCCTTGACTCCCAAGCAGTGAGCATCCTGGTTCCACTATGTTGTTCTGCCTTAGGTCGTGAAGCAGTGAGGGCCAGTCATCTATGGATTGAGATCTCTTTAACTCTTAGCCAAGATATCTTCCTTCCTTAAGCCAATTTTCCTCAGGTATTCTGTCACAGTAATGAAAAACTGATTAACACATGTGGTGACCTTGGAGTGAGGCCATAGGTCCCTCCCCCATCTCAGCCTTGTATCTGCTGCTGAGAGCACAGTTGTGGAGACACCTGCTCTGGCCTTTTTTTTGTGGTGTGTGTTTGTTGACGCACATGGCAATTCTGTTCACTGTTTTTGAGAGATTACCATGCTGTCTTCTATACTGGCTTATTCATTTCCCATCTTCCTCAGCATGTGAAGACAGGAGTGAGGTACCTGCCAATTTCCCGGTCGCTGTGCCTAGATTCTCTCCAGGTGTGGCTGACACTCTCATCTTCAGCAGGAATGCCCTGTAGGCCTTGGATCTTGTCTGTCTCAGCAGAGTTGAGAATGCTCAGATGATGGGTGGTGACTGCAGAGGCTGGGGTGGGCATCTTGCTGCCTTCACCCTGTGCAGCCTCCACAAAGACCCTTCTCCAAGACTTCATGAGAACACTGGGCCAGAGGTATCCAGACTAAGGTCTCTCCTAGCCTGGTGTCACAGAAGGGACGGCGATCTAGGAGGGAACAGATGAGGTCTCAGTTCCTGTGAGAATATTGTCTGTATTTCATAGAACTTTGCACTGCTTGTTCAGAGACCAAAGTGCCTAGTAGGGTTTGAGCTCCTCCCTGTGATTAGGAATAGAGTATAGGAATTTTCTTTTTTTTTCATTTTGGTTATTTTATTAAGACATCATTTAATATTAAAATTAACCATTGAAATATATGTTATTAAGATGGCTAACAGAGGAACAAAATGCAAAACCAAATCCCAAACAGTAAATATTAAGTGTAGACAGGCTGTAGAAAAACTGGATCACCTTCACACTGCTGAGGGAGATGGGAAATGAATAAAGCCAGTACAGAAGACAGCATGGTAATCTCTCAAAAACAGTGAACAGAATTGCCATGTGCGCCAACAAACACACACCACAAAAAAAAAAAAAAAAAGGCCAGAGCAAGTGTCTCCCCAGCTGCGCTCCCAGCAGCAGAGCTTCTAACACCAAAAGGAGAAACAGTTTAAGTGTCCATGAATAGACTAGAGGAGGAACAACCTGTGTGGAGTCAGCACATTGGGATATTACTCAGGATTAAAAGCACGGGACTGCCGGCCGGTGGTGGTGCACGCCTTTAATCCCAGCACTCGGGAGGCAGAGACAGGTGGATCTTTGTGAGTTCGAGGCCATCCTGGTCTACAAGAGCTAGTTCCAGGACAGGCTCCAAAGCTACAGAGAAACCCTATCTCGAAAAACAAAACAAAAAACAAAAAATAAAAGCACGGGACTTAGGTCACTACGCCATGGAAGAACTTTAAGAACACTAGAACTTACGGAGACAGAGGTGGAGGGCTGGCTGCAGGGGTGGAGGAGTTCATGTTTAATGGGGACAGAGTTCCAGAGTTCTAGCTTGGGAAAGTGCAAGGCTCTGGGGATTTAAGCAGTCATACAACATGAATGTACTTTTTGTTTTGTTGTTTGAGATGGGGTCATGCTGTGAAGCTGTGACTGACATAGCACACACTTTGTGGTCCTGCTTAGCCTCACACTCAGGGCAGTCCTCCTGCCTCAGTCTCCCCAGTGTTGAGGTTACAGGTGTTTCTCATCGTGCTTGGCATTTGTGAAAGAACTTAATGCCACTGAACTGTTCACTCAAGAATGGCCAGTATAGTAACTTTAAAAATTGTTTTTCTTTTATGTGTATGGGTGTTTTGCCCATATGTATGTCTGTGTACCACATGTGTGCAGTATGCACAGAATCCAAAAGTGTTAGATCCTCTGGGACTTGGAGTAGCATACTGTTTTAAGTCATGATTTGAGTGCTAGGAACCAAATCCAGTCCTCTGAAATAACAGCCAGTGTTCCTAACTGCTAAACTATCTTTCTAGTATTATATCTATATATCTATATTATATGTGTGTTTTATATATAACACATATATGATATATATATATACAAACACACATATATCTCACAATTACAAAAATGTAACCAGACTATTGTTTAGTCCTCAAAATTTTCTGTCCTTCAAGTTACATACTTGGCCAAATCCCCTGAAAATTCTCTCCTCCTTCCTGTCTACCACAGGCAACCCAAGATGAGATTCCTGTCATGTAGATTAGTTTACACTCTTTTGGGGTTTTCCAGGAGTGTAAGTGTGTCCCCCAAGGTCCAGATTCTTTTTCTCAGCCTAATTGTTCTCTGATGCACTTGTGTTACTAGGTACTGGTAACTTTCTGTTATTTAATATCCACCCCTCTAAACCGCCTGTCTGTAATCCACACATATTGTGTGTCTAGAGTGTATAGTCAAGTACTTACTGCACACGATATCCACGGCTCACTCCACACTTGTCCAGTTCTGGCAGGCCACAGGATGCTGTCCACCAGCCTTTTCTGTTCTTTGTCTGAGTGGTCACCAGTGTTTCTCTCAGCTGCTCAGAATACTTATGGGCACCCTTCTGGGTGAACCTTTTCATGTGTTGAACAAATACCTAGGTAAGTGTGGACTGTCTGTGTCCTTGGACAAACTATGTGGAAGATGGCAGTGCCAGCGGCCCACAGCTATAGTGACCACATACCCCAAAGTGCTGTGTGCCTTAGCAGCCCTGAGTTATATCAGCTTTTCTCATTGCACCCATCTTAAAGGCTTCTCTTATTTTATATACATTTTTATTTTTCTGCTTTTTACACTAAAGAAATTTAACTGGCAAATATGAGTTGTGTATACTTATCATGTACAGAATGTAGTTTTGAACTATGCACATTATGGAAAGATTCATTTTCCAGTCTGCTGTTTGCCAGGATTTATGTGACTCCCAGCTATGGGACAGAAATCAGTTCTACCAGGGTCTTGGTACTGCCAGATGGGACAGGAGTGGAGTATGGCAGAGCTTGAAGGTTAGAGACATGTCTAACAACTCTGGGGTGACGCTTCTGGTGGGGCTGTCCAATACCTCCAACTCAGGCCACTCATGAGTTCCCTACTTGGCCTGGGGAGGGAGCCAAGGCCCCGTGGTACACGTGGGAAAGCCAACTTGGAATAGCTATGTGATCGGCTCTGGGTCTCCCAGGAAGGAGACGCCACAACTCAACAGGCCTGGGACCCAGGGCCCAACCAGGAAGTGCCTGTGGCATACGATGCATCATTGTGCTGTCCATGGCTTCCTTTGGCTCACAGGCCAGTCCTCACCTTCAGTTTCTCCACTTCCCCGGGATGTCAGAGTGTCAAGGGTTCTGAACCTAGAATCCAGACTCTGCTCTGGAAGACAGGGGAGGGGGCTTCCCAGGTAGGAAGAGAGGGTCTGGGTAGGACTTCCCCACAGTCCTTTGTGTCTCACAGCTGCTGTGGTGAGGCCTTGGCTGGCATCTGGTAGAGAGTGGATTCATGTCCATCTCACACTCAGTCCTCTGTGAGGAAGTCATCACATGTGCGCACACGCAGGGTGAGCTCTTGCTCAAGACCCCGGAGGGGCTGGGCAGAGCTTTGGTAGCAATGTGGTTTTATAGCCTTTTTCATTTTTTGATGTTAATAGATTGTGTGTGTGTGTGTGTGTGTGCACGTCCTTGTGTGTAGGCCAGAGGCCAGTATGCCTCTCTATTGCCCTCTGCCTTGTGTTTTGAGATAGTCTCTTTGGAACTCTGATTTGGCGATCCTGGTTGAGCAGCAAGCCCCCAGGATCCTCCTCCTATCCCCCAGTGCTACCATGCACAGCTCTTTACATGGGCATTGCAGATCAAACTCAGGCCTTCACGGAAGTACACTACTGTCGGAACCACCTCCCTAGTCACCCTGGAAGCATGTGGAAGTTTGGTCTCTGCTCCCCGGAATTTGTCAGTCCAGACCCTCTCCACTTGGTCACCCTGTGGTGGCTCATTTCATTGTTTCTCTCCTGTAGTTCTGGAATTTGGGCCCAGATGTCTTCATTAACTAATGATTATTTCAGTTTCTCTTAAAAAAAAAAAATTAATCAGAGACATCCCAAGCTGCCAATCTGAGGTTTGATCAGCCACGATAAGCAGCTCGCCTACACGGTGCTGGTGGGATTCCAGCCTGGAGCACGGAAACTTGACATTCTCGACAGCCTGGAAATGTAGGATTTCCGTTTGCCTTGTAATGTGGAGCCAGCTCAAGGGAACCCATCTCCCACTTTGTAGCCCCCAGCAGGGGGCTGGCTGGGACCATATGGCTTGGCAGTGGGCTAATGTTCTCCCTGGGGTTACTTGATGCCCTTTCTCCCTATCTGTCCCGCCCCCCTCCCCAGGACGCTTCCAGAGCCCTTTCTTGGCTCCCCAGCCTGCAGGTTGCCAGTGGGCGATCTGAGTGCCTGGGCTGGCAGTCCTGTCCTCCTCCCCCTCGGAGCTCACCGGTTCTGCGCTATCATGCCCTCTATCGCCTTTGTGCAAAACGTAACCCACAAAATGCTTTCGTGGTAACCTTATCCATCGGCAGCCAGCGATAGCATCTCGCGGCCCGTGACGGGCAGGAACTCGAATGCATGGAGTTAATAACGCAGACTTTCAAAAAATGAGGCTGGCAGAGGGAGACGAGGGCGGGAATAAAAGGGGCCGGTGTGGCTGTAATTGGGACCATGTGAACTTCCTCGGAGGAGGATTAGGAGGAGAGACAGGCCTTGCCCGCGAAGATTAGTTTCAATTAGATGGGCTGGAGGCGAAAGGCCGGGCTCGGTGAAAGATTAAAACAAGAAGGAGAAAGTTTCCGCGGCGAAGGCTCCGGGCCTGCAGCGGGGGCCAGCGAGATCCGCTAATTGAAGTAAAGCGTGCACCGGGCTCGGAAGAACGGTCATTAATTGATTCGATGCTGGTCTGCTCTGAGGCCTTTCCCGGCTCGCCCCCATCCTTAACTTACTTCCAGATACTCATTTGTGTTTGAAATCAGGGGGTGGGGGCGGGGCGGGGCCTGCCCTGCCTGAGCTCCTCAGGTGGGGGAGGTGAGCAGAGGGCTGTGGTCAGCCGTCCAAACATCGGTGTGGTCACTTGGGGCTCTTGTCTTCAGCCCGGGGACACAATATGACTCAGTCTGAGGTGTTAAGATTTCTGCTGGCTGCCCTGATCACCCATCACTCGGCCCTCGAGAGGCTTCCTGGGGACCCTCAAAGAGGCTGTGTGTACCTCTTCACCTGGGTGTTTCTTTATGCTCTGAGAACTAAGCCTGCATCTCCGTCCCTCACCCCCCCCCCCCATGTTCCCATTCATGGTTCCACTTCGCTTCCCTCCATCCACCCAGCTGTCCATCTTTACGTCCACTCTCTTCTTTCCCTCTGCTTTCTCAGCAAGCTTGTCTCCACTTGAGTGTTTTGTGTCCTGAACTCTGAATGTCTGTGCACGGCTGGTGAAGCTCCATCTTAGACATTCAGGGCTAGGGACAGGAGAGGAGTGTCAGTGTCTCCTTTTCCCTGTTCCCATCTTTTCTTCCCGTTCTTCTCTGAGGCTTCGCTATCTGCCAGGTGGTTTCCTCCATCTCAAAACCTGCCTTCTTTTCTTCCTGTTGCTAAGGTGGATACTGTGACCCTCTGGAAGCTGCAGGGAAGGGAGGAGCCGGGAGTGGAGAGGTACTGAAGGAGTCTGGTCCTTGGGCCTTGAGTTCTGGCTATGAAACAGGGCACCAGAGAGGAGCAGGACCTGGCCAGGGGATTGCGTGGCCCCTGCTGTCCTTGTTTCTCAGGGGCAGAAGAGAATCCTGGTCCTAGTTCACAGTTTCAGTCCATAGTGTCTGTCCAGCCTTTATTTGGTGAGGCCCAGGGCCCAGGGGCTGGCTGGGCTCTGCCACAGTGTGCCCTTACCAGCAGCAGCCTGTCCTGGCTAGGTGTGGCCAGCAGCCTGCATTTCACAGTGAGGCCAGCTGCTTCCAGCCCTTCCCCGGACAGCTCCCCTCGGGGGCTTCTGAGCACGTTGTGTGTGTGTGTGTGTGTGTGTGTGTGCAAGTGCGCGCGCGCACGCGTGTGTTTTATAAATCCTTCCCATTGTAATGACAGCTAAATTATGGAAAATGCATTTTCACAGCTGGTGAGAAAACCCATTAGCATTAATCAAGGACTGGGCCTCGTTGGGGATTCTCAGGCTGGACTCTGTTGGTAAAGTTATGGACGTGCTAAATAGTCATTAGTGGTCCTCGTTTGCAACGGACCGATCTTTCATCTCCCAGCACTTGGATGCCTCCCTTCCTGGGACGGAGGGAGGAGCTCTGCGCAGGGCCCCTGTGGCTGCTGTGGGCTCCACCTTGGTGTAGATGGGGCCCCTGCCTTTCAGGGACTGTTTTGGTGATGGCTATGGGGTCAGTTCAGTCACAGTAAGAAGAGGCAGCCCCACTGCACAGTGACCTCACTGGCATCAAGAAGACCTGTTCAAAGGCATGCATGAATCCAGGAGCCTTAGAGTCCCCTTGCTCATTGCATTCCGGGGTCCATGTTCCCAGCCTCATATGCGTCTCTGAGCTGGACAGCCTAGGGCATCACAAGAGCGCTGGATTGAGGGTATAGAACAATGCCCTGGCTGCCCAGGTCTGAAACTCAGCACTGGTCCTTGGGTCTTGAGTTCTAGCTATGAAACAGGGCATCAGAGGAGCTGGACCTGACCAGGGGATGGCGTGGCCCCTGCTGTCCTTATTTCTCATGCCAGGGTAACTTTTTATGTGTGTGAGCTGTATGTGTGTGTGTGCACACACGTGTGAGGGCACTCGAAGGCCTGGAGAGAACACTGAGTGCCTTCCCCTCTCTGTATTATTTCCTTGAGACGGTGCCTTTCACTGACCTATGCTCACTGACTCTGCTAGGCTGGCCGACCCATGAGCTTCGGGGATCCACCCATCTCCGCCTCCCACTGCTGGGGTTCCATGCACACACCACCACCTTTACATAGGTGTTAGGGATATGAAACTGGGTTCTCATGACTGCATAGCAAGCATTCGCACTACTGAGCCTGCTCACTAGTCTCAGCGTTTGATTGTGGAACACCTTCCGTGCACGCAAAGAAAGAACAGCAGGTTCAGTTCCAGTATCCTCCTCTCTGAGAATTCTCTCCAATATCCAGAAACACAGGCAACTTACTGAAACACATCAGTTGGGCCCAGGTAGGTGGCTTCTCAGGGCAGCCAGCTGGTCACTCCCACACTTCTTTGAGTCTCCCCCACACTTTTCTCTGTGGCAGTGTATGAAGGTGGATATAAATGAGTTGGTGTACACACACACACACACACACACACACACAGATATGTAAGTACCTGAGAGCAGTCTGCACACACACACATACACACTCACACACACACACAGATATGTAAGTACCTGAGAGCAGTCTGCACACACACACACACACACACACACACACACACACACAGATATGTAAGTACCTGAGAGCAGTCTGCACACACACACACACACACACACACACACACACACAGATATGTAAGTACCTGAGAGCAGTCTGCACACACACACACACACACACACACAGATATGTAAGTACCTGAGAGCAGTCTGCACACACACACACACACACTGCACACAGATATGTAAGTACCTGAGAGCAGTCTGCACACACACACACACACACACACACAGATATGTAAGTACCTGAGAGCAATCTGCACACACACACACACACACACACACACACACACACACAGATATGTAAGTACCTGAGAGCAGTCTGCACACACACACACACACACAGATATGTAAGTACCTGAGAGCAGTCTGCACACACACACACACACACTCACACACACACACACACACACACACAGATATGTAAGTACCTGAGAGCAGTCTGCACACACACACACACACACACACACACACACACACACACACACAGATATGTAAGTACCTGAGAGCAGTCTGCACACACACACACACACACACAGATATATAAGTACCTGAGAGCAGTCTACACACACACACACACACTGCACACACACACACACACACACACAGATATGTAAGTACCTGAGAGCAGTCTGCACACACACACACAGATATGTAAGTACCTGAGAGCAGTCTGCACACACTCACACACACACTCACACACACACACACACACACATGCACACAGATATGTAAGTACCTGAGAGCAGTCTGCACACACACACAGACACACACACACACACACACACACACACACACACACACACACATCTATGCGTACATAGTGACCTGGGCACACAGACTAGAGCATGAACTTGGGCACATAGGGGCAGGTGTCCACCCCTTTTCACCTGATCCATCCACCAAGAGCAGACATCATCCAAACAGCACAAGCATACCAACATCCAGGTTGTTTTTCAGTCCATCCCACAGAAAGGAGAAACAGTCATCCCAGAGTTGGAGAAAGGAGCCTGGAGCATCTTGCAGTGCCCAGAAAGAAGGGAGCATTTGGAATATAAAAGGCTGGGGTGTGTTAAGGAAAATAGGCTTGTTGGGTGGAACTCCCAGCTCACTAAGTTGGGGGTAGGGAGAAAGAAAGTTGGGGGAGGGAGAGACTGCACTTTCTGGTTGAAGGAAGAGTGTGCAGCTGTTCCCCAAAGAGGTGGGCCTACCCCAAGTATCCACAAGGAGATACATGAGGCATTTCATCTTGAAGAGATGTTGGTCATGGAACTTGCCCCCTTGGACACGTGATGCTGGCCCTGGGTCACTATGGGACACCGAGGGAGCCCAGAGGCTGAGTTACCTGCTTGGGGTCTTGCAGCAGGTACCTGGGGTCTGCCAGGTCTCATCCATTTATAACCAGCACAGGGGTCACCCCTCACTGCTTACAAGACAGTGTTTTCTCAGGAAGACTTCCAACTTCAGTGCAAGTTGGAAACTTCTTGTGGGAAGCGGAGATGCCTCTGGGTTTTCAGAGCTGGTATCCATGGGGCTCAGGAAGCCAATGCATGCAAGGCCAGGATGTGGGCCAAGTCCTGAGTGGGGCCTTTGTATTGGGTCCTGCCTATGCCTTCATTTCTTCATGTACAGAATGGAGAGGCCAGCACCTTCCTGCCATCCTTCTTGGTTGCTTATGTCTGGGTTGCTTACATCAGGAGTCAGGAAAGAATGGGGTCAATTGAAGAACACTAAGTGTGTTGTGTCATTATAACCAAATCAATGCAGTTTTAGAAGTGGAGGGACTCTCTTCCCCATCTCTGCTGGGAGAGTCTGTAGTGCTATTGGTCCCATGACACCTTTTCTGCTGTCCTAGGGTGTGACCTCAACTTGCAGCCACTTAGCTGGGTTCAGGGGCCTTGGAGCCCCCACATGACACCTGACTGTCAGTTCCCCACTCCTGGCCATAGCTTGAGCTAGAAAGATGCAATCTAACACACGTTTCTGTCAAAAGCTTCAGTGGCTCCCTTGAGAACCTAGGTGAAGCCTCTACGCCCAAACTAGTTTATCCCTGGAAACCTGCTCCGTGACCACCAGGTAGTACAGGGTAAGCTCACCCACCTACCATTGGTGACCTAAGAGCCCCCGAGCTCCTTCTCCCAAACACCCCTGAATCTTTTCATAGCCCGCAAGCAGCCAGTGTGAGGGCTGTGCTTACCTTGTCCACTAGAGGGCAGCATAGCTATCCAGTGGGCAAGACTCACCTGGTGGCCAGTCTTTTCTTAGCTTCCCCTCCATCTAAGGGCCCTCTTGTTGGAACTGGTGACTAGCTCGAGAGAGGATGACCCCAAATGAAAATCCAGCTAAGTAGACCTCGTTGATCACACACTTGGGGACCCCAGGAAGGGAAACTGAGCCTTTGACCTACTATTCACGTTTATGAAGCTGGAGTTAGATAGACAGAGGTGATTCTCTGTCTCTGTCTCTGTCTCTCTCTCTCTCTCTCATCTATGAGCAGGGTAATGTGATATTTATGAACAGGGTTAGAGGTGTGGGCTAGCATAGCCTGCCAGACAGATGTTTTCTGGGCCAACAATTATCTATGACTATTTACTCTCAATAAAGCCACATTTATCAGCCCTCGGGAGGATAAGTACTAACCCATCTGTGAACTCAGTTGGGTGTTCAAAGGGCAGGGATGTGGCTCCTGTTTCAGGCAGTAGTGAGAGACCTAAGAGTTCTCACTAGGCTGTGTCACTCTGGTGTGTGCTAAGATTCACACCTGGAGGCATCAGGGCTCGTGGTGCACGCTGGCACCTGGAAGGGCCAGGCACTCTTGTGGAGCCAGTGGGTGAGAGGCAAACCCCATTTGCTAAATTTAGTGTAAACTTGGGTGATTGATCTAAGTTTTAAAGGTTCTGTTCATCTGGGGCCGAACCCGTGGCTCACTCGGCTTTGAGTTCAAACTCTTAAAAATCAACGTGGTAATGATCAATTTGTTAGTGATAACCGCAATAAGTACTCAGTTCCCCATCTGGCCAGTTTCTCAGAGCCTGTTGATAGTAACTAATTGCCTGTGGAGGGGGTTATTGCCTGGAGAGGTCCCTAACTCCCCACACCTGGTGTGCTGCTTGGGCCGGAACAGATTCCTGCTCTGGCCAAGGCCCCACAGAAAGTTTCCCAGGAGACAGGAAGACAAGGCTGCTAGGAGCTTCCTGTTGATAGAGCCAGAGGCTTGGTGCATCCAGCGACCATGGAAGTCTGCAGGACCTCAGCTCTCGCAGGTGAAGTCTCTGCACTTCCTGGATGAGACATGAGATGAGCCACCCCACAGATGAGAAAACTGTTGGAAGACCTAGAGTTCCCAGTGAGAGTCTCCCAAAAAATGACATAAGAGGGCAGTGTGGCCGGCCGACTCTCCAAGCTGCTCCTTGCTGCTGGGGCCACGTTCACTCTCAGGACCTGTTTATCCTTTTCCACTGCCCCCGAAGGCTTCAGTTCTTAGAGTCTCGCACTGTAGCCCAGGCTCGCTTGGAACCATTGACTTTCCTTCCTAAGATTCCTGAGGCTTACAGGTGTTTCCCATCTTACCTAGTTTCTCTTAAAGATTTGGTAAAGTTTGTGATCTTCATGGGGGGCACATTTGGTGAAGGAGGAGGTGAGGGGTGTTTGAGTCCAGCTTCGGGACCGTTAGGGACAGACAGTTCAACACTAACTCTCGACAAGCAGGTGGTCTGCCCAGGTCAGCTCTGCCCTGCCCACCTCTCTGTGGCCCAAGGTTCATGAGTAACGAACCTTTGAAAGCGTGAAGTGATTTCAATCTACAGAGAAGGAACAGTGAAGGACAGAATCTGAGCTTTGGGCTGGAGGTGTGGCCTCCTCTATTCTATGGGGACCCCAATTCTGGAGTCCTCCGTGCCACTAAGAGCTGCCCAGTGATGTTTCAAAGCTATCGCTCTTTGTGGAGGGATGTGGGACCCAGCAAGAGGCCAGTGACCATGGATGGATGCTAAAGGAAATGCCATTTGTTTAAAGGCATAGATGTCAGGGGAAAGTGAGCGCTCCTCTCTAGGATCACCAGATCCAGATGTCAAGAGAGAATGTGCCCAGCTCCAGGCATCTGAGCCAGCCGGCGCTGCCAAGCAAGGGGAGCAACCTCGGGGAAGCTTACTAAGGCTCCACTCAGGTAGGCAAAGCCTTGTCTTATGGTTCCTTTGCCATCTGGCTTTGAATTCTCTCAAAGGTGGGGGTGCTCTCCTGTCCCTCATGAGCTAAAGCAGACTTTCTCAATGAGGGGAAATGCATATCAACAGTTTTACATCACAGAGGTTAAGCTGCTTCCTCCCTGGACACACTGTCTCCTTGCTCTCCCCAGCTGACCCTGATCCTCCCCCTTCTATCCCTGCCCAAAGTCCTTTCCCTATTCAGGGATCTTTAGAGAAATGGCCAGTCGTGATGGTGGGTATAGGGTGAGCTGTCTCAGTGGAGACAATTTAATACTTTCAGCCACTGACAGTCAGTGTGGTCCTCCAGGGCATGGTGGAGGTCACCCAACAGCCTCCGGCCTTCCAAGGCCATTTTCACAGCAGGGGATGTGGACTTTGAAAATCCCTCTACAGGAGATCACAGACAATGAAGGCTAACACTCTCAGTTCCCACAGACTTCTCTGGTAGGGACCGCTTCCATTCCTGTCCTCAGACCGACGGGTCTTATTGGGTCCACCATTAGCCTTTGATGACATTGAGCCACTTCCCACCTACCATGGGGTGTAGTTTAGTAGAGGGGATAGTGTCTGGCCATGCTCAGAGGCTCTAGGTCTGGAGTGGGAGGCTGTGTTTTCTCCTCATCCACAGCCTTGAGCATCTGGCAAGGGCAGTGCTGGGAATAGCTGGAGGCAGAGCAGGGAAGCCCTGGCACCTCCCCTGGGCTTCCCAGAAAGCCTCATGGTGTCAGGGACTCCCCAGGGTTGAGCTATGGGGAAGGCATGAGGTCATCCTGGCCTCCCACACCCCTACAATCCTGTCCCTTCCTCAGGCACACCTTTGAAGGTGCTACTGCCTAGGTCAGAAAGCCCCTGACATAAGCCCCTCCCAGGTCTACAAAAGGCTCACAGCACCTGGGAGCTGGGAGCCCCTGAGCAGGGACTACAGATGTGGTTAAGGGTAGGCATAGGGCCCCTATGCCCAGTCCATGGCCTGGTCCCTGCCTTCATGGGCAAAGCTCTGGACAGGAATTGTACACCGTGATGTTGATCCAGGTCTCACTAGAGGCTTCTGCTCTGAGCACATCCTGAACTCACACTGCACAGCAGCGTCTGTCTGGGAGGGATGCAGGTATCAGTCAGATACATGGGCTCCCCTTGGGGCCTGGGAAGTAGCCAAGTCCATAGAAGATACCAGTGAGATTTCTTGTGGATCAACAGAGTGAAGGGTGAGCTGCAGCCCCCTAAAGGCTAGAGTATGACTTGGTTTTCAGCCCAGGTTACGCCCACCCTGAACTGGGTGTAAAGTGGGAGTCAGGAGGCACAGCAGACACCTGAAGATGACCAGGATAAGGGACAGATGTGGAGAAGTCGGGGTGCATAGGACGCGAGGCTGCTGTTGTTAGTAGCTTCAAGGCCCTGCACCAGAGAGCTTCCTCTCTGCCGCCCTCCCCACAGTTCTTGTTGGGGCTTGGGATAAGCATTCCTGGAAAGAGAGCTAACACAAAGGCCAATGTCTACAGCTGAGAGCTGGGGATGGTGTGAGTCAGAGATCACCCAGGGCATCTGACCAGCCCACTCTGTCCTGGGCTTGATCTGGCTACCTGGTGCCATGTAGGATCCTTCTGTCTCTCTGGCAGCCACAGTGGTCCACAAATACATGCTTGGAGGGACCCATGTCTTTCTGTAGCAGGCACTCTGGTCTGGAAGGTGAAGGGTTGTCCTGAGACTCGTTTCCAGCTTCTACCCAGCTCTGATCAGACACGTACCTACATGTATGGGGCCTGACATACAGTTTGCTCCATCATGGAAACTTGCCATGCTGAGGGATGAAAGAGGCTCTGCCAACCCCAGCCTGTAGCAGGGAAAGCTGCTGGTGCTCACGGGGCTGTCAGCTTCACCTGGGCTCGGTCTGACCTTGGGGCCTCCACCAAGTGCAGTACGCAGGTCCTCTCAATTCAATACTGATGCTGCCATGCTCAAGACCATGGAGGCCCATGGATTAGCTCTGAAGTCTGGCGCCCCGTGGTGTCCTCACCCCTTCCTATGCCGGGAAGAGACGGAGCCCTGTTTATTTAGACTTTTCCTAAAGCTGACAGCTTGAATCAGGCTAATTCACCTGAAGTATACCAACCGTCCTTATATTTATTTTAGGATATTCCACCGGTGTAACCCAATCCTGCCCTCCCCGGCCTTGTTTACATGGCTCAGGAGCATGCATCTGTCTCCCATCCCTTACAGCCACTGCCCCACATTCCAAGGACAAGGGCAGGGAAGTTTGCGTACGGGGTGGGGTGGGGTTAGAGGCCAGCAAGCACTGGACTACACAAATTGCTTTGGTGATGGTAGAGGGGCCTGTGGCCTTCTGTATGGAGGTGTGGGATTGGTGCCTTGGGCTTGGTCTCACGGTGAGAAGAGTGGGGATAGTAACCTGCATAGGGTTGGCCTCTCATGGCGGGGCATGGGGAGGGAGGGCAGATAGTCCTGGCAAGGATACTGGGACTTCACAAGGCCACACTGTTGTCACTGGGCTTTCTGACGCTGCAGGAAGGAAAATGTCCACTAAGAGCAACTGGCACACAGCAGTGTCGGGGCTGGATGCTCTTCCAGCCCAGGCTGCTCTTCCAGCCCAGACTGCTCCAGAATGATGTCCCTGGGAAGGGGATGGGGCAGAGGGAGACCCAGAGCCCAGTGAGGGAAGGCCAAACCTGTGTTCTGGTGGCTGAATCAGGAAGACCCTCACCAGAGGCAGAGGCCGGTACCCCAAAGGGCTTCTTGCTATGTTATTATCAGCAGGCAATAAGGAATAAACAACTTCCAGGTCAGGAACGTTATTTTTTGACCTTGATTCAGTCGTGACTTGGGTACCAGTTATCATTTAAAAGGGCATCATAGGCCGTGCATGCTTTGTAGACATCAGCTTAGAGCTCAGAACTCTGTATCTACCTCTAAGGGCTATTTGTGCTGGACTGGCTGGACACCAAGGGGCAGCTGCTCATCTTTGGTCTGAGAAACAGCTACCCCCAAGAACAAACAAAGAAAGCAAAGGTTTCTTAGCAGGCAGTTGGGGAGCAGTCATAGCAAAAGGAACACAGTGATGCACTTGGGCCCTGGGCCTGGCAGAAGAGGTCCATGGGCAACCTGGAAGAGCTTCATGGAGGAGGTCACACTTGCTTCTGAGGCTACGGAACCAGCAGGAGTCCCCAGAGGAGGGAGTCTAGGGTAGACTGGCTTTGAGGGTTTGAAGTTGCAGAGGCCAGAATATGGTAGTGGGAGAAAGTAGAGGGAGGTCAGGTCAGTGGATGTGACAGTTCCAGAACCTGCTCATCAGGGTGAGCTCGGTCCAGACTCGGTATAGAGATGCCTAGAGGGATGGTGAGATGGTGGGCGGCTTAAAATGAAACACTCTTAGGATGGTTTACTCTGCTACCAAACACCGGAAGCCTAGATGGCATAACCACTCTGTAGCCAAGGTCCTTGCTGAGGGAATGCCCAGTTTCAGCCTGGCGCCCGCTCCCTGCGGCTCCTTTGCAGCTATTTCCAGCCCTAGGAGTTGGTGGGGATGTCTGGGAGAAAGAGGCTTCGAGGGGGTGCAGGTAACCATGGTAGGGCTGGTGGCCTTTCACCAGCCCTCCCTCGGGGCTACAGAGCACGTTTGCCCGTCTGAGTATGGAGGGTCACCCAGCTCTGCCTTCCATGGAAGGAAGGGCACGCTCCCCTGAGAAAGGGGTCTTTGAGAGGAGAGAGGAGGTCTGTGTAGGCCAGGCAGAGCAAGGCAGATCCGGGGCAGTGGGAGGGGTGGGCTAGGTCCCCGATGGACTCTGGCCGGCCTGTCTATGGCACTTGCTCTACCACGCGTGTGCGCGCTCCCCTGGGCAGGGGCCATGCTGTACTGTGCCATACATCTCTGTCAAAACCCCTATGAATAAATTAACCTTTCTAAAGATTAGCACACTCTAATACCTCAGGGTTTTTAAACAGAACAAATACTAAAAATATTTTGACAGAGCTCACCGAGTTTGCAGGCTGGCTCATCAACAGAGGCAGGGCCATGTGCCTCTTAAAGGGCCAGGCCTACTGGCTGCCTTTGTGAGCACGGTTGCCATTTGTGGATGCTACCCTGCCATCCCTGGACCCTGAAAGGAGACACAG
The DNA here is from genome assembly GCF_018167655.1 of Microtus oregoni. Taxonomy (NCBI): domain Eukaryota; kingdom Metazoa; phylum Chordata; class Mammalia; order Rodentia; family Cricetidae; genus Microtus; species Microtus oregoni. Next base: position 1,612,601 of record NW_024544727.1, on the reverse strand, counting down.
TCCTTCCAGAGGAGGGGTGTCTTCCTTGTGGAGTAGGAGCCTGGAGGGGAACAGGACCGCGGCCATAGTGGAGTTCTCTGTGCTGGTCTCTGCTTCTGTCTGTGGATGTGCTCTGCCGGGCCACCACAGTTCTTGTTAATGTTGACAAAGCCCCTAACTCCCAGGGTCAGGTGCGACTTGCACTGCAGGCATTCGACCCCATGTCAACTGTAGGGAGGCAGCTCAGAGCGGTTCCAGAAGCCAAAAGGAAGTAGGTGTCTTAGGAAGGGGCTTAACCTGCACAGGGGCTCAGAGAAGGGAAACTGGAATTGGGGGCATAGAATTCCCCGAATCTGGGCCAAGGGTATCTGTCGTCCCTGGTATCTCCAGGCAGTGGGAAAGAGGCCTCAAGGATGACTGTGGAGAACCTTTGTGTGCAGAAGAGAAGCTGGCTTCCTGTCTCGGGCCTAAGGGAGTCACTGAGGGCTGTGGAGGAGGTGATGGCATGGTGGGACCAGGAGAGGGCTTCATGGAGCACAGATGGTGAGGGCTGCAAGTGATCCAAGCGCAGCTGAGCTGGGATTAGAGGAGACACCTGTACCCCTCCTTACGACAGATGTCCCACCCTGTGAAGCCTTTCAGAGTCTGGAGTCAGGCTGGTGTGGCTGAACAGCTACTCAGAATGGAGGAAATGCTAGGTCTCTGTGGACACTAGAACCTGGCTCCTGCCTCTGGCCCCACACCCACCTGCTTTCCTGGGAGACGGGGTGAGAGTGTGCAGGGGTCCTGTGTTCCTCAGGTCCCCACTGTCCAGTGGGGCTAAGGAAGAACCTGTCCTTTGGGGACCAAATATTCTCTTCTCCGTAGGGAGAAAACCTCCTCCAGCCTACTGTAGACCTTGTCCCAGACCACCATAGGAGGCGATGGGAGGCCCAGGCCACCATAGGAGGTGATGGGAGGCCCAGGCCATCATAGGAGGTGATGGGAGGCCAGGCCATCATAGGAGGTGATGGGAGGCCCAGATCATCATAGGAGGTGATGGGAGGCCCAGACCATCAGGGCTGAGCTCAGATGTAGGTTCCTAGCCCTGGCCTGGACTTCCCTCCACAGGCTGGAGAAAGAAACTCAAGAATACAGGGGTTATAACATATTTTGATCTCACCTCCCCAGGCTGAAGTCCTCTGTTGCATATTGGCTTCCTGGATTGTACATCCGTTCTAGAATTGTCAACCCATTGAGCACTCTGAGGTGCAAAGGACTGCTGGAATAGTCTTCGGAATTGCTTATTGGCTTTGGGGTGGCTTTGGCAAGGGGCTTGTGGGTAAACTTATGTGAAGAAGCCAAGTCAGTCCTCAGTTTGTCATTCCGCAGCTCGTATCTCATACACTGACGGTCTTCTATGACTTTGGGAACCAGCTAACAAAGGTCATCAGGATGGGGCCCCTGAGATGTTTGAGATGTTTGTCCATTAGATGCCTCCCATCCTGGACAGCCTTAGGTCTGGTCTCTGCCTGGGCTCCTCTGTGGTGGCAGGAGGGCTGGCCTTTTATTTCTTTTATAGCTTTTTGTTCCATGAGACTTCTGGGGGCCAGGATGGGAGAGAGAAGACCTGCCCTGGGGCTGTGGGTTGGGAGACTGGCAAGGCTGAGATGGGCAGGTGTTTGCAGATGTTGAAATCGAGCCATTCAGGCATCTCTGGAGCCTACAACTCATCTTTCTGTCATGGACCAGGATCTAACCTTCTCTAGCTGCCCGAGCATAGCCTCTTTCAATGGCAGAGGGATAACTTTCTTGGCCTCTTTCTAAGTGGGTGGAGCCTTGGAAGTGGGATAGAGAGATGGTGGTGATGATGGTGGTGGTGATGGAGATGGTGGTGATGGAGATGGTGATGATGGTGGTGATGGTGATGATGATGGTGGTGATGATGATGGCGATGGTGGTGATGATGATGGCGATGGTGGTGATGATGATGGTGATGGTGGTGATGGTGATGGAGATGGTGGTGATGATGGTGATGGAGATGGTGTTGATGATGGTGGTGATGATGGTGGTGATGATGATGATGGTGGTGATGGTAGTGGTGATGGAGATGGTGGTGATGGAGATGGTGGTGATGATGGTGGTGGTGATGATGGTGGTGGTGGTGATGATGGTGATGGTGGTGATGATGGTGATGGTGGTGATGATGATGATGGTGATGATGATGGTGATGGTGATGATGATGGTGGTGGTGATGGAGATGGTGGTAATGGAGATGGTGGTGATGATGGTGGTGATGATGATGATGGTGATGATGATGGTGGTGATGATGGTGGTGGTGATGATGATGATGATGGTGATGATGATGGTGGTGATGATGATGGTGGTGATGATGGGTGATGGAGATGATGGTGGTGGTGTTGATGGCAACTTGCCTTTGAGTGCTTGCTGTGCTCAGAGTCCTCTCTCTGTCTTGCTCCATGTAATTCCATCCCAGCCTTTCGAGTAGACACCGCCACTACTCCTTTGCCTCAGACTAAAACCTGAAAGCCTGGGAAGACATTTTTCTATACTTGCAGCTCATGCAAAGTTGCTTGAGTGGTACTTCTAAAAGGTTGGTGGGGTAGCCAGAAGACAGAGGGACAGAGGGAAGCCTGGGTGGGTCAAGCAGGTCAAGTCCCCTCCCAGCATCACTGCTCCTCCTCTCAGAGCTCTGTGTGGAATGCGGATGAATCAGTCAGCAAATGCACGTGTCAGGGTGTCTCGTGGAGATGCCAGCCCTCACACTGGACCAGAGCGGAACCACCAAGGCTGTCATTTTAAATCAAGCATCATGTGGAATATGGATTACAGGAACCCTGGGACTAGCAACGGTTGGGGGTGAGGGCAGCAGGGATCAGGGGCAGCATCAAGCTCTGATGCTGTCACAGAGCATCTTGGTGGAGGGAGTGGCTGCACAGAGGGGGCTAAACTAGGGTGCACATCGTGGATGAGGTAACACTGAGACAAGACCCTTTCCCTTGTCTTCGGGATAAAACTTAAGGCTAGAAAGGGGAATGAGGTGGGCAGCACCATGGGTCTGAGCTTCTAGGACTGCGTCCCTACAGTGGGTGGGGTTGTGTAGAATTATCAAGGCTGAGGACCCAGGCTCTCTGCTCCTCTCACACCGTGGCTCCCACTGTCAATTGGCATGGTGCTCCATCAGGTAGTTGGAGGTGTCAGAGGCAGGATTCCCCATGCTAAAGGCACACTATGAGCAAGAAGGACAGGGCAGGGTCTTGGCATTTCAGAGACGCAGAGGTCCACGGAGGCCTCTGGAGACTCCCCACCCCCATTGCTCATATTTGAGGGTGACCGAGAATGGCTCCAGGGCTGACGGGAGTGGTTCCTGTGGGAGTCATCTTGAACTCTGGAGACAGGACAGCCCTTCTTAGCCAGCTGGCTCCTGTCTGTTCTCAGTGTCTTTGACACTGGTGCAGACCCTGGGTCTCTGGGTTTGTGTCTGTGCTCTGGGGTGGGGCCCACTTTGGGAGAAGCAGCCGGGCAGGCCTCGTGAGGGTGTTGTCAGGTGGTGTCGCAGTCACCTGGGCCTGCGCTCACCAGCATAGACATGCAGCGGCTTTTACAAAAGGAAATTCAACGAGCTTTGGAGCAAACCCCGAGGTTCACTCACACGGACCTCTATTTATAGATGCTACTCCTCTCTGGGGTCGGTCAGCCATCCGTGCACTTTCAAGAGTTTATAACTCTGTTATTAAATTTAGAGCTGGCTTCGACTTTAATTCAGAGTGAAAACTGCATACCGTGGGGGAATCCTGGGAATGCATTTCGGGGAGATTGCCAACCAGCCAGTTTCTAGGACTCCTGCCCTCAGAGATGGGCAGTGGGCCCAGGAGACTCCATGATATCTGGAGACCACATCTAAAGGTGTGTTAGTCAGGTCTCTCACACCAGGTGTCTGTCACCCCTCAGGTGCCAGGGGTCACAAACTGGAACCTGGTGGCTGAACTTTCAGGGATACAGGTTGACTTAGATGCTGCCAGTGTCCTCTAGGTTGACTGGGCCATCTACTAGCTCCCGAGTTTTTGGTGACTCTGGAGAGGAAGGCTTTTTATATCTTAGTATGAGGGTAATCTGAGAATCCAGATGGACCTCTTCATGGAATAATTTCTCATGCTGTTCTTGTGTCCCTGATGCGGGTGTGGAACCCTGCGTCAGGATGCTGTATGGGAGGGGCTCACACTAAGCTCTTGTCCTTCCAAAGTCTCCCATGTTCTCCAGGTGATAAGCACACTCTGTGCTCAGGATGGCTTCTGACCCACACTCAAAGTAACTGATTCCCATCCCTGGGCAGAAAGCTGTGCAGATACTATCCAAGCCTGGTAATCCCAGTGGGAAGTAGGAAGCAGAAGAAAGCTAGAGAGACCTTGGCAGAGTGGCCAGGACCCCTATGCCTGCAAACTCTAGGCAGTGTTGATGGGAGATTCCTAGATCCCACAGAAACCCACCTATGTCCGTAATACAGCAGGTAGTCTGGAACTGGGGAGCAGGGAGGCTAGCCTGGATGGTAGGTGCTGGCCAGCCGCTGGCCAGCAGGTGGTGTTCCTTGACTATTTTCCCTGCCTGTCCACTGCTTTCCTCCACCAAGCTGGGCCCATCTGGAAATGTTTGATTTGATAGAGTGTCGCTTTACATTGCAGAAATGAGCGTAAGCGGTTTTTTAACCCACCAAGTGAGAAATGTGATCTGGGTTTTACTGTCGACCCTTTAAATAAAAAACAGATCACTTATTAAACCATTATCTGTTGTCATGAGGGCATTGAGAGTGGACCCAGACTGGACATTTATGGAGAGGGATGGCTCTGTCTTCTGTTGGAGTGAGGGTAACCTGGGCTACTGGACATCATTCCCGGTAGACCTGGTGGGGCTGGCACCCACCACCCATCCCTTCACCTTTATTTCAAATGTTAGAAGTTGTTCAAATGGTAGAAGTTGTCCCTTCCCATCAGGTTGCCTGGAGGAGCTATAGTGACAGACCCAAGGTTGGGAATTCCAAAACTATAGGCCTGTTTGGGGATGATCCCTGGGAGCTTCATTCCCTTGACCCCTGCTAGGGAAAGCTGGGTATCCATTGAGCTGTGACTCTGGCTGTACAGGGGCCAGGAAAGAGTGGCATCTAGCTTTTGCATTGCGCTGATGGGCATATGCATGGTTAGTACCAGTATAGCATACAGGGTCCTTCCCAGGGCTGCTGGCAATCCAAGCTTCCAAGCCAGCTCCTTCATGCAGAGGGTACAGGCCCGATAGGTATGAGAGGTGAGGAAGTGGAAGATGGATGGCTTCCCACTTCCTGGCATGGCCCATGTTGAGCTGCCCGGCCTGACGAATGGGGTATCCGTCTTGATCCTGTGTGTTCCCTGGGTTCTGATGTCACAACCTTGTTTTGTTGTGCTGGGAAAATGCTTCCTCATCCCGCTTTGAGGAAATGCCCCTGGAAAGCAGGCCCAGGATCTTCTGATCCCAACAGACAGAGACATTCCTTGCTGGGCAGGTGCTGAAGCTGCACAGCTGCCCCTCGTCCAAGGTGTGACCCTGGAGGTGGCCTCAGCTGGAGTCCTGTGGCCATGAGTGGTCAGAGATGGTGAGATTCTCGAGGGTGGGCGTCAGTGAACATGTGGGCAGTGGTTGCCCCTCCTGTGAGCCCAAGGGTTATTATTCCCTTCAGTCTTGCTGTTGAGTCTGTGTGGCACAGATCTGATCCAGGGTCTCAGAGATGGTCACCTACAGTCTCTTCAAGAGTGGGGACACTTTCTAGTTACCAGCTTCACTCTGTCACCCCCTTCTGGCCCAAGATTCTTAAGGCTAGGGGTTCTAGAGGAGTCAACACGGAGTCTTGGGAGGTCAGTGAGGGAAAAGGGGACAGCCTGAGGGGATGTGGAAGCCCTTGGGGCTGGTGTGGGCAGTAGGAGGGAAGGCTGGGGATAAGAAGGTTCTAGAGAACCTGTCATGGGCCAGCACCTACCAGGTCAGTGCGGGGAATGAGGGATGTCTTGAGTTCCTACTCGGTGTCCCAGCACAGAGACAGCTATCCTGAGCCAGCAAAGCTTGCTGTGGCTGGCCAGCTGCTGGTGCACTGGGTTTTTGTATTAGGCTCCAACAGCTGGCTGAGAGTCGCATCCCTGCTCTGCAGATGAGAAAATGAGGTTCAAAGTGACTTCAGGACCGGCCCAGGGTCACACAGCCATAAATGACAGATGCAAGCTGGGGTTCCTAGAGTGGAGGCAGGGCAGGAGCCCGGTGGTTGGAGATCTGGTCAGCCTCTCTCCCCCAACCCCCTAGACCTCTCACAGGCATGCCTGTGAATGGGAGGAGAGGGTCTTAAGTTCCCAAGGGGGACGGAAGCAGGTAGATTTAGTCTCCGAGTCTGGCAGCCTCTGGGCCTTTGGACCAGTGTGAGTATGAGATCACACCCTCCCTACAGTTTGGTCCCCAATATCTCCTGCCTCTATTGGTTATACCTTCATTACTATGCCCCGTTGCCCACAGTGGATTGGCTGGGAACAGATTTATTCCTGCTGTCATAGTCAATGGAAATATGCTTTGGTCTGAGTTACTGTGTAGTTACAGTGACCGAGCTGAGACTGGGGACTTCAGTCATTTATGGTCCCCAGTGGAGATAGCCAGTCCAGGGGACCCTCTCAGGTGGTCGTCAGGTTCTGCCTTTCCCTGTCCTAGTAGCTTCATCAAGCTGGGGTGACTAGGGCAGGGCATCTCCACTTGGCAGCCTAGATTCAGGTGGGGAGGGGGGTCCGGGATCAAGGGAACTGCTCAGCCTCTGATGGCCAAGGTCTCAGCCAAGGTGGTGCTCCAGTCTTAGGCGTCTGCTGGACGAAAGTGCTCTCAATCGTGGCTGCCCTTATACATCCTAACTTGTCATCCATCCATGGGGCTCTGTCTGGAAGCCCAAGTCTTGTGCTTCCCTTCCTGGCTGCCTCCCTCACCCTGTTCTTATTAAAGCACTCCCCTAAACCCTGCCATGGTGCTACTGATCCATTGGTCATAACTGCTGTATTCTGGAGCTCTGGGGCCTTCTGGGTCTTTGGTGCTCATGAGCACTAGGGACCTGGGAGGCTCCTATGTGGCACTTAAAGCTGAGAAACATCAAAGCAAGAATCTTGTAGCCAGAATCGCCTTAAGCCCAGGGAAGAACACCAAACCTATCATAGCTCCACCATCATGGTGTGGGGTGTGTGCAGAGCACCCTGTTTTTTTAATCAACTGTTAATCACTGAGACCTTGATGTGAACTGTGAATTCTAGGCAATAACGCTGTTTTACTGTGTACTTGTGACAATGTAACAGTGTGCTCACAACACTGTAACTATATAATACAACAGTGTAACTGTGTACTAATGGAACTACCGTGGCAACAATATAACACAATAATGCTACAAAGTATCAAGGCACTGTAACCAATCTTGCTTTGGTCCTGGTACAATGTCTTAGTTACTTTTCAACTGCAGTGATAAAAAACACCATGCCTAAACTCTCAAAACCCCACCCTTAGAGGCACCCTTTCTCCAGCAAGGTCATACCTTCTAAGCAGCCTCAAACAGGGCCGCCAACTGGGATAGAGCCTGCCAATGCTTTAGATTATGGTGCATGTCTCATTGACATCACGACACATGGTAACCCTTGTTTCCTTGGGTAGAGCCTCCTCCACGCTGACCCTGGGTCCCTGTGCAAAGGGAGATGGAGCCACACAGGCTGTGCTGAGGCCAGAGAGCAGGGTCTCACAGCAGTAACCACAGTGGAGGCCTCCTGCGGTGTCTTCAGAACCCAGGCTGCCATGGCTCCTGTGGAGAGTACCTCCTCTGTGCTGAGGCCCCCATTAGAGCAGCTGGTGAAGGAGGCAGGGAAGGGGTACTGGGAAGAGGGACCAGCTTCCACAAGGGCACAGGATGACTATGGTATCGTCCTTGTAGAGATCAAGGCTGAGACAAAGGATTGGAGGATGGGTGCAAGGGGCCACATCACTGGAGTATGTGTGTGGTTTCTGCTCTGAAGCGTAGGCAGCCACAGGGGGACCTCATCTGCTCTGCCCTTCTGCAAGGAAATACTAGACTTGCAGCACAAAGAAGTTAGGGACCCGAAGATCTGGGGTTAGTTTAAATGAGGGCAGTACTCTCAAGGACTAGTTACCTTCCTACCTGCCCAGCTTTAGAAACCAGATCTAATTATACACTTTGGCAAGTTCCAGCCTGGTAGGCAACACAGTTCTGTGAACTTGCAAACCAGAATCTCCAGGGTTACTCCTCTGTTCTGGCTTTCAACGATATCCCAGGTTAAGAGCTGACCTGTGTTTGGGAAAGATGATTCCAATTAGACCGATAGCAACAGAGACACCCCACTCCATACTGTAGAGCCTGGAGGAATACTTAGTGTATGTGTGGGGGTTTCAGGGTTCGGTCTAGAATGGAGCACAGGGATCTATGCAAGGCTTGATGGAAGGACTAGGGGGCCCATCCTGCCTGCGTAGGCTTCTAGGCAAGGGTAGGGATTAAGATGTGGGGCCAGGCAGACTAGGACCTGATTCTTCGTGGTTCTTACCGATAGCTTTCAAATGCTACTCACTAGCTCACAGAGAATCGGATATACAGAGACTGTGAGCATTTGCAATGTACCCAGCATGGCTGGCTACACAGCAGGGTCACTTTGAGAAACCAAGGAGAGCTCTGTCCTTATTGCCTGAGCTACTCTGACCGTGGGGATGGAGAGGGCTTGAGTAGGTAGCACTGGTAGGGAAATCGTGGAGTCCTTGTCTGGTCTGGATGAGGAGCTTGCTGGCCACAGCCTGGCTCTGAAGGTCCAAGAAGGTCTGCTCTGCTCCAGGACCTACCACCGTACAGGCACACACTGGGTTTAGCAAACAGAAACCTGAGAAGACACTGTAGCTCCTGGATTTCTAGGGTTCTGCTCCCAAACCCAGAAAGTTCTTGTTTTCTGAAATCACGTTGCTGCCAGGACCTGAAGGAGCACAGTTGCCAAGACTGGGCCCCTTTATCTTTCTCTTTCCTCTTCCCAGTAGGCAGCTCGTGGACCGTGTTATCCAGTCCTGGAATCAGCTGCTCCTTTGTGGTATCTGGCTTCCCTGAACCTCACGAAGGATGGGATTTAAATGGCAGTGCAGACAGCATGGCTCCTTGACTCTCATGAGAACTTGACTGGTTCAGTCCAAGCTAGTACTGTTCTCCTAGCCTGGTCCTATCACTTCTTCAGACCCAATCAGCAAATCATGAGGTATCCTCATTGTGCACTTAGGACCTTGTGGGCCAAGGGCACCTGGTGTCTACAGATGGCCCTCCCAAGCCAGGCCAGCCCTCTAAGAGATGGACTAAGCCCCCATAGGACCTTTAGCAGAAGGTCTTCAACAACAGGGGTTCTGTGTGGGCCTACCGACTCCATTCCCACTGGAGGGCCAGGGCCAGTCTCCTACAAGGTCTGGTGCTCCAAGGCCACGCAGGAACCTTCCTGAATGTACGTTTGTACGCTCCTCAGGTCAGCGGCTATGTGGGGGTAGGGCTGGTGGGGAACCCTGGGTTTCATTAACCTCCAATTGTCCCCAGGCTTGGAAAACATTGCCAACTTAACCGACGCCTGTGGTGTGATTGTATCAGCGCCCATAGCCCCAAACTGCTTCCTTCTTCTGCCAGGCAGCATCACAGCTGTGTGGACATCAAGACATTGAGGCTATTCTAGGCCAGCCCCATCTGGATGGATTCTGTTCCTCTGTCCCACCCAGAGGACAGAGGCAGGAGCATGGGGTTGTTGCCCAGCACACTTTCCCAGTTTTGTGTGGTGCATGCCTTGTCGAGGAATAGAACCCAGCAGGGGGAGGGTTGTCCACACAGGCCCACTTGTGCTGCAAATGCAAAATGCAGGACAGACCTCCTGTGGGTCTCCAGGGCCACCCTAAGCCCTAGAGTGCCTGTCACATCCCAGAGGAGGAACATTCAGGCTAGGATGGGCGGGTCACTGCCCACAGCCAGCCCCACATCTGCCGTGGGCACCTTGATTTACTGTCCCTGCTTCCTGACTGGCCTTCCCGCACACCGGAGCCCCTCCTGCCCCCACGCTGCCCCGTGCGGCTGATCTTGGGAAAATCTATTACCGCCAAGCCATTAATCTGGGGCTGCCGCCTCAGGCGCTTTCTGGCCCCTCTATTTAATGGGCTCTGCTTCCTGAGCTCCGGAGCCGTGCTGCTTGCCTCTCTTGATCAGCTTTGTTTAATTATCAAAATATTTGATGCAGAAAATTGACATTAGTTCTGAAGGTTCTGCCCTCCTCCCCCCACCCGGCTCCTGGTGACACTGAGTGGTTCAGTCAAGGCACCAATGGCCTTAAAATAGCAAATGGGCACTAGCCCGTGCTCGGTGAGGTGAAGCACAAGGATGTGGTGGGGGCATACTCCTGTGTTGCAAGGGTTCCTCGCCTGGCTACCAGGGGCAGCTTCTGGGAATCACCGGAGTTGGGTATAGTGTTGCTGAGCCATCATGGGGACTCATGTGCCCAATGTCTGCTGAGTTAGGTGAGAGCCTTCTCTGCACACCTGGGCTCTGGCCTTGCTCAACTTGGGTCCTGCTAGGAAATAGCTCAGAGGTCTGAGGTACACTGCCTTTTGCGTATCCTATGGACCTTGCCCCCATCTGCAGAACCATTAAGGGGCCTGGTATCTAGAGAGGCAGGGAGGAGTCTTCCAGGATAGCTGTGTATTCAGAACCTGGGCAAAGTAGAGCCCGAGCCTGGACCTGGCTGGGGCTGTAGGTCCATAGGTCTGAGGTGGGCTTCACTGAGGCTAGGCTGCCTCTTCCTGTGTGTCAGTCCCTGACGGCTTCTGTCCAGGCTAGGCCTGAGCAATTCCAGAACATATTGCTGTTTATGTTCCAGGTTCTGAGGTCCCTGCTGGTAGTATGGTCTTGGGGTTCTGTGTGTGTGGATGGGAGTATGGGTGCACATGTGAGCTCCGTTTACTGAGGCAGGTACATGGCATGTTTGTTTGTGATTTCAAGCATGAGTATACATGTGTGACTTGCATATGTCCCCTTGTGTGCGACTGCCTGTTCCACAAACACAGGCACAGGCTTCTGGTGCCCGTGTGAACTTTTCCGTCCTGTAATTTGAGTCCTTTTCTGTGTCCTTCTATGCGAGTTAGTGTTTGCTTCCAGCGGTCAGTGGCCGCTGGATTTGATTGCTGCTCCAAATGTCCAAGCTTAGAGCCAGACTCTGTTGTGGCTTCGGGAGTCACCACGGGCTTCTGAGCAGGGGCGGCGCCAATCGTGCCCTGAAGGAATATCGCTACTGTGACTCTGCTTCCGTAGACCCTGAATTCATTTATTGGCTGGTGGTCCCCTCGTCTTGGGTGCACAGGCCAGCGTTTGTCCTGGAATCAGCTTATTTTCAGATGTCAGATAATTTTCAAAACAGAAACTAGTTTCAAGGTTGAGAAGGTACTGCTATGGAAAACAAATAGCGGTCAAGCCGAGACTCCTGGCTTTTCACTTGCAATCGATGGCCCTGGGGGAGGGAGAGGACTAAGGGAAGGTGTCACAGGACTGGGGGCTGATCTCAGAAGCTGCTGCATTTTCAGGAGGTGAAGAGGAGAAACAGGCTGGGATGTGGCATGTGGCACTAGAGAAAAAGCCAAGGGGGGTTGTGGAGTCAGTGTCGAACCTCTTTGCCTGACTCCTTCCTGTCCCACTCATCATGCCTGCCACTGACCAGTCCTAGGAGGGACAGCGCCATCGTTGTCCCCTGTCCACTATATCTGGGGTGCAGGATGTCACCTTTGCTCCCTGTTGTCCATGCACTGTATAGCTTTTCCAGTCTGCCCCCTTTTTCCCTCTTGCACAGAAGTCAACACTCTGGGGGCTGGAGAGATGGCTCAGTGGTTAAGAGCCCGTTCTGCTCTTGCAGTGGACAGGAGTTCAGTTCCTAGAACCCACACCAGGCAGCTCACAACTCTCTCTAACTCCAGGTGATACGACTCCCCCTTCTGGCCTTTGCAGGTACCTGCACTCATATGCAATACCCCCCTTGCCCATTACATATAGTTAATTTTGTTAATAAGCCACGGCTGGAAAGATAGTTCAGGGTTTATTGCTTATTGCTCATGTAGAGAACAGGGATTCAGTTCTCAGGAACCATCAGTAACTCCAGTTTCAGGGAATTTGACATCCTCTTCTGACCTCAAAGGTAGCTGCATGCATGTGTTGCTTAGACATACACGTAGACAGAAACTTCATATAAAATAAAAATAAATAAATATTCTTTAAAAAAGAAGCCAACACTCTGTGGCGTGCCTATATCTCTGCCATGATGTCACTGACATTGCCCCCATCCAAGTGAGACTGGCTGGGGACCATTCTGGGGGTTCCTGTTTCCTGGGGAAAGGCTTTGGTCCGGGGAGCTTTCCTGCACTTGTGTGGGGTTGACCGCACGGCTGCGGTCTGAGGAGCTTCTGGAAGCCCTGATGTCAGTGGGAACCTGTAGAGGAAGACAGGGTCCTGGAAGCCTGAGGTGCCACTCTGGACACTTGCTTGCTGGTTCCTTGAGGCTGTGGCATGGTACAAGTGAGGCAGAAGATCTTTATTTTAGCAGCACTTCAGCCTGGAGCCTCCATGCTTGCAGACCACAGCTCCAAGGGAAGAGTGTCTCTTCTACCTTCTGATGGCTCTATATGTCCCATGGCTCCTGACTCCATGGCTCCAGACTGGCCTCTCAGAGTCCGCTACACTCTTCCTTTAGACACGACACCCGACATCAGACCAGGGCTACTCCAAATCCAGGAGGATTTCACCTTGGAGATCCTTGTCTAAGAGCTGGGTGGCACAGAGGGCACCAGTTGTTTGGGACCCAACACAAGACTATATTGGAAGGTCAAGACCAAATCTAGCTTTGGAAACATAGTGAGGCATTTTCTCAAAAATAAAAAAAGGAAGGGAAAAATAAAAGAAAAGAAAGAAAGAAAAGGAAGAAAAAAGGAAAACATCAGGGGAGGGGAGGAGAATAAAATGAAAAAGGAAAAGTCAGAGATTATTAATTAATTATATATGGGAGTCTTATTCCAAATATGGCCATTCTCTGGACTAGGGTGGACGTGTATTTTGTGAATCTCTATTCTATTACCCGCCCTCCCAGCTTCTTCTCTGAACCGCTGAGAAATTCAGGTAGTAAAGCCGTCAGTAAGAGCCCACACTGGGGCTTAGAGGACTGGGGAGACATTCTACAGCTCTGAGCACTTAAGCCTGGGCCATCCATGGATGAGAGCTACACACTTAGCCTGGACAGGACAGGGGCTAAGTAACAAAAGTACACCCAATACTGTAATCCAGCAGGAGGCAAATGAGCAAACTGATAAGTAACCATGGAAACCACCTGCCACCCCACCAATGCCCTGAGGCCTTATTCCAGGTGCCTCCTTGGAGGCAGTGGGCAGATGAACTTCCTGAGTATTCACAGCTACCTTTGATTTGTTTTAAGCTGTAATTTTGGCAGTACAGAGCCTCTAACCTGGAATGTAGTGCACCCTAGGCAGACACTATACTACACAGTGCTCATTGACTTTAATTTTGGCACAGGATCTCACTAAGTTGAACTGGTTTTGTACTAGGCAGGTCTTGACCTTTGGAGTCTCCTGCCCCATCTCCCTAGTAGCTGGGATTGCAGGTGTGTGTGTCTGTTACCTGGAGAGCAGGTGGGCACCTCAGAGCACTGTCCACTGCGAGGAATGGCTGAAGGACAGGAGCAAGCCTTGCCCTAATGCCTTCGTGCGTCTGCTTTGGCCTCCAGCCTCTCTTTAGTGGATATCCTGATAGGTCCTGTCTACTAAGGGTCCCCGCAAATGGGGGCTCAGGTGAGAAGCCTTATGACTTCCCCTTGTCTACATGGGGCCTCTCCTATCTCACCTATCCCTGTTACACTGTGGGAGCCCCAGGGCTGTCCTGGAGTCACACCTGATCCACGCCTGCAAGGTGGATGAAAGAGGGGTAGGGTAGGTGATCATCTCTAGAAAACAAGCTGCCAAGTCTGCTTTGCCCATCTCATCCCTCTGGCTCAGTGACCATGATTGATTGTTTTTTAGACAATACACCTTGGTTCCTACACTTGCCCCAGACCCCATTCCCATGCCCACCTCTATTTTCCACCTGGTTCCATGAGCTCCCCCAAGCAAGCCCTGCACATCAGACTGGATCTAGCTCTGCCCCAGATCTCTCTCCTTTCCTGGTGTCCTAGTGGGTTATCAGGTGGCTCCACCCTCTCTCTTTCCCTGGGGCTATCTGGGTATGACAAAGCACAGGGAAAGAACCCCTACCCCCACCCAAGGTTTTCTAGTGGTTATTATACCTCAGTTTCAGGACTCATGAGACCCAGGTATGGAGAGACAGAAGTCTTGTCCAAGACCCTATGTAGTGATATTTTGTTTGTGTTTTAACAAATAAAGCTTGCCTGAAGATCAGGGTAGGGGTGGCACACACCTTTAATCCCAGGACTCAGGGGACAGACGGATTTCTGTTTGTTCAAGGCCACCCTGGGATGCGTGAAATTGATCCAGTCTAAAAGAGAAACAGAGCTCACACAAAGGTGATCCCAGCACTTGGGATCCCACACCTTTAATCATAGCACTAGAGAGGTGGAGACAGGAGTGATCTGGCTCAGTGGAGAGAGGAATATAAGGCAGGAAGAGACAGGAGCTCAATGCAGTCTGAGGAACAGTGCGGTCTGAGGGATCAGTCTAAGGACAGGATCGCCCCTTTGGTCTGAGTATTGCTAGAGGTCAGAACACTCTAGTGGTTGGCCGCTCTGTTTCTCTGATCATCAGCCTTCACCCCTGATAGCTGACTCTGAGGTTTTATTACTGATACTAATTAGAATTCTTGCTATAACCCTACTTGGTCCTGGGTTTGCGGGGGCGGGGGGGAGGGCATGATGGCTCCTGGGTGTTAAGACTAGGGGCAGCTTCCTGAGAAGGGCCTATGATGGCTGTGCCTCTCTGTAGAGCCTTCCTCAACTACCTGCCCCCCTCAGAATCTGTTTTGATTTCTACTTAGAAGTTTATGGTGTGGAGCCACGCTATGCATATTCCACGAGTGTGCCGGCGTGAGACAGTTACAGTTCAGCTTCTGGTGGGCAGGTAATGAGCCCTGCAGGGGTCTCAAGCTGCCCCCATCTATCACTATTCAGATTGGCCTGGAGTCTTGGCCTGGATCTCAGATGTATCCGCAGGTGGGGACACTTTTACCTCTTCTCTTCGAGGACTTGATTTTGAACTTGAGACTGAATTCAGGTCCCCCCAACCCTCATTTCCTGGGTGATAGTCATAGCGGCTTTACCTCTTTGACTCCCACATCCTGAGCCATACAGCGGGGCACCTGCCTGGCAAGTAGTGTGCTTTTTGGGAGAAATAAGAGCCTGCAGTGGGCTGTCATTAGGGGTCCCCCAGCTCTAGAAAGCCTGGAGTGGGCTGGTAGAGCTGGCCCCGTACTTGCCTCTGGGCATTTCCTGCAGCCTTGCTAGCTGGGATAGGTGTGGGTGTGTGTATCTTGTGCAACTGGGGTTATCTCCAAGGACCATTTCTGACTCCTTAGCCACTTTAGCTCGGCCCTTTGCTGGGAGGCACAATCAGAGCTTAGTGCTGCTACCTGGAGGATTGGCTGGTGGCCAGGGTTAGATGCTGGTCTGAGGGAGGTTCCCCACCCATCGTGGCCATCCTTACTGGGAACAGTGTAGGATCATCGGTTGTGGGGAGTGGGTGCACCTAGTGTCTGCCATGGCTCTACCGAGAGCCTAGATGTTTAGAGTGTCGAAGAACTTGCTGGCCTGGGAGTGAGGTTCACAGTGTCCTCTGTACCTGAACATCACAATGGACTACATTCTGAGCTTCCTCTCTGGTGTAAGCTCAGATCCTGCTGAGAGCTCCTCTTGCTATGGGGATCAGCCCATGTCCATGTCATCGTCAGGCAGGCGGCTACCATGGTGCTTAGTATGCACCGAGATGGAATTGACGTGTACAGTGCTCCCTTGGCCAGGTGTCAGTGTGGTCAGTGGTCATCACGTTATTGGTTAGGATAGCCTGGGGCAGGGTCTAGAGGTGACCAGGCTTGCCCTGAATAGCACCAGGGTCCTTAGAAGGCTATTTACTGAGGGAGGGCATGGAGACCCTCTGGCATGCCAAGGCGCCTGGAGGATAAGAAGAGGACCCTGGGCTGGGATGCTGCAGCTTTTGAAAGCCACCAACTGTCTGTCGGACTAGGGACAAATGCGTCCTTGCAGTTTCCCCACTTGCTGTGACTTTTCCTGGGATTCTGAGCTCCTCTCTGATCACCTCTAGCTCTAGGGCTCTGTACTGTGGATGAGAGTTTGTGGTGTGGAGTCTAAAGAGGAACCCAAGCTGGTGTGTTCCTGGAAGTCCTTCCCCTAGGAAACACCATGGGACCAGAGAGACTAGGTCCTCCGGGCCAGCCCTTTTCTGTAGAGGGAGGTACCAGAAAGGCAGAGAGAAGGCTCTGCCTGGGCTAGTTAGTGGTTTCACTTGCTGCTCTGAATACAGGAGCCAAGGTGAGATGCTATGCTTAACCTCACAGAGTGGGAGAACCCTGGAGTGAGAAAAACAGAGCAGTGGGGAGTGCTCTCGACAGTTAACAGGCAGGCTGAGCCCTGGGAGCTTGCTCCATCAGGGAAGACCAACCAACCCTGTCTCCACCCCTCTCCTCCCAGCAGGCTCATGTTGCTGCTGGTGGCCTGAGAATAGGTCTGATCCAGGTCTCAGTTCCTGAATGTCTTAAGAAAGACACAGTGAGACACACTCAAGGAAACACTAGTTCTGAATTTCCCATGAAAGTGGTGTCCTGTTTTTAACCTAGCAGCCCCAGTTCCAGTCATATTGACTTGTCTAGCTACCCTGTGTCTACCCAGAACCAGAGCCAGGCCTGGAAGATAGCCTCTGGGGTCAGCATTGGTGTGCTGACCACTTTCCTGAGGTAGAGTCTGTGTGCCCTGCTCCAGGTAGTAGGGAGGCCTTCTTCATTCTGGAAGGGTTCCCAGGAGGGTATGGAGTTGTGGGAGATTGTTATTCAAAAAGACTGCCAGTCACTGGAGTGGGGGAGGGGATCCAACCTACATTGAGGTCCCAGAACCCGGAGGTCAGTGACTGACTGGGACCGCCATCCCTGCCTCCTGCCTCCCACAGGCCAGGAGCTTTGGGCTAGGGATTTTGGGGGGAGGGTTGTTCCACCACATACCTCATGTCATAGCCAGTTGTGAAGAAGCCAGGGCTGAGCTGTGGCTGCTGAGCTGGCAGATGACAAGGTGGAGGAGCGGTCCTGGCGGACCCAAAGTCTAGCGCTGGCCTGGTCACCAGCTCTCCCTGATAAAGGGCAAGAGTGGTGGAGCAAAGGGCTGCCCTTCCGTGCCAGGTCAGTGGGTCCTCAACGGCATGCACCATCAAAATGCCGTGGCCCCGGGCAGGGGGACCAGCGTGGAACTGCGCGTTCAGGCTACTATTGCATTTGATCCGTGGAGCCCAGGACGTCTCTAGGAGAAAAATGTGGAAGCAATTACCGCGAAAGCCGTCGTTTGAGTAATTCCCAAAGAGACACCAGGGCCGCTGCTTGCGAGGCCTGGTGCGCGGCGCCCTAATGAAGCAATTAAGGCAAGGATCCTCTGACTTTGATCTCGATGGGGTAATTTTTACAAAAACATCACGGAGTGATAGATACCCATAACTCAGAGTCCTTAATTGTACTTAATTTGTTTGGAATACGAATGTGCATTTAATTAAACCCCAGCTTGGCCCGCATGCTTCAAGCGGGGCTGTCAAGGAAAATTAAGACCCAGTTTGCTTTCAAAGTTACTGGTTTTTATCAGGCAAGGACAGCAGTCTTCGAACAGAAGGTTCGAGATAATTAGGCCGAGAGTTACAGCCCCAGAAAGTAGAGAGGGGCACGATGGTGGGGGAAGGGCAGGTGAGACCTGGCCACGGTTGGAGGCAGCAGGGCTCCTTGTCACCCAGACCCCAGCTCAGAATGGGGGCTTGGAGAGGTGGATATGTCACAGTCCTGAGTGTTCCTCTCTGGGCATGTTTTCTTGACCACGTTAGCCTCTGGTAGATTTGGCCATGAGAATATGCACAGCATTTTTGGCCTGTAACTCTGGGATGATCCAGAGCTACCTTTGGAGTCCAGTGGGGGAACTGAGGCACTGAGGGCTCAGGTACAGTGTGAGTCTCCTCCCCTCCTCTCCATGTCCTTCCTGTCTGGCCTCTGTCTGTCCTTTTCCCTATTGGGAGACCATCCTGCTCAGTTCCGGTACCCTGGCCCTTGATGTCAGGAGGACTCTAGAGAAGATACTGGGGAGGCATGGTGATTCTGAGCACGGGACATTCCAGCCAATAGATCAAGCATCTTCCTAAGATGGAAGGGCAGAGGGACAGGATGTAGCCCATTTCACCATCCTGCTAGTCCCTGTTGGACAAGACAGCAGAACAGTCTTAAATGGGGAAACAGGTGAAGAGCCAGAGAGAGTCTGATGTTTCTTTCATCTGACAGTCATAGAGCATAGACATACAGGTACACACCCACCAAGCACACAGACACAAAAACACACACTGCAGAGGATACTATAAGTATATACACACACAGGCCTGTCCCACCATGTACATGGACACATGCATGCACAAGCATCCTAGGTCGGGGAATGCATGCAGGCACCTATAAGACACGTAGCACACCTGTAACACACATTAGTGAACGTACACCAGCATACCCCACATGTGCAGAGACATACATACGTGATGCATCCATATACATGTATAAATGCCTACAAAGACACTCTACATAGATGCGTATATATACCTGACACATGTATATGAACACAAATACACGTTTAAGAAAAAGGACATACTTGACACATGAATGCACACAGATGACACAATACTCACACATGCATAGACACATACACAGATACACACACACGTACATAGATACACACACACACACACACACACACACACACACACACACACCAGTGATCTCTCACTCTGCTGGTCTGGGAACAGTGTTGACTCAGGAGCTCGATGGTGTCTTTGCGCTGTCCTGATACTCAACTGTCTTTGACAGGGCAAAGACCCGAGAAGAGCCCACTCATTAGATCTCGGGCTGGCCTTCCTTCCCTATCCACTCGAAGAAGTGAAAATCCCCACACAAGGTCACTGGACAGACCTGACTTTTCCATCTCTGGTAACAGGGATCTACAGTGTCCACTAGGTCATATGTAGCTCAGCAGGAACCCCTGGACCTGGACCCGCCCTTGGTCTCAGGCCCTGGCTAGTTCTGTGTTGACTCTGGAGAACAGTGCTTCCTGTAATGGAGTGGTGGCCAGAGGTCCAACCTAAACCCGGCAGAGGCAAGATGGGGAATTTGGTGTAGCTATGTTACTCTGAGCGGTACTCTTGCCTGTTTTCCGGGCCATGTGTGCCTTTCTCATTGTCCTCTGCCTGTTATTAAGTTTCATAGTTCTTTCTCAGTAGACACTGGGTGCTATTTGAAGGTTAATAAATTATTCAGGATGTCCCCAGTGAGGGAACAGTCTGTCTCTAAAACTGTCCTTTCTGTTGCTGTTGTTTCAGCAGGAGGGGTGGTAAGGAGATAGCTCTGGAGAGCAGAGCCCATTTCGATGTCTGATCCTCCCAGCCCCACGGCTCCTCTGCATTGGTAGAGATGCAGGCCTGGGTGTAGACACCAGTACAGGGCTCCTTCTCCTCCTCTGAATGGCGGAGCATCGTGGTGATGCCTTGCTCTGATCTCCAGTGAGGTCTATGTTCACTCAGGCCCTCACCTTGGCAAGCATAGTGTTAGCAAAGGTGCCACCTCTCTCCTCTGGCCACTTCCACACCCCAGCCACGCCAGAGCGCTTGCTTACCACGCGTGACGCTGTGTACGGAAGAGACTGTGAGCCATACTGGGTGACCTGGCAAGGGTGCTGTGTCTGCATCATGGGACCGTGACAGCAAAGTGCAGGTAATGGACACTTCTTGCCTTTCAGAATTGAGGCTGGAAGGCCAAGGTGAAGGTCCAGCCAGGCTGGCCTCCTGCGGTCTGTGTTATGGAGTCTGCTCTCAAACCTTCAGGACTTCAGGTGTCTGGTGTAGTCTGGACTATGGCAGCCTCAGCCATGTCTGCATGTCTCCCTGTTATGGCCTCCCTGTGGGCAGATTATCCCTCCTTTTTGTTTGTTTTATTGTTTTTCGAGACAGGATTTTTCTGTGTAGCCCTGGCTGATCTGGAACTTGCTAACTTCAAAACAGACATCCTTCTGGCTCCGTTCTTGAGTGCTGGGATTAAAGGTGTGCACCATAACCACGCAGCTCAGATACCCCCTTTTTATAAGGGCACCATCTTACAGTGTGAGCCTAGCCATCCCAGTCATACCTGCCAACACCCTACTTTCGAATAAGGTCAGGGCCTCCACATACCAACATGGGGACACGGTTCAGCACACACTAGTCCCCAGAGGCTGCATGAGTTGAACTGCATTGGGGTTTTTGGAAGCTGTGGCTGCAGTGAGGCTGGAGACTCCTTAGTTATCCCCATCCCACCGTTGCAGACCTATCAGGGTTTCTAACTATCTACTTGAAAAAAAATAGTGGCCTACTAGAACTGGGGACCACTGTGCCAGACCCAAAGGAGCACCAGGGTCCCTGAGAGCACAATCCCGACCAGGACCTCGATGGGTGGGTTTCAGCAAAGGCAAAAATCTCAGGAGAACTGGGAGCTGAGCAGTCATCGGAGAATTCAGAAGCCTGGGATAACTGGAATGGGGTCAGACACCAGCTGACAGTGGGGTTACCATGCCTACTCTGAGGACAGCCTCCCGTTCTGGCTCGCCTCCTGAGAGGGGTTCTCTTGTGGCTCGTCTCGCAAGTGTCGGAGGTTAGAGGTTTGAGTGACTTGTAGTTACCAAGGATGACTCCCACGTGGGGAGTCAAACCAGAGGAGCCAAAGCAAACAGCCCTTCTCCCAGACCCAGCATCCCTGCTCCTCATACCATCAGAGGACTCGAGGGGAGCCTTCAGCAAGAAGCACCTCAAAGAAGGGAGGGTGAATTGGGATGGAGACACCAGGCCTTGACGGGCACAGACTGCCTCCCGGTGTGGCGCACACACGTGTGCTAGTTGCCAGCCATGGCTGCAGCATCCGGTTCACACCTCTGCCCTGGGAAACACAATGGGCCGTTGTGAGGCAAACATGCCTTTTCTTTCTCCAGGCAAAGAGGAGATGAATGATGACAGTCAGAGCGTTCACTTCCTGATGGTGTCACAGAATTGTCGCGGGGCAGAGCTGGTGTCTCTCCAGGGTCAGGTCTGACGCCGTTCGGGTGTTCTGTAATGTGCAGATTAAACTGTTACATTAAACTGTGGCTAACATTCTACTTGTGAAATTCTAGAACCACAGACATGGGGAGGAAGAGAGAACCATGCTCGCCTTTGCACATGAACATGCAAATGTGTGTGTATTTGTGTGTTGGCATATTTGTACACACTTTGACACATAAGCACATGCTTACCATATACATGTGTACACATGTGTGTATGCACAGTACACAAACCAGTGTATAAAACACAGCAATATACACATGCATGCATACATGCATACCCCCTCACACACCTGCACACACATGTGCACATGACCATACATATACTCTGGCATAAAAATGTATAACATAGGCATGGCAGATATGGTCTCACGTTCTAGAGCTAGCTATGTGTGCATCCATATGTACTCTGACGTCCTTATGCCTTGTTTGCTTCCACCAGCATCTGGGCTGGCTGGAGTTCACACCCCTTGGAGTCTCCCCAAAGGGTCTTTGCAGATGGGTCTGAATCCTTGCTAGTCTGGCTATTTCTTCCTTCCTCATGCTGCAAGTCTCCTAGGGAGGACCAGGCAGCACACTGGAGACACCCTGGATGTCAGCTGCATTCTCATACCAATATAGCAAGTGATGGAGGAAGGTCATTGGCTAATAAAGGAACTGCCTTGGCCCATTTTATTGGTTAGAAGATAGGTGGGAGAAGTAAACTGAACAGAACGCTGGGAGGAAAAGGAAGTGAGCTCAGACTCCACAGCTCTTCCCTGGAGCGGGGAGCATGGCATCCCTCTCTGAGGCATCTGCTCCCGAGAGAAGAGCGTCCCTGGCACCCCAGCCGCCTATATTACTACAGGCAAGGACCTGTCTGTCCTGGATGTATCCACCTACTCTGCCTGCTAGCTGAGAACACACAGTTACCTAGTAGGCACTTGCTGGCTTTGGCTTCCATTTCTGCATAACCACAGCCATGCCACGGGTGGAAGCATTCCTCCCTCCCAGGAACTAAGTTTCATAAACTTCAGATTCTAAAGCCATGGGGGAAGGAAGCAAGAGTCTCGAGGGAGGTGAGAGGAAATGATTCTATAGCTAGACTGGGAGGGAGTTTGGGACCTGTCCGTCTGGCTGCAAGAGGAGCAGAGCCTCACCTTGTTCTCCATGACAAAGACCACTGCAGGAGGACTGGCTTTCTGGCAGAACCACCCCATTGTTGTCCTGCTATAACTGGGTCCTTGCTACACTGACAACAGGTAACAGTAAACGGCAGAGCTGCCCAGCCATGTTATGTGGGTCGCGCTGCAGCTTACCCTGGCATTGTTAGCATAGCAATGTTATGCTGACACACAATGGCATCCTTCCACGTGTTTTGACACTGCCCAGGGCAAGTCCAGATCTTAAGAGGAAGCTCACTGCCATCTATGACCACGAGGATCTAGCGCCATAAACCCCATTGCAGTGGGTGACACAAATCCCAGAGGCTGCCACCAGAGGGCCTAGGGTGATTTCTGCTTCGGCAGGTGAGTCTGAGGTTATGGTGGAGATTGGGTTTTCCCTGTATAGAGTTTGCTCTCATGGCTAAGTCTGTGCAGAGCAATTCACGTGCTGCAGGAAACAATTGCCCATGATCTAGGTGAACCAGAGATGCAGAAGTCTGGAGGCTGGAAGGCCAAGATGGAGTTGTGAACAAGGCTCTTCCTTGGAAGGCTCCCGGAGCCCCAGGTTGTGGCTACATCACTCCGGACTCCGCCTGTGCCATCACACCACTTCCCCCAGGTCACTGTCTCCCTTTAGGGTTTCTCTTAGGAGCACATGAGTTATTGAATCAGGACCCGCCTTAACCACCCCCTTTTAACTCGATTGCATCTGTAGAGACCCTGTTTCAGTGTATGTCTCTTTTATAGGTTCTGACATTTAGACTTGAAGACATTGTATTGGCAGATACAGCTCCACTGGTGAGAGCCTCCATTGCCCTGACAGCACAATGTAACTGGGGATAAAGGACGGGGCTGCTGCTGTGTGATTTTGTCTACAGGATCTGTGGATACTAGAAGTTTCTCTAGGCCATAGATGTTTCCTGAAAACACACCCATTCCTCCCCTGAGTCCATCTGAGCTACTACCTCTAAGCCCTGGGTCATACAGGCCACCCCACAGTTCCTCTCTTAGCTGTGGCATGTCCATACCTCAGGCTGCCTCTCTAGCAGACAGGGTGAATAGGTGACCCTGGTGGCCCTTGCCTGGTGTCCGGGGCGTCTGAAATCTGAGCGAGCGACATGATGCACTAGCATTTCGTTGCCCTCTTGCTACACCGTACTGTCCGCAGCCACCTCAGTTCTGTGATTACGGACTGATGCCACCATGCTTGTCTTCCTGCTTACAGGGTCATTTCGTGTCCAGGGGGTGAGAGGAACACTGTGGGATGTCCACTGATGTCCTCACTCAGGTGCTGGGTCTCCTTTCAGAAGATGGAGAGAAGGAGAGGGACAGGGAGGGAGAGAAAGGGGGAGGAGGTGGTATGGGAGAGAGAGAGAGAGAGAGAGAGAGAGAGAGAGAATGAGAATATGTTACTTGAGGAAATAGTTTTGTGATATGGAGATCCCAGGGATTCCCATCTCCAGAAGAAATCAAAGATGCCACCAGTCACCAAAAGTTGGGAACATCCAGGAAAGTGTTTTGCCTGGAAGCCTCTGGAGGGACTGTGGCCCTGTTGACTCCTCAGTGTGGCTCAATGAGGCTGATGACTGACTCCCCAACTCCAGGACAGTGAGAGGACAATGTGTGCTCTATCAGACCCTCTGACCTATGGGAGTCATGACAGCAGCAGCTGCAAAGTCCAGGATAGGGTGGCCTTTGGCACAGTCCTAGCCTGTGGAATGTACACAGTGTCATCTGGGAGACTGGTACTCCTTGCCTGTGGTTAAGCCTCTTTCTCCAGGTAGGTGTATCTGCAGCGGGGGTGGAGGGATGCTGCTGGACACAGCACAGTGCAGGGTGTTCCTGCAAATGCCCTGCACTGTCACATCCATCAGGTCACATCCTCTTGTTGGCTCAGGGAAACATGGCCTCTGAGAACTTGACTGCCGGCCACTGAAGAAGAGCTAGGTACCTGTGCCTGTCAACCCAGCTTCACTGGGTTCCTTTCTGTTCTATCAGCCAGTGGAGCAGGCCCATCCTGTCTGCTGAGCAAACCCCAGTGGTGACCTCAAATGAGCCAACTGTGTCAAATGTGTCCTACTCTATAGCAATTCCCAAATCTCCCCCATGTGGCTCTCCCAAGCCTGAAGAATGGAGAGCCAGCCATGTTTTAGCATTTGCGCTATTTCCTGAATCAGCTGCTGAATGGCTTTGAGAGTGGGAACCTCCCATGTGGCCACTGCCCAGATGAGATTTACAGTGTCCTGGAGGAAGTGAGGCTGGTGGCTCCCATTTGAGGGGACATCTCTGGCAAGAGGGCCTCAGATAAATGACACAGGACCCAGAATCCCATCTCTGCCTCGGTCTATTCTCCCACGTGTTCCACATCCTGAAGCCAGATCCTCCTCAAGAGCGCCCACTTGTGTGAAGGGCTTGACAAACCCCGGAGTTCAGTTTGTTCTGTTTCCACACTCGATGTGATTACATTCAGGTTTTGTTTTCAGTGTTTCTGTCCCTGGGGCTAAAAGAAATGAGATTATTGCAGGGCCACCACCATGGTTCCCCAGTTCTCTGACTGTAACTGGAGCCCTCCCTTCTCACCCTCCTGTAGGTTCTCAGGGCAATCCAAGACAGCCCACCCCACCTCTGTGGCCACCACTGTAAAAGACAGCTGTAGTCCAGGCCCTGCAGCACTTGTTCCAGAAGGATTAATCACTGTCTACACAGGTGTCTGCACACCTCTATTCCAGGTGAGCATGCACATGGGCATTGGGAAGTTTGGTGTGTATCACTAGATGCTCCTCGTGAGATCCTGGTTGATGCTTCTCTCTAAAAAAGCGGCTCCACAGCTGGGGAGATCTGACATTAAAACTGTGATATCACAGCATGGAGATTTTTATTGACCAAGATCCCAGTAAGACAGAATGCTACAGAACCCAACTTCATCATCTGGTTCTCAGATGCTCCTGGGACCATGAGGAGACAGTTTTCTGTGTGCCTGAGCAGAGGAGTGGAGTCCAAGAGAAGGACCACATAAACAGTGGAGGGGTTGCTGGGCAATTATTGATGTCTTTCTGAGGAAGATGTCAAAGGGCTGTTTGTGGGATTGCAGGACAGGGTGAATGCCACAAGATCGGATAGAAGGGAGTGGCCCTGCCCTGGTGCCACGGGAACAGGGAACTATGAGAAGACAACTATCCAGCCTTGGTATTCCAGACTCTAAGTGTTGCATGGTCTCTGTCAAGCTCCACGGCCAGGGTTCATGAGAGCATGGGTGGATCTTCAGGGTTCCACAGGATTAGCTCCCTTCACACCTCCCTTTCCATCTGAACTTAACTTGTGTCTGGATTCCACATTGCCCCATGCCTATCAGCATAGGACTGGCTCCCTAGGCAATGACAGGAGGGACTGGGCATCTGCATCATATCCAGTCCTTATGTAGCAGGCAGGAAGGGCTAGGTATATATGCTCTTCCCACTGGGCAGCTCTGGGCAGGTGATAAGAAGGCAAAAACCCATCTTCTGGCTATCCAGACCAACCGTCTACATAGATACATGCCCTCGTGTGCTCATTCAACAAACATGGCCCTGAGTGCCTGCTAGATGCAAGTATCAAGGTAGGAGCATCAGTCACGGCACTAACTTCACTTAGTGTTCCTGGTGCTGCCTGAGATTCAGATCTGCAGACTGGAAAGAAATAAGAGGTTGTGACCTTACATGCCTTGTCGGTTACTGATTGGGAATAGAAAGACACACTGAGGAGGGTGGACTGATTTCAGGAGATGACCCGGAGTGGAGATGTGCACCCCTGTATTCCAGGCACAGTAAGGAAGAAACCAGGCAAGCATGCTTATGTGTATTGGGGAACCTTAGTGTGTGCCCCTGGACCCTCCTCATGAAATCCTGGCTGATACTCTCTGTAAGAAGACAGCTCCATGTCTGGGGAGGCTTGGTGTGGGACCATGGTCTTTATTCTGTCAATTATATTTTAAATAAACGCTGATTGGCCAGTAGCCAGGCAGGAAGTATAGGCAGGACAACCAGACAGGAAGTAGAGGCAGGTCAATGAGAACTGGAAAATTCTGGGAAGAGGACACAATCCTGGCCTAGCCACAGAAGAAGCAAGATGTGACTGCCTCGCTGAAAAAGATACTGTGCCATGTGGTTAGCATAGACAAGAATAATGGGCTCATATAAGTTATAAGAGTTAACAAGAAGCCTGAGCTAATGGGCCAATCAGTTTATAGTTAATGTAGAGCTCTGTGTGATTTTTTTGGGACTTAACAATTGTGGGAACAGGGCAGGACAGAAACCTCAGTCAACAGAGGCTGCTGTCAGTAAAGTGCTGTGCAAGGGTCAGTGCCAGACCCTTGTGTCAGTCCACAGAACCCATGTAAACATGTTGGGTGTGGCATCATGATCTCAGTGCTGACAAGACAGAAACAGGCAGATCCCCGGGGTTCACTGGTTCAGTGTTGGGCTAGGCAAGCCCCCGCCAGGGAGAGACCCTCTTCAACAACAGCAACAACAACAAAGCAAAAAAATAAGGTAAATAACTCCTAGGGAATGATGCTTGAGGTTGACCTCTGGCCTTTACATGTACACACGTATGTGTTAAACCATGGACACATGTACTTCTGTGCTCAAACACAAAAGGAGAAAACTGTGTTGAACAAGACCCTTCCCCGATGACCTGAAGGCTTCCTGGCAATGCATGTTCTTTAACTAGTCAGATTCCTGTTGCTGTCACAAAACACCTGAGACAGAAACTTGAAGGTTTGTCTTGGCCACTTGATTCTGTTGCTTCTGGGCCTGTGTGCACTGGGGCAGAACGTCATGGTGGAAGGGTGTGGTGGAGGAAGGATGCTTACTACGTGGTGGCTAAGAAGCAGAAGAAGAGGGGGGGTCTCTCCCAAGGACAGCTTCCTCTAACCAGACCCTACTTCCCAGTGACCCATTGCAGGAATGACCCTTCATGCTCAGAAGTACCATCATCTGGCGACCCAGCCCCCAACACACAAGCCTTTGGGGACATTTGTTACCAAAATGACAACAGACTATCATAGAAGGATGTGTCATCACTGTCACTGGCTGAGATCGCCAAAAGGCTCAAACCTTTCTCTAGCAGAACGGCTTGTGTTCAAGCTACCAACCCTGCCTGGACTTTGGAGAGTGGGATAGTTGAACGAGAAATATCTGCCTTAGGCTCATGTATTTGAACTCTTAGTTCTCAGCTGGTGGAGCCTGTGGGAAGGTGGAGCCTTGCTGAAGAAAGTGCATCACTGGGAGCAGACTGAGAGTTTAAATCTTTACCTTCAGCTCACTCTCTGCGTCTCCCTTGCTGTCAAACATGCTATCCCTCTGCTTCCTGCTCCTGCACCCTTTCACCCCTTCATGGTGGTATTCCCCTTGCTAATAGAACTGTAAACCAAAATAAACCCTCTTCCCGAAGTTGCCTTCTGTTGTAGTGTTTGATCAAAAGTAGTTAATACAAAAAGCAAGAAGGGAGAGCCCTCACAGTGTTCATTTGCACGATCCTGTGCTATTTCACCTACCCGTTCATTCATTCAGCCATCATTTCTTCAGGCCAGGGACAAGGCTGGGTACATAGGCCTCTTGCTTGTACGGTGGAGATTGGTGTTGTGTGGTGCCCTGTCTTTCTTCTGGCGGTTGATGGCATGAGAACCCTACAGTAGGCAATCCTCCACAGTGGTGGAGGTTTTAATCCACAGAGTCTTTATTCTGTGGCTTCTGGGCCTGTGTTCATTGGGCAGAATGTCAGTCCCCACCCCAGGCATGATGGGCTGGAACCCAAGTGGAGGGACCCAGAATAAGCATCTCACTTATGATGCTTGGCCAAAAGCCTCAGATTTTGTGAAAGTTGGGGTTGCAGTCTGCTGTTGGAGAAGAGAGTCGCTTGTTGGTTTCTGGCCACTTAGCCCAGAAATAATCACACGGAAACTGTATTAATTAAATCACTGCTTAGCCCATTAGCTCTAGCTTCTTATTGGCTAATCTCTTACATATTATTTTAACCCATTTCTATTAATATGTATATTGCCACGTGACAGTAGTTTGCCTGCTAAAGTTCCCAGCATCTGTCTCTGGCAGCTCCATGGCTTCTCTCTTGCTCCCCCCTTCTTTCTCCCAGCATTCAGTTTAGTTCCTCCCCCATCTACCTAACTTCTGCCTTGCTATAGGTCCAAAGCAGTTTCTTTATTCATTAATGGTATTCACAGCATACAGAGGGAAATCCCACATCTGTCTGCATGGCTGGGCACACACTGTTGGTTGCTGGTGAGCCCCATACATCATGATGGTGGCAGGGTCACTGAAGCTAGTGAGGCGCTGCCATGGTAGGTGGTGAGGGGAACTGTCTCTTCCTCTACTACCAGGCTCCGTGTTTCCAGGAGGCTGACTTTCAGGCTTCATGTTGCAACTATCCTCTGCCTTATTTTTTTTTCTTTTAGTTTTTTGAGACAGAATTTCTCTGTAGCTTTGGATTTAATCCTGGAACTAGCTCTTGTAGACCAGGCTGACCTTGAACTCACAGAGATCTGCCTGCCATTGCCTCCGGAGTGCTGGGATTAAAGGCGTGTGCCACCACTGCCCAGCTCTGTCCTCTGCCTCATGGTTAGACTTTCTGCAGAAACCCAAGGGTGGAGGAGCCAGGCCTTTTTTTTTACCTGCTTCCCTCACAGATGTTTATAGATCAACTGCGTTCATCCTATGGAAACTACTAGGGCTCTGTGTCCTCTCTCTGAAAGTCCTCTCTCTTCTCTCCACTAGACCCAGGGACCTGAGTCTCTAGTACTGGCCCCTTGTTTCCTTACAGTACCCAAATCCCACCCGTACCTCTATACAAGGTCCTTTGAAATCTTCCTAATACTTTCCCAAATGTCTCAACTGCTGCCCTCCACCCAGACCCAAACTCATCAGGGTGAGTTTATAAACCCATATCTCTAACCCTAACCCTCGGGAGCTGAGTGGGAGCACCCTTTCTCCCTAAAAGCAGCTGAGTCCCCAAGTTCTCAGTGAGGACCCCAAGAGGACAGAGCTGGGGAGGCCAGACACCTCCACCCTGAGGGGTCATGCGTGCTCTGATGTGGGAACAGTTTTGCTTCCACAAATGTGGTCCTTGAATCCCAGCAGAGACACCAGTCCTTAAAGAAGATGTTCCACTTGTTCTCAGGGTGAGTTCCCCGCCCCAAGAGACGATTACCCAGTTGTGGGTAGGGCGGCCTGGGATGCTTATCTCTGTGGAGAGAGGCACTCTACTGGGGACAGCCCTCACATAATCCTGGGGATTTCCCTAGCATGTCATTTTAATAGGTGTGATTGTGGTTTGGAGTCTGATGTGCTGGTAATTATCTTCCTGGGCTTAATCCCTGTGCCCTAGTAATGCCATTAGGGTCTCGACATGGAGTCTTAAAACAGTGATTATTTATAGTGCGCTGCACCGTGTTGCAGGGTGGGGCTGCGGAAGCCCCACCGTTTCTTTTACAGTACTTTGCTCATGGCAGTGCTGGCTTCTTCGAGTGACTGAGATGGAATCGGGGTCAGACTTTCACTCTGAGAGCTGCAGTCTGAGCCTCTCTGCCCAGAACAGAGTTGTGTCCAGCCAGGCTGCATGCCTTTATGTGGGCCAGTCTCACCCATGCCACTCAGAGGCCACTGGACAGTAAAGTGGTCAGGAGTGGAATCTAGCTGGTTCCCATGATGGTGGGGTTTGAGAGACCTTCCTCTCCCCACATCTGTAAAGCAGGCACAGTGGAAATACCTGCGTACAGCCTCCAATGCTTGCAACACAGTGATAGAAGCTGTCACAGAGATCAGAAGCCCAGTGATCTCAGCTGCAGAACATTCTGCTAGAGGTGAAACTGATCATAAAGGAACTATGGGCCCAGGGAATTTTGAGGGCTCTGAGACACATTTTTGAAGCTACAATGGATGTATACTATTGGGCGTGTGTGAAAACTCATCGTATGTCCCACACTGAGACCTTGATGTGAACTGTGAATTCTAGGCAATAACCCTGTTTTACTGTGTACTTGTGACAATGTGACATTGTGCTCACAACACTGTAACTATATAATACAACAGTGTAACGGTGTGCTAATGGAACTACCGTGGCAACAATATAACATATCAATGCTACAAAGTATCAAGGCACAGTACCCAATCATAATTGTCCTGGGATGTGGTTAGTGCCAGAGACTACATGTGGTAAGGATCTGGATACTTGTCTCGCTCCTTTCAATTTTGTTGTGAATACAGCAAATTGCTCTCAGTAATGAGACCTAGCTCTGTTTTTAAGAAGGCACAAATGAGGTAATATGTATAAGCTGTGTACCTGGCACTGGTCAGCCATTCTGGGTAGCTTGGTTCAGACCCCAGACCTCTACCTGTCAAAGCTGAAGGAGTGCCACAGATGTTGTCACTGATGATGGAGTCCTTCAGCCCTGGGAGGAGCAGTGAAGCAGGCACATATCTCTGGCTGGAGTCCACAGGAGCAAGGATGTGTGGGAGGGGCTGGTACTTCCATGCCTACCTCCTCACTTTGTATCTGGGGGAGGATTCATAGGAGGGAATTCCCTGGGGCCTCACAACTCTGTCTGGGATCTTTGTTAACAGCTGCATATATGTCTTTTGAATTGTAAATTGATAAATAGTTAATTCAATAATAGAATTCTCCTGCATATTGCATGTGGCCTACAGTCAAGGGGCTTTGGATGCTGATGGGAGAGCAATGGAAGAATGAGGTTTGAACTTGTCAGCACTTCTGGACTTAGCAGGCAGTGAGGTATGGAACACAGTCTGGTCTCTCCTGGGCTCATCTAGGTCCTCTTCCTCTGGGAGCACACAGTGATGGGGTTCAAGTAAGATCCTGACACTTGGAGACCCAAGGTACCATTCCTGAACCAGTTACACCCTGGTTGGAGGAAAGACAGGTTTATTGTGGCATATCTGTGTCCTCAAGTCAGCTCGAGGACCTCACCCAGAACATGTCTGTCTTTGGAGACAGGACTTGAAGTTATTAGGAGACCCTTATCCAGTATGACACATCCTTATAAAGAAGGCAGACACAGAAGTGTGACTAGGAGGCCACAGGAAGAAACCACCATTCATGTGTGTGGAGAAGAGGTCTCTGGAGGAATCAGTTCACCCAAACCTGATCCCAGGCTTCCAGCCTTACACATGAGGGATGAGCTGCTAAGCTGGAGCCCCTCCATGTGATTGGTTTGGTTATATGAGCTCCAGGAGATAGAAGCTGAGGCAATCATGTTTTTCTCTTCAAATCTCTGCCCAATCTATAATGACTGTGCTTAGAGACTGTGTTCTCTATCACATACCTGGTACCCTCCCATCCTACTCTTCCATTCCTACAGGTCAGCACCAACCCAGACCCAGAGGTCCTGCTTGCATTCTGAGAAGCTGTAGGGAGATGCTTTCTTGGAGGGATCCTGCTTGCATTCTGAGAAGCTGTAGGGAGATGCTTTCTTGGAGAGTAGCAGAAGGCTAGGTCAAGTCAAAAGGAGGACCTACTGTCCCGGTCACCCACTGTGCCCAGGAAGTATCCTCCGAGGATTCAGTATCATCCTGACCTGTGTTGGCAATCTTGTTACTATCCCAGTGTGGCCCAAGGCATTGCTGACTTTGGGTTCCTGTTCTAATACGTGCATGGCTTTACTCTGCAGTGGCGTTCCCCATGGCCCATATGGAGATTCCTTTTGTTATTTTGGTTGCTTGACATCGCCTACTATGGGGCCAGAGCCTGGTCCTCAGCCAGGAGAAGCAGAATCCTGATGGCACCCAGGACAAGAACACCTGAAGCATGATTAATAAACGCTCAGAGACAGAAATTTTGTTTCAACCTGAAGATCCAAAAAGCAAAGCAGCCAGCCACTGACTCTCATCTTGACCTCAGTCCCAAATGGCGATCCTGCCTCCACGAATCTCAGAATGAGACTGTGTCTGAGAGCTGTCTCCTCCCATTTTATAATCTTCTCTAGGGCTGGGATTAAAGGTGTGCCCCACTGGGATTAAAGGCTTTCACCACCTGATTTCTATGGCAACCAGTGTGGCTACTGGGATTAAAGGTGTGTGTTACAACTGCCTGGTCTGTAAGGCTGATCAGTGTGGCTGTTTTATTTTCTGATCTTCAATCAAGCTTTATTTATTAAACTACAAAATGAAATGCTACTACCAACACCCACCTGGAGACTGGTCCGTGGCTCCAGTGTGCGATCCTGGATGACAATACCCCTTCATGAGTCCTGATGCCATGTGGATCTTACAGACCTGGGCTCCAGTAAACTGAAGCTTTGCTCAGAAAAAGTTCTGCCCCTGACCTTGTGGTTGTATGTGCTGCAGCCGGCCACTGAAACCAAGGCTCAGATAGTGTGATTTGATAGAGTTGGGCATTTTCCAGAGGCCTGGGGGCATCTGGGTTTATTTACCCGTAAAGTTTGGTGCTACAGTCCTTTCTTTCTCCAAGGTCCCACTTGGCTTCCCTTTTGGAGCTGAAGCTGCTGGTGGCTCTAGGTGGACACACAGTGCTTTGCTTATGGCATTACTTACTTAACATACTCTTTATTCATTGCTTGCATCCCCATTCGGCTGGCATCCTTTAGTGCAGGCCTGACTAGTCCCTGGAATTGTACATGTGTTGAGGGCTGTGTGTAGAACGCAGGAGTCTGGGTAGTGAAGGCTCTGCACATAGAAATGCCAGCTGGTCTCTCGTTTTGCCTGCTTGGTACAAGAGAGGATGACCAATCCACCAGTTCCCAGGGAGGGCAAGAAACCAAAGCCCCACCCACCTTCCCCAGAGCTCAGTTATGGATACAGGGTAACTATTCAAGTCTAATCAGTACCTTTTTCTTCTCTGTGGAAAGGAATAGGCAGCTGCTGCTAGCATAAGGGCTTTAAGCTTCAGAGTTTATTTCTCTTGTCACCATGGACACCTGTAAGTGGGGACTGGGCAGTGGGGCTAAGTTGGGGCAAGCAGAGCTGGTGACACCATGTTCTATATTGGAGTGGGATGCCTAGATCCTGGAGATTGAGGCCACTGTATCCCACCCAATTGGCCTGAAATACACACTTCGCTATGAGATGCATTTAGTAGCTATCATTGGAAGAACCCTTTGCAGGGTGTGGATAGGGTAGTAAAGCATCAGATGAATGCTGGGGGCAGGGCTAGAGGACCCTAGGGCTGCAATGGGAATGGGAGTCTGTGGATTTGTGTGGTCTGTCACTCATTCTCCATGCCAAAACCTCCCTTGTTGTTCTCTGAGGCAGCAAGACAAAGATGCCACCTCCTGCAGGTCCCAAAGCTGACCACTCCTAGCTATAGCTCCAACCATTGTATCTTTCCTCCTGTGGGCATTTCGGGCCCTGTTTTACTATGGGATGCTGGACACTGTGCCTTGAATATCTTCCCTGCTTGTCTCCAGGAGCTATCTCTGACTGCTTGTGGGTGGGAAAAAGGTTCAGGAGAACCTCCTGGGCAGAGTGGACCTTCAGTAGGCTTACCCACATGTTGACTGAGGTTTCTGTCCTGCCAGGTTTCCACAATCGTTAAGTCCCAAAGAAAACACACAGAGGTCTACATTAGTTATAAACTGATTGGCCTAGTAGTGCAGGCTTCTTATTAACTCTCATAACTTATATTAGTCCATAATTTTTATCTATGTTGGCTACATGGCTTGTAGATGTGTGAGGCAGTCACATCTTCCTTGCTCCGTGTGTGGGTGATGACTGCAGACTGACTCTCTTCCCAGAATTCTCCTGTTCTCCTTGTCCCGCCTCTACTTCCTGCCTGGTTGCCCTGCCTATACTTCCTGCATGGCTATTGGCCAATCAGCCTTTTATTAAAATACAATTGACAGGGTACAGACCATTGTCCCACAGCGCCCCCATGTGACAGTTATAGGTTGAAACACTACAAGATGCAGCCCAGAGCTGTCACCTGACTGGGGACCCTGGCCATGTGCTTCACTGTGGAATTTAGAGGAGGGCAGTTGCTGGACATCCATATCTTGTATAAGTCTCAGTCAGCCCTGCCAGGATCCTCAGAAAGTGATAGGGGTGCCGGCCCTAGGGCCTAGGAGACCAAATCCAAGACAATATACCCTCAGGCAAGTTGAACTGGTGAAGTATTCGGTGGGTGTCACATTACCACCTTGTCCAGGGCATTCTATGGCTAAAGGGACTCCATGCCTTCTTGGTGGCTGGGACTGTAGATGGTAGCCTGTGGTGGTCACCCAATGTCTGCCTGAAACTTAGGTCTGGAGGTTTGAGAGTGGAGATGCTGTGGGCCAGGGTCTTCAGACTAGGGTGAAGACCAGAGGGCCAGATATGCAGACTTTCTAAGTGACTGGGATGTTTGCTGAGCCTGGTTTCTTGTGGCCCATGTAAACCCAAGATGCAGGGGCACTGTGCCTGTGGTTCCTACCCTATCTCTGTCCCTTGTGAGCCTCACTCCGAGTGAGCCCTTATCAACTAGAGGTGCATGGAGAGGTCTCATTAAACACATACAGTTGACTCTACAGGATGAGAGTGTGGTTGCTGAGGACCTACAGACATTATTCCACATCCTCAAGGCCAGCTACATCCTGTGAAGGACCAGGTGCCCCGGTAGCCTGAGAACACATACCTTTACTGCATGACCAGCGCTATGCAGCTGTCCCCATCTCTGTCGCCTGTTGGCTCTGCTGGCAGCTGTGGCAGTGACAGTAGATTAATATCTCTTTAATCAGCCAAAATGAACATGGCACACTGGTGACAGTCCAATTTTCTGCTAACAGATTGTGGCCTATCTCAGCCCAGTGCTCAGCTGATTTTTATTTCTGCCAGAGATAATTCAGCCCAGGGAGGACTAGCCACCATCACCCCATCCGCTGCCATGCATTTAATAAATCTCATCGCTGAATGTTCCTCCCTCGCCTGTCGCTGCAGCAGCTAGGGGAACTGAGCAGCCTCTGGAGACCAGCTGCATTTATAGACTGTTGCTGCGATCAATGCCGAGTCTATTCTGAGGGCTGTGCCGCTGCGTGTCTCGGAGTCCACAGGGAGGCCTAGGCTGGCGAACTCGTGAGTACCTGTGAGCTCACGTGAGGGAGTGTGTTTGGTGTGATCAGGGTGTGTGTGTGTGCGTGTGTGTGTGCACATGTGTGTGATCAGGGTGTGTGTGTGTGTGTGTGTGTGTGTGTGTGTGTGTGCGCGTGTGTGTGCGTGGCTGTCTGCCTTGCTGTCTGTCTGTGTCTCCGTGTGTGCCTGTGAGCTCTGTGTGTGTCTGTGTCCCTGTGTGTGCCTGTGAGCTCACGTGAGGGAGTGTGTTTGGCATGATCAGGGTGTGTGTGTGTGTGTGTGTGCGTGCACATGTGTGCGTGTCTGTCTGCCTTGCTGTCTGTGTCTCTGTGTGTGCCTGTGTTGGTAATGGGACAGGAGTAGCTTCCAGCAGAGGTTACAGAGTAACCTTTGGAGGAGGACGCACTCTTCCCAGAGTTCCCAGTGGTGGTTACATCATTGATGGAAGATGCTCTTCAGTATCATGGGAGCCACTTTTGTCCCCTCCACTGTGATGGGGTAGAGATAACTCACATAGCCTGCTTTTGGTCCTTTCTCAGAGACCTAGCTCGGGAGTGGCAACTGTCTCCCGGCCGGTGTTCTCAGGGACTTGAGAGACAGGCTGTGAACCCAATCTGTAGTCTGGGCCTCTACTTTGATCTTCCCCACGTTTGAGTCTTAATTATGATTGTCAGGGGGAAAGACGGGCTCTAGGGCCTGGTGTCCAGGTCCTGTGTCATGGTCAGACTGACAAAGGGCCTGGGATCATTCAAACTTCCCTTCAGACCCTAGTCACCATCATGCATTCTCTGAAAATGATTGAGAGGAACAGAGACTCAAGGTCATGCTTCTAGACGTTTCTGTATTTCTTCTAGAAGTGTCACATTGAGCTGAATCAGCACGTTTCCATATTGCCATTTGACACAGGCTGCAGGAGGCAGGAAGGGGACACCACCACATCTGAACTCAAAGTCTCTCACTTCCTAAGGGACTGGGCAAGATCTCCGACACAGTGAGCCATTTGACACAGGCTGCAGGAGGCAGGAAGGGAGAACCACCATACCCTTGAGCTCAGACTCTCTCACTTCATAAGGGACTGGCCAAGATCTTTGACACAGTGAGCGAACTTGCCTCCTTCCTTCTGCAGGCCTGGGATGTCCCAGCCTTTGTCTCTTTCCTAGGCCCCCGCTTGACGAGGAAGGGAGGGTGCTATGAGCTATGGCTCAGTGGCCCCTGCAGCACACTCCCAAGGTGTGTTGTTTGTGACCTCTTTGTGGTTTTCTTCCCTATGTCACCCTTGCTTTCTGTCTGTCACCTCACAGATTCCCACTCGACAAGACTTTCTATCAGCCCCGGGTATCACTTGTCCCTGTGAACACCAGGGTATCAAAGAGAAGGTTGGCCCATGGTGAGGCCTGGTGCCCACCCGCTGGCTCTGCCAGGAGGCAGAGCTCAGTCTCTTTCCACTTGTACCAGCTCCGCATCCTCCCTAGGAGCCATGCCCACGGTTAGCTTCAGGAGCAGCAGGGCCCCTGAACATTCTGTCCTGGCCCTCTTCAGCAACTTGACTCCAGCATCAGAAGGCATCCTCACGAACTGGCAAAGGGAGCCTGCCTGTTTCCAAGCAGACTCATTCTATGAACAAGACGTACCAAGGGCGGCAGTGAGAGCCTGCTTCCAGCTTGGTGGGGAAGGTTGGGACTCTGATCTCACCTGGCAGAGGCCCGAGGCTCTGAGGGCATCCAAAATGTGTGCATGCTGCCTTCCCCATTCACAGTCCACAGAAAACATGCAGGACCTGTCAGAATGCTCTGGAGGGAGGCAGAGAGCTGTTGCACCAGAAAGGGTTCCTGGGAAAGATGGAGGTGTAGATTTGTCTCTAGGAAGGACGCATCAGTCAGTCTGGAGTGGTGTGGGTGTAGGAACCTGCCTGCATACCATTCCCAAGGCCAAGGCCATAGCCACACAAAGTGTGAACTTACCCTTAATTACGTTGACTCTGTCCCAGATACTAGAACCACACACTCAGGAGCCCTGGGTGGAATGCACCCTATTCTGGATCTGTCTCTGATGTGACATGTGCCCTTCCTCTGAGTCTCTCTGGAATCTTCCAAACTGAACCTGGATTGGGGTAGGACACACAGCAGAAGGAAGACAGAGCCCATGCTGTTACTGGCTGGAAAGTGCTGGGCACCCGAGCTCAGTGTGTCCACACCTTTGAGGAGGGATTCTAGATTCCCCAAAGCCGTCCTCAGCGACAGCCTGAGAGCAGCCTGCATTCTGGCTGCAACTGCCCGAGGTTCTGTGGCTTGGAAACCTTTGTACATGGGCTCACACAGTCATACTTCCACACGTGCCCGTAACACATGCATGAGCCACCCCAGGCTCCAGGCTCCAAGGCCCTGTCCCCCACGTGGGTCCTGACCCCTGGCAGTGCCCCCATCCTGCCCCACTGCCGTAGCCCCATGTCGCCTCAGCCCATCACGGCTGGCTGACAGGCTGGCATTTCCCTTCCTGTTTGGTCTTTTTTCCCCCCTGTCATGTCGACAAGCACAATCGTGTTCCCTGACAGACGGAAATATCAATCCTCAAGAACAGGGACAAAGCAGGTTTTAAACTTTAACGAGGGGCTTTAATGGAAATAAAATGTAAGTTCCCCTTCAGATGGGGGTTTTTGCTTTACCAGAGAAAAAGCACCTTAAATAATAAATCAAGGACGTACGTTTCCATTCTTTTGCATGTGTGAATATTTAAAACATGCAAAAATGTGGGAGACCCATTTACCGGAACAAAAGGAAACACTTATTTACCCATGAAAATTAATAAATAAAGGGAAGGTGTACGGCTGCGGAACGTGGGCAAAGGTGCTTAATGCAGGCATCTGGGCAGTTGTGAGTGGCTGCCACTGTGGGGGGGGGTGGGGAACTCTGTCCCTGTCTCCTTATATGTTATGTACTGTTTGCAGACTTTTTCTTTATGGGGTGCTAGGGGAGGCACCCAGGACCCCATGAATACCAGGTATGTTCTACTACTGAGCTCCACTCCTAGCCCTGATCCAGATTTCCAACCTGTTCTTTCCATCCCAGAATCCTTCATTTCAGGAACACCTGCGTCTCCTCTGTATACTAGCATTGGAGTTCAGCCACTGGGGTGGAGTGGGAAGTCCTGGGCTCTTGGAGCCTGCAGTGCTTAGTGGCAGAGATTTGTTGCCTCGGTCCCAGAGTCCAAGCACCTAGGCTTATCTGGGGTTCTGCTTGCCATGAAGGACCCTTCCTGCTCCTCCAGCTCGGAGGGACTTCAACGGGCCTCAGCTGAAGCTGTACTTCTCTGGTCTTTCATTTTCTAATACAGACACCAGTCCCTGACGCGGGGCCCCTGATGCTTCATCATCGTGGTTTGATCATATCTGCAAAGACCCCTCACTTCCAAATAACTTGTCCTTCTCAGGTCAAGACTTCCAGAGTCTGGGTCAACGGCAGGTGCTGCAAACCTCAGAGTCTGTCTGAGCAGGATATGAGTCAAAACCATGGCTACCATGGAGGCCCGTACACAGCTTCCCCTTTGCTGATCCCACAAAGGACAGTGCCTGAAAGCCAGGTGCCCTCCACCCCAGTCTCTTTACTAAGCCCTATTTCCTATCATTTTTTAAAAATGCATGGAGTCCTGTATTGTTGAGACACAGGAGAGAGAAACTGGGAGATTTAATGAGATTTAGGAGAATAGTGTTTAAAACCTTACCACACATTTTGTTATTTTTGCGCATTGCTGGCCCTTCCTGTTTCAAGTATGTGGGGCTCTGGCTCACATGAGAAGACATTTTATACAGACTAAATATGTTCAGCTTCTTAGGACTTTGTCCTTGGTGAGAACTGTGATTTGGAACAGGAGCAGAGGACAGGGAAGCAACTGGAGTGGGTAAGTAAGGCCATGCCCCCGAGCAGGGAACAGCGGACTAACGGATCCACGGGTCTTCTTTAGCCTACAAAGATGGTTGTCACAGCGACCTGGCCTGTGCTCATCCACCTTCATGGTTGTTGAAGGTGAGCAAGAGGCTGAGCCCAGACACTTCTAGAAGAGAGATGCACCTGGTCCGGTCATGGCGAGGAACTTCCTGACAAGATTGCAGAAGGTAGCAGCATCTCAGGCTGCCTCTGTGGGCCGTAGCTGCTGGTGATGCTGTTTTCAGGATGTTACCTTTCCATCTGCCTTGTATCTTATTGCACCTGCTTGACTAAAGCCTGGGGCAGGTAGGAGCGTGGCTCAGGAAGGCTAAGGCCTCACCAGATGTCCGAGCTGGGACAAAGACCGTGCTTCTGCTCCCATCTCAGGCCTTGGGCCCAAGACACCCTCTCTTGCTTTCCCTATGGTCCCTGGTCCCTGAGGCTGGTCACCTGTGCATCACTGCCCAGATTTATGCAAGGCCAGCATTGCATTTTAATGACAGTTCCCTCCACTTACCCACCTTGGCGGTTTCATGAGTGACCGCTCAATTATTCATGCCTTGCCCACCCTGGGATTAAGACGCAGTGGGAGGGTGCGGAGCCTGAGGCAGGCTTTTTGAGGTTGGCGAATTAAATTTTAAACTAAGCCACTTGGGTGGCCAACCTGAGGTACGGCCTCTCTTGCCCTGTTTGTCAAGGGAGGCGGCAGTGACTGTTCCCTGTGGTTGAGGACCACTGGGGAGCATCCTAGATAGAGCAGAAACAGGTTCCACGTGGATGGCAGTTCCTGGATGACAGCTTGACTGGCCACAACTGCTCTCCCAGGATCGCTGAGTTCAGGTCCTCGTGAAGAATTTTGAAAGAGCCCAAGAGTAAGAGGTTGACAGCAGGGAAACTGAGTCACATCCAGATGCTTTCCTGGAGGGTCTCTAGCTCACTCTGTTCCTGAGCCCCTCTTCAGACCCCTGGCTCCTGGGCCAGCCCCTCCTTCTGATTGTTGGAGAAGTGTTTCTGCAGGCGGCCAGGGTCTTGCAGACAGCGGCCGAGCTCCTGGGATGGCAGCTTGCAAGCCCAGACCGTTCTCATTAAGGCCAGAGAGGACCCTGTGAAATCATAATACTAACAACATCATTTATTTCAGCAGCGTTGGGGCAAAACGGCTTTACAATGGTGTTTTATGTGCTACATGTGCACCATAAATATTTCCATAAAAACATGCATTAAAATATAAAAGTGGGCCCCAAAATATCAAAAGTCGGGAGGGAGAAAACCCACAGCAAAGCCTGTGTAACCACCGGCTTAGGGCTTAGTGAGCAGCTGCAGCAGGCTCCCTGTGGGTGGGGAGCCAGCAGCAGCACCCCTGCCCACCTTCCACGGCTGACAAGGGCGGTGAGCCCCTGCCGTGCTTGGACCTCTGCCTACATAATCCGAGGGTCTGCAGAGGCACATGCAGTGTATAAAGACATGGACCCCTGACACTGGGGATACACGTAGCTTCTCTCGTTATCCCCAAAGCACCCACTGCATCCCAGCTGTGCCCAGCCAAGCCCCACTGTTGTGTGGACCCGCAACTCTGGGATCATGGATTGACCAATTGTGGCAGCCTGCCCTAAAGCCTCAAACCTGCAGGTCAGACAGGATGGTTACAGACAGTGGTGTGTTAGCACCTGGCTACCTAGTCTGAGAACAACCTTACAATGGAGTTAGGAGCTGGGGTGTTGAGCATTTTGCTCAAGGCCACATACTCAGGAAGGGAGGTTGGCTTTGAAGCTCGCTGCCTAGCTCCCAAACCTCAAGGCCTCCACCCCCAAACTCCTATTATTACCAGAGGCTCAGAGGTCTCCTTATAGCATGTCAAGTCAGAGGCCTCCTGGCTTTTCCCTCCCAAGGTACCCAGAGTAGCTCTTCTCTAAACCCCAAAGAGGGCTTTGGAATCTGACCCAAGAGACAGTGCCCATTCTTGGTCAGTGCCATCCTGGAACCGAAGGAAGACTCTGTTCTGAAACTTCTGGCCCCTGAAACCTCCTGTTTTTGTGCCTCTCATTGTCCCCATGAACACAACTGAATAAGGGGAATATCATCTGTGGTAGCCCAAGGCAGGGCTCTTTTATTCTTGGTTTTTGAGACAGGATTTCTCTGTGTAGCTTTGGACCCTGTCCTGGAACTCACTCTGTAGACCAGGCTGGCCTCAAACTCACAGAGATCCGCCTGCCTCTGCCTCCAGAGTGATGCAACCCCAACTCCCAGCCCAAGGTGGGACTCTTTACCCGCAGTCCTTAGCAGGCCCACAGACACTGGCCAACCCTTTCTCTCAGTCCATGGCTTAGCCTTGCCAGTGGAGAGCTGAGGTCATCTTTGCTAACTGAAGGCTGTTTTTTATCTTTGGGGCGCAGTGACTGCACATTAACCTATCGCTATTTCAGTCAGCGATTGTGACCTGCTATTACCAGCCTGTTCCTCTGGCAGCGGCTTAGCCGCTCAGGCTGCGGCCTGGCAGGAATTCTGTTCCTGCAGGCATCAGCTCTGTCACTGCCAGTAAAGGTAGCTTTAACAAAATCTCTATTGTTCTATTTACAAATAAGACTTGAGATTCAAAGGCTGGGGTGAAGACCTGCTAGCTCAGAGAGGTTAGCAACTAGCTAACCTTCTCACCTTGCTGGCATCTCTCAAAAAGCTCATACTTCCACTCTGCCAAAACAAATAAAC
The DNA here is from genome assembly GCF_018167655.1 of Microtus oregoni. Taxonomy (NCBI): domain Eukaryota; kingdom Metazoa; phylum Chordata; class Mammalia; order Rodentia; family Cricetidae; genus Microtus; species Microtus oregoni. The sequence goes on along the minus strand of NW_024544727.1, from coordinate 1,570,380 downwards.
AAAACAACCATGTCACTCAGTCTCTCCCAGATGCCCTCTGAGGCTCTATGATGGCTTCCTATCAACTAGTTGCTAACTCAGCCTCCTGACCCAAGGTTAATTTTTATTGAATTAACACAAATGCAGACTCAGGGTTCACAGTGTGATTGAATAGTCCCCATCAGGAGACTAGGGAGGAGCAGGGAGAGTGAGGGGTCAATGCTGCAAGAGCCCATCGCTGTGTTCTGAGGACGTGGTGGGTCATGTTGGAGTGGTTACAGACACAGATGCCACTAGGCTTTGTTGGATGGTGCCATGGTTTTGGGGATCTAAAAACTCTTTTAAAAACCATTTTGGAATGTGTCTATGTTTGGAGTCTCACAGTTGAGTGTTCAGGTCGCCCAGGCTTTGGGGTGTCCTCTCAGGCTTTGGGGTGCCCTCCCATTGCCTTCTCACCTTATGCGTCTGATGTGGGTGCTGAACTCTTGGCTACATGGAGGACACTCAGGAGCCAGGACACCTCAGAGCAGGGGCCCCCAGCCTCTTCTACCCTGGTCCAGGTCTGGGAACTGAGCTAGCACCCAGAAAGCCTCAGTGCCCAGCGCCCCCTGGTGGTAAAGAGCTTCCAATGCAGCTGCCAGTTTCATCTTAGGTGCAGACACACCCAATTCAGGACCCCAGCCCTGTCCTTCTTCTGGAACCCATCTTCCCTGGTGTCTTGCAAGTTCCAGGATATGATAGTGGAGCTCATGGTGGAGGGGATGGGTGCACCTGAAAACACAGAATGTAACAATCACGTTCCAATCCAGACTGGAAAGGAATGATATTTGGGTATAAATATATCTATGCCATAGCAAAAAAGTTGAGGATATACCAACAATTTAGCAAGCATCCTACACACACGAGAGAGAGAGAGAGAGAGAGAGAGAGAGAGAGAGAGAGAGAGAGACAGACACAGAGACAGAGAGAGACAGAGACAGAGAGAGACAGAGACAGAGAGAGACAGAGATTTGGAATTTTTAAAAGATTTATTTATTTTCTCTTATGTGCATGATTGCTTTTGCTTGCATGTGTATATTTGTATACCATCTGGAGGTTGGAAGAGGGCATTGGAGCCCCTGGGACGGAGTTGCAGATGGCTTTGAGCTACCATGTGGGCACTGGGTACTGAACTTGGTCCTCTTGAACGTTCCACTGTAGCGTGGTCCACAGCCCTGCCTGGCATTTGGCAGCTGTACTCCTCACTCTCCTTCTGGATTCACCTGGGGACAGAATCAAAGGCTCTGAGATCCTTTGTATCAGATCCCTCAAAGTGGAGGTGTTTAGGGAGCACAACCTACAGCTCCCTTCCTTTCCGTGGCTGAAGGCCATGTCGATCACAGGCCACACGTGTTCATCCCTGCCAGGCTCCACTTCTCCACATGACTCTCTGCTTGCTGCAGTCCGATGACTTCCTGTGCGGTCTCCCGTGATCCTTTCCTACCCTGAAGTCCTGCCCCCACACCCTGGGCTCGGAGGACATGCCTGTCCCCTGTAAACTCTTCCAGGTCCCAGATGGTAGCATACTTCTGAGAGAACCTGCTGAGGTGGCCAATGGAAGATCAGCAAGATGATGTTGGTGGCAGAGTTGCGCCCTTTTGCTGTTTCTCTTATTCACCCATCACAGTGTAGATCCACCTCTCTTCTCCCATTCTGAGGTTCTCAAGTCCCCGGTCAATGATGGGATGTCTGGATCTGTTGATTCAGGGGTCTGCTGTGTCTACCATTTCCTGGGGCTGGCCCTTCTCAGCCCTTTCTGTCCCAGAGGGTCCCTATGGTTAGTGATGGGCACAGCTAGGTGTCATCAGGGTCCAATACAATGATGGTGATGACCTCGTCATGGGTGGGATGAGGGAGGATGTACCTGGGTGGATATTTGGGTCTGGCCCTCCATCTTTAGTGGCCTCTATCTTGAGTTTGTCTCTACCTTAATGGGCCCGCATGTCCTCACTTGGGGCTTGGACCACAGTGTGTTTGCTTTGCAATTTTTCTCTTTGTTCCCTACTTGTGTCTGCTTACTGCAAAGTTTGCATGGCCTCTAAAGTCCCTCTCCACAGACCCTTCTAAGGTCTACTCCAAAACCAAAAGGAAGCATGCTCCTCCCTGCATCTCAAGGTCAGTTACTGCAGGGGACTGAGGCACGCAGTTTTCCATCGACAGTTCAGGCCCACAGTCAGGGCCATGAAGATGAAAGTGGCAAGATGACCCCAGAATGACCTTGTCCTTTTCCCAAGGGCACAGGGTTGAAGTTAAGGATCTTGGGGTGGGGAGGCCAGACTGAGTCACCTGGGCCTAGTATGACAACGTGGTCAAGTTGGATGGAGGCTGCAGGACCCAGGAGGGGAGGGTAGAACCCAGCTAGAGGGAGGCTGAAGCAGCTCTTTATCTGGAAAGGGTTGAGAGCCAGGAGGGTGCCCAGGGAGCATAAGGGCTCCCAGTTACCAGGGCTGGGTTCTCTTTGAGCCTGGGCCTGTCTGACCCTGTGCTGGATGACGGCCACATGGAGCCCGAGGCTCTGGTGTCACCCTGCTGTGTGGAGACCCATCATGCTTTCTGTTGGGTGCTAAGAAGTCCCTGGGTCACTCTAGGTCTGCCCTATGCCTAGGAAAAGCTGGGCATCTCTAACCTGCCACATGTACCTGCGGGTCCAGGAGTCCTTTGGGGGGTCTAGTCTTTGGGCTAGTTGTGCTGGGTATTTTGGTCTAGGCAACCCTATGTGTGTGCTGTGGTGGTAGTGGATCAGCAGTGCGTGGGCCCCACCATGAGGCAGAGCCATGCTGAGCTCCGTTGAGGTCAGGCATGCTTGCTTTGTTCTGTCTACACAGGATGAAGCCTCTCCATGGCTTTCCTCAGCAGAGACTCGGTGTGCGTCCAAATTCCTCCAAACTATTGGGGATAAGAAAGTGACATGAGGCCTGATGTTATAACAACGTATGTTGCAGACACATTTTGTGTAATTTGGTGGGGTGGTATGTGGTTCTACCGCGTTATGAGCGGGAACCGGATGCCAGCTAGCTTTCCAAGCTTCAGGAATGCCTCGTGTGTCTTGCTGTGATTTGTTTCAGGAGTTAACTTCATTCGGATGTGCTCCTGTAGAAATGGTTTTACGGGGGCCCCAGTGTAGATAAGGACCCCATGTAGATAAGGAATTTCACTGAGCACTAGGAGCGTGGAGCCGTCTGGGGCCTGTGCTGCTGCCTCCAGGAGTCAACCAGTGGGTTGCAAGAGTAAGGGCTAGATGCCCCTCACAGCCTTCCTGTCAGGTGTGCGGAACACAGCCTGCTGATGCCTCTGCTCCCGTCTCAGAGAAGACAGACTCTGTCCCAGGACATTCATGGCTGTCTCCACTCAGTCATTCTGGGGAGTCAGAAGGGCCCAGGCCTCTCACAGTGACGTGCTTGGACTTGGGGGAGGGGGGTTAGAGAAGCCCAGGCCTCTCACAGTGGTGTGCTTGGACTTGGGGGTCAGAGGAGCCCAGGCCTCTCACAGAGACATGCTTGGACTTGGGGGATCTTCTGTTAGGAAGAGTTTAGAGAAGTGGCTGGCTGACCCCACTATGAGGCAGCCCCTCCTTTTCAGGGTTTGGGGGACATGTTGAGCATTGTGTACCTGGCATGGTCCTGATTACAGGAGCAGGAGTTGAGGCCACCACTGAGCTGGTCAGGGGTGTGGGAACTCCCTGCTCCAATGGTAGCATCTCTTCCTGTGGCTTTGCATATGGGAGACTGGTGTGGGGGATGGCCATGCCCATCCACAGGGAAAATTCATGCTTTGCTTTGGATCATTTTACTCTAAAATAGGGATTATATAGCAGAAATCTCCTCACCTAACGCCATAGGAAGAGCGAATCATGCCCACAGGTGAGATCAGGAGGCCAGCCCCAGCTCAATTGGAGGATTCCAACACCATGGATGGGCCCCATTTGCCAGGAAGTGGGCATGCATTGGCTGTATGTGAAGGTCAGCAGACAGCCTGGGGGAATTGGTTCTCTCCATGCACCATGTGGGGACGGAACTCAATCTTGATAGCAAACACCCACCTATTAAGCCATCTCAAAGGTTCCATGATGGGAGGAGTGCATAGAGGATGACCATGGTTTCAAATTTAGCTAGAGATCTCAAACTCTTTGGGGCTGTCTGCACTCCGATCCAGACATCCTGCCGGCAACCGCTAACTAAAAGCTAGCCCAGGTGCGCAGGTCCTTGGCCACACAGCGCTACACCCCCAGTGGCCTCCCCAGCTGGAAGCCGCATGCTCCTGGCAGCCTCTGCACACCCCGGCAGCAGCGATTCTCCACGCTGCATAAACCCCTCAGAGCTGCAGCTTCGCAGCTTGTTTTACAGCAACCGCGGTGTCGACGTTCGTGTGCTTTGAAACATTTAAGCAATGACAGTTTAGAGCCTCAGATCTTTACGGTTTGGAAGACCGAATCCTCTGCTCATGTTGCAGGCCAAATGGGCGCGTTAGAGTCTAGAAAACCCCATTGTGTTAGAACAGCAGAGAATGTCCTGGGAAGACGGCACCCAAATCACTCCAAGATGTTTGGGGCTTCGGGTCTGCCGCTCTCTATGGAAACATGTTGGTGTTCTCGGGCGTGGAGTCAAAACACACAGAAAAGGGCTATTTTTAGATGAGTGCATTTGCAGTGAAGCCGCCTGCTCCCAGAGCCTGCGGAGGGCATGGGGATGCTGTGCCCTGCTGGACACGGACATGGGCGCGGTCCCTGGCTGATCCTTAAGTGACATTTTGGTGCCTCCTCGATGTTAGGAGGGCCACACAACTGGCTTAGTTCTACAATGGCAAGATGGATGCTTGAGGGTAGGCTGTGCCGGCAGCCATGTCCTGTATGGAGCATCCCCAATACCCAGGACACACAAGGTGGGGATGGAGGGTCTGTGCACCCCAGGGTTCTGCTCCGTGAAGATGTGCTGCTCTTAGAAGCGGCCAGGTGTGGTCCACCTTCTCAACCGTTCTCTTTCAACGCTTGGGTCGGCTCCCTCACCGGCTCATGCTTGTCAGCCACTCGCTTCTCTTCTCACCTGAGGCCTGGACCTGGTGATCAAGCTGGCATGTCCAGGTGGGTGCAGATGTGGGTACTGCCTGGTCCATGCCCTCTGTGGTGCACAGTGGAGCCTCTCCGGTGAAGAGCTGGGGAAGGGGGCAGGAGAACTCTGCTGGGTCTCCTGCTAATGCCCGGCTAGTTTCTACTCCTAAACAAACAAACGGAATGAAAAGCACGGCGAGTGTGGATACAGACCCCCCAGCTGGCTCCTTGGAACCACCGCAGCTTTAATGTCTATGGTGATTAACCTAAGCACTGCTCCAAGAACTGGAGGCCGGCACAAAGTTGCGCTGCTGGGCAGACGTGGGCAATGTTGCTGCCACTGGGCATCAGGAGCGCGGCGTGGGGTAGAGGCGTCCTGCTCCGCCTCTGACCTCTGAGTTGCCACCTGCTCCTCCTTTACCCGGTATCAAGGAGGATCCCAGAGAATCACACTTCTGTCAGCTGCTCAGCTACTCATAACACATGTCTGTTGTTCAAGCTAGAAGCCCCACAATGCCATGGACTCCTCGTCAGGTCTCCTGCTCAGAGCTTCCGGGTCACCTCTCTTCCAGCCACCCATGGCTGTGTATCTTTCTGACTCAGGAAAGGCATTTCCAAGGAGGAGCCTGACACTCTTCAGAGCTGGGGTACACTGCACATCCCCTCCCGATGGTGTGGACAGCCCCAAAAGGGGCCAAGGAGGGACCTTGCTTTGGAAGTATTCTATTCCAGTCTAGATTAAAGCCACAGTGTGACTCTGGGTGGAAGCCTTCTCCCCAGCCTGAGTCGTGAACAGTCGTGGGAAGAAATGTCTGTGTATTCGGGGCCTGTCCTGGCTGCTGGGATGAGGCAAGGACAGGTTTCATGTCAGTAAAGAGAGCCTGGTTATGTCCAGTGGGGAAGGTTAAGGCGATGCTTAATATTTTAAGGTCCATATGTTAGTGTTTTTAGAGGCCACAACCTCCCACCACCCAGAGGGCTCATACTCTAGAAATTGCTACTCATGGCTCCGAAGGCGGGGACACATCAGGTGTCACTCCAGGCTCTCCTGCAAGGAGCCAGCCTCCTTGGCGTGTAAGCATGTAAGACTTTCCAGAACTTTACATGGTCATCTTCCCGTGTGCTGGTGTCCCACCTCGCTCAGCTCATTTTCCATATTTTCCATACCATTCCTGCTCTAAAGACCCTTTCCCCAAGATTCCAGGGGTGAGGGCTTTGCCACGCTCTGTTGGAGGAAAGAGTCAGCTGCACCAATGGGGCACGTATTTGACACATGGTCAGGCTGAAGTTACCTGCTGTCTCTGTATCTAACAGTCAAACCTAGGCAATCCCGCACGTTTCTTGGATGAATCGTGCCCTCTCTCTCCCAGAGCCCGGGTCAGAGTCCTTTCCTTCTCAGTGAGTAAGGACCCAAGGAGGGACGGCTTGCACGGAAAGATCATAGGCTCGGTGGAGTCATTAGAGCCGTATTCGCACAATAGCTCAGTGAGGGAGGAGAGCCCTCTCTCTGGAAAGAGCTGTGGGGTTTGCCTTCGCTATATGCCTGTGTGTGTACACTCGTGCTCACAAATGTCTTGGCATGTATGTCTGCATACTCAGGGGTTGTAGAGTTTCTGGAGGCACACCCTAAGGGGATGTGACCCTCACATGTTTGGGGTGGGTGATGAAGGAACCAGGTCCCATGGGCTTCTGGCTATTTCTTAAGCAAAACACAGGAATCCAGATACAAAGGCAGTGAGAAGAAAAGGTGAGGAACCACAGGGGGAACACGGTCATAGAAGGGGTTTTTATCTCCCGTGCCCTCCTGAGCCTGAGCCTACAGTACACAGGGGACCCTTAGGATGCAGGACTGTGGTGGGCAGGTAGACAAAGATGAGTGGGCCTGGGGCCCCAGTGACCATGCCACAGTGGGTGTGTGTGGAGCCTTTGCAGGGGGGTTGTCACCCCCACTGGGCCCAGCCAGAAGGTTGGGAAGTGTCAGCACCAGGCACAGTTTTTAGCTGAAAACCTCGGATTTATTGACTTTCTTCCAGAAGCCAGTGCGTCTGTTATTTATGCTACTTTGATCTAAAAAGCTGTTTGTTTACCGCCTTATTGGGCTGTAAATTCCCCATAAGCAGGCGTGATATTTTTATGGCGCTCAGTAAGGATCCTCTGGCGAGTACACAGAGAGCGCCAAAGGCTTTGCTACTACGCCATCTGTGTCTTCCCTTGCACACAGGAGTCTCCTCTCCTAGGGTCTCTGCCCATCATCTGGACACACCAGCTTGCAGATGTGTCTCTGCAGAACATCTGTGGGGTCTGCGCTGCCCTCATGGAGCCCTGTGGTCCGGGCCACCTCTGTGCCATCCTGGGAAGGGTTGTCAGGGGCCTGGATTTGACTCCTGGGCAGCTCTGATGCAAGGACCTTGTGTGGACACTCAGTCTGAGTGTGGACTTGGGATGGGACCATCTCTGGGATCCTTGCAGGTGTGGAGTGGGACACGTGCCACCCAGATGGTCGCTGGCTTCCAGCTCACAGGGGTATTCTTTATCCTCAGTGGGGTTTAACTGGGAGCATAGAGACCAGCTGAGCAGCAGGCAGACTTCAGCTGCTGCGGTGCCAGACATGGCTGCTGATCGAGTATAGAGCAATGAACAGAGACCAGCACCCCAGACAGGGACACAAGAGAGATTGTCAAAGTGCAGTGATACACTTAGTCGAGCATATTCCTGTGGGTCTTCTGTGTCTTCAGCATCAGGTGTGCTTCCGCTATGCTTGGGGAAACTGAGGCACAGGTGCGGCATCTAACTTGACTGCCAAGAATCAAGGAACATGGTCTCCAGCTGGCTCATCTGCTTCTGGGTCCTCACATGATCACCACTTGAAGCCAATGGGGATGTTGGTCTGCCGCCTTCTGTACCTACCTACAGGGTCACCTCTGGTTGAGTGCAGAGAGAGAAACAAGATGGTCAGGTGGTGGACGTGAGCAGTGGCATAGAGGGCGCTGGTAACAGAGGCGGAGATGAACTCAGGTGGTAGGCTTTAGGAAGAGAGCTGACCCGGAAAGGAAGGCCCTGCCAAGGGGAAACGCAGAGGATGCTGCTTCCCCAGTGCCTGAGTAAACACTGGTGCAGAAGGGTGGTGTGTCTGGGAGAACTGAGAGTTCTGGTTAGGACAACTAGGGGTGACATGGCTGGCTAGGTTGAAGGCAGCTTGGGAGTTGGCCCCAAAGGGCACAGCGAGAATTGGACGGGGAGGATGCTAATTGGATTGGTCAACAGCATCAGCTCCTGAGTTACCAGGACAAGAAGACAGAGAAAGGGGGGTGCAATGGGCTCCCAGAGAAGGCAGAACCTTCTCCCCATTCCCTGCTCACTTCATGCGGCTCTCAGAAACTTCACATGTATCATGGAGTCCCAGGACCCTGTTACACAAAGGGATCGTCCCCTCTCATCTCTAGGCCTCTGATCTCCCTCAGACTCCTCAAGAGTGGGCACCGTCTCCAAAGTCACTGTGTGAAATCTGTGAGCATCAGGACAGAGAAAGCGGCAGCAGATTCTGTAGCAACTGAGGTGGGGTATGAACTGGGTAGGGCTTGATCTCAGTGAAGAACCCCTCTGCGTGTTGGAGGCTGGGTTCCACGTTTGACCTTCTGCAGGAGGTTAAGCCACGCTGGGCCCTGGAGGATTTTTCCTTCGGCTTTTATGCTTGAAGATTTTCAGGTAGAAAATAAGGATAAACCTAATACTGGGTCATGAAAAGCATTTATAGCCTGGGCAACCCATCTGTGTCTGTGATCTCCTGGACCCGAGCCGGGAGAGCGCACACTCGTTACCCATGGGCTCGCATCGGCCGGGCTTGGCCCCGACCTGTCATCAGCTTTCAGGAAACTGGACCCAAAGAATAAGTATCAGGTGACCTGCTAATGTCGGAAGAAACGCGAGGAACATGCCCAGGGTCTCCGTTTTATTGCTGCTCTTGAAGTCAGAATTGGCGATTGTAACCTAACGCCAGCCTCCGAAACGTGTTTTCAGTATTGTTGGGGTAATTGAAAGTCCAGGCTAGTCTGGCTATTAGGACTCTGAGCAGCTGCAGCCCTCGCTGGCCCCTGGCAGGAGGAGCCCACAGGATCCTGCCTGGTCCCACAGCTACCATGGCACTCCCAATCAGGGCTTCTCACAGTCGTGTGTCACCACCAAGGCTCTATTGGCCAGACACGAATGGCTGGGCACTATACTGGGCCTCCTGTGGACTTGGACTGGGGGCTCCCTCTGGGTTGGTTTTCTTCTCAGATCAGGAAACCCAAGTTGGATTTTGATGCCCAGGCTTTTGATGCCCAGGGGACTTCTTTGGCTCCTGTTATGGATGGGACTGTGTCCCTTAAAATTCTTAACCCTAACCCAAAAATATCTTAAAAGGAGACTTCATTTGAAACTAAAAAGCTGTTGCAAGTGGTCGAGCTAAGATGAAGTCACTACTGTGGGCCCTTGTCCAACATGGCTGATGTCCTCCTATATAGTAAAGATGTAGACACCGGAAGAGACACACAGAGGCATGTGACTCAGTAGCTATATGGCCGGCAAAGCTCTGGGAGCTGAGACAGGCCTGGAGCATATGTCCCCTTGCAGTGTAGGAAGGGGTCAGCCCCGCCTGTACCTCCTCAGACACCCAATCCCCCAGAGCTGGGAGAAGGGAACATGTCCCATTCTGGCTGCTGGTGTATGCCCGTAGCACACTCCCAGGAGCCCTCGGTGTGGCCGCTGTGACCACACTCCAGATCTTCTGGAAAAGTCAGATTCATCCTTGCACTCTGGAAAACACTTGAGTTGTGCTCAGGGCACTGGGAGGAGTGTCCTAATTTAGTGGGACTGGGAATTACCAAGATGGGGGGACAGATGCTCTGGCCCACAGGACAACCAGACTCACCATCCGTAGTCTCCTCCTTGAGGCTGAGCAGGCAGTCACCCCCAAGAGCCAGACAGAAGCTGCCGCACCTGGCGGATGGGTGAGACTCCTCCATAGCGGTGTAGAAAGAGCCAAGTCCTGGACATATGGAGTGGACATCTTTGACATCAGGACCCACCTGCATCTACCTCCAGCTATTCTGGCCTCAGGGCCAATGGTGGCCATGCAGAGAAGTCCCATCCTGACTGTGGACCGAGCATGTGAAGGAACTCATGCTGTAGGCTCGTTGAGTGGAGCCAATGGAGGTCAGGGCAAGAGTTCAGCTTCTTCCAGTTGTAAAACAGTGGTGAGGACATTCATAATGGATACAAAGCCATCCTCACCCCCACCCTAACAGCCACGTGTGGAGGAGAGGAAGCAGGGGAAAAGGATGACGTGGAGACAGAGAAGCTCAGCCCTTGCCACACTCAGTTCTACATAAGCACATAGAGGAACCAGAAATCCCTCTGTCTGTGGTACTCAGGATCAAGGTGAAATTAACCTTGCAGGGTTCTTCGAGCCCGAATGACATGGGGACAGTAACGGTTGATGGCCAAAGGATCCTGGCAATGAGAGCTCCTAGGCCATCCCTGAAGTCCTAGGAGCCCCCATGACATGGAAGTTTTGGATTGTAGCAAAGAAGAGTCCATTGGCAGATGGGCAGGGATACCAAGTAGGCATATATGTATATGTATATATATATATATATATATATGTATATTATTTGTGTTTTAGTAAATGAAGCTTGCCTGAAGATCAGTGCAAAGCAGCCACACTAGTCAGCCATACAGACCAGGCAGTGGTTGCGCACACCCTTAATTCCAGCACCAGAGAGGAATATACGATGGGAGGAGACAGCCCTCACTCTCAGTCCAATCTGAGGATTCGTGGAGGCAGGATGGCCCATTTTCAGTCTGAGGTGGTGGTTAAGAGCCAGTGGCTGGCTGCTTTGCTTTTCTGAGTTCAGGTTGAACCCCAATATCAGTCTCTGGGTTTTTATTAATCGTGCTACAGGCCTAGGTGAGCTCAGCCAGATGAATCAACAGGAAACAGGCCAGAGGCCATCTAGAGTCAGTCTGCCCCAAATGGACAAGGTCAGCAATGGGAGCTACTGCCCGAGGAGGATCCTGCCCCATCCCCTGTGACAGTCCTCGCTGGACTGTGTCACCCTGGGCCTTAGGAGGGAGATGAGCAGGCCCTGGCTGGCCCACTCTGACTCTGAATGGCTGAAATGTTCCAGACCTGGCCAGGGCTAAGTGGAGATTGAGTTCTCACAGATGTGTATTGTTTTCTGTGCTATTTCTTGGTCTCAGATCCTGGTCCCTATGGATCTGTATAGAATGTCTAATCTGGTGCAAGCGATGGGTGCAGGGGCGCACCAGCCCTTCCAGACCTGAGCAAAAGCAGGAGTCATGGTGCAGCTTGTGCAAGAAGGAAGTGAGAGGGGTGCACGGGAGGGAGAGCCTAGCTTCCACCTGTTCTGCTGTGAGCTTCATGCTGTTCCTCCCCGACTATGCCACCTCTCTGGTACTGGCTTTTCCCTGGCTCCAGCAGCTCCATGACTTTGGTATATCCCATGGCTCTGACACCTTCCTGGTGCTGGCACCTCCATGGCTCTAGTATATTCCTTGTGTTGGTACTTTCTGTTTCTTGTACCTCCTTGGCTCTGGCACCTCCTTGGCTCTGGCACCTCCCTGGCTCTGGCACCTCCCTGGTGTTGGTATCTCCCTGGCTCTGGCACCTCCCTGGTGTTGGCATCTCCCTGGCTCTGGCATCTCCCTGGTTTTGGTATCTCCCTGGCTCTGGCACCTCCCTGGCTCTGGCATCTCCCTGGCTCTGGCACCTCCCTGGCTCTGGCATCTCCCTGGCTCTGGCACCTCCCTGGTGTTGGCATCTCCCTGGCTCTGGTATCTCCCTGGCTCTGGCATCTCCCTGGTTTTGGTATCTCCCTGGCTCTGGCACCTCCCTGGCTCTGGCACCTCCCTGGTGTTGGTATCTCCCTGGCTCTGGCACCTCCCTGGTGTTGGCATCTCCCTGGCTCTGGCATCTCCCTGGTTTTGGTATCTCCCTGGCTCTGGCACCTCCCTGGCTCTGGCATCTCCCTGGCTCTGGCACCTCCCTGGCTCTGGCATCTCCCTGGCTCTGGCACCTCCCTGGTGTTGGTATCTCCCTGGCTCTGGCATCTCCCTGGTTTTGGTATCTCCCTGGCTCTGGCACCTCCCTGGCTCTGGCATCTCCCTGGCTCTGGCACCTCCCTGGTGTTGGCATCTCCCTCGCTCTGGCATCTTCCTGATTTTGGTATCTCCCTGGCTCTGGCACCTCCTGGCTCTGGCATCTCTTTGGTGTTAATATTTCCCTGGGTCTGGTATCTCCCTGGTATTGGTATCTCTCTAGCTCTTACACCTCCTGGCTCTGACACCTCCTGGCTATGTCATCTCTCTGGTGTTGGTATCTCTCTGGTGTTGGTATCTCCCTAGCTCTGGCATCTTCCTGGTGTTGGTACCGTACCTCTCTGACTTCAGCCTCTCCCTGGTGCTGGAAAGCTGCTTAGATTTAGCCCAGGAAATGTGCTGCATGGGAGGGATTGACCCGGATGTCACGTTTTCACAATTGACCATTCTTTACACACCTGGGTTGCTGAATTCCAGAAATGACCAAGAGGCCAGGAGGAAGCAGGGTCTTATGGGGTGACCATTGGGTTGGAAAGGAGAGGTGGAGAGGGGAGGGAGGAGAAGGAAAGCCACAGACCCAGGTGACCTGCAGACCCTCCCACCTGGGCCTCTGTGGAAAAAAATCCCCTTTGCGGTGCAGTTCGCAGAGCCAGCTCCTCCAGTGAATCAGGCCTTTATGAGCAGCGCAGCTCCAGTCTTGGAGATTCATGGCCCTGCACCCTGGGCTCTGGGCTATGAATAGCGGCCCTCAACCATTTCCATCTCATTCAATTTATCACTGTCTCCGGCTTTCAACACCAGGGCTGCTAGCCTTTTTGGGGCATGGGTCTGCCCAGAAACACCACTCCAGTGAGAGGTATGCCAAGGAGACAGAGAACACTGGGTGCTGGCCCTCCTCTGGGGAGGCTGGCCCAGGGTGGCCTCTTCCAAGTGACCCCGCAGAGGAATACCTTGGAGGCAAGCAGCAGCTTTGGTTTCTCTGTCCCGAGCTCAGGCCACAGAACTTGGGTAGATTCCTGGGCCGTGATGCAAAGACTTCCCTTCCCCCAGCCATGAGGAATTCCAGGAGAGTGATGTGATGGTCCCCTAGGCCCCTCCTGGTCACATTTGCTGTGGTTTTGGAAGGGCCATTGTGGGTTTGGGTGGTTGTGCAGGCTTTGGCTTTACGCAGGTCAGACCCTCCTACCTGTCATTGGGAGGCGTGTGAAGAGTGAAAGTCCCTGTTTGTTCCGTGACATTTGGCTGGAGTCATGACCATTGGGACTGTCCTCTGGGGAACCTCGAGGGCCATCTGAAGATCCCAAGAAAGACACTGTGAGCTCAGGAAGGCTGCTGCCTTCCCCACAGTCTGTGGGGTGGGTTATGTGCCTCAGTCGGCACCTGACATGTAGGTGGGAAAAGACCTGGTTTTTCATTCTGCCATCGCTGCCTGTCTCCTGAGCCTTGCAGCACCTTTGTGTGCTTTGCACAAACATAACGTGTATACGCACACAGAAATACACCTGCACGTATGAACACGCATGTACATATACATAGGTGTGACACAAATCACATGTTCTCAGAAAAATCACACTCATGCTGGCATACACATGCACCTATGGTGCTCACACATGCACCATACACACATGTGTTAAACACCAGGAGATTCACGAAGGTGGGTGACCATGAGGCCACCTGAGGATCCTCACGGATACCCCGAGTTTTGTCCATCCTGACCCCAGTTGTTTTCCCCACTTCTGGGTCCCAACGCCAGTCCTGCCCAGAGCTGGGCATTGTCCGTCCTGTGATGGAGACTACAGGTATCACCAGCAGGTGTCAGGAGCACATACCCACCATAGCGCCAGCTTTTCTCGAGGCACTGCCCCCAGTTCCCCGTGGGTGGGACCAGCGGCTTCTCAAGGACCTCTTGGTGCTAAGGGCCAGGCCGAGATGGAAGCAGGATGGATGGCCGGTGTCTAAGCCAACCTCCCTGAGGAGGGAGTGGGAACAGCCTCATGCTGGCTGAGTTGGTGAGCCTGGAGTGTCCTCTCTGTGCTTTGGTGTCCAACTGGGGCATTGAGCTCTTCAGCCCTGAAGGAGGAGCCAAACTGTTGCAGTCCTAAGGGTTCTCCACAGCGGAAACGCTTCGTACAGACCTGCCCCAGGCTGCGTATGCAGGACAAGGTATCTGTAGCAGCCCTGCAGGCCAGTATCAGGTCATACAGAGTCCTAGCTTCCGACAGATATGGAGGCTGGGAGCAAAGACAAAGTTCTTCAGTGGGAACCAGGTGGGCTTTGTCCCTGTGAATCTAACATGGTCCCAGGCAAAGTGACTTCCCAGGCTGCTCCACTCTCCATCGTCCGAGCTGGCTTCCCACTGGGGGCTGTGCCCCATCCGGGCTCTTTGAGGGGACCGTATGACCGTATGCCATAGTGCATGGAGGTCTAGGTGGGCAAGTTTCCCCCATTTATGTCACGGAACACAGTGGCCTGGCTGACCCAGACACTCTCTCACCTCTGCTCCATGAGAAAGGAATCTTTGGGACCCATTCACAGACAGGGAGCCCAAACTCTGGCAGCCCCTGTGTGTAGCCCTCTTCCCAATGACACATTCTTTAACCAGTCCCAAGCCAACCACAAAGTCTCACTGGAGATTAATCTGTCTCGAGTGCCGCCAATCCCGGAGCCTCTCTGGACTCAGGCCGCCGTGGCCCTTGCTCTCCTAGGCCCCTCCACCTTGGCAGGGTGCCAGCCCCACAAGCCCCTGATTTATTGTCTTTGAAACAACCTGCAGATGTAGGCTTGTCTGCTGGCTGTTGCCAATTAAGGTGCTTCTGGGCACCAGCCCTCCTGGCCGGCGCTGGTCTTTCTCACCGCTTTGTGGGCTCGCTGCCCCCAGGTTTGTTATTGGATGCACCCTAACCAATGTGTCGGCCATGGGTAGCCCCAGGACATGTTGTCTGTGGACGCTCAGTCCCCAAAGGAAAAGGCTAAGCTTTCTGCATTGACCTTTGGTCACCAGTGGTCAAGGATGGTCTGGAGTCCTCTTCTAGCGCCAGGACCTGATCTGGTAGCACAATCCCGGTCTCTGGCAGGGAGGTGTCACTGGCATGGTGGGTGAATGTAACACCTCTGCAAGAAGCTAAAATGAGAATTGGCACACTCTGGGGCTTGGTCTCACCCAACCCTTGTCCTCCACAGATGGGGTCAAGCAGGCGGAAGCCATTGATTGCATGGGCAGTCTAACTCCCACAGATTCTGAGGACATCTGAACTTTGGTTGGAAAATGAGAGCAACCCACCTACAAAGCAAGTAAGTAACTTATTTACAGATAGACACATTTCATGATAGCATACACATCAGGAGTCCCACTCCTTGGTAGCCCTGTGCCTTTGTTGGTGGACAACTGTGGAGAAGGCAGGGCGTGTGGAAGGGACCCCCACTCTTGAAGCATGTCTATGCCACTCTACCCCCTTCTTCAGGTGGAGGGTGCCTTTTGCTTACTGCACTGCAGGACTTACTCCTCTGCTCCCCGGAATTGCAGTGTCCAGCAGGACTTGTGCTCCAAGGCAGGAAATGGCATCTGCCTTTGTCCCTCTACAGCTCCCTGCAATGCTCCGTGCTCCATGGCCCTGGGGAGGTGACTCAGGCTGCTAGTGTGCTTCCCTCTGTCCAGGCCCAGGACAGCCCTCTGCCCAGGGTGGGACCTGGGCACTAGGGTCAGATGTGAACAGTCAGGACAGGCCCCTAGGTACTGGCCCAGAGTATCCAGGTACTCAGTGAGTGTGATAGAGATACGGATGGTGACCTGAATGGGTCGTGATCATCTCTGCAGCTTTTACACATAGGTAGTGGGAACATACATGCATGAAAGTGGGAGTCTGTGTATGTGTGCGTACAGGGATGTGTAGAAGTGTGTGAATGTGTGTGTGAGAACATGTGTATATGTGTGTGAAGGCATGTAAGCATGAGTGTGAGTGGAGTGTGTATGTGTGTGTTTATGAGGGAGCGTGCATGTAAGTGAATATGTATGTGTTCATGTTTATGGGGCATGCATGTGAGTATAGAAGTGTGTGTGTGTATGTGTGTGTATATGTGTATTATATGAGCACGTGTGTCAGAGCATGTATGTGCACATGTGTGTGAGAGAAAGAAAGAACAGGCATGTTTGTTAATGTGTGTGTTTATGTGAGTGTGAATGTATGTGTGTGTGAAGATGTATATTTTATATGAAGAATGTGTGTGTGAGGATGAGTGTATACATCTATATGAGTGTCTGCATATTTGATGAGTGTGTGTGTGTGAGTTTCTGTGAGGGTGAGAGTGTGTGTATATTCGATGAGTGTGTTGTGTGCATGCGTGTGTGTGCATGTGACAGTTTTCAGTTCTTTTCTTTCTTGGCATACAAACAACAGAGATTTGTGGCCCACGTTTCTAGAGTCTGGGTTCGTGTGCAGGCACAGCAGCTCAGCAAGGGCTGTCTACTCACTGTGCCCGTGTGATGGAGGAGATTGTGTGTGGTTTCGGAGGGTAGATTAGTGCATGCTTACACTGAGTACAGCTTCTGGCGTGTGTACATGTGAGTATCTGCATGTTTGTCCACACATCATCATGCATGTTAGGGTACATGTTCAGACACACACGTGTTGATATGTTCCAGTTTGAAAGAATTACACATGTTGCCCAAAAGAGGGTGTTACTGTGTGTCAGAATGCATGTGCATTAGTGTGGCCCACAGTACCAAGTGTGTGTGTACCGCAGGGTGTCACTGCGCATATGTGTTAGTGTGGGTACCAGTCAGTGTGTATCTGTGTGTACTCATGGTGTCACTGCCTGTGTGCATACACATATATGCTAGAATACGTGGTGTATGGCTTCTCCCATGAGGACCCTCTCCATGCAGACTGGCCAGGACAGAGAAGCCATGGCTTATGTCAAAGAAATTTCAGTAGAAGTCTTCCACAGCAGATGCCCGAAATCTGATAACCTGTCTCCACCGAAAACTTAACAGCCATGTTAAAGGCTCTTAAATTTTTCCCTAGAGATTCAACAAGTATTTTGTTATGAAAATGTTGCTATGTACATCCATAAAGGTTTGAGGGAGACTGGCCTTACAGCCATGCCTTTAATATCTATGACAAATGAGTCAAAGGTTGTTTGGGGTGTGGTGGAACTTGAGGGGTGCAGGCCTCAGATTGGGAGTGATCCAGCCCTGGTGGCCACCTTCTAGTGGACCCTCATCCCACAGGGCTGTTATCCTAAAGCTCTGGGTCGCTGGTCAGCACCAGGGTGTGGAGCAAGGCCCCAGGGAGAGCTACCCACTCTCAGCACGTCATCCCAGAAGCAGGAAGTCTGTACCAAGCAGGGATTTCTATCTGCAGGGTGTGGGCACCCATCTTGCCAGGTGCCAAGACCTCACTCACCTAGGTAAAAAACCACATTCTCAAGCTGGCCAGGGGCCTCTTCAGGTCTACCCACCAGAACAGTACAGTCTCTGTGTTGCTGCCCTGGACCCGTGTGTCCTGGCTGTGTACACTTTCAGATCAGCAAGCCACCTGCTTCTCCAGCCTGCTCCTTGCAGAAGAGGCTGATGTCCCCCCCACTCCACCCCTTCCTACCCCAGGGTGATCATGAAGGAGATGAGGGAGTGCAGGAGTGGGCAGAGGGTCGGGGAGGGGGGGTGCTGATTGGCTCTGGGCAGCTGTTAAGCTGAAACTGGACTTCTGTGGAGAAATCACACGAGGCAGAAAGGACAGGGAAGCTCAGTAGCTAGTACTTCTCAGCTGCAAGTCTGTGAGAATCCATGTAGTCCTTCCTGGCCGTCTGCTCTGAAAGGGCTCATGGGGTCACTGTGCCTTCTTTGGCCGGCTCATCTAGGGATAGTCCGGCAGATACCTGCCGTTGCTCTCTGACCATAAAGTGATCCTCAGGCTGTGCTATTAGATTTTTAAAATACTAAATCCAATTAAAATTCACTCACACATTTGAGCAAAGTGGCTCCACCAATAGTAATGTCACATTAAATAAGAGCAAACTACACTCCTGACACCCCAAGTAGCTGAAAAGTCTGTCATGTTTCTAGCACCCCGTTATAACATCTCATTTAAAAACGGAGCTTATGTATAAATTTCCTGAAGGGTCCCTGCTCTGTGTAAGCAAGGGAAGTCCCCACTAGTCCCGGGTATAGACTGAGGTGTTTGTCTCCTTTGCCACTGCGCAGCCTGCGGGAATTTGCTGGAGTCAGCACGGCTTGGCTCCCTCAGCACGGGGACTTAAGCTGACATCGGGATAGAACACGGCAGACTGCCGCTTTATCCTGGCCCTCCACGGGGAAACCAGCCACGGATGCTGGAAGGTGAGGCCCGCTGCCTTCTGGGCCAGGGTTTGTACCGTGCCTTGCCACACCTGACATCTGCACGGCCGAGATGGGCTATGGGTGCCGTCTGCCGCGGCTTCTGTTACTGATGGAGCCTTGGGCATCACGATTTTAATGGATTAGTTAAAGTGATGTGAAAAACGGACCTCTGATTTACGACCTGCAGTTTTTTTGCTGACTGCGGCATGTTTTTTTCCAAGGCCTAGTTTTAAAATTGCGGGTACATAAGGCGAGGTTGTTCCTCTGGCTGCCCTCGGGGCTCATCCGTGGCCCCTTTGCCCAGGGCCCCTCCAGACCTTTAAACAGGAAGTTTAATTTTATAGAATTAAAAAAGAGAAAACGGTACTTAATTATCGGACTGTGAAACAGCGTTGCCCTTTCTTAATTTTAGTAGCTAATAAAATGTCGAGCCTGGAGTTAACTACTTCTGGTCCAAACGCCTTACAGTTTGGGCTATTTGAATAGAATATTTTATGAACTGTTAGATATTGCACTATGGTTTTTAAACTCTGCTATGACATATTTCTCTCAAGATTTATTAGGATTTTTTATTTAAAACAATATATTAAACAGGGGAGAAAAAGTAATCCTAGGTAAAATCAAAATATTAGCAAAACATAGCATGGATCTAAAACCTCACTCATTTGAAGTTCTCCCTTCTCCACCCTCACCCCTCCCCACCCACCTTCACCATAAAAAAACAAGGCCCAGGGAGCAACGGCACACAACTGCATCATTAATTCAACATGTCTTCCAACCTGACTCCAATCAGGGACCAATCTCAAGGCCAGTTGCCGCTTAAGTGACTTTATGGAAACAGAACAGCGAGCCCTGATGCATGGAGAGCCCTGGTCCTCTTACCACTTTTCGGCAGGCTCTGAGGACGGCCACCTAGGTCAGGGACCTCAGTTCCACCCGTGCCCCGTTTCACCATGGCATGCTACCCAGTTCCTCTGCTCCTCACGATGGTCCCTGGCTGCAGAGGCCCTACTGTGTGCCAACACATGGCATTCTAGCTTGGTGGCATCCACCCTTAGATGAAGCAGAGGGAGGGTGTGGTACTCAGAATCTCCCTCCTGGGGGGTAGGAAGGAGGATGGAGGAGGGGCCAAGGCTGCTGCTCATGGGACAGTACTCACA
Source organism: Microtus oregoni (assembly GCF_018167655.1). Taxonomy (NCBI): domain Eukaryota; kingdom Metazoa; phylum Chordata; class Mammalia; order Rodentia; family Cricetidae; genus Microtus; species Microtus oregoni. Next base: position 1,550,726 of record NW_024544727.1, on the reverse strand, counting down.
TGACGCATACTCAAAGACAGAATGTTGAAGGCTCACAGGAGGCACAGTTGTTCATGGTGAATTCCATGCTGCGTGAGGTTATGGCTCTGCACTGGTTCTGGTGCCCTGGGGAGGATGCAGAGGGAGGCTTGGGGCACAGCCTGGCTCTGGCTCATGGGGTAGGAGCCCTGTGAGAAGCACAGCTAGGGACCCCAGGGATCAGTGGGGAGCCCAAGGCCTTCTGCCTGTGCCTTTTGCTCATCCAGAAGGTTTCCCTTGGTGCCAGTCTTACTCAAGGCTTGAGATGACAGGAGGGGGCTGGTTAGGACCCCTCATAGCATGGGCGCCAGGCAGGGAAAGGGTTTATGATTAAGCATAGTGAAGTCAGAGGACTGAGGCGTCCTGGCCGTGTCTCCACCTACCATGGGGCATTCCTAGTGAGACCTTAAGGCTCAGCCCAGGCTGCCATGGTCTAGCCATGGGAGGCAAGCATGAAGCCTGGGAGGGACAGGAGCAGGGACAGGAGCAGTTGGGCAGGTGCCAGGTAAGAGGGTAACAGGGGTCAGAGGGGTGGTGTGCTGGGATCTTCGTGATCTTTGAGAGCTGTAGGAACAGTCATGTTCCAGGACCAAACAACTGCTCCTAAAGACGTGAATGCCTTCCTGCTCACCAGGCCCCTCGTGAGAAGGCCACTCCTATTTGTACCTTGGGCAGCATCTACTGCTCTCCATGGTCACTGGGTACTGAACAGCCCTGGGCCAGCTCAGCTCCTCAACCCTGGGCAAGAGAAGAGGAAGTCATCCTTGTCAATTACGGCGATCGCCGCTCCGCAGAAGCCTCCTCACCAGCTGTGTGCATACCTGTTAGCCGTGTGCATTAGCTAATTCGTGGGCATTTGAGGTTTTGAGCAAACATTAGTAATGGAAGCCTAGCACGAGGCCCCTAGCATCCATGTCCAGGTTTTATTGTCTCCCAACCCCCCACACAAGGATCAGCCTGTGATGTTCCCATACTGTAGGCTTGATACACACCAACAAGGCCATCTTTGTACAGGCCAGAAGGGAATGGTGGCTCTGAACTGGCATTGTGCTGTCTCTCGTCTGGAAGGTGTCCATGGCTACACAGAGGGCCACGGCTGTGCAAGGCCCATTCCAGAAGCTTTGCAGACATGAGGGCTGCTGGAGCTCACAAGGCTACTCTGCTCGGGTGTCCACACGCTGGGAGCCGAAAAGAAAGAGGTTGTTCTGTTTCCCCTCCCTTCGGACCTCTTCTCTTCCCTCTCCTCTTCTTTCTCTCCCTCCCTCTCTCCCTTTTTCCCTGTTTCTTTTTTAAGCTGTCTCTATTCATTATCCTCCTGCCTCAGCTCCCCAAGGGATAGGGTTACAGCTGAATACTGTCACCATGTGTCTCTGCCCTCAGATCTATTCTTTTTGGAACCAATCTTTATGCAATCACATTGGGAATATCCTCTCCCAGGGAATTAGAGGCCAGGGCACCAGTTTGGCAATGTTCCCGCATGCAGGCGGGGGTTGGGCTGAATGGAGGGTCAGATCAAGGCTCCTCCAGCGGGCTGACTAGCGTCTCCCTGTTTCCCAATATGCGTGTACACTCAGATCTCAGGAAGGGGACTTATGCAGAAATAGATTCTTTCAGGGGGTAATTAAGATGAGGCCATACTGGATTGGGGTAGAACCTAATCCTAAGAACGAACATCCCATAAATGAGGAGGCCTGGGGACACAGTCAGAGAAGGAGCTTGGTAGCAGTGGAAGCAGGGGGAGCAGCCATAAGCCAAGTGCTATTGGCAGCTGGGAGAAGCTGGAGGAGGCAGGAACGATCTTGTATGGCATCTCGGAAGCACCCCATCCCTCAGTCAGTGTCTGTACGGAAAGGGTGGCACAGAGGACAGAGGCTTCATATGCCTTCGTGACTTTTGAGATCTGCATGGTCACGTAGTTATGTGATATTGCAGAAAAATGGGTGGACTGTCTCCCAGAACCCCCCACATGCCATCTCTCTCCAGTTGTCCTGGGTGGCAGGATATAGCATTGATATACAGATATAGCTGCCAGCTCAGCCCAGCCTGATCCAACTCTGCTTGAGTGGAGGCAAAAACCCTACCTGCTGTTTGCCATGTAACCGCTTTCTATGGGGTTCAGGTCACACGGCCAGGAAGATAGTAGTGGAGCCTGATGCCCCACATAGGCCCAGGCCATTAGTGAGGGAGCAAGCAAAACCAAGCTTTTGGTGCCAAGGCAGATGAATCGCTATGCCCAGCATTGCCTATTCACTTGAGACTGCAGGCAAGGGTGGGGCAGAGAAACACAACTGTAGGCAAAGGCCAGAAGTGTCCCATGAGCTGCATGAAGCTGTCCCGGTGCCAGGCAATGTCAGAGGCACAGGGTTCCAGGGATAAGAGTGCTACCAGGCCTTGAGTTGCTAGGAAGAGGATGAGAACTTGCCTCGAGGAAAGAACAGAAAGCACAGAAGGCAGGGACAAGCCAGAGTGCTCCAGGGAGAGAGAGCCCCAGCAGCGAGTGTAAAGCAGCCCCCACACACCCAGCCGTCTGCAAGGGCTCCCCTTACCTTCTAAAGTGCCCAGCGTGCCCAGGGGATTCCCCCAAATCTCATAAATGCCCTGCTTTGTTTGGGGGCAATGCCTGGGTTGGTTTTGATTTCCTTCGGGCCAGTTCTCCCATCCTCACTTGGAAGTAAATGGAACTGTCTAGGGTCTATTTTGAGTAACCTCTGAGCTCAAAAAATACTTCTAGGATGATAAAAGCCTCTTGGAGAGGCATTTAATGCTGTCTTCAAAGGAGGACTTGGGATGGAAATAGGACCCGCCACCTTGCAGGAGAGAGAAGAGCAGGCCTTGGAGTCGTCTCGGGCCCTTAGTGAGAAGTGAGGAAGATGGAGTGGAACAACTGTGGACTTGGAATTCCAGCTTGGGCCCGAAGCGTCATCTGGGATTAGAAATTTTGCAGAGGAAGAGTGGCAGCCGTGGCAAAAGTGCACTTGGCTGGTCCTAACTCACTCTGCCAGGCTGCTCACTGCCATTTCTTCCACGATCAGTTCTGTCGGGATGGAGGGCCATGGACTGAGCAGGAGCTGGGCTTTTGCCAGTGGGAGGTGGGGTAGGCGGAGCAAGGGTCTGAGTGGGGCTATTTATAGCAGCACAGAGCTGCAGAGAAGACCCCACCGCAGCTCTCTCTCCAGCCCCTTCCCACCCCATGCCACGCCCTCCAAGCATCCGGAATGTGCTCTGTGGTCAAACATGTCAGAAGAGTCTGAGAACTGGGGGCCGGTGCAGCAGAGATGGCAGCCCTGTCAGATCCATATGGAGGTCATTACTGGCCCTGGGAGGCAGGCGTGGGCCTCCAATGTCCAAGGTGACAGCCTGCACCACTGAGGGGGTGGGGGAGGGCTGAGCAGGAAATGGCTAGGCCCATCAGAAATCCCTGAGAATGAAGCTTGGCCAACGCTGGCAGAACTCCATCCTAGGTGCCCGGCCAGTGAAGTTGGGTGTCCCCCAGTAGCGAGGACAGGAAAACACGGAGGCCTGAATATGGGGGAGCCAGCCCTGTGCAAGTACCTGGAGTGTGTGCAGGTTTTCAACCTCTGCCCCCTGCTCCCTGGCTCTTTCTCACTTTCTCCCTACTTACTCCCCTGAACCACAGCCTCCTTTTGACATGTGCTTCTGTGTACCTGACATGTCCCTCCCTCCCTCTTTTCCCAGTGTGTCTGACTCCTCCCCTCCCTCTCCCACAGCTGTGACACTCAGAGACTTGGTTTGAAGGAATCCATCGGTGCCTGAGAACCTGGCTGCATCAGGCCGGAGTATGAACTGCCCCTAAGACAGGACATTCCTCCCCCACTTGTCATTTTTTACCACAGGAGTTCTGGGAAGACCAAGCACACACTGGGGTCCACCGTCGCTCCATCCCTGGCTGCAGTTCCCCCCTCAGCAAGGCTAACACTTTCCGAACCTAGCAGGGTCACCTTCCTTTACTATCGAGTCTCCCCTTTGCAGGTAAAGGCCCTGGAGCATATCACCTTTGTATCTGCCTTGGTGAACTGTAGATGAGAAGGTTAAGGTCAGACAGTGCAGATCAACACTTCTACTGAGGACAACTGGGAAAGCAATTTGGGTAGAAATCAGCAAGAAGAGAAGGTTTAGAGCAGCAAGTCTCAAGGAAATGCTGCCCTGGAGACGGCACCTCGGTATTAGCTAACGCTCATTTATGCCAACTCATTAACTCCGTCTTTGGTCATACATGGTTGGTCCTGGTATCCCCAGGTCCCTAGTGTTCCCATCTGAATATGAGAAATAAACATAAGTCCTCTCTGGAGGGGGCTAGCACAATTCTTAGTTTTGGTTATTTAAGTGAAGTATGTAAGGTCTGGTCTTCAACAAAAAATAACTAGACACACAGAGATAATATCAGTAAAATCAATTAATTAATAATTAAAATTAAGACCTTAGGAGCTGTCTTAAACAACAGATTAGACATAGACAGAGAGAGTTTAATGAGCAGGGAGGTGTATGAGACAAAGAATCCAGACTGAGGCTTGTGGGATTACCACCATGAAGAATACAGAAGAGGACTTAGGATGCACAAAGGATAAAGTAAATTCTTCTCATCAGATGCCACGGAAGGGGCAGAAGAGATCAGAAAAGCAGCATCCACATTGGTAATCGCTGAAATTATTCTAAAGTTGTTAAATCATTAATATTCTAATCTCATTCAAGAAGCCCTCCAGCCCCCTAACAGGTCTTTGAGAGTTGAACTTTCGAATGTGTGTGTGTGTGTGGGGGGGGGGGGGGATAGAGAAAGACGAAGAGAGAGATGCCCTTCCCAGTGACCCTTTCCTATCTGATCCACTGGACAAATGTGTCCTTTCTCTCCCCTACACCTGTACCTCCTGCATCACTGTAGCAAGTGCTGAGAACCAAAGAACAGGAGAACTATCTAAACAACTGGCAAACAAGACCTTTTACTCTCAGAGTCACAGCTAGACCTGACATCAACAGACAGACAGAAGGCAGAAGACAATGATGCAATTTCCTAACAGCTGAAAGCAAAAGACGGGATCATATACTGGGGTTCTCAGGCAGGAGAGTCATGAGTTCAAGACCAGCCTGGACTACATAGCAAGAACCTGTCTCAAGAATTCATCCTAGATTTCTTACTTCTTGCAGTTTGGGCTGTGAGCCTTAGCCTTTAATAACTGAGCTGTCTCTCTAGCCTCAGCGTAGACTTCTAAAGACCACAAACGTATACTTCACAAAGAGGTGAAACAAAGGTATTTCCAGGCAACAAAATCTGAGAAGCCACTGCGAATATAAAGACTCAAAAGTTTCACTAGAAAGGAAGAGACTCCCAAGGGTCAAGCATACAAGCAGGGATGGATGACATTCCTTCATTCCAGATGGCGACATGCTGCCTAGTTTATGTAAATACTGATTATCTAAATAAATTCTCCTACTGGATTTAAAAAATACACTATTGGGATCTATAATACATGAAAACATGTAATACCTAACGTAAGTTAAAGTGGTAAGGGGGAAGTTATTCCTAAACATTTTCAAAGCTTCATAAGAGACATTGCATTTGGTCCTGGCAAGGCTGGTTGATATAATCTCTATGGTAATGTCTAAGTGAACAGAAATCTACGTGTAACTGATATCTATGCAGATAACAGAAGCAGAATAATAAAAAATGGAATCAACCCAAAAAAAGCAAGAAAAGAGAGTACATACTCTTCAGGGTGAATAGAAAAAGACCAAATATACCAGTAATTACACTAAATGTAAATGCATTAAATGATTTAATTAAAAACGGAATTACCACATCCAATAAAAATAAAACCCCAATACTTTTTGTTTATGAAGGGCACAAACCAGAATCTAAGTATACGCCATTTATAAAACCTACAGAGGTTCAGTCTAATTAGAAGTACATAGAGGGGTTGAAATAAAGGCCAGGAAGCTGTGCTGTGGTGGCCACATAGAGACTGGATAAAGTCAAACTCAAACTAAAAGGTATGATGAGAGATGGAGAGGGGAATGGAGGGAGAGAAAGACCAACTGACAAGAGTTTCCCTTGAAGATCTCCCATGCTCATGGATATGCAGGGTTAACATAGTAAAAATGGCCACCCTACAGAAAGGTTCAGTGCAATGCCAACCAAAATTCCAACATAATTCCTTACAGATCTTGAAAAGACAATTCTCAACTCTATATGGAAGAAATCAGAATAGCTCGAAACAATCCTGAGCAATAAAAAAACTGGAGGTGTCACCACCCCTGATTTCAAGTTGTACTACACCACATTTTATTGGCATAAAAACAGACATGTTCATCGGTGGAATCAAACTGAAGGCCCAGACATAAATCAATACACCCATGGACACATGATTTTGGATAAAGAAACAGAAATATACATTGGAAAGAAGACAGCAACTTCAACAAATTTGACCAGTGATGGTCAAACTGGATGTCGGCATGTAGAAGAACAGGAATAGATTCATACTTACCACCCTGCACAGCACTCAAGTCCAAGTGGGTCAAAGATCTTAACATAAAACCAGATACACTAAACCTGAAATAAGAGAAAGTGGAGACTAGCCTTAATGCATTCATACAGGAGACAACTTTCTGAAGCGATCACTGATAGCACAGGCACTAAGATCAACAATTAATAAATGGGACTTCATGAAACTGAAGATCTTTTGTAAGGCAAAGGACACTATCAATCAGATAAAGCAGCAGCCTACAGAATGGGAAAAGATTTCTTCTATCAACTCCACATCTGATAGAGGACCAATATCCAAAATATTTAAAGAACTAAAGAAACTAGATATAAAAATTCAATTAAAATAGGGTATAGATCTAAATAGAGAATTCTCAATAAGACAATCTCAAATGGTTGAGAAACATTTAAAACAAATGTTCCACATTCTTAGCTATCAGGAAAATGCAAATCAAAATTACTTTGAGAGTTCATCTTCTGCCTGCCAGACTGGCTAGGATCAATAACACAAGTGTCAGCTCACGATGCCAAGGATGGAGCAAGGCGAACATGTCTCCATGCTGGTGGCAGTGCAAACTGTGCAGCTACTATGGAAATCAATGTGGCAGTTCCTCAGGAAACTGGGAAATGATCTATCTCAAGACCCAGCTATGCCACTCTTGGGCATACACTCAAAGGACGCTTCATCCTACCACAGGGACACTTGCTCAACTATATTTATTGTGGTTTTATTCATAATAGCCAGAAACCGAAAACAACCTAGATGTCCCTTAACCAAAAAAATAGATAAAGAAAATGTGATACATTTACACAATGGAGTATGACTCAGCTGTAAAAAAAAAAAAAAATGACATCATGAAATTTGCAAGCAACTGGATGGAACTAGAAAAGAAAATCTTGAGGGAAGTAAACCAGATAGAGAAAGACAAATATGATGTGTGTTCACTAAACGGATATTAGCTGCTAGGTAAATGATGACACGCTGTGATTGGTGGACCTGGAGATGCTAGCTAAAGAGGAGAGCTCTGGGGGTACACACAGGTCTCTGGGGAGAGTGGGTTGGGTGGTGTGAACAGGAGCAGGAGTGGGAAGGGATGCGGGATGGGATGGAGGGAGAGAGTGAGGGGGGAGGTGGCTAGAATTAGGGGGCAACTGTGGGGTGGCATGGAAACCTAGTGCAGCAGAAACTTCCTGGCATCTATGAGGGTGATCCTGGTGAGAACTCCTAGTAATGGGGGATGCTCAATCTGAACTGGCCATCTTTTGTACTCAGGCAAGTCTTCTAATGGTGGGACCGAGATGCATTTGGTTCAATTGTTGACCGAGGGGATCCCATGGAGACGCCAAACGGCCCAGGCTGATGCTAGGACAGAGCTCTCTGAAGACTGACAGTAGGGCCCCATTGCTGAGGACAACATCCACACCGCTCATTGAACATGGAGAGGTTGAGCTGGTGCCAGCATGGAGCCTTCATCCCTACCTTCTAGTCTCCTTGGTGCAGGAAGGTGAGAAACCTAGACACCAAGCCATCCACAAAACCCTCGACCTACCATCTGTCCTGCCTGCAAGATGTGCTGGGACAGTGGTGGCACAGAACGTGTGGGAGTGGCCAACCAATGTCTGACTTAATTTGAGGCCCCATGCCACAAGATGGAGTCCATTCTTGACACTGCTTGAATGACCAAGAACCAAAGATTGGATAGCCCAGAGACCTAGGGTAGAACCAACATGACTTAAAGGAGGAGAAAGAAGAGGAGGAGGATGTGGGGGGCGGGAAGGAGAAGGGAGAGGAGGAGGAGGAGGAGGAGGTGGTGGTGGAGGAGGAGGAGCAGGAGAAGAAGAGGAAGAGGAAGAAGAGGAAGAAGAGGAGGAAGCGGAGGGAGGAAGAAGAAGAAGAGGAAGAGGAAGAAGAGGAGGAGGAAGAGGAGAAAGAGGAGGAGGAAGAGAAAGAGGAGGAGGAAGAGAAAGAGGAGGAGGAAGAGAAAGAGGAGGAGGAAGAGAAAGAGGAGGAGGAGGAGGAGGAGGAGGAAGAAGGAGGAGGAGGAGGAGGAGGAGGAGGAGGAGGAGGAGTTTCCTAATGATATTCTGCTGTACTCATAGATTGGTGCCTTGTCCAGTCATCATCAGAGAGGCTTCCTCCAGGAGTAAGTGGGAGCAGATGAAGAGACCCACAGTCAGACCTTATGTGGAGAGAGAGTCTAAACTGGAGTTTTCTATCTGGTCCTTTTCCTTTGAGTTTGGGAAACCCTGCGAAAGAGGGGGAGGAAAGATTGTAGGAGTCAGAGGAGACAGGGGGCACCAGGAGAGCATGGCCCACGGAATTAACTAAGCAGGGCTCACAGGCTCACAGGGACTGAAGCGGCAAGCACAGGGCCTGCAGGAGTCTGCACCAGGTCCCCTGCGTATATGCTGTGACTGTTAGCTTGGTGTTTCTGTGGGACGCCTAACAGTGGAAGCAGGTGTGTCTCTGACTCATTTGCCTGCTCTTGAGATGCTTTCCTCCTGTTGAGTTATCCAGTCTTGATGTGAGGGCCTTTGCCTTGTCTTTTGCTTTTTCTGTTTGGTTGTTGTCTCATGGAAGCCTGCTCTTTTCTGAAGGGGGATGGAGAGGGAGTGTATCATGGGGAGGGGGGAGGGGCTGGGAGGAGTGGAGGAAGGGGTAACTGTGGTTGGAGTGTATTCATAGAGAAGAAAAAAGAGATTTCTGTGAAATGTATGGATTTTAGGTACATATACATACAACAACAGTTTTGGAAAACAGAAAACAAAAGATAACAGAATTAAAAAGGAAGAAACTGATGGGTGAACAGGAAAAATGGAAGATTTTTTTAACACAAATTTCTTTGCAAGTAATAGAATGAATAGATAAACGCTAAGAACTAGAAGACTGATTTAAATAATACAGTCAGAAACTTGAACTAATGGACACAAATGCACCTTAAAATGGGAAAACATCGGGGCTGACCGAGACGGCTCAGTGGTTAAGGACAGGTTTGCATACGTCGACCACAAGTGTGCATTCTTTCAAGTCACTCTTGGCCAAGAAGCGGGAAATCCTACGTAGGGCGACAGCCTGCATGTAGGGCTGTGATGTATCTGCCACACAGCTGCTGGATCCCAGCCGTGCCCTGGATCTCACTAGACTTGGGTTAGACACTTGTCCTCTCTCTACTGGGCCATAGGTGGCCATGGATCCCTGGAGACCTGCCTGGTCTATAGCTCCATTAACAATTATAGGTCAAGTGACTGGGATTTCCAATCTTCACTTCAGGGTCAGGCAAATCTGTATAGTGGGCTGAACGATACTCCTCTCCCGCCTGCTGATGTCCTGAGCCCCTAAGACTATAGACTGTGGCTGTGCATGGAGGTGGGTCCTTACAGGACTACTTACGTTAAAACAGGCATGAAGTGGACCTGAGTCTAGTCAGATTTATGACAAAATAAAAAGAAATAATGACAGCATTTAAGGTCCGTGGGAAAAGACAGAATCTACCAACCAAAGAGAGAGATCTCAGGAGACAGCCCCACCACGCCTTCCTTGCCAATGGACTCTCAGCCTCCGGGGTCATGAATGTTTCCTGTGTGCAGGCAGATGCTCCGCTCTGCAGGGCTTTATTATGGTCAGCCTGAGCTGACCTGTGCCCTTCCTAGAGGACCAAACAGAAAAGTCCCTGAAGCCAGACATCCCTGCTCCGTCCTCAGCACAGCTGCTGAGGGGTGATGGTGACAGGGTGGAGAGGAGGGCGCTGGTAATAATGTTGTGTAAACAGGATCCAGACACGGGGTGTCACTCGCTGGTCAAACAAATATTTGCACAGAGCTCTCTAAAGGTGAGCAACACACACAGCGCCCATCCTCGCGGAGCAGACGGGCTATTAGTGGAATTAACAGTCACTTAGAGAAGCTAATGAGAACATATGTGATCATTTGCACCGTTGCTCAGCAGGTACTCATTGTGTCCCACGCCTGTAGGGTGGGGCAGCTTCCCTGCTGTGTGCTTAGGCTTGGTCCCTGTGACTTCTCTGGCCAAGGGGGACGCTGGTGACACAATGTGACCAGAGGTGTCCCACCTACTGAGAAAACGCCCCCGTTCTGCAGCTAGGCCTTAGGAAGCCCACCTAGGGCCTTCACCGGAGTTACCCTGCTGGTCTAGCTGGGGCAGGCAATTTCTCCAGCCTTCTTGAGTATGAAGACCAAAGTTGCATGGGGCACCTAACTCTGGGGGGGGGGTCTTTCTTACAAGGATTATTTTTTTTACCTCGTCTGGGACATTTGGAGGATATAGGAAAGACCATGTCAGCATTAGGTCCTGAAAGTCCCCTCCAACACAGCCATCATGTCCTAGAGTGTCAGGGAAGAAGACTGCCCTATCAAGATGGGGTTAGAAAGTTATATCTTATAGACCCAAGCTAGCCCACGGCTGTTCTAAACAGCCATGAGCCAAGAGTGGCTTCTGCAGTTTTAAATCTATGAAAAATGAAAACCAAAGAAAAATTTCATCCCATGCAACATTCATGTGAAATTCAGACTTTAGTGTTTACTGGCAACTGTTGTATTAGAGAGTGGCCATGCCCACTCGGCCACTTTTGCGTGTAACAGTGGAGATGAGGGTTCTTCATTTACTTTCTAGCAGAAGTGTACCCACTACCTATCCATCCACTCATCTATTCTCTTATCCACACATCCACCCACCATGAAGAGGAAGTCTGATTCAAAGCATGGTATTCCTACATCTGGTTACAACTTGTTCCCACAGCAGGTTCTGAGGCTGGGCAGAGCCCTAAGTGGTTGTCTTTCCAGCAAAAGGAAGCAAAACCATTTCTCTGTGAACATCTGGGTTAAGGACCTTTTCTATATCCTAGTCTTTCCCTGTGCCTGTTTTCCTCCCTCCTGCCTGCGTGCACTTTCCATGTGCAGTGTACGTGCTAAGCATGAAGGTGAAGCAATAAGACAATTTCCACCTACCCCTTCAGACACCCATCCTCATCCTCAGGCCTCTGCCCCCACACGCATGTGCGTTTTCACACATACATGCACACAAAACACACATATACACACGCAAAAAAACCTCTTAGCAAATTAAGAAAAAAAATGGAGGTGTCCTGGCAGTTGTTGTGGAAGGAGGTATTCCTAAGAGGGACACATGGAGAAGGCAGAGCTGAGAGGCAATGTGCTGAGTGCTGACAGGAGCCCCAGAAGCTGGACAGGTAAGGTAGAGGAAGACCCCCGATACCTTCCTGTCTCCAGACTGGAGAACGAGGTTCTGTTGTTCTAAGGGACCCACTTTTCAGTAACTTGTGTTATGAACCCTGGGAAAAAACCCCCCAACTCAGGTCAACCTCCCCTTTCCTAGGTGTGGTCACCCTGCATGCAATTGTTGTTGGCCCAGGATACCATTACCGAGACTGAGCTTCACACTGGGAGACAGGGGGCAGAACTGGCTTAGCAGATGCTTTACAACTAATCATTCCGTTTACTACAAACTAGCTATACTCAAGTCCTTATTGTCTTAACTTTTTTATATGCGGTGTACATGTGCGTATGTGTGTGTGCATGCACGTGTGTGTGGAGGCCCAGCCTTGATGTCTGTATCATCTTTGATTGCCTTAAATATCTATTGAGGCAGACTCTTTCAATCAAACCCAGAGCTCATTACATGGCTAGTCTTGCTAGCCAGCTTGCACCTGAAGATTCATAGGCCCAGTTGGCCTGTACATGGGTTTCTTGGGCTCCAAACTTGGGTCCCCATGCTGACACAGTAAGGATTTTAACCACTCAGCCTTCTCCCCAGTTCAAGTCTTCATCTTTTAAGACATCTGCCTTCTAGGAGCCTGGACCTGGCCACCTCAACTCATGCCCTGTCCTGAACCCCAAAGTGTCTACCTGCAAACCCTGGCAGCTTACCCTTGAAAAGCTGATGAGGGTCTTCCACTGCTGGCTATGAGAATGAGCTGTCCCTCATGAGGTCCCTGATGGCCTCAGCACTGGGACTTAGCGGGGATTCGGTTTCCCACTCTTGCAGATGGTTTATAAGAGATTTGGAGGCCAAGGGGGTCGGCCTGGAATGCCGGCTAGACAAAATAATGTATCACAAAATTCCAAGCGGCTGTCGGTCACAGCTAGAATGTGGCTGGTGCAGTCTTTCCCAGCCAGGGATGGGGTCTCTGGGGCGGGGAGGGGGGAAAGTGCCTTCCAGCTGGGTCTGCCTGACTGGATTCCCACCTCTGCTGATGACACTTTGTCCTTGCTTGCTTAAGAGCCCAGTGCATAATCAGACAATAGTCTGCTGTGCCCAGAGCAGTCACTGCCCACATGTTTCGGAAACATTCTCTACGTGAGGACCCATCTGGTCTTGAACACACACCTGATGGGCCAGGTGGATTTGGAGCTCTGAGGCTTCACCTCTCGGGGCCAGATTACTGTGGACCCTGGCAGTGAGGGGTTAACTGACTGAGCAACCATTTCTCCTAATAGAAAACTTTCAGCCGGAAGTTAGGAACAAGTGAAATAAGTGATGGCCATATTCCCCTGCCAGCAGCATGACCCATGGGCTGTCCCCAACCAGAACTCCAGATGATGGCTGTCCAGTAGGAGCCCACCTTCTCCCTCTCTGGCTATCACACTTGCCCAGCTATCTCCCAGTGACCAGCCCTCTTGTCCAGTGAGCAGCTACAGGTAGTGACCATCTGTGGGGAACCCTCATCTTGCTGGGGGAAGGGGGTGCTATGTAATGGTTTGGAACAGATCAATAGCTTTGGCTTCCACCCCTCTGAACTTGTCTGGCTCATGGGTCTCTCAGTGGAAAACCTAGCTCCACATTCTCCACCTTCTGAGGACCCATGTCACTTTTAAATTTAGAATGAAAGTTCAGGTAAGCTGGGCTGTGGTGGTGCACACCTTTAATCACAGCACGTGGAGAGCAAAGGCAGGCGGATCTCTGTGAGTTCGAGGCCTGCCAGGCCTTGGTAGTGCACGCCTTCAATCCCAGCACTTGGGAGGCAGAGACAGGCGGATCTCTGTGAGTTCGAGGCCAGCCTGGTCTACAGAGTGAGTTCTAGGACAGGCGCCAAAGCTGCACAGAGAAACCTTGTCTTGAAAAACAAAACAATAAAAAATGGAGAACGGATGAGCTTGGGTATGTCCCAAAAAGTGGCCTGGAACCTGGGGGCATCTGGACAATCCTCTGACAAAATGAGATGACATGGGATGGGTCATCTTTGGTATCAGGCATGCCCATATCACCCTATGGTGAGTGGACCCAGTGCACTCCGTGGCCTGCAGGGGCCTGGGCAAAGCCAGCGACATCGAGGTGAGATGGGCTTCAGGGTCATGTGGGATGCTGCGGGCTTGCGTGTCTTCCACTCTGAGGGTAGCATGCTGTCCTCACAGTATAGGTAAATGTATATGTCTGTGCTGCACGGACACTCAGGTGGACGCTGGCTTGGAAACCATCCTGATAGGACGGGAGGGAGTTTTAACTTGGCAAAGGGGCCGTTTTCTTCTTTGCATCAGTCACTTTCCTGGAGCGTGGAGAGATGGGCAGGCGGTTCTTATCTTTAAACCCCATGTACTTAACGCTTATTAAAATCAATACCATCCATTAGCCGGCTCCGTTTCCATTTTTAATCATTTATTGATATACGGCCTGTGCTTTTATAGGACTAAGCAAATTTCCGCTCTCCGTGTTCCTCTGCAGCCCGGGGGCAGGCAGTGCGAGGCCGCGGGACGTAAATGTTTATTTACTGCCTGCTTCCTGATTGAGAACATACCTGGTCGGGGCTTCAGATGGCTTTTACACGGGGGACTTGGGCCACTTCCTGTTCTCCAGACACACAAGGCCGTTTTAAGGAGCATAATGAAAGCAAGGCATTGTGGCCACAGTCACAGGCCGGGCGGCCCAGTGGGCGGCAGAGCAGGATCCACGAGGTTTGCCATTTACTAGCTCACTGGCTGCTTGCTGGGGGCAGTGGGAGTCCATCTCAGCTGGGATCGGGACATCTCCCTGCACCTCTATTGCTCTCTGCTGGGCTTCTCTAGGCTCCAGCCTGTGGCTTTTTGTCTGGGAGGGACCAGGTGACCCCTGACAGGACCGTGTTTCTGCATACCTATTTCCCCAGGAAGTCTGTTGGCCCTAAGGACTGTGATTTCTGTCCCCTCTCACTCAGCTTCCTCATGAAGCACATCCCAGGCCCGTGTCTGGTCTTCCTTACTGATTCCTTTGAGCTTCTCTGAGCTGACCAAGAAGCCAAGCCAAAACTATGCCCAATCACATCTTCAGACCAGCTATGGCTCTTGATCTAGGGGAGAAATCCAGAAGATTCTGCAGAATCGGAAGTCCTCCATCGTAGCACCTTGTGAGACTATATATATGATTGAACATCAATTGTCAGTGTGGAGAGACAGAGGGATGGGCTGTCTGGCTGCAGGTGCGGGGCTCCAGGACCTGGGGTGGATACTCCTTCATCTCTTCATCGACCCTGCTGTCCCTCTGCCCACGGTGTGCTGGCCTCTAGCTGCCCCAGGAGGCCAACTCTTACCATTTGCAAAAACTCAGATTCACCGGGCTGTAAAACCAAGGGCGTACCAGATACCGAGTGGGCGTCTCAGGGGGTATGAGACAGCACATGTCTTCTTCCTGCTGGGAAGCCTGGAGCCCAAGGCTGCCTGGGGCTGTCACATCCTCTGTGCCAGTGGGGGTTCCAGCCATAGAGCCAGAGGAGGGACACCCAGAAGTGATTGCAGACTCGCAGGAATTCTGGGTGCTCTCGGAGCCTCCTGTAGACGAATGGATGTATAGAATCTGCTCTATTTCTGCCTTTCGGTTTTGTTTTTACACCACTTAGTGGTTTGTGGGAAAATAAAGTTGTTGCTAAAATAAGCTGAACTCTGCTTGTCAGCCATGACACCTTCTTGGCCTCACAGGCAGGAGACCAAGTTCTAGAGAGGAGCTAGAAGCAGCCCAGGTCTCACGGAGTCATGACCTAGACATACCCCGGCTTTCTTCAAGGATATGCCCCTGATTCCCAGCCTCCCCTTCATTACGTGGTTTGGTTCGGGACAAGTATGAAAAGAGAGGGGCCCTCTCCCCGCCCGGGGATGCAGACATCACCACAGGCATGCCGAAGGCACACGGCTGGCCGGCCACCCAACTCAGGACACCAGGCCAGCAGTTGTGGTTTGTCTGTGCATCTGTGATCGGTGGCTTCATAAAACGCCTTCTAATGAAAGTAACACACACAGAGGGGCAGGCAGCCCAGGATGCGGGGCTGCGTGGTGAAGAAACGCGCTTGTTAAAACATGTAATGAGAGACAGAACAAATCCCCAATATCGGCCAACGCTGTCGTTAAATCCCTTAATGATAGGGGCATTTTCTCTGGTGTGCCGCACGGTTTGTTATAAACCTCTTTGGCCTGGCGGAATGGGGGGAGGATAAGAGGGCGGGGGGGGCATGGAAAAGGTCTTTCCTGGAGGCTGAGGCCTGGAGCCAGCCTCACTGGGTCTTTCCTCAGTTTTGCCCTCCTGGGCTGGAGTCAGGCCCGAGCTGGGTATGCTGAGCTTCATTCATCTCATGAGCGGCCTTTCGAGCTGGCCAGCAGGTCACCACTGAGGCTCCCTGGGTGCCAGCAAGGTATTTGGACCTAGGCCCAGGACCATCCTTTACTTGTGCCTTACCAACCTTTTTAGAAAAGGCTTGCGGGTCAGTGTGGTGGGCTCAAGGGTGCAGCTCAGAACTCCCCACATGGAAAACTGGCTATGGAATGGGGGCAGGAAAGCATTTGAATGTTCAGACCCTGAGAGATGGGGGAGAGTCAGAGTCTGCAGCTCAGGGTAGCACTTGTCTCTGAAGACTGCGCTGTTCACCAGCAGGAGCTTTGGGTGTTGGAACGATGCACTGTTACCAGGCTCCTGACTTGGAGCGGGGTCTAGAAGGCTCAGGGACTTTGGAGGGATTTTCCTTGCCAAGTCCTGATCTCTATGGCTCTACCCTACCTCTGAGGGAGAGGCCATCCCTGGCCAGCCAAGCAGATCTGTCAGGGTGCTGATGGTTCCCTCAGAACATGAGGTCTGGGTGGGGTGGGTGCCAGGTCATGCCATCTTCATTGTCATGAGGTGGAAGCCATGCAAGTGTGTGTGTGTGTGTGTGTGTGTGTGTGTGTGTGTGTGTATGTGTGAGTGTGCGTGAACACGGGGCTTGTGGGGAGGGCAGGGCTTTAAACCCTGGAGCATCACCTCAGATCTGGTCTTAACTAGCCTGGTTCTTCTAAGGATAGGGTGGGATAAGGTCCAAGAACTTGACACCGAAGGGTCTCTGCCCCTGTTCCTGTCTCATGGATGGGAAACTGGCTTCATTGCAAAAGGCATTTCCAAGGGACAGGTTGGGGTAGACTCCCCAGAGGCCTGCACATCTCCTTGAAAGGAGCTGGATACACCTTTACACTGTAGGTGGCCTCAGGCCATGTTAGTTGTGAGTGCGGGGTGGCTCTGTTTGGAGGGTATAATGATGGAAGGGGATACTGGGGGTGACAAGGACCCTGCGGCGTCTGACCCTCACCCCAAGGCTGATAACTGAGCTTAGAAGATGTCAGCTGTCTGCCATGAGCCTGAGAACAAGGCCAGGGAGAGTGGCCAGCAGAAGTCTCTGCTCTGCACACTTGTGAGGTCCAGTCTTCTGCACTGGGGGCTGTGCCCACTTTCTCCTGGGTGTAGTCTCAAGACCAAGGAGAATATGATACTCTAACTCTTAGGGATAGGGTACAAAGTTCACATGGGATGCCCAAGGGGCAAGACTACACTCGGGAACCTCCCCAATATTTCATGCCCTCCACCCCAGTCACCCCACCCATTCTGCTTCATGGCTCTGCTAGCATCTTCTCGTCCATCTATTCAGACCGCACACGGGCTCAGCTGGGCGGGGTTTGCTCATCATCCTCACTCAGGACTGTTGCTGAGACAGGAGACAGGTGTGCTCAGAGGGGTGCCTCTCCTCTATGGCTCTTTCCCGGGGCCTGACTGGGGCTCTGGCTGGGTGGGTAGAACTGGGTTCCCATCCCCACACATCTCTCCTCAGAGCTTGAGTACCCATTGGAGCAGAGGCAAAGTCCTCCTCCCCAGAGGCTAATGAGGGACCCCCCCCTCCATTCCCAAGAGCCAGATTCTAGAACTTCTGGAAGATGGAGGCTAATGTTCTAGATTTGACCACGGTGGCCACGCCCTGCTCTCTGATGCGGTGTCTGGTGTCTTTCATGCCTCAGTTTCCTTGCTTGCTCTGTCTACCAGGAGAGCAGCTGTTCTAAAGCTCTTCTGCTATGCAGAAGCTTCTGGGGAGGAAAGGGCTGGTGAGAACTGGCTGACAGGGGCCACTGTCCTTTCAGGGAGGTCAAACCCCACTCTAGAGTAGCAGAAGACACCTCAAAGGCCTCCCCAGATGGGCTGGGGACAGGAAGACGCCCCCAAGAAGATCTGAGTTTGTGGCAGTGATGGGTTAGGGTATAGGGTCCTGGGGGACATTAGAGTGTCTCTGTTGAAGTTTCCAATCTATGGTGCAGTCACGGGTGGAACCTGGGCAAAGGCCCAGCCCTCCCAGAAACCACTCCAGACCAGAGACTCCTGCACTCCCCACTCCTCAGATAACCTCCTGGGCTCTGAGGTTAGGAATGCCCAAGTGTGACCCAGGCCCTTGGCAAATGACGGCCAGGCTCGGGCAGGTGTCCTCTTGCCCTCATGCAGCTTGCTTGGCAAGCACATGGGTCTCTTGGCCGGACTCTCCGCCCAGGGCAGTGGTTAAATGGGCTGCCTGAAGGCCCAGGTGGATATTTTTAATAGTCTGTGACCTGCCATCCACTCTTGGCTGGGTGTTAATGGCCAAATGTTTTGCAAGTAAATTACCAGAAAGAATTATTCCTGAGAGGCAGAGATTTGTGAAAAAGGTGTTAGAAAACGGATGGCCAGCAATGTTTGTCTCCAATCCTCCCTACAGGCATGGAGGCCAGCTGCCGTGGCCAGCTGGGCTATTCCTGAGGCCAGAGGAAGGTGCAGGTTGGGAGAAAGGGTGTTAATCTCCCCTTCAGAGGAGCTGCTTTCCTGGAGTCGGGCTTGTGGTGAGCTCTCCAAGACTCCTCCCTGGCAGGGTATAGACAGAAGGTTGCCCTAGGCCTCCTTCCCCAAGCCAGGGTTAGGTGGAGATCTGGACAGCCGTCTTGGCAGTAGCAGAAATTCCTCTCTGGATGTCTTGAGTGCATCTTAAGAGTCAGGGATGGAGATGAAGGAAACTGCAGATGGTACCCATGATTCTGGAGACAGGAACTGAGAGATGGAGGGTTATGACCTGGGCATGTACCCCCTCCAAAGGGCAGGTGGGATTGACCTGTATTCCAGGAGCTCTGGGGGAGGGAGGGTACCAGGAAGTAGTGGGGGGCAGGCATTCTTCTTTTTGGGGACACCTGGAAGGCCCCGAGAAGAGAGGAGAGGTAGTCAGCACCTCCTGGCCAATCTCCCTGTGACTGGGAAAGCTGCAGGATGTACTTGGAAAGAGTGGGCTTTCCAAGGGCCTTTGGGGCCCTGTCTTTGGAGGTAGGCAATGAGGCCAGAGAGGAGGACGCTAGTTAATGGCAGTAAGACATATTACACTGCTCCAAGGGGACATACACAAGGGGGTTCCTGTGGAGACAGTGCCTGGAGCCAGTTTGATGCCGTGAAAATGTCAAATACACTCCAGGGATGGTGACCCCAGAAATGGCTGGATAGGTGGGATGGAAACCATCAATAAAGTGATATCTACTTTCTGGTGCCATGTCAGGGAAGACCACGGGGGTACCCACTCCACCTGCCTTCCCCCTGGACTTCGAGCCCCAAGAGCCATGTGTTGTCTGTTGTGGCTCCTCAGCTGTCCTCAGCTGCAGGGCTGCTCTTTCGTGGGAAGGGAGGAGAGGTCATGCCATGAGCCAGGCCAAGGTCAGCAGTTCCACGTTCCTGACCAGCATTGGGCATCCTGAAATGTTCTCTAACCTGCTGAGCCCCGCCCCACCCTGCCCCGCCTCTTCCCATACATGCTGTGTGGAGGAAAACTCCAACTTTGGGGTTTTTGTGGACCACAAGTGACACAGATTCACATGAGAACCAGTTCTGGCTGGTTACAAAACTCTGCATTGCCTCCCATAGAACTGTAGCTAAGGTCCAGATCCCCAAGACCCGGTTAATACTCTCCACGGCTAGGGCTGTGCTGACGGTTGACGGTGACGGTTGACGCTGTGTGGACGCTTGTGTACCAGGCTACTTAGGTGGGTGCATTTGTGCCCTGTCCTGGGGCTGGAGGGTGGGCATCCTGGTAGGTGAGGGCTTGATCTCTGAGCCCTGGAATGAAGGTGGGTGCATTTGTGCCCTGTCCTGGGGCTGGAGGGTGGGCATCCTGGCAGGTGAGGGCTTGAACTCTGAGCCCTGGAATGAAGGTGCCCTTTGGGCTGTCTGGGTGGTGGGATGTTAGAGGGAGAAAGGAACAAGGAAACTGTGAGACTACCACGGTCCCCCTGCCACATGGTACTCTGAACAAACCCTTTGCCCTCTGCAGAGGGTTCTGCATCTTTAAGACACTAATGGGCCCGTTTAAAAAAAAAATGACAGTTTGCTCACACACTCACAGGTTCTCGTCTGACATCAGCAGGGAATCAAAGATATTTTATTATTTGGAAATTCCATATAGGGAAGGCAGCCTCGAGGGTCTGTCATGGCTCCAAAACCCACACCTCCCCCGGGAGTTAATTATTTTCTTAAAATGCAACTTGCACTGTTGGTCTAAAACATTCCAACTGTGTTCACAGTCTTTAAATCTTCAGTAAACCTTAGAGTTTAAATCACTTGCAGATAAGAGTAATTCTGCTGGGGAGAAGGGAGCGAGGCCACAGCAGAGGTGAAATCGGACGGAATGAAAAAGTCCATTGACTGGGGCTCCTTGGGTACCTCCTGCCCCGCTGCTCAGCGCATGGTAGCTGCAGATGGAACCTGGCAGCCCAGCCAGGGCTCCCCACCTGCCCTCTTGGTAGGCTAGACACAGGCCCTTTGGTCTGGACCAGACGGCTGGGTGATGGCTGATATGAGCACCTTAAAGGAGAGTAGGGATATTTGTCTGATAAGAATCTCTGCTTCCCATGCTGAAAGTTGCTAGAGTGGGCGTCACTGGGGCCTGAGTGTGAGCCTGGATGTCCGCTTGAGGATTGATGCTACCTGCAGTCTGGTGTCCACCTGCTATGCAAGCATTCACCTGGGCCTGAGATACACTGGGACTTCATATCCACCTGGGACCCGCTGTCCACCTGGAGTCTTCTGTCTCCTCCGGGCCTGACGGTCACCAGCACACTGTCTACTGGGGTCTGGACTTCTACTTGGTGCCTGTTTGCTAGCTGGGGTTGGTGTCTCCTTGAAGTCTAGGTGAGCGCTTAGACCCTGAGTGCACACTGAAGCATAACAATGCACTTACAGTTTACATGAGACAGCCGGTCCCAGGGTTGGCGGCAGCCGGTCCCAGGGTTGGCGGCCTTTGGGGTCATCACTGGACCCTTTTGCCTCTGCCATCTAGGCACAGGTATGCTACCAAACCATGTGGGCTGGTTTCCCCTTCCAAATGGCCTCTCATAGTTCAGAGGAAGCATGAGAGCAAGAGCAACAGACCAGGGGTGAGCCAGCAGAGGAAATGGATTGGCCATGTTTTGCTCTAGATAGTTCTGAGTTTCTAAGGAACCTGGGTCTGCTGCTTGCTGCTTGAACTAGATCATCTCCAGCTTGGCCTGGCTTCTGTGCCCAAGATGACCTGTGGCATTAACAGCCTCCCAACCCCATGCTTTTCTCTCCAGGAAGCCTTGCCACTCTTGGCAAATGTGGGTGGAGTACCTTTCTCCTTTGTTATCCTCTGCCTGACTGAGACCTCTGCCCTCTGTCCAGAACTAGCTCAGACTCCCAGGCCTTCCACAATCTAGGTCCCACTAGGGGGATCAGTGCATGCTTGTCGAATAATGACAGAGGCATGGACAGAGAGCAGTGAGATGGGGGCTCAGGACATGTCCTAGAGGTCCCTAAACTGGGTTAGAAGGTCCATGTACACAGCACAGTCTATACCTCTCAGGTGGGCCTAGATACTACTCGAAGACATCCCTAACCCAGCCTCTAAAGTCAGGTGAAGTCATTGGGTAGTGGGTTGGGAAGCAGAGCTGGGTTTGGGAAAGGAGTAAGTTATAAGAACCAAGGTTGGTCATGATGGGGTTTGTTGATCTTCTAGGTCGCCCAGACTGAAGCCTTCAGCCCTGAGTCCTGCTGACCACTTTGGGTCAGAGCAAGCGAATTTCTCATTCAGGGCTTTCCCTGACTCTTCTTTGTTCTCCCTTGGCAGAGAGGATAATGAAGGAGGAAGGTGGGAGGAAGGACAGCCTGGAAAAGGGCGGAGGGAACTATGTGACCCCTAAGGACCCAGCACGGCTGTTTGAGCATTGAAGACGATTTTCTGGGGGCAGGTGTTGGGCAGGAGACAAGAATCATCCCTGCCAGGTCCTCCTCCCCAACTCCCACATGAAAGGCTCTCAGGGGCCTGTCAGTCCTGGCTTCCCAGCCCACACTTGCAAACGCTTCCGCGCCCCATTTCCAGCAGCTTTGCGGCTACTTTGGGGCAAGGGTGTGCTGGTGTCTGTCTGGTCGCCCTGCCCCCAGAGTGTGGGAATTTGCTTTCTGCCTCCTCCCCTGTCCCCCATCAGCTGGCCCGCCCCCAGAAGAGGCTATTGATCAGTCTCCGCAGAGGGCTTGCCAGTTGTAGGTGTGTGCTATGCAGTGGGGGCTGTGTTTAGATGCCAACAGCAGCACTGGCCACCACTGGGCATAGGAGCATGTACCGCTGGCACCCCACCTGGACTCCCCGTCCCTCTGTGGCTCCCCTGCTTCCTGAGAATACTTGTTGTGTCAAGGAGCCAGACTTGGCAGGTGGGGGGCTTCAGGTACGCTATTCAGTCCTTTATGTCCACCCCTTGTCCCCAGTCCCCTCAAGAGCTGGCACCAGCGAAGATACTGGATCCAGATTCAGAGATTCCCCGATTCTCTGTAGGAAGAAGGGTTCTGTCCTACATCCCCGAGGGAGCGTACCCAATGGGCAGGACAAGGTGACTCTCGAGGAGTGGCATCTCAGCCTCTTAGGATCCTCCAAGAGAGGCTGGCTGTGCTTGGCCGTGCGGCTCTTGTGCGTGGAGGTTCTGGAGGCTCCCTTGGTCTGGACTTGCTCTCACAGAATAGCATTTTGATGAGTTAAGTGTGAGAGAATTAAAAACAACCCGATTATATTTCCTTTATAAATGCACATGGGTTTGGAAATCAAGGGGAAAGCGGCTTTGGGCAATAAAACTCTATGGCCATGTTCTCCAAATCCAAGGGAGGGCTACTGGCACGTTCTCAGCCGGTTGCTCTACACTTAGGCCATGTACATGCCTCAGCCCCTGAGTCTGGGGAAGGTCAGGCCCCTTCTCTGCCCCATCGCTCCTCTGTATCTCTATGCCCAGCTCGCATCTCTAGGCCACCTCTAATCGTGACAGTACCCACAGCTGCCAGCATGACTGTCATTCTCACCTCCCGTGGCCAGGCCAAGCCTATTCCCCACTGTTTAGGAAAGTAAACTGAGACAGGGGGAGGGTGCCACTGGACACATGCCTTTTGTTCTTGTTCTTTTCTTGTTATGGAAGACATCACTCACTTACCAGGGTGCAGCCAGGGGCATGGGGAGGGGGGTCTCAGGTCCTTAGCCTCTCTGCTTGAGGTTTGTTCTGGGAGGAGGGAAGTGGGGCTGTGGGCAGAGTTGGCAGGGCGAGGGGGGTCTGGGGCAGTGGAACTTTTGAGGTCATTGGAAAGGCAAATAGAATCATTAACAGTTTCCAAAAATAACCAAGCAAGAGTGAAACTCCCAGGAGTCTCTGCGAGTGGCAGGACTTAGAAGGGGTAAGGGGGCACCTCAGAGGGAGCTGGCAAAGAGCAGGCCTGGGGCTGTTCACATTCCTCCCAGTGGACCTCAGGCTACCCGAGCTTCATCTGCAGGGTGGGTCAGGGGTGGAAGAGAGACATCTCAGTCACTCATCCAGCTCCTTTGACAAAGTTTTCCAGCGTGTGCGTGTTTATTGGCTGCCGTCTGTGATAAGCCAGGCATTATTGTGTGATATTTTTTGACTACTTACTTGGAGCATCACTGACATGATTTGAGCTGTCTGTGCCTTTTGAAGGGCTTGGAGTGGGCTTCATTGCTGACTGCATGGGCTGCACATACAAGCCCTTGCATTTTACCCTCAGTACCTGGTATGCTGGAGATACTGGCCCAACCCGTGAGACACCATGACCTGAGCTGCTAGGGCACGCGTTGCTCACCTCCTCACACCACTGCCAGCCCTTCCTCTTGCTTCTCTCAGACACAAAGCCACTAGTCTTCCTGTGGCTCCCGGGTTAACATTTCCTAAAGTTCTGTAAAAATGGAGTTAGATAGCACTCACAGTTTTTATGCCTTATCTGTGGGGATGGCTTCCAAGACCCAGAGCGAGCCTGAACCAAGACACTGCCTTCGTCCTGCACACAAACACCACAATAAAGCTTAATTTCTTTTTTTCTATTCAACCGTAATATTTCATTTTTTGTTGTTCTGATTGAGCTATATATTTTCTTTGCTCCCCTCCCTTCCTCCCCCCTCCTCTTCTGCCCTCTCCTATGACCCCCACGCTTCCAATTTACTCAGGAGATCTTTTTCTCCTTCCTATGTAAATCTGATCCATGTATGTCTCTCTTAGGGTCCTCATTGTTGTCTAGGTTCTCTGGGGTTGTGAATTGTAGGCTGGTTTTTCTTTGCTTTATGTCTAAAGGACACTTATGAGTGAGTACATATTATATTTGTCTTTATGGGTCTGGGTTACTTCATTCATTATGATGTTTTCTAGATCTATCCATTTGCTGGCAAATTTTAAGATGTCATTATATTTTTCCACCATGTGGTACTCCATTGTGTAAATGTACCACATTTTCCTTATCCATTCTTTGGTCTGGGGCATCCAGGTAGGCACCATGCTATCTGGCAGGTATATATCAGTGGGAGAACCCTAAGGACAGAGTGGCAGAATTCCTTGTGTTTTTGAGCTTTTTCACTGGGAGCCCTTGGAAGGCCCACCCTGTTCTAGACACACAGGAGTCCTGGCTACTTCAGAAGGAGCAGGGAGGCCTTGCTCCTTCACAGACCTTTAGCCTGGGGTAGAAGTATCAGGTGTAGATACTGGGCATGGATGCTGGTGTGAGAGAGAGTTCTGAAGCCCTGGGAGGTGCAGGTCCAAAGCTGGGGAGGATTGGCTTCGTCCTACTGGGTGCCTGGCCTTCGCTCTGCCTCTGTGTGCTAGCATATCTCAGGGGCAGGGGGCAACTCGCAATCGCGCATGCACTGAGAAGTCTTTGGTCGCAGAATTGGTTTGACCCCTCCCCTGCTGGGCCTGGTCCAGGACTACCAGCGCGCCAGGCTGCACCTGAAGAGGCATCTTTGTTTCTGTAATTTCGCCCGTTGGAAAACTCCCCGGTATTAATATTTATGAGAAATGACCTAATATCCCCGCCGCCTGCCGTGTGTTTGCTTAACATATTTAATGTGATTTGGGGGCTGTGTTACTTTTTAACTGCCTCGGTGAGGGGGCCTGACCTGTCGCTCCCCTCCTGGCCATGCTGCAAAGGCAACGCTTTCCACAAGCCCTCCAAATTCCCCGTTTTAATGGCTTCACAAAAGCCGGGGGTCCTACTTGCTTGAGCCATGGAAAGCCAGCCCTGCTCGAGGGAGGCCCAGAGCTGCATTCTGGGGGTCCAGGGGCTCTGCAGGCTGATGGTGCAGACCGAGGCAGGCATGCAGGGTGGAGCAGCAGTGGGGTTCTGTGGGAAGGGAAGGAAAAAGCATCCAAGGGTTTTCTGAAAATAGCTTCTGTATAGTTCTGAGACAGCAATTTAAATAAGTGCTTTCTCCCGTTCCTCTGGAACACAAAGGTGATTGTTTTTACTCTGAAATAGATGGCCATTCCACTGTAAATTGATTTTTTTTCTTAGCATCCCTTTGCGTGTTGCATTAGCTAATGCAGGGCAGCAGGCAAGCTCCTTGGGGTGACTGGGACAGTGCACTGGCCTGCACCTGACCCCAGGGGGGCCATATTCTGAGCAGCCAGTCTGCAGAAATGCCTGCACAAACCCCAGCGCTGCTTCTCAGGAGCTGTGTGATGGAACTGTCTCTCTTCATTTCTCTGATACAGCTCCTCAGGGGTGGGGGAAACCTGGAAGCTATAACTGTTCAAAGTCCACAGCATCATTTGAAGGATCAGGAGATAGAGCTGGTTCATGCTAGCAGCTTCCTCTGAGTGAATGGCAAAAGACAACCCCGTAGTATTAGCTGGGACTCTCGGGTAGGTCCGGGGCCCTCCCTGGTGAGTTGTGTTGTGAGGCCTCTTAGCTCTGTCACGAGTTCTGAGCTCAGGCATCTGGTCATCTTGTGACCTGGAGTGGATAAAGTCGAGAACTGTTGGGGACAAGGGGCATTTCTGGACCCAGGTATCACCACATAGCCATCAAGATTGTGGGTACTGTGAGAGGTCCGGGCTCTGCATTTCCTGTAACAACATGCCCAAGGGCCTGGAGACTCGTGCACTGAGAATTTGGGTAATACAAAATGAAATGGAAGACACCCATGGCCAGTCACGGAGTGTCCACTAGTGATGAAAGGAATGCCACACCTCATCTGGTGAAGGAGTCTGGTGGTGTTCATGGGATTCTCCCAATCACACCAGAAACGAGGGCCCCAGATGCCAGGTAGAACCATGAGCTGGTCACTTCCATTTGATCACCAATGGGTGGACAACTTCCTGCTTTAAAGACTACAACTCTGAGGATCCCAGGAGTTAAGTGTTATGTCTTACCAGAGGGCTTAGTGGGAAGATGTTCCTTGAGTCTGTGAGACCCCTGCCCCAGCTCTCATAAGCGTCTACTCCTGGTTTGACCCTAATAAAGAAACAGTAAACAAGCAAAGTAGCAGCTAAGCTTCCTCTCTAGGTTTGGTCCGATAGCCTGGACTGACTATGCCCATGTCCAAACTGGTAAGTCTGGCTTCAGCATCCAGGGGTTCCTAGACAGCCTTCCCCAGTCCTCCCTACCTTCTGCCTTCTCTGTGGAGAAGAGGCAGCAACTGCGGCCCACCCAAGGAGTCAGGCAGGGGGCAGGCAGATAGGGCGGGAAGGTCCTGGGGCGAGGACCGTGCACAGATGTTTCCTCCAGGGCAGATACCAGCCCCTGGTGCGCTCACTAGAAATGTGGCACATGCTAGCCCTTCTTCCAGGTTCTGGACCGGGGGATGAAGATGCAGCTTTTAGCCCCATCACTGCTGAGAGACATAGCCAGCTGCTGTCTCAGGCTGGCCCCTCAGCCTCCTGGACACCAGCACACAGATCAATCAGTTCCAACACTTCCCACAGTGCTTCTTGAGTTTCACACCGTGGGGATGATGTCATGGCAGCGGGCTGCCTGAGTAAGGGCAGAAAGAGGCCCCTCTGTTTCGCTGTTTCAAACTTGAAGGCTGGGACAAACCAGCTTCCTGGCACTGGGTGTTGGAATTCCTCTTTCTAGCTTCAGGAATGAGAGGCCAATGCTTTCACTCCAGAGTTTTGGAATGAAGTTATAGCGAGAGACATTTATGTATGCTTATCATAAAAGCAAAGATAGATGATCTGTCTATCATCTATCTATCTATCTATCTATCTATCTATCTATCTATCTATCCTATGTATCATCTATCTGTCTATCTATCTATCTTCATCATCATCATCTACCCATTCCACCAACCCACCCATATCTATCTATCTATCTATCTATCTATCTATCTATCTATCTATCTATCTATCTATCTAATCTACCTACCCATCTACCTACCTACCTACCTACCTACCTACCTGCTTACTATAGAAGACTTAGAAAAGACAGACGATAAGAAGAAGTAAAAACCATTGAAAAACCTGACCTTGTAATTCCTCCCAGTACTTTTCTACCACAGGTCTCTACAGTCTCTGCAACTCACCAAATTATCAATCAATTGGTTGATCAATCAATCCATCCATCTATCCATTCATCCATCCATCCATCCATCCATCCATCTACCATCTATTCTCCATCCATCCATCCATCCACCTACCATCTATTCTCCATCCATCCATCCATCCATCCATCCATCCACCTACCATCTATTCACCCATTCAGCCAACCAACTCTAGTTAAACCATAGGCAGTTGTTATCGCTTTAAATGAGAAAAGTGGTATTTTCATATGGTTTAACCTAATGTTGGTGTTCTATTCATTTTTTATATCATGTGCATCCATATGCATTGGTGCCTTCTGTAAGCTGTTCTGTCCCTTAATGATGTCTCTATGACAGTATGAGGACACTTGCCCTGAAGGTTCTGCAGAAAATACCCACCTGGTGGCAAGGCAGCTGTGAAAGCCATTAGCTGGTTAGCAGGCTGCCTGGGGCTGCCCTCTGAGGAGCACGGTCTGTGGGAGTGGGTGAGGAGTGTCTCACACGCTGGCCACCTCTACTGTGCTGCAGTGTGGGGTATCTGCATGGTGACTTTAGACAACACCGTGTTCCCCAGATGTGGGCATGAGCCTGCTGGGTCCCTCCTACTGTGTCCTGCGGTTAGCCTAGAACCATTTGCTCAGCTTCACAGACTACTCCATCTCCCCACTTGGCCCCCTCGTTTGAACCAGTGGTCACCTCAAGATGGATGAGCCTCTTCATGGAGCCAGAGACATGCACGCCAAGGCCCACCCTCTCCACACATGGACTGTGTTAGCCGCCCCTCCCCCACTCCATGTCCACCTAGTGTTGTGCCCTGGTGGTCAGCCCCTGCCCCACAGCCAGCCCACCTCCACTTCTAATTGGGCCTCAAAGCCGTTTAATGGTGTCTGAGCGTCTGCAGGACTGCTCGGGGCAGAACAATGCACCATTCATGTCCCAAACAGAACACTAGTGATTGGACTAATATCTTTAAGCTAAAAAACAAGACTTAATTGGGACAGATGCTGCAAATTCCAGCGCAGAAGCCCAGCTCCCCTGCGATCTGAACCAGGCATGTGGCAGGGCTTCGATTTTAACAGCGCCTTTTACTTTTTTATTGGCATGCACAAAAACCCACTAATGCTCTGTGTGGCCAGTGGTGGGTCTCCGTGGAAACCTCCGTGGGTGCAAGGTCTGTGGAACCTTGTGGCTGGCCTTGTTTGGGTGGCAATAAAAGCATGCCATGTGGTGAGTTGTTTCCCTTTGGAAATGGGTGTTGTCTTCCCTTCCTTCCTTAGATCATGGCTCTGTGACTTTTGCCCAAACAGAGCCTTGGAGAAACCTTCTCCTGTGCTGGATCTTCTCAGCATGCTTAGGGGCTGCCATTCTTCTTGGATGTGTCCCCTGGTCACTGGATGAACTCTTCCCTTGGAGGCCACCACTCTAACACACCCCTGACTTTTGCTCTATGCTATTTGACAGCATACTCTCACTTTTAATATATTCCCGGGAAAGTCTTAGAAGCCAGTTGCTGACTGTATTTTAGACACAGTCTCAATACTTGTTGAGCAGCATATTATTCTCTTTGCTTTTTATTTTTCTTTCAGAGAAAATGAACCAGAGGTGCTGGAGAGATGGTTCAGCAGTTAAGAGTGCTGGCTACTGTTGTAGCAGGAGGACTGCAGTTTGGGTTCCAGGACCCTCGCCAGGTGCCCCCAACTGCCTAAGCTTCAGAGGACCCAATGCCTTCTTCTGGTTTCCATAGGCAACCACACACATGTGCTGTTATCCACACAAAAAAGACACATATACACATAAATAAAAATAAATCTTTTTTAAAGAACTCAAGCCAGTGACCCAAAAGCTGTCTTGCTCAATCCAAACTCCTTCAGCCAATGGCAGTTACTACTGCTGGTCCTGGCTTCTCTCAGGCACACAGAGAACACTGTTTCTGTTGGAAAAGGTGAAATGAAGGCATCTGCCTGCCAGTGAGCATGCTCATTTGCTAGAATTCCTGAGACCCAACAGAGCTGTTGGTGGGATTCCATTGTCTGTCTAATGGATGTCTAATGGTCACCTAACCATCCACCCATCTCTATATCAGTACATCTGTTAATCCACCTGTATATCCGTCATCCATTCATGCATCTGGTAATCCAACCATCTATCATCTCTTTTCTCCATCAAATACCCCGCATTGATTTAGACATCAAACTACCTACCATTCATCTATGGTATATATTCATTCTATCTGATGACTGCATCAGTTAATCCCTACATCATATATTCATCTGTCCATCCACTCACCCATCCCATCCACCCACTCACCCACCCCATCATCCACTCACCTACCCATCTGGTAATCCACCCATACATTTATCTCATTTATCATCTATCTACTCTGTTCATTTCATCAACCATCCATTCATTCATCACCCGTCCTTCCATCTATTTTCAGCTATTTAGCTACTCAAATATCTACCATTCATCCATTGATCATCTAATCATCTAACCACCTACTCACCCACTTCCATACATTCATGCATGCATCCATCCATCCATGCATCCATCCATCCACCTATCCATCCATCCATCTGCCTATCCATCCATCTATCCATCCATCCACCCACCCATCCATCTCCTACCCAACAGAGGCTTTGCTTCTGCTAAGTGCCACCTTTGTGTGTGCTCTTGCCTACTGGTACTTCTTTGCACACAGAGTGAATGTGCTTCTGTGAGTTGTTGGATGGCTTCTGGGGTAGGCTGGCAGCTTGAGCAGGTGCTATAGACCCAGGGGAGGCCACAGGGGCTAAGAAGTCAGTAAATAAATCCTTAATACAGACTCCTTGTTAAAATAAAGGATTTTTTAAAGCTGTGTTTAAACTTGATGGTTTTTTTTAAAATGTAGAATGCATTGATCAGGTATTAGGAACACTTGGAAACCCCTTCAAAGGGGTGTGGGAGGTTTTCTGCTCAATACAAACCAGCATGAAATAAATGTCTGGATCTGAGGTCTGTGGTCAGAATCTGTGATACTGGGCAGTTTCTCCAAGTGTTTTCTCTGAAGAATGTCCTTTCTCAGGGGTTCTCTAGCCTCTCCGGACTCTAAGTGGTGGTAGCCCAAGGCAGTCTTGGTCATCATTTCCCCCATGGCAGTGAGGTGAGGACTTTCTCCTACCAGCTCCCCATCTGATCATCTCCACAGAAAGAGCCACCAAGACTTTCGTTGAATTTTCATGGAGTTGGTTGCTCCTTCCTAATTGCTCATGGTCTCTGTAGCATGAATTTTAATTGCTCCTAATAAAAACTCAGAGTCAGCTATTATGGGATAAAAGCTGAAGGATCAGAGAAGCAGAGTGGCCAGCCTCTAGAATTCTCACTTTTATGAGACCAGACCAATGCTCAGACCAAAACCTCAGAAGGCAGCCTCAGACTGACTGCTCTGAGCTCCTGTCTCCTCCCACCTTATATTCCTCTCTCTACCCAGTCATAACCCTTCCTGTCTCCGCCTCCTTAGTGCTGGGATTAAAGGTGTGAGCCACCACCACTTGGCTCTGTGTTTCTCTTTTAGGCTGTATCAATTTTGTGTAGCCTAGGGTAGCCTTGAACTAACAGATCAGTCTGCCTCTGTCTCCTGAGTGCTGGGATTAAAGGTTGTGCGCCTCTACTGTTTGGCCTCTATGGCTAACTAGTGTGGCTAACTCTGCACGCTTTATTTGTTAGATCATAAACAAAATATCACCACATTTACCCTTTTTGTCTAATAAAAAGGTTGCAACTAATATAAGAAAAACTGTATACAATAATAATAATAACTATCTACAATATATACAGGCAATAAGTACATCAACAATGTCTAATCCATTTGCATTTGAAAAATTCAGAGAAAACACTCAAATTATCTATCCTATCTTAGTGACTCCAAAGTGTTCTACCTTATTTACTTTCTATTTTAACTTGCATTACCAACTCAAAATTATCTTTTTATGTCTCAATGTTATATACTTTACATCTCTTTAGTAAATTTTTTTCTGAGTATGATAAACAAGAAAAACTTATCTAGTCTTCAACTCCCTCAGAAATCTGTAAGGGAAATAATATTAACTGAGTATAAGCAGGGCATATAAGCAAGAGACTTTGAGAAAATGTGAGAAATGATGGACAGTTGACTGCCTGGACAGTCACCCAAAGTTCCTCTGTAACATTGGGGATCCATCTTCAGCCTAATGGCCTAAAATAACTGACAAACTTCTCTATGAATCAGGAGTTTTGAAGGACTGTCCTGCCTTGTCTTGGCATGGTTTGGCAGTCACCATATTTTGTGTCCTGCTTGTCCAATTAGGACAGCATACTGTCAGCAGTCGAGGCAAGGGCACTGTTAGGCATGGTCATGGTTCACTGCAGAAAACTGATAGAGACTCAAACCCAAAATCATGTACGGGAAGCCTTTATCTAGAATTAGTACTCCATATGACCATTAATATCTTGATAAAAAGTTTAAAATATGTATTAATCATACAGATTTTGAGATAATATTTGTACCTTAAGAAAAGCTGTTAAAAGGTCAGAACAAAACCAAAAAAGTTATGAGATTAGATGGCGATCCAATAGTCCCTTGATTTGGGGGTATACTGGAGGGTGTACCCACTGAGTTTCCCTGATCAGAATGTTGTATTGAAGTCACCAACAATGCAAACTTGCAGACTGTGTAGCCCCATATTCCTGAGCATTGCCGACCCAACAGGAATGCAGTCTATAACAGGAATGCAGTCTATAAGGAGACTCAGAACTCATTTAAGCAGGTATAGGCACTCACACCGCTCAGAAGGAACTTTTCATTGTTGTGGCTAGTCCATTGATAGATGACCTCATTCATGGCAATAATGGCCTTTTGTTTACGTATGGTATTACCGGAAGTGGACAAGCTCACAGAATGACAGGTTCTGTGGGGTACAGAGGCCTGCTTCCTCTTTGTTTGAACATGAGGGTTTAACAGCACAGGGCCCTTCCTGGCAAACCATTGTGTTTTTAAATCTAGTGCTAGGACAGCATAGAAATAACAGTGTGAAGTTGATGCTGTATTAGAAAAGTGGAGAAGAGAAGCCATGGCCATTTCAAAGATCCCCCCTAGCGGGCAACAAGCAGATCCAAGGTTTGCAGAGATTACAAATGCACCAGAATTCTGCAAAGCAGACGTTGATGAAGATGGTGTCTATGGTGTATTTGTCTTACATTGAAATCTATAATAATTCCATAGATGATCTACTGGGAGAGGTGTAGTTTTAATCCCATCCAGTCCAACCTCCTACAATCTAAAATACTGTGAGAAGATAAGAACCGCTATCTGTATGCTTCAGGTTGTATAGAAGTAGAAGTGGAATCGATGGGAGAGGATTTTGAAGTTTTGTGGAGCAGTCAGAAAGAGAGACATACTGTTAACACCCATTTGAATAGAGAATCCAGCCGTTCACACAGAGTGTTCGGTGTCAAACTCGTCCAAGCTCCCCTGGATGCTGATGGAGACGATGTCTTGCAGGAAAAAGTACAAATTACCGTCAGTTTTCTCTGGCAGATCTTGCTGGATGTGTAAGGAACAACTGGACTAAAGCAGAAAGGATCAAAGTGCTTGAAACTGGTCACATCAGTCAGTCACTAATGAGGCTAAGAGCAAGCTTGGAAGCCCTGGAAGAGAACCAGGTGTATGCAACTAACAAGATGGTTCCATGTGGACATTCAACACGAACTCATCTGCTCAAGAAATACTTCAGTGGGCAAGGAAGGTGCGGGTGATCATTCTTCCGTGCGTGTGAATCCAAAGTTTCAAGACTTTGAAGACAAGTCATGAGAATTGCTAAAGTAACCCAAGAAGCAGTGAGACCAGTAGACAAGGGGATATTGGGCTTGACACGAAGGACACCATACAGACACCTGCCTCGGGGCAGCCCAGTCGGAGATGAACCTTTGGTGCCTGTTGGGAGCAGTGAGACCCCAGATCCTGAATTTCTTGTAATCCCCTGATCTGAGTGCCTACAGCTGCTCTGAGCACGAGACCTTTAGGAGTTCCTGATGGCAGGAGAGTGGTTTCTGGTGGGTTTGGCTGGGGCGTGGCTATCTCTATATAATCTGCCCCTGACCACAATAAAGGGGGCATTCTTGGGGAATTCAAGGATGACCCATGTCGCTGTCTCTATGTGTGTGTGTGTTTGTGTATTTTAACCTCCAGCCCCCTTGCCCGAAGCTCACGAACTGGGTGCCAGTGTACAGAGCACAGACACCGGGGCGCGATGCGCCGTGCGCGGCAGGTGCCTTCATATGAACTCTTGGATAGCAATGATGAGGCCGTTCCAAAGCTCATCGAAACCTCGGAGGAACGACATCACCTGTCATTGAAGAGGTCAAACAGCTAAAGGCGACAGCGATTCAACCTAAACCTGAGAAGCCAGAGGGACCCTCCTGAGAGCAGGACCTGGAAAAACTCAGATCTGTCTCTCTTTCGTTTGCACCTCGTGATGTTTCTAAGTCCAGAGGCAGACAACCTGTTCGGTTCACAGATGCTGGAACTTTTCAACAATTTAATTTTCAAACTTTAAATTTAATTTTTTTTTTAAATTTAAAATTTTAAAACAAGAATCGCTACGGTATTTGAAGATCGTCCACAGAAGTACCTGCCCAACCAGATGGTATAGAGTCTGAACGATCCACTGTGGTGTGAACACTGCTCGCCCAAACCCGGCTCTGGGCCATGACCGTTGGCTTGGGCGACCTCAGGAGCAAGCAGGTGGGCTGGGGCCGCCCGTCCTGGCGAGGTGCCTGCAGGGTCAGGCATCTGTCAGCAGCTGGAAAACTCCCAGGGGAAATATGCATCGGTCCTCTCCACTCCCTCCTGTTCCCCAGTACTCCAAGGACTCAGCTTCCACCGCTGCCACTAATCCCCCTTAGGAAGGGTTGACTGCCTGCAGCCGGCATTGGGCTCCACGCAGTGAGAATGGGAATGGGGCTGAGAGCGCAGGGTCGCCCTACCGGGTCACTGCACGTGAGGTGAGGAGGATATGGGCCCAGCCCCGGGAAGCAGCGATGTGATGCTAAGCCGCATCCTGAAGTGGCAAGCCGGGCCCCTGAGGCCTCCTTGTGGGATCAGGGCTTTGCTGCAGTAAATCATGGAGCCTGGAGCACACGGAGAGGGAAGGGAGGAGACCAGACCCCTTTCCATACAGGCAGGGTCCGGGTGCACACCTCTCTGTCTTCCTGCCTGCTCACACTCAGTCCCACCGCGCCTGGTCGGATCATAGAGGCTTCGGGCGGTGCTGGGGGACGCCTTCCTAATAAAAGATAGTGGCCTATGTTGAAGTATGGTCTTCCCAACAGGACAGAGAATTACTCAGACACAGTTACAATACAACTTGAGGATATGGGGACAGAGGTTTTAAAACCTTTCAACAAACAAGTGACCGATGTCATCTTCAAAAATGGACATTAAAGTACCTGGGGCAAAGCCCAGAAGACAGGGACAAAACTGGTTTCCATCCACTGGGTTGAAAAATGCAGGATAGTTGGTGCACAAGTTGGTGAACCTGTGTTTGCTCCAGTGAATACTAATTAACATTTACTAAGCCTCATTAGAGAAAAAAAGGGTATAGTCGGAGGAAAGCTCTTCAATTTCACCCAAGTTCGCCTCTTAGACCCAAGAAAACCAAGGTCTGAAGAGTAACAATGAGGGTGCTGTCACCCCTTAGAACCAGCCTGGCTGGGTACCGGGTTGACTTACCACCCCCAGAGGGCCAAGCTAAGTACGGTTTCGGGAAACGCACTTGGAGCAAGTCTATGTAAGTTGCCTCTGTCTCCCGGAGTTTTATTCAGTCCTGGGCTGTCCTCAGGGAGGGTCTCTCTGGCTTCTCTGGTTTAGGTTAGATCACAATCGCCTTCAGCGGGGTTAAAGGTGTGCACCACCACTTGCCTGGCCTCTATGGCTAACTAGTGTGGCTAGCTCCGCACTCTGATCTTCAGGCAAACTTTTTGCTAGATCATAAACAAAATATCAGCACAGTCCCCATGAAGTCTCATGTAAAACGCATGCTCCAGTTTCTTTTAACAACAGTCTCATCAATAGATGTCTTTGACTTTTTGTGGTTTGTAGCATGAATAATAAAAACCCAGAGACAGATATTGGGGTTCCAGCTGAGGATCAGAAAAGCAAAGCAGCCAAGCCACTAGAGAGTTCTTACCACCACCAAGGCTCAAACAAACAAGGGGCGATCCTGTCCTCAACAGGACAGCAGACTGCAAGGCTCTCCACCAAACCTCTGTATCTGTCTCTGGGTTTTCATTATTCATGCCACTGTGGTTCTGTTTATCATAATCCTGTTTCCAGACGTGGTTCTGTCCCCTGAGGCTGCATGGATGACTTGGGAGGAGTGTGCTTCTCTCGACAGAGAAAAGGTGTGTTGTGTCTCTACACCCAGATTCCCCGCAGCTTGGTGGCCTCCCACCTGTGGGTCATCTTGTGGGTTTTACAGGCTGGCCGTCACCTCTGTTTTGGCTCAGGGCCTCAGGGAGCAGTGTGGATGTGAGGCAGGTGGTGGTCCTTGCTGAACATCAGGCTCCTTTTTCAAGCTTGTACGGCTGTTGGCAAACACCAGTTCCTGGGCCCTGAGTGTCTTTGTGTATGGCTATCAGCCAGGCTCTGTCCCAAGATCTCCGGTTTTAAAGTCCTTACCGTGTTGTCTCCCACGTCTTCAAAGTCACTAGAAAGGCCAGCCCTCTTGTTTAATTTCTCATATTCTAATATCTTCCACTGAAATACCTCTGCCCATCTTTAGGAGCTCATCTGATTAGACAAGGCCCCCCAAGAACAGCCCAAGAACACGCTCCCCATCGACTGATTTGGCATCCTAATGGCACCTGCGAAGCCATCTAGCTCCTCTCAGTCCTGTTGTGGGTATTTTGGGGTGTGCCCTAGCTCCTCTCAGTCCTGTTGTGCGTATTTTGGGGTGTGTCTGTTTTCTGCTATTCTGCAGGGCACCAAACTCGGATCCAGAAAAAAGGAGCCACATTCTTGGAATGCTGAAATTTAGAAACAGAGCCACAATTAGATTCAGTCTCTCAAAACAACAGAAGGCCTGACTGTGACCTTTAACCCACACCCAGTCTCTCCAGCAGCCACTTGACACAATTTGATCAGTAGGGTGAACATTGTTCAATTTCTTAACTGCGTGTTGTCCTACTGCGTGTTCCAATTTTTCTCCCACCTTCTATACTATTGATGCAGGGATGTGGTTGTGACTGGGAGCAGACAACAGAGAATGGAAACTAAGAGAACGGCCGGACAGAGCAGATTCCCAGTTCCTCGGGTATAGCACGAGTCCTAATTGATCTTAATAACAAAACCTTGGAGTCAGTATCAGCGGCTGAAAGCTGAAGGATCAGAGGAGCAGAGCGGCAGCCACTAGAGAGTTCTACCAATGCTCAGACCAAAGGGGCGAGCCTGTCCTCAGACTGGGATCACCTTTGTGTGTGCTCTGTTTCTCTTTTAGACTGAATCAATTTCATGTAGCCAAGGGTGGCCTTGAACTAACAGATCTGTCTGTCCCCTGAGTCCTGACATTAAAGGTGTGTGCCACCCCTGCCTGACCTCTAGTGGCTTAGCTCTGCACCCTGATCTTCAGGCAGGCTTTGTTAAACACAAACCAAATATCACTACATTCAGGTGACCTCAAGGGGCTACTTGACAGCTGAGGAGGACCTCTTCCTCATATGCTAGTCAGAGAGATTAAGAACTATCTTCAGAAATAAATCTCATTAATACTCTTGGTACCTGACTTTATACTTTCTGATGTTGAATTATCCTTGCATTCCTCTGTTAAGTAAAGTTTGGCCTTTTAAAAATGTTGGCCTGTTTCACATTGCTGAGTTTAATTTTTAACCGTTTTACTTATTATTTTAAAAATTAATTTCTGTAAGAAAGTGCAACTTGCACTTTTCCCTTTTCATAATATACATTTCTGAAACCAAACATTAAATCAACTTTAGTCATATTAAATAATTCAGAGGGCTGGGAAGTGGCCCAGTGGTTTACACTCTGTGCTCAAGGACCCAGCTTTGGTTCCCAGCTCCGACCTGATGGCTCACAAGCATCTATAACGCCAGTTTGATGGGATCTGACACCTTATTATAACTCCTCCAGATGCTGGACATGCATGTGGAACAGATACACATATGGAGGCAAAACACTCATACATGTAAAATAGATGCATCTTCAAAAATTAAAAAATAAAGCCGGGCGGTGGTGGCGCACGCCTTTAATCCCAGCACTCGGGAGGCAGAGGCAGGCGGATCTCTGAGAGTTCGAGACCAGCCTGGTCTACAAGAGCTAGTTCCAGGACAGGCTCCAAAGCTACAGAGAAACCCTGTCTCGAAAAAACCAAAAAAAAAAAAAAATTAAAAAATAAGGCCTAATGGTGGTGGCACACGCCTCGGAGGTAGAGGCAGGCAGATCTCTGAGTTTGAGGCCAGCCTGGTCGGCAGAGTGAGCTCCAAGACAGCCAGAGCTGCACAGAGAAACCCAGTCTCAATCCCTCCCCCCCAATAATAATAGTAGTTGGTAAGTGGCATTTCATTCTATTATCTAAGTTTGTTTAGACCTGGGGCTTTTATTTATTATTTTAGCGACTGTAAGAACACTGCTCTGAAGGATACTTTGTATTTATTATTTTAGTGATTATAAGAACATTACTCTGAAAGATACTTTTAATCTCCGTTGTTTATACTTTAGTTTTTTAAACAAAATTGCGGCCTTCGTTTGAATTTCTTCGGTTTCCCCTCTAATATGCTTTTCTGTGCCAGCATTTAGTAGTCATGTCCTCCTAGCCGGCTTCCACCTGCCAGGTCCTTCTGCTTTCCTCTAGGGCTGTGGATATGTCACTTCCAGCGCTTCCTCCTGATTCTCATGCTTAGGGAACAACTTAACAGAGGGTTTCTTTTGGCTCATGGTTTCAGAGCTTGGCTGATTGCACTTGGGCAGAACACCATAGCAACTGGAATGTGTGGGGAAAGTAGCCCAGAGTGAGGTGTGGACTGAGGGCCAGGTACCTCCTACAGCATGCACACACAGTCCAGCCCTGCTCCACCTCCTACAGTCCCCTGAACATCACCTGCTGAGGAGAGTGTAGAAGACCTTCTCTTGGGGAATATTAGTTGAAAGTGTGTTGCGTTTTTCCCTACTGCTTTCGTTAACAATTTAAAGATGTGTTCGATTTAAATAAAATTAACCTGTGAGCAGGAGGCTACATCAGCAAGGAGCTGACAGGAAGTGACAGGAACCACGGGAGCAAGGTTTTCTTTGGGGAGAGCAAGGGTTTTTAAGTGGGCGTAGAGAGAAGGACAGGGGCATTGGAAGATGCCAGCAAAGAGGGAATGTTAGTTACTAGCTATTTAGCCTCTCTGAGTGAGCAGAATTCCAGTTCCATCATTGACTTGTGGAGTTCTTTAGATTTAGAGAAGTTACCTTGGTAGCTTGGAAAAGGTTGGTGCCTGAAGGAACAAAATCCCTTCAGGCCACCACCCTTGCTTGAGGGGCAGCCAGGGTAGGTAATAAAACAAGATAATGGCAACCTTCCACCTCCCAACCAGGACTGTGGCCTCTGTGAACAGCACAGGCCAGGTATTTTAAGAATGTCCACAAGCCTGAGTTCATTTTGTTTTCTCAGAATTTTGTGGTTATAGATTCAGGTCAAGGATGTCTGAGAATATTATATCCTGGATGTGAGCTATCTCTGTCTTTGGGTGTGTTGACCTTGACTCTAGGTTAAGCTGATCTCTGCCAGATTTTCTTCTGTGAAGTTAATTGTTTTTCTACTTGTAATAAGAAAATATTTTGAGGGTATTCAAATATCCTGGTTTTTTTTAATTTAAAATTTGCCTACTAACTTCATTGGAGGATATTGCCTACAACAATTTTAATGTTTTTTTTTTATAAAATAAGATTTATTGTGTGTGTGTGTGTGTGTACATATTCACAAAGGCCAGAAGAGAGCATTAGATTCCCCTGGAGCTGGACTTATAGTTGTGTGTGTGTGTGTATGTATGTATGTATGTGTGTGCGTGCTTGCGTGCGTGCGTGCGTGCGTGCGTGTGTGTGTGTGTGTGTGTGTGTGTGTGTGGATTTACAGCAAGTTAGGTGTAACTTCCTCTGGAAGATCAACAAATGCTCTTAACTGCTGAGCCATCTCACCAGACCTTATTTTATTGTGTGTGTGTATGTGTGTGTGTGTGTGTGTGTGTGTGTGAGAGAGAGAGAGAGAGAGAGAGAGAGAGAGAGCTAGCCAGCCTGTATGTCTGTGTGGTCTGTGTGTTGGCATGTGGCTGGAAGCGGGTAGCAGGTCCCTTAGAGCTGGAGTTATAGGCTGTTGTGAGCTGCCTGATGTCCTGATGTGCTGGGAATGAAGCTCATCTCTCCAGCCCCAGTACTGCGGTTTTTAAAGGAGAATTTTGAATTACCATAGACTGTCATTTGCATACATGGATTGCCACGTGGCTTGGGTGTGTGAGGTGACGGGTGTTGCTTCTCTCGTGTTTATTCACCATTCATGGACTGGTTGGTATTTTCCTCCTGAGTTGTAGCCCAGCTGTCATTGTTGCATTTAGTTCTCAATAGACAGCTTTGGCCAGTGAGAGGGTCTTCTTGATTAGGTTCTGGGTCCTTTTGACACCGCTACTCCATTAAGAAACAAACTTGTTTCCCCTGCTCTAGCCTTAGAATCCACCACTTCTCCATGGACATTTTTCCTGATCAACTTTGTTTCCAGAAGCTGGAGATTAAACCACTGTGGTTAAAGCCTGCATGTGGATCCTCCTAATGGCCCACCTCACAAGTGGTGAGCTCCAGGGGCGGAGCCTGGTGGAGAGTCCTTAGCTCCAGGGGCGGAGCCTGGTGGAGAGTCCTTAGCTTCAGGAGTGGAGGCTGGTGGAAGGTCCTTAGCTTCAGGGGTGGAGCCTGGTGGAAGGTTCTTCGCTTCAGGGGCAGAGCCTGGTGGAGAGTCCTTAGCTTCAGGAGCGGAACCTGGTGGAGAGCCCTTCCCTCGGAGGGGTGTGAGAGGGGGCCAGGCAATTCCAGTGGGAGATACTAAGTGGTTATTCCAAAGTTCTGAGCCTGGCTCTACACAGCCATTCTGGCTTCTCACTTCAGGGTGTGTCTTCCCACTGTGTGCACCCTGTATTCCTCCATGAGGGTCTCCTGGCTTCTTCCACTCTCTCCTCTGTGAGCTAATTAACCTCTCTTCTTTAGGAAGTTAGTCTGCCCCAGGTGTTTCATTAATTGGGTTTGTATGTTGAGCAGGCCTTATGTTCTTAGGGTACACTCAGTGAGATAACAAGGAATAAGAATCATCTCTAATTTTTCATCAATGCCCATGAGAAATTCTGGCCCACAGTCTGGTGTGGGAGGTCCTTCTGTCTATGTGTTGCTTTCATTGGTTAATCAATGAGCAGAGCTGTAGGGGAAAACTAAACAATGCTGGGAGAAAGGAGGTGGAGTCAGAGAGACTCCATGGAGCCTCCAGAGTCAGACATGCTGAATCTTTGCTGGTAAGCCACTGCCACGTGGTGATATACAGATTAATAGAAATGGGTTAAATTAATATAAGAGTTAGCCAATAAGAAGCTAGAGCTAATGGACCAAGCAGTGTTTTAATTAATACAGTTTCTGTGTGGTTATTTCGGGGCTGAGCAGCTGGACTGTCTCCTGCAACAACAGACCCTCCCCTCACCCTCTGTGCTAGTCTGCTATAGCTATCAGAGTAATTTTGACTTTGCAAGTTCAATTCTGTTTTTATCTCTTTGCTTTCTGACAACTGTTCAGTGCTCAGGTATAGATCTCTTTGAGTTTACTCTACTCAAAGGTAAGCTTTTAGATTATGCAAACAAATTTTTAAGTTGATTTTGGAAGTTCTGATCTCAATTTGCCCGCTGCCAAGTTCATCAGCTCTATTGTTAGTCAGATCGCTGTTCACTTCCTCTAGCACATTTTCTTCCTTATTATATTTCAGCAGCAGAATCTCTGCTTGATTACTTATCAATTTATTGCTATTCTCTATTGGTAGGGCGTCCCCTCATTGCTTCCTTTAGACCTTTAAACACATTTTCAATAGGTGGCAAAGTTTTGCCTGGTAAATTTAGCATCTGACTCTCTTGGGGACAGATGCTATTGAAAGATTAGAAAATGTCTTCATTTGTTAGCTATTTTGACCTGTCTCCTCCAAAGTTTCATAAGTTTTTGGCTGAAATGTGGACACTTTGAGCAATACAGTGTGGAAGCTCTAGAAATTGTATTTTCCTCCCACACTCTGGAGATTTTGGTTTTTTCTTATCTGGTTTTGTTATTTGTTTATATGGTAGAGTTCCAGTGAGATCCGTTTTATTCCTTTTTATTTATTTAACAAACCAATCCCAAGTTTCCCCTCCCTCTTTTCCTCCCTATATTTCCCCCACCCTACCCCTCATCCACTCCTCAGAGAAGGTAAGGCCTCCTCTGGGAAGCCAACCAAGTCTGTCCATCATCTCCTTGAGGCAGGACCAAGGCCCTCCCCCAACCCCACCCTGTGCCTATGCTGAGCAAAGTGTCTCTCCATAGAGAATGGGTCTCTCAAGGTCAGTTCACGTACTACTGGCACACACTGCCCAAGCCCCACCATTGTCCCCTGCCTTCAGAGGGCCTCGTTTGGTCCTATGCTGGTTCCCTGGTTGTCAGTCTCGAGTCAGAGAGCTCCCACTAGCTCAGGTCAGCTGATTCTGTGGGTATCCCCATCGTGGTCTCTGTTGTGAGATCCACATTCTTTATCTTGTGTGGCCACTCCAGTACCTGCTCACTCTGCCTAGTTAGAGGCCATTTAATGTCTGGGCATGAATTTCTTTCTTAGACATTTCATTTACGGGTGTGAGGGCTGGAGTGCTGGGATTACAGATGTGCGTTGCCACATCTGGCAGCTTCCAGTGGGTTCTGGGAATCAGACTTACGTCCTCAGGGTTTGGGACAAGCACTTTTATTGTTGCACCATCTCACCAGCCCTGAGAGATTTCTTGAGGTGAGAAGTCTTCCAGATGTTAGTGAGTGTGACTTCAGTCTCCTAGCAGGCTGTAACTCTGACTTAGACTCTAGTTCTCGCTTCTGCAGAATCTCAAGGGCAGTCAGAATTAAGCAATTAAATTAATTTTGATCATTTTTTCCTGCATTCTTGATTTTCTACAGCTATAGGATTTTGAGTCTTTAGTCCACTATTCTAGAAGTTCTCTGCAGGAGAAAATTTAAAGCTATATTATTGTTTTGTTATTATTATTATTTATTATTATTATTTATCTATGGGGGTTTGCCTGCATGTATGTCTGTACCCCACATGTGTGCATTGCTTGTGGAGGCCAGTAGAGGGCACTAGATTCCCTAGAATTGGAATTACAGACAGCTGTGAGTGGCCATGTGGGTGCTGGGAATTGAACCCAGGTTAGAAGAGCTGACTGTGCTCTTAACTGTTGAGCTCTCTCCAGCCCCAGGAGACATTTTCAAAATTCCCATCTCTATGTCAGCTTTGCGCTATTGAAGTGTAATATGTGAGACAAGTAATGAAGAGATAGTTTCTTTAACTCTCAGTCATGGAGACTTGGCTTCTCTGACCCCTATAGTTTGGGCTTCTGATGATGCCTCTGGGTGGCAGGCAGAAGCACAGCCCCAGTGACCTAAGCACCTCCCACTAGGACCTTGCCTCCTAAAGGCTGACAGCACTTCCCATGCTGGCACTGCAGGGGCCAAGGATTTATTTATGGACAATGCATTACAGCCAGACTGTAGCATCATCTTAGTTAGGACCAGGTAGATAGTCACTCCTGTCACGCCTGCTCTGGGGGCATGTTTGCTGGTAGCCACCCTTTGCTGAGGTCATGGTAGGAACAGCTCTTTGTAGAAATCATAGGTCTGACTTTTGCCCCTTGAGGGCTGAGGACCTCCCTCTCCTAGGAACGCATTCTAAGCCCCAACATCTGGGAGCCAGCCCCAGGTAGCACAGCGTTACCTCAC
Organism: Microtus oregoni; assembly: GCF_018167655.1. Lineage (NCBI taxonomy): Eukaryota > Metazoa > Chordata > Mammalia > Rodentia > Cricetidae > Microtus > Microtus oregoni. The sequence goes on along the minus strand of NW_024544727.1, from coordinate 1,507,093 downwards.
ACAGTTACTACTTTGGATCATGTTACTCATTTTCAGCCCCTGGAAATTTCCATTACTCTTTTGCGAGCTCGGCCCTGCACCGAAAGATACACTTCATATTTTACCTGGCCTTTCTATGTTCGTTCTTCTCTAAATAGAAGTGTTCTCTGGCCATCCTGATTGACAAACTCTTAGGGAAGGCACTCTCCTGGTTTTAAAAGTCACGTGGACATCCACACTGCTATCAAAACACAATGTGCAGGCCTTAACCTGCGTGTGCCAAGAGTGCTGGGTGCAAGCAGGAGACCCTGACTCTTGTACACTACTTCAGCACCTTGATCCTCTCCAGAGGTTTTCACGATGTGAGTGCTGGGGCCTGTCTGCTGACAGGTCTAGAGAAACCTCCGTGGTCCCAGGGCCTCCAATGTTCTGTGTCTGAAGAGAGACTCTGGGGTCCCAGATAGTGAGTGGCAGAGGTGGCTTCTGTTGGGATGCAGAGGGTGGATGTTCAGAGGCCAGACCCAAAGCACAGCAGCGAGACTGCCCAGGACCAGCCAGACCAAGAGAGTGGTGAGAAGGCGCTGCCCTGGGAGTAGACAGGTGCTGCTGACCCCAGAAGTCACTGCTTCCAAGTTGGAAGTGATAGCGAAAACTGGAGGGACAACGCCCAGGGAAGCATGCAATAATATGGAAGGACCATGTCTTATCTCATGGAAGTCATAATCCAGCAGGACACCTGGGTCCGAGTGAATACATCCTCCTTGTACTTCATGGATCTTCAGAGCATCAGGAATTCCCAGTCACTCACAGACACCCTGTCTTAGTCAATGTTCTACGGCTGTGAAGAGACACCATGACCACAATGCTTATAAAAGAGTTTTATAATGTAATTATAATTAATTATTTATAATTAGTAATCAATTATAATTAATTAATCATAAATTAATTTGGGATTGTTTGCGGTTTCAGAGGTGCAGCCCATTATCATGGTGGGAGGCACTGCAGCAGGCAGACATGGTGCTGGAGAAGGAGCTAACAGTTCTACATCTGGATCCAGGCAGCAGGAAGAGAGAGACTCTGGGCCTGACTTGAAGTTCTAAAACCTCAAATCTCACTTCCAGTGACACACTTCCTCCAACAAGACCACACCTCCTAGTCCTTCTCAAGTAGTGCTACTCTCTGATGACTAAGTATTAAAACATAGGAACCTAGAGGGACGATTCTTATTCAAGCCACCACAGTTCACTCCCTGGCCCCCAAGGGCTTGGAGCCAGATCATAATGCTAAATGTATTCAGCCCAACTTTAGAAGTCTCCAGAGTCTAGCAGAATCTCAACATGGTTTCAGAGTTCAAAGTTTCTTCTGAATCTCTCTTAACTGTAATTTCCTGTCAAATCAAAATCAAAAATGTAGGTCACATACTTTCAACATACAATGGCTCTGAATATATATTATTCCAAAAGGGGGCGTAGTGAGGAAATACTGGACCAAAACAAGACCTAGAACCAGCTGAGTGAACTCCCAGCTCTGCATCTCCATGTCTGACGCCAAAGGGCTCTTCAGATTTCCAATTCCTCTCAGCTCTGTTGACAGCAGAGAAGCTGCTCTCTTGGCCTGGTTCCACACCCTGTTCGCAGCTCTCCTTGGCCTGTATCCCATGGCTCTGGCATCTCCAACATCTTGGGATTTCCGAGGCAATCCAGGCTTCAACTTCATGGCTTCATGCAATGGCCTCCCTAGGCCTCCGTGCAGGGACACCTCTGACACATGCCTGGTCCAAGTGGCTTTCCTTAGCTGCAGAGAGAGAATCTATAACCCCTTGTGTCCTTGACTCTAGAGCTAGAACCACACAGCTGAAGTTGCCAAATTTCGCCACTTGCTGGGGCTGGATCATGGCCCCCTTAATCAGTTACAGCTGCCTTGGCTTTCTGTTGTTGATGGTTTCTTTCATTGCTGAAGCTTTTCTTCCTTTTCACAAGTTGGAAGCTCAGCTGGGTGGGGTCTTGCCCTGAAGTCACCACTAAATCTGTATTAGTCAGAGTTCTCTAGAGTAACAGAACTTGTAGAATGAATCTCTATATAAAAAGGGGATTTTTAAGAATGACTTACAGTCTGTGGTTCAGATTGTCCAACAATAGCTGCCTATGAGCACAGGTCCAAAATCCAGTGGTTGTTCAGTCCACAGGCTGGATGTCTCAGCTGGTCTTCAGTATACACCTGAATCCCACAGAACTCGGCCAGAATGCCAGAGGAGGAATGGAAGGCTGGAGAGGAGAGAACAAGTTGGCAAAGAGCAAAAGCTTCCCCCTTCCAAGTCCTTACACAGGTTTCCAAGAGAAGGTGGAGCCCCAGTTAGAAGTGGATCCCCCCCCCCCTCTGGAAAGATCTGGACTAGAAGTGGGTCTTCCCTCCAACTGGGGTTCTAGTTAACGTCAGATGAAGTCAAGTTGACCACTGAGGACGGCCATCACATACCATTGTTCTTTTATCCAACCCTGAATGGTAGACGCTGGGTGCCCAGTTTCACTTCCTGCTTTTCCCTGTCCCTGGACCTCTACTGAGTCATTTCTCAGCTCTGAGCTTAGAGAGCAGCAGTGTGGCACAGCTCAGCTTCAGGTCCCAGGGACAGGGTCTTGCTGAGATATAACTGCTAGGTGGATTGGTAGATGCTGGCACTGGAAGGATGAGTCCTCTCCATTCTAAACGCTACCATCAGCGTCATTTCCAGCCAAGCCTATCCCTAGACATGGAGCTCACTGTGTGTTAGACTTCGGGTGTTATTTAGACCCTTTCATCTCGGAGGCACCCGTTCCCTCTTCTTTGAGGGGTCTGATGAGCATCCCAGAGCTACCACAGTGAAGATTCACGGTTGGTTTTTTATCACCATGGAGTCCCTGTCATTAATTATGACTGTTTATTCTGACAGTTCATTTTTGTGGAAATTTGTGCCGACAGGAAGGGGCTGCTGGCGTATCTCCTCTCAGACCTGAAGACACAAGGCACAGTCATTTATCCAGGAACTGCTGCTGTAGAAAGGCCAGAGTGGGAGAGAAGCCTTACGGTCTCATGCACAACAGAAGCAAATGTCTGTCCATTTGTCTGTCTATCTGTACCTCAGTAGCCAGTCAGGTATTGGCTGTGCCCTTTCTGGGGTACATAACTTCCCAAGCGGAACAGTAGCTCTCAGTGGACAAGAGGTGGAAACCATAAGCCATGGGCTCCCAACACACCAACAACAGGAGATGAAGTCATTGGTCCAGGAAGAGCCCTGGCTGGGGCCCCAAGAACATCCACAATTGCCTGTCCCTTGTCTGAAGGATACAGAGAGCTCATATTCATGTTACCAGGGATCCTTGGCTCCTGGAAACTCGCTACCAGAGGGTGTGTGCTGATCTAGAGCCCACCGCTGAAGCTGGCTCCACTGCTTGTGCTCCCGCACCACTGAGTGTTGTGGTTTGAAAGTGAAATATCTCTAGGAGGCTAATGTATTTGAACAGCTGGCCCACTGCCGGTGCTGCCATTTTAGAAGGTTCTGGAACTTTTAGGATTTGGAGCCTGTTGGAGGAAGCAGGTCGTTGGGGGTGCACCTGGAGATTTTGCAATGCAGTTCCCACTGCCCTTTGGCTCTGTGCGTCCTCACTGCGGGTGCAATCAGCTGCCTCCTGCTCCTGCCTCTTTCCGTGCCTGTCTCATCGTGATCCATGGCAACTCCCTAAACTGTCAGCCAAGGGCAAGCCTGCCACAAGATACCGTGGCAGTGTATTTTGTCCCAGCAACAACACAAGGAAACAATATGCCTAGTTACTCTCATGCCACACTCCTGGCTGGCTGGACCAGTGGGAAGCCCGAGTCCTCGTCATCATACCTCAGCAAGGCACATCAGAGCACTGAGTATCGAGAGGTGCCCGGGGAGTCACATGACACAGGGATTTCCCCTTCCTGCTTTGCAGCAACAGTTCAGTTCCACCTTGGTGACCGAGGTCAACAAACCCTACCAGGTTTGCTCCATCTGCACCTGCTGCTCTCCTGATGTAGGAGAGGCAATGATGACAAGATGGAGTGGTCCTCCTGTGGTCCTCAGATAAAGACCTGGCCACCACATAGACACGGTGTTAGGGTAGGCAGATGCAGTCCCACAGTGGGTCATTGGGGACGATGGTGATCATGGCCTGCATTCTATCCCACGCTCCACCCGCCTGGCTGATTCTGAACGTGGCTGTGAAGAGCCAGGGAGTCCATAGCCACACACCTGCGGCCACACTTTCTGCCACGTCCATCATCTCTGTCGCGTTACCCAGAATATATGCCAGCCCAGGTCAGGAACCAGCATGGACCGAGCATCTAGGTGCCATCTCTGAGAGCTGGAGTTATGACGCAGCAGGTCTGTGTGTGACGTGGGGAGGTGGGACATCCAGAGACGGGAGGAAGCTCCAGGCTGTGAACTTCGTGGGTTCGAATGCTGCCACCATACCTGCTTTAGTGATGAAGTTTGCCCAAACCTGAGGGGCTGAAGACAGACGCTAGGTCGCCTATCCCACTTGGCTTTTCCATTTCCCCAGGCCACTTACATGCCCATTTTCCACCCCTCTTTGACTTTTGACATTTTCCTCTCAGGCCTGGGCTACACATTAATCGTCATTGTGGCTCACAATCTGGTAGGTTTATAACCAGCATGAGACTCGAAGCTCTGACAACTGGGAATGTCTCTGGCTCCCGTCTGGGAGGTCTGGTTTGAGGAAGAAGAGAGTAGCAGCCTTGTTTTGGCTTGCACAGAAAGCCAAGCCAAGTTTGTAGTGCAATTGCCTTTCTTTCAGGAATCCATGGCGTGAGCAGTGGGAGAGAGATGGGTAGGACAGGGAGGGGCAATGGGGTTGAGGCCACCTGTCTGGGCAGTAGCATTGTACCCTCTGCATTGGCTTGAGCAGGTGAAGCTCAGATATACAGATGTCCCATGGTCCTAGGGGAGCTGGGTGACAAGCCAAACACTGCTCAGGAGGCATGGTCCCTGTGCTTTCTGAATCCAGGATCTCATGTAGGTGGGCTGGCCATGTGACTAGTTCTGACCAATAGAGTGTGAGCAGAAGCTTGTGCACAGTCCTTCAGAGTGTTGAAGGATGTGACACTGGCTACCTTGGGTTCCAAGAGACTTCATGGAGACAAGCATGCAGGTGCAGGGTGCTGAGATGTGCCTGGGGTTGCAGAAGCCTCGAACTGGTCCCACACTTTCTATATCCACATTCAGGGGACTGTTGGGAGTCTAGGCCAGCTGCTAGGCATCAGCCCTTAACTGCTCTCCTGGAGGACCCAAAGGACTGGGCCAAAGAAATTGGTGACATGAGGCTGCAAGACATAACCCTTGTCCTCACAATCAATGGGTGAGCTTTGGAGCAGGGATCTTAATCCCCTCAGATGGCTGCCTCTGTCACATGACTCTAAGCTCAGCAGAACCAAGGTCTCTGCAAGTGGCAGGTCCTTGGGAGCTGGTAGGAGCCCCAAGCACCTCATTTTGAGCTCAATGTTGTGTGCTTATTCTTTCAAATCCCGAGTCTGTTGTCCTTAAAATGCAGCTCTGGCTAAGGTATACTTTGCTGAGGACTTTCTCGGGGAGAGGCAGTGAAACGATTTTGCTTGTTGAAGTCTCTGTCACTGTACACAGCACCCGCTGGCCTCCACACATTGCCAAAGCCCCTCTAAAGGCCTAGCCACCCAAGCTGGCACAGACTCTGGAGTGAGATGTTGCTTTTTGGTTAACTTAGGGTTCTGTGGATTTTCTCAGATGTCAGGGTGAGAGGAGATGATGAATTTTGAAAGATGGGCTGGTGGCTGTGGCTTCATGTCCAGAGATGGAGACCACAGTGAAGACACCGTGAAGACATCTGAGCACCCAAGGGCCTCCCCGAATTCACCCAGAAGGGCAAAGAAGAGGGGGGGTTCTTCGTATAGACTGATATGTGTGCTCATTCCTTTGTGCAGTTGGCTCCGAGACTTAAGAGCCGGCCATGTTCTGAGAATCTGGTTGACAGAACGTCAGCTTCTGTAACCACTACAACAAGAGACCAGAGTGGAACAGCACGGAAACAAAGGTCACACATCTTTTTTTGTGGACACAGTCCGTCCACCTGTGTGGTCACACCTTCCCCATCTCTCCTCTCTACTGAGGGTGCCAGAGATAGTATTGAGGCCCACCCTAATTTAGTATCCTTAACTTCAGCTTACCTAGTAATATCTGCCAAGACCCTGTTGATAACTAAATGTGTGCCTTGAGATTCCGAGTGTTACGAGTCTGTGTGAGTGCACTGGGGGGAAGTGGGTGCAGCCTGCTCCCCAAAACTCAGCCCGAGCCAGTCTTTGCCCGCACCACATCCAAGATCAGTCTCTTGAGACTCAAGTCCATCCTTCTAGTCTGAGAAGACCAGACAAGAAGGCAGCAGGTGGCATTGGCGATCCCTCCTCCTAGGGGTCTTGGCCAGCCTGGGCATACCTACCAGCCAGAGGGGCCATGGGCCTGACTTTCACCCTTAGCAGATCCTTCTATAGTCATGTGGTCACAGAAACTGGTATTCTGTCTATCGGAGTCTCAGAGCATCGCCACCTGGCACACTCTCCCCTCTTCCAGACCCACACACAGAACTTGCTCATGGTGCAGCCAAGCATGGGTGAGAGTGTTTGGCTCTGCATCCAGCTTTCTGAACTTCCTTAGGGCCTCCCAGGCTGTGCCCAGTGGGCCAGGGTGCTCCATCTCCTCTTGGCAGGACTGGTTAGGCAGCAACCTCACCGTGGACATGGACAAAATCCTTCCACCTGGAGCTAAGACTCCACGGCCATGATAAATCTTTCCCCCTCGTCATGTCTGGCTTTCGGGATCACAGCCTGCTATTTGTAACATGAAAAATGTTGGTGTGCTGGCTGGAAGGGCCAGGCACATGGTAAGACAGTTAATGCTCCTACCTCAGCTTCAGACACAAAGCCTCCTCTTTCTGCAGCTGGAAATGGGTATGGCCCATGAATGCAAAGAGCTCTTTCAACATTGGATTTTAAATTATTTGAATTAAATCTGGAATCCTTCCGGGCCCTGAGCTCTCTTGGTTATTCATCACTGGCTAAGTGTAGAAGTCTGTTAGGCCTCTCCAGGGACTACCTGACTTCGAAGCCGCATCTGAAATGCTATAAACTATTTAAAACCCAAAGCCTGGCCATGTTTGATTGGAGGGAGCACATTAACACGTGCTCCACGGAACTCTGGGGAAAGGACGGCTATCTCGGTGGGGCTCTCCTCTGGGTAATCACCGTAATACATTTGTAAACAGACCTCTTTTCCACGCAGACAGGGTGATGCTTTCCCCTTATTTAGCAAACATTGATTTCTTTTTCTCTCTACTAGTGTCCTGCCTTGCCCAGAAATGAACAAAGTCTCCTGTCAGAGACTCTGCAATTCTCCCACCCCTAGACCTTGCGGTAGTTACGCATGGGCACCAGCAGGGGGCGAAAAATTCTTTTTGTAGCTTAGAGGGTCAAGGCACACAGCTCCTCTGGGATTTAGCAGTTCTGTATTTCGGGCTGCCCTAGCTGTCTTAAGTTTGGAAAGGGAGGGAAGGGAGGAATCCCGCAGGGAGAGCTGGGGCCAGGGATACAGGGACACCTTGAGCTGAAGACCCGAGGGGGAAGTCCCACAGATATAGGCCAGGCCAAGGAGGCAGTGGTGTCCTGAACTGAGGGCCTCTACAAACATAGCTGAGGCCAGGGAGGCAGGGATACTGAGCTGAGAAGGGAAGAGGACTTGTGTAGACAGAACTGAGGCAGGCAGGCTGTGAGTGCTGGGTGCTGAGAGGAAAACCCTCCTCTGGGTTAGGTCATGACATTTTGACCAAGAACTGGGCAGCAGTAGCGATAGCCGTTTACATGGTGAGACCAAGGGAGAAATCCTCAAGGACTGTCTAGGTGTTTCCCTGCCAAGTCGCTCTACTCAAGGGGCACGTACTCTGCAAAGCCATGTGCATTTGTCTCCAGGGACACGGGGCCCAGAGAGTGGGCACTACGAATGGAGAATGGTGTGAGCTCATGGCAGGGGAAGAAATGAGGGGTTCTGATTGGATGGTAGAGTCTGGGAGACCTGTGGTTCCACCTCTGTTGTGTAGCCCTGACCTCATAGTATGGGCTGAACTGACAGCTGGCTTTCACAAATGATGGGTGGGTCCCTTTGGAGATAAGGCAATGAAAACACTAGCTTCCATTTGAGTCTCGTCTGTCTGTCTGTCTGTCTGTCTGTCTCCCTCCCCTCTATCCCCAAGGTAAATCAGGTTCTGTTTGATGAAGCCGTCCAGTACAGTTCAAAATAGCAAGGGACAGGGTTCATGTGGGAGCTGAATTCACCCCATTGAGCCTTCAGGTGAGACCTTAGTGAGACCTTAGCTCGGCTGCAATTTAACCAGAAACCTCACAACTCTGGAGACTCCCAAACCTGCTACAGCCCATTTTAATACCATTTGGAAGACCTAAACACCAGTGTGGGTTTCCAGCCACACATGTTAGTGGGAAAGGTCCATGTCTGGTGGTGTTCATCCTGTTGAGAGAGAATAGAACCCCCACTCTGGCACGTATACTTCTTTCAAAGTTCTGATAAATGACACACAAGCCACCCAAAAGCGCACAGGTGAGGCTAATTGCCCAGAGATCAAGCTCAGTATGGGAGTTCTTATGCAGAGGATGGGCCAGATTGGGGGGGGGTGGCTGGAGTGCAGACAGCCGGCAGTGGAGCACCTCCCCTGAGGACGCTACAGGTATTCCTGAGCTCAGGCAGTGCGTGTAGGAGGTTGAGTAGCTTATACACGGGATTAGGTCACATGAGGACGAGTGATATGTAGCCAGGAAGGGCCAACTGGCCTCAGACTGCTCTTCCAAGAACTGGGAAAGGCCCGATCTCCTTGGTCTACCCAAAGGCGCGTCCGTAGAGCCCCACAGGAACAGTGGACATGTGCAATAAAGGACTCTTCTTTGGCTCTCTAATGACAATCAAATATGAAGTCCTCCCTCTCGGTCTATGTGGTAGGGAGGACAGGCTGACTGACTGCAGGTGGTGAGGGCTACCCATCCAGTTCCATGAGAAGGTGTGGTCTGAGTATCTTCTTTGATCCCACAGGGTGTGAGGGACATTGAAGTATGGAGGGTTCTTGATGCTGGGCAGGCGGGAGGGGGAGCCCACAGACTCTGACTTTGAGCCAAAGCTTGAAAGAGGGAAATGGAGGTAAGAGGAGACACTGACTTCTGTTAGTGGGGAAGGAAGGAGGAATGAATGAGCAGAAAGATATATAGATGGGCCAACAGAAAGATGAATGGAGGAAAATAATGATGGAAGGAGGTAAAGAAACGAGAGAGAAAGGAAAGAGGGAAGGAAGGAGGAGGAGAGAAGGAAAGAAAGGTGAAGAGGGAGCGGTGTATGATATGTCTAAATTGGTAGAAAGATGGATATTTGAATGAATAAGTGGGTGAATGAGTGAGTAGATGAGTCATAGATATATGGATGGGTGGTGGGTGGAAAGATGGATGGGTGGGTGGATGGATGGATGGAAGGATGGGTGGGTGGATGGATGGGTGAATGGGTGGGTGGATGGATGGAAGGAAGGATGGGTGGATGGATAGATGGGTGGGTGAATGGGTGGGTGGATGGATGGAAGGATGGATGGATGGGTGGATGGATGGAAGGATGAATGGGTGGATGGATGGATGGGTGGATGGATGGATGGGTGGATGGAAGGATGGAAGGATGGATGGATGGGTGAGTGGATGGATGGATGGATGGATGGGTGGATGGGTGGGTGGGTGGATGAAAGGATGGATGGATGGATGGATGGGTGGATGGATGGGTGGGTGGGTGGATGGATGGAAGGAAGGATGGATGGATAGATGGATGGATGGGTGGATGGAAGGTGAATGGGTGGATGGATGGATGGGTGGATGGATGGATGGGTGGATGGAAGGATGGAAGGATGGATGGATGGGTGAGTGGATGGATGGATGGATGGATGGATGGATGGAAGGATGGATGGATGGGTGGGTGGGTGGATGGGTGAATAGGTGGGTGGATGGATGGATGGATGGGTGGATGGATGGATGGATGGATGGATGGAAGGAAGGTAGGATGGAGGGATAGATGGATGGATGGGTGGATGGGTGGATGGAAGGATGAATGGGTGGATGGATGGATGGGTGGATGGACGGATGGATGGATGGATGGGTGGATGGATGGATGGGTGGATGGACGGATGGATGGATGGGTGGATGGATGGAAGGATGAAAGGATGGATGGATGGGTGGGTGGATGGGTGGGTGGATGGGTGGATGGATAGATACGGGTGGATGGGTGGATGGATGGGTGGATGGATGGATGGGTGGATGGAAGGATGAAAGGATTGATGGGTGGGTGGGTGGATGATGCATGCATGAGTGGGTGGGATAGATGGGTACATAAAATGATGGGTGAATGAATGAGGGATGGATGAGCAGATGAAAGGGTTTATGGGTAGGTAAGTAGGTGGATAAAAGGATAGGTAGATGATGGATGGATGATGGGTAGGTGAGTGGGAGGGTGGATGGAAGGGTTGACAGGAAGATGGGCAGATGGATAAGTGCATAGATGATGCTAGTTGCACCTCTGAGACTCAGTTGCTAGGGCACATGCTCTGAGTCTGGGGCCATTTGGGAGCACCCAGAGCACAAAGTGGGAAAGTAGCCTTCTGGGAGTTGTGTATAGTCCAAGACCCCTTAGACACCACAGATCTTATAATGACAGTGTGCATCCTGCCGTCTGAAGGGCCACCCTGCTCCTTTAGGCTGCTGACATGTGGACCATTCCCTCTGCAAGAGGATCTGGCCACCAGATATTAGGTTGGCACCAGAGTGCAGTCTGGTGGTCACTAATTGACTGGGGCTCTGGGCACTAGAGATAGATGAAACCACAGATAATTAAGATTAGGATGATGATGATGAGGAGGAGAAGAATGAGGATGAGGAGAGGAGACTGGTAGGCCTCTCCCAGGGCTCGGGGGACCCAGGCACTTCAAGACAGGCTGGTGGGAAGGCAGGGTAGTGGGCAGCTACGTGGCTATCCATCCCATGTGAATACCTAGCATTTTCCCAGATATCCCATGACCTGCCCACCTCCCACCACGACCTTAAAATAGGAAGTGGGGTCACATGGGAGCCGGAGAAGATGCCCGGCGCTACACACAGTAGAGCAGAAACAAGGGCGTGTTTGCTGAATGGAAAGAGAACAGTGGCCCTCCAGGGTGAGCACTGGTGAGGGGGATGGTGTTACAGCCAGTTTGTCCATAAACTTGTTCAAGCAATTTATGAGGCTTGGCTGGCTTAGGGTAGGGGCAACAAACCCAGGCAGCTTCTAATTGAAGCCGGGAGAGGAGAGATTCCATGTTAATGGCAAACACACCCTCACTGTGGCTGCCCCCTGAAACTGCACTGCTAGCCAGCTACCAAATGTTTCTTTCTTAGTGGTAACACATATTTGCAGTGAGAAGAAGAATCGAAGGTCGCAGCCACGCTAAGGTACACACGGTACTTCCGAGACATACCAACCCTAGGACTCAGGATTCTAAAGAGGGCTGAGGAGGTTCCCAGCACCTGAGAAGCACATGGAATTTCTGCCCTGGGGCAGCTCCAAACCAGCCCAACATCACGTTCAGAGGCTATGGCTCATAAACCTACCCATTTTTATTTCCAATGGCCATGTGGATACTCGAGGGGATGCCCTTGGCTCCTCCACGGCAGGCTCTTCAGAAGCCCCCTAATTCTTTGTCTTTCACCCAGTTAGGCACTGGTGTTGGAATAGAGTGCTGAACCTGTGCCATGCTCTGGGTTGGGCCACGCCCTTTCTGGACTCCAACATAAAATCCAGGAAAGATGATCAGTCAGCCAGGCTCCAGCATTCAGGCAGCGCCTGAGAGATGAACACATGGGGCTTTTGTGATGTAAGCAGGATGGAACCCCAAGTGGCATCATTCCACCCCCACCCCCCAGCAGCCGGGAAGCAAAATAGGAACTTTACGTCTTGGCGATTCAGCAACAAAAGCAAACGAGTGGATTACACAGAATTGGGTTTAGGTAGAGGACATGGTCAGTCCAACAGTCATGGCCACTGGGGGCCATTACAAGGTCAAGGCTTCCTGGCTGGGCACAGGACAGAAGGGGCCTTGCATAGGCAGGACATACTATTGCTGAATAGGCCCTTTGTCTCACTGGGGCAATATGGCCCTCACAGAATGCAGTGCCCAAGGTGTTCTCGACCCCTGACAGAGACCTTGTCTGAAGACTTCAGGATCTGGCTTTGCAATCTCTGTGGGAACCTACTGTTTTGGGGCCTGGGCATCTATCAGGGGCCTGACCTAGGCATTTCAGAGCATGGATGGCCATAGGACCTATGCTTATGTCTGACCTGGGTCCCTGGCCCATTGTGGTCTGGGTAGGTATAGGGCAGAGATGGTTATAAGCCGCCATCGAGATGCTGCACGTGGCAAATGGCTTAGCAAAGAGTGAAGCGCTCTCTCTGCTCCACCTCAGCCCGTTCTGTGTTTGTTTCCCCTAGGGGTCCTTTGAGGCAAAGCCTCTAGTGACCACCACATTTTCGACACCCCTGCAAGGCTCAGTGACACTGGGAAAGCTGCATCTTCAGTACACACCCACACTGCTAACTCTCATCAACCTATCTCCTGCACATCTTCATGTGAGCCCTCAGACCGCCCACTCTGTCCATATGTCTACATCATGTGTCTGAATGGCACAGCCTTGTGACAGAGTAATGCCTGCTGAAATATCCGCAGGGTCAGTAGGGCATAGAGGGTGCTCTGGGCATAAAGACCCCAGGCTCTAGGAAGGGCGTGGTACCAGGAGGTTATTCTCTGACAGAACTTTCTGGATGGAGGAGGCAACTGGCTTACCTGTGCCTTTGCACATGATGGACGGGAACACCAGATGAAGCCACCTTTCTGAGGCCCTCCCTATCATCAGGGGACAGGGAAGTTGTGCCCGGGGTCAACCCTCTTTTATTTTTCTCCTGAGTTGAGTGTCAAGTCAGGTCTCAGAGACAGCATGAGCTTGTGTATGTGTCTGAGGCCTCATCAGGTGGCTTCCAGCTTCCTTCCCAGTCTTGTTCTGTAGCCCCAGCTCTTTTTTGTGAGCCCCCTTCAATGTCTATGCCTTTCCTAGACACACAGGTGTCCCCAACTCCAGAGAAGCCACCTCTGTGTGAGCCGATAATTAAATGAACTAGAGATGGCTCGTGGGCACCTTAGGGTGTAGAGAGAGAGATGAAGGCTCCTGACCTGGACTGGAATGGGGACAGGGAAGCAGAGTCAATAAGACAAAGTGAGGAGACATTTCTGAGAGCTCCCCGGAAGAGTATATATTCAAAAAGCAATGTTTAGAGGGTCTGCTAGACATTGTCCCTTGAGCCTGGGAAGTGAAGAGTCGTCTTCCTGTACAAGGCAGTGCCCTCAGGCTGCCCTGTTCTGAAATGAGGCCTCTCAATCTCACCCAGGGTTCTTTCTGTTTACCTCATCCTTCACGGTATACAGGGGTTCAGAGCCCCACCAAAGGCTCTGACCCTCACTGAGTACAGTTGTTAGTTCATCCGGATTGTTACATATCTGTCAAGCACCCTTGAAAAGGCCTTGTAGGTCAAGGCCACCTGAGAGGAGTTCAGGTCACCAAGGATGATGGAGGGTTCCTGGGCACTGGGGTCAGTCTGCTAGCTGTGCCTGGGAGACCTCTGGGAACCCTGGAATCCTGTGGACGTCCAGGGAAACCTATTGTGACACGAACTGGCCCGAGAAGGCTCATCTGCCTCTCTCTCGGCGTCACTCAGAAGGGTTTGAGTGCAGACATGTTTAACCCACAAGCTCTAGATTTTCCTGCCGTGATTTTCGACAATGGATCTGGGCTCTGTAAGGCAGGACTGTCTGGGGAGATTGGGCCCCGTCATGTCACCAGCTCCATTGTGGGGTACCCAAAGTTCAAGATGCCCCCAATGGGAGCCAATCAGAAGAAGTATTTTGTTGGAGAGGAAGCCCTCTACAAACAGGAAGCCCTGCGCCTGCATTCCCCCATTGAGCGGGGTCTGGTCACAAGCTGGGATGATATGGAGAAGCTCTGGAGACATCTCTTCGAATGGGAACTGGGTGTGAAGCCCAGTGAACGACCAGTGCTCATGACGGAGCCCTCCCTGAACCCGAGGGAGAATAGGGAGAAGACGGCGGAGATGATGTTTGAGACCTTCGAAGTGCCCGCCTTCTATCTCTCAGACCAGGCTGTGTTGGCGCTCTATGCCTCTGCCTGTGTCACAGGTCTGGTGGTGGACAGCGGAGATGGGGTCACCTGCACTGTCCCTGTCTTTGAGGGTTACTCCTTGCCTCATGCAGTCAGCAAACTTTACGTGGCTGGCAGAGACATCACGGAGCTCCTTACCCGGCTCCTCCTGGCCAGCAGGAGGGCCTTTCCATGCCCACTGGAGAAGGCCCTGATAGATGACATCAAGGAGAAACTATGCTACGTGGCTCTGGAGCCTGAGGAGGAACTCTCTCGGCGGGAGGAAGACGTCTTGAGGGAGTACAAACTGCCCGATGGGAATGTCATCTACATCGGAGACCAGCTGTACCAGGCTCCTGAGGTCCTGTTCTCTCCAGACCACCTGGGCACCCATGGCCCGGGGCTGGCGCAGATGGCATCCAACAGCATAGCCAAGTGTGATGCTGATATACAGAAGATCCTCTATGCGGAGATTGTCCTGTCAGGGGGCTCCACGCTGTTTCAGGGGTTGGATGACAGGCTTTTGAGGGAGCTGGAGCAGCTGGTTTCCAAGGGAGTCCCCATCAAGATCACAGCACCCCCTGATCGCTGGTTCTCCACATGGATCGGAGCCTCCATTGTCACCTCTTTGAGCAGCTTTAAGCAGATGTGGATCACCGCTGCAGACTTCAAGGAGTTTGGGGCATCTGTGGTCCAGAGACGATGCTTCTGAAGGAGTCTGTGCTCCCAGTAGCCACGGTGTCCCTTGTGAGGGACGCCCATGGGAAGTGAGCGTGCTCACGGCTTTAGCACCATTTTCAATAAAAGATGAATGGTCAAGCACTGGGCTTGCCAAGTTCAGTTCGTTCTCTGAGGTTGCAGAGTTGCTTTGAATGAGTGTGAGTGTGAGTGTGTGTGCACACACACTTATGCATAGGTGTGTTCACTTGTGCGTGGGTGCCTATGTGTGACCTCGGGTATCCTTCCTCTAGAGCAGCCTTGTGTAGCAATAGGATGTTAGGCTCTTTGGATTCTTTTCGGGGGGCCCACCACCCAGCTCCTAAATGAACCACACACGGAGTCTTATTATTCATAAATGTCCAGCCTTAGCTTGGCTTGTTTCTTGCCCATTTTTTTTTAACTTATATTATCCCATCTACCCTTTGGCCACTGTGTTTTTCCCATTCTCTTAGGTCTTTAAATCTTACTCTGTGGTTTGCTGTGCAGCTCGGTGGCTGCCCCTGATGTCCCCCTGCTCCTCCAGCTCCTACTCCAAACCCCTTCTCCCAGTTTTTTCTTCACATATTTTCTCTCTGCCTGCCAGCCCCGCCCATCCTTTCTCCTGCCTTGCTATTGGCTGTTCAGAGCTTTATTAGATCATAGGTGTTTGAGACAAAGTATCACAGCTTCACAGAATTAAGCAAATGCCACATAAACAAAAGTAACACACCTTAAGATAATGTTCCCAACATCCTTGCTTTTTTCCCTTCTTTTATTGATTTTTTAAGATTTATTTTACGAACCAACCACAGTTTCCCCGCCCTTCTTTTCTCCTGTTCCCTCCCACTACCGCCTTTCTACTCACCCCCATCCACATCTCAGAAAGGGTAAGGTCTCCCATGGGAGTCAACAAAGCATGGCATACCAAGTTGAGGCAGGACCAAGCTCTTCCCCCCTGCATCAAGGCTGAACAAAGCATCACACCATAGGGAATAGGTTCCAAAAAGCCAGATCACGTACCAGGGACAGATCCTGATCCCACTACTAGGGGCCCCATGAACATACAACAGTCACCCACATGCAGAGGGCCTAAGTTAGTGTCATGCAGGCTCCCTAGCTGTCGGTACATGTGTAGTGATATTTCATTTGTATTTTAGTAAATAAAGCTTGCCTGAAGATCAAAGAGTAAAACAGTCCCACTGGTCAGCCTTACAGACCAGGTGACACATACCTTTAACCTCAGAAGCCACACTAGTTTGTCACAGAAACTGAGCAGTAGTGGTGCATGCCTTAAATCCCAGTCCCAGGGAGGAATAGAGGATGGGAGGAGACAGCTCTCAGACACAGTCTTATTCTGAGATTCCTGGAGAAAGAATCGCCATTTCAGACTGAGGTAGAGGTAAGAGCAAGTGTCTGGCTCTTTGGTTTTTCTGGCCTTCAGGTTAAACCCCAATATCTGTCCCTGGGTTTTTATTAGTTGTGCTACAGCATGTCAGCTCCCATGAACTCAGGCCGGCTGTCTCTGTGGTTTCCCTGTCATGATCCTGACTCACCTTGCTCATATAATCCCTCTGCCCTCTTTTCAACCGGACTCCCGGAGTCCGGTGTTTGGCTGTGGGTCTCTGCATCTGCTTCCATCTGGGTGAAGGTTCTATGATGACAATTAGGGTAGTCACCAGTCTGATTACAGGAGAAGGCCAACTCAGGCACATTCCCCACTATTGCTAGGAGTCTCAGCTGGGGTCATCTTTGTGGTTTCCTGGAAGTTTCTCTGGCATCAGGTTTTCCCCAACCCCATAATGGCTCCCTCTATCAAGATGTCTCTTCATTGCTCTCCCTCTCCATCCCTCCCCAACTTGGTCATCCTGACACCTCATGATCCTGTCCTTCATCCCCGCTCCTCTTCTCCCCTCCCTCGACCTGATGTTTACCCAGGAGATTTCATCTATTTTCCCTTTCGAGGGTGACCCATGTATTCCCTCTTCGGATCCTCCTTGTTACCTAGCTTGTCTGGGACTGTGAACTGTAGCCTGGTTATCCTTTGTTTTACATCTAATATCCACTTATGAGTAAGTACATGCTGTGTTTGTCTTTCTGGGTCTGAGTTACCTCACTCAGGATGATTTTTTTTCCCCTAGTTTCATCCATTTGCCTGCAAATTTCATGATTTAACCACTGAGTAACACTCCATTGCATAAATTTACCACATTTTCTTTATCCATTCTTTGGTTGAGGAGCATCTAGGTTGTTTCCAGGTTTTGGCTATTATGAATAATGTTGCTATGAACATGGTAATTATGGTTTCTGAGACAAGAGTCTCTCCTTGGGACCTGGTGCTAGCCAATTAGCTAGGCTGGCCAGCCAGGGTTTCTCCTGTTTCTGCCTTTCCAGGGCTGTGTGGCAAGTTCTTTACCAACTAAGTCATCTCTCTAGGTTCCTAGCAGAATCCTTCTCAACTCTGTGGCAGTTCTATCCACACCCTTTGCCCCTGCCCTTTCTTTTGAGAGAGCCCTGGTGCTGACCAGCTACAGAAGCCAAAGGCTCTATTCAGAGAGCTTGGGGATGCATCTTATAGATGCCAGGTAGGACTGAGAGCTTGTCAACAGTCAGTGGGAGGCTGAGAAGCAGGTCTAAATGCCACTCGTCCTGAAGGTTCAAGGAGCCCTCACCTGGAGGTTCTTGCTGGGCAGGGCAGGGTTGTCCTGAGGCCAGGTAGCAACACAGTGTGGAGCCTCTATCCTCTGCCGAGGATGGTGACCATAACGCTGGGAACAGATATCAGCATTTTAGGATTTCCTACACCTCCATGGGTGACTGTGGTTTGTTTTTGCGTTCAAGGATGTTTATAGCATCATTGTTTGGAGGCAAAACACTGGAAACAAAGCTAATGGCTGACAGTAAAGTAATGGTTGGATAGCTGATGTGTGAAGGGAATTTCCACATGTATTTGATGACTTTCTCCCAAACATAATTGGCAGAGAAATAGAAAATACGAAGAAATCCTATGATCCCCATTCTTCCTGCTTCTGGGTGTGAATGTGTATGTACAGGTGTATATTCATGTGTGTCAGTCATATACAGGGAAGCCAGAAGTCAGTCCTGGGTATCATTCCTGCGCAGACCATCCACTCTGCACTTTGAAGGAGTCGCTCATGGATCAGCCTGGAGCTTACTGCTTAGGCTAGACAGGCTGGCCGTCCAGACCCAGAAAGAATCTTATGTCTGCCTCCACAGCACCGGGGTCACAATGCACACCTCCATGTCTGACTTTTAAAAAAAGTATTATTTCAGATTTATTTTATACATGTGAGTGTTTTACTTGCATGTATGATGAGTACCACGTCTATGCCTGAGGCAGGAGAAGTTCAGAAGAGGGTGTCAGAGCCCCTGGAACTGGAGTTATGGATGGTTGTGAGATGCCAATGTTATGTGACAAAACTTTTTCTATGGGGATGCTACACACAGGTCTACTCACCCAGGAAGGGATCCCACAACAGACCAAAATATTTATCCCTCCAAGGTCCAACTTGGTGAGCCATGAGTTTTATTTGGGTTGCTTACAGAAATATGGGTGAGGGGTTATTTACAGGAGCAGAAATGACTCAAAGACAGCTACATCACTAAAGCCCACTCCAGCATGAGTGACAGATCACAAAAGCTGGCAGCCTGGAGCACACGGCACAGCCTGTAGGCAGCTCAATGGGTTAGGGAATGTTCTTTCCAAGTGACTCAGTTGAGCTGTCTGGCCTTGGGAATCTTCTTTGCAAGACATCTCTCAGCAGTCTTTGCTTCTTCCTCTGGCAGGGAGGGGCTTAGTGAGTTTGGTCAGATTCAGGGACTTCCTGTGGCCATTTTGAGTTGTTTACATCCCTGCAGTACAAAATATTTTAATCTCCAGGAAACTGCTACACAACTGTGTTAGTGCTGGGAATTGAACCCATATCCTCTGGAAGGGTAGTTTATACTCTTAACTGTAGAGACATCTCTCTGGTCCCTCTGTGCCTTTTTATGTGAGTGCTGGGGATTAAATTTGAGTTCTCATACTCAAAGTATAAATAACGTTATTGACTAGACTATCTTCAAAGTAACCTCAATAGGCTACCCCACTCCTTTGAAAAAGCACTTGTCTCCAAAATATACAAAGGACATAAGAAACTTGACATCAAAAGAACAAATAGTCCAATAAAAAATGGGGTACAGACCTAAACAGAACTCTCAACAGATGAATCTCAAAGGGCTGAAAGACATTTAAGGAAATGCTCAGCATCCTTAGCCAGCAGAGAAATGCAAATCAAAACAGCTCTGAGATTCCATCTTACACTTGTCAGAATGGCCAAAATCAAAAACACTGACGACAGCTTATGTTGGAGAGGATGTGGGGTAAAGGGAACACTCCTCCATTGCTGATGGGAGTGCAAATTTATACAGCTGATTTGGAAATCAGTATGGTGATTTCTCAGAAAATTAGGAAACAATCTACCTCAAGATTCATCAATATCACTGTTGGGTATATACCTAAAGGACACTCAATCATACCACAAGGATATGTGCTCAGCTATGTTCATAGCAGCATTATTTGTGATAGCCAGAACCTGGACAACAACCTAGATGCCCCTCAACCAAAGAATGGATAAAGAAAATGTGGTACACAATGGAATACTACTCAGAGGTAAAAAATAATGAAATCTTGAAATTTGTAGGCAAATGGATAGATCTAGAAAAAAACATATTGAATGAGGTGACCCAGACCCAGAAAGACAAATATAATATGTACTCACTCATAAGTGGCTTTTAGACATAAAGCAAAACAACAGCAATAACAACAAAAACCCTATAGTCCACAACCCAAGAGAACCTAGACAACAAAGAGAACCTAAGAGAGAATACATGGATCTCCTGAGTAAATAGGGAGTGTGGACATCACGGGAGAGGGCAGAAAGAGAGAGGGGAGGAAGGAAGTGGAGCGAACAAAAATGTATAGCACAATATAAACAATAAAACTGAATTTTCTCCCAGACATAGCAAACTGATGCTCCTTTGTACAACTGTGGTGATATGTTGCTTGTAATCTAACAAATAAAGCTTGTCTGAGGATCAGAGTGTGGAGCAAACCACTAGTTAGCCATAGAGGCCAGGCAGTGGTGAGAGCTATAAACGTTTTAATCTGTCTAAAGGAGAAACAGAGCTGACACAGGTGATCTGAGCACTTGGATCCTTTAACACTAGGCAGGTGGAGACAGGAGTGATATGGATGAGCAGAGAGAGGACCATAAGGCGGGAGGAGACAGGAGCTCAGTGCAGTCTGAGGATACAGTCTGAGGATGCAGTCTTAGGATGCAGTCTGAGGGTGCAGTCTGAGGATGCAGTCTGAGGATGCAATCTGAGGATATAGTCTGAGGATGCAATCTGAGGATGGAGTCTGAGGATACAGTCTGAGGATACAGTCTGAGGATGCAGTCTGGAGATGTTGTCTGAGGATGCAGTCTGGAGATGTGGTCTGAGGATGCAGTTTGAGGATGCAGTCTGAGGGTGCAGTCTGAGGATGCAGTCTGAGGATGCAGTCTGAGGGTGCAGTCTGAGGATACAGTTTGAGGATGCAGTCTGAGGATGCGGTCTGAGGATGCAGTCTGAGGATACAGTCTGAGGATGCAGTCTGAGGATACAGTCTGAAGATGCAGTCTGAGGATGTGGTCTGAGGATGCAGTCTGAGGATACAGTCTGAGGATGCAGTCTTAGGATGCAGTCTGAGGATGCGGTCTGAGGATGCGGTCTGAGGATGCAGTCTGAGGATACAGTTTGAGGATGCAGTCTGAGGATGCGGTCTGAGGATGCAGTCTGAGGATACGGTCTGAGGATGCAGTCTGAGGATGCAGTCTGAGAATGCAGTCTGAGGATACGGTCTGAGGATACGGTCTGAGGATGCGGTCTGAGGATGCGGTCTGAGGATGCGGTCTGAGGATACGGTCTGAGAATACAGTCTGAGAATGCAGTCTGAGGATGCAGTCTGAGGATGCAGTCTGAGGATGCAGTCTGAGGATGCGGTCTGAGGATACGGTCTGAGGATGCGGTCTGAGGATGCGGTCTGAGGATGCAGTCTGAGGATGCAGTCTGAGGATGCAGTCTGGAGATGTGGTCTGAGGATGCAGTCTGAGGATACAGTCTGAGGATACAGTCTGAGAATGCAGTCTGAGGATGCAGTCTGAGAATGCAGTCTGAGGATGCAGTCTGAGGATGCGGTCTGAGGATACAGTCTGAGGATACAGTCTGAGGATGCAGTCTGAGGATACGGTCTGAGGATGCAGTCTGAGGATGCAGTCTGAGGATGCAGTCTGGAGATGTGGTCTGAGGATGCAGTCTGGGAGATGCGGTATGAGGATTCATAGACAGGATCGCCCCTTTGATCTGAGCACTGGTAGAGGTAAGCCCTCTCTAGTGGCTGACTGCTCTGCTTTTCTGATCATCAGCATTAACCCCTATAGCTGACTCTGGGTTTTTATTATTAAGAACAATTAGAATTCATGCTACATACATGTGTCATTCATCTTAAAAGGAGTTTTCTAAAGATAAGGGGACACACTGCAGAAGGGGACCTGTAGGGGCCAGTATAGTAATCGATGGTTCTCATGCATAAGTCTTAAGTCAGATGAGCTGATACTCCATGCACAGACAGGAGGGATGGCCATATTTGGGATGAGAGGAGGGCATTCCATGTGTGGACAGTATCTAGTGTCCTATATTCTGCAGTGTGTTCTACCTTGGGGCTTGACTGAAGCACCTTCAGATCTCAGCTGCTCCTCTAGAGGACAGCTCAGGATTCGGGAACTCCCAGGAGCAGGTGCCCTGAGCGACTCAGAGGCCCAGACTCATGCTGGAGGCGAGGCACAGTTGAAGGGTCTGACCAAGGCGCCCCTCCCCCCCTACACCATCAACCATGGCCCATTGCATAGCACAGCCAGCACCCGAATATCACAGATGTTGACTTATTGTCCCGAGCAGTGTTAGGTTGCTTGGGTTGCTGGCTCTGCCTCTGCCACCTCCATGGTACCCTAAAATCCCAGCACCCAATTCGGGTTCAGAAGGAGATGGAGATAGGGTGGTTCCCCAGATGCCTCACCAAGGTAGGGCTGGGGTGCAGGACTGAAGGTGCAGTTGATAACCACAATGAGGACAGTGTGCCAGTGGGCAAGCAACCACACAGGTAGAGATCAAAGCCTATGGCCACTGAAGCTACACCAGGCAGAAGGATCCTTCCCAGAGCCCCTGGAAGGAACAAACCAGGTTTGACCTCAGACTTCAACATTCTCATGGGTGAGGAAATTCTCATTCGTGAATCTGCCTGGTTGGGGTCCTTTGTCATGGCAGCTAGGGTGGTTCACTGGTTGCTCTTCCCCCAGAACTGTCCTCCACCCGGGACTTCATCCTCCCAGGATACCCATGCTAACAAGCCCGGCCCATGCATTCATTCATTCACTCCCTCATCCTTCATTCATTCACTTCCTCTGACCCAGGAATCCACATCTCACTCATCCACTCATTCCTTATGTCCAGCATCATCTCACAGCCATCAGAGGAAGCCCACAGTTCAAGGGATGGGTATGTCAGCTGTGGGCCCCCAGGAAGCAGAAGAGGAGATGGGGAGAAAGGAGCCAAGAGGCCGGTCAGAGAGGCTGGCTGACTGTGCAGGTGTCAGAATAAGCCCTGGGAAGGGCAGAGCAGGAATTCCACGTCCCTCAGTTGCTCTCCTGTGTAGCTGTTGCTGAGGGGGGGGGGTGAGGTGAATTCCACGTCCCTCAGTTGATCTCCCTTGTAGCGTTGGTGCGGGGGTGGGGGCGGTGTTCAGACTCTGCACACCTGTGAGGGCCAGATGCTGTCCAGATGTGTGCTGTGAGAACCAAAGAGCCCCAGGTGTGAATTTCTTCTGGCCCTGAGCCTTGGCCTCCTACAAAGTTTTAATATCCCAATGGGATGTTTCCAGGGGCAGAAGAGCTGCGTGTGAGGAAGAGATGGTGTGCCCACCAGGGGCTTGGCGACCACTTGTTGCATGCAGGGTATGAGTCTGAGCAGCCAGTACTCTGTCCTTCTCTGGAACCAGCAAGAGACAGGGTTCTAATGATTCCCCAGGAGCCACAGGGTAGGGAGAGTCTCGGGCTCCAAGTGCACACCTGTCCCCTTCCACGGCTTCTTTTTCTCCAGGGCAGTAGCGCTGGGTAGGACTCTGGGGACTTCCAGGCTCCCGGTCCTTTGTGCTAGTACAGGAATCCTGTCCACAAAATGAATCTAAACACACAGTCCACCTAATTCCTCATGAGGGAGCTGCTTAAGAGCTCAGCCTGGAGCTTGACAGTCCAACAGAGACAATCAGAGCCGCATGGCCAGGAAGCCAGGCCATCCTGAGGGTCCAGCATACATGTGGTGGCCAGGACCTCTCCCCAGGGCTGTCCCTTCCAGATAACCTTGCTGACTCCATACTGTCTCAGAGGTGGCTTCCATTCTTTCTAAGATATAAGAAACAGCTATCCCCAGTGTACTTGGCTGCAGGAGGAACCATGGCTCTGGGGCCAGCACTTTCCATTCCTCTCCATGGTGATGATTTACACAAGACCAGAGGTCCAGAGGGGATGGTGGGCTGCACTGGGGCTGGCTGAATCTCTGGATACTGAGCTGGCTGGTTGGTGTCCTTATATGGGGTATGGACGGGCTTCCTGGACCTCTATATGTTGGAAAACTACGATTTGTCTATCCACTAATTCTGAGTCAGCAGTCTGATGTGCCCACTCCCACGCCCTGAATAGTATCCTGTGCTTTCTTTGTTCAGTGAGCATCAGGACTGCTCCCAGCCTCTGGAGACAAGTCCAACAACTCAGCTAGCCGGGACCATCCTCTCACCTAGCTCCAGGAAAGAAACCAAAGCCAGTTCCAGTCTTGCTTTGTCATAGGTAGAAACCTTTGTAGCCCAGGGAAACTGACTACATGGTGCCGGGGTACTGGCAGCTCCCTCCTGCCGGGCCCTGCCCAGCTGTGGCCTTGGCTGTCAACAGGCCACTTGTACACAACCATCTTTCCCTGCAGACTTGGTAATCGCCCCCTCTATCTTTGTCTTTCCTACGGATGCCCACGGTTTCAGCCGTGTGTGTTAATCCCGTGCTCTGTAGCAGTGTTTCTGAGCACTGTCATCGGATAACAATACCCCAGCACAGGAAACAATGTGAGTATTGTCATGGCTGGCCTTGGCTCTGAGCGGGAGAAATGTAAGACGTCCCCAGTTATCACACCCATGGGGAGGAAGGCTGGGCTCCGGCTTACATGAAGACATAATAATTTTCTCCCATTATTCAAATCTCCTATTTCTCTGGCTCCACCTTTTGGCGGCAGCTGCTGCGATGTGAGGGACCTGCATATTGGGACATCTTCACACCTGGGCCAGCTGGGCTGGGTCCAGGGACCCACAGGGACCAGGGAGACCGATGCTGCTCCCAAGGTTCCTTCAGGGACCTGGGGAAGCAACAAGGGCACCCAGCAGGTCATTTTCTGGATCTGTTCCCTCCCCTCCCCCCCCACACTGTTGTCTCTTGACCCAGGGCCCACAGTGCTCTGGCAGAGCCAACGATGACGTTGAGCTGGGAAGAGATGTGATCAGTGGGTGGAGGCAGCAGCCCCTCGCCCGCCTACACCCACAAGGGCCAACTCTGGCCAGAGGTGACTGCTCTTGGCTCCTGGAAGCCAAGACACCATGTGGCAGTGCCAGCTGCTGCAGGGTCAAGAGGCCCAAGAGACCCTACCCGAGCCTGGTGGGGCTGGGTACCTCCCAGGGAGGCCACTCCACCCAGCAAGGGCTGCCCAGGCCTTGCTGCAAGGAGGGAGCCAGGGTAAGCAGATACCTCACCGTTATGCAACCCAGGGTCTGTGAGGATGGGCTGCCTGCACTGGGCCAGCCAAAACAAGCACCATCCCGGCTCCCAGAGTGTGAAATTGTCAGGCCCAGTTACACGGGGGAGAGCGAGTGAGGGCCAGACACCAATTGCAGAGTCTTCCTTGGAGGGGTAGCCTGCGGGGAGGTCTGGCCCACTCTTGAAGCCAGCCTGGCCCCATAGTCACCCCAGCGCCTCAGGGAAGGCAGGAGGTCTCTTCCAGAGTCTTCTCCTCTTTCCCCCAGTTAGAGAGGGACATTTCACACACAAACCCTGTGCATGGTGTGGAGGGGGAGGGGACAGCGATGCTTTTGCTCCCTTTCTTTGCCCTGGGATTGTGCGGTGGGTGCCGGATGGACGTGCCTGGCACCGAGAGTTAGAGATTCCCACGGGGGCCAGCTTGCCCGAGGTGCTGACAACCTGGCTGTCACTGGAGATTCACCAAGCAGGGCCGACACACATGTGAACTGGAAAACCATGACTGACCTGTTTCATTGCCCGGGGCATCTTAGAGGCAGTTGGGGGCTGGGAGCAGTGTGACTACCCCATGGTATCGGAATGGAGGGTCCGGAGGATGCGCTCACGTTGCCTAGAGGAGCTCACCAGTGAGAAGCTTCTGGGAAGGCGTGAGATAGAGAAGCAGCAAAGGACACTGTTAGAAGAGAAGATACAGGGGCTGAAGGGATGGCTCAGTGGTTAAGAGCACTGACTGCTCTTCCAGAGGACCTGGGTTCAATTCCCAGCACCCACATGGCAGCTCACAACTGTCTGAAGATCCAGTTGCAGGGGATCTGACACCTTCACACCAATGCACATAAAATAATGTTAAATAAACCATAAAAAATATTTAAAAAATAAGAAGAGAAGATACAAACTGTCTCCAGGTACCACCCAGGGTTATCAAGAGGTGGCACACACGGGGGGCGGGGAGATGTTGTGTGGCAAAACTTTCCTTGGAGAGATGGTCTGCATGTCTACTCTGGGAGCTCAGGACAGACCTAAAAACTGATACCACCGAAGACCAAACTGATCAACCATGAGTTTCACTAGGGTTACTCACAGGGGCAGAAAGGACTCAAAGACAACTATATCACTTAAGCCTGCCGCAGAATGGGTGACAGATCACGCTTGGAACCTGGAGCACACTGCACAGCCTGTAGGCAGCTCTACAGGCTAGAGAGTGCCCTTTCCAGGTAACTCAGTTGATCTAAACCTCTTCCTGGCAGCTAAGATGGTTTTGTGCTTCTTCCAGAGACTCTTCTCTGCAGCTTGGCTCTTTTGATCTGAGGATGACCCTCAATGGCCTTCATTTCTTCCTTTGGTAGGGAGGGGCTTAGTGAGTCTGGTCAGTTTCAGGACCATCCCGAAGCTCCTTTGTTTACCTTCCTAAGGGCTTCCCTGCAGAGTGAAATGTTTCAGTCTCAAAGCAAACTGTTACACAACAAGGGGGCGGCATATCCCTGATGCTATCCCTGAAGAAAGTCTACTTTCAATCACTTTTATACCTCAGGCTGAGGCTGATAGGCAGACAGAGGCAGCTGCGTGGGAGGCCGCCCTGCTCCTGAGCCTAGAGTGTGAAGATCTATTAGGGGTGGGGAGAGTAGCTCAGTCTCGAAGGAGCAGGAAGTGCCTTTTATCTCACAGGAGCTGGGAGACCGTGCCCTATAAAACTCATCCCCAGGAACATAAATCAGAGAAGAGGAAGTGGGGCTCTAGGAAAGCCTCAAATATCAGCTCTTGCCAGTGCATGTAGGGGGGTAAGGGTGATAAACAGAAAATCCTGTGCTCAGGACAGGCTCCTCTTGCGGATAGCTAACTAAAGGCATCCACAGCCAGCCCACCCTGCTGATGTCCCCCCTCCCACCCCGTGCCTGCATGTTCCTGCCTAGAACCAGGGACTGGTCAGAGAGATTGAGCTATGACAGTCCTGGCTGGAAGCTGGAGGGAGCCTGGGGTGGAAAAGCAGCAGTCCCAGGCAGAACAATGCTGGCAGGTAAGGACAGGTGGCACCTCCAAGCCAACTGTCCTTACAAAGAACCCTTTGAGGTTAGGCAAAGGGCACTGATCATTTCCAGGCTATAAACTGTTCTGAGGAAGAGCAGGGAGCCTATCAACCAGCTCTTAGTCAGCTGTTTGAATCTCTAGCACAGCAGCCAGTGGCAGGGTGACCATAGCAGGAAGTTCTCTTCAGAACCTTCACAATGTCACCAGGATCTGACTGCTCCGGGCATTGTGTGAGGGCGACGTGTAGTGGAAGCTAGGGGCACAAACTGTCCCCATCCTCTTCTAGCAGAGAGGCGGGCATTCTAAGTGACCCCAGTCTCCCTGCTCTGTGTTACCCAAAGCCTCTTGTAATTGGAGGACTTTGACAATCAGCAGACTTAGTATCTACCCACCCGGCCAAGGCAGGGTCCAGTGTGTATCTTAGCCATGGAAGAGATGGGGCATTAAAAAGGCAAAGCTGGAGATGAGACCGGATACAAGGCTCTTGAGCTCAGACAGCATGAGGACCTTCCGAGGTAATGTTGATCCCAGGTAGCCTGACCCACTGCAGGTCCTTAGGCAGGCTACCTACCAAGAGGGCAGTGGTCCCCTGAGTGGCTCACAGATTAAGAGCCCTGTCCCCTGTCTAACCACTCACAGACACAAGTGCTTGACTTGGAGGACATACCCACGCTCATTGCCTCTCTCAGGGTACATCCTTGCAGGGATAGTGTTTTCATAGGGTCTGTGGACCCCTATCCCTTATTGAGGGACCCCCATTGCCTATTGAGGGTGCTCAGGAGGATGAGTAGTCAGACTTCAGGCCGAGCTCTGGACTGTCCTCCTGAGCAGGCAGGTGTACCTGTTCAGGTCCAGTCAGCCGCCTGTATACCCCAGGCCGGGCTATCTACACAACAGGGACTTCCTGCTTCTCCTCTGGTAGGATGGGCAATAAGACAGGAATGTAGTGTGTGTGGGTAGGGGGTGGGGGTGAGGATTCAGATTCAGCAGCTGAAGATTTTCACCTTTAATAGAAACACATGCCAAGGATAAACTGACCATACCTCCACCTGAATGACAATGTGATGTTGCCCCTCCCCCTTTCCTATCCCTCTGGGAGGGTCCTGACTATTTTCTATCTGGTTCAGGCCTTATCCCACGAGACTGGTGTGCTGGGTTTTTTGAGAGAATGGTAGTGAGGCTGAATGTTTATGTGATCAAGCCCTGCTTTCAGCTCTACCTCTGCCCTTAGCTGGCCACATGGCCATCGCATTTCCAGTACATGCCCTGTCCTCAGAGAAGGTGTCCTGAGTCCTCTCAGCCAGCCAGTGGGCTCTTCTGTTCCTGCAGCTCCAGGGCCCCCAGATCGAGCTAACTGCCCATGCCCAGAGGGGTTATATGTTAACAGTTGCGTTTTATTGTTTATTATTTCCTTCTTTATTTTTGTACGTTGCATGCATAGGTAAATGCTGTACCACTGAATGGTATCCCAGCCACAACATTGTCTTTTGTTTGTTTAAAAAAAAAAAGACCCCTTTTCACTCAGCTAAATTCCCAAGGAGATGGATATGCAAGTCCCAGGCCTTAGGAAGCAGAGCAGACCTCTTCCCAACAGCCAGGTGAGTCTGTCAGGGATGAAAGATGATATCCACACATTGGACTAGACAGTGGTTTGACATTGCTGTGGAGATCTTTAAAGACATTATCAGCACGTGACTCGGTAGTCTTTGAGTGAAGCAGGTGCCCCTCTGTACTGTGAGTGGCCTCAGACCATCAGTTGAAGGCCTCAAGGGAAATGGCAGAGGCTTCTCAAGGAGGAGGGAATTCCACCTTCTGACTCCAGACTGTAACCTCATCTCTTCCAGGGTTTCCATCCCAGCCCACCTGCCAGTGTTGAAGTCACATGAGCCAGCTGCTTGAAATAAATCTCCCATTGCACCACACACACACACACACACACACACACACACACACACACAGGGTATATTCAGATCATAGTACATACATGTAGGCAAAGAGGCCTGCATACATGAATATGCATGCACACACACACACATATGAGTAGATTCAGACAAAACATACATACATGAATGTATCCAGACTATAGCACACACATGAAATATAGAAACACAGAGAATGCACACACATCATAAAGCGCACACACAGGCAGGCACATGGGCATGCATTTGTGTACACACACATGTACAGACATACACCATGGTATAAGGTTACAGCTCATACATGAATTATGCAGGTCATAACATACACATATGGACATAGGCACAAAGCATACATTAACACACTTGCATACTTGTACATGAATTTATGTATATATCTATACATGCACAAGTTTGTGCAGACTGTTACACAAGTATGTATACAAAAAAATAGCACACTCTTTGCCCTATAAATCCAGCTTGGTTTTAACTTTGGACTCTTTGAGGAGGAGTCTCACAGTGTGGTCCAGGCTGGTTTTGAACTCACGGCCATCTTCTTGCTTCGGCTGCCTGAATTTGGAGCTTATAGGTGTGACCAACAAAGTCTGACCCCAGCTAGGTGTTCTGAAAACTAGTGAAGGAAAAGTGGGAGTCAGTCTCCCAAAAATACAAATAAAAATTTAAATCCTCCCAACCAAACTGCAGCAAAGGCCAGACTTAGAATCAGTCTCAGGTTGCCAAGAACACCTGGGTCTGGGGCCGGCTATGAACCATATGGCCAGAAAGCAGCCTAGTGACTCCTTCACCTGCCAGACCTTGGTGTCTATAGTGGCTCGTGTCTGGCTCGAGGGCTCCCAACCTTCCCTGGACCTTTGCCTGCTCCTTGGGATGCCCTGGAGGTGCCAGGGTTCAGTGAGTGTTGTAAAGTGTGCATGTATATGTGTGTGTGCATGTATATGTGTGTGTACATGTGTATATACATGCATAAGCATGCGAATGTGTTCATGCAAACATATCAGCAGTCACACATGACCCAGGAACATATGCACATATGTAAACACCTATACATCTGAGTACCCACATGTACTGGCAAGTGAGCATGCCCATTAGTGAGCACACGGTACAATATACACATGTAGACACACACACACTGTAAAACAGCATCTCCATGCCTGAGTCCACCCCACCTCTACCTGGCCCCTAGAGAACCCTTACACAGCTGTGCAGATTAAATGTGTGACTTTCCAGGGATGGTAGATGTGTGATACTTCAAAGTCCAAACCCAATTTTACAGAAGCAGAGCCTCCTGAACAAGGCCTGGGTAAGATGGGGAGCCTCTCTGGAGCTTAGCGGAAGAGGCTCCCTGGAGCCTGGATGTGTTAAGCCTTCGAGGCTCTGCTTCATGTCCACTGTACAGCATGTCCTCAGAACAAGTCCATGTGTCCTTCCCCGTGCTGTCCCCCCCTCCCCGCCCCCGGAATGGTGACCTTAGGAAACTCGCTGGAATGTCAGAGATCAGATCCGACTGGCTGTGTGTTCCCTACTTGATGCCTGGCCAGGTATGAAGATCCCAGGAGGTTGGAGGGTCTCTTCTCTTGACCCATGGGCTGTCAACACATCAGGGTAAGCCTGCAGTTCTCCAGTCTAGTTCCGCTGGAAAGACGGAGGAAGACTATCCCAGACCCTCCTCTTCCCAGAGGGGCTCTCCTCACATGGGAGGAGGAGCCTGCACGTGGATATTAGTCCAGCTCAGACTGTTGGGGAGTGCAGCCCCTCCTGGCTTGATTCCAGCCTGAGCCGCAAGCTTGGGGAGCTTTTCTCATTTCCACAGCTCCCTGCTGTGTGGAGGTCAAAGGGCTCACTCCAGCGGCTGCCCATGAAGATGGGACTAGGTGAGGCAGTCTGCCCTATGAGGTGATAGATACTGGGGTACTTACACAGGGTCTATGGATCTCCCACTCTTGCCCCTTCTAGCCAGCCCCTCCCTGCTCCAGACGTGAACAGAGCTAGAATCTGAATAACGCCAGTGTTTCTGCTGGGACTTCATGAAGCCAAAGCTGTTCTTTCCACTAGGGTTACACAATCGCTCTCATTTTTACTGTCTCTCCCTTGTTGTGGGGATGAGACCTTCTACCCCTTGGCCACAGACAGAGATGTTATGCAGATAAAACCTCGGGGAAGATAAAGAGGCCCCTTCTAGGAGGGGAACTGGGGACAGAGCTTCCAGCTGAAAGAGGGCTGCCTGGAAGAGCTAGACATGGGTCTATCCACTCCCAAGAAAGTTGCTGCTCAATATGCTTTGGAGACACTTGGGAATGTCAGGAGTCCTGAGTACAGATGCATGTTAGAAACAACAGGGAGACAGCCAGGCCCATGCAGCTGTGGGCTCCACTGTCAATGCAACAGAAGGGGCCCATCTTCTCAGAAGGCTACCCTCACCCTGGATGCTGGGTGGACCTCCCTCTGGGTAGCCTGTTTAGACGTCTAAGTGGGCAGAGTAAGGTTCAGGCTGGTGGGCTGACTCTTGTCTCAGGGCTGACCTTAGAGACCAATTTTGAGGGCATTCTCCAGGTTGGGAAGAGAGCAGTGAGGGAACCTTGGCTTTGCACTAGTGGGAACCCTGCTAAGTGGTTCAGTAAGCTCTGTGATTTAAGAGTGGTTTTTCTCTTAAATTCCTGGTAAAGCCTGGCCCTGGAATGGCAGGCTGTGGTATATGAAGGTCCTGGGATGGACCCCTCAGGGGTAGTTAAAGCCTTTCTCAAAAAAGTGAAGCTTGCTAAGCTTGCTTCACATCCATGAGGGCAGCTGCTAGGAAGTGACCACCAGTCTCTTAACCTGTCTTTGCTGCAAACTCTACTTACCCTGCCCCTGTTAGAGGCTGAAGCAGCATGGGCCCCTTGCTGGAACTGTGATGTGGGATGTCCTTCTGTCTCCCTCCCGTCACACCAGTGGGAACGGATGTTGCTGTGGTGTGAGACACGGCCACTTGAACCCATCATCATCATCACCATGTGTTAGCATGTCATGGGGAGCAGCGCAAGTTCCTGCCCTCCTAGAGTCTGGCTGGGGAGGTGACAATGGGCTCACCTGAGCTGATGGCCACAGTGAGAGATGTCTCAAGCATGGAGGATAGCGGGTATTTAAGCGTATCGGGAGAAGCTTTACCTTTGAAGTGGAGACAGAACTCTTGAGATGTCCTCCAGAGGCCACTTGTCCAGCATGTGCATCCCAGCCTCTATGAATCCCAGATCTGTTGCCCTTCACACTCTGAGCAGTGGGGAGCGAAACTGCCTAGGAGTCTGGGGAGGGGCAAGTAGTTCGTCCTGTGAACATCTACATTGGGTGTCTGCAGTGAAGTCCCTTAGACTCCTGGTTCCCTCCTGTGGACATCTACACTGCGGCGAGGCTCTTAGCCTCTTAACTGCCTCCTGTGTGTATCTACGCTGGGCGTCTACAGCAAAGTCCTTAGCCTCCTGGCTGCCCAAAGGGTTCTGATTCCACGTTGTCCTTCGAGTCTATCTCTTCCAATGAATTGGTGAGCCAAGTAAAATAGCTGGCCCATTTAAAAAAATATGTATTTGTCTCAGAATGGTGGTTTTGTACACTGAAAAGATTGCACCTTTGTTTCCTCCTCGCGCAGACAGCCGAGTTGTGCTGGGAAAGCAGGGGTGAAGGGGTAAGAAGAGCTGACTGAGAGCATCTGCAAAAGTCCTGAGGCTGGAGGACACGGAAATGACTAGCTACAGTCTACTTCCTCCTTCCCTCAACACCCTGGCCAAGTCTGCGCCCAAGGAGTGCTGCCCTCGGGGTCCTGCAGGTGACCTTGTTCCCTAAGCCCCTGGGACTCTCCTCCCTGCCCCAGAAAAGCTCCCCTTCTTCATCTGCCTCAGGCTGCCAAGAAGAGCATTTTAAGAACCATGTGCTGAGAGAGCAAATCAGTCAAGTTCCAGGGGTCAGCTCTGCAACCTTGGTAAGGGCGAGTTCCTCATCTGAAAAACAGAGAAAATGGGAAAATCTTGTAGAAGAGAAGAAAGCAGCTTAGAGACAGACAGCAGGGTGGCAAATGACGGTGAGGAGGGAGAGTGGTCACTAGCGGGAGGCCAGTGTCAGCTCTGCTGCTTGGCTCACCTGCTACAGACACCCTTAGGGAGCTAGAATCCCCCTGGCACCACTTGGAGGGAGCTGAAGCAGCTGGGGTGGGTTCCAGCATGGGGGTGGACAGGAATGGAATGGGGAGGTAGAGGGGGTGAGGGAAAGTCTCTTCTCATGGTCTCTGTCCTGCTGAGATGCAGCTGGGACCAGCTGGCCCTCCTGCTGCCAAACCCTGGGACTGGTAGAGACATGCCCCCTGCGGCAGCCTGGGAATCATGTGGCTGTTGGGCTCTCTGCTGCAGGCAGGCCACCCTGCCCCTCCAGCTGGAAATCCTCCAGACAGATGCATGGGCTGAGGGCATCAGGTTTCTGGAGGAGTAGGTGTGGCGGACCACCCAGACACTGGTCAAGTGCGCTGGCAAAACCATCAGTGATTTTGGCTCAGGACTTAGCCATGGCAGGGGTGCTCTGGGGAGTGAGGGCATGCCCTTCCCCTTTCAGGACTCCAGGAATGACAGGGCATCAGAGGCAAAGGGAACTCCATCTCTTCCCTCTCCTCTCTCCTCATGAGGAAAGGAATGCAGAGACAGGTGCTCACACTGGATAATTAAGCCTTCCAGCCAAACCTGTGGTGTGGTTTCCTTGCTCCTGCTGCCCCATTAGAGAACCAAGTTCAGCTACCTGAGCTCCTGGTTCCTGTCTGTGATTCCTCAACACCCTTCGTCATTTTCCCCTCCATCCCAATCCTTCCTCTCCATCCTTTCTTCTCTGCCTTGGGCAGCCACTTGGGGGGTGTAGGTTTGATGGTGGACCATGTGTGTATGTTTTATATATATGTGAGTGCTGTGCACGGTGTTGAATGTATGTATGTGCTGTGTGCATGCTGTGTCATATATATGTGCATATGTGTGTGTGACAGGTATTGTTATAGGTATGTGCATTGTATAGCATGTATGTTCTGTATGCTGTGTGTATATGTATTCTGTCCATGTGTTCTGGGTGTGCTGTGGGTGCATATGTGTTGTGTGCATACATGTTGTATGTGCATCCTGTATATACATCTTGTGTGCATAAGTTATGTATACATTTGCTGAATGTGCATATGTTGTATGTATACATGCTGTATTCCTGTGTGTTGCATGTTGATCTTTTATCTAGGATAGTACTGAACTCATGATGATGACAATAATGTTTATCATTGTTTATTTAGAATTTTGCATAGATGACCACATTTTAACTATATAAAAAGGCTCTTTGTTATTTTGGGGGGTTTGAGACAAGGTTTTGCTTATGTAGCCTTGGCTGGCCTTGAACTCATAGAAATCTGCTTACCTCTTCCAGCTGAATGTCAATAATAAAGGCACATGACTTCAGTCTTCCAAGTCTTAGCACCTTGGTTTCACATTTGCATCTGACCGAGGTGGCTAGCTGTCATGATAAGATGGTGGTGGGTACACTTGTCTTATTGCTGATCTCAGTAAGAATGTTTCAAAACTCTAGTGAAGTACCTGTGGCAGGTTGGTTAAAATCAGATTTACCCAAGGTCTCTTCATGTCTGTGTAAGCCTTCCATTTCCCATAGGTGGGCGAGGGCTGGAAATGTTTACACTGTGCATCTGACTTCTTCATGAGTTCTGGGGATCCAAATACAAGTCATCAGGATTGCTTGGCAAGTACTTTACCTACAATTATGGTGCCAGCAGATCTGGTGTTCGGTGCGGAGCTGGCATGACGTGACACCAGTCTTCCAAGTGAAACAGAGGAATTAGGTCTGGTAATGTAGACCTATAGCCCCAGCATTGAAAGGCTGAGGCAGGAGGATTAAAAATTCAAGGGCAATCTTCCTAACCAGACTCTGTCTCAAAAAAAAAAAAATGAACAGAGTATTTCTCCCTCTTACATTCTATAAAACCCTGTATAAAAAAGGCAATGTAACACATGCAGGCAGAGGGCTCTGTTGGGAAAGGGTGGTTCCTATTTCTATTCTGATCCTTTGTAGCCTTTTGTTTTCTCTTGGGCCAGGCAGACATTTAGTATCCATTCAGAAATATGTCTACTTTGTCTCAAATCCTTAAATCTCACCCCTCCCCAAATGTGTATCTCATACAGTGAAAAACCAAGAAACATTACAGAGATGAAGTGAGGGAAGGTCGGTGTCCTTGGGGCAGCAGCTCAGTGCCATTAGACAGGCAGTGCTCCTGAACCCAGTTTAACAGATTCACTGTGTAGACAGGATGTTTGACAGATTCTGTGTAGACAGAATGTTGCTTCCTATGGGAAACTGCCCAGTTTTCATGCTTACACGAAAAGGACCTAATTTAGTCTTAGGGTGACTTTTTTTTTTTATGGTGAAACATGGTGACCAAAAGCAAGTTGGGGAGGAAAGGATTTATTTGACTTGTGTGTCCACTTCACAGTTCATCCTCAAAGGACATCAGGACAGGAACTCAAAACAGAGCAGGAACCTAGAGGCAGGGGCTGATGCAGAGACCATGGAGGAGTGTTTGCTTACTGGTTTGCTCACTCTGCTTTCCTGCAGAGACAGTACCGCCCACAATGGGCTGGGCCTTCCTCCAGCAATTACTGATTAATATCTCACAGTTAGAGCTTGTAGAGGCATTTTATAAATCACAGCGCCCTCCTTTCAGCTGACTCTAGCTTGTGTCAAATAAAACCAACCAGCACAGTAGCCTAAAGAAAACCGAACAATAAATAAATAAAAATGTGGATACTTTAAAAAAACATAAGGGACTGGGGGAGGGGACAGGTTCGTCTTTAGAGTGCTGGCCGGGAAGGCACTGCCCACAGCTCTACATAAACCAGGGTGGAGGTGATGCCCACCTGTGATCCTAACATTGGCGACTTAGGGACCAAAGGGTCTGAAGCTCAGGTTCTCTTCAGCCACGTACATGGCAGGCTCAAAGCCAGCCTGGGCTACATAAAATGCTGTCTTGAATTTTTAAGAAAATGTAAAGATGGTCTGGGGTGAAGTCTAAGACCTGGATTAACTTCCCTGGGACTGGGCTGGTGAACTTACTTAACTTAAAAGGAACCTGGCAACCTGAGTTCATCCCCCCTCCCCGTCCCCTGGGACCACAGGGTGGAAGGACAGAAGCCACTCCCACACACTGTCTTCTGACTTCCACAGGAGTGCCGTGGCACACGCCCCCACGCTACACACACACGCACACACTAAGTAAATAAACATAATGAGAAATCTAAATTCCGTAACACACCAAGAAGAAACACGACTGAGAGAAAAGGCAAGCAGAACACTAAGAGAGGTACCCAACCACGCGCCTGGCGTGGCAGGGAGGAGGGGAGAGTCCTGCCTTGGGTCCTTGATGATCTGTGGCAGTGGGAGCCTTAGTTGGGCTCCAAACAGGCCCACATTCTGACTACAGGAGAAGGACGATGTCATTGTAATGAATTCCCATTTTCCGGGCTCAAAGCCTCTTTCCACACTAGCTACAGTCCTAGCTGGGCCTGATCTGGCTGCACACACCTTCAGGTAAAACCCCCGTTATCATCCCAGGACAAACTGGACAGGTGAGCCCCAGTTCCCTCACACCCTCCACCCGAAGAGACAGCAGCTGTGGGCCAGGACAAGGGCTCCCAGGGACATACAGGTCCTGTCCTCCGGTTTCTGGACTCCACCAATCAGGTGTCCCTCCAGAAGAGGCCTTGCTCCCTCACTGCTGCCAAGACGCAGATTGAGAGGCAGCTGGGCCAGCGCCTGGACGCCTTTTGGAAGAAATCCACCTTCAAGGCAAAAGGACGAACGATCCCAGTGTGGCCATGCTGGCAGAAACGGGAAGAGAAATAGCACAGCCTTTATAGGGGGCTCAGCTGAACACTTTGCGTTCTTCCCCAAATTGACTAAGCCATTTTCACAACATAAAATGAGCAAAAATGTAATTATTTCAAGGTGTCCTTCACCTCGAACTCACTCAAGGCCCACAGCTGAGGGTTTTAAAAAAAAACATGTATTTAAAGCAAATATTATCGCAAATGACTACTCTGTAATTTGAATTAATTGCTTTGGGTTTTTTCTGGAATAAAATCTTTAAGGCAAACCTATAAAAGCCTGGGAGCCTAGGGCAGCTGTTTCTGCCATGGCTCATTTGCAGGGAGTCCAGAGTTACCCCACAGGTGACCGTGTGGGATCTCAGAGTTATTTGGACAGAGGCTACAGTGAGGCTAGTCCCCAGCCCAAACCACAGTGTCCCTACCACACCTGGCTGGAGTCATCGCGAGCCTCAGAGTGGCCCAGACTTTACCCAGCAGGGTCTCAGGAGGGGCTGGTTTTGACTTCATCATCTCTTCCTCTGCAGGATGAGGCTGGTGGCTTAGCCAGGTCTGCCGGGTCCACCTCAAGGTCCTATATAGGAAAGAAAGTGACAGAAGCCTGCTGGGAGACTCTGCTCCTGGATAACATGAAAACACACATTGTCGAGGATACTATGAAAGGAGGACGGAGACTCCCGTGTCCCAAGCTTCTCCCTTGGGGTCTCCTGCCCTCCTAGAAATGCCCTGGACTAAGAGGAGAGCTAGAAGTCTTAAGTAAGACAGTCAATGCAAGACCCTGGAGGGACGCTATCCTTTAGAACCCGTTGCAAAAATACGCAGGGGCTGTAGATGTGGGGAGGGTCAGTTAGATGCCTTTGGGCACCCTGAGAGTTGTTTTTACCAGAATGAGGCTGAGAGCAGAGTTGGGGTACAGGGCAAAGAAGTTACCTTCCCTTTATGCAATTGGGTGACATCAAGCTGGTCCTCTCACTTCTTTGTGTGCTGCTTCCCTTCCTTGGGTTGGGGGTGGAGTATCAGGACTGTGATTATCCCCCTACAGGATCTGACTGGGTCTGCCGTCATAAGTCTACATAAGTCCCAGAGAACACAGAGAGCAAGAGGAAAATTCCCCTGGACTGGGGTGGGGAGGGGGTACAGCCCCTAAACTCAGGATTAATAAGAATGCTCTTGGGAGATGGGGTGTGGGGGTGTCTACAATCAGGAACTTAGAATGACAGCATGTGACAATCAAATTAAATTCCTGGCTCCCCTTCACATCCCTGCAGGGCAACTGTCCTTTCCTCCTGCTAGTGAGAATCTCAAGATTTATTCTCCTGAAACTGCAGAGACCTTCTCTTAGGGTTTATATTGCTGTGACGAGACACTGAGACCATGACAACTCTTTTAAAACTCTTTATAAAACATTAAATGGGGTGGCTTACCATGTCAGAGATTTAGTCCATTATCATCTTGTGGGACACGGTGGCATGCAGGCAGACATGGTGCTGGAGCTGAGAGTCCTAGGTCTTGAACAGCAGGCAACAGGAAGTGAACGGAGTGTCACACTGAGCTTGAGAAAAGGAGACCTCAAAGCCCACCCCCACAGTGACACACTTCCTCTCTAAGCCACGCCTCCTGATAGTGTCATTCCCTATGAGCTTATGGGGTTCAAATACATTCAAACAACCATAGACCCCCACCTCTCCAGTTAGCCAGACCCCTCCAGTGACTTCCTGGGAAAGCCCTTGGAGACCAGATGAGTTCCTCAGGATAGCACCATCCAGGATTCTAAGCAGCACCCAGACGCGGAGGTCAGAGACAACCAGCCCTGAGTCCTCTGTCAGTCAGCTCCCAGCCTTGGACACCAGCCAAGGAGAGACGGACATTTGGAGTATGCACGTCCTACGTGAGGAGAGGAAAGCACTACCTTCAAGTCCCAAAACCCAAGGACAGAGAAAATAATGCAGAAAATCACCAATAGCATGCTTCAAGAAAATCACCAAAGGTAAAAGGCTCCAGTGTGGATGAAAAAGAGACACCCACTCCAGGACATGTGCTCAGGAAACACTGAACACCGAGACAGAGAGAAGATTCTTTTGAGTTTTCAGGCACAAAAGCCAAGCACACAAAACCCGAGGTATGAATAGAGACTGCTCTTTCATTCCCAGCTGCCCAGATCCAAATAATCACACAGAAACTGTATTAATTATAACATTGCTTGACCAATTTCTCGGGTGTATTTCTAGCTAGCCCTTACATCTTAGATTAACCCTTTTCCATTATTTCATATTTTACCATGAGGCTTGTGGTCTGTTACCTCTTGCTTCTTAGGCAGCTACAGGGCATCTCCCTGACTCCACCTACTCTCTCTATATATCTCTTCCAACCTGGCTGTATTCTGCCCTGCCATAGGCCAAAGCAGCTTTATTCATCAACCAATAAGAGCAACACATATACAAAAGGACATCCCACATCACTGAGGCAGTAGAATTCCCCCCCCCCCATGGACTTCTCAGCTCTCCTGGAAGAAATGACTGTGGCCATCACTCTCTAATTCTGAGTGAAAAATCCATCCGCATGCTAGAATTCTATACCTAGCCCAACTATCCCCCTGCTATGCTTGGAAAAGACATTTTTAGACATGTGTGTAAAGTCCTAAAAGAATTACATCTCAAACCTTTTATTTATGCCAAGTCCTCACCCCACCATTGTGTCCCTAGCACTTAAACTTTCTAGTCATGTGATGCATGTAGCTTGTTACCGCTGCCTTCCCTCAAGGATGTGACCTCAAGGGAAATTGGAAGCCTGATTGGGTCACTGCTGTGTTCTTAGGGCCTGTGACTATCCCTAGCACAAAGCAGGTATGAAATGATACTTTTTTTAGAAAGTGTGTGTGAGTATTTTGCCTATGTGTATGTAAGCCGTGGAAGCCAGAAGAGGGCATTGAACGTCCTAGAACTCGTGCTACAGAAGGTCTTGAGCCACCTTGTGGGTGCATGAGTCTCTTAACAGCGACATCATCTCCCTAGCTGCTGCAATGACTCTTGAAGAACCCAAGGCTCATGGTGTAGCCTGCTCTGGGCCAGTGTTACCCTCCTGTGGCTTCCCAGTGAACCTCTTGCCATCATCTGGGGGCAGACAGTGGGTGGTTCACCTGCTCTCACACCGCCCTGGATGAGATATCATTGCTTTCCCAGCTGTTTCAGGCAGCCCCAATCTACATTCTATTTTGGTGGCTTTGCCTCTTCTGGACATTTCTGGAATCACACACATGACTTTCGGTGAATGACTTTCCTCAACTCCATGCAAGTGCCAGGGTTCATGCTTGTTTGGGTACAAGAGTACCCTCCTGTTCATGGCGGACTGGACCCCAGTGAGTGGATGGAGCACATTTTACTCACCCCTTGGAAACAGTGGAGATGTCTGTCCTCTTTTGCTTTGATTTTGGGTGAGTACGAGCGCACATCAAAGGAAGGGAAAGGTTAACCTCAAACCTCCAGCTGGCTGCAGGGAGAGCTGTGAGGTATAGGCACATACGCTCACCCTTTCCCTGAGTGTCGCCCTGGTGCCCGTGTACTGCTCTCTGCACTGTGTGAGGATGCTGGGACCATTCCTTACTAGTGTGGTCACTTTGACAGTTAAAGCTTTAAAGAAGAGCTTGGAGATGTGAAACCATTCTCTGGGCACAACATGGCCACTGCTCTCTCTAATCTGGGGTAGTTGTTACTGTTAGGACCCATGCTCCCTTGAGGTGGGAGAGAGAACTCAGGAGCAGTGTAATAAGGGCACGGTAATTCCCATCCCTGAGGATACATGTGCAGTTAACAGTGTCGGGAGGTAACAGTGCCAGGAGGGGGAAGTTTTAGTTGCTCCTGGTCCTGTAAATGACACCAATCTTGACTCTGGTGGAATCCTTTCTTTGGTCTGTCCTTAGAGCCATACTGGGGTGAACAGTATTTACTCATGTCTGCCAGGAAATGTTAACACACTTCCTTGAATTTGAATGCTGATATCCGTGGTGACTGTATTTTAATTAAAAATTCAAATGCTGAGTAGGGGTTTGTAAGTAACAACTTTATTGAGGTTTGTCATACATTGTAACATTCATCTTCTGGTAAGGTGGAAGGTGACATTTAAACCTCAGTACATGTACCCAGAACCATGGCTCATCACAGAACATTTTCATCAGAGGGCACTCCACAAGGCAGAGATTCCCTTCATCTCCCAACCCCCAGTCTGCCTCGATTCTGGACACTTTGTAATGTGAGTCACATGATGGGTGGCCTTGAATGACTGGTGTCATTCATTCACTGTGTTTCTGAGGTTCATCCTTTCGTAGCACGGGTCAGTGTCTCCTTCTCTTTGGAGGTCACACAATACTCTATTGTATGGATGTCCAGTCTTTTGTCTACCTCTTCATGGCTTTCAAGTTCCTCAGTCATTTCAGCATGGCTAAGCTTCTGTAGAGGTGTTTCCCCTAACTGTACTCATTCCAAAGTCAAAAGACCCGCAGGACCCTGGACAATAACCGACAACTGACCGAGCTCTTAAGAGAAGCCCCGCTTTCTTGTCCTCAACTGCAGGGTGAAATGTTCTTGTCACTCAGACCTGGTTCTGCTGGGCTCACACAGGCAAGACCATTTTGATGACCCGAGACAAACAGGAGAGCATCCAGGATGCTAGAGAAAGGTTATGGTTGTAATTTCTTGCAAAAAGCGAGTGTGCGGATAGACAGAATCACAGAGACACAGACAGAGACACATATACACACACAGACACACACATGGAAATCCTGATCTGATTGGGAAGGCAGCCTTCAGTGAATGACATCATTCCTTGAACATAAATCTTGGTTTGTATGATTTATTTATGTTAAGAAAGCCACATATGAGGCTGAGTTTTCAATAGCTTTGTTTAAGTGATAGTTTTGCCTTTTCAGTGAAAGTTGGAGCAGTGATAAACAGCTCCAGCTGCAAAAATTAAAGGCGGAAGGAAGCCAAGGTGATTATTACAGAGAAATGCTGAGTGGGGAGGGGCATCTGGCCCTTCCATCCTCAAAAATGAAAATTACCCTCTGCCACATCGTGCCATGAACAATTACCTGCTGTTTATTAATTAACCTCTTTTAAAAGTGCCGCATTGCTTCAAGAACTGTTATTCCTCTAATGTGAAAACTGGCTTACTCATGCTCGCTAGAACCATGTGTCCCATGTGGCCCAGGCTTTGTGAACACTTAATGGACACTGGTTTTGTTCCCCTAGTGATACATTTGATAATTAAACATGCCTTACTAGAAGCTCAAATACAGAATATGCTGGTGTGTCAGGACATGACCTCAGTGTGTTAGTCCTATGGTGAGCCCCCCAAAAGCTATTGGCTCAGAAATGAGGCCTCCCCTCGACCCAGACAGCCACACCCCAGCCCTCAAATGGGGTGTAGAGAAGAGGGCTCCTGATTGCCCATGGAGTTCTGGATTTAGGAAGCACAGAGCCCAGCTGGCTGAGTTTGTCCTGTTTCAGGCCAGCCTGGAGCTGTGGGGGGTTGGGGAGGGGACCTGTGAAACCCCTGAGAAGTCCACATTGAGTGCTCAACTGCCCCCCCACGGACCATGAGTCCTTGCACATGGCTTCCACTGCCCTCTCTTTGTCCAGGCAAGGGGCAGATGCTTTCCAGGGCTTCAGCTCTCAGAAGCTCTGAGGACAAACCCTAGGTTCTGTAAGAGGAATTGAAAAAGTAGCAGGAGGGGAAAGAGCTCTTACCTCTGCTGTCCTCCTCCAGGAACTGAAGGAGTTCCTGGGAAGTGTAGCCCTCCCTAGAAGGCTACTGCTAGGGGGTGTTCCCACCCACACACCTAGTGTTGCCAGGGAACAGGAGCTCTGGAGAGTGGAGGAGCTGATGGAGGGTCCCAAAGAAGTGTGATCTGACTGGGTCACAGCTTCCTCTGCCACCCCCACCCCGACCCCAGGACAACAGCTGTATTCTTGCTCTCATCCTCACAGCTCTGCCAGAGAAGGGCAGGGATGCAAGATAGGCTTGGGGGTGTTTAAGGGACTCTTTTCCTGTGGAGACATAAACCTGTGCTTCCCCCTTATAGGACTCCAAACTGACCCTGAATCCCACTGCAGTCTAACTTGGGGAAGCCAAGAGAGCACAGGTGAGGGTTTCTTAGAGTAAGAGTGACTCCCAAAGCAGCTGCACCACCAGAAACGTCCCCATAGCTGTATAGACAGAATCACCCACCCTGCTGGTCCCACAGTCTTTATACTTTAGTCCTCTGAGATCACCTGCAATTAGGGCAGAATTACATACAAAAGGTAGGAGTGGTCAGAATCTCTGAAGATGCAGGTACATGGCCCTCCCGGTCTCACCTGTCCACAAAGCCTGATCCCTGGGGTCTCTTGGAAGTAGCCAAGCTGCTTTAAATGAAAATGGCTTTATGCTGGCATAGAGGACAGATTCTTCAACAGAGGGCAGGACCCAACCCACCCTTCCTCAGTAGACAGCATCTCTCCTGCAGATACCCGATGTATATCTGTTACAGTTATGAAAGTCACCTCTCCCGTGTGTGAGGGGATGCTCAAGATGAAACCCAGCCATTCTCACCCAGGTCCCTAGGCTTCCACACACAGTTACTCCTCATTGAGGTAGCACGGAGGGCTTTGGACTGTGCCTAATGCAGGGGTGTCTGGTTTCTTTCTTAAAGAGCCTCACTACCACGCAACAAACTGGGATCTGACAGTCAGGAGGGATGAAGGCAGGAGGCCAGAGAGGCAAGGTCACGAAGCCCAGTGAAGTTAGTAAGATTCACTGCTGCCTCTGTCCTTCTGGGCTTTTCCACTTGGGGCACAGGTGGAGAGCAGGCACCTGGTCCCTGGAGGACATGGGCCACTGAGTCCATCACCTGTAGTGACTCTGGCAGAACTGGTAATTTTTCCCCCAGCCTCAGGCCATACTGGTCTCTGCCCTTTTCTTGCGGCTCACAAAACACGTCTCCACAACCACTGTTCTGCTGTTATTGCTTTAGTAGAAAGCCACTGGAGGAGGGAGGAGGCAGAGTCGGTTTGGGCATCTCCCCGGCCATCGAAGTCCCCTTTCCTCCTGCTCTCAGTGTCTGGATCAGAGGTCTTGGGGATGGAAGGAAAGACGAGAAGCTGTATCACTTAAGGAGCCCTTTTCCCTTGCTGGCCAGGACTCCCACCTCCCCCTCCCCCCCCCCCCCCCACTGAGGGAGAAGTTCTGTAGTAGTTGAAGTCTGGGCTGGGTTCCTCTCCAGTACCCACCACACAAGCCAGGCCAAAGCAGCCAATGGGAGTTGGTGATGTGTTTGTGTGTTTGTGGGGAGGGCTCCGAGTGAGAGCATCTATCGGTTGTTGCCCCCACAACACTATACACCCTCTTTAGGATTTCGAGTCCTGGATGGAGAGGCCTTGTTAATTTTTCTGGTAACTCTATCCCCGATGAGGACAAGAGAAGAACAAACCTTTTCCTGGGCCAAGAGGAGACACTCTCAACTCCTCCGCCGAAAAGAAAGGAGGAAGCCGAGAGTGCACAGGGATGTGCAGATAGCCCCAGAGTCTTAAGAGAAAAATTCCTCTCTCTCGATAGAGAGCACTACTTCTGTTGGCCTAAAAC
Source organism: Microtus oregoni (assembly GCF_018167655.1). Taxonomy (NCBI): domain Eukaryota; kingdom Metazoa; phylum Chordata; class Mammalia; order Rodentia; family Cricetidae; genus Microtus; species Microtus oregoni. Next base: position 1,462,765 of record NW_024544727.1, on the reverse strand, counting down.
CGTGGCTCAGGAGGGCAGGCTGCGCTGTGCCTCCTCTAGTCTTCAGCCTGGCCTGCAACTAACCATTCTTGCCTGCCAATCACACAAGAACTATGAAGAGAAGTGGTCCCAAGTCACAGAAGGGTAACCTAACCGGAGGAGAAATACCTCGCGGCTCCCACCACCCAGTTGCAGCTGCGGGGTGCAGCGCCATAAAAGTTCAAACACAAAATTTGGTTTCCAAATCGAGTGTTAGCTCTACGGGCCCATCTGCCATTGAGTCAGTAAGTAGTAGGTGACTTTGCAAAACGAAATGTAGTTTCGGATTCAAGATGAGTTGCATAGCCTTCGTTGCTTTGCTCTACCTAGCTCTGGACGTCGCCCGGGCAGGGAAGGCAGGCTGCTACTCCGCAGCGGCTCCAGAGCCTCGGCCGCCAGGCTGGAGAGCCTTGCAGTTTGTTTTCGTTGCTGTCCCGGCTCTCTCTGCTCGCGCTCGCTAGAAGCGGGAGCATCCTAGTGTGGCGGCGCTTGGAAGCCACGCGGGTGCCGCTCAGGCGCGAGGGGCTCAGCTCATTCCTGGGCTCCTGGGCGTTACCTGTAACGAAGTTGCTGCTAGTGAGCACGGGCGGAAGGAAGGGACCTACTAGCTGCACTGCTGCGAAGTTGGGGAAAAGTGCACGCCTCAAGGACACAAGCAGCGCAAACCATAGATCCAGATTCGTTAGTGGATTTTCGAAGGTTTGCGGATCGAGAGAGAAAGCGTGAGAAACCGATTTCGTTTATTGCTCCCGGTGGCCACAGCCCCAACACAGTTGTAAAAGCCCGGGGCTTCTCCGCATTTGATCCTGCACGTGGTGCTCTCCAGGCAGAAGGAGTCCTTGGGGGCTTCCATCGCCTTCTGGAGAGCATTTTCGAAAGATTTAAAAGCTAACTCCCTCCTGGACTCAAACGAAGAGGACAAGGGAACTCAGTCCCGATCTCTCAGTGCTTTACAGCAAAACAAAACAATCCCCCTACCATGTCCTCACCGCCATCGCACTGCCAAGTATGCAGGCAAGTGGCAAATTGTCTCCTATACATCACCCCAGCAGGGACTCAGGAAGCTAAGTCAGACAGAAATTCTGCAAGAGTCTCCAGGCAGCTGCAGCACCCTTGCAAGGATGCTTGCGAAGGCCTCCAGGACATTGCCAATGAAGAAGCGACAAAAGTCACCCTGTGATCCAAAGAAGTCCATTCTGAGCATCTGGGGTTTGTTCAACACAGGCTACAAGGTTATACTCCTGGGAAGTCTTGGTTGAGAGCATCCCACACGGACCAGAGACCCAGTTTGGAACCTAGGAATTGGTATTGGCCCTGGAGGTGCCAAATTTTCATAGAGAAAACCCCTTGGGCAGAAGTTCCGACCACTGTCCTCATGTTCTCAAGGTCATCCAGGTCACATCGAGGTTCTGTGGAGCTAGGAGGACAGATGGGAAAGGGGGGGGGATCTGGAAAGGGCTCCAGGGTAGAGGGCTGTGTTGGGAGTCACTCATTTGGGACCACTTCAGAGGCCTGGGTGGGGACAGTTCCTTAGGTATCTCATACCCATCCCAAACACCAGTCAGAACCAATCTGCAGACAGGCAGGCTCCTTCTTGCCTCAAGCAGGAAGGCGACTTTATTCCTCCCCACTCCCCAACGCCCCTGCCCAATCTCTGCTCTGTTTTTCGATCTATGCATTGGTAACCAACCACCACCTCCAACAAAGACATGGAAACATGAAACACCTCCATGGTGAAGAGACCCTCATCTACGCTGGTTTGGTGGCCCATGTGCTAGTTAGGGGTGAGGACTGGTGGTGGTATTGAGATCCCTCCAGGGGACCTCCAGCTCCCCCCCCCCCCAAGCACATGTGGCAACAGTAAGGAGAGGTGCTTTTATTTTCTTTGCTACGGGACAGGCACCACAACGGGACTGGGACTACACGTGGAGGCAGAGTGTCTGGAACCCGTGGTGGTAGGCACAACTGGCAAGGCTGCACAAGGGGCTGCAGTGAATCTCTGCCCTCCCCCGGGTGTGGTCTAAGAAGGGTAAAGATGCAGTTCTGACCCCAGTATCTCTCCAGAGGCTGGCTTCCTCTAGGAGGCCTGGGACAGGGTGTGGTTAAGCCAAGGGACCTTGTAGACTTGGCAGTAGGTAGGAACTTAGGGACTCAGAGTTCTCTAAGTGACTGAGGACCCTCTTCTGATCCTTCTTCAGTCCCCTGGGATAATTGGCTCCAGTTCTTGGTAGAAATTGGTGGGAGTCTTTTCTTTAGCACACCCCTCCCCCACCAGCAATGAAGTTGGTCCCTGAACTTGGCAGTGATAGCATTTGTCCAGCACAGGGAGCATTTGGCCAACCACACACACTGAGAGCGAAGTGTGCAGCACTTCTCACCACAGAGTCCATGGTCTCCAAATTCCCCGGAGCTTGACTCAGTGATTCTGAAAACATTTAGTAATAATCATCTCCCCAACAGGCCCCCTCCTTGCCCATGCTTGTTTCTCTCAGTGTCGGGCCTCCATTCCTGCTAAAAATTTTCTTAGTGGTACGGAGGTACAGAACCACCTCCAAGGGGACCTGTGTCTGATTTCCCTTGCTTTTCCACTCTCGCCGAGAAATTCCTCCATGTCTGACCTCTCAGCTTTTAAGTGTGGCCACGCGGGGGCAGGGCCTGGCCAGGGCCACTGGCTTTTCAAGACCTGGAGGTACTGAAGAGTAATTGCAGGACCTGGGGTTTTCCTTGGTCAGGAGGGAGTCAGTCTTGGTTCCCAGACTTCCTCCTCGGGCAGGCCATCCCCCAGCTCAGAGCAAGGTGGTCAATGGACTGCTACTGCCCGTTGCTCACACCTTCACTGGAAAGGGTCAGCTGATCTGGTACAAACTGATCAGAATTCTGTGTCCTCCTGAGCAGAGAGGGGGACCAGAAGGAGGGCTCCAGCAAACTCTAGAATATCCTAGAAGAGATCTGGCCTTTCTGCCTGGGGGTAGGTGAGGGTAGCTCTGGCAGCCTCTAAAATTAGAGAAAAAGAAGCCAGGGCTGGGCTAGGGTAGTGGCATTGCAGGGCCCTCTGCTGCAGAGAGCTCTTCAAGTAGCGTCTTTGTATCTTTCCACGGGTTCTCCAGATCGCCTTTGAGGTTACAGGTGAACAAGGGATATCTGGAGTGGCCTTGAGCCCTCTCTGCTGTACACCGCCAGTCAGGTTAAACCCACAGGCTAGAGGCCACTTGGGCTCCTTCTGTCACACCACCCCGTGAGGGTGAGCAGATGCGGGGCCCTCCAAGACGCACCAGAGCTGCCGCACTGCCTTAGCCTGCCATGGAAGTTCCTCACCACGACCTCCAGAGCCTAGCACAGGAGTGGATCTGTGACTAAGCCCAGGTAGAGAGACTGAGAAAGGGAGAAGAGTGAGGTCCTTCCACAACAGGGCCTCCATCTGTGCAGCCAGCTGGGTGCAGGGCTAGGCACCCAGAGCAGTGGGCTCCTCCTAGACAGAGACATTTGCAGGGAAGTGACGCCTCTGGTAGTCGGAAGGCTCGGCACGCTCTGGAGCTTTTCCCTGGGTAGTTTGGGCCCAGCAGCAACCCTCCATTGGGTGAGCAGGTCTATAGGAAGTACTCTCTGGGGACTGCAGTTTTAACGGGGTTCGGCGTGCAGATTTCAGTACTCGAAGGCTGTTTTTACTGCACAACAAAGAGGGGGTGAGGATGGCGAAAAGCCCCACCTGGGAGGCAGAAAGACCCAAATGGCGCCTACCCCTTCTAAGGCTCAGGTGACACCGTGACAGATCTAAATCTTGTTGCCTGGAGGGACCTTGGTATTCGGGAAGAGCGCCCAGGGCAGTGACCCAGCCCCAGCAGCGCCTCCGTTTGTTTCCAATTCAAACTCAAATTGTAGCTGTACTCTCAGGAGGAATTTACACTCACCCCATTAGGCCTCTCAGTTGGGGCCACCCTGCTCTTGCCCTGCCAGGCCCCTCGCCGGCCTGAACTCCGAGCCTGAAGTCTGCAGGAACAGAAGCGCCAGATCTTTTCCAACCCGCACTCCTCCACCTGTGCCTCGGATCTCCAGCCCAAGACGTACCTGGGCCGGGAGAAGCCGGAGGGAAGTGTCGGGAAAGGACCCCGGCTCCCGAAAGTGGCCTAGCTCTGGCGCTTCCGCACTCGGTACTCACCTGGGGGCCGCGGTAGCAGCCCAACGGGGCGCGGAGACCAGAGCGCAGCGCACGGGCCCACCCCGGAGGCGCAGAGGTGCGGGACGCCCCGAGACGCCAGGGACAAGACGCCTGGCTTTGGCACGGCCGCCCCCCCGACGCGGGGAGCGTTGCCCTCAGCCGCCGCGCCCGACCGAGGACCGACGGGTCCAGCGCCGCTCGGCGTCCCGGGCGGTGGCAGAGCGCGGAGCTGGCGGCGCCTCGGCTGTTTGTTTTTGAGCCGCGGAGCCCGAAGCTGCAGCCACTGGGTGGGGGCGAGGGGGAGGGGCGGGGGCGGGAGGCCCGCGGGGGGCGGCGGCCGGCGGGGGCTTCGGAGGAGCCGGGTTCTGGCGCGTTGGCCCCGACACCCCCTCCGCGAGCGCAGGGTGCGGGCAGGGACCGAGGGGAGTTCGGGAGGAGAGCGCAGTGGGGCGACGGCGAACGAAAGCTTTTTAATTAGTAATAAAATGCAATAAAACGCAGCAAAACCAGCCCGAACCCGCGTCCGAACTATCAGCGCGTTTATGGGGAAATCCGAGGAAGTCGCACAGAAAACCGCAACGGCCAGTCTCCTTCTCGGCCCGGCTTGGGGCAGGAGCTGCAGCGCTGTGCGGGGCAGGGCGGGGGGGGACAGTCACCTCGCCTCCAGGGCTACCTGGGTCCTTTTAAAGTGTCCAGGGTGCGGGCCCCGGGCGGGAGCGACGAGCACGGAATGTTTTCTTAAAGGGCCAGTTCCGAGCTGTACTGAAAAGGGGGGGGGGGAGGGGGGAGAGAGAGAGAAGTGAGGTGAAGACCGAGAAGGCATCGGAGAGCCCCCCAATCCCGCGCCGAGGCGGCGGCGGCGGCGGCGCGACGAAGAGGATGATGAACACATTGCAAAGTTTTTTTGGCCCCGGCGAGGGGTGTCAGATTGAGTGCTCTGTGCGCATGTGCGAAGGTGTCCAAACTGACAATGCTAGGGAGATGAAGATAGTGTGTAGCTGCTTCTGGGCTCAAGGAGGAGGAGAGAGATTCCGCGAGCCGACACCATGCGATCCAAGGCGAGGGCGAGGAAGCTAGCCAAAAGTAAGTCTCCCGCGCTCGACCGCGCCGCGTCGCCGGGCCCGGGCCGCGGGACCGGGGTACCCGGGCCAGGGGTGCGCGTCGGGGCGCGGTCAGCGCGCCTGCGGCTCGGGCCCCCGGTCGACCGCGCGGCCCGGGGGCTGCTCCTCCTCCCGTGCTCCGGGGCGTCCGGGCTCGGCGCGGAGGCTCGGGGCGCCCGGGCCGCGCGCTCCCCGAAGGCGCCGGCCCCCTCCCCGCCGAACCCCCTCCCCCCCACAGTGTCAGGCGCTCGGGCCCGGGAACCCGAGGCGCGCGGTGGGGGCCGGGGAGGGGGGCGGAGGGGGAGGGCCAGGGGTGGAGGGGAGAGAAAAGCGAAAGTTAGCGAAAAGTTGACGAAAGGGGAGAGTAACTTTTCCTCTCGCTCGCTCTCTCCCTCTCTCTCTCCGAGTGGCTCTCAGTCCTGGTCAAATCATATTCCGGGCTTTTGAAATAGTGGGCGCTAGAGCACCGCCTTTGGCGTCCGCCAGCCGGGCTCAGAGGAGGGAGACCCCGAGCCGGGGAGGGGGCGGAGGAGGGGGCGCGGGCCGGCGCCCACCCGGCTCCCCGGGAGCAAAGGCAGGGTTGGCGCAGGCAGGACGGCCGCAGCCACTGGGGAAGCAACATGGAGACTTTTTCCTGCGCTCGGAACTGTAGTCCTGAAGTTTATTCCCAAGTGGTGCCCCGCGTGGTGGCCGGCGCTCCTCTGTGACTCCAGCAGTTCGCTCGGATCGCCCGGTGCCGGTGCCTCCGGTAGCAGGGTCCCACCCGCCGCTTTGCGACCCGCCGCCCTTCCTCACTTGACCTCGCTCCGACCCTCCCGCACACGGTCTTCCTGGCACCCGTGAGGCCCAAAGGGACGAACTGCCCCGGCGAGACTGCCAGGGCCCGGGTCTTACTTTCTCTTTCGCTCCGCCTTGGGCCGAGCCTGGAGCTCTGAGCACAGTCAGCCGCGGGCCGGTCCCCACCGCAGCCCGCGAACTCTTCTCTGTCCGCACCACCGCCACTGCGTATCGGAGCAGCCCGCGCGCCCTCCTAGCCCGGTGCAGGCGTCATCCGCTACGAGTCGGGCCGGGGGGCTTCGACCCTTGCAGCTAGCAGGTGGGGACCGGCTGCACCGCGACCTGGGAAGCGCGGCTTCAACAGACCGGGCCATGGCCCGGCTACAGCGAAGCGGTGAGCGCTGTGCGCAGAGGATGCGAGTCGATCATCCCTGCCGCCCCCTCCTCTACTGCGGGCCCGCGAAAGGGGCTCCCGGCACGCTGGCTCGAGGTCCCTGCCTGATCACCAGGCCGTTCGGTCTGCCCCTCCAGGGCTGGATCTTGCCTGGCTCGGCCTCGCGGCTTCCAGAGCCGAACTCTCAAAGCATGAGCCCAACGGTTGTGGGATTTGCGAGGGTTTTCCAAAGCCAGGCGTTTTCAGATCGGGACCCTGCCGAACTTGGCCCCACGGCGGCCCCGGCTGCCTTGGGCCGCGTGCCCACCCTACAGGGAAAAGCAGCTTCCAACCTCTGCCAAGCTTCCCTGAGCTCTGCGGTTCGTGGCCCCTTGGTTAGGAGCCCCATTTCCCGCCGAGCTCCCTGGCCAGTTGCCCTTGACCTCGGCCTCCTGCGCCACCCATGACCTCTGACCCCTCTTGGTGCGAACAGAGCCAGTAGTTTCCTAGCGGGTACGAATGAGCTGTGTGCGTACTGCGTGACTATCCACGACGTATGGAGCGGGTGTGCTGTGTACTGTTAGAATCTGATGTGCACCGTGAGCCTTTCGGAGTCTCAACCCCAGGCTGCAGGCAGAGGTGGTCAGGCTCTCGAAGAGGAAGGACCCAGAGCTGGAAGCAGAAGAGTAAAGCTACTGAGGTCCTCTTGTCGCCGCCTTCGCTGCAAGCGAGAGACTGGCTCAGCGCACCCTACGCGGCCCCGGAAACTTCCCAGAGGTCCACAGCGGGTTGGCGCCTTGCTGGGCCTCAGCTCTCTGCCTGCTCCACCTCCAGGTGGGGAAGGTTACCTGGCCCAGACCTTACATAGGATCGGAACGGGCTCCAGGCCTGGATCGTGAGGCCTTCCCTAGAGACGGAGAACCGGAGGACACAACCGGTGGGGAGTGCACTGTTCAATCTGTTTGCCGGGCGTCCTTAGAAACTGCCCCCAGACGCTTACCCAGAGTTCCGGCTTGGGTGTCACTGCGACACCCAGTTTCTGGCTCTGTGACTTTATTACTGCTACCACCAAAGCCCTCAGTAAGAAGGTGGTTGAGGCAGCTCAGGATGGAAGACAGCTCAGGGCCTACTGAGGACTTTAGAATTTCATTAGGCAACATTTTAAGCAGATGTGTGGCCGGCTCCTGGGACACCTGACTCCATTACCTGAAGCAAGGAGGGCAAGCAGGCACTCTGCAGTCAGCCTAGCTGCTTCTTAGGCTGGCCAGCGGGGCCAGGGGGTAGGGGCAGGAGCAAGGTCATGGTTATTCAGGGTGTTGCACTATCCTTGCGCTTGGGCCCTTGAGCTGTAACTGAGCCTGTACTGATAGCTGGGCCGGTGGTGGTGACCTCAGGACACAGGGCTTGGGGAGCCTGTCCCGGGGTGTGCATCTTGAGGTGTAATTTCGTTTGTATTTCTTGGTGCTACTTCTCCAGACCTCTTGTCTGCATGGCTTGCTCATGCTGGGCCTTTTAGGTGACCCACTTGAAAGAAATGCAGGGGCCCAGAGTAGAGACTTAGGTGGAGCTTTCTAAGGATAGAGGTGTCTGAGGCACCCTACCCTGGGGAGAGTGAAGACAGTTCAGGGCAGGGGTCCCCTTACTCAACTTGGGCCCGTTTTTTTTGGCCAGTAAGGTTGTCCCGGCCCTACATTTAAAAACGAAATTCTTAGCAGTAATTTATTTTTGCGACTGCTGTGATCCAGGTGGGCAGGAGGGGGCTTGGTTGGTGGTGGTGCCCTCCTGACCTTCAGTAACTACAGAACATGACTGGCACCGCATAGCGATAGCTGGGAAGTCCACCAGAGCCACATGTAGAGACACAGGACGACATGTTCCACCCTGCTAGGTGTGGGACTTTGAGTGCATTGGGTGCTGAATTGGTAATTCAGTGTAATATGTGAAGTAGGTTGGGTTGAAGGATTCAAGGCCCAGCCTAAGGCCTGTGCCCTTCCCTTTTGAGACAGATGGGGGGGGGGGGCTAGGCTGTCTGGTCCTTGCCCTTCTACCCTCTCCAGGGAAATGAGAGCCCAGGGAATAGTTGTTTCTCCGTGACTGACTGACAAGTGGCAGGAACCTCTAGGTGGGAATTGATTGTCTTGCCCGCTTTAGGCGAAAGGTGGAGCCTGCTTGGTGGAGGGGCAGCTGGGGTGCAGGGCTGTGGGCCAGCACCCTGAGGCTCTGTGCTGTGTGCCACAGGCCTTGCTTCTGCCACCACTGGTTGATTTTTAGAGGGGTTCATCGGAGGCCTGGTATGTAGCATAGGTCTTGCCAAAGCCAGTTTGTCAAGCAAGTGCTGTATAGGTCTCCCCTCAGGCTGTATGCCCCAGGGTCTTTAACTTCTACTGCCTGCTTCTCCAGCAGTCTGGAGGTCTGGGGAGAACAGGTGCAGATTAGATCTAGCCCTTCCCAGTCCTGAGTTTCTACCACTCCCAAACCCTACCTGGGCAGTGCTAGGGACAGAGAACTAAGTTCTCATTCTCTGTGCAGAGGCTAGGTAAGGGTGGCAGTGAGCCCCCGCCCCTGAGGCGCTGCCTCAGCTGTGACTGCTTACAGAGCTTCGGTGGGGGCATGATTAGCCCTCTGTTTTATTCAATTAGGAGGCAATTAGAGATCCTTGGGGGAGGGGGCTGGTACTGGTAATTAAGGTTATGTATAATTAGAGTTACAACAAAATTATCCGGGATTAAAAAATCTTTTGAGTAATTTCGTTAAAAAATTTCAAAATAGCATTAAATACGATTTATCAGGTTTTGAATCGAAACCTGAAGCTCATGGAGAAGGCTCTGGGGGACCGATGTTAGCGATGTTAGCACTTTCCCTCAGGGAAGAACTTCCCTGAGGTGAAGGGAGTCTCTGGGCTTCAGCGTTGCTCTGGGGTTGGGAGTGCAGACATTCCAGCAGCCACTCTGATTGCCAGATCTGGGCATCTGCTGGGGGAAACTCTTCTTCAGGTGTCTCCCAGAGCCGACTGTGGAGCCAGCAGTGGGTATCTGAACTGCACCAACTTAACACCTCTCACCTAGAGACCATGGCAACAGTGCCTTTCTACTTGGGGGCCACCTTCTGGCTTCCCGGGTATTCCTGCCTGAATTTCCAGACCCTTCCACCTGTCCCCAAAATCTCCAGGGCAAGATCTCTGTCTGTAGCGGTCCCTGGTCCCTGGACTCTCCCTTGGCTAACCTGCGCTCTAGAATTCGTACAGGTGTGCCCGCCCACCCCAGGTTTGAACTGGGGTGGGGGGTGAGAGATCTGGGAAAACAAGGTGGCCCGGATAGCCTGCATTGTGACTTGCTCTGCTGCTATTCTGTGTGGCACCAGCCTGGAAACAGACCCTCAGGGTGCCTGTGAGTGCCCTTCTGCCCTCCTGGGTAGGTGTTTGGAGCAGTGGGACACCTCCTCCAGAGGTAAGAGATCTAGAATAGGTGCTATGTGTCCATCAAGACTGTTGCCCATCACGTTCAAGACCTTCAGGGTTTCTCAGTGTGGTACTGCAGACTAGAATTCATTCCATAGTGGGTTTTTTTAAACTATGTTGTTGTTGTTGTTGTTGTTGTTTTTTTAACATGTCAGGGTTAAAGCATTTCAAGACCAATGCTTACTGTGGTCTGTTCTTAAAGTTGATTCCATGCATTGTAACCTGTGAATATAAGCATCAGATTCATTCCCCACTTCCCTGCAGATTGAAATCCCGTTTGCTCAGACATGGACTCCCCCTACCCTCACACCCAGGGAATGACTCTATGGCTTGTCCTAACCTGGCTGTGGGGATTCTCTCCAAGGGCAGACTCCAGCTAGCCAGTATTGGACCAAGGATAGTCTTACCTACACCCTCATGGAGGTGTGGGAATGCCTGCTCACCCCACCCCCAGTCTATAGGGGGAAAAATCCACCTGTCTTCCTCAGGTAGTTAGGGAGATGTGGTACCCCATACTGAGGAGACCTTAGCTGCAGGACTAGTGCAGGGTCTCCTATACTGGCTGTTGTTCCTCAAGGCTGGGACCTCATGGCCAGAGCCACTTTGACCATTCTGGGCTCAGAGTGCCCTCCACTCTAGTGGTCCTGAAGCCTGTTCTGACCACTCCCTATTCTCAGATCTTCTTCTCCCTGGAGGTGCCTCTGCCTCTTGTGAGGAAGAGGAACAAATGCCGTGAGCAAGTTGAAGATAGGAGTGCCGGCCACTTGAGATACATATTTGTTTAATAGTTAACATTTTGTGTAAAAAGGGGGGGGGGGAGGCAGATTCTGGTGAAGGGTTTGCTTTTTTTTTATATCCACTATAACTATTTCTGTCCATGAAAATTGGCTTAATTATATCAATGGAATGTTTCTTTTTCAATTCTGTATGCAATTAGTCCATCTTGCCGGCTGCAATTTATTTTAATAAAAAAATAAACCAGTGGTGTGTTCAGTTCCTCGTCCCCTGGGGACAAATGCGATTGGTGTGTTTAATTTCATTAAGTACAATGTGGCCTACTGGAAAAAATGTCTAAAATCAGCTTTATGCAGCTTAAACACTGGCATTTGAAACAAATCATTATTGCATTAGCTGTCATACTGGTAATTCTAGAATCTAAGAAAAAAATATAGTATGGCTGTTTTTATAACCCTTTGCGAATGCACTGTTAAAATAATTTATAATCATTTTAAAACATGGCTGGTCCTAGTGAATATTTCATCTCCTCTAAATATGGTTCTGTGTTCTCCTGTGCACATTCACACATTCCCGACCCCAAGGGCTCGTCCCTCAAAACTGAAGTAGTAAAGCCTGTGTTTAAACAAACCGGATGGAGACAGGATCTCTTTCTCATTCTGGCCTGAGCCCCACACTGGAGAGTATGGGCTGTGGACACACAGTTGCAGGAAACCCACTGCGGCCAGAGGGTGCTCCATGGGGCGGTTAGTTCTTCCAGCCTCTGACTCAGGTGGGAAGGAAGGTCGATACATGTCTGTGCTCAGGCCTTTATAGGCACGAGAGCGAAACGGCCCATACCCTGGTTTCTGAGCTCAGCAAGCAGGGATGCTCTGTTCACACAGAGACCAAGGGAAGCGCAGTCCTCAAATACTGGCTTTCTGCACCCAATGTGGGGGTGCAGCCGAATAAACTGGGGTGAGGGGGCGATGCATCAGAAAATGGGGCTTGCTCTGGGTCAGTGCTCTGTGGAGCATTACGTGTGCCTGTGTTTCTTCATGTATGTGTGTCAGATCTCCATCACCTGTGAGAGAGTCCTGGACTAGTCTGGTGAGAGGAGCTGGTGAGTGACATCGACTCTTTATTCCTACCAGAATGAGGTGAAGCAGAACCAGAGGGTCTTGAAGGGAGTGAGCAGCGGGTGATGAGGGAGGGAGGGCTCTTTGGGTTCTTGCTTCTTTCCGCTTCTGAGTTATGCTCCCAGGTGGTCTGAGACAGTGGTAGAGGCCCCTTCAGTGGCTGCTTTCTTGCCAGTATATAGCAGGGGCTCAAAGGATGCATGTGTGTGTGTGTGTGTGTGTGCGTGTGCGCGTGTGTGTGTATGTGTGTGAGACAGAGAGAGAGAGAGAGAGAGAGAGAGAGAGAGAGAGAGAGAGATATGGAGCCTGGCTGTCTCTTGTGGCCTTGGAGTCAGTCCCTACCCAGACAGAGGCAGGAGAGCTGGGACCCCTGGGGTGGTGGGCCTGTGTCCCTTTCTCTCATAGGCGTTGCTGTGAGACATTGTCAGGAAGAAAAAGCAGGAGGTGACTGAGGAGGACATTGGGGAGCAGGGCTGCTGGGGTGTGAGGTCTCCCAGGCCTCAAGGATTTCATAGGTAATTCTCCTTGGGTCTACTTGATGATGTTTTGTTTCTTTTCCTTGGCCTCCTGATTTACCTAGACAGAATCAGGCAGACTTCATATTTTTCCCCTTCAGATATAGAATACAGTCTATATGAATTTCAATATTGGCTGATGGTAGAGCATTTGGCAGAGAGATATAGCCATCTCTAGGTCTCTTGGTGGAGCAGGCACAGAGTGTCTGGGCTATGTCTGGTGTTGGCCTCCCCAGGTCCCTGGCTCTGGGAGCAATCCCCACCGAAGTGACCTCCATAGGCCTGCAATTTGCTTTCCAGCCGGTCCACTGTCGAGTTGAGAAATAAGTGGCTTTGTCTACTTTCCTACTTTAGAAAGAATAACAAAGCCGGATGCTTAGTGCCAATATCTCAGCCTGGCCCAAGAGCCCTGGAGGCTACCCATGAGGCTTCATGGGGGCCTCGCCTGGCCTCCCACTCTCCCCCTCCCTCTGCATTGCACAGGCTTAGGGGAACATGCTGGTGACTCCCTTCCCTTCTTTCCCGTGCTGTGTGAACTGTCTGCCCTTCTGTGATCCCCGAGCTCCCTTGCAGCTGGGATTTGCCAGATAAGAGGTGAGAATGCCTCAGAGAATAAAAGTCAGTTTTAACTTGGGTGAAGCTTGGCAGCATCTGGATGTGTCTGACTCTGCCCCAAGTGTTTTAACTCCTTGCCTCCACCCCGGGAGGGCTGCCTCGAAGGATCCAGAAAGGTCCAGTATATTGTTTGGCTGATTCTTCAGCATAGGAGGTTGTGGCCATCAGAATCGTACTCACGTCTGACAGGGAATAGGAATGACAGCCCCCCCCCCCCCAATTTTCTGTTTGGAAATGGCTTGATTGTTCTTCAGCTTCCTCCCCTGGAAGGCACTGAGGCCAGGCCGAGTGCAGACCAACCCTGTTCGCTCAGACTTGATCACGAAGTCATGAGCACTGTGGGCCTCACTCTACTCCAGCAGGGTCCTGTTTTGATCCCTACCATTTAGCCGTGTCCTGAAGTAAAACATAACACAGATTGTACACCATTTCTTTCTCTTTCCAGCCCAGAGGCACAGGTGTCTGGGCCTGTTGTGGACCTGTGCGTGCAGAGGGACTCACTGCATTAGAAGTTGGGGGCCTCTTCACCCCTCTCCCCCACCCCACTGCCTTTCCATCTCAACCAGGCAAGCTTTTCCAGCACACATCTGCCTTTGGGGCTGAAACAGCTGTTCGCATCTGCCGGTTCTTTCCTTATCAGAGGCCTCGCCAGGTCCTGCCGGGTGGGACTCTTTACTTTGCTTCAGCAGCTCCATCACACTGAAGTCCTGCTTACCTTTCTTAGAAGCCTAGCACTGAATCTATGTGCGCTGGGCTCTGAGCTTGGTTCACCAGGGGCTAGAGAACCTTCCCCGCAGAATGGAGACTCGGGAGCTCACTCAGAGAAGACACTGCCTTTAGCTATGAGTACTCTGCACCAGGTACTGCCTCTGGGTCTGTGCCTCTATGTCCAGTCTGCGCAGGTGGGCAGAAGGCCTGAGCCAGACCAAAAGCTTCTTCACCTTATCTGTCTTATCGACCCTGACCAGCGTGGGCTGGTGGAAGATGTCTGGGCCCCACCTCTACTTCACCCTGGGAGAGCCGAATTGAGAGAGAAAGGGAAGGAGGTTTGCTGGAGTGCCTCGCTGCTTCTCCAGCCCCTGGGCAGGCAGGGCCTCAGCATCTCAGCAGAGAGCAGGACTGGGTCAGTGTGAAGAATGGGTCCCCAAAGCAACTGGGACTCTTTCCTGCGATGCAGTTTTAATCCCGTGTCTATATTCACAAGCTGACAGTCGATATTACACCAAAATACAGATTTACATAATAGATTCCAGTTGCTCCTTGCAGCCAGGTCTCCGAGGGAAAGGGGCACGAATTGAAAAGGCTCAGACATTTATATCTGCCCAACGGGCGGCCACAGCCTCCTCAGAGAGGCCCAGGCACATCAGTCCATAAAACATTTAAACAAAGACTGAAAATTACGCTCACCGGAGGAGCCCGAGTGGTGACCACAGAGAGACCACGCAGTCCCGGGGCAAAGAGGAAAAACGACAGAACTGCCTCCGAAAGCCTGGACATTAATCTCCGGCACCCCCATTGCCTCCTCCTTCTCCATTGAAACCCCACACGGAGGAAGAGCCTCTGGGCCCAGAATTGACGTCTTTGGCATATGCCGGCTTGATGGCATTCCAGGCCACTTTAGGAAGGGGCTGTAGGACAGCCCTTTAGCACACTGGCCGCTCTGCCAGGTCAGCTCCAGGGTCAGCACATGGGGTTTCTGAGTTGTCAGCACGCAGGCAGTCAGCACGCTTCCTACAGGTCCTGGGTCCCTTGCAGACACCGGAGAATGCCTACGGACTCGAATAGGATAGAATGGCTTCAGGTGGAAGCAGCCAGCAGAGATAGGGCCTGGCTGTTGTAGGGGGGGGATGCAGTGGAGGGGGTATGCCACCATCCTCTTTGCTACCTGCATATCTGAGTCAGTGGCTCCCTGGGAAATTTCTGGTCTTTCTTCCAGGTCTCTCTCTCAGGCTCTTATTCCTGGAAGAGCTGACACATTCCTGAAGTACCAGAGTGCGCTGTTGGCCAGAGTCAACAGCGCTGGGAAAGAAGGTAGCTCCTAAGGTGGCTCCTTCGTCTGGCAGACGCGATGAGACTGTCTCCATACAGCACGTAGTCACGTCAGGTGTGTGCATGTGTGCTGTACGTCTGCCCACACACGTGCACCGTGTGCCAGGGGAGATCTGTTGTCTGGATGAGATGTAAGCCATCGTTCTATTTCTCAGAGATATCACTTGCTCTCCTGCCCACTTAGTTTTGGGGGACGCTGTGCCCTTAGGTCTGCAAGGTATGGGGACAGTTGTCAGCAGCTGGTGCCAGGTCTGCCCCCAGAACTGCTTGGCAGCTGATTGTTGTGGGAAAGGAAGCGAGGCCACGGCGGTCTGCGAGTGAGCTCTCTCCGGCATGTCTGCGGCCCCGAGGTGAAACAAAGAGGAGATGGGGTTGTTTAGACAGTCTTAGGACCCTGGTGCTCACGTTGAGAAAAATTACAGAATTACGCTGCCGGTGTCAGGTTGCGAGATAATGACGTGTCTCTGTGTGAAAATATTAAATTGCAATAACATGCCGTGTGAGTACCCCTTTGAATGGGGGATTCAGTTCCCAGCTCAGTCTGAACATAAGCTAGTGACTGACAGAATACAAATGGTGTCACAAGGCCCGGGGAGGGGGGAATTTACAGCTGGCTCTGGTCTTCTGGATCGGCCTTTCTATCTCGGCCCACCTCCACACTCCTTCTTTTAATGAAACAACTTCATGATGCGGCTAATTACTTATTCATCATGTTAGCGGGAGGAAATGCTATCAGAGATAGATCAATTTTTTTCCCCCTGGAAGTGATTTGACTTAAGACATCATGGCTGCTTCGCTATGCTGGGCAGCATCCTCAAACTGCCCAAACTTCGTTATCTCATTAAGGCTGCCACCCCGTCCATTTTGTGAAAATCCTGAGGGTCCGCTCCCACGCCTGCAGCCTGCACACAGACTGGTGTCAGCATGGGCGTTGTTCTCTCTCTAGCGGGGCTGATTTAGTTTGGATTCCATGCAGAGGTAGGACCCTGGATGGCACCTTCCAGGCAGGCAGCCACAAGGAGTCAGCGTGACAGGTGAAAGACTTCTAATGTCTCCGTGGAACCTGTGGGAGCCAGGCATCTTCAGTGAAAGCCTGCATTGATCCCTAACGCCTGAGGCCTTCCAAGGAGCGTGTGTTCGCGAGCACGCCGTGGAGGGGCAGTTTGGTGGCTGCACATTTGGCTGAGTGCCCTTAAGACGAAAGTTCTATAAACCGTGGAAAGTGCTCAGAAGCCTGGGCAGATAGCCCCGGGAGACACTCTCCAGTTTCAGCACTGGGAATCAGAATTGCAAAGCAGAGGCCCTGAGTTTTAACTTTCCCTCCATCCAAGGTGTTAATCTTACCTTCCCAAAGGTGAGGTAAAGCCCCTGAAAGCGGCAGCCTGGAATTGAATCTCATCTGCTAATGATGGTGCCAATGACCTCAAGTTCAAGCAAACTCCCCCACCCCCAGCTGCACCTGGTTCCTGGCATTGGCAGCCTCCGTAGGGAACCCTTCTTCTCTCTTGTCCCAGCTCTCTTGTTGCCTAGGGTTTTAGGTTGCCTCCATCCTGACAGACTACCCTCGTTCAAAGGGGAATAGGAGCTGGTGACCATAGGTGGGGGGTGGTGGTAAGGAAGTGAGGAGCCCGGGCCCTCCCTGAGTTCCCCTCCCTGGCTCACAAGACAGAGTATGGCAATATGAAGGGAAGAAGGATGCAGCCCCTAGTCTGCCCCCACCAGGACCTGGGTAGATGTGTAGTCTCACCCCTGCTGCCCCTAGTGGGAGTGAGGAGTGGGGAGGAGGGGTATGTAGTAGTCTCTTACCTGTGGAAGGAGAAGTGGCCAGGTACAATCCCATCAAAGCTACTGTGGCCCTGGTAGAACAACCGGCTCTCCGATACCCTGATCATGTGTTGGTCACCAGGGAGTGGTCATAGCCTGGCCTGGGTACAGGGAAGGACCATACAAAACTGAGTCAGCCAGGTTAGCTGGTCTCTTTCTTAAGGCCTCTGGTCCTCTACTGAATACATAAAAGGAAAACTTAACACCAAGGACTACGGTCTCCTGTCTGACCAGAGGGCTCCAGGGCCAGCAAGACCTGGGAAAGAAGCCAAGCTCTGGAACATGCTAGGGGTGGGGAAGACCCCTATGAGTGTCACTCCTGATTTACAGGCCATCTGCCATTTTGGTGACATCTCTGAGTTGAGTCAACCATCTTAAGCCTTACACATAGCCCCTGGGTTTTACTTTCTGAACTCAACACAGTGTTCTACCACCTTGGTTGATGTTGGTCAAAATAGTAAGAACTAAATGGCCAGGCAACAGGTTGGCCCTTGGGCCTTGGCACCTCCCAAAGCCATATGTTCTGTTATCTGTGACATTTGGGATCTAATGGATGCCCCTGTAGGAATGGGCTAGCCTGACCTATGTCAGAGGGACAGTGGTTCACCCTCTCAATTTGGACATGCCCTTAGGATAGGAACACTGCTCACCTACCTGGAACTTAGGGTGACGGACTCTCAACTATGGCTTTTAGGGAAGCTCAGGGTGAGGCTGGGTTTAATTGCTAGAGATGGAGCCCCAAGAATTCATCTCTCATCTTAATAAGTGCTGAGTGGGGGGTATTAGCCATATCCCCGGGCTCTCAGCCCTGAAAGTCAGTATCTGAGTATTCTACCTCAGGCCCCTTCCTGGCTGAGCGAGAGGCAGCAAGTCAATGCCAGTTTCTCCTTCCCTGGGGCCTCGAGCTGGACCTCCAGACAAGACACAGCCAAAGCCCATTTTCCTTTCTGTTTCCTCCAAATGGGAAGCACATGAAGGCATAGACTTACCTCCTCGACCTCAGTGCCTGGCGGTGCTGGCAGAGCAGAACAAGGATGTGTGTGACTGAGGGTGCCCCAGGGCTCTTTGGAAGCGAAGTTCCCACCCTCATCTTTCCTCTTTCCTGGGGCTGATGTTTATCTCTGCCTGGGGCCTGACATATCTGAATACTACAGAGGAAACATGGAAGAGGCCTCCTTAAGAGTAGCACAGAGCCCAGCCAGGCCCTGCTGTGGTAATGACCACAGCACTTGAATAATCCTTGTCCTTAGGGGCTAGGTTGTCATTGTTAGCAGCTACGTTGTCTTTCCAAAATGTTCTTTGACTAAGGGAAGGTGTGTGTGTTTGTCTGTCTGTGTGTGTGTGTGTGTGTGTGTGTGTGTGTCTGTGTGTGGTGTGATCAGAACTGGGGAGCCTCCCTGGATTTCATTTCCATGTGAACACACTTGTACAAAATAACTCAGTAAGTAGAATTCAAGTGACCAACACTCACTGACCGAGTCTCCTGGACACAACCCCGTGAAGGATGCCCCACTGTCCAATGGCTGGTAGTTAGAAATCCAGTCCTGTGCCTATGTTAGTTCTGGTCTGGGATGGAAGGGATCCTGGGAAGGCCAGGCTGTGGACAGTTGGCATAAGCACCTGATGGACTGTCTAGACATTCCAGACAAGGCTCTTCATACTTCCACAGAAGGCCACAGGTACCTTTTGCTGAGGTATACCAGGGCTGTGGTCACCTGAAAAAGGAAACAACCAAAAAACTGGACTTTGTGCCAGGACATAGTGCCACTGCAAGGGAAGGGAGATGGCATTTAGCATCCCAACAAAGAGGGGCAGGGTCCAAGGCTCTAGGCCTGAGTTCCCCCTTCGGGGGTCACTTGTCATCAGGGTTCCCAGAGTTCGGGAGGGATGTTTATCTGAGCAACACGGTTTTGCTGCCTTTGCCCCCTCAACAGTCTCACTCCTGAGACTTCATGTTTCAGCCTTACTTAGGAATCGGCTTGGCAGTCAGTTTAGTGTGCACTTGGGCACGTGTGAATGCTTGTGCATGTATGCCAGCACATGCATACACTACCGAGCACACACACAAAGCGCATTAATGACATAGGCTTATAGAGATGTAACGGCGTAAACCAGACACAGGGAGACCATTTTGTCAGGTGTACAGGAGCCTCGTTCAGGGAAGTCAGCTATTCCTGTGTTTCCTCACCCCTGGACTGTGGACAGAGCAAGAGGAGGGTGCAATATGGGAAAGCTGATTGTGAGCTTCCTAAGGGAGAAGGTGTTGGTATCTGTTGAGATATGATATAGGCCTTTCCCTCCTCCTGCCTCCTCTTATTACTGGGACTGTGGTCTTGGGGGGCTCTGGTTTGTCAAGGGGGGGTATCCTCCTCAATCACAGCCCCCTAGATCTTGTGTCAGACAGACCAGAGCAGGGCACGGGGGTTGCCTCTGACCCTTTCAAAGGGATATTCGATCTGAACCCTGGGGCCCAGTAAGAAGATTCCAGCAAACCCAAAAGCTCCCGACTGGAGAAAGCACTTTCCAGTGTCCAGACTCTGGCACGAGGCCCTTTGTGGGATTATCTGCCCCCCTGGGAGGCACGGAATGCCAGGGTGAGGGGCCATGGCAATGGGGAGCCGTGCAGGTTGCCGATAAAACGGGCTGCTTTCTGTGACTGCTCTGTCTCTGAAACCCGAGGTGCAGCCCCAGAACGGAGGCCACTGTCCAGGGACATTTGAGCCTGGGAGGTACCCTCCATTCTGTGCTTGCTCTTGAGAATTTGATTTGAAGCCACATCTGCTTCTACCCAGGGCTCTTGTCACCTGAAAAAAAAATCCCAAAAGCCCAATGTGGATAGAAAGACATCCAGAGGGAGCTGGGGACTTCGCTTGACAACTGCCCAGGCATCTCTTGGAGCATTTAGGCTGGGCTTGGTGGACACTGTGGCCAGGGTGGACCTACTCTTACACGGGGGTTGGGAAGCCTAAGGGTCCTGCAGAGTCTCCAGGCCCCATTTTCCTGCCTGTTCTTTGTCCATATTTGTTAGTGGTAGCTTAAGGTCGTATCTAACCCCCCTAGGCTGAAGCTCAGGACCCAGCTAATCTTCTAGAATGCCTTTGTCCAGACTCTATCTGGACATGCCTGTGTACTGAAGCCTCAGGAAGAGAGGTGTTGCTGAGGTCACCCATAACTTGCTCAGAAGCTGAGAGGTGCTTGGGGCCTGGTAAAGCTACAGTCGTGGGGACCAAGCCTCTGTGGAGTGAAGTCATCCTGCAGCCAAGAAGGTAGCTTTATCTTACTGCCAGCACAGACGGGGAATACCACAGAGGTGTGGCGTTCACGCTCACAGAATAGCTACAGACCACAGTGGAGTGACCCTACCCCACCCCGAGATGTCCACCGGACTGTGGAGCATCTGATCCAAGAGTCTAGCCGACAGTGTGTAGCATAGGCTTGGGCTCAGGCAGACTGGCTATGCGCCCCAGGTCACAAGCCCCAGGATCTCCATCTTCCCAAAGAATGACGTGCCTTGTGAGCATGCCTCAAGGCAGTCCCGTTCAGCTCCCTGCTCAAGAGCTCGCTCTCCTGGAGGCCAGGATGGAGGATTCATTAGATGTTCTCAAATTGTCTGGGTTGACTTTTAGGGTACCAGAGTTGGCAGGTGGCAGCTCTTTGGTTAGATTCCTTCCCCCAAGGGTTACTGGAGCCTTGCCTGCCCAGTGCTGCCTCGGGCGTGACAGGGTTTCTGGTGGTGCTGTGTACTTCACGAACATGGCCATGTTGACTAGATGCCGGCAGAATCTCTCTTCCAGAGCTCAGGCTGACTGCAGTGGCCACAAATCTGGCCCAGGTATGGCCCGCCACTCAGTCTTAGCATAGTTCTGGGGCCTCTGAATGAGTGGACACTGGCAACCAGGACCCGGTGAAGGGCACGTGGCCTCTATGGAGGCTGAACGGGGGCCTCTTGCTGAGTTTTTTTCCCTTCTTCAGGACAGAAAGGTGTGTGGAAGCCTGGCATTTCTTCAGGGCATTTGATTCTTATTGAGTCTTTTTATATTCCCAAGATGTTTGCCCAGGTAAGGGTCCTTTGCTGTCCCAACCAGGCCATGGCCTGATCCAGCTCCATCTCTTATTGCCTGTTTAGACCCTAGGTTCCTGTGTTTCCACCTGCAGTTGCTATTCAAGGTCAAGATTCCTCTTGTCTTGATCTCTGTTTGTTGAAAGAAGGAACCCCGACACACCCAGTCAGAACAGTAGCCCAGGACGGCTATCAAGGACTTTCAGTCCACGTGGGAGACTCTAGACTAGCTGGAGTTGCTGGCATGCTTAGTTCCTGGGCCTCCCAAACTCCCGCGTCACCTGCCTCGTTACCTGAGCATTTCCTGAGCTGAGCTTGCTCAGCAGTGGCAGCTGCAGAGGTAAAGCTAGTTGTGCGGAGCTGGGCGGGAACGCAGCCCACCGCAGCTCCTACAACAGGGGTCTTCCAGGGCTGTGATGCATACAGAGGAGGTACCTGCTAAACCCCAGGCCAAGGTCCTGGTTCTCTACTTGGAACCCTTTGAGCAGAGATTTTTTTTTTTAAGCGTCTGGTTCTTCTACAGTGGCTCAGTTATTTGAAACTAGGGAATAACTCTTAGCTCACTCTATCAGTGTTTTCTTTATTTTTATGAATTATAGCTGTTAATTAGGCAAAAGCTTTGTGGAAATGTGCCAGGCTTGGAGATTTCCACACCAAAAAAAAAAAAGGAACCTTCCTGTAGTTCCAGGACTGGAGCAATTAGTGATGGAATTCTCCTACAGCGTCATTTATCTTCAATGACTTTTTTTTTTTTAAGGAGGAAAAAGAAAATCTTAAATCCAAGTCCTCTGCATGCCAATACCCCTGTGCTTGCAGGGAAAGCAGAAACTAACTCTGAAGTAGATGTGCGTTTCTGTCCTTCACCGTGAAGCTCAGCTGGTCTTGCACTCTGGGGGGGGGGGGGTGTCGGTCAGCCCCAACTAGAGCTGTGGGCCCAAGCAGGTGCGGAGAGCATGGCTGCATTGGCAGCAGAAGGCAGGATGAGTTCCTCTGGTCTTTGCCACAGAAGGACAAGTTCTTGGAGCCCGGTCTAGCTACTCCTGGTTGGGCCAGGCCTGACGATAAACTGTTTCCCATATTAGGGTCAGGTCAGCCATCCCTCCTAGTGTCCCACAGGTGCCTCAACCTCAAATGAGGAAATTCACATTTCTTGGGTTTCTGAGAGGCAGTTTGTAGGTCAGAGGTGAACGATTTTGATTCCTTTGTCTGAGCAGGGTTGGGGGGAGACCTTAGTCTCAAGTACCAGTTCCTCAGACATTGTAAGCTTAATGTTCCTAACCATCATATGAAATGCCGGCGGCAGTTGTCACTTTTCCTCCAGAAGCTACTCCTTGACGGTGTGGTCCATTCATTAGTGTATTTATTTTTACCTTTTTAAAAAATGACCTTGAGATGCCTTTGGACAAGTCTCTGGTGATTGACAAATCAGTTTTTCCCTTGGGAGTCACATGTGTGGCTCTGGGTAACGCCTCCATTTTGAGGAGTAGAAGTGAATTTATTCTTGGGAAACCTGCTTTCCTTCTCCCTGGCTTCTTGGCGTTCCCGGCACATTCTTTCTGTTGTCCCATTCGGTTTGGTAATGCCTCCCTCACCTTCCAAAGCCAGCCCTCAGCGGGGATTTATGAGCCCCTGATTCTAACAGGATTGTCTATTTTATGTTTTTTCTCGACTGTGTTGCTTGACCTCAGCCATGTCTCTCGGTACAGCAAGTCTGTGCCGGAGTTTGAATTGAGAAATCTCCTCCTGGAGGCAGAGGTGGGGCTCAGGAGGCTGAATCCTGGCAGAAGCAAGGGGCCTGAGTCACTGGGCTCAGTCCTGAAACAGTAAGAAAACCCATCCACCTTGCCCTTTCCCTGTGCTAAATCAGAGAAAAAAGGGCTTGACTCCGAGCAAGCCACAAAGACAAAAAACCCCAAGACTTTTCAACCCTGTATTCTTTGTGTGTTTGACCCACTGGTGGGGTAGCCCAGAGTGTGGAAGGGAAATGTACCAGGGAATTTTCCTTCCCGTCCTTCCTCATGGCTAGAAAGGACTGGGAAATGTGGGGCTGTAGCCTGGACCACCTTTCTGTTGGCTTCTAAGTCCTGTGGGAGCAGGTAGCATTCACCAGGCAGAGAAGGGAGGTGGTGGTTGCCCCTGTTCCCCTTCCCCACACCTTTGCTTCCTACTTTTCCCTACTTTCATGAGATTCATTTTCTAGTTCAGAACCCCAAGTCCACTCCACACAGCTTCTGGAAATACTTGGAAATGTGGGTACATCTAAAAACTGCCTGCTCGGCCCCTAGCCACTTACTTGCTAGGAGAATTTGGATGGAGAAGAGGTGTGCACTCTGGTAGCATGGAAACTACCTACAAGCTGGTACCTGGCTGATGGTCAGACCTAAGCGTGGACTTCTGGAAGGTCCGGGTGTTCTCCTATCCAGCCCTTGGCCATGGGCATTACCGTGCTTTCCTGGGGCTGTGAAAAGATGCAAGGCCGTGTGCCTGCCTGGAGAGGTAGACACCCTTCGGCACATCAGCCTGTTGTGTTCCTGTTCAGGCCAGAGAAACCCTGTCAGAGCATCTGTGGGACATAAAATGCGTATCATTTTAAGTTGTTCAGTTGGCCTTTTTGTAGGACAGCTTCCCCATTTAAACAGAAACATCCCTCTGGGCATGGAGGTCCTTGGTGGCTTGTTCTAGGGTAGCTAACCCCACTGAAACATATAAAGGACCCTTTATCTGTCCTCTGAGAATTCCCTGTCTTTCAGCTCCCCCAAATCCAGGGTATCAAATCTCCCCACCCTCCTGGTGTTTCTTTCCATTTAGTCAAAAGTGTGTGTGTGTGTGTGTGTGTGTGTGTGTGTGTGTGTGTGCCTCCTCTAGGAGACCAGGTGTCCACTCTAAGGACTGTTACCTGTGAGTTTCAGCCCTGGGTTATGACAGAGCTGCCTTCAGGTCTCCCAAACCCAGTCTCGCTGCTTCCACACTGATGCCAAGACCCTCTTCTGTCAGTGCCTGTGAGGCTTTTGTCTTTGAACTTCCTGTACACACACACAAGGTAGTGAGATCTTTCTCTGGGGCCCCAAAAGAAAGCAGACATCTGTTCAAGTTTCTAGATGTGACTGACGTTGTCTTGCTGCTGATAGACATCTAGCATCCACTAGAGCTTACCACAGGCTTTGGAGCCTGCCACAGAAGCTTGTGGAATGAGCAGAGGGTGTTCCATCAGTGTCTGAGCGTGACCCTAGTGAGACTTCATATCATAATGAGCAGGGGTGGCCCTCGAGAAGCCTCCTACACGGTCAGGCTCCCAAGGCTTCCGGAGTGGGCAGGCGAGTGCCCATGCCTCATCTGGTTGGCTCTGGCTTTGTCTGCAGCTGCCCCATGCAGCCACAATGAGGGCAGTAGGAACAGGTGTTTGTGGATGGTAGGCTCTGGCTGTCATGCCTCCAGCTTCAACCTGTTTCCCGCAACCTTCTGTTCTGGATGGCGATGGAGTTTGCTTTTCCTAAATGCCAGATGTTCCAAAGAGTTTTGATCAGGGAGAAGAGTGGCTAGCTTGGAAGATGAAAATCTTCCTGAGGCCACTCGAGCCAGAGGGAACTCCAAGTCGGGGTTTTCCTGGCTGATATCTGTCGTGGCCCGGCCTGACAGGCTCTCAGGTCCCCATGATGTGTGGATGGGGGAATGTGGCCCCATGGGTGAGCAGTCAGGAGCTGCGGTCACCCACGGATGATGTCAGCCTTGGATGTTATTAGGAGGAACACATGTACTTGCCCAGGGTGCTGTGCTCCTGTGTTCCACAGCCTTGTGGTCCTTTAGGCCAGCTGGGACACCCCGGGGCCAGTGATGCAGGACTTCTCAGAAGTGCTCGGACCCCTGAGGAATTAGGGAGGGTTGACAAGAGCTAAGACCACCCTTGTTTCAGCTCTTCTCCCTGCAGCCCCAGAGCTGCATCCTGCTGCTCACCCTGTTCCTATGAGGTGGACTTCCTCTCATGTCCCAGAACCAGGCAGAACAGAAGGAGCTGGCCGCTCCATCTTACTGCAGAGAGCAAAGCCATCCTATAGAGGGTAAGCTCTAGCAGGGCCACAGACAGCCTGAGCAGGGCTGAGAGCTCAGCCTCCAGCTCCTGGAAGGGCAAACAGTACTGTCTTCACTGTGAACATGCAAGACAGGTGGGCCGTAGTGTCCCCGCCATAGACAGGGCGCAGCACCACGCTCCACTGTGAGAGCCACAAATGTGCAGCTTTTGAAAATGAGGCTGCAGAGAGATAGGTCTGACCTGGGAGACCCACATTCTACCCAGGGACACATGGGTTGCTAAAGATGTCAGAAACCCCAGATAAAATTAGCAGGGTCTTTGCAGTAATAGGTTTGGAAGAGTCACTGTAGGTGGGTGGGGCAGGAAGGCTTTCTGAGGAAGGGACCCAGGCCTGGACCTAAAGGATGAGGCAGAGACAATGGTGGACATAGGCTGGCAGGTAGAGTGCACTCTCGTTCCTATGACAGGCTGTGCTGTGCAGACATCAGCTGCATCTGGACGAAAACATAAGTCTCAGCTGTGTGGTGGTGGCACACGCCTTTAGTCTCAGCACTCGGGAGGCAGAGGCAGGCGGATCTCTGTGAGTTTGAGACCAGCCTGGTCTACAAGAGCTAGTTCCAGGACAGGCTCCAAAGCTGCAGAGAAACCCTGTCTCGAAAACAAAACAAAACAAAAAACCAACAAACAAAACCGTTAGGTCTCAGGAGCCTGGGCTATGTCTGGGTTTCCAGCTGGCAAGCCACACCATGCGGCACTGTAGTACAACCCAGATCAAAGGAGTTCAGAGAGACAACTTGGACAGAGTTGTGTGTGTCCCCCGCAAAGTACCAGCTTCTGAGAACAAATACAGCCGATTCTCAAGCCTTCTTGTGTCCATGTCCTATGGGTCAAAGCTAACTGCAGGTTGAGGATGGAGAAGATGGATATCTGTTCTCTTTATTTCTGCAGTAAAATATACCACTTGGTAAATCTCTAACACCCACTCTCCGTGACCACTACTGGGAAGTAAAAACCGGTCCCTCCAGGACTACTTGTACCTGGGAGAGGGGCACTTCTGCCTGCTGGCTGGGCAGCCTCCGTTTGGCAAGGGTTGATGTACCCTGTGGTTTTCACTGCCGCAAGCCTGGAGACCAGGGCTGAGATGGGAGCAGAAGCTGCGCCTACTGGTTACACAGGGCTTTGTGGTCACAAGGTAAAACTTGCCAAGCCCAGGGCACCAGTGTAACCCGATTCACATTTATAGGCAGATGGACAGGGGACTGAGCTGCTGTGGGGCTTCTGCTTGTGGGCCTCGCTGGACTGCATAGTGGTCCTTCCTGGAACTTGTTACTTACTCCCTGTGAGCCAAGGGACACTGAGTCAACCTTGCTGGCTGCCCCCGTTATGATTTCTCCACTCATTGTTCCTCCTGTACTGACCAGGACAGAAGACTGTCACCCACTCACAAATCCTTCTTAACCCACCCTCCCAAGGCCACGGCTAGCTGACATCAAGTTGAGCGCAGTGTGAATAGCTGGATTCAGCATAGCCTGCCTGGCGCTATCTGGTATGGGGATGTTTGAAAGCACAGAGCAGGTGCCCCACACTCGGCTGATTTCCACATAGCTACACACGGCATCACGGGTAGAAAGGGGCTAACCTGGAGCAGGGCCTTGCACTACCTGTCCCTAGAGAGTCTCTTCTACTTACTTCACTGGCTCGTGCTTGCCGGACCTTGGAGATACTCTGATGAGGCAGGTACTGTGAGAACGGTCCAGACAGAGGTGCACAGGAGGTCTCCATGTGCTCAAGACTCCGGGCACCCCTGCAGCATCCTTCCTTGCTTCTCAGCATTTCCAGGAGGCCACAAATACTCAGTTTGGAGAGTATAGGGAGTAAAATACTGTGCTATGCAGAGAGAGGGGGCTTCTGGGTTGGTGCTGTCCCTGTCCCCCATGTAGAGGTGATGCAGGCCTCTGGAGGGAGGGGCCAGTAACTGACTAGTGGAAACTCGTTCCACCTACAGCTGGGGCAGACAGCATTCGATTTCCCTGTTAAAGCCTGGCTAAAACTTTGGCTGTTACCTGCCACACCCGAGCTGTGGTGGCAGGGTGCAGAAAAGGATTGAGGACCCACAGCAGAGCTTGTGAAATGATGCCTGTGTACCCCAACACACCTAAGCAGAGAGCAGGTGAGGCAAGGAAGGGGTCCCTGGAAACTCTCATTGGGCTCCCAGGACTTTGTAAAAGAAGTCACCACGGGCTTGTGTGTTTCTGTGGTCCTGTGGCCAGGTGCTGTGTTTCGGGAAGTGCCAAGCAGAAGTGGAGTCGTGGGCTAGTGACTTTGGTCTGAAGAAAGTGGTGGCTGCAACCAGTGTGGTCTGTGGCTGCCAGTGACCCAGAAAATGAACACTTGAGGGTGCAGGGTGGAGGGTGGATGGGGATCATGTCACACTGAGCTAGCTGCAGGAAGGGGAATTCTCAAAAGGCAGCAGGCCATAAAGGCAAAAATGGGGCAGGAGGGTAGTAGGGTGAGGTGGACAAGAGCCCCGGGAAGGGGGCTATTCCCGTGATTAATATGAGCATTGCCAGGTGTCCACGGACACTTGAAAAGGGCACAGGCCTGCCTTTGTCACAGCTGTGTGGCCATGTAGTGAAGGGGCTCTCAGAATCAGTGATAGGTCCAAGCACTCTGCCTAGGCCTGCAATAAGGACCTACGTCTCTTAGCGTGGTGTCAGCCAGATCTGGCAGAGGTTTATTCTGAAAGAAGGCATGCCCAGGAGAGCAGACTTTGCTGGTCCCGAGCTGCTGCAACACTTGGCTGTCACTTGCTCTGGAGCCTCATGAGCTGTGCTGGAGAGGTGACTTTCACACTGGTGAATGAGAACACTTGGCCAGTTCGTATTAAGAGACTCCTTTGGTTGGGAAATATGGCATGTTCTGAGTTCTGGACTATAGGTTGTTTCTGTTCAAATGAGCAAGTAAGAGCAGAGGCTCATGTTTTCTCAGAATTTTGTATACCTGGGAAGCTAGAGTCTCATCCCTGTTGCTGGTGACACCATTGGGTCCAGGAAGGAGGCAAGGTTTTCTTCTGCATCTTCTCCACTGCGGTGGGCTGCAGAGGTCAGAGATCTCAGGGTTGCCATCTAGCACCTTCTACAGCTGCAAAGGAATGCCAGGACAAAGGTGAGGCCAGGGGTCAGGACTGCTGGTGTCCTCTGACTGCCCACCACCACCTGGAATTCCTGGCCAAGTTCTCACTGCCCAGCTTGGCCAAGGTGAGAAGGCCGAGGAGACTTGAATTTTCCTTCTCTGGGCTTGGCATCAGGAGCTGTGGAGAAGGGATAGTTAGCCTTAACTGATGAAAGCTACTTGGGATGTATCTGAGGTCCTGTGCCGCCCGGCCTCGGTTTCCTTTTGGCGAACACAGGGATGGTAGCATCTTCTCATAGAGTTGGGGGCTGGCCTGTTGGGAGAGTAGAGCCAGCCTGTTCTCCTGGGGAGCATGAAGGTGGAACTGAGGGGCAGTGGGGAGGTGGCATGGGGTGAGGCTGGGGCTGACTGGCTTCTAGGGTCTGATGGGCTTCCCATCCAAGGTGGGCATGAGGACTGACCGGACAATTTCACTGTCTTCCCTGCTGGTGGACTGCAAGGTTTCTGCTCAGCATGCAGAGTTTGGGCAAAGCTTGGGGTTTGGGCTCATCTAGTCAGGCCTGGAACCCATGTGTGCTATAGACAGGTTTGGACTTGGGGGTGATGTGCAGGGATGCCTTGGGGTCTGCTCAGGACTGTGTCCATGCCCCATCTTCACTGCAGGACCCTGGCTCACTGTAGCTGGCATTTCGATCACCGGAGTGGAGGCTTTAAGATATCAATAGATTTAGAGTGAGGGGGTTGGGGGAGTGGAAGGGGGAGGGTGATCCCTGTTCCTTCTCTCATTCTTTCTCCACCATACAGACGGTTTATGACTTCTGGCCAGGATGTCAACCATTCTGCAGAACTGTGGGCATTGCCTGCCCTCTCACTTGACTCTCCCCAGCCCGTGTGCCTGGAGCCTATTGTGGGCTCCCAGAAAGGCCCAGCACCCCTAGGATTCTGCAAGGAAGGGGCAGCAGCTTTCTACCGCCTCCCTGGTGTGTCTACTTGGGTTCTCACCACGGTCCCTGCTTGGAGGTTCCCACGCTGTGGCCTCCTTCCTGTCTGGCTTCTCTAGCCCAGACCCCCGGCTTCCTCCTCAGCTCCCACCCGGCTTTCTCGCAGTCCCTGGAGCCCCTGTCTGCCCCGCTGCTGCAGAGCTCTGGCCAAATTGGAACTGCTGGGAAAGAATGAGGTCATGGGAGGGGCGGCTGGTCGTGCGTGCAGGCCAGAGGGTCTGTTTTTAGAACCTGTACCTCTTGGCTGAGGCTAGAAAAAACTCACGAGGCCAGAGCTTCCCCTCTGGGCAGGCCTGTTCCTCTTCTGCCACACGGGCACCTGCCTTACCCAATGCCAGACTCAGGGGCTCTTTGCCGCATTCCTTGGGTCCCTTGTAGGCATCACGTGGAAAGCCTACAGGCTGAGAAACAGGGAGTCTCTCTCTCCTGAGCTTGGTCCTAGGGCTGGCAGCCATCTGAAGCTTCCAGAGCAGACCAGATGGTGAATGGCTGTGTCTGCCTGCAGATCAAGGTGGGTATACCTTGGCTTTGATTCTCCTCGTTTTCCCTGGCTGTGCCCCGGGGCAGCCTCTTGAGTTTTCACGCTCTATTCCGTGCCCAGCCCACTCACTGAGGTGTTCATCATCCTGTGGAAGTAGACCCACAGGAAGACCACCGTGGCCTTGACATGTTCTGTGTCGTATCTGCTAAGGCATCCTCTTATCCCTGACCTGCTTTTCAGATTTTCCTGTGTCTGTACATGTGTGATATGTGTGTGCATGCATGTGTGTATGCATGTATGTATCTATGTGTGTGTATATATTATGTATCTATGGGTGTGCATGCATGTGTGTATATGTGTGTTCATATATGTTTCTGTGTTATATATGTGTGTACACATATATGCATGTGTATGTATGTATACTGTGTGATTATGTATATATGCATGTATTATGTGTGTATGTGTATATGTATGATTATATATGTGTGTATAGGTATGCATGTGTGTATGTGTATGCATGTGTGTATGTGTGTTTGTATGTGTAGGTATGCATGTATATGTGTGTGTGTATGATCTTTGATCCCTTGAGACCTTTCTTCCAAGAATGGGTGCTAGTTGCATTATCTGCATTCGGGGTATGTGTGCCCTGTGGATGGTAGATTGGAACCGAGGTCAAAAGCAGACCCATCTCTCAGATAAAGAAGAGTTCAGAGAATTCTTGCCTGAGTTGCTGAGGTCATAGAGTACCAGGGGCAGGACGGGAGAGCCCTCCCATGAGCTGAGGGACATCAAGGCTCTACCATGTAGGAGGTTTGGGGTGCTTTGGACTTTTCACTGGCTGTGTGATCTCAGGCTAACTTCTGACCTCTCTGAGTCCACTTCCTAGCTGCAAAGAGAGGGCATGATGTCCCCCTGGTGTGGCTCCTGAGACCACATGTTCCCAAGGCCTGAAGCTAGCCCAGCATGTACTGGGTCTGTGATCCTCTCTTGATGATAGCGTGGTGGTAGAGAGGCAATCATGTCTGTGTCCTGGCCTATACTCCTCTTGGGCAGAGCCCACTATACCTCCAACAGGTTATTGACTTCCAAGTCTATCGCCCCCTGCCTGCTGCTTATCCTATGTGCTTACCCTATGTGCATGGTGCTAACCCGTGTGTGTGTGTGTGTGTGTGTGTGTGTGCGTGCGTGCGTGCGTGCGTGTGTGGCCCTCCAGGCCAAGATGTGACCATGTTGAGAGCTGACTGTGCCCTGAGTCAGGCCTCTGAGCCCGAGTAGTACTCCATGGGTGGCTTTGGTATTGCTCTTCTGATTCAGGTCCCAGATGCATGGCCATGGGATAGAAGGACTTTCCAGGCCTGCCTTTCCCAACCTCAGCTCAGTGGGTCTCTTCAGGGCCAGGGCCACCATGACATGACTCAGGGCCTGCTGTGTAGCTGCTGTGCTTGGGGCAAGGTTACTCTTACTGCTCACCCAGGGATCCCCCAGAAATACTTGATGTGTCTGGGCCAAGAGCTCTTTCCAACCCCTCTCCATGCACCTTGCCCTCAGAGTCCCTTCTGGAGAGCCTGGACTTGCCAGGAGGGCACTGGGCATGAGGAGCTTCCAGGTGGCTAGAAGGGTACAGAAGGGTCTGGTCTCCGTTAGTTCTCCTGACAGAACCACAGAAGGGAGGTATCCATGCTGGCACCCTGCCTTGTAAAAATGCATCTGATTTTCCAAAGAAGGTAAACACCCTTCTGAAGGCTCAAGATGTCCCGAATCCTAAAGACACAAAGGGGCTACTCAGCCGATCTCAGAGCCCCTTCCTGCCTGCCCATCAGAGCTAATCACTCCCTCTCTCACCCTCCTGGTCTTTGCATATTCTGCTAGGAATGGCAGGTGCTGGGCCTTGTGTTAGCTTCTGTCTATGCATTAGCTCCCCTCCTGTCCTGTGTTAGCTCCCGTCCTGTGGCTTGGTCTTCCCTGCTGGGTGAATGGGAGGGAGGTACTCTGTTCCTTCAGTGGTGACGCTGTCACCCTCCCACCTAGAACTGGACAGACAGCGTTTAGCAAGTACGTGTCTGGATGATGAAGGGCAGAGAAGGAACTGCCTGTCCCTTAATGAGCATGGTGTGTCAGCACCCCCCTTGAGCCCCAATTAGCATGCCTAGTGTGTCAGGAGACATCATGAATACAGCTGCTTGAGGGTCAAGACCACATGCAGTGGAAATTCCAGAGTGGGATTTCTTGGGGGGACTTTCTCCTTGTCCCATGAAGTGCTGGGCAGATAAGGAGGCGACTCTGAGACCTTCATGGAAGGGACTCAGAATCAGCCAGATGTAACCTGGACCCCCACAGCAGAGCCTTCGGCTCCCAGAACTCTCAAAATGCCTTGAGAATGTAGGTAGTGCTGCCCCCGCCCCCCAACTTCAGGGCTGCTCAGGGGACCCAAGGAGAGAGAGCTAAAGGTATTTGGCTTCAATTTCTTTAATGAACAGCTTGGCATGGGGAGCAAGGGGCCTGGCAGTATTTGCCCAAGAGCCATTTCCTTGATACTGGGTCCCACTCAAAGTGGGTTAGAAGGTCATGTACACCAGTACTGACTCTGCTGACTTTGTTTTACCTGTGGTACCTGAACATCTAAGTGTATCCTAGAGAGGTGTTCCTCCAACTTTAGGCCTTCTGCAGCCCCACACCTAGATCTAGGGCACAGAGACCCGCCACTAGACTCCAGAAGACCTCGGGGGGCATCCTCACGCCTTCATCCCCACATGGCCTCATAGGAAACGGGCTTTAGTTAATGGTCACTTATGTATTTTTTAAAAGGGTCTGTGTAGAGTGTCATTCTATGTAGCCCTGGCTGGAACTCCTATGTAGACACAGGATGGCTTCGCATTTACGGTGATCCACCTGCATGCCTCAGACCTGGTTAAGTGAATGGAGGGAGGGAGAGAGAGAGAGACAGAGAGAGAGAGAGAGAGAGAGAGAGAGAGAGAGAGAGAGAGAGAGAGATATCAGCAGCAGTAGGGGCATTTGCAGCTCTTGAAGAGGACTGGGATTAGGTTCCAAGTACCCACATAGCAGCTCACAAGGATCCATAACTCCAGGTTCCAGAGGATCTGATGCCCTCTCCTGGCTCTCTTGGGATCTGCAACATTCTACACATACATACATACATACATACATACATGAAGACAAACACATAAAACATTTTTTTAAATCTGAAAAGAAAAGGAAGGAGAAACTTCACACCACCCTCCAAACCAGAGTAAATGGACATCTTCCAGAGCGGTGTTTCTCAACCTTCCTAATGTTTGAGCCTTTCATTCAGTTCCTCATGTTGTGGTGGCCCCGAACCATAAACTTACTTTTGTTGCTACGTCACAACTGTAATTTTGATACTATGATGAATTGTAATGTAAATATTATAATATAAATGTGCAGGGTATCTGCTATGTGATCCCCAAGGGTCGCAGCCTCCTAGTCTAGTATTGCAGCTCTTGGGAGGGTACTCCTGGGCTATCAAACTTGGGGATGCTTGCTGCCCTGAACTCTGCCCTCCGAGGGACCCATGGTCCTGTGACTGCCTAGTATTTCCCTGTCATAGTCCTCTTCTGGCCCCACTCAGAAAGAAAGTCATAGAATTAGCTTTGCTTCCCTTCTTTGTTTTTCCACCCTCTTTTAACTGAGAACTCTTAACCACAGTGCAACCTGGATACTGCCTCAGCCCAGGCAGAATGACTTCCCCCATAGTCACCCCCATTGCCTTTTGGTTCAGCGACCTGGGCCATCCTGACCTCCCTAGTTTCTTTTGGCTCCTGTCTCCAATTGCTTTCTTGAGGGGTATGGGGGGTGTGGTTGGATGTCGTTCTGTTCCTCAGCCTCAGATTGTGCCATGTTCATTTAAGGTGTGTGGAGAGAGCTGGGGCCTTTGGTCTTCCTCCCCCGCTGGAGGGTAGGAACCAGAACAAGACACCCTACCCCATCTGTGACTTGGCCTCTGCATCCTTTGGAGGAGGGGATGGTGGGCATATATGATGGGCCTGGTCTTTTGAGCATCTTTGTAGGGTTGTTTCAGGCAGATCCAGTATAAGTGTCTGGGGCTAGTCATGTGGAAGGTTCTTCTTGCCTCTTGGGCAATCAGGATGTGGCCCTGGGTCTGCACGGCAGCTCAGTAGTCCTGAACAGCTGGCCGGGTACCCTGGTTCCTCTCTCCCTTTCATGGAATAGGTTAAAAAATAAGGCGTAAGGCCACTGTTTTTAACACTTGCTGTGAGCTGAGCTATAGAGACCTGAGATTTGAGTCAAGCATCTAGGCTCCAGAGTAGCCAGCATGGGGGAAGCCCAGTTGTCCCAGTAGAGGGAAGACAGTCTATAGTGGGAGCAGATACCCCACAGGAGCCAGAGCCCCAGCCTGAATGAGCAGGGGGACTTTGGAAGAACAACAGTGAGACTGATGTTCAGGGTTAGCAAACAGTGGCCAGGGAACCCGTGTGTTCCTCCACGTACCAAACCAGGTCTGGATTTCCAGGGTCCTAAACAGCACCCACCACTGTTTTCTGGACAAGTTTCTCTAGTTTGTAAAACAACCTTTCATAGAAGAAATTCTGGGATGGGGAGCTGGCTCGGTGGGTAAAACATTTGCTATGCAAGCATGGGGGTCTATGTTTGGATTCTTAGCACCCATGGGAAGCCAGGTGCTGGAGCAATGTCTGTAATCACAGCTCTCCCACGAGAGAGGCGGGAGAGTCCCCGGAAGCCCGGAGTATGCTGCATTGAACAAAAGGACCTCTTTCAAATAAGGTAGAAATTGAGGCCCAAACTTGAGGATGTCTTCCGATATCTTCAGAGCATACGGGCACATACGATGTCCACAGGAAGAGTCTTAAAAATGAGGAATCCCCATTTTCTCCCAAATATGTGCTTATAGGACAAAATTCACACCCTCTGTACTTTGACCCTCTTTCATGCTTTGGGGTTTTAACATAGAAAACTCTCTGCATGGCAGCCGAGCCTCTTCTTGCTCATGGAGTGGAAGAGTGGAGAGGTCTCAGACTTGGCCTCTCCTGTGCTGTAGTGTGGTGATCAGTGTAGACCTGGATCTTCTGTGGGGCAGCTGAAGACCCTGCTTTTGACATGGGCAGGAATGGGTCTGAACCCTTCAATTCTCCCCTGGAAGGAAACTACAGAGTTGAGTCCTTGTGTATCTGGGGATGGAATGAGGTCCTCCCGGCCAACTTTAGGGTTGGCTTCTGCTCAGAGACAAGGTTGTGAAGGGGAAGGAAGAGCTGTAGGGACTGCTGGACAACTGTATCTGTCTCGGGAGTAGGACTCCATGTGCGGTTTGGTGCGAGCCTCCCTACTGTACGATAATAACGGACAGGCTAACTCTTGCATGTTGGCTGCTTTGGTTCCTGTTGTGAGCTTCTTTACTGCGTCCATCTGCTTGCTGGCCCCGAGGAAAGGCATTCCTGCATCCCTGGCCAGAGGCATATCCAGGAGGTGGGTTTTTTCAGGGTTGGGGAGCACAGTAGCATTCTTGAGCTGAGCCAGCTGGGAGCAGAAATGGGCTATAGGTTTAAGGACTTCTTCTAGCGCATGTTTCTGGAACCCATGTTGGGGCTGTATGCAGAGGCCTTGCAAGAGGAAAGAGATAAGTGGGAACAGTACCATCTTTAGAGGCTGGATCTTGAAGATCCAATAGCTTGAACGCCCTATGGGCTGCAGCCATGTGGTCAAGGAGAGCTGGTGTCCAGGATCGTGCCGAGAAGCATCCCATGGGGAAGACAAGACAGAGACTCCCAACTCCAAGTGGAAACTGAGTCACATCAGTGGTAGGGATGATTCTCCATGCTCTCCACAATTATTTAAGAAGTAGCAGAAGGTGCAGCCTCCACACTGGACCGCAAATGCTTCTGTAGACTGGTTGCCACTGTCCTTCTGTGGACAAGTTTTCTATAGGGTTTCTGAAGTATTCCATGAGCCTGGAGAACCAGGCCATATTTTCTGGTGAGACCCTCAGAACTGTCTCCCCTCTACCTCCTTCCACATACTGCCTGGGCATAAGATGCCCCTCGTGATATTCCTGGGCTGGAAAGATGAGTGAGCATCCATCTGTGGAAGGTTGGATTTGTCTCAGACATCCATGTTGGATTCTCTGTGTCTGAGGCCTTGCCTGCGGTGGCCCTGGGTTGTGTAAGATGGGGAAGGAAGAATCACTGTGGTCCTGAAGGGGAGAGGTGACAGAGGTCACAGCCTGTGCTAATGTCACTCCAGGGCTGGAGAGGACTGGGTTAGCTTTAGGATTTCCATGGATACCAAGTCACCTGCCTGGTTTTCTGACCTCACTTCACAGGTCTGGGGCGGGCAGGTGATGTTCTAAACTGCAGGAACTGCTCCCTCGTGGAAAATGCAGGAGGAGTCAAGGGGCATGACTCTGTCTCCTGGCTGGTACCATGCGAGGTGCAGGGGGACCTCCTTGCTGTGCCCCTCGATAGACTGAGATGGCATAGCCGGCCCTCTCCTCCCGCAGCCCTGGGTGCAGGAGCGAACACTTCCTCGAGAGATAGTGGCTTCTATCCAACGCACCTCCGCTAATCAGCAGCCATCGTGGGAAAGCCGCGAGGAGGGCCGAGAAGCAGTGCATTGTCTGGGTGAGATTAAAGCCCCAGGGCTGTATTGTCTGGCCAGGGGATAAATCTTCCTGCTGTCACTCAGGCACTGAATTAAATTCCCCCTTGATTCTAAAGGGGCTTATCTGTGCTGAATGGGCAGCCGCCCCACAAGGCCGAGTGGACGTCCAGGCACCTTCCAAACGGCTCGGGAAGCAACAGCCTTCGGGGAAGCCAAGGCCGGCAGCTGGTGAGGTCTTAGTGATCCTGGCAGAAGAGAGTGGGCTCGGTTTGAGTCTGTCCATCATCTACCTAAGGAACTCACGTGGAGGGGCTTAGAGCCGGTGGGGATATCTGCAGCAGGCATCCGGAATAAAAAGCCATGCCTGCAGAAGGGCAGTGGAGGACCCCGAGAGACTCCACTGGGTGCTCTCCTAGTTCAACAAGGTCTGGAATTCTCTGTGTGATGATATCAGTGTCGGGGCAAAGTCAGGAAAGTGTCCCATCCATCGTCCCCCAGTCTCCCACAACCTGGTCAGACCCAGCCGGGATGCCGTGATGGGTGCCATCTCTGCTGGCCAGGCCCTGTCACCCTTGTCCACACTGCATGAGAGGACGGAAGAGTCTTTAGTAGTTTGCCAGAACTTGGAGCAATGAGATATCTTTTAAACAGAAACCCAACTCACAGAGCAGTCAGAGGCAGAGTTAGGGAGGACCCCTAGCTGGGCCAGAGCCTCAAAAGTCTTTTCCAATATGTCTAGGACCTATGCCATAGTCGGAGAACCCATAGTTCAGAGCAGGTAGACAGTGAGTTCGGGATACCAGGTGGTCAGGTGAAGCAAGGCAGGGCCAGCAGAGATGGATGGAGTGTGTCTCAGCTGTCCCCTCTGTGTTCTCGAGGGAGGTACAGATCAGCCCCCAGAATCACCAGGATGGACAAATGCCCCAGAGAGGAAACCGAGGGAACAGAGGTTGTCCTGGAAGACCCTTCTGCACGTGTAGATACCTGTTAGCCTCCAACACCACCCTGAGCCATAACCAGCATTCAGGACTCCTCCGCCCCATGCTGGGGTTGGAGACAAACCAGATTGTGGTCTTGTCTGTTCTCTGCGTGGAGCTTCCCTTTGACATAGGGTTTAACACACGGGTAGAGACTTCTAGCTAAGTAAATATCTCTGATTGTCCTAAATGCTTCCAAATAGGAGATTTGGATTGTTACTGGCCTCTGAGCACATTCAAAGTGGAGCCGGAGTTTATTGAGGATTGGAGCTAAGGGCAGAGCCCACAGTGGGACCCTGCAAAACTCTACAACAGTAGTCTTCAACTTGTGGATCACGACCCCTTTGGGGGTCAAAGGACCCTTTCCCAGGGGTCACCTAAGACCATTGGAAAACACAAATATTTCCATTATGATTCATAACAGTAACAGAATTACAGTTATGAAGTAGCAACAAAATGATTTTTTGGTTGGGGTTACCACAGCATGACTGATTGTCTTAAAGGGTCACAGCATCAGGAAGGTTCCGAGCCACTGATCTGGAGGGTCGGGAACTCTGGACTCTTGAAAGTTTTAGCCTCCCTGAGGAGGAACCCAGGCCATGGCAGCTCCGTGTTTTGCATATTAGCCTGCCTTTCCACAGAGAGCCGTGATCGAATGTGGCTAAACACACTTTCCTTTGCCATTCTCCAAGGGAAACCGAAGACATCAGTGGGACTGGGACAGAGGACGTGCGTCACAGGCTGGCTGAGTGTGTCCTCTTATATGGCCTGACTTAGGGCTGTGGTGGGATGACGGAAGGCTCTGCCTTTCAACTTCGTGTTCATAGTTGGGCTTAATGCTTATGGGTTTATTGTCTCAAGTCCTGGGGGCTGAAGCCCACATCCAGCTCTCACAGACTGTGTCTCTTGAGACCTCTTTGCTTGGCTAGAGATGGTGCCCTGTGTCCTACTGTCCTGAGCACCTGTTCTTACAAAAACACTTGTCCTTGGTCACCTAAAGACCAATTTTAATGTAACCATCCACATGTAATATAATCACCTTCTCTCCAAGCGGCCATATTCTTGGATACTGAGTATTAAGGCTTCAATGTAGGAATTTTGAGGAACACAGTTCGGCCATCCCAGCCTCCCATCCACGACCCTTGTGACTTCTGATTGCATCATTTTGACTCTATAGCCACCTTTCTCTATAACTGTCTTAACACAACTCCTCCATCGCCCAAAAATCACTGGCAAAGGGCCAGCAGGGGCAATGTAGAACACCTGCAGGTGGGGGCCTGGGTCATGTGAGCATCCCAGGAGTTGGGGTGCATAGTGGGAAGAGTGAAGAAGCCCTAGTCCAACCCCCACATCTTTCCTGAAAGGATCCAACCGACTTCAAAGAGAGGCCTGCAGCCTGAAAGCGTCTGAGGAAATCAGGGCTGTTCTGGAGAGCACAATTTTTCCCATTTTGTGGGGCTGATCCTTTTCAGTAAGATTTCAAGGGAATAAAATCAACAGGCCCCAGGAAATTTGCATATGGCTACTTAACAGCAATTCTATGTATTTTTTTTTTTTTTTAAGAAATAAACACATCCACAAACTTCCCCAGCCGTTGGGCGGGACTACCCTGGGAGTTAACGGTTCAAACCTTTACAATTTTTTAAAACCCAGCAGCTTTCCATAACAAAGGGCAAAATTCACAAACAAATTGCCTTCCTCCCTGCT
This sequence comes from Microtus oregoni, assembly GCF_018167655.1. Taxonomy (NCBI): domain Eukaryota; kingdom Metazoa; phylum Chordata; class Mammalia; order Rodentia; family Cricetidae; genus Microtus; species Microtus oregoni. Next base: position 1,424,031 of record NW_024544727.1, on the reverse strand, counting down.
CCTGGCCTAGTGTTGATAACACACAGTTTCTGAGGCCACCACTGAATGGTGATTCCCACAGAGGCAGGTCCCCCGAGGTCTGCAGAGAACAGCGTGGCTCGGGATGTAAGTGTGTGCTGCCCCAACCACTCTTTTCAAGACTCCAGCCAACAAGTGCCATTGTAAGGACTGGGGAGGCAGCCCCAGAGGCAGCCAGGAGCTGCTGTCCTTGTTGGAAGGTGCTGGAAGGTCCTGGAAGAGACTAGAAGACAGATAGCAGCTCACATTGTAGGTGTTCCTGTGTACAACGTCCCTGGACACACAGCCAGCCCAGGAAGAGACAGGTATTAGGATGATGCAGACCTCTTACAGCAGGTGGGGTCCCCAGGGGCCTGCTCCAGACACTAAGACAATCCATGCTCAAGCCGGCCCTTAAACAACCCTAAGCCCATTGAGGACAAGAAACCAGGATGCCCAGTCAAGCAAAAGGGCTGAGACACACCCCTCAAAGTTCCTGTGGGCTCAATCCGACAGAGGGCACTGACTTGGAGCCCCAGCTCCTCTACCTCCTAGTTGAGCATCCTGGCTTTCACATCCCAGTGAAGCCATCTCCAATCAGGACCCTCCATCCCCTTCCCATGTGTCCTACCCTGTTTCTAGCTGGGCGTTTCTAAGCTGTGGTCATCCCCACCAAAAGATTGTGACCTCCCTCGCCCCGATGGACAAAGATGCTTTTCTTGTTCCTCCCAACTCCTAGCAACTCCTGGCCAGTTGTTACTCAACACATGTGCTAAACACATGGATGAAGAATAAATGTTGACCGAGATGAAAGGGTACATGTTGGAAAACAGGGCCTTTGCAGATAGGGGACAGGACAAGGGGTTCCGTTAAGAATGCTTGGGAGGTGGGAAATTTAGGGTCATTCCATGAGAGCCAACCCTCTCACAGGGAAAGGAAGTGAGTCTTCCCTAAGGGGAGGGACCTCTGCTGCCCACCAGTCTACTGAAGGACTCGACCTGGACCTTGAGGTCAAGCGCCGGCCAGCCTCTTCTCGTATCCCTTTTGGTGACAGGTCCTCAAAGGTCAGGACCCTCTTGCCACCAGTAGCCGGGCAGCAGACTCTCTGGAAACACAGTGGCGATCCTGGTACTTGGACCTGACCAAGTACCCTTAGACAGCCATCACTCTGGACCCCAAAGGGTTAAGGAGCAAGTGCCGGGGGCTTTGTTCAGGGGCATCCCATCAGATGTTAACCTACAGCCTGTCCCCAATCCCTTCCTTATGACTGTGATTAGTGTTGCGGGGATGAATAGGCCCTTGGATTCCTATGGTAACCTTCAGAATGCATTCCTTGGGCGGGCTCTGCCTCCAGCAGTAATTACATTCCTAACTCAGGCCCAAACAGCATGCTAATTAGCTTCTTGGGAGCCTGGCTTCAGGTCCCCGAGAAAGGGGCCAGAGGAGGCCACTTCTGTTTACAACACCCTTCCCCTTCCTTCTCTTCCTCATATAGGACAGGACCCTGGGAGATGCCCAGGGCAGCAGGGTGAGTCCACAGGGGGCAACGCAGCACCAAAACCTCTCCCAGTCATACCCAGTGACCCTGGAAATCACCTTGACCATGTCCTTATGGGGTGAGGCTAGGGTAGGCCCTGCAAGGTCTGCCCCATCTCTAACCCCAAGAAGTTTCTGTCTGCCGGTTTTCTGATGTTAGACCCCTGGATGCTGGACCCAGGGCCAAGAAGGGGCTGCCACAGTGAGTCTCTTTCCAGGCATTACCAGCTCCTTTCCTCACTTAGCACATTGTTGCCGCCACGCTGGGGCCCAGGGTACAGAGAGCTGATCCTCTGAGGAGAGCAGCCCCAGCAGAAAGAAAGCGGGGGCTTGCAACTGCCTGTGTGTGAGAGGGTGGGTAATACTTGTTCAGATAAGAACTGGGCTATTCAGATAAATTGAGGCAGGGGGAGCATTCCATCTGGGACCTGAAGAAAGGGCACAGGCTGTAAAAGGCAGGATCTGGTGTGGCAGAAAGTGGGAGAAGAGATGTAGCCTCAGTGTCACTGAGAGCCAGTGCCTCCAGAGCCCGGATGCTGACCATCAGTGAGGGCAGGAGGGCTTGGAGGGTGAGAGTCAGAATAGAGTTTCTGACTGGTGTAAGGCAAGCCAGCTTTGCTCCAAGGGATGGGGAAGGGACGGTCTTTAGCAATGGAGGACTATGAGTCAGGTTCCATTTGTTGAGTGAACAGGTGGGTCTCCTGCCAGGCCTTGGGATGCGAGGAAGGGGGGAAGGACCCGGGAACTGTGGGAAGGCAGGAGACTGGAGTGGCAGGAATGACTGGTGGGGTGTATAGAAGATTTGCTTCTCCTCATTGCTGAGTACCAGTGGGCAGCCAGGATTGACACAGGAAGGGGCATGTTTGCTGAACATCAGGGGATGGCACTGCCCATTGCTGGACCTCCACGGGTGGGCAGCGGGGATACGACAGGCCGGTTTGGGCTCAACAGGTGCTATTTCTTGCTGGGCGGGTACAGAACCATGACTGCGTATTATTTCTAGCTTACCCCTCCTCACACTCCTTCAGGGTGGGGACACTGGGTGTCCCTGAGTGTTACCCTCACCTCAGAGGAGGACACGGGGTCGTAGAGGGACCATGACTTCTATTGTTACTCAGAGTTGTGGAGGGACGGCCTTTGACTGTGCTGTGTGCAAGAGCCACACCATTCCCTGGCAGCTTCGCCCCTGCTGATGTGTTGGCCCGCTGGGCTTGGGGACCAGTCTGGTAGGTTGCAGATGGCTTGGCCTGTGTGCAGCCACACGGGCTGTGGCTCCTACCCAGAGTGGCTGGGCCCCAAGGAGCCTGGACTCGTGATTCTGCACCCAGGTGGTTTAGCGTATGGGGCTTAAGGAAGGATTAGTGGGCTCAGGATCTGGAAGCCAGCGGATCCTTGGTGTCAGTCGACACAGCTAATTCTACTGTAAATAGAGCAATCTCTTAAGTATATATCATTTAATGCTCGGCAGGGAGCCCACAGATCTCCCCGACAGCAGCCTCTTCTCAACACACCTGCTGGTTAACTTCCCTGGTCTCAGCCTATTTCCCTGTGGCCGTGTTTGTGGTGAGCCTGTGAGGGTAACACAGTAATTATGGAAAGCGTTCTGGATAGATTCTAGTCTCCTATTGTCCTTCCTGCCGGACTAACACCTTGGCACCACCTTCCCTTGTGAGGGAGACATATGATACCTGAGAACTCTGCTGATCAAGTGTGGGTCACCTCCCCAGGATGCCTGCCCCTGGGCTTAGGTCTTGGTTCCTCCTTCAGCGCAGCCAAGATTTGATCTCACTCAGCTAGACATCTGCCAAGCTCCCCGTGCAGTGGCCACTGCATGTCCAGCCTGGGGCTGGACTCTCTTGGGTGAGCCATACAGAGTGCGGGTCAGCTTAAGCAGAATCTGAGGCTCCTGTCTGAGAGGGGATCAGACGGCAGGACAGAAACCGCAGTGTGGCTGGTGACAGGACGTGGAGAATGAGCCATACCATTCCCCTATCAAGACAAACCTGTGAATTGGGGACTCTGAGCATCCTGATATTGTGGCCTGGGAGACAGTGTCACAGCATACCCTGCACATGGGAGGCAAGCATGCTAGCTCTGAGCTGTGGTCCCAACTCAAGTTTTGATTTTTCTGTAATTAATTCTGCCACTGTGTATCTTAGTGTTTGGTATAAGGTTAAGATCGAGCTGTCTGTGAATTCATATGTGGTGTGGGATCGGGATCTAGCCCAGCTGTTGGAGCGATCACAGTGTACTAATGACACGCATGCTGACGGGGGTGTGCACTGTGTCAGATGCTGACGTCGGCCCCAGGAGTGGATGAAGGTCCTGAGAGACCTCTGCTGTTGCTCAAAGCCTAAGCAAGGGCAACATAGACAGCCAGGTTCTGTCCTCACTAAAGCTACAGTGTAGCTGGCTCAGGCCTCGGCTCTAAAGCATGCTGCCACCATTATAAGGCTAGGGTCCGAGCACAAGACGCCAGCCCTGTGCTTAAGCCCCATGGGCTGAGACTATGACCTCTTGTGGCTCTAACACGGATTCTTTCAGTTGGTAAAAAAAAAAAAAAAAAAAAAAAAAGTCAAAACAAAGTCATGCCCGAAACAGGTGTGTACCGTGTGACACCCAGCTAGGTAAAGGGTTAACTGGTTTCTGATGCTGGGAATGTTTCTCTCTTTGGCATTTTTGCAGACGGCTATGCTGCCAGCATCTTCAGCTGGATTAAAAGCTGCGGATTCCATCTTCTGTTCATTGTTAGTATGATTTTACCATTGGTAGAGTGGAGGCAGGTTATCCCATACCACCAAGGACACTGGCTCTGCTTTCTTCCTCCTGTGTGGCTCCGGGCAGCTTCATGAATAGACCCAGAAAGGCTTCTTTCCACAGAGCTCCCAGAAAGCAACTGACTTTTAATAACTGTCTGGTACTTAGTGTTTGCGGAGGCCCTAGTGAGGCGTCGTGTGCATCAGGCGGAAGGAGGCATGGCTTGGGATGCATTGAGCAGCCCTCAGAAAGGCCACAGATTTTGGCAAGGTGGTCCTCAGTGAGCAGCCTCCGACTTGATAAGTGCAGGTTTGGGGGAGTTTCCCTCTCATCTTTGACTGAAGATGAAACCCACCATCCTGAAATTGGGACCAGTGGGGTCTCCTTGTTTCTGTAGACAGGATCAGTCATCCTTTGCCCAGTGATGCTTACCTTGTTCCCTGCAAGGAGCTTCGGGAATGTGTTTTTTACTTGTAAAGGGGCTGGCTTCCTAGGCTGTGGCCTGCTCTCCACATGAGGGTGCCACGCCTAAGCAGACTCCAGCTGGGGCATTTAGACATTCTCAGGGGCATCAAAGACACCTCCGTTCCCCCACCATCAGTCTCTTTTCTCCCCATTGCTCTGGCTGGGGAGGTGGGTACCTGCACATCTGGGAGTCCTAGGGGACGTGGAGTATGGGATGAGGTAGTCCACCCTCTGGGGTGTGGACGATTCTGCTTCCTTTGCATCCAAAGAAGGCCTCACAAAGATTGGGCAGCCTCAGAGAACAGGGCTCATTTCATGTAGGTTTGGAGGATAGTGGCCTCCCTGGGTTCTGATCTTCTAGAGTACCGAATCCCTGAGAATATTGGGGGGTCAGGTCCCATGTGGGCTTTGGTACCAATGCCCACCTGCATCCTCTTCATCCAGCCAATGTTGGTACTGATTAAGGTCCAGGAGGCTTCAGGAAAGTCGACCCCCCCCCCCCCACCATGCTGCCTCCAGCTGTCAGTCTTCACCCATCTGCCCTTGACCCTTAACCCAGAAAGCTGCATTTTGTTTTGTTTTGGTAGTTACGGTTTCCCAAATTCACACATATCAGAACAAAAGCAGCAGCTTGTTTCTGGGAGAGGTCAAGAGTAGCTTGATATGACATTCTTCTGCTGGTTGACATCTCGGATCTATGGGGTCCCTGTAGTCCTGGATAGCTAGAGGGTTTCTAGAGGAGCTGTGGAGGAGGCATGGGGCACACACGTGGAAACAGAACATGGGTTGTCTTGTTGGAAACAGAGCTGTATTCTTGTTTTTAGCAAGGTTGGGTGTACCAAGAGCAGGAGGCTTGAGACTGACCAAATGTGAGTAAGATGGTGGCATGAGGGTAGCTGGTGCCTGGTTGGAGCAGAGGGCTGCGGGAAAACTCAGCAAGATGCCTGGTGGAACCCAGCGAGCACACAGAGATGATGGACTTGGCTCAGTTTGGAGGAGTCCAGGCAATCTTGGGAGCCAGCAGAGACCATGCACTCACTTGCAGCGCCCCCTTTATTTCCACCCTTAGCTGTGGTCCCAGTTGGTCCCTGTGCCCACCCACACTCTCAGCCTGCCTGCCAAGTCCCCTGGGAAGGGCCGAAAGGAGGGAACAGCTTTGCCCTTTGCCACCCCTGGGTGGGGGCAGGTCTTCATAGGCCTCTGTGTGTCCCCTGTGCTGGCGAGGGAGTGGTGGCGTGATGGGCAAGATTCTCCCTCTTTCCGAGGGCAAGGCTGTGGAGGGGAGGAATCCACACAGAGGCAGGATTCTTGTGGAAGGGCTGAGAGCCAGGCAGGGCACTGTGAGGGACCCTGGTGTGCAAGGACTGCTGTGGGAAGGGAGGAGGGGAGGGAGTATGGGAAGAGGGAGGAGGAGACACTAGGAGAGCAAGAGAAAGAGGAGGAACAGGAGGAGGGCAGAGAGAGAGAGGAGGAGGAGGAGGAAGGGGAAGAGGGAAAGGAGGCAGAAGCAGCAGAGGGGGGTAGAGGGGAGAGGATGAGGAGGAGAGAAGCCGAAGAGAGAAGAGAAAGGATGGGGCAGAAGGTGGAGGACCTAAGCAAGGTGGGGGCATGGGACACATGCAGTCACAGCCTGTCAGGGGAGTGTGCACACCCCCTCAGGGCAGGGGCTTGTCCGGCTTTCAGGTACGGCCTTTTGTCTGCTGCCCCAAGCTCGCCTGTCAGCCCCTCCGTCAGAGGCCTAATCTTTTTTTCTTCACGGGCTGAAAAGGCCCAGCATCCCATCAGGCGACACACTGCTGCCTATTCTGCGTCCCCGCGGAACCCAATCACTGGACAGCGTGGCTATAATTCACTCCCGGCCCGCCCTTTGAAAAGGTGGGCCGCCTCGGAGCTGCTCCCCAGCAAGATAAATCATGTACTCGGAATTAACTTCCATTGAGAGGGAGGCCAGGAAGAAAGGCCGATGGCCCAGCGCGGGCGGCGTGGAGGACGGGCGTTGATAAATGTCAGCCCAGATAATTTGGGGCCTGTGATTAAGATCTTATCTAGGTAGGAAGTAGTAAAGACTGGCATCAAACTCCTGCCCACTTCCGTGCTTACCAACTGGCCTTCCCTGTGTATTTTGGGGTGGATTTAGATGGCAACATCACGAAGTCTTAGTGAAGGAGAAGTTGGATGGGGACCTTGGGAAGGCTGTGTCCCTCCCCTGGTGACAAAGGGCGGAGGCATAGAAAAAAGCTCCATCTGTCTTTGTCTCTAAGTTCCCGCTTGTAAGAAATGTTTAAAATCGTGCACTGAGCCCCAGTGTGTCTCAGGAACCGGCCTCCCGCCCTGGTGTTTTCTTCCCTGACCTGTTTGTGATTTGGTGCTTTGAAAGTTTCTCTAGCGTACGGCGTCGCTAAGCCCCCTGCCCCCAGCCTGTGTGTACAGCGGTGGGCGCCGCTGCTCGTTCGCTTATAAATGCGCGAGGAGAGCCGCGCTCCGGAGATGCCAACCGACGACCTTCTTTTATAGGCCTGGCGTGGTGGACTTCACTTGGATATTTATTTTTGCTACCGCAGCGTTGGCAGCGTGCAGCTCAGACTGTGGCTGCGTGAGAAGAGTGCTCCAGTGGGCTGTCCCTGCCAAGACCGCTGGCCCACGCTTCCCACCCTGTTCTACACACCCACACTTCTAGGGTGAGGGCCTTCAGGCTTTTGAGGACTCCCTGCTGCTGGGCAGCTGCCAGGTGATGGGGGATCATACTTTTATTGGCAAACCCATATGGTATCTTCAAGGTCCATAATTAGAGTCACTTAGGCCGGTCACTGGGTGCCCTATCTTCTCTGAGCACAAGCAGCCTGACTTCCTGGTTCTGCCATAGCCAGGAGGGAAGAGGATTGAGGAGGAAGCCTAGTAAAGGAATATCTGGGTAAACATGGCCTTCCCACCAAGTCCAAGCCTGAAAGTGATTGGTCCTCTGCCACAGAGCTCAGGAAGGCACTGCAGTGCCCAGGCATGGCACACGGCTAGTGTTCACTAGGTGTGTTGAGGAAGAAGAAGCCGATGGGAGAAGGAGGGTAAGAGATTCAAGAAAACAGATTCTTAGACCAAAGCAGGTACTTAGTCCATAGAGATGGGCACCATCCAAGGCTCACCTACTAAATGCCGTGATTATGCCTGATCTCCTTGCCTGCCAAGCTTGTGTTCCATTATTGTTAATCCCACTGGTAACATACAGAGACGTTTCAGGGCACAACACGGCCCAGTTTAAAACACGAATTTGTGTTCAGGTGCTGATGCATAGGACTGAATTGTATTAAGAGACTGGTGTCTAGGAATGCGGCCACACAGACACACCTGGGGTATAGGGTGGGTGGTTCCCTTCCAGATGCTCTCAAGGCTCCCGGGTCTCACCAACCGCTCAGCCACCAGACGCAGTCTCCAGGTCAACTCCAGGAGGATGAGCTACAGATGCCGCAGCAGGGGGACGCCGCACAGGTGTGTGGGGCCTCATCCCTTTGTTCTTCTGTTCCTGTGCTCACTCGCTGCCAGCCCTGGTGTGGAGACATCATGGAATCACAAGAAGTAGCTCTTGGAGTCGGATACTTTGGGGGTTTAGCCCTAGCTTTGTTGCCTCCGGATGTGTGACCTCGAGGGGACGTGCTGCGTCTCCGTCCAGCCTGTGTACCTGGACTTACTTTGTTGAGCATTCGAGGAATACTTCACTTCTCCTCGTGAAGGCCCCATAACTCCAGAGGAGGGGTGGAGGGGCCGTGAGCATGCGGTGGCCTATTAACATCCGCCAGGGAGGACCGCGGGAAGGCTTGGGAAGTGTCGGGTAAAACAAACACGGGACTCCTGAGCAAACCCGGCAGGACAGGGAGCTTGACAAATGGTGGGACTGTGTCAGCTCTGTGCAGACCCCACTAGCGGCACGCTGGACTTTGCACTCGGAGGATCAATACTCCATCAGGCAGCAGAGCTCCAGGCCCATGAAAGCATTTCTGTAGACAAAAGCGAGGCCAGTGATAGTCTGTGCACACACTGCCTCTGACTCCAGCCTCGCCTGCAAGCTCACTGAAGCCACACCCTGTGGGGCCCCTGAGAGGCAGAGGGTCTCAGTATCCTCCCTAATGTCAGGCTGGCAGCTGCCCCTGGCCAGGGCATTCAGCCTTGGCCTGTAGCCTGCCCACAGAGGTGCTCCTCATGCTGATGGGGTGCTGTAGGGGTGTTTGGGTGGCTGGTGATAGGGGTCCAGGTAATGTCTTATAAAGCTGCCTTGGTTCTCGCTGCCCATCTGCCTCGTTTCCTCCTCTCTGGTTTCTCTGGAGGAGTGAGCTACATGGGTTGGGCAGAAAACACCATGGCCTCCTGCCTTGTGCCCAGCACCTGGAGGTCTGCATGGGTCATACAGCCCTCAGCAGCCTGTTCATGGCCCAGTCATGTGGTATGTATGTGTCGTGTACATGTGGTCATGGCGCCATGGCCAGGGCCCCTCACATGGAGAAAGTCCCGAGAAGTCTTTAATAGGGAGGTTAAGGCTAGACCTAACCAACGAGACTATTGGGTAGCCTACTTCAGGTCTTGGAAGTCATCTGTGGGACCACTTTTCGTCCCTAATTGACAGCAGACAGCAAGGGTGGCTGACTGGTTTATGATGCAGGTGACAGTCCCAGGTCCCAGGGTGCCCCCAGGCCTCTGACACTGTCCTGAATTTACACCCTGTTGTGCATACTAAGAGTGTCTTCTTGCTAGAACTGAAAACCAACATTAGTAAACTGCGTGCCCAGGATAGACACATCTAACCTTTTCCTTGCTCTTCAAGGGAACCTTTACCCCCTGGGCAGGGTATAGTCATTTGGGACATGGATGCAGCTTCTCCTGACCCCAGTTCTGGCCATACACACTGTGCTGCCTGTCCATCTTAGGTCTATACCCAGGCTCTGGCCATATAGCAACCAGGATTTGTTTTTCCTTTAAGACAGTTTCTCAGTGTCACAACCCCGGCTGTTCTGGAGTTCAGCTTGTAGACCAGGATGGCCCTGAACTCAGAGAGATCCGCCTGCCTCTGCTTCCTGAGTACTTGGATTAAAGGCGTGCGCCAGCACACCTGGTATCAACCGGGATCTTTACAAGGTTGGTGAAGTAGGAAGGTGAAGGAGTGGCCACTCCTGTTGCCCTGCCTCCACCCAGGTTCTGTGGTTCTGCCCTGACTGGTGACATTGTTTAAGGTTATGACTCTCACTACTGAACCTGATACCTATACCCTGCCCCAATCAGCTCTAGCCACTAACATGTTTCCTAGTGTGGCAAGGCACTATTTACACTGTCTTTCCTTTGGCCCATTAGAGATCATAGCTGAAGCTGTTCCCAAAGCTCAGAAAGGGAGCCTGAATGTTGGACGAGGAGAGTTGGCCTCCAACAAATTGTTGTGGGATAAGGGGGTACAGGTGTGGGTGGCAGGCCAGCATGGTGCCCCTAGCAGCACCCACTGAAGTACGGTAAGATTGAGGGTTCCTGTGGAGGGCAACGAGTCTTCCACAGAGGAGAGCCTCCCCCTTTCTGCATCTCTACTTTAAGTTTTTTGGCCACGGTTTGTAGGCTAACATCCTCTGGGGTAATTCATTCCTGGTTTTTCACCTCCATGAGCTGCCCCAGGCTGGCCTGGGTTCAAGGGCACTTTAAATACAAATGTGGCAAGCGGGGGCCAGGGGCATTGGCCCCACATTCCGCTGGTATCGAGTGCGGCCTCTTTAGAGTAGGAAATCGGATTAGACCGTGCGTGAACCAGCCCAATTGAAACCAGGGGTTTGAGGGTCTATGGCGAGGTGGCTGGGAAGTGACTGGGGTGGGTGTGTGGAATAAATCTTTTTATTTCTGCTTTGGCATCTGCCTTATCCCAGGAGGGCCAGTGAGATGCAGAACTGGGAGGAGTCTGGAGCCTAGGTGGCCCGTGCCTCCCATGTTGTCCTATGGGGCTGCCGCGTTGGCTTTTGTTTTCTGTTTTCTTCTACATAAGTCCTTGAATGGACTGAATGTCGAGTGACCCCCGGAGTCCATCTCGACAGACATGCACATAGATACAAGACACTTCCTGCCTAGGACCCTGGAAGTCCCAGTACTCCTGATGAGCTAACTCAGAGATGACCAGCAGAGGCTGAGCCAGGACCACAGGCTGCCCTGTCTGTATCTAATTTCCAGGCTGTCTATCTGTAGGGATCTCAGATCCCAATTTTAATCACTGTCATAATCTTCCCTTACATACAGGAAGAGGCTCTGTGGGTCTCCATACACACGTGTACAACATAGATATATGCTCAAGTACCATACAGACCCATGGTTCCTCCTCCTAGCTCACATTCAGAAAGATCACGAGTGAGAACACCATGCATACATACATACATACACACAGACACAAGAAGATACACACATAAATAAATAATATACATGAACATATCTATACTTCCATACAGATACACACATACACAGACACATATACATACACACAGACATACATATTCACGTAGATAAATACAGACAGGTATGCACATAGATACATATATACAAGACATATGTACATACACACAGATAAATTCAGACATACATGGGACATACAGAGATACATATATACACATACAAATAGACAAGCATTCACATACAGACACACATACATACACATGCACAGACAGATTCATACACAGGGACATACATAGTTTAAGCACACATGACATACATATATAACATATATACATAGATACACACAAATACATGCACACATAGAGATGATACACGTACAAAGCCATCTTCCCGTGAAGGTAGACGTCCTGGAAGTATCATTCAGACCTTCTCAGAGTGCAGAAAGACAGTTGTCCAGAGAGGAACTGTGGACCCAGCAGCAAGTCCCCTATCCAGTATGTGGGAAAGCACTGGCCCTTTGAATTTCTCTGGGTGCTAGGGCCCCTGATCAAGCTGAAGTGAGGAGAACATAGACTGGGGTACACGTTAGGTCTGCACCCCAAATCCTATGGTTCAGGTACCTGCTATGATGCAAGAGCCACTAAGGAGGCGGGGACATGGCTTATGCCGCAGCGACGTACCCTAAAATGCCCCTCTGGGTGACTATATCCAGGTCCTAACAGAGGAAAGTCATCTGGGACACAGAGTGTTCCACCTAAGACTGGGGAACTTACATGCGCTGGGGTTCATGGCAGGCTGTTCATGTGTGTGAGTGTGTGTGTACACATGTATGCATATACAAATACACAGATAGGGCAGGCAACCTGAGATACTGAAGAGTCTGTTGACAGAGAAGGCAGCAATAACCCCTTCCTAACTTGCTAGAACTTTTTGCCATGAGATCCTGTCAGGGTGGGTCTCAAGGTGGATTGTGAGGGGCCGTGCTGCAGTTTGAGGATGTCGGGGTACAGTGAGGCCCCAACACCGTCTGCTGTCGCCCCTTGTCTTTCTTCTGCTCTTGTGCTGCCTTCTTGTCTAGGGATCTCGTGGCCAACTCACTGGCCTTGTGACTTCCAGTTATCTGTCCATCGACCCACTGTCTGGTGCAGATGGCTCCCTGCTTGGCAAACCTTGCTGTTTCCTTTTCAGGAACAGCCAACCCCTTGCCACCTCTGGACCGCAGTGGGGCTCCCTTCCCAGGCACCAGTGGGGGAGAGCGTGTTGCGGGCCTTGTAGGATGCGATCAGAGTGCTGTAGCCTGTCCCTGCACAGTGGTGGCTCTTTGTGTAGCCACACAGGTGACCTGCTGTAGGCCTGGGCCTCTGGGGTCGGGTTAATTACCTCTCTCCAGACCTCTGCTTGGAAAGCCATTTTCCTGAAAGGATGTGGTGTGTGGGGGTGTGTTTCACAGCCTTGGCCTCCCCGACAGCCTGGCCTCTGGTGGAAGTGCAGATGAGTGTTCTCAGAGCAGTTTCTATGACCTAGGACCCAGGGGCATCCCATTGAGAGATTTGAATTGCTCTTCTGGTGACCAGTTCTCAGACAGGAGTCATGTTGTGTATGTATGTGTATATGCATGTGCATGCACGTGTGTGTGTGTGTGTGCGCGCACGTGTGTGTGTTATCTAACTTGACTGAATAAGCACACTGGGTAGATAATTCCAGATGCCTGTCTGCATGAGAAAGCTGAAGCCTGAGGCCTGAGAATCCAGGAGTGTCCGCCTGTGCTACGTTTTTGCACAATGAGATTCTTGTGGCAGATTCTCTCCTTAAGGGAAGCCAAGAGATCAGTGTCTGAAAAATCCCAGCCGAAGCTGAGAGAGGCCCGCCCCGGTCATGCTGCGTTGTCCCTATTCACAGCTGACATGGCCCATTTGTGGGTCTCTAGAGAGAGTTGATAGAGGCCCCTTAGGTCTCTGCAGCCCCCAGAGGTCCTTCTCCCATCCCACACACACAGCAGAAGCCATGTCTGACTAAGACAGAAGAGCTCTGCCCTTGGCCCTGGGGGATTTGAGTCCTAGGGATTGCTGGTGCTGACAGGCCCAGTCCAGAATGCTGGACCTCCCTGATGAAAGCAGGTGGAAGTGGTCATTCTGCCCCCATTGGCCTTGGTTCCACAGGTGGCCACCATGCTTCTGAGGGGAGGATGGGCAGTTCAGGGCCCAACCCGTCACTGGCTGTTATCAGTTCCAGTTTGAAATCCTAGGAATAAAGGAGATTGACGAAATCTGTGGATGTCTCCATGCTGGCCCTGTATCATGTTGTCCCATGTGTCTCTCCTTCCCTATGTCCTAGCCACCCTTCCCCTTGTGCTGGAACACTCTGGGGTTGGGGCAGGGCCTCTTTAGCCTGGCCAGGGTTACTGCCTTGCTCAGAACACCTCTAGCTGGTACAATGTGGTTGATAGATCAAGAAAAGCACAGAGCAGCGTGGCTTCCCTTGCTTCAAAGACCAGGCCCAGGAGCTTGGCACAAAGACAGAAGGAAGGGGGAGCTTCTGGAGCCCTGGAGAGAGGAAGGGGCCTTATTCATGAACCTAAGGGGATTGCTGTGCACTGGAAGACCATTCCAAGTAGGAACGTGTTTATTTGTTATTAGAAATTCCCAAGGGTCTGCTACCATTCCCTAAAAACCCAGGAAAGGGAGGCAGAGATAGCCAAAGAGAAGCCAGGAGTCCCCTGACGTCTCCCATGCCTCTGCAGACCTAAGGGTAGAGTATCGTCTGCAGATTTTGTTGGAAAAGGCTAATGGATAGGGGTAGGGGTCCCCTGGGACCAGTGGGTCTGAGGGAACCACCCCAGCCATGGTGACCAGGAGAAGGGAAGCTACCAGCCCAGAGAAAACCGTTGGAGGCTGGCTTCCTACTTCTGCCCAGAACTCCTTCTGTGTTTAGATTGGAAACAGGATATAATAAACTTGCTAACATGTCAGAATCTCGTGTTGGGACAACATAAGTGGGTGTTTTCTCCTCTTTTCTTTCTGTTGTACAGGAAAACGCTGCAATTAGTGCCGAGCTCTTAGGCAGAGCTGGGGGAAGCAGGGGAGACTGGAGGCCAGGGACGGGCTGCCCTGCAAGGAGCCTGTCTGCCTCAGGGGCAATTGGCCCCTGTGGCGGCCTGAGTTCAGCAGGTAGGGGAAAGCCTGCCTGAATAGGGCTGGTCCCTAGGAACCCATCCTCTAGCGCGGTCTGGGTAGCTGCTCTGTGTGTGTCTGCCTGTGAAAGTGGGAGAGGACGGCGTTTGCTTTTTAAAGACAGTTTTTATTTTAGAAGCCGTCTGCCCTGAAGGGAAGCACTGAGCCGCTGGCCCCTAGAAAGATCAACCTTGATTAAGATGAAGTGTACAGCAAGAATGGGCAGGGAGCCAGCAGACCCTGACCGGAACAGCCAGGGTCTGGGACTCCTGCGAGTGGAAGCCTTCAGAGGCTCCAAGGCCGCTGATCCTCGTTTCTTTCTAAAACTAGTAAGTGTGGGACAAAGCGGTGGCCGTAAAAAGCAAACAGACTTCCAAATGCAGAGAAACAGATGTGAGTCTGTGCCGTGAAGGGGTAGATAGACAGGTAGCCAGTTAGGAACTTCGGGGCAGGGTTGACAGGCAGCCTTGAAACCCTCGAGGCTGGTGAGCTCACACGTCCTTTGCTTGTAGCCTGGCCCAGATTTGCCAGCTATCCATCCGTACAGGACTCTCTTCACCCGGCACCCCTCCTTTCTGGATGAACTGAGACCCCCCTGGAATGCGTGGCCCTGGGTGGAGCTGGGATGGAAGAGAGGCCACGTCCACGTCAGTAACCCCATGATGTAGTGAGTGAACTACCACGTGGTATGAAAATGAACCCCACTGTAATCCCCCCGAACAAAGGCTCTTCAGTTGGGCCAGTGCACAGGCCTCAGCAGAGGCTATCGCCAGATCTTTTATATCGAATGTGCACCCGGCAGAGTATGGATCTTATTAGGGGAACCACACTGCACCATGAGCCTCTTTCCTGCTCCTGGTGCCTGGGGAGGTCAGGCGGGCGAGGGCCATATTCTGGTCTAGGCACACAGAACCCTCAAGCGTGGCACCCTTGGGTCTGCCTGTCAGAAGTCTCTCCCTGCCCACCTGTCTGTCTCTCTTAATTTGGTGTTGAGGAAAAAAACGAACAAAAGAAAGAAAGAAAGAAAGAAAGAAAGAAGGAAGAAAGAGAAAACAACAGGACTAATGATTTCTAGACCTTTCCTGAGCAGCCTTGTGTCCCATCTTCTCACCGCAGGATAATCCCTGCTGCCCAGATGCTGCAACTCCATGTCTCCCTGAACAGTCCAGGGAGGCTTCTGGGCTCTGGAACGCCCCAAAGTATTCCATCACAGGAAAACCATTTTCTCAATGCGGGCAGACGTCTGCTGCGAGCGGCATCCCCTCTTATGTCTTTAAGTTTTTCATAAGCCTGACGCAATGTCTTTAAAAAGCTCTATCTGAGAGGCCCACAGGCCACTTGAAGGTGACTGGCTCGCCCTGGGCCCCTTTGGCAGCTCTGAGCAGTAGTTGGAAGAGTGTGGGGTTTAGGCAGAATAAACAGAACTCAAGTACCTGCAGGGAAAGAAAGGATCATTCTATGAGCGAGAAAAAGTGAGCGTTTTGATTCAACAAATACCAGGACGCGGCCCTTCCTCCAGGCTCAGGCCCCCGTGCTAAAAACAGCCCAGGAAAGGAAATCAAATTTAGAGTTTCCCTTACTGGCTAGAATTTTTAATTTAATAACAGGGGGCGGGGAGATGCTGTTGTATCTTATTTTATTCCTACTTTGAACAGGTTGAATCTTCCTGTAGGCTCTAGGAAGGCGGCTGCCAGGGAATGAAAACCAGCCCCAGCCTTGCAAATTCAAACCAGGACTCCATGCAGGAAGAAGTGGGGAGAGAGGCAAAGCACCCACGTGTGAAGCTTGTGGGCTTGAGAACTACTGGGGGCCTGGTGCTCTGGGCAATTGGGTGCAGAGGGTCAGAAGAAAGACTCCTTATGTCTGTCATATCCTGAAGGAGAAACCAATCTCCCCCTTGATACCTGCTCTTCCAGAGGGTTGAGACTGAGGCCCAGCATGGGGCACATGCTGAGGTTATATGGTGGCTAAATGACTATGGGATGTCTGACAGGAGGCCCCCATGACTTCAGAACAATCCTTCTCCATTCCCTGGACCCTGGCTGGCATCACTTGACCTCAGTGCTTGATTTTCAAGGTCTGAGGCCCTCAGGCAAGGGATGCCACCCTGCAGGTCAGTGTCCATAGTCGGGTTCCCAGCAGGGTTTGTGTCTCCCATCAGAGCTCCCAGATTGCAGCCTAATGGCACTATAGGGCCAGTCCCAGTGGGGAGGTAGTGGCTGAGGCAGTGTATCCCCGGGCATCCGCCAAGATTATAACCCCAACTGTAATATTCAGGCTCGCTCAGGAATGTAGGGGTCATGGGGGGGGAACTGTTTTCCTCAAAAGAGCACAGAGAGCCACCTGCTGCAGCCTGGAACCCATTGTGAGTTAGGCTGTGGTGTAGCCATTGCCACTGCCCCATAGGCTCTTCCAGCGCAGAGTTTAGAACCCTGCTCCCAGGTGTAGAGGTCTTGCGTTTTCTCAGGAGGACGTGGTTAAACGTGGAGGGCATGGGCAGCCCATTACAGAACCCTGGTAAGGTCAAAAGGTCAGGGCTCTACAGCTGCCGGCTTCTAGGAGATGAGGGTCAGTTCATCTCGAGGGCTCTCTGCTTGCCTCCTAGGAGGTTGCTGCAGAGGGCCCCAAACCTCGTTGAGGCAGTTAGACCACTAAGGTTTAAGCTGTCTTTGAAGCTTCTTCAGGCAGGTCATGATGTGGCCTCTGTTGATTTGGGAGAAAGAATGAGGCAGGGTCTCTGGGATGCTGCTACCCAGGCGACTGTGGAAGGTTACTGTTCACCTGCACCTTCCTCTGTATAGACGGTGGCCTGGCCTGAGGTATTCCCACTGTCTCCCGTCTCCACGGGCTACTAGAAGTGGAACAGCCAGGCTAAACTGAGGCGTAGCTTGGGGACCGTAGCTTTAGTAGACGATCTCGTTTCTTTTGAGCGCCAAATGGCCTCTCTATATCACCCGTGGTCAGATTAGGTTGGTCAGTGGTTTCCACCAGGGCCTCTTGCCTTGTAGCCATCTGGTGAGGAAGAGTCAATTGTAACTCCCCACTGATTTCCAGGCCTGTTCACTTAAACAGCTCCAGTCATGCTGCCGGGACCCTGGAGGGCAGGACAAGTCTGAGCCTTTGTCCCCACCCTGCCTGGTAGCTACGTCACGTCACACCTCGTGGCCTGGGAGTGCTTGCAGTGTGTATGCGTGGTGGGGTTATCAACGAATTAAGGTTGAGTTTTGGTGCCGCTGAGCATGTGCCCTGCTTGAGCTCCCAACTGGACCAGCCCCTCGGAGAAGAGGGACTTGGGAAGAATTCAAGAGGTGCTGCCTGTGGGAGGCAGTGACAGTCTGGCGTGGTGGTGGCACAGCATCCGGTGCTCAGGCTTCTGCTGGCCCGACACTCTGCAGTCTTCAGGCCCGTCGGCTCTCTGTGTCTCTGGAAAACCTGTCCACCTGACCAAGGCAAGCACACCTCTCTTGGATTTCTCTTTGCCTGATAATGTTTTTGGCTTGCTAAGGCTGGTCAGTGCCAAGGGCAGCGGAGTCCTCTGGTGAGCACCATTGGCAGCCATACCTCATGGCGAAGAAGGCCTGTGTTTCTGCTATTTCCAGATCACTGCACCATCCGGACCTGAGCCTGGGCCTGAGTCTGAGAACTGACTGGTGCAGCCTGGACTTGTGGGCATCTCCTGGATAGAAGGAAAGGGCTGTTCCAGGAAGGAGCAGCCTTCTGTCCCTCCCCCCAATCCTGTCGTTGCTGTCACCTTCAGATAATGCAGGGTAAACTGAGGCATGGGAACTTACTCAAGGCCACTAGAATGCTGCTGAGTCCTAAAAGGACAGAGTAGCCACTAGGCTGAATTCTGAACACGTAGGGGTTTGCGTGGCTGGTCCAGGATCCAGAGGAATGTGAGTCTAGAGCAGGCACAGCTCCGCCAGACCTGGCTGTTTTAGAAGGGGTAACGAGAGTCTTTTCCCTTGGACCTTGGCTACTGTTTGCTACCAAAGTGGACTATGTCATTTGTAACCTGCTTGGTCCACTTGAGGGGTTGCTGACCCTACGGTGCCAGCCCCCCTCAGATCACAGTGCAGTACAGGACAGGCAAGGCGCAGGGCCAATGGGACTGGGTCCCCTCGCTGCCCTGATTCATTAAGGGCTCCAATCCTTTGTGGGCCCCGAGCTCAGGGACTGTTGCTGTCAGGCAAGCTGTTATGGGCATAATGACAGGGGCATTAGAGGCCGGGAGCAATTAACAGGCTGCTTAATTAGCAGGAGGAACTAGAGTGTGAGTGGCTGATGTTCCCGCAAAGCCTCGCCGAGCTGGGCAGTTATCTGATTATGCATTGATCGCCAGGCGAACCTCGTCCTTAGGTAATCGTCTCTCGTCTTGCAATCTGTGAATATATAATAAACATTCCACATTCAACTGTCTCAATCAGCGAAGGGAGAAAGGGGCCATTGTGGACCCGGGCGCCGCTGGCCTCTCTTCCTGGCCTAGCGGGTCCCTGTGGTTCTCACTACCTCAGAGCTCATCTAGCCTGGGAAAATATCTGCCTGTCTGATGGTGTCCTGAAACTCAAGCCCTGCCAGTTCCTTCCTCCCTGTGCTTGGGATTGAACAGACCCATTTTACAGATAGGTACAATGAGACCTGGGGGATTTGATGAAGATGACATTGTGAGTAATCACCCAGATTACCGGCTGGCACCATCTCTCTGACATGTTTGTGGATCCTCTGGGATATAGCCTAGAGGTCACCTGGAAGTTCTTCCAGCATCGCAGGGTGCTATGGAAACCCAGGGCTGTATGCTCAGTACCAAGCTGCATACTCCATCCTCGTGCTCAGGAGACAGGCATTGCTTCCTGGGCTCCCGTGAGAACTTTTTAGAAGGCAGGAGAAAGTGAGGCAGGATTCAGGCCTGACAGTGGCTCCAGCTGAGCCGGGAACATAAATGAGCCCATAGGCAAAGCAGAGGGAGGTTTTTCTGAGGGGAGCAGCATCCTGTAAGGATCTAGAGACAGGGAAATGCAGGGAATACTTCAGATTTGGGCACGAGGACTGAGATTCCAGGCTCAGCCCTTGCTGTTTCTCTCATACATTCTGCAAGCTTCAGGGTTGGGGGCCTGTTTCCCCAGGTTCAGTCAGAAGGTCCCAGGCCTGACCATGAAGCTCTGTGGGGTACCTAGGCGCCTAGTAGGACTGCCTGCCCATCTTGAACACATTTGCTGAGTTCCCCCGTCATGCCAGGCTCAGCCAGGCCT
The DNA here is from genome assembly GCF_018167655.1 of Microtus oregoni. Classification (NCBI taxonomy): domain Eukaryota; kingdom Metazoa; phylum Chordata; class Mammalia; order Rodentia; family Cricetidae; genus Microtus; species Microtus oregoni. Next base: position 1,404,458 of record NW_024544727.1, on the reverse strand, counting down.
GGATACGTTTGGGGCCTGGTGGTAGGAACTCAGTGTAGATGGTGGTTTAAAATTTGTGTGTGTGTGTGTGTGTGTGTGAAAGAGAGAGAGAGACAGAGAGACAGAGAGAGAGCAAGACCCAGACGGTCTCTTGTTTTGCAAAACTAAAATAGATTTCAGCACTGTGCTTTTTAAAGACAAATCTTTGCACTCTTTTGCGATCCTTGCTTGACCTCTCCCGGTTCCTGGCAAGGAGAGCCTGCTACAATTTGGCACCAAGTTGTTCCAAATGCATAACAGGGGTGCACACACTTTGCCAAAAGCTGATATATGTTGGTTTCTTGAACTTTGCTTTTCTTGTTTGCTACATCTGATATCATCTTACCCAGACGATGCCCCTGTGAGATAGGCCCCCCACCCCTCAACTCAGTGGGTGCAGCCAACGTATTTCATTTTGTTGCTCGCACGATCCGTGCGTCTGGGGAGAAAGGAAACCGGTTGCCTGTGCGACCCAACCCTGGCTTCCCCGGGCACTTGGGGAGTCTTTATCAAGCTCAAATGATTAGACCTGGTTTCTGGTTTCATTTTGGAAGACTGGCTGCTGAGTAGATCCCTTCGGCCTATAAAAGGATCCAGATGCTCGGAGCCCCTGAGCTGGGACAGTAGGCCGGGGGTCAGCAGGCCACTCTCGGCTGTGTCCACACCCTGTGTGGAGGTTGCATCTACTTCTCCGAGCAGGAGGCAAGTTTTCCCATGAGAGTAGGAAGGTCAAAGGGTCCCTGTGGATGTAGAACCCTCTGAGATGCCACAGAACAGTGGGGCAGAGGGTAGCATGGAACCATACCCGATGCCTGTAGGCTTTGGCTTCCTGTTGAAGGGCCCGGGTACCTAGAGTGGAGAGGTTGGCGTGAGGCCCCCCAGGGAGGGCTCTTAGCTGAGGGGTTCAGGTTCTGTGTGTGTGTGACCCTTATCAAGGGACTCCTTGCATCTGGGGGACCTTTTCTGGACCCTCTACTTAAGTGTAGCTAGATCCTGAGAAAAGAGCCACTGCCCTTCCCTCCACAGAAGGAATGGAGACTTGGGGTCGGCGGTGCCACCGAAGGAGTTAGTCTAAATTCTGAGTGGTTGAAAATGAAAATGAGGTCTGTCCCCCGACACAGTCTGCATCACAGGGACCAATGAGCTCTGGTGGGAAGAAAACAGAGAGCAGAGAGGCCGACAGATGGAGGGACCTGGAGTCTGTCCCCGAGACTTGGTGGCCTGCAAAGACTTCTGCTCCCTATCTCAGCCCAAGTCAAGTGGGGTCTAGACTATTACAGGTCACTCCTGTGCCATTCTCCTAGTCATGGTGTCCCTCGAGTGACCGTGGACAGTAGAGACATTGAAATAGGCCAGGGCCCAGCACTCTGTGTAGCTCTGTGATGGTGAATTTTTATTCTGTGCTGGAAACTGCTTGGCCTGGGACTTGAGAGCAGAGAGACTTCAGCTTAGGGACCTAAAATGCAGTCAGCTTGTGGTTTGGGGGAGGGGAAGCAGTATAAGGAAACACTCCATGAGATGGAGGAGTCCAGAATGCTTTGAACGTTTTGGATTAGACTTGGGGAGTGGTCAGGCTAGCAGCACAGTGTCCTCACGGTGTGGCCCATGCATACAGGGCTGTGTAGTAGGCTCCTCTCTATACCTAAAAGGCCTGGCTTGGACGCTCTTACCCTCTGCCGCCTTCTCTCTGCAGCCCTCCAGCTTTTCACACTGTCTCTGTACCCCTGCTCCTCCTAACCCCCAGCTCCCAGCTCAGGAGGTTCCAAACAGTCTCCACCACTGTTGTAGGTGTGTGTGTGGGGGGTGATCAGGGCGTGGATAAAGGCTGAGTCTGTTGGGATGCCTGGCTGGCGATCTGCCTCACGGGGTGGAGAGTCTTCTATTGCTGCGCTAGCCCCTAGAGGACAGTTTTGTTTCCCTCTCTTGCTGTTGTGGCCCATTAAATTGTTGAGTTGCTATTTCTGGGTGATTGTGGTACCGGCTGTCCCTGCATGAATCCATGGATGTGGTTTTGTTCATTATGAGATAACAGGTTCTTATTCTACATAGAAATAAATAAATAAAAAAAATACATGCGAGAAGGAATCCATGGCCCCAGGAATTGGAGCCCCACCCTACCCCATGTGGAATTAGTGCCAGGGGAGGGTTACGGTCATTGTATCCACCAAAGACTTTATGGCCCTTACGGGGCCACTAGCCTCTCTCAGAGGACAGGTCCTCACCTGCTAGCTGGGGGACAGACTACTAAAGAATTCAGGAGGGCCCAAATTCCTATATCTTTGAAGAGAAGAGTTAAGGCCTTAAGTCTCAGTGACATATCAGAATGGACCTTGCAGTCACTGGCCACATGCCCAATAACCCAAGGTTTTGGGGTCCCAGAGTCTTGGGGGCAAGTACCTATGAGGCTACTAATCTCAGTGAAAAGCCACAGCCCCCCCTTTGGCCTTGTCCTGACTCTGCCCTGGCTATTCCCAAGGCTCTGTGTGTTCCCAGCAGGAAGTTATATGGGCTTTGGGGTCTCAACCTGCAGTGAGGCCTTATCGGTCAGGGTCCTGAGGAAGAGGGGCAGCTGAGGCCACAAGGGACCAGTGCAGACTCTGCATGTCTCTCGCTCTAAGGTGGCCTCTGCAAGCTGGCTCTAGTGTCACAGCAGTGGTAGGGCTCTAGTCGGGGTGCAGAATGAGGAGCACGGAGCGGGCATCTAAGGCCCCCCGCTATGGTGCCACCTCACCCCACTGTTTAATATATACTGGAGATTTGGGGGTGAGGAAAATGCTCCGTTCTCTCACCCTCCGCCTTCCTGCCTTCCAGGGGACCTTTGCCTCTGTTTCCTAAGTCTCGGGAGCCCATTGACAGTTCACCTCTGTTAGTTAGGTTGAGTGAGGTCATCTTTTCTTTTACCTTTTCATCTTGTGGTATGACTTGATTTCCCCACTGAGGTGTCTATGTCTGGTGTGGAGGACAGACACCCCCTCTTCCCCCTTCATCCTTGGCGGCTATGCAGTCTGTGGAGGTGATGTCCTCCACATCTCCGTGACAGTTTTTTCCTGTCTATTCCGGACTCTTTGTTTTGCCGTGGCTCTCCAGAGAGGGGACCAGCCATTTCTGTATCCTGCAAGACTCTACTGCCCGGACCCTCTCTTCCAGGGCACGCGGCTGTGTGCTCGCTCCGCTGTTCCTGACTGCCACAACCTAGCCTTTTCCATTATTTCTGCTTGCACTGTGTTTTTGTCTTGCTCTCCTGACTAGACACCCCAAACACGTGGAGAGGCAAGGCTCCATTTCTGCTTTTAAACACTCCTTTTGTTGTCTGTGTTGCTGTTTCCCCCTTTGAGGAAAACTCAAAAGTCATTTTTCTTCCCCAAGTTTAAAGGGAAAAACCAAACGTTGTTTTTTTCCCCTCGTGATATTTTCACATTGCTAGATTAATTGGAGACTGGATGCGTTATTGTTTCTTTATTCTTCCTTGGAGGAATGTGACATTTCTCACTTTTTAGTCGATGTTGAAATGAAAATAATTTAAACTCTTATCTCCCTCAACATGAACCCTTGCAATGTAAGGATTAATTTAATGAGACAACTCTAGAAACAGCAAGCAAATATTCCCGCACCCCTGGAGAAGGAGAGGCTCCCATACTGGTCTCTGCTTAGTCCCTGGTAATAGGAGATGTCCTCATTGTAGGTGTGGGTGGGACCTGTGCAGCTCCTGCAGCCTAGGGCTCCCAACTATGCAGACCTCACCGGGAAGCCACTGCCCTGTCCTGAGGGATGGGACTGCTTCTTCCTGGAGCTCTTCCCAGTCCCTCCAGCTTCCAGCAGGCTCTCCCTTCCTCCCCTCCCCTCCAGACCTATGTCCCAGATAAGCTGGTAAGTTAGCCCATAATACTTAAAATGCTAGTCCATTTAATATGTAAACAATGACAATTTTTTCAAAGGGTTTAGGATTTAAATTAGTTTTTAAAAAACCCAATTACTGCCATTTAATTCAGAGGAGAGCCTTCTTTACATGCTAATTATATAGTTGGGAAATGAGCAATCAAGGGCACAATGGGGCATCAAGGGCCCTTTTTAAAGATTTAAACTTATTTATCTGAGTTTAGGGTTTAGAGTCTGCACTCTGGTCTCCATAGTGTGGGCAGACAGGATGCCGGGGTGCGAAGGGTCCATTTCAGGACGCACGTGTGCACCCTGGTACATGCCCAGGCTGAAGGGGAAGGTGGCCATCCACAGCAGTCATGGCCTGACTCATCCCGTTCTGGGCCGAGGAGGGAAAACTGCTGAACAGAAAGGAGATATGAGCCTGGTCGTAGCAGCGCCTTAGCCCCTTGAGGGCAGTCCTAGAACACAGAGATTTTTTAGAACATCCCAGAACATTCTAGAACCCCATAGAATGTTCTAGAACCCTATAGAATGTTCTAGAATCTTCCAGAGAGCTATGCACATTCCGCCAACTGGTCAAACTTCAGGGGGAGTTCTTATCATCTGTCGGTCACCACTGCAGACCCCGAAGGCTCAGCAAAGGCGGCAGGTGTATCTTTAGTCTGCTCCAAATGTCCTTCCTGTCCTTCCGTTCCACTGTCCTTCTTCCTCTGACATTGCTCTCTGTAGATCTGGTGCCTATGAGATTTAGACGAGTCTAGAGCAGTGTGATTCGCACTGGTGTCTGGGGACATCAATGCCTCTACTTCCTGACAGAGAGTAGAGGGTTCTTTTAAAACGGAATCATTTTGACTTCTTTGGTCCAGCCTCCCTTGAGCATACCCACACGGAAATCTGCAAGCGGGTACGGGGGAAACAGAGACAAAGGCCTAGACTCCGAGAAGCTTGGCAGGGCAGCCCAGCCAAGTGCACATCCAGGATCCTAGTTGCTGGTACTCCATTTCCTACTGTGGGTACTCCATTTCCTACTGTGGGTACTCCTCCATTTCCTACTGTGCAGGACATGGGCCTCTAACTGATGCTTCACTGTGCTAACTGTATTATGTACAGTTACCTATGTATTGACAGGAAACGCTGCAGTGGGGTTCAGGGGAGTTCAGCCTGTGTGTCTGTAGGGTGTCAGTGCAGGGCCTCATGTGTCTGACTAGAAGCTTGCATAGGTGGGTGATCTGAGGCCTAGCGTGCCACTCAGTAAGGGCTGTCCACTCGGCTAGCAGTTCCTTGGGGAGTTTGACTCACAAGGCCCCTGCAAGCCCTAAGCCATTGCATTAAGTCCCATCTGATTTCTCTTTGTTTCCCATGGAGGCTGACACCTCGTGGAGATCATTCAGCTAGGGGTGACAAAGCAACTGGACCCGGTTTATGAACTTCCTACCTGTGGAAGAAGGGCTCTTGAGAGGGATGAGGGTGTGCTGACCAGTGGCCTCCTATAAAAGTCCCTTCTTTGCCCCAGGAAGCTGGACTTACCACCTTGATGGGAAAGCTATCACCCTGTTTGAGGGCATCCCCAAAGGCCAGTCATATCAGAAGGAGGGCAGCCACCATCTTGGTTCTAACTATAGTTAGAACCTGGGTCCTGGGGGCCAAGGCATCCTACCCTGCCTCTTGAGAGTGGACGACTGTTCTCGGGTCCCTGGCAGATAAGAAACACGCAGAAAAGTCTAGAGTGGAGCTAGGCCTGCCTGGGGAAGAGTAATACTAGTCTAGAAAAATCCATGGCTAAGGCTCTTGGTTCCTGAAGACAAAGAGTTAGCCAGACAACAAGGCAGGGCAGGTATGGTATGTTGAACTAGGAAGATGGCTCTCCACGGGCAGCACCCAGGGGAGGAAACACTCATCCTGTGGAACCCGCCTTTCTGCCCTAGAGATGTCAGGGTCTGCTGCAAGGCCAACCAGGGGGAGGTGTGAGCTCTGTGGGACCTGCCTCCCTTGGACGGGGCATGGGAATCAAAAGAGAGTTTACAAACAGGCCCTGAAGGCCCTGAACCTCATTGATTTGGTGACATCAGTCTGGGCACCGACAGTGTCGGAAGATGTGAAGATTAAGCATAGCACGGTCAGACAACTTACTTTTCTTTTCCAAGATATTAGCTGGTCAAAAATGAGAAAAATGTCCATAAGCCAAGCTGAGGCAGAGGCGGGAACAGGCTACCTTTTGTTCTCCCAAGGCCTGACCACTGAGCCTGCGTGGGGGTACCCGGGACCCACTTCTCTAAGAGCCAGCAGAGGGGATCGCCGCAAATTAGCCAAGGATTAAACCACCAAGCTGCTGGTGTGACCTGAAGCCACCGACTGACCACCCACGGGCCAGGGCCTGGGCACCAGTGTCCACACGTCAGCTACCAGCTGGGTCAGGGGTGGCTGGGAGAAAGGACACCCCTACATTACTGGGTCATTTGCCTGTTGGAAGGCTGCAGAGAGGCTCCGAGGAAACTCCAGCTGGGCACGAGGGCCCAGTGGGTCCTGGGAGGGTGGACTGAGGGAGGCCTTTCCCCTCCGCACCCAGCTCTTCCTGTCTGGCAGACACCGTCCAGGGACCTGACATTTTCTCAAGGAAAGAAAACACATGGTCCCACATTTCTTATCTGAGGGCAAACAATGAGATCGCGCCGTCCTGGGAGGGGGCTCACAGAAATTCAATGTACCGAGAGCTTCGGCAGTCATTGCCAAGGTTAGGAACTGACCCTGCCCCTCAGAGCAGCCCTAGTGCCCTTGGCCCTGGCACAGCCTCCCTCTCTGCTGGGGCAGGTGACACACCAGCTGGGAGCCCAGGTAACCTGAGCCCGCCTGACTCAATGCACCCCGCCACTGCAATGACAATTAGGGGTCTCTTCACCCAGCCTCCAAGTGTAGGCATTGTAGGCCCTGCACACCCTCCCAGGGCTTAGCCATAATTACAGGGTCGGGTTACCCGGGAAACAGGTATTTGTGCCATTCAGTGCAAACTTCCCCCAAGCTGGACATAGCCATCCCCGGCCCTCCCTTCTTTGCCCTTTTGTCTCCGGGCTGGGTCTTCTTGTGCCCTCTCTGAGATTACTCCTCGGTATCCCCCAGACCCAGACCCAGAATGGGGTACTTGGGTCTGGACAGTGCCCTGCTGGGGAGCAAGATGTGGGCAGCAGAGACCAAAGATTCCCTTCTGTTTCCCCAGCAGCTGAGACAGAAGGCCCAGGTGTGGGATAGCTAGCATGTCATTGTGTGCCCACATTGTCCAGGAGGCACAGGACACCCGGTGGGTGGGGCTGAGGCCCAGGACCTGCCTCCCGAGAGGAAAGGGGTCCTTAAATGGCTTACTATGGGGCTCCCAGCTGCAAATCTTCTTCCTGCTTTACCCAGCAGAGGGGTCGTGCCGAGGCCGATGAATGTGAAAGCCCCATGGTTCCCGCACTGCCTGCTGCCACCTTAGCAGAAGACACCCAGTGCGAGGTGGGTGGCATAGGCATGGGCCCCGCACACAGAGTAAGGAGGGGAGATGAAGCGCTAGTCCAGGGGGAGGGGTAGAGTCTTGGAAGTGGCTAAGCAGGCATGTGAACCCAGGTCCAGCCGTATCCAGGACCCTCGCTCGTCACATGACACTCTACATGGAGTTGCATAGCTGAGAAGAACTGGCCTTTATTTGAGTGCACAGTAAATTCCCCCTAGTCTCTGTGCCCTCAGGGGCCAGTGGGTAGCTGTGAAGGCCTCTAAGGGCATATAGTTTCCAGGACTGAAAAAGAATCATCTTTAGAATCCCTAAGCTCTGCCTGCTATGTGCAGAGGAAGGGGTTCCCCAATGACACCCCACCTTTGGGCTTCTTACAGGCTCAACTTTGCTCTTGAGATGACTGGACACCCCCCCCCCCAGCACACAAGCCCCCTCCTGGTACTGCAATCAGTGCTTTACTTGTCTCTTGTCACATGCTGGGTGATTGGGCAATCCTAGGCTCAGGGATGCTGGGAGCTGACCTGGCTGCGGGCCCCTGCTGATCCAAGGCACTAGCCATTTCTCCCACTGCCCGTCTGGGAGGAGCTTGTCCAGAGGGCAGCTACAGCCTCAAGTGCTTACTGACCCCTGCAAGGTGGTCCTCAGACAAATGGGGTGACAGAGAACAGTGGGAGGAGGCTTATCCCATTTTACAGGTGGCGAAACAGAGTCAGAGAGAGGCAGTATGGGAAGCAGGAATCCTGCTCCAGCCTGGGCTCAAGGTATGGGTGAACCTGACTGTCTCCAAGGTGTCCTTCCCAGCCTAAGTGTTCAAGGGGATCCGGGGCAGGGGCATGGCTCTTCTCTTTCTGACCCGGCTACTTCCTGACTGGAGTGAGCATATGAGGTTTGTCACAAGGTGCAGATTTTGACTCCAGCTAGGCAATGTGAGCCAGGAAGGCAGGTTACATGGCTTCTTGATGCAAAATGTCGTATGTATGAAGGATGTTCTAGGAACAGTGGTGCCTTCCAGTGAGGCCAACAACATATGGCCCGATCTGCATTCAGGGCCTGCTGGAGTCAGTCAAATCAAGAGGGGTTATCTAGAGAATCACTTTGGGGGAGGCAGCCTGGTGTGCATGGTGGAGGGCCAAGGCAGATGTAGAAGAAAAGCTTCCTTCTCACACTCTCCCCCTTGGTATGGTTAACCCTCCCCAGGTATGGCTCGCCCCCCCCTCCAACACACACCAGGTATGGTTCACCCCCCAACACACACCAGGTATAGCTTACCACAGGAGTTTTGCTAACTAGAATATCTGTTTCTCAGCTCCTTCTTGGCCATCCTAGAGGGCTGGCTGTCAGGCAGCTCCACAACAGGATACAGGCTTCAGACACCCCTCCTTTTCCTGTGCTGAGATGCCCCAGTGCCCCTTAGGTACCAGTTCTAAAGTGGCTGTCCATCCCTGAGCTATGTGATTGGGGTTTGTGTACCAAGCTAACCAGCAGCAAGGAGCCTGCCAAGACTCAGGGTCCCTCTTACGGAGGGATTCTGCATGGTAGATGCAATCCCATTCACATTGCCCATAGCCATGGGTTTGCCTTTGTTGTTGGCAATGGAAAGGACTCAACTCTTTTTCTTTAAATAATCTTCTGTGTCTCTTGCCATTTCTTACTGCCACTCCCATCCACGTCCTCAACAATCTTGGAACATTGTGTTAAAAACTGAGTCCTTATCTAGCCCAGTGAAGTGAGGGGCTTCACTGTAATAAAGGGGGGAGGATCATGTCTGTCAGGCACCAAAGCTCTCTTCCGTCCTCTTTGCAAGCAAAACCCACCAATTATACACAAAGAGGAGGTCCTGGGTCTTAAAGGGACAGGCTTAAAGGGACAGGTCTCTATTACTGACTGAGGCTGATACTTGTTCTGGGTCCCAGAACTGGTTGGGGTGCCTGCACCCACATTCTGGAGTTTTATTTCACACACTCAGAAAGGGAGCATGCTTACCTCCCAGCATAGGGTAAACACCCCACTCTCATGTCTATAAAAGAGACATGAGGGGGGCACTGGCAAGCCACAGACCTGTGCATTGTGGGAAGCGAAAGACACGAACCTAGAAAGTTCTAGATAATTCCTGACGGCCTTCTTGCCCTGGCCCTATGGGTAGCAAGGACCAGGCATTTTGGCTGTGTTTGGGTGACTTCCTGGGCAGTCAGTCACTAGGTATGTTCTGTGTCAGAAGGTTTTGAAGGTTGAGCAGGGCGTGCCTGCCACAGGTTGGTTGGCGGATTTGTAACTCATTGATCTCATTGCTGTTTCTGGGTGCTTGGCGAGGAGAGTGAAAGGCAAGGGTCTTTACCTTCCCTGCTCCGGCTCCCTCCTCAGCCGGTTTTCCTGCAGTGTGGGCGTTCAGCTTTGCACTTTGGGCTCAGAAAACGGAGCAGCTATTGGAGGAGGCTTTGGAGCCTGGAGTTTAGAGATTTCAGCCTGATTTGTCCTTGTAGATTAGCTAACGCACAACCAACTTTGCAGCTTGTTGGTTTTGTTACGAGGGGAGGCTGGGCATGGTGGGCTGTATGGTAATGGGACAGACGCCTCAGCCTGGTAGCCACCATTCTGTTATGGAGTGTTCTCCTGCCCAGGAGCCGAGCCAGTCAGAAATGTGGTACTTAGTAATGCTGGCCTCTTCCAGAACCCACCTCTCCCAGGAGACCCACGGTTTGCATGAAGATCCATGCAAGGACCAGGGCTACAGGCTGCCTTCCATGACCCTGGGGTGCAGAGACCCATGTTTAAATAATGAATCACGTGCCCCTTTGCCCAAAGCAGGCAGCAGATTGATGGCGGAGTCTTACTTTTGTGCACGATGATCCCCTAGCCGGCAGGGCCAGCTGGACGGAGCAGCCAGCAGGAGTGGAACTGGTTGGGGCTGCAGACCCCTCTCCCCTGCATCCCTCTGGGGTTTGGTAAGCAGTGACTGGGGGACAATCAGTGGGGCCAGCTCACTGCAGCTATTGGTGCTGTTGGGACTGGTGACTCTGTCGTGGCCTCGGCTCTTAGACTGGGGATTAGTCCTTCCCTCTGTTCAGACTATCATTTTCAGAGCCGGGGACCACAAGCACAATCCCTCAGAATTGTGTGTGCCTTAACCTACTCCTAGGAGCTGCTCCCTCCCAGAGGAAAAGTTCCTGGTTGAGTGTGGTCTGTCGGGCAGGGGTAAATGGAGGAGGACACAGACTCTTTGGTTTCCTGTCTCAGAGCTGACCCTCCTCTGGCCTGAGGATTGTGCTCCCTGACCTTGAGCCTTGACAGACCACTTTTAATCATGGCTGTTGGTCAAACAGGTCACCTCTGAGTTGCTGTCACTGGCCAGCTACAAATCTCCCTCCGAGAATGGTCTGTTGGAGTCTGGCTTAAACAAAATTGTCAACGAGATGGGCATTTTAAATCAGTGAGCTAGGGACTCAAAGACCCCAAGAGGGAATTATTATTATTATTTCAAACCCTCTATGGGCTCGGAGCACCCACAGTGGCCTCTCCCTGGCGGGTGCAGTCTCCGGATGGCCATACTTGCTATATATCCTTGTTCAGGGACCTGGTTTTTATTAAATTTAATTGCTTCCTTTTCTGGCCTTAAATCAAGGGTGGCCTCAAAACAGGGACAGCATCAATTTAATTTAATTGCTCTGCTCTGCAACCTTCAGAGCCAAGATGTGGCTACTGGGGTCTCACATGGGGCCCCCAATTCAGGATGAACCCAGAGGCCCCAGGGAAGGGAGAGGGGCTGGGATCCCAGCCCTGGTCTCTCTGTACCCCCACCCTCCTCTGATCTCTGCTGAGGACTGGACCCTACGCCGCACTTCACGCTCTCCTATTGACATGTTTATTTTTCATTTGCCATTAAAACCGCGTCAGTTCCCTAACTCAGAGGCAATTCATTAAGGGCCACTTATCTCTCACTCTGATATTTTACCCGCAGAGCCCAGCACAGGACTGTAAAGAAGGAGACAGCGTAAACGCCCCACAGTAAAGTGTGGGCATGTGTGTTGCTCCTTCAACCCAGGTGTGAAGGGTGAGACGTGGATTTGAATCCTTCACCGACCTCATGGCGTGTCTGGTCCTTATCTGGGTTCTGGAGCCTGCATCCGATGGGCTGACGGGCTCCGTCTCCCTCAGCAATACCAAAAGACATCCATCCCTGCCAAAGAAAATCTGGCCTGTCTTCAGATGGTCCTGGCTACTCCGGCAGCGGAGTGGGAACACGGCTATGCTATTTTCCCAGCATCGCTCCCTTTACCCCAACACAGCGTCCTGCAGCCTAGGGACAGGACAGCCTCAGAGGCATCTACTGACAAGGTTTATTACATATCTTCAACGGCCAGTGTGTAGCCAGATTGGGCCAGCCGAGGAAAAACACTGGAAATTATTAAGATGATTTGTTAAATAATAGAAAATGTTTTTCATTTCCCAATTCCCAGCTCTTGCTAAAGCCATCCTCTGGCTGCCTGCTTCTCGTTCCTTAATATTTAGACTTATGGGCCAATTTGAGGGTATTTTCTCTTTCCTCCGTGATTAATGCTTCCATGAAACAATGTCATCACAAGTCACCCACCTGCCCTGTCAGCTCGGCATCAATCTCGCTGGGCTGGACGGTAATTTATGACTGGTGCTGGCAATTTGCAAACCTAATGGGGAGGAGGGTATGAGGAGCCGGCTTGGAGCGCTGTCTGCAGCCTCGCCAGCCTCCCCCCATTAGCAGAACAAATGGCACAGAGATCAGACATCATCTCCAAGGCTCGATAAATATTTTATCAGCCATAATGGGAATTGTCAAATTGATCTAATTGTACAATACGTTATCAGTGAGATATCAAAGGCGGCCTGGCCTCAGCCTAGACCCTCCTCGGCCGCTGGGCTGTGGAGTTGGGAGCCAGGAGTTGCTGTGTCCGTCCATCCCGACGAGATGTAAATAACTCCGTGGCCACAGAGGCCCTGTTAAGGAGATGATAAATTTTGTGGCAATGAATGGCCTTATTCCCTTGTGCTTTGCCAAGACTGGCTTTTTGAGAGAGGAAAGTAAAGAGAAATAGCAGGACAGAGAATTTGAAACAAGCTCAGAACTTTCCGGATACACCAGAGCAATCCCACCCTCTTAGCTTGGGGAGAGCCACAGTCCTTCCACAGCTGCTCACGTGGATGCCGAGAGAAGGGCCTGTCCTGACTCACACAGAAGCGATGATATCTTGTTTTAATCCCTGGGGCCCTCGGGAGCCAGTGGCCCTCAAATCCACCAAAAAAGTAAATATACACTATGCTTGGCATTTTCTTTAAAACTGAAGGTCACATTGCCTGTCCCCATGCAGGGGCACCCAGCACTAGGGATATAGAGTGGTCCAAGACAAGGTTAGACCTGTGGGAGCCCCCAGCCTGTGGGAGTTGCTGAGAAAACGAAAGCCACCTTGACGTCCACCCCTCCTCCTGTCTGAGGGCGCTCATGGGTCTGGGCCTCCAGGAAGGCGGGGAGGGGCACAGGGCGGGTGGCGGTCAAGCTTCTTTCACAGGCAGGCAAGACCTTTTGATTTCTAGAACAAACAGCGACGTATTAGGCCTGGAGCAGATTTGCAAAAGCGAGTGAAAACATCTGGTCGTGCTAACAATGAGCATCCTGCTGGACTTGGGGAGCTCTGTCCCAGGAGTTGGGGTGAGCACTGGCCTCCCTTGGTCTTTTGAAGTGAGACCTGACCTAAGCCTCCTGTTCTATCTCACACTTTCCCATGGAAGCCTCTCTCTCTCTCTAGCAAAGCTATTTCTGGGTCTCAGGATGATGCTCACAGAGGGAAGACAAGATCATCCAAGGCAGGTAGTCAAGGCCGGTGCCCAAAGTGTACAACATACAGGGTCTCGAGGAGGTCTGGGGGCATCAGGACAAATGGCCTTATTCAATCTGCCTCTTCCTAGAATGCAGTCTGGTGTGGACACACATGGCCCAGCAACATCTGGATTCCCGTGTCCCCTGATCCCGAGAGAATGGGTATTTACCTGAGTGTATACCTTACCAATCAGGAAGCCCAGGAAATTCATATAATTACCTGCCACCCATGCAGCTGAGAGCAAACACCGTCGGAAGGGGCAAAGGGTTCTGAGCAGAGGAAATTGCTTTAACGGCTTGGCTGGGTCCTGTGTATTGTATTATGTGCTGAAGAGAGAGGGTTAGCTCAGGGCACAGGGGTGGCTGGAATAGCCGCCTGCCATCTCGCCCTCCCCAAGCAGAGCACCCCGAGGCAGGATGAAAGTCTCTCGGCAGCAGCTTTTCTGTTAAGGAATCCTAAATGTTTTCTTGGATATAGGCTGTTTCTCATTAGATCACACAGGGGGCTGGTGGGTTCCTGCATGCGTACGGAAGCTTGAAGTCTGTCTTTCTGGTGGCCTGTCATCTTAAATAAAAATAAGAAGGGAGCGTGAGCCGGTGGATCAGCAGCCGCAGGCAGTGGCACCATGGTTTGTACCCCTTAAGGAAAAGTTGGTGTTGCTATGAAGGAACCTGGGTATTTAGGTCCTGGGCTCGTCAGCCGCTGGGTCAAGACTTCCCTGGTTGGTGTGCTGGCCCCACATAGGCAAGTATGGGCAGCACAGACAGGCTGTGGATTGAGACAGAGGAGCCCCTCACCCGCCTGTCAGAGAACCAGGACTCAGGGCACTGGGTCCCCAGTGTAGCTAGGGCCCCAAGGAGTATCATATCCTGGATGTCGAGCTACAGTCTCTACTTGGCTTACTTACATGGCTGGCTCTTCAACTCTCCCATCTTCTCCTTACTAGAGAAAAGAGTAGCTAAGCTTAAAACTATGTTTCTTCCCCTCCCCACTTGAGTTTTCCAGTTCATAAAAATAGCTGAACCCATGTCTGTGCCCAACTATCAGCCGTTGAGGGCATTTGGGCTGCCAATGCAGAGGGATCTGAGACTTGGCCCAAGGAGGGAGCCAGGGGAGACTGCTTGATCTTTATATCTTTGGAGCTTCTCCCCAGTGTCTTCAAGCAGCAAAAATAAATAATAAAATGGAGAGAGCCTGGATCCCCTGGGCTGTGTTTGACGATACAAACTCACCCACACTGGACTTTCCCCTGCCCACCTGACCTAGCCACGAAGGGCCCATTTTATTTCTTCCTTCTCTACTGTCTGGGACCCTCACACGGCTCTGCTGGCGTCTGTGGCTACAACCTAGGAAGAAGAGATCACCTCTGTCTTCTAGGCTCTGGTGCAATGAGAGGGAGCCCCAGGAACACTGCCCATAAGACGGATACTGTGAGCACCCTGCCCAGGACCTAGCTCCCCAAGGACCCAGCAGCTCTGGGAAGGCGGGTGGCCTGAGTTTCCAAGGGAAACAGGTACCAGCCACATGTGGTGTGACCTTAGTCAAACCTGGATTTGGACAAGCAGCTCTCTGACATGCTTTCCCACACTCCCTAGTTTCTTCATCCCCAGGGCCAACAGCTCTGCCTCACGGATTTAATATGCTTGTGCAAGACAGGAAGATCACTGCTGCTTGTCCAGACTCCAGGTGCCCCCTTGGCCGGTGCAGACCCTGACTCCCAGAGCATGATGGTGGCTGAGCCAGATGGTTGAGGGGATGAGGAAGGGGGAGGCCACTCAGGGTGTAAGGGGACAGCAAGGTGAAAGCCCCCAGCTCTCTCTACGCCGGCATGTCAGAGACATTCAGCATTCTGGCTGGAGCCTGCTCTGTTCTCGCCTCTCTCAGATGAGGTATAGATGGGTTGGAGCCAGTTTTACAAAGAGCACTTTCTTTCCCTCAATCTCATGGTAGAGAACTACCCAGGAACAGAAATCTGGGACCCAGATGTCCCATGGCACCTCAACCCCAGGGTTCTGTCTGTTGCCCACATGGTGGGTGAAGGCAGGGGTTGCACAGGGAAAGCCAGGCAGGCTCTCCCTTCTTGTTCCTCCCCCAGCACCTCACCAAGATCTCACCTGGAGAGACTAAAGCCATGTACAGAGCTGGGGAGATGGCGCAGTTGGTAAAGGACTTGTATTTGGTCCCTAGACTCCATGGTGATGTGTGCTTATAATCCTGGGGCTGGGGAGGTGGGACACGAAAATTCCTGAGTTTCATGGACGGCCAGCCTACCCTAACTGGTGTATTAGGGAGAGTGGCATGCTCTATCTTTTACAAAAGACTGAAAGAAAAGGATGGGACTCGAGGAATGACATCCAAAGGTGTTTTCTAGCTTCTAAACACATGCACATACACATGTAATAAACACACAAACACACATGCACAAAGACGTACACACACCTAAAGAACCGTGTATAACAGCAGAAGTCACACAAGGGGGGAACACTCGAGAGGTCTCTTCTTTTGCTGCAGCAATATCAGCCTAGATTGCCCTGTCTGAGGTCCCCAGGCACCTGGCAGGCAACTCTCCGATACTGTGACCGGCTGGCTGCTTGGGGGTTTGCCCAGGATGTGAGAACACCTGTTCTCCCTGCCTGCTGGAAGCTGGAATCCCAGGGTGCCACACGGGAAGAATCTACAGAGTTACCGTGTGCACGCTCTGGTAGGCACAGTGAGCTGATGGGCCACCGCTGCATGGCAGAGATGTCAGGCCAGGCATTGCCCAGACTTGGCTCTACCATGTGCGACAGGGGTGGCTTTGGTTTTCTTTTTGAGACAGTCTCATTGTGTAGTCCATGTTGTCCTTGAACCTCTCACCTTTACCCCCTGAGTGCTGGCATAGCAGGCATACCCCACCGTGCCCACTTCAGGGTCGGGAAGCATGACTTGTGGCCATATCCCCACCAGCTGGGGGTCTCCAATAGTCTAGGGCAGAATGACATGCTGTGTGTTATGGGTGTCCCTATGGCCCTGTCAGGTAGGATAGGACTTTGTATGATATTCCTGGGCTGGAATCCATAGAGAAATTTCCCAGCTGTCCTCTGGGAGAATGGGACCTCTGTTTTCCCTGGGGGCAAGCATCCTTATCCAGGGTGTGTTCGGCAGAGTGGGGTATCTTTCCTCATTTCCTTTCATCCGTGACCACCATTTAGCCATTATCAGAAGGATGGCATGGTGAGTCCCGGGGCCTCTGGGCCAACAGCAGAGCTGGCCAGATGAAAACTGGTCCTGGTCGAGTGCCGCTTCAGCCACGGAGACAGTGAGGTCATGGCTGCCCACCGAGGTTCTTGATCATCTCATTTACAAAGTGCAATTTATCTAGTTGGGTTCCATTTAATTATCTAATTTGTCTGAGTGAGTCCTGGCTCCCTATCGCCCCAGCACGTGAACAGCTCTGTCACCTGGGGGTCAGCTACCATTTCCAAGGTCCCCAGACATCCCCCTGGGTCACACAAATCATCAAGGTGTGAGCACCACCTTGATAGACACGTGCTTGAGACTGCTGAGCTGCCCTAAGGATGGACGGGGCTCAGCTTTCTGTATCACCCAGGGCGCATCGGGTTTTTAACCTGCAAATGCTTCATTCCCTTGCGTTTTGGGGTGGGTGTCTTGTCCCTTATGCACCCCCACCTTCCTCTCACCAATGGATGGTTATTATATTCCCACTCTGTGAGAAATGGCCATCTGGGAGATGGTTGTGTACATCACCACCAAACAGAAGTGATTCACAAAATCAGTGTGCATTAGAAGATACCACGCTGTAGTCTGTTGTCAAGGATGGCACACACACATGTGTGTGAGAGCGTGTGTGTGTTCAATCAGCCATGTGAAGATGCTTCATAAGGGCTGGCCAGCTGGCGTCTCAAAAGGAAGAGGAAACCTTGGGTACCAGAGTGTGTAGCCAGGGAAAACGGTCCTGCTCTCGACTTCTCCAGCAAACCACCCTCAGACAGGACTACGTGTGCATAGGAGACCTGGGACCAGCGGTCACTGGCTTAGTTGCACTAATGACGTTTCCCTGTGCTGGGGTCCTGCCACAAGCAGCTGGACTTGAACCCAGGAACCCAGGCTTCGAGGCTGTGTGCCTGTGCCCTTGTTCTGCTTTCTTTCTGGTTGTTTCACCCTCTTCTGTTTGAGAAGTGGGACCTTGGGGCTCAGAACAGGCTGCCATTGCTTGACAGTGTCCTGTGAAGGAGGAGACCCCCAAATATGATTTTGGCTCCTTGCGGGGACATCCTAGTTCCAATTTGCATTTAGCATTGTTTTCAAGTATACTTCGGAGTGCTTGGAAGCTGGCAATCCAGTCCCATGATCCATCTCTGTGGAACCTGAAGCAAGTCATCTCCCCCAAAGCTTCATGGTTTGTAACCACAGACCTGAGGCTTAGGCCAGAGGTAGATGCCAGTGGGAGGTTCTGTGAGCACAAAGGCAAGTCTGAGGTTGTCCAGGGTGGTTGTAAGTCAAGGGACAGAAAATGGCCAACCTAGTGGATTATTTTGTGTCTCCGCCGTACTTATTCCCAGACCCAGGTCCTTAAGTGTCAGGTGGACTGCCCTGTGTCCTGGCTGGGCTGATCTCATCAGCTCCCCTCTGGTCCTGCTGTCCTGTGGAAAGTTCTCTTTGTATCAGAGCAGCTGACACCAAGCCAAGAGCAGTGAGGCAGGAGGTTGCCAGCAGGGCTCAGAGGCACCAGGAAGACCAGCTCCATCTTCCAGATGCACTTCAGATATGGTACAGTCCCAGCACTGCCCCTTGAGCTGTGTGGACCAGGTTTAGAGCCTATAAGGTTCAGGAAAGACAAGAGTGAGGGCAAGGGGATCATGGAGAGCCCTTGGCTTTGATAGGAGGGTTGTTCCGGATCAAGTCTTGTTGGGAGAACAGCACTGTTGGGAAGGTGTATGAGAAAGTACTGATGAGCAGGCTCAGTGCAGGATCCTCCTCCATCACCACCTCACTCCCCACCTCTGCCTCTACCTAGCTATGGCAGCTGACCCAGAGGAGTCTACAACCTCCAGCACCCACACCCAGAGGTTTGGCAATAAGCTGACCACAGTATAGTTGCCATGACCAGACATACACCTGACTCTTCCCAAAGACAGAGAAAAGTATCAGGACTCCACTCAAAGGCCTATCAAGTGTACCGTCTTCGAGCCACAGAGGTGGGGCAGGGATGGGTCTGGGGTAGCTGCGGCCTTCTGTGTGTCAGTTCGGAAGCACTGGGTGTCTTGATCACATAGGGCAAGTGCACGTCTGTGTGCACCGATGGATGGTGTCAGGCTCTTCCACAGCCTCTCCCCGACTCTGAGCTTCATTTTACCCAGACTTGACATCTGCACTTTATTGTTTCCCAGTTTAGCAAACGGTTAAGCATTGTCTCAAGCAGCTTCAACAACAGGAGTGTCTGGGAGGGGTTCCTTCCAATGTTTGATTCAGAGACCTTCTCCCACTTGCTTGTCGTTCAGGAGTTAAGCTCTCTGAGAGCTGCCATGGTGACCACGGATCAGTCCGGGAAGCCCGGTCACCTTTGGATTCGCCACCATCTTCTCCAAGCACAGACATAGTATGTGTGATCACTCAGCAGGCATGTGCCTTTTCCCTACCTCAGTGGGGGAATTTTCTGGGTGCAATGACTTTGAATGCCCTCGAGGGCTCCCGTGAGAAGAGAGAGGAGAGGGTCGGAACACACCTGATCATACATACACATACACCTGTATGGTGTCCTTGCTCATCAGAACAGGGGCACCATACAGCTTCTTGGGTCCTCTTTCACTTCTCTACATCTCTTTCTGACAGAAATGACACACCCCGGCTTCCCAGGGAGCAATCGGAGCCCCCAGTGGCCTTTTGTTTGTTGTGTGTGTGTGAAAGTGAGTGCATATGTGTGCTCACGCATGTGGAGGCCACAGGTCAGTGTTTGGTGTAGTTTCCAATTTGCTCTCCATCTTTGAAAAAATCAAATGAATTCTATCTCTAAGGCACTTATATTTTAAATTTATTTTTAAGTGTATGAGTGGTTTTGACTGCATGTATGTCTACATTTCATGTGCTTGCCTGGTGTTGGAATTATAGGCAGCCGTGAGCTGTCACGTGGGTGTCAGGAGTTGAACCTAGGTCCTCTGAAAGAGCAGCCAGTGCTGTTAACCAATGAGGTACAGCTCTAATCATTGCTACCTCATACTTTAAGATGAGGTCTCTCACTAAACCTAGAGCTTGCAGTTTGGGCTAACCTGGCTGGCTGGGTGCTCATCTCTGCCGTCCTGTTAGGGTTACAGGTGCATGCTACCATGCCTGGAACTGGGTATCAGAACTCACATGTTTGTGTGTATAACAGACACCTACTGAATGGTAGACTTCTCTACCGAGTGAGTGGCATGTAAGAGGCCTGTGTTTCATTTTCATCTGTAGAAGTGAAAATGGAGATGTTTCTCCTTGCCCACTCTGGTCAAGCATGAGATGGCTCATAGCCTGCCTTGATTCTAGCCCTTATAACAAGGTGAGGCCACCCTTAAAAGGGATGGGAATTAAAAAAGAGAGTGCTCTACTTCATTCCTCTGAATTTGGGGGTGCACAGATGACTGACTCATTGACACTGGTTGGAGCTGGGCCACCAGGGGACTTGGTAGTTAAATCGAATGCCTGGTGATTCACCTGGGGGACTTACCTGCCTCAAGCCAAGTGGGCCTGCCTGGGCCAAGGTGTTTCACTTGACTGGTAGCTCCTGCAGGCTGTCCCCTCCACCTAGTTGGCACCCTATGCATAGGCTGTCATAGCAGTTTTTGTGCACTTGACACAAACCTAGAGTCACCTAGGAAGAGGGAACCTCAGTTGAAGAATTGCCTTGATCAGAATGTCCTGTAGCCGTAAGTCCTTTTCTTGACTGATGACCAGTGCAGGAAGGCCCAGCCCACTGTGAGCATCGCCAGTCTTCGGCAGGTGGTCTTGGAATACACAAGTAAGGTAGTTGGACAAGGCAGAGGAAGCAAGCCAGGAAGCAGTATTTCTGTTCCTCCCTGATCAGTTTCCACCTTGATTTCCCTCAACGATGGACGGCAACCTGTGTAAGCCACACAAGCCTCCCCCTTTCCAAATTGCTTTTGGTCGGCGTTTTATCAGACCATCAGAGAAGAAGACTAGAGCATGGCACATACGGTGGTACCTTCGGGAGGGAAGACCCTTGGCTCTGTGCCATCCGGGTCCATGTCCTGACTCGTCACACAGCAGATGCTTACAGAAGCCCGGGAGAGCTTCACTTCCTGCCTGTGTCTCTGATGAAGCAGGGGTCCCTAAGAACTTTTCGGAGCTCCCTGATTCATCCTTGACCTAATTTGTGTTGGAAGCCATTTCAGAAGGCCAAGGCATTGTTGATACCTTTCTGTAGTCTGTGAGGTCACAGTTCTGACCAGGCATGGAGAGGTGGTAGGTGAGGGGTCAAGACTTTAATCAGAGCTCTGCTGGCATTTGTGGGTTACTCAAGTCCTCCAGCCCACGAATTCCTCCTTTTAAGGATGGTGGAAAAGCTGGGGTGTGTGTAGGGAGTAGGTGTGGGGATGTGTGAGGATGCAGGGGGTGGTGGGGCTGGGTGGGCTGACGGAGTGAGGTAAGATGTAGACACTGCCAACCTTGACCGTGGTCCAGGCACATAGAGGATCTTGGGGAGAGAGAAAGCCCCAATCCTCAGTTCTTTCTTTAGAAAGTAGAGCAGGCTAGCTCAGTCTACTTCCAGAAAGGATTGCTCCTCAAGAATCCAGTGACTCTGAGCAGATGGGGATGGAGCCAGACCTGGATAGAGGGAGCAAACCCTACCAGGCGGATGCTGAGTACCCAGCTTGACTCCGGGAGGCTGTGGAAGCGGCCTGGCTTACAGGGGGGCGCTCATCAGCTGATCCCACACTGCCTTCTGGGGTTCACCTCATTGGGCTAGGCCGGTGTGCATGAGCTTCAGGTGGACACTAAGCCTCCGGTAGGGAGCATCGTTTTGTGCTGAGATTTTGCTAGGCACTGCTGCACTAGAGAAAGCCCACAAATTCACGATCTTAGCTTTTGTCTGCTTCATGGATTAAAAACGGAAAGACCCTGGCCTGCTCGGGACAACGTTGACTGGGGAAGGCACAGCTGAAAGGGGACAATAGCTTTTCTAAAATGGGCTCGCACTCCCTGTCCCTTAGAAACAGCCTTTGTCACCTCTGTGTCTTAGCTGCGGTTTCTATTGCTTCGGCGAAACACTGTGGCCAGAAAGCAAGTTGGGGAGGGAAGCGGGTTTTTGTTTTTTGTTTGTTGTTGTTTGTTTTGGCTTACATCTCCACATCACTGTTTATCTTCAAAGACAGTCAAGATAAGGACTCAAACATGGTGGGACCCTGGAGGCAGGAGCTGATGCAGAGGCCAGGGAGGGATGCTGCTTACTGGCTTGCTCCCCAATGGCTTGCTCAGCCTGCTTTCTTCTAGAACCCAGGATCACCAGCCCAAGGATGGCACCACTCCCTATGGACTGGGCCCACCCACATCAATTATGAATTAAGAAAACGCCCTACAGACCTGCTTATAGCCTGATTGAAGCATTTTTCTCAATTGAGGATCCCTTTTCTCCAGTGACTCTAGCTTGTACAAAGTTGACATAAAGCTAGCCAGCACACCCTGGGACCTGGGCCAGGTACACATTCTCCTGGCAGTAGCATTCAGAGCTCTAGGGGGCCAGGGACCCAGGTGTTTTTCTTGACTCTGCCGCCCAGAAGGCCAAGGTCTCAGCTGGGGATATGTCCAGCCTTGATGCATGCATGAATTTTACTCTTTGTAACCCTGTCAGGAGAAAGTAGCCTCAGATAGCCCGGATGGGGTACAGACCAGACACCTGCAGAATCTGCAAGAAGCTCTACTAATCTGATCGTGCGTTCACTGGAGGAGAAGCGCTAAAGCGTGTTTCTTTCTTATTGAATGAAGACTGTGGAATTGGACACAGCCCCTAGCGGTCCAAAGAGTAAGGTTGGAAAGACGACTCAGAGGTTAAGAGCACTTGTTGCTCTTATAGAGGACCCAGGTTAAGTTCCCAGCACCCACACAGTGACTCACAACCATCAGTAGCTCCGCCTGCAGGGGATCTGATGCCCACTTCTAACTTCTGTGGGCCCTGCACACATGTGGTACATGGAGGTGCATGCAGACAAACACTCATATGCAAAATGTTAAAATAAAATATTTAAAATATGCAAGTTAAAAATTAAAAGAAGAAAGCTTTCTTTAAAATACTTTCTAGTGTTCCAGGAGCTGGCTCCACTGGTAGGGGGCTTGTCAGGATGCCCCGCACCCTGCACCAATCACTGGCATTAGCGTAAACTAGGTGAGGTGGTGCAGGCCTGCAGTCCCAGTGCTCGGGAGGCAGAGGCAGGAGAATAAGGAGTTCAAGGTCGTCCTTGGCTCCATAGCAAGTTTGAGACCAGCCTGGGCTTTATGAGACGCTGTCAATCAATCATCAATCAATCGATGAAACTATTTAGTTCAAAAGCACACCCATGCTAGGGTACTGGGATATTCATTTTTTTCTTCTCTTACTAAACGGTCTTCAAATGGAGAAGCAAGCAGGTCCACAGAAGCCGTGCTTCCAAGGCCTCTGTCAGAGAGTTATCTAGGGAACTCAGTAGGCCAGAGCCAGCTCCTTGGTGGAACTTGCTCCTCTCTTACTACTTTGCCTTGCAGCAGGATTCCTTCACCTCTTTTCTTCCCTGTGTTTCTGGATCACTGCTGGGGGGGCATTGAGATGGTAGGACCAGGAGGGATCTGGGAGGGTTGAGGACTACGGCCTGGGAGGAGTCAAGGATGGGCCTAGAGCCCTGAGCTAGGTGTGTGCACGTGTGTGCGGGTCTGTCTTTATCTGCACAAGCTTGCAAGTGCATGCAAGCCTGTGTGCTGAGTCTGTGTCATGTGATTTGAGCCATATTCTATCCGGCTACAAATCCTGGGAATGTGGCCCGTGTGCAGCTGAATCGGACATGCAGCTGACATACAACCAGTGAGCAGCTGATACACACCCACTGAGGAGCTGGTTGTCCAAGGGAGAAGCCACATACGCATATCCCTAATGGCTCCATTGTGGAGGGCTGAGGGCAAGGCTGGAGCACAGCAGGCTCGTGCAGAAGCAACTCGCCTTTCCCCGAAAGGAAAGAGGAGTGCCGAAAGTTGCTGGGGCATCATTTTGGAGGCTGATCCCCGAAGCTGGCAGTGGTTTTTCTCACTACCGTTTGGTCCCCAGAGAGCCCCCGATTCACCCTTCCGGAAAAGGCAGTCCTGTTTGGATCAAAAAATAATTAGCTGGGCTTTAAGTGAGGGTTTCAAGTACACATTTAATTTACGCTGATTAACAGTCAGATGCTCAGTAAACACCAGCTGAACGCAACCCTTGTACCATTGAGAAGCTCGGAGTGCAAAGCGGTGGAGAAAAACGCAATAAATACACCGCTTCCACAACTGGCAATTATATTAATAACATGTGGCACTTGTCTTAAAAATTCAAATTAATATGTGCATATCTGCGTCGACGTCCGCCATCAGAAACTTCTGATTTAGCATGTTACCAGGGAGTCTTCCTCTCGCTTGCTCCGTGTCAAAGAAAGCCACAGCTTCCCAAGCAATTAGGCTGACCCAGCCTAGGGATTCCTCTCCGTTCCCACCGGCCTCGCCATCCTGAGCCCTTTTGTCTGAATTTCCTACTTTAGAGTAGCAGGTCCCACTGGGCCCTACCACTGTTTGCCTGTGTGTGCCGCTGGGCTGTCACTGGGCTGGGTCGGTGATGAATCATTAGGATCTGCCTGACAATCCACCACCGAGTCCCTAAATGGACTGCCGGGCTGTCACTGTGGGCCGGTGCACTCTCCCACGGAGTGGGGGCTGAGGAACACTTTGGGCCAGGGGAGATCATACCAACCCGTCAATCTGGTGGGTGGGTGGGTTTAGGGACAGGGCTGTGCACTTCCTGGTGGACTTTGACATATTTCAGAAGAATGGCTTTACATTTCAGAGAGAAAGATGAGCTGAAGTATAGGGTCTGCTGACCGCGGGGTCCACCCTCTGCATCCTGCAGCCTCCCGGCCCTGGGCTCCACCCTTAGGCAGCTTGAAGGACACTCTTACTCCTTCCACTCCTGTGTGTCCTGGGATTCAACTGATCCCCAGTGCTCTTGAGCGCCTTGAAATGGTTCTTATCACAGCTTCTAGCAGGTGAGCATTGATACCCTGGAAAAGGAAGAGGAGCAGAGCCCAGGATAGGATGGCTGTAGATCTAGCGAAACAAGCGCCACCAGTGTGGGTGAGAGCCCAGCAGGCAGTTCAGAGACAGCACTGTGGACACTGCTGGGGAAAATCGTTCTACTTCAGAGAGAGGAAACATGTCTGGGCAAGAAAAGGAAACTGAGCTCTGGTTATAAGCAAACCAAGTGAAATACCCAAACTAGGGCTTTGGTACATGTGGGTAGATGGAGGAGATTTTTCAGCAACCAACTTCCCAGCTCTACTGATGGTCTTGTTTCAGACTCTGTAGGTGGGTGGGCTTCTGGCTGGTCCTGCGGTTCTCCAAATCTGTGAGATACTGCCATCCCCCACCCAGCCGCCACCTGAGCTCCCAAGGAAGGTCCCTGGAAGAGATGCCTTTCCAGAGAGATCCCAGAACTGGCTTGATCCCAGCCGACACATCTCGTCCGCCAAGGCAGGTGTTGAGAACCGAGGCCCATGCTCCTTTCTTGGAGGATTTTGAAAGGAAAGAAAATAGGGGGAAAGCAAATCCAGGCTGCAGGGTTTGGCAGGGGCTGCCGTGCGTGCGGCTGCCCCTGATTAGTATGGTCTCTGGGCCCAGGGATGCCTGCATTATCGTTGTCTGCTGTGTTGTTCAGGTCTTCGCATCAGGCAGACTCATGGTGAATTCTCTTCAGGAGAAGAAAGGGACCACTCCATTGTTGCAACACTCTTTCTCCCGCCCAGCACCTTCCACTGGCTTGCCTTTCTTCTTTCTCCTCACGTGAGCGGTGTTTCTGTAACAAGGGGGTGCGAGGGAGGGACACCCACTCCCCATCTCCAGCGCCATGAGAACCTGGCCCTTGCAGTTGCTGGAAAATGAGGTCTTTCAGATGGTGCCCATCCTCTGCCTTGCAGAATGAGATTATGTCTGAGGGAGCAAATGTTTTCTTTTCTTTCACTAAAAGTGAGCTGGTTGAAAGGCTTCGGGATTTGGTAAAAAGCACAGCCCGTGCCCCCCCCCCCCAACCTCAAGAGGCTGATCTTGCTTTTTCTTTTGCTGACCCCCACGGGCAGAAGCCATTCTCCCATTACCTCGTCTTCCTCTTCAGAGCTGTTGGGTGTAATGGACTCCTTTAAATTAATAATGCGTAGAAGGAGATTTACAACACATTGCTCAAATATTGTCTTTGCCTTTTATTCATGCATTTGTCACTGTGGCCTCTAATCGAGGTGCACAGAGAAGGGATAAATAATGAAGAGAGAAAAGAGGTCTGTCACAATCCAGAACCATTTGCAAATTCATCACCGATATTCTTGGGGAAGGAAGGACAGAGGCGAT
Source organism: Microtus oregoni (assembly GCF_018167655.1). Classification (NCBI taxonomy): domain Eukaryota; kingdom Metazoa; phylum Chordata; class Mammalia; order Rodentia; family Cricetidae; genus Microtus; species Microtus oregoni. The sequence continues at coordinate 1,378,634 of NW_024544727.1, read as the reverse complement.
GACGAATACCCCTCCACGCTAATATATCTCCTTGATTTCTTCTCCCATTTATTTAGATAACCTACTTTGTGCTGTGATAGAATGAGGGAGGGTCCAGCTGCCCCGAGCAACAGATGGGGCTGGCTGCAGCTCCCAATGTGCAGGTCCGTGCCCTGCGTTTGGCTGTGGCCCTTTGAATTTTGTTTGTCATCAGTTCGATTTTAGGCGATTTGGGGGGGGGTGATTCCACCCGAGTGATTGTTTCTTCTGTTTTCAAGGTTAGATCGTGTCAGTGGCTGTCACTCAAAAGATGCCTTGGTCCAAACCCAAATTTGCATCCCCAAAGATGGGCAAAATGTTTTTCTAGTTTGGAAAGATTTTTGTTAACTGGTGAAAGCTGGACTGTGCATTGAGTCTCTCTCTCTCTCTCTCTCTCTCTCTCTCTCTCTCTCTCTCTCTCTCTCTGGAAACATAATTCTGCTTTGAGGGTTTGTTTTTTTTTCCCCCTTAGACCTGTTTAGAGGCCCAGGTCCTCAGACTCCAGGGAAGGATCCAGTGTGCAGCTTCTTCCCAGTGTTGGTGACTGTAGGACCTCAGAGTCAGACCCTGGGTCCTGAGAATGCCATCAGGCTTGCTCTCTGCACTGGGAGGGGAGACAAGATCAGTTTTATCTAGGTCTCCGCATCGACCACGAGGCTTCCAGGACTCAGGGTTGGACGTCAGCTCTCAGCGAGCCGCCAGAGGCCTTCAGAACACCGGCCGTTCCATAAGTCAGGGGCAGGGAGCCAAAGGGACTTAAGGTCTGACTGGTGTACTTGCACAGAGCACTATGTGGGATCAATGTGTCTGGTCAGGGCCAGGACTCAGTAGGAGGCTCAGAGGTAGCCATCACTGCCTCGTCTCCCAGCACAGAGGTTTCTGCACCTGCTTACCTGATCCCATCTTGCTCACAGAGTGAGGAGAAGACACTGGGGCAGCCAAACTGAGCGGACACAAGGGCAGGACACCCAGGCAAACCTGAATTTCAGTAGAGTTCATGATCTTTGGGTACAAGTCTGTAACAGATTCAGCTTGTATATTTTTGTATCTATGGGCCCCTCCTGCATTTTGTTGCTTGTGGAGCTTGTCTGACTCCTTCTGCCAGGCTCTAGGCACTTCCTTAACCGCCCACAGGTCGGGGGCATGGTTCTGGCTTTCCTCCCAGCAATGGGCTGATGCAGGAGCCAGCTGTGGGGAAGGAGGTGGGTGAGAGATGAGAGGGAGCAGGCCACGGACGATAGGGAAGTCAGGGCTGCAGGTTATAAACTACACGGAGGGCTAGACTCTCCTGAACCTTGTAATAGTGAGGCCTGAACTGGTTTCTGAAAGAATCCCAGGCTCAGTCCTGCTGGACCCGGTCATCTATCGGTACACATTATGTTCAGGAGGTCACGCTCCTGTGTAAGTGTGGTTCTGAGTAAGTTGCCCACCAAGCTGGCCCTAGCCACATGTAAGTTAAGCAGAGTCTCTGGGCTGCTTAGAACCAGCCATGCTGCCCCAGATTCCTAGGTTATCTAAGGACCCACCCCTGATCCTGTCAATAACATCAGCCCCCTCTTACTGCTCCAGGGGTAGGGGTGTCTGCTCCAGCTTCAAGACGTCATTTTGTCCCCATTATTGCCTTTACTTTGATATAAGTGAAACGTAAACATGATAAAACATACGCTATCACAGAGGTAATGAATTCCGACTGTAGAGAATTCAGCACATATTCTGAAAATGAAAGTCCTCCATCCCGTTGTCTGAGAGAACCTCCCTCCGATGCACCCTTGGTCTGTGTCTCCTGTCTCCCACACTTTCAGGAGGATCATTTCCTCTGAGACAGCATGGTGGCTCACACCTCAGCTTGCCTGCTTTACGGAAGCACACAGTACAAGTCCCCTGATTGGAACATCAAGCCGTGTACACTTGATGAATTTGTATTCCCTGTAAACAAACTTCCCCGTGCTGGGTAGGACATGACACAGTCCCTGGGCTGAAATCAGCTCCAAATCGTCACACTCAGCCAGACTGAGCAGACACTGGAGCAGGACACCCAGCCAAATCTGAATCTCAATAAACAGCCCATAATCTTTTGGTCCGCGTTATGTCCCAAATTCAGCCTGCATGTTCCTTCTCTTTTATAGAGCGTGTGTAGTTTGTCAATTCTGTTTGTGGTGTTTTGTCTGGCAGTGGTTCCCCCAAGTTCCAGGCACTTCTTCAATCCCTCTGAGAGGAAAGTTCTTTGATCCGCTTCTCCTTGTAAACTGACTGAGGGTGGACCTCGCTATTCAGAAGAGAAGGCCCAGGGCAGAAAGGGGACTGCAAATTCCCTCAAGGAGGTGACAGTCCCAAAGAGGGAGTCACAACTAAGTCGAACCTTAGAACCTACCTTGCATTGAGCGTGTACTGTGATTATTTAAATTAGATTCTGTTAATTATTTTTTGACGCATCATTTTTCTGCCTTGAATTTTAAAATTGGTCTCACAAGACCTGGAGAAATCTGTGGTTTTATATTCTGCTTCTAAGGGAGGCTCCAGGTCTGAATTGGTGGTTTGTTGAATATTTTTCTTCAAAAAAGTTAGCCCACTGGGGCAGCCACCAGGCTCTGCCTGGGATATGGACTTGGGTCCCTGGAGGCAGACAGGGAGACACGTTATGGGAAGGTAAGAAGACACCATGTGTCTTTTTCAGCAGCCATAAGGAAGCGATCCGAGCACAGTGCATTCAACAGCTCAAATGTAGTTCTGGAGGTCAGAAGCCAAGGTTTCTGATCTGGCTCCTCCCCAGGCTTCTCTCCTTGGCTTGCAGATGGTACTTTCCCCGTGTCTCTGCAGGACTGTCCTCATGTGCCTCTGTGCCCTTACGGCTTCTTACCAAGGCTCATGTTATGTTGGGTAAGTCCCTGCTGTCTACTCTCTAACGCCAGACCTCTTCCGGTGACAGCCACAGTCTGAGGTTCTGGAGTCAGGATTTCACCTGGGAATCTGCAGTCAGCATATCTTTCCCCAGAGAGGGGCACTGCCTGGGTAGGCCACTAGGGAAAGATGTGATCCCCCAAAATCAGCTTGTTAGACAAAATGCAGGGTACGTGGGAACACGGGCCAAATATGGTCAAAACAAACCATGGCTACTTCCTGAGCGCCAGTATATCCCACATCTTATATGGACACACTTTCCCAACAATTCTCTGCTGCCTATCAGATTGTCACAAACACTTGGAGGTCTCACAGTTTCATTTTCTGGCCGGCCAGCTAGACTGGGCACTCAAGGGACTCTTTCAGGAGCATGCCTGGGGACTTCTGGCCATAGGCACCTACGTGGCTAGACAGTAGCCCCAAGAAGTAGGACTGGCACCCAGATGCCAGCAGTGGGACCATGGCATTTGAACAGGATGGAAAGATGACATTTGGCCAGTGGATAGCAGAGTCTTCTCTTGGGCACTGTAGCCACCTCAGATCCCACACTCCAGTGTCCTTGGTACCCAGTGCGTATCAGTTCTGATGGCATGGCCAGAACTTCCATATCCCCTGACACCCTCTCTCTTACCCTCATTTATGAACTCACCTAGTGTTCCTGCGGTGCCTACGGTGCACAGAATCTATGGTGCACAGTAACTCTATGACCTTCGGAGCTGCCCCTCATCCCCCTTCCCAGGGAGGACTCTGGATAGGCCCTACATCTCTGATCTCTCTCTAGGTGTCCTAGATCCACATCTAACTGAAGCAACATCCCATTAAATAAAGAGCTCTGACCCGAGACACCAAGCCAGAGTGACCTGTTCACTTTTCCCACTCTGCAGGTGAAGTTCCCTTCCTACTTGGATTTTTGGGAAGAACAACCAAGGCTCCTAAATATTAGCTGCTTTATCAAATCCAGATAAGGGACTGAGCAGGACCCACACCTTCCCCGATCCCGTCTCCGCACTTCGCCTCCTGTTCACCTAGAGACCTTAAAAGGCTCAGGAAAACACAGCAAAAATACAGGTCCGTGAAACCCATTCCAACCGTTCTGTTCTCCATCACTGAGAAGTCCAGCGTGGTCTGGGGGTACTGAGCTCCCTCCCTGGTTGGAGACACACAAGGTTCGGGAGAGCAGCTGGCAGGTGAGGGCAGCAGGAAAGGGTACCAACACAGAACATTCTGGCAGAACAGAGCTGCGTTCAGAGGTTCTTAAGAAGTGGCAAAGCAGCGCTCAGATCTTACCAGAAAATACACACAAAAACACACTTGCTCGGTGCGTCCGGAAAAGTTTACTTGAAACTTGGCCCCTGGATCTGGCGAGGGTGCTTTGTTTTCTGGTCACAGCCACACCGAGCACAAATCGAGGTGGTTTCCCACATCTTGTCAAAGAGCGGCATTTCCTCTTTCCTTTCTCCTCGAGCTGATTAGCGGGTCAGGCAATGGTGTGAGGAGATGTTGGGGGTAGGAAAATGGGGGTCATTTTGGAAAACCTCTTTGTGGATGGGTCTGGAATGGGGAGAAAATGAATAGTTATAAAGCTCATTTCCATAGAAACTGTCTCATTATCATGCTGGCTGCCCGCTGGACGAGGCAGGGCCTCCTGCCAGCAAACGGGCTCCACAATTAAGTGTCCCCTGCCCGCTCGGCTGCAGGAGAAGCTGGTCACCAAAGATGGCCCCCAGCCGCAAGCCAACCCCAGGCCAGGAGGGAGCTGGGATGGTTTTTCTTGAATATCAGACATTTGTGCGGGGATTTCTACCCAGCACGTAAAAATTTGCATGCGGCACTTCTTGATTTAGGCAAGAGAGGCTACATCTCAGTCTTGTTTACAAGTTCCACAGTGTGCGCCTTCACACATATTTTTTTTCTGTATTCCCTGCGAGCAGATCTCCAGGCACCCCTAAAGACACTTAACAAAAGAAATTGGAACAATTAGGTTTAAAAATCACTTCCTTGGCAGTGCCCTTTGTGTTCCAAGTGACATGGCCGGGCAGGCTCAGGAGGCACTCTGTCACGAGCCCTGGAACACGGAGGGGCTCTACCCTTCCTTTCTGTGCTCCCGAGGCCCCAGGAATCCAGCCCACTCTGGACCTTCTTCATTTCTTGTGCAAAGTCACTCTGTGCTAGGTGTACCATCAAAAACACGCATGATTGTTGCCGGAAGGAGGTCCAGTCCCAGCCAGGACGAAGGGTTCCTTTGGAAGCCGATGGGAGAGGTTGTCTGTGATGTGGGGAACCCGATTCCGAGAAACAGCTTTGTGTTTTGAATTCTGGTAGAATGCGAGACATGCTATGTGTCGTTCTGGTTGCCCGGCAGTGTGCTTGCTCTCTGGTGTCTTAGAATCTGCCCTGCGGGTTGTGTGACCATTGTCATTCTTTATACCTACCACCGCCTTATCACGCAAGGAAACCCCTCCCCCTGTAGCCCTTCTGTCTTCGTGGATCTGCAGTCCCGTGTTTCCAGAAGATCACTTTATTCCAGGGCAGTAAACAGGTTCTGACATCCTCAGGATCCTCCGTGGTTAGCAGCCTGTGCAGTGCCCAGCTCCTTTTTGCCTCTCTGTGCTGCTCCAGGTCATAGGCCTGCCAACACAGCCAGGCATGAGCCTTTATTAAATGCCCCCTTCCCCAGCTTTGCAAAGACCTGGTTAGGAAGATGACAGTTTCCAGGAAGCAAGTAATTTAGAATCAACAGCAACCAGGCAGCGGAGTGGAAGGCAGTGACCACACTGACTCAGACAGAGGTTTGCTTTCCGGTAAATACTGCTGCACCGTCTCCTCCTTTATTCCTGCCATCCCTGCTTTGTAAAGAAGGAATGTTAGCAGTCAGAAAGCAAGGTTCAAAGGTGAAAGGGCCATTTCAGCCATGCTTCTGGGGCCCTGGGATCTTGCAAGGAGGTGTGGGAACCTCCAGGTGGATTATATACACCCGCGGGGCTTGAATAACCCACCAAACCCAGAACCCCCTAGTGGCTGGCATATTGGCATTTAGTTAAAAGCCACTACCCAAACCTGGTAACTAAGAGTAAAGGTGTGTTGGTTTCCTGGGGCTGGTTAAGCCACGAGCCCAGACCAGGTGCCCCAAACAGCAAGAATTTATCCTCTGGAAATCCCAGAGTCTGAAGTGCAGGTTTCCCAAGAGGCTATGAAGGGTCTGAACCTCCTTTGTGTTCACACGAGAGACTTCCTTGGTGTATGCCTGTGTCTGTATTCCTCTGTTTATGATGGCACAGTCACACGGGTGAGGGCTCACCTTAGGAATCCACCCTCAGCTAAGGACTCAGCCCTGCAAGCATCCTGGTGGCAGACTGACCTGGGGATAGAGAGGCCAATATGAACTTGGGGACACTAGGACACAGGGGCCATAAATATCCACTCATGTCTTATTCTTCAGATTTTAAGGAAGCCCCCAAGTCAGTGTGCCCCTCCACGGCTGAGACACCCTCCTGCCATTCCCATTCCTCTACAGTGGCTGCTTCTGAGGCCCCAAGTCCCATGTCTCCTGTGGACTTCCACTGTGTGGTTGATGAACCACTCAGACATCCAGCCAAGAGCGAAAGTGCAGTGTGTGATAGAGACACTCATTCTATTTCTGTGGTTTTCTAAGATTCAAAAATGATTTAAAATAATTTTAGGTTGTCTGAGGTTGGCAAACAATGAAACGGGCAATCTGAGAAGACAAAGTTCTGTGGATTAAAAGGTTTTGCCTTCTTGTTCCTAATTTTTGGAAACATGATCGATGGCAATCTTCCGGGGGTGGGAGGGGGACTGATGGCTTTCAGGAATGAGTTCCTTGCATCCTGGGTCACAGGCAGCGCTTGGCTGCATGAGGAAGGCTGAACTCTGAAGATTGGAGCTGCACCTGGGTCCTTCGGCTGAGCTCCGACCTGGCAGCCCGAAAGCGCCGCTGACCACAGATCAAGCTGCGGTGGATGTGTGCCTGGAAGGTGGCATGGCCTCATGAGAGATTGCTCTCTAAGTATCCGAGGCAGGCGAGTGGCTTGCAAGAGGCATGGACAAGTGAGCTGACCCAAGAGGGAATGAGGTCACCGTATTGTTGTGATCATGGGGCAAGGCTTGCAGCAGGGGAGGGGACTGCATTGAGGAAAAGGGGGCTATAGAGTCCTGCCTGCTGAGCCTCAGGGCTTCAACTTTCAGATGGGTACCCAGCTCCTACAGGGTACGCTGAGATTAGCAGGAACAGGTTCTAACTCTGATCAGCAGTGGGCCAGTCCTTACCCTGGCATCACGGAGTGCCAATGCCAGGTGTCTCCCCAGCTCTCTTCTTTCTCACCATGGTAACCATTCCTCTGTCATCGGTTGGCGTGTGCTTGACCATTTGGGCCAATAACAAAGGCTCTGGAAACCCTCCCTGTCTAGTCCCCCTGGGGATAATTAAGACCGGGATGAAGACAGGTAGCCTTTGCTATGAACTACCACAGGACCAAACGCTTAACAAAGTAACAAAGTAACAAGCCGAGAGAAGGCCCAGTAAGGAGTTACTGCTTGAAAGTGGGTAGAGTGAGCACCTCCAAGCTCCAGGTTTCTCTTACGTGGTCTTGAGTGGCATGTGGGAACATCACCTTGCTTCTTGTCTGGATGAAATTTGCTAACTGCTGGGAAATCATGGCTTTCATGATTTTCAGGTCTAACTTTGCCCGTCATCTTTCACGTAGCAAAGAAAATTAAACCGATGTAAGCAGTAACGAGAAACAGCCCTGAGTGCTGCTCAGAAGTCATGGTCCTGACTGCTAGGCTAGGGACAGCGCTACCCAGACACATCTCAGGCGCCCAGGAGCACAGCCAAGGCAGAATGGGTCAGGTACGTTAGGTGAGGAGCAGCACTCCAAGGGTCTCTGTATAGAAGATTCTAGGGAAAAAATGGACACCCCTCCCCCAGATTTGCCAGGGAGGAGCTCAGATGTTGGAAAATATCACTTCTGCTATGCATGGGTGCTTTAGACTCCATTAAACAGAACCTTCTTGGCCACTGCCTCTGACCTGGGGATGAGACCCCTCAAAGAACTGAGGACCCACAAGACGGCTCAGCGGGTAAAGGACTTGCCACCGAGTTTGACTTCTGAGGTCAGTCTCTAGGACCGACATGGTAGAAGGAGTGAACCAATTCCTCCACACACATATTAAATATGTGGAGAAATAAAGATATGCGATTATTTTTAAAGTAATTAAAGCAAATGTTAATTTTTTTAAAAGAAAGAATAAGGAGATAGACTACCCAGGATCCACCGCCTCCTCCTGTCCTGCTGTCTCAGTGGCCCGAACCACAAGGTGCAAACCTCCTCTTCCCATGTAATCATCAGCACATTCTGGTGGTTGGAGAGACAGGTGGGTAGAAGCCAGAACCAAGCCTGAGATAGTTTCTCTTTGAGCAATCCCAAGGTTCTCCCCTGTGAAGGAAAGCCGTCCCCACACCAGTGCATTTGGGTTCTGGGTGGAAGCCACTGATTCTCAAGGTAGCCATGCTGCATAGGTGACCCCAGGAGACCCAGAGACCTCAAGACTCTTGTCAAGCACCTACAGCTGGAGCCTGGAGTAAGGGTGCTCAGGCCTTAAACCAGCTTCTCCTCTCCCTCTGCTTGCCTCACCTGGAGGGACTCCTGGGGAGATACCACAAGCCAGCTTGGATTGGGCCTTGTAAGTGGCAAGGGCTCGGTGGACGCTAGTCTGCACCAGTGCCACTGTCCATGATGAGCTTGGAAAGTATTTTTTCCAACGTCAAAGCCTCAGCTGAAGCTCAAGCCCACCACAGTTACCCTTGTATTTGAGAATTTCTAAAGACCACCCCAGCCAAGTCCTTCCTCAAAATCAGCAAGTGTTTGAGTGCAAAACTGCCCTCAGTTCCCTGGAAATCCACCTGTGAGACTTGAATTCAGGTCACAGGACTAGGGGCAGAGGTGGGCTGCAGAGGAGGAGGTCAGGGTGCGAGCCACAGGGATCATGTTTCATACTCTGGTATAGTCCGTGTGGTCCCCTCTCCCTCAGGCAGAGGAAGGGTCTCTTAGGGCTTTGGAATCCTCTCCGGTCCCACCGGCTTTGCCTTGGTTTCGGGAAGCCGGGAACCAGCATCCACACAAATGAGCAAGTGGCCATTTCCAATCTTGCGAAGTCCGCAATGAAAGGGACAGGTGGAAAGAGTGTTGAGACTTGTAAATTAGCTGCTAATGAGGACAATTAGGAAATTTGCTGAGGCATAAAAAATAAGAAGTCCAGAGAAAGAAGAAGAAAAAAAATAGTGTGTGAAGAGCTGCCTCTCTCACCTCCCCAGCTCTGTCAAACTCGGGTTCGGCCCAGACTAAGATACAAATCTGACACCCGCATTAATTCGAAGAAATTGGTTTAAAAGGTAGAGCTGATTAATTGGATTAACATGGAAAATATGGTGAAAGTACGTCAAGGATTGAGGGTCCGATGGTGCTGGAGGGTACAGTCACCTGACCTGCCTGTGAGAAATCTCACTGTGTCCTGGAAAAGTCCCAGCAGGAGGGAGCCATCCCTCCCTTCTGAGGGTGAGCAGCTGTGGGGTCTCCAGACAATTCCCAGAGTCTGGTGAGTCCTGCTCTTAGTGCTCCCGTCTGCAGGTGAGACCTGGCCACACCCACAGCCCATGTTTTGAGTCAGAGGATCCAGTTATAGCCCTGGATCTGTGACCCTCTAGAGACGAGGTCTTCCAAGACAAAAAGCCCAAGAAACAGCTGTGATGTGCAGCCATTGGAATCTTCTTGAGGGGGGTGGTGTCTTAGGCTAGTTCAGGGACTTTCCTGTCCCAGCCTCTGTGACCCCCACTTGTTCAGTGGGGGCGTCCAGCATGCATGCAAAGAAAACTCTTTCCTTTTTATCACAAATCCCACAGATTGGGGCTTAGACACCAACTCCACAAAAACAGTTCCTTAGACCCTTGATCTTGGGGCCCCATCAACAGTCAGAATTGACTGTGTGGGGTCAACAAGCCTTCTTAAGAAGCCCACCAGAGTCAGGGACACACTCCAGGTTTCTAAATGGATTTTAGCTCCCCAACACCTCCCTTCAAGTGGGAGATATTAGAGCCAAGATGGATGATGGGGGTATTGGGATCAGAACTCTGGTGATATTCATTGGCAGTTCACAACCGTGGCCAGGACATCCTGGCCTCTCTGCATCTGTTTCCTGAAATGTAAAATGGGACACTATTAGCTGTGCCCCAGGCTGGGTAGTGACGAATAAGGAGAGGTCTCTGCAGCACCTGGGCAGGGAGGGCACATAGGGAGAGGCCAGCCACCCATCAGAGCACCGTCACCTCCCCCAGCTCGCGTCTTCTCCCGGCTGCTGTGTCCGTGGGCCGTGCTCGGGTCAGCGGCGAGCTAACGCCTTTGTCAGGGTGATTAATAGGGGTAGGGACTGCCGTTAATTCACTGCCTAATGACTGCGGCCGGCGCGCTCCAAGTAATCGGGTGATGTATGTGGGGAGCGCGCACCTCGTGGCAGAGGTGAAAATCATTTCGACAAGTCAAATATTGTCACAGGGAACAAATGGCTCTCCCTGTTAATAAAAATTAATGAATTTTTTCTTTCTTTTTCTTTCTCTTTTTTTCCTCTCTCGCCACCGGCCTGCTAAATGAAGCTGCAGAGTGGCTGAGCAGGGGAGAAGAACAAGGTGGAGTTGAGCACTTTATTTGATGGTTAAGACTATAAACATCTTTATTAGGCAGGATGGGCTGGAGGGCTAGGATGGCCTCTCACCTGCAGCCTTCTGGAAGGGGAGTGGGGGTGTGGAGCAGCTCAGGGTAAGGAGCAGAGCGCACTGCCCCCATTCCCAAAAGGAGGGGGTTCTGGCCTGAGGAGGGTGGCTCTCAGGATGACCTCATGCCTGCAGACACCCCACTCCTCCCCAACCTCTGGGCAGCATTAAGCAGAAGAGTAGAGAAAACAGAAAGCAGGTGACTTCTGGGGGAAAACAGTCCCCCCAAAACTCTCTGCCCGGTCCCCTGGAGCCAGATCACAAGGTGGCACTATCCTCCCACAAAGTTTCCTGGTGGCAGAGGGGCTCAGCATCTGTAGCTCTTTACCCCTAATTTGGTGTAAGGCCAGGACAGGGCAGAGAGCCAGAGTCTGGAGTGCCCAGAAGAGGTGGAGCCTGAGAGTGAAAGGAGGAGGCTGAGGACCCAGGCCCAATGCAGACAACAAAGCCCCGCCAGCTGTTCCCCAGTCTTGGGGCCAGAGGCCAGTGTCCAGCTGACCTGTGCCCTCGCTGGTGCTGACCTCCACTTCAGTAAGCATTCGCAGCTATACAGGGACCTAAGGCTTGGCCTGCCTACAGCCGAGGCCACAGAGGAAAGAGGCTCGAAGCCATCGTCACCTCTCATCCTCTGCCAGTCAAGCAGGACCACTTATCCTCCCACTGTCCGCCCTATCAAGAGAACCTGCTGGCTTCACTGTACCCGCAAGAGCAGCTTGGGGCGATGGCAAGCCAGTCCCAGCCTCCCGGCATGCCACCTCACCTTCATTTTCTCGAGGTCCATGAGTTTACTTGAAACCTTACTCTGGCCTGTGAATGGCAGCCACAGGGTGGCTGGTAGGAGCTATAGAGATAAATGTGTCTATAAATAGTTTGGTGACAGTTGTCACAGCGATTGCTCAGCATTTAACCCCTTGCTCCTCCGCCGTGCTGCCTGCCAGGGGCGGAGAAGGCGAGGGAAACAAAGCAGAGAGCAGACCTCAGGAGAACACATTCAGCCTCCCCTGGCTAAGCACAGCGCAGCACCCAGTGGCCCAGAGCCTGTCCTGGAACCCCACAGAGCAGGCAGGTGTGGCCTCCTCGGAAAGGTGGCATTCCTGCCTTGGTCCATCTTCCGTGTGTTTCACCATGGCTTCTGAGTCTGTAGACAGGTCCCAGGTCTGGCCACACCTGAGTTCTCTTCTGTAGGCCCCCTTTAGACTGAACTGGCCCAGGTACCTCCTGGGCTCTGGTTGACTCTGTTAAGAGACTCTGAAATGCCCAAGCAAGCCTGGCTAAGCACCCAGGAGGAGCTGAGGTGAGCTGAAGGAGGGTAAAGCTTCCCAGCCACCATGAAGGATGAAGCATCTTCCAAGCACAAAATTTCCAAGTAGCAGCTCGGCTAAGAAAGCAAAGCTAGGCTTCCTGTGTTTCTCTAGGGCTCTCCGCCCTCCATGCTGATCTGGGGACACTGTGCATCAGAAGGGGGTGCCCACTGCATAAGTCAGTCATCTAGGGCTCCCTGCCCTCCACCCTGACCTAGGGACACTGGGCATCAGAAGGGGGTGCCCACTGCGTAAGTCAATCACCCAGGCCACTCTCCCTAGGTCGCCATGTGGACAAATAGGAGGGACTGCCTACCTAACTGTAGGAGGAGACCCGGTCAGGGGGTGGAGGTGGGGGTCGGGGTGTCACAGGTATCCTCTTCTAGCTTCTGGAGAGCGGCAGCTGTTGGCAGGAAGCAGGTTTCATTCCAGGGACTAGCCTGTTAGAGTCCTATTCCTAGTAGGTGTGTTAATGCTAAAGATACCCCGTGGATGTAGAGATTTGCACACCTACTTTCACTGCTGCGTTCTTTACACTAGTCAGAAGGTGGAAGCAGATGTGTCCGTCAAGGCGTGCGTGGTCTACTCATACAGTGGGGCACCATTCAGACTTAAAGAGGAAGTCAGTTTCTCTGTACCCTGCAACACAGCGGTGGGGGAGGGGACAAGGTGCTGGGTGAGATAAGCAGACTACCGAAGGTCAGGTCCTGTGCGAGTCCACTCATGTCTGGCTCCTTGAGGAGACCGTTTCATGGAAACAGACGGTGGAATGATGGCTAGGGAGGAAAGCGTGGGGCGGGGGGAGTTCGTGTTTAATGTGGGGGTTCATATGTAACGGAGACAGAGTTTCAGTGCCAACATGTGAAGGGTTCGAGAGAAGGACCTGTGTGTATGCTGTGCTCCACAATGTCCTGCTTGGTACCTCTGACTCTGACTCGCCAACTAAAAATGGTGGAGATGGTAGATTTTATGTGATGTGTGTTTTGCCAGCAATTAAATTAAATGTGTTTCTTCAGTACTGGGTGTGGAACTCAGGGCCTTGCCCATGCCAGGCCGGTGCTGTACCTCCGAACCCCGCTCCGGTACCCCTCCAGTTGTTTAGAAAGCCCCCATCCCACTGTCTGGATGGGACGTTACCCTGGAATTTGAGGTGCCTACACATTGACCATTTAGGAAGCAAAGGGTTAAGGAGGGCACCCGCTCAGCCTGCCAGCTCATACTGGGCTCAGCAGGGCCAAGGAGGCTTGCTGTGATTTAGAAGAAAAACACTGAGATTTGAGCGATCCGTGGGCTACCTCGCTGCCCCCGGGGCTCGGGGAAGTGGTATATTAACCAAGGAATAAAGGAGAGGAAGAAAAAGGCCAAATCACATCTCTCTGAAACAAAGAGGCTTTTTACCAGGAACAAGCCTTGATAAAAATTACAGAGGCATCACAGCCATTCAGCGCCTGCCCCGGGCGATGGAGGCGGCCAGGAAATGGAAGATGCGGGTTTGCCGCAGAGCTCAGTGTCCCCAGAGCTTTGCAGGACAAATAATCGGCTTGGAATAATGCATCAGCTTTAAGTGGGGCCAGGTGGCTGGGGCTGGCCAGAGCCTTCCGTGGCCTTCAGTAAGGACTGGATTCAGGTTGCTGGCCCTGGGCTCCTGGACCCCAATGGGCTGTATGCTGCCCCTGGACTGAGCAGAGTGGAGGAAAGAGGGAGGGTCTGGGTGCTCACCACACCTCCTCTCATGAATGGATCTGGTTATCTTTGAGCCCAAAGGGATGATGGGGGAAGAGTTTGAGGTAGGGTGGGGTATGACCCTGACCAGCAGGTGGCTCAGAGGGGAGATCCACAGGACACCCTAGGCTAGCATGGGCTGCTTGAATTCCTAGGGCTCTTCATCCTCAGCTTGTTAGCTTCTTTGTGTGTGGAATGAGTTGGAGGGTTTACCAGGATGGTTTTGGGGGCTGCTGGAATGAACTGTCATCACCTGAGTGATATAAGGAGGAAGTCTGCAGTTCAGGTGTGGCAGGGTTAACACTCCGTCCAAAGACTCACTTTGGAAAGACATGCAACTGTCTCATCTAAAATCCATACATTGACATGGGTGACCAGAGACCCTGTACATAAGGTTAGTCCAGGCTCCCACCAGGGACAGCCCTACAGCTGCCTCTACTGGGTGTCTCTAAGCCTTTCCTTCCCCTGCAAAGAGGAGGCAGATCTGTGGGTTTGGTCATTGCTTCCCTTCACAACTGTGATAAAGACTTAACAAGCTGGTGATATGGCCAGTTCACATGGTTTACGTAGCCAGGATAGAGAAGCCAAGGTGGGCAACCCAAACTCCTTGTTGGGGAGTTTCTTTAGAGAAATGACTCAGAGAGGCCTGTGCCGCATTCAGGTCAGCCAGCACTAGCCACCTACCCACCCAGGCTCCCCAAGCCCTGATGGCAATTTGGTTGCATCCATTCTGCAGCTGGGGCCATCCCTGCGGACAGGGTTGAGACTGTAAACGGCGATTGATTATTATTAACATGTAGCATGCTTGCAGCACCGTGGTTCCTTGGCCCTATTAATCTGCTGTGTTAACAGCTGCTGAGCTCAGTCCTGGCTCTGGAAGAATGCTGATGAGCCTCTTGCTATGGACGAGACAGGGCTTGGGGTGGCCTGTCAGGAGATGGGCGCACAACCTCTCGCCGGGTTTTCTGCAAGAGTTTCCAAGGCTGAGTCCTAGGGTTGGGGGCAGTCACTGCAGTATGGATATTTTAAAGACAGGGGACTCAAGCAGATGGGAGATCATTAAATCCCGAGTGTCCTTTTTGGGGATACTCCTGACATCCCATTTCAGGGAAATGAGTCTTCAGCAAACTCCTCTGGCGCCCCAGAAACCTTCCCTGAGGAAATGTCTGCTTCTCTGGTCTGACCCAGTGGCTATGCGGAAATCCTCCACTAAAAATGAGACCTTTGGACTCTGCTCCACTCAGTGGCTCCACAGGCCTGGAGATCGAGACCCTTTCCCTTCTGTTCCTTCCTGACACTTACAGCTCCTGTGATGTGTAGGCCTCCAAACAGGAGAACTTTGCTAGGGTGTCTGAGGGACTCAGACAGAGCCCTCTTCTGCACTTGTCTCTGAGGAGGAAGAGGGGGCAAATGTCAGAGGCCAAGAGGCCTTTCCTCCAAAAGAAGCTCAAGTGATAGGCAACATCTCTGAAGACCAAACAGGCTTTGACTGAAACCCAGAATTCATACGCATGACTGTGGCATGTTAGAGCAGGCAGACTACCCCACATGAGTGGAAGAGGGATGGGTAAAAGGTGTGACTTTGAAGCAACATCAGAAAAACCTGGCCCATTTTCAAGAGGAGGGGTTCTGCGTGAAAGAAATGTCTTTCTGGTTTAATCAGTCAGAGGAGAGGGGAGTGGGCTTGGACTAATATCAGCAAGTTTCCATTCTTGGGAAGGGAAGGTAAGGCCCTGACGCTTACCTTACATTAGGCACTGTTTTCAACAACTGGATGAGGCAGCACACAGCTGTAATCCCAGCACTGGGCAGAGGCAAGAGCATTGTGACTTCCAGGACAGTCTGGGTTCCAGAGTAAGTTCATGGCCAGATGGGGCTAGATAGTGAGTCCTTGTTTCAAAAACAAAAACAAACGATACGACTTGCCTTCAGGGGTTTCCCTCACCCCATCTGTCTGTCTGTCTATAGATTCATCCATATGCTGCTAATCTGTCCATTCGTCCATCAGCCCACCCACTCACCATCTACTTGCCTGCCCATCATCCATCAGTCATCCATCCATCCATCTACCCTCTCAGTCTGTCTATTCATCCACCTATCTATCCATCCATCATCCACGACCCTACCCATTCACTCACTCATCTTCCTATATATCTACTCATCCATATATCCATTTATCCACCCATCCATCAATTAGCCAAAACCATTCATTCAGTAATCTACTCACCTACCTGTATATGCATCTATCCATCTATCCACTCATCTGCCCATCTAGAATTCATCTATCCCCTCACCCATATATTCATATGCCCACCCATACCCATACACTAATTCATCCATTTCCCACCCATGTATCCATCCATCCATCCATCCATCATCATCTATCCATCCATCCATCCATCCATCCATCATCCATCCATCCATCCATCATCATCTATCCATCCATCCATCCATCCATCCATCATCTATCCATCCATCCATCCATCATCATCTATCCATCCATCCATCCATCCATCCATCATCCATCCATCCATCCTTCATCCACACATTCATCCATCCAATCTGTCCCCATGGTCAGGGCATCAATGAATGCCTTTGTGAATAGCTTGTCACTGTGGACATGGATAAAGTTTAGATACCTTAGAATTAAGACTGTGCAGTTCCTCAGCTACGTACAACTAAATGGCTCTAAGTACATTCCCACTCTCCAGACTTCCTGTCCTTGATGTAACAAAGCTTCCTGTCTAATAGATTCTGGGAGAATGAGATCAAGTGCAGTGAGGGCCATGGGCTCAATTAATAAGTGAATCTCCAGATAGTGAGCCCAAATCAGTGCTAGCAATATCCATCAGTCCTGACAGGGATGGACAGAACCACCAAGGAGAGACAGCACATCATTAGATCCCCTTGGATCATTCCTACAGCTTCCAGAATTTAATGCCATGTAGCCAGCGGGGACTGTTTCCTCAAAGCCTTGGTGACTGAGTATCATGCATCCTGAACTGTGGTCTCACCTCTGTGGCTGCATGTATTACATAAGTCAAACTGAAGTGATCAGTTCGTGTTAAATTCTGCTTTCAACTGGCTGGTGGAGCTTACGTTAACTTGAGCTACCTTTGGGGTGGGTGCTGTGTTTGGTCCTGCTATGCTGGAAGTCCTTGCTGCTGGCTGGCGTGATGGCAGCCTCAGGTCTCTGCCGACTGCCAAGCGGCAGCTCCTCTGGAAGACATGGTGCTTGTGGCACCAGGCCACCACTGTATTCCCTTTCTAAAGATTCCTGCAAGGCATGGCCAGGATTGGGCTCTACTGAAATTATCATTCATCATTTTGTGGAAGGATGTGCAAATCTGTTCTCTGTCCACATTGTTTGGGGGTGAGTGTGCAAATCTGCCCTCTGCCCCCACATTGTTTGGGTGTGGGTGTGGAAATCTGCTCACTGTCCATACTGTTTGGGGGTGTAAAATCTCTCTGTCCACATTGTTTGGGGGTGAGTGTGCAAATCTGCCCTCTGCCCCCACATTGTTTGGGGGTGGGTGTGCAAATCTGCTCACTGTACACACTGTTTGGGAGTGTAAAAATCTCTCTGTTCACATTGTTTGGGGGAGGTGTGTAAATCTTTCTGTTCACATTGTTTGGGAGAGGTGTGTAAATCTTTCTGTTCACATTGTTTGGGGGAGGTGTGCAAATCTGCTCTCTACCTGTATGGTTTGGGGGACGAGTGAGGAAACTTGGAGACATGGTAGGCCCTGGCTCTTCGGAACCCAATAGAGAGCTGCTTTGGTGAAAAGGAGCAGGTCGTGGTTTGAAACTGGAGGCTTTGGAGCCCTGTGAGGCCAGAGCAGGGGAACTTGACCCTGTGCTTCTAAAACACTTGGTGCTTTCCCACCCCTTTGCTCGGGTTTTGGTGGGTGACTGCTGGTCTCTTAAGTTCCCAGGGGCACAATGCGTCTTGACCAGGGACCTTCTACTGTGAGACTTTTAAGTGTCAGATGAGCTGCTCAGGTCCTCTGAGAACGAGCATGGGGTGGTTCTTTCCCTGCTCCAGTAGCAGTGGGTGGAATATGGTACAATAACTACTAAGGGCCTACATTCTGTGAGAGATATCAGGAACTCTTCCCTGAGTGAGCCCCCTGGACCCCAGAGGTGGTTATGATGGCTCTGTGGGGTTGTAGCCAGCCTGGGTGTCATCACCAGGAGAGGATTCCCTTCCCACATCCACGGACAGGACAGGCCTGTGCATCCCACCCCAAGTCTCCTTCCGGAGCTGCTGGTGCATGCATGCCCTCTTCTGTCTTCTGGTGCTTTCTCTTCCTTTTAGGAAGGACCGTAGTGACCATTAAGAATCAGCATCCAATCAGATGAGGACAAGGATCAAGAGAATCATGTCCGGGGTCAGAGGGGTTCGGTCACTTACTACTTCAGTTGACATTGCTGTCCATAGCCCCCTCTCAAGAAAGCTCATAATAACCCACCAGAATCTCGGAGTTCCAGGATCCCAGGCAGCACCTCTGACTCAGGAAGCTCTGGGTCTCTGTGGAACCAACTAAGGCTGTCCTCAACCCCTTCGAGATACTCGCTGTCCTTCTTGATGGTAAAAACTCGCTCTCTTGAGGACCTGGAGTTCTGTGTATGCTCAGTGACATTGTTAGATTCATTCAAACCAAGATTCAATGGAAGCAGGATGAAGTAGGTTCTGAAAGTTTACATTTTTGATCCATGGCAGAGTCTTAGTCTAGAGGTGCCTGTCTTCTGAGACCTGTGACCTCACATCTAACTCGATACTCAGCAAAGGCTGAAATATGGTTTTCTGTACCGTGGGCCCTAATAAATCATGCAGAATGCTAGAAAAAGAAAATGTCCTGCCCTGGCTTCCTACCCTAGAGTTAGGCCTGGACTCAAACAGCCAGTATGGCACCTTGTATTCAAATTTAAAAAGTGCCATCCTAGTTACTGTTCTGTTGCTGCGAAGAGACAGAATGAACAAGACAATTTATAAAAGAAAGCATTTAATTAGGGCCTTGCTTACAGTTTCAGAGGGTGTGGCCATGACCATTATGGTGGGGAGCATGATCACAGGCAGGCAGGTGTGGTGCTGAAGAAGTAGCTCAGAGCTCACATCCTGATCCACAAGTTGGAGGCAGAGAGACAGAGACTGGGCCTGGAATAGGCTTTTACAACCTCAAAGCCCACCTCCAATGACACACCTCTTTCAACAAGGCCACACCTCCTAATCCTTCCCAAAACAGGTTCCACCAACTGGGGACCAAGCCTTCAAATATATGAGTCTATGAGCAACTATTCTCTTTCAAACCATCACACATGCCCACTCCCAGAGCTATGCACTATGTCTTGTACCTTTCTGACCAGTCTTACTTGTTCTGATATTCTTAGAAGAAAGGTCATGAGATGATCTGGTACTGAAATTTTCTTGTTCTGGAAGAGGTTCCTATTACCCAGAGAGTTAAAGATGAAATAAGTGCCTCAAGAACCTACAACATGGAACCAGGGGTGAGAGCCCAGACTACTGACTACTGAGTGGACCCTCCTGGCGCCATCAGTTTCCTTTGCACTTGTATGATAAAGAAATTAACTGGTGACCAAGTTTGGTGATGTAAAGTTCTTAGCCCTTGTAACTTTCCATTTGATTTCTACTATGTGGCCTTGAGTTTTTTTGTAGACAGAAGTTTCTGTCCCACCCAGTCCCACAGTATTCAGTCCCAAATAAACACACGGAGGCTTATATTAATTATAAACTGTTTGATCTATTGCTCAGGCTTATTACTAACTAGCTCTTACAACTTAAATTCACCCATAATTCTTGCCTGTGTTTAGCCACGTGGCTTATACCTTTTCTTAGTAAGGCATTAAGGCATTCTCATCTTGTTTCCTCTGCATCTAGTTGCTGACTGACTTTCCTCTTCCCAGAATTCTCTTAGTCTGGTTGCCCCACCTATACTTCCTGCCTAGCTACTGGCCAATCAGCATTTTATTAAACTCATAATAGTGACAAATCTTTACAGTGTACAAGAGCATTATCCTCCTGTTTTCTTTTCAAAACAAGAAATCTGAATCTTTATTGACAGAAGTTTCTGTCCTGCCCAGTCCCACAGTGGGCGCCGGTTTTTCTCAAATCTAAATTTTCAAGGACATGCTTAGGAGGTGGCTTCAAGGTTTAGTATATACCTGTCACCCATATTCCCAGTACTAGTTTGTCATTCTATTTGTTTCTAGGCAGGATGAGGAATCACTGAGTTAGGCAGTAAATCTGTTCAGAGGAACCAGAAAAACCCGAGGGTGCACAATCCTACACAGGATCTTGGTTTTGAGGAAAGTTCCCTTTTCGTTGAAAGTTTAGCTGAAAACAATTATGGGTATATATTCAGTTATAAAGAACAACACAGGACCCAAGGACACAAGTCAGTGAGACTGCCACACAGCTCCAACAACTGTAGAGTTCCACCGAGCTCTGGCACTGCATGCCATTCCTTGAGCACAGGTTATTGATGTAGGTAACACCCATCTTCTTCAGATGGCCCAAGGGACTTGTTCTTAACATCTTTGGTCTTTGTACCAGAGTGAGCCTGTGTTTCCACCACAGTCAAGATGTAGATCATCAATGGCCACTTTGTCCTGATTCAAACACCCTTGGGGCCAGTACCTCCTAGTGAGTGTTGTCCCCCCCCCACCCAAACCTGTCCTGGATTCCCCAGATGTTTGGTTATGTCTTCTTCAGAAGACCCTGCCCTGCTGTCCTGATCCCTTCTCTGCCTCCTTCACTTCCAAGAGATTGTCATTCCAAGAGACTCCATTCCAAGAGTGTTGTCATTGCTGAGCTGAGTAGACACTTGGCTTGACTTCTTTGCTCTTGAGCGTAGATTTGCGGGTGTCAGCCTGGTGTCTTCCTTTCTGGGAACAGCTGACATAGGCTTGTGCCCTATGAGCTGGAGTAGGCTATGTGGTGCTTTTGGGTACAGAACGAAGTCAGAATATTCCTATAGGCAGTTGGAGATGTCCTGAGAGGAAAATGAATTGGGAAGACTGTTCTGAGACTCCTGAGAGAGGTGCCAACAAGGCCTGTAGTTGCTGTGGGGGGAGGGGGGGGAGTCTTACCTCCAGCAGTGAAGATCACTGCTGTCCAGGCCCCATCAGGATATCCCAGAGACTTTTTTGGGCCTCTGTCTAGTGCTTGCTGGGCATGTGGTTAGAGACTTCTGGCATCCTGCTGTTTTTCCCTTTTTCTCCAGAACCCTACAGGCAGAGGGCAGTGGACTTGTGTGGGTGGATTTGCACTGGCCCCAAGGGTCTGTTTTCAGAGTTCCCATTATCTCTGTTCATGTACACACATACTCACATAGAGCTCTGCATGCTCACACATTTGTGCACACACACACACACACACACACAGCCCCTGATTGCCTGATTGATGAGAAGAAAACACTTCCCTTGTCATCCCTGCCAGTATCACCCTCACTATGCCTGCTCCAGGCCTTCAAGATAGGCACCCTCTCCTTAAAGTCTGGCCTCACAATAAAACAGGAACTATAACCAGATACCCATCACCTGTGGGAAAATTCCTCAGGCTCCCTCTGGCCACCAATTAAGGTTTAAATCTACCTGTTTGGTGGCAGGACAGCCAGTGATCATCCTTTAGAGATGTTAGTGTCGTGGCTGATGCAGAGTCCCAGCCTGAGAGATACCATGGTACCATGGTAACCCCCCTCTGCTGCCTGTTGATGCTGATGTTTAGTAAACTGTTCTCTCTCTCTCTCTCTCTCTCTCTCTCTCTCTCTCTCCTTCCCTCCCTCGCTCCCTCCACCCCTCTCTCTCTTCTGTCTTTCTAGACCTTAGTATCTCATCCATGTTTGCTTTTCAGTAGGGCCTCTGAAGAGATGCTGGGTAGCTTGTGTCCTGGATGAAAGTGTGTCAGAAGAGATCCAACCCTAAAAGCCAGGTTGGGTGGAATACGGAGCAGGATGAAAGATGTGGTCCTGGTGGGTTCTCTGCCCATGCTCCCCTGACTCTGCAGAGATGCTAAGCTCTGTCCCATGCTCCAGGGTCATGATAGTCATTGAACATTGGCTGCTGTGATGGTCAGAGGGACTTGGTGTTGAGTTCACCAGGAAGAGGCTCAGCTAGACCCTGGGGCATTGAGTAGGTGCTTCTAGCATACTAAACAGACTTGGCTATTGCTTCGGGGCCATTTGGCTCGAGAGCCATCCAGGTTCATGCTGATCCCCTCTTCCTGCTGCTCCATGTACCCTCCCCTTTCCACTTTTATCATTTTGGTATGCGTTCCAAATTTTATGAATGACAGCCCAGCCAAGAATCTCCAGTATAAAGCCATTGCAAGATCTAGACAGAGAATGTAGGCCTCCTACCAAACAGTGGCATCCTATCTCCCAGACAGAGCCACAAAGTACCCATGACCTTGGCACTGCCCTTCTACCTGGAAGAGAACATGGCCTGGAAAATGCACTTGCCATTCCTGTGACCTAGACTGAGGCAGGGTGACAGGTACCCACTCCCAGAACATGCCTGCCCACCTTGGGCAGAGAGGCTTTTATCTCAGAGGGCATCTTGCCTGGCGCTCATGAGAAAGGAAGGCTGATCTCCAAGTTGAACATAAGACTCTTCACCCCTACCAAAAGCTGAGTGGTTCATGCCTCGCTCCCCCAGGACTCCAAGCAGATGACGGTTTCTTCAGGGACTTGGGAGCCCTTCCTGCATTCTCTCTAAAAATACATTCTCCACACACTCATTAGGTCTCCTGGGCCCTCAGTGCCCACCTGTGAATGAAGAGCTCTCTCTCCAGAACAGGGGACAGCAGAATGCAAATGTCTCTTAACTTCAGTGACCACCTGGGTGCAGGAGGCTGGGCTGGGTCACAGGCCCACCTCTAATCAGCAGGAAATGCTGCCTTCTCTCCGGCTGCTGTTGGGCCTCCAGTGGAGTGGGCCTTTCTTGAAGTGCTGGTTCCTGTGAGTAGGTGAGGGTCTGAGGAAGTAGAATTCAAGCTAAAAAAAAAATTAAAGGAATAGCCCTGAGGTGGCCACACACTAGATGGGGACATTGCCCCACTCAGACCCCCCAGAGCTCCTGAAGCACTGTCTGTTCTGCTTCCCAGCCACTGGGGGAGGCGGTGGCGTCAGCACCCCGAAGGAGTTAAGCGCTTCATGGGGAACATGGGCTTCCAGTGAGATTTTGTTTGTGAGATTGGTGCAGTTACCAGGTCTGAATAATAAGGTGGCTTGTTAATTATCTCCCCCCACTTCTAATTTACCTTTCTGCCGCACAGGCACTGGGAAGGTTTACGGGGGTGTTCTTTCAAACCTAAACAACGCCGGCCTTGGGGTGGAGGGAGCTTTGCTGCCTTCATGTTGCTGAGTCCCTGAAAGGATCCCACCAGCCAATTAAAAAGGAACCGTTGGCCACTTAAAACATAGTCATTACTTCTGTGAATGCTGCTAAATTAAATAAGTGTTATCGGAATGATTTTTTTTTCCGAGACTTTGGTTTCTTTTGAAAGAAAACATTTTGTTACTTCCCCAGCCGGTTTGTTTGCAGCCAATGTGGGGAATCTGAAGTCGTTTTTCCTTGTACTTGAAAGTTCTTGTCTCCCTGGAGGCTTCTGTTTCACCAGCCAACGTCAAGGAGCAGGGAGGGGCGTGGGACACGGCTCCTGGGTGACTTCCACAGGCAGCAGACCAGTGGCAGGATGGACCTGGCTTGGGAGGTCTGGATCAGGGGTCAGTACAGTGAATGAAGGCCCTGCCCACCTCCCTCCTCCACACCTCTGGCTTTTCCTCACTGACTGAGGTCAAATCCACAAGACGGAAAAAGTAGCCATTCAGAGCCTGTGACCCGGTGGCACTTAGCACACTTCCCGGTGTTGTGCCACGAGCCTCTACCTCTAGGTGTGGAACATTCCCACTACCCGTCGGAGAATCGGCACCCCTTAACAGTTACTCCCCCAGCCCCTCTACAGATCTGCCTCTTCTGGATGCTGGGCAGAAGCATGGTATTTGTCTTTCATTTTGCATAATCTATTTTTTAAAGTCTTCATGGACAAATCTTGATCATTTGTACTGATAAGACACTGTGGGGTTTCCACCCGTGTGCACACTGGAACATGAGTGAGCCTTTATAGGAAGAGTGTGATTTTTACATTGGGAAAAGAGTCAGGGTTTAAAGACTACAGTGTGATATTTACAGTGTGTACACGTTGTAGGCATTGGGGAATAGTCAAGTCAGGGTAATCGGCATGGTGCCTCTATGGGTGAGGGATGGGGAAAGGGAAGAAGCTGGACAGTTAGATAGGAGAAATGAATGTAGGTATTATGGGCACAGCAAGGTAGCTAGTTAATAGTAATAGGTTAGGTGTTTGAAAATAGCTATAGGATGCCCCCCCAGGCATTCTAGGCATTGTGTATGCTTCTGAGGTCTGTCTGCATTGCAGCAAGGTGAGCTTCATGCTCCTGGTGGATAGACCTTGATGTAGAGAGAGCACAGTCTCATCATTTGCTGCTGCAGGCTCGAGCTGGTCTGGTCTTCTGGCTGCTTGAGTCCTTGCTGGTCTGAAGACATTTGAGGTGCTGTGGGGGTACACACCAGAAATGGGATTGCTTCCCTTTCTGCCTGATCTCCTCCTTGCCCTCTCAAACCTTCTCTGTCCGATAACATCACAGCCTGGTGTGCCCTTTTTATAGTCCACGTGGCTCTGTCTTGATATCAACCTCTGCTTATGATGGACCCTAGAGAAAAACCCATCCCCTCCAGATAAGCTGGAGGCCCTCTTCCTTTTGCTCTGTCCTGTGACCTGCAGCTCAGGTACCGTACCCATGGCCTCAACTATTCCAAGTCTGCCTCGGGGTCACCAGGAACTTGCAGAAACCCCGTCCAGGACTTGGCTACCCCAGTGTGATGGCCAGGGTAGCTTTACGCTGCAGTGGCAGGTCTTAGCAACTCTCGCATGAGCTCAGATTCTAAATGTTCTTCAAAACATCTCAGTTCCCTAGTCTCTGAGGCCATGGACAAGCACTGGAATGAGCCCACATATCACCATCTCATGACGGTCTTGTCTCCTCCATTCCTGTCTCTCCACAGCAGAGCCGGGCATCACATCCTCAGGTGTTGCAGAGATGAAGTTGCCCGCCCCCAACACATCTGGAAACAGTGAACCCATGAGAGAGAGAGAGAGAGAGAGAGAGAGAGAGAGAGAGAGAGAGAGATGTTGGTCCCCAGAGGAGCCTGGGGGGACCTCTTCCCTGGGAGCCACTGGCACTACATGCCTGCTGCCAGGTTTGGGGTGGTGCAGAGATGGCATCTGCCAGGCAAGGGGTAGCAGCTGGAATTCTGCGGGGCCTCCGGTTCCATGAGATCCATATCCCTGGGGAGTCCCCTGCTACAGAGGCTGATGCTACATTATCTCTTTAGGTGACGGTGACGTTGTAAATAATATGTATGAACCCGACCCGGACCTGCTGGCCGGCCAGAGTGCCGAGGAGGAGACTGAGGACAGCATCTTGTCGCCCATCCCTATGGGGCCGCCATCCCCCTTCCCCACCAGCGAGGACTTCACTCCCAAGGAGGGCTCGCCCTATGAGGCTCCTGTCTACATTCCTGAAGACATTCCAATCCCACCAGACTTCGAGTTGCGAGAGTCCTCCATCCCAGGAGCTGGTCTGGGGATCTGGGCCAAGCGGAAGATGGAAATCGGGGAGAGGCTTGGCCCCTACGTGGTGGCGCCCCGGGCAGCACTGAAGGAGGCCGACTTCGGATGGGAGGTGAGTGTGCTCCGTCTGAGCATGATTGATCGTGGTCATTTATCTTGTGTTCAATCTATTTATAAAGCTGGTGCAGCCACTGCCCCAGGCAGGAGGCTCGGTCTGTTGGAGAGAGAGAGCATTCGAATGTCACATTTCCCAGGGTTATTTTATCCAGCGGCTTGCCTGACGTGTCTCAGAAAACATTGCCGTCCCCTCGGACGCCCATCAGCCCCGACGGCTGAGGCACCCTCTTCCCGGAAATGTGTCTTTTATGAGCTCATGTTTTAAAACATCTTGTGCCTCTTACTGGATGGAGGTGCTGACCCACCCTCATTGTGGGAGAGTCGAGTGTTCCAGAAGAGGCAACTTAATGTTCAGAAGCTTTGTTCTGTCTCCATCAGATTGAGGCAGCTTATAAAACAGGCCTGGTGGCCGCACAGTCCCTGCAGACTCTAACATGTTGACACAAGGCTCCTAACTGACCTTAAGGGGGCGTCCACTCTCAGATTGGGGAGCAGAAGCCTTGCCTCTTTAACTTCCTTCTCACATCTCCACAGACCTTTGCGGGGCCGTAGCTCATGTGTGCTAACCTGTGCAGGTGTTTTGGGAAGAATTGTGTGCTAGACCAGAAAGTGCTAAGATCTAGGTGTGCCAGGGGTTGCTCTGAACCAGAAGCATCCAGAGGTGTCCACTCAGGCCATGGGGCACACTGAACCCTGCTTGGAGGGGGCTTGTCAAGGTGGCCTCGTGGGAAGTAAGAATGCCACAAAAGCACGTTTTCCTGTAGGCCTCGGCCTTCCCGCGGCCCACAGGGCTGGTTTCCAGTGGTAGTTTTGGCAGGAAGCCTGCCTGGGTGGAAAGCAGGAATGCAAATCCAGATTCCTTTTGGTGTTTCACAACCTCCACAAGTGCCTGCATCGAGGTCAGTGCCAGGAAGGGCAAATGGTCCAGGGGAGAAAGAGAGCCTGCTAGCCTGCAGTGGTTCCCTAACCGTGGGGCTGGGTGTGGGAGTCAGGTGGGACAAGGGTCTACCTCTGGTCTGTCTGTCCGCCTCTCCCAGCCCCTTGACAACCTTGAGAAAGTTTTCAAGCAGGTCTGGATGTTGGTTCTCTTGTAGAGCGTGAGGAAAGACTTAAGGCCTGGCCTTCTCTCCCTGGCTATTACAGTCTCCAAACTTTGCACACCAAGACTCCACAGCTGCCTAGAAACTCTGATGAGATGTCCTCTTATGCATAGATTCCTCTTCCAGACCCTGGGAAAGTCTGGAAAGATTTCCCTTGGTCCTGCCACGTGTAAGGCCTTTTGGGGGGGATAGCTGTTGGCGGTGGCTACGTCACATTCAGAGGCCATTCGTGTGCTCTCAAAACAGGCTGAGTGCCTGGACCCATGGGTGTCTCAGGTAGAATGAGGTCCCTCGTCTCATGGGGTCTTGTTTAGTTCATTGTCTAGGGTGCTGGGGCTCTCATCTGAGCATGAGCCACCCTGCCTTGTTCTTCAGAGAGCTCGGAGGATCCGGGTGAGAAGCTGTGTTGACCAATGAGGAGATGGGTGAGTTGGGCTTCACAATAGTCCAGCCTGGCAGGAACTATAGCTCAGTAGCTAACTTGCCAATGTCTTCAACCATGAGAGGTGGCAGATGCTAGGGGTGGGGACCAAGGTTGAGATCGTCCTGGGGCTTGACTGGCTGGGCCAGGGAACCAGGTGAGGCAGGAGCGGAGAGGATGGAATCCCACCCTTCCAGTGGGTGCACACTGTGCTTTGCGGCCCGAGGAGAGTGTTTTTAAACAACATGGAAGTTGAGTGCTTTGGGCTCAGTTGGCTTTGGCTTTGTGGAGGGCCTCTCCACCCTTCCCTGCTGGCATGCTGGAGACGTTGAAGGGTGTTTGTTTAACGTACTTAAAAGATCTTCACTATTTAATCAGTGGGCCAGCTTTTAAACTCTTGGAGGGTAAACAAACCTTGGTAATAGGTAGTTCTTTGGATGACCTTGAAGTGACTTTGTTCTTGTCTGCTCTGCGGCTGATACAGGTTTCTGTTTGATTTTGTTTTTTAAAGAAATGCCCCGTATCACAGTGGCTCCCTGGGTGCCAGGCCTGGTACAGGCTGTCGCTATCATTCCTCAGGGCTTGCTGACTTTTGCAGTGTTGTTTGCTCTCCTTGGAGGCACTTGAAAGTGAGTTGTTCCCCCATTTCTGCGAAGAGCTTTGTCCCATGGTGGTGACCTGACAGCTGACTTTCATGAAAGTGCTCAGAGATAGCTGCCCCTGAAACAGTGTTCGAGACCCACCTAGCACTTGCTTATCTGACCTCGTTTCCTTCGGGAGTTTGGGCAGCCACCACCTGTTTCTGTGACGCTTTGCTGGACTCTGTGTCCTTCCACAGCAGCTGGCCGGGCAGTTAGTTCTGTCCTTGGGATTGGATCCTGGGAGCTGCTGGCGGGACTGGGGTGGAAGCCAGTGTTGTCCAGGGAGGGAAGAGGAGGCTCCTGGGGAGGAAGGTGGACGCTCTCAGTGCCTGGAGTCAAGGATTAAGTCACAGGCTGGACCTCTGGCCATGGAGAAAGCCCTGAGACCCCTTTTCCTCATGGCTTTGCTCTGCTCTTTCCACGTGTGAACTATGTCATGACTCGTTCACCGTTCTTTTGTCTTCCTCGAAGTACAGAGGTAGCTCAGCTCAGCAAAGTCAGGGAGTTCTTGTGACCCTCCTAGCTTTTCCTGTCTTACTCAGCCTGCATGCCGTCGCTCCTGAGTCCAGGCAAAGGGGCCTTCAGCCATCCACCTCAGCTGCTTTCACCAGGCGCCCTAGCCACCAGCCCTCTGCAAGTGCAGGGAGAGGCAGAGACCACCAGGAAGCGTTCACGGGCAAGCATGCTGAAGGCTGGGAGCTCCAGTCAGGCTCCGGGCGGTGTGAGGCATGCACGGGTGCAATCGCAGGACGGCCCCCAGATCGCATACGTAGTTATCCACCCTCACCCTCATAATGAAGCTCTGTGAATCAGAGTAATTGAATTTTGTGATCTTTAACGTGGCACTCACTTGCTGCAGGAGAGCAAGTGGTGACATTCTTAGCAAAGATGACAGATGGAAGCTAAGGAGGGTCTGTTCTGTTTGGCTTCCCCGAGAAGGGGCCCAGGAGGAGTGGAGTGCATCGGTCTGGGGCCAGTCTGCACTCCAGAGCATGGCCTTTGACTTCCTGTCCCTGGTGGCAATGCACTCCTACCTCAGGTGGACCCTCCTTTGACAGAGCAGAGTTAGGGGGAGTTTCAGTGTTCACGTGGGAACATTGGTCAAAGGCCATCCCTCATCCAGAACTGGCCCTGGAAGCTTCTCTCTTCTTTCCTCTCATGTGTACTGGAGACCTTTCAATGACTCTAAAGCCTCCTTCCCTGGTCGTTTTGGAAGGAAACATGTCAGATGTCCTGGGCCTCGCTGGTGGTTCTGTACATGGGTGTGGGTGTGGATTCAATGCCTGGACATCCCTGTGGGCTCGGTCCCAATTCCCAGGCTCCTCTGTCTGACCACCCCCCCCCCCCCCATGCCCTGCTTACTGACACGAAGCCTTGCACTCACCCTGCCGGTGGGAATAAATCACCCTGTGATTGCATTTTATTGCCCCGAGGTCTGCAAAAGCAATGATTTTGATCATGTGTTGAGTAAATTATGACATTTATCATCGTGCTATTTATTTCACTAATTAAGAGATGGCTGCTGTGACAGCCCAGAGGGATGGGCTGTGGATGGGCTGCTCAGAGGCCACCTGCCCCAGGCAGGGTCTGCAGCTGTGTGCTGGGCTCGCTTGGGTAAGGCAGGCTACCTGGGGAGGCACCAGAGAGGGCTTCACTGGCATCGGCCACTCCTCTCCAGAGTTAGACCAGGTTCTCCTCGAGGATGTCTCCAGAAAGTCACTCTCTGAGATGGTGCTGAGCCTGTGATTGACACACAAGCGTCATCTGCTGAGTGAATGTGTCTCCCAGTGCTTAAGAGGGGTTAATGTGGACTGATGGGGTTTCAAGCCTCTCGAGCATTTGCTCAAGTGGACTGCCTCAGTCCCTGGGGTGAGGGTCTGAATATTAATACATGCATTTATTTGTTCAATCAACAAACAGGCCAAGATAACAGGGCACTCTGGGGAGGTAGGGGATATAGCCTGGAGGCCTCCGCCTGCCCCATTCCTCCCTCTGTGCCGCAGTCTTGGGGTCCTCTGCCGGTTCCTTCAGGGTTCCTGAGACCCTCAGACACCTTTGGAGAGAGTCAAGATTTACTGATCACTTAGGAACCCGTGAGTTACCCCAATGACCGGCGATGCTGGGGCTTAGAGGACAATGGGGATGAAAGCCACCCTAGCCCTGCTGTCAGATTCTGAGAAACTTCTGCACATTTAATGTGAGCCTGTCACTCCAAACACCAGCTTTGAATAGCTCGGCTGGAAGGAATGTAATGTGTGCTTAGGTGTGTATGTGTTAGCCATTTCTGCACATTGCAGGGACTCTGAGCCTTTCTTTTCCCGAGAGTAGGGAATGAGAAGTATAAATTTGGGGGGGTGGGGTGGTAGAGGGCAATGTTGGGGGGCAGTCTGGATGGTGTCTGTTTCCTGGGGAAGGCTAAGGCAGTGTAGCCTTAGCCTCTAGCTCCCTGCCCCCAAACCTTTCCAGCATGAAGATCTTCTAAGAGACTGTTAAAGCCACGGCAACTTAACATTGGATGGCTGTACCAAGAACCGTCATCTCCAAACATTGAGAGCGTGCAATCAGGGGACCGAACACTCAGGCTAAAATCAGTCTCAGGGCAAAAGAGATAAAGGGGCAGGTTTGCCAGTTCTCAAGGAGCAGCCCAGCCTGTAGTGGGGTCAGACTAAAATCGTACCCCAGAACCCCAGCTTGGGTCTCAGACTTAGCTTCAGGGTTCTCAGAGGCAGCAATGTTTGTCCTCTCTCCTTCAACTTTCAAAGACTCTTACACAAAGACTTTTTCCTCCATTGGACTTGTCTCTAGAAACGCAGACAGATGTGTTTCCCTCCTAGCCTGGCTGTGTTGTCAGGGGGAGGGCTGCTGCTTCCTGCTTGGCTTTAGACTAAAGTCCCAGCATTGGGTTCTGACCACCCAAGGTAGAGATCACCTGTATCTCTACCCTGCTTGGCCTTGGCTGCTTTGGGAGAGCAAGCTCAGGGCATTGTGAGTTGGGGTACCATAGGAAGCAGATCTCACTGTGGGCTCAGACAGAATTCTGAGCTCACATCCTATAGAGATCCCCGCAGGTCTTGGATTGCTGCTGATCTTGGGGATAGAGGAAACTCTGGGAAACACCCCTCCCACCAGGCATGTGTGTTCTGCCAGCTAACACCCCTCTACCAGCAGCTGCGTGCTTGGCTGGTCTGATCTGATTAGATGAACTTTCATCATGAAGGACTTAGGCAAAGAAGTTGTGGATTGGGGTGTGGAGCTGAAGACTTTATCTTTTTTTTTAAGTATTTAATATTTTTAATTGATTTTTATTGAGCTCTACATTTTTCTCAGCTCCCCTCCCTGCCTCTCCCTTCCCCTTCAACCCTCTCCCAAGGTCCCCATGCTCCCAATTTACTCAGGAGATCTTGGAAGACTATATCTTTTAAGGGTGCATTTTGGTGCTGGCAAAGGAGCCAGACTTGAAAGAGTCTTCGTGAGTCCCAGGGTGAGGTGTGTCTTGCTGTCAGCCTGTGTCCTGGAAGCAGCGAGCTCCCTCTGACGAGGGAATCCTCCTCTGTGCTGCCTGCCCTTTCTGATCCCATAATGGGCGCAGGAGAAATGGAGCTGGGTTTAGAGCCCCGTGAGTGAAGCCCCTGACTGTCTCAGGGTAGACTGAGTGCAGCACTGCCCCCGCCCCAAGGCCTTCTGGACAAAGAGATTCACTGAGTCACCGTGGACCTTTGGACAAGATCCCTAGTGACTCATGTGTGTAGCCGCATTTACGCCAGACAGGCCAGACAATAAATGCCCAGTGGAGATGGTCAGCTTGGGAAGCAAGCAGCTTACGGCCTCGCTGACCTCATACAAGACACCACACTCTTCCTAAGCAGGCCTGGGAGGGTCTGATGCCCTCCCTGCTCAGAGTCTCGTGTGTTCCCCTCGTGAATCCCCAACTTCTCCTGATTCTATGGGGGGACGGACAGATACACACACCCCTGCAGTTTTGCCGTTCTCTTTGGAGCTACCTGCTCCAAAGCAGAGCTGTGTCCAGGGTCAACTGGTCGGCGGGCTGGGACTTCCTAAACTGATGCCTGGAACTGTCCGTAGCTATGAGGCCTTCAAGCTCTGTTTTCTCATGGTCGAGAGGACTTGCTGCAGGGGCTGAGATGGCAGGAGAGGCAAGCTGGGCTCAGACCCAACGTCCATGCGAGTCACCCAAGAAGTGAGTCTACCTAGTTTGGGAAAGAGGCATAACAGTTCCAACTGAGTTTGCAAAGAAAGATTTGGAGGTCACAAGTTAGTGTCAGGCTCTATGGGTCAGGGGTGTTTCTTTGGAGTCCCTCTCAGAGATCTTGACCTCGGAGCTAATGTATAGGATCATGGCTCTCATTTGACTGCTGGTTGGCATCACCTGATCGCTGCCAGCAATGCAGGAACTCAGGCTCACTCTGGGAGGGGCTGGTTATCTGTTTGTCAGAAGCATTTGGGTTTAAGACCTCATGATCGTCTGGCAATGGAACTTTTGACAGCCCCCAGAAATTATAATCCACAATTCAGGTCCAGAACAACTGGCCTTGGAAGAGGGAGAGTCCCTCCACATGTTCACTATGCTACCAGAAGGTCCAGCATGAGGCCTGCTATGGCAGGGCATGTTATAGAGGTCACGAGGGGCTCTGTGGTGTGGGCAGTAAGGGGCATTCAGTTGCTCAGCAGGCCAGTCTCAGGAGTTACCCAGGTCCTGTGTGTTAACTCGGTACCACACAGGAAGACCAGTGCACGACACACAAGGCCTTCCACATATACTCACGCGGGCTCACACTCCTAGGAACACTCAGACATAGACGGGCACACCTGCACACTTAAATGCTTCCACGTAGAGGATGAGCTTACGCCATATAGCCGGGGTTCTGGAATTCTACCTCCCAACACAGGGACTTGGCTGCTCACTCTTGCACCCCTGTTGGATGAGCACCTTTATCTTTCCTTCAGCTCTTGGTCCCTCTTGTTAATGTCTTGTTCTATAGTCCCACCAGGGAGCGGGCAGTGCCACTGAAGGTATTATATGATGGGAATGCTGGGCAGTGGATCCTGGGCAGGGAGGCTAGCAAGGGCCTGCTGTCCTTGGGATGGCCACACCCTCTAGGTAGGGCAGTGGTTCTCAGCCTTCCTAATGCTGAGACCCTTTCATACAGTTCCTCATGTCATGGTGACCCCCAACTATAAAATCATTTCTGTTGCTACTTCATCACAGTAATTTTGCTCCTGTTAGGAATCACAAATACCTGATGATTAGGATATGTGACCCCTGTGAAAGGGCCACACGACCCCTAAAGGGATCGTGACCCACGGGTTGAGACCCACTGCTGCAGGACTTTTTAGTGGTGGTCCCCATCTCATCCAAAAGCCAAACTCATCTTCTGGTTATGGTTTTTCTCTGGGGCCCCAGAATTGTGCAATGCTTGGCCCTCTACCTGGGCACTTCATGCACCCTCCAGGCAGGGCAACCTCTCTTTGTCCAGTTGCTGGAGAGATTTGTGGAGGCTAAGACCTGATGTGGGCTTTTCTTCCCAGTGACCTTTAGGAGTGCACTATGGGGGCAAATGAGATGTCGGAAGCCACTGAGGGCACCGCTGGACAAAGGCCCCTGGGTAGATACCATGAAGCCAGCACCCTGATCCTGCAATGATGCCTTAGGGGCCCTTCAGCCTCAGCCCACCATGGAAAGCCCTCTTGCTCGGAAAGAGCTGAGCTCAAGACCCCCTCAAGATCTAGGGGGAAAGCCACATATGGCCACTTCTCAAGGACCCCTGTGGGACCCAGTGGCCAACCTTTCCTGCCTCTCCCAAGCGCACAGACAGCGGCCCCACATTTCAGCCCAGGAATGCCATGGAATCCTGTACTATCTTAGGCCCAGCTCCGAAAGCCGGGTTTATAAGGAATTTTAGAAAAAGAAGAGAGAATGACTAAGAATACCTCCCCGGTGGCTCTCCTTCTCTTCCTTAAGGGGTAATAACTCAGCAGCAACCCGGCAGAGGGCACTTTCTTTAAATAGAGCGTTCTGATTCACAGGCGAAAAAAAGGAAATAAATGTTTTCTTTTCATATTCGAGAGACATCCTCCAGTGCCAACTTCTTAAATGGTATTTTGCCATCCGGCTCACACACTCTACCCCAGTGACAGCCAGCGCCCATCCGGACTCGGAATGCTGCTTGCCCGGAGCCAACATGCGAATGAACGTATTGGGTTGAGGTGGAGTGGGCGGTCCCAGCAGAGGGGGAGGTTGGGGAAGAGAAGAAGGTGGGCTTACTACGGGGTTGGCAGGCCTGCCTGTGGCTCCCTTAAGGTTGTCTGTGGAACAGAACTTCTTGGCTCCTCTCTCTTGCTCTGCTAATGCCAGCCTTCCTTATTTCTTTAGGGGAAACAAGGGCTGTGGACTACGCAATGCTCACAAAGTCACCTGGGCTGCCTCTGCCCCGTGAGCTTGATGAGCTGGGCCAGCTGGGCAGAAGGAGAGGCCCGGTCCTAACCAGGGACTGACTGGGCACCTGCCCAGATCCACATAAGACCCATTCTGCTCAGGGCGCTCTGCTCCAGCAATGCTGTGATTAATACATTGTTGTGGTCATTTGGCTGAGAGGCAACCAAGGCAGAGGGCCCGAGGAAGCTGGGCTCAACAAGCCAGGCAGGGGTGGCTTAGCCACTTCCCTCCCCAGCCCTTCTTTCCTAGCTCCCGGGGCAGGAAGCTGACCTGCTGACAGAGTGGAGAGAGGAAAGTCTGGCTCAGTGACCATGTGGGGAAGTGATATTAGGCCCCACAGGGAGGTTTGCCTCCGCCTGGGTGAGGCCCAGACTGGGCTCCAGCAGGGCCGGAGCAGAGTCCAGTCTGAGTCCCGGGTTCCTTGGGTGTCACTTTCTCCCCAAAGCTGTGATTTCCTGTCTTGTAAAAACAAGTCCTCAGACTCTGCTCTGGAGACAGCAGCTGGGCCAGGCAAGGACCATTTAGTGCTCATGGTGTCTGTGACAGAATTCTCCAGACGCCAGGGAGTGCCGTCGGCCAGCCTAAAGATGAGTGAGACTTTCTCCAGCCATCTCCAGGATGCCCAGGGTGAAGCGGGCAGACTTCAGAGGACAGGGGTGTATTCAGGCTAGACCATGTGGGGCTCTGGCCCCAACAGCCCATAACACAGTGTCTGTACTGCCCCATCCCACAGTGCACCTTGGTCTTGGAGTTTCTTGAGAAAAGTGCCCCACACCCTCCCCATCCAGGGCACTTTCAGAATGCACGTCTGTCCTCAGGAATAGGATGTCTGTGTCTGGACCCAGGAATCTGCACATCAGTAGCAACAGGAGTGGGTACTTGGTACTTGCCTTGAATGTCTCTGCTGGTGTCCTCTCTGCCTTGCCACCCACGTCCCTCCTGTATGGCCCTCTAGCCGCCCTGGCCCATGGTGTATCCTCAGTCAATGGCAGTCTGGTAACCTTGGTGCCACAGTGTGCTGCCAGAATGACAACACAGAGGGCTTGGAGCCTGTTGGCTGTGCCAGGCAGGGAGTAGCACAGACACAACACGGGTCTCCATCTGCACCTCTGCACATTCTCACAGGGATAGCCTGGGCTGCTCTGGGCTGGCTCTGCGAGGCAGAAAGCAACCGGACCACCAAGGCTGCAGAAACTGTACTATATCAGTCGTTTGTACTGACTTCCCAACCGTGGTTTTTGTAAGAAGCAGGATGAGCCCGGAGGGCAGCCCTCCCTCGGGTATCTCCCTGGGGAACCCCAGCCACCATTGCTGACTTCTGTCCCCATCGAGCCCTCCCGCCCCCTGTACAGGGTCAGACAAGAGCCCAGGCGTTCCAGGCCATAAAAGGTCTCTCTGGGCCTGGGTTGAGACACGAGCCCAGGGGCTCCCTCCGCAGGCAGAGGACAGCCTCGCTCATCTTATCTTCTCTCTGGCCGTGTCCCCTGGCACAGGCTTGTGCTCTTAGTATGTTCCAGCCACCTTGGCTTCTGCCAGAGACGAGAGTGATGCTGCCACTCACAGGCCACCAAGCACCTGTGATGTCTTCCCTTGCTCAGCAGCAAGCGGGCAGAAATTGCTTGGGCCTGTGTGGGACGCCCTGAGTGGGTTCTCTCAGCCCCCAAGGATTGAGTTTATCCTAAATGCAGTCAACAGCCATGTCTAGGAAAGTTCATTCCAGAGTTGTGTCTTGGGGCAGGGGGAGGGGGTTAGAAATGACCCAGGTTCCCCAATGAAGCTTGGGAAATGGCAATAATCAACATCTTACTGTATAGTGATATAGTGCAAGGTTTGTCCGACATGGCATGGGCTTCCTGTTCACGTTTGCCTAAAGCCCGTGTCAGGGACGGAGATATGGCTCACTAGTACCTATGAAGTTCTCAGGTCCACCCCTAGGGTCGTGTAGACCAGGTGTGGTGGTGCGGGCCTATAGTTGTAGCACGTGGGAGGTAGAAACAGGGCTTTCGGAAGTTCAAGGTCATTCTTAGCGACATAGCAAGTTTTCAGCCAGCCGAGGGTGAATAAGAGACTTTCTTAAACCGACAAGCATCTAGGTCACATGTACGTGTGTAGTCAGGTCATAGTCATGGGTCAGCTTGAGGGGGGGCAACCCATCCTGGCTCCCTATCACCTATAACACTGAATCAAGACCACCTACACACCATGGCTTTGCCCTGTACTCTAGCAGTGACTGACTGTGCCATCAGCACTTGGTGAAGACCCCAGTCTTCAGTGGCAGTGGCGGCTGCAGTGCAGACGCACTGGTGTGTCCTCCACCTCCTCCTCCTCCTCCTGTCCCCAGCTGCACCCCTCGGCCAGTCCATGAAGGGCAGGGGCAGGGATTACCAGCCCTGAGCAGGGCCACAGGAACCACCTTTGTCTGCCTTTCAGGCTGTTTCTCCTTCTGGGCTAATGCCCAGTTTAATTGTACATCCTTTTGTGTCATCCCTGTTCAATCTTGTTCAAAAATACCTACATCCACTCCTTTCCCATTTAGATCTCTCCAAAGTCCATTCTGTCTTATCAGCACAGTAATTTCACGAGCAGAGCTAAGATTTCTGCCATTTAGGCCCCAGGCATTGTCTGACGCCGCGGCAGCTGAGATAAACCCTCACCCAGAACAAAGTCGAAATGACCTTTTACAAGTAGAAGCAGCCTTGTTTCCCTCCAGACTAATTTATCAGCCTCCGCTCCAGCCTCTGCGCTCAGCAGAGGCCCGAGAGAGTGCTGGGGAGAGTGGGGGAGACGGGATTAGGATGCTTGGCTGGTTCCTCGCTTTCAACAGGCGCCTCTGGAGCCATTGGCCACCCATGGCCTCTGGACGTGAGGTTAGACCCACAGTCAGATATGTGCCGAAGAGGGTGGGGCCTCTGGGTCTGGGTGCCCAGGAGATGTGGCCAAGAGCTCCCCTAGCCTCCTTCAGCACTGAAATACAATTGAGTAAGTCAGACTGGGGGTGTATGTAATTAAGGGAACTCAGGCCACAGGTGCCTGGAGTTCCCCTGCCCCTGGGTCCATCTTGGGTGTGCCAGCCAGTCTGGCCTCCCTGCCCACTTCAGGAGCAAGTAGCCAAGAGAGACTGCTTGGGCGCCCAGGTTAAGTTTACAGTTCTATAAGGTTTCAGTAGGCCTGTGTGCTACAGCTTAGTTCACCAGCCCCCTCAGGCATTAGCATCTCATAGAGTGGGTGTCTTGTGAACCCCTTGTGTGTGAACGTCTGTGCTTTCAGAGAAGTGACCAAATCCATAGTCAGAGGGGTTTCCTGAACTAAGCTGCAGGGACACTCTAGTACTCAATGATGGGAACTGTGGGTGAAAGATGCCATGCCGCTGGTACTGACACCTGCCCACTCTGTGATGTATCCTATACTATATCTCAGAGAGACCACTGGCTCAGAACGGGCTACTGAGACCCTGGGCATGTTACTGAAGTCTCTGGTCTCAGTTTCTCCACTTGTCCAATTAGAACATTGAACTAAATTATCTAGAGATTGTGTCCTAGCTTGAAACATGATGCTTTGTTTGTTTGGATTTATTTATTATTTGTTTATTGAGAAAGGGTTTCCCAGCATAGCTCTGGCCATCCTAGAAATCACTCTGCAGACCTGATTGGCCTTGAACTCTGCCTGCCTCTGCCTCCCGAGTGCTGGGATTTAAAGGCATGTCCCGGCACACCTGGTTTTGGTTCCCCGTGCTTGGGAGATGTAAGAATGGCATCTTAAGGAGTTTCCCTGATGGAATCCGAAGTCAGTGACTTTTCATTGTGGCTCCTCCCGAAGCTTTGCTACTGTTTGAGCTCCTCCCTCCATGGTGCAGTATCTGCCGGGGTCACAGAGGTGTCCCCAGCAAGTGGACTCAGCTCCCTATGGCCTCCTCCTGAGATGGTTGGAGATCTACTCTCCAAAAGCCTGTCTCTGGACGGAAGGCAGATTCTTGAAGAGTCTGTGCTGTGGTGGGTGGTGTGAGGGCATGGCCTTCGGTGTGAGCCTGCCAACAGTTTCTCTGATACCTGAGACAGGCTTGGTATATCTTGCATCCCGGTCTTTGTGGATTTTTCAGGGTTGTTGTTTCTTGTGGGCAAAGTCAGTTAACTGCACAGTGGAAAATGCTTGATCCTAATGCATGTGGCTAAGGCAGATGCCTGTTTTGGGGTCCCTAGGCTGTTGTAGCAAATATTAGGTTGCGTTCTGGTATGGATGGGGTGGTCTATTCCAGGTCCCTCCAGACTTCTGGAAGCTCTCTGGGGTCGTTGGCATTCTATGGGTTGTAGCTCTGTCACCTGGAATCTCCAGCTTTGTCCTTACGGGATCCGAGCGTCAGTGTCCAAATGTCCCTTTCTTTTTAAAAAGTATTTTATGGTCATATTTATTTTGCCTGCTTGTGTGTCTGTGTACCACATGCATGTAAGGCCCACAGAGGCCAGAAGAGGATTTTGGAGGACCCGGAACTGAAGTTATAGATATTTGTACGCTGCCATGTGGGTATGAGAGTCACACCTGGGTCTGCTGAAAGGGCAGCGCGCTAACCGCTGAGCCACCTCTCTGGTTCCAGGACTTCTTAGCAGGATGCTCGCAGACTCAGTCAACTCATCTCATTGTCAGAGACTGTTCCCAGGTGCTGGAGGTCTAGGCTTTGGCGTGCAGATTTAGTGGGGGACTGGGGATGAATGCACAGTTCAGCCTGTGACAGATCCCCAAGGGATCAAATGTCTGGGCTGAGCAATTGTCAGGTGGAGGAAATGACCAGAGATGATGCAAAGTCACACCTCAGCCAGAGTGCTCTGCAGCCACGGTGATTCCCAAGATCCCTGGGGCACACAGAGTGCATGTACCTGGGATACAGGTGTATGCAGTAGTCCAGGAGTGGATTAATTCATTACTGGCAGCAAATGGGCATCAAGGCCGTGCCTGGTCTTGACAGTAACATACGACTTTAGTGTTAGCATTGTTTTGGTTTTTAGATTTAGTTATTATATATGTGTAAGCGTTTGGCATGTCTAGTGCCCATGGAGGTGAGAAGAAGTCAGATCCCCTGGAGTTACAGGTAGTTATGAACCATCATGTAGATTCTGGGAACTGGAACCTGGATTCTCTGCAAGAGCATCAAGTGCTCTTAACCACCAAGCCATCTCAGCAGTCCCCAGGGGTAGGATTTTTATCCAGGTCCCCCCTTTGTCAGACCAGCAACAGAGCGTCACTTGTAGACACACTGGGGGACCTGGTCCCTGCCAAGTTCGGAAAACTCATTTAGGCAGGAAGATTGGTTTGTGAGCCATTGGGGTCTGGATTTTCAGAATAAAGATAGGAATCCCTGGTTTCTGTGCTAGTAGAAGTGAGAAGAACATACCCCATCCAAGGACAAGCACAGGAATGTCCCAGTTCCTGCGGGCTAGGTAGAATCGGCTAGCAGGGCTCACAGGGCCTGAGATGAGTCTGGGGGAGCGGCAGGGACATGACTGTTGATTGTGCTTCATCTTTAGGGCTGATGCTTTTGAACAGCTTGACAAACGCACACTGTGTCCGTCTGTGCGTCCGTGTCTGAAGACCACTCGGGGCCTGACCCACGGTGTATGACGCTTGCCCTTGAAGGCTCTGGGTGTCTAATTCAAAAAGGAAATGGTTAAAAAAAAATGGGCGGGCAGACAGGAAAGGAGTGGAAAGGGACTGGGGCCCAGCAGTTGGCTAATTGGAATGGGGGACCCCTGTGTGGGGGGGCTGCTAGGCCTGGACAATGTGCTCCGGAACGGGGGGCTGAGAAGGCCCGGTGGGATTATGATCGAATTAGTTGAAGTCAGAAGCCCCCTGAATGAGGTAAAGAAGGGAAGGGAAATGAAGGCCCTGGTATAAAGCTGCCTAAATGAGGGGCCCCATTCACTGCTTGAAAAGCCCCGGACTCCCTTTCTTGGGGAAGCGACAGGCAAGCTCACTTTTGTTTGGCTGGGGGCGGGGCGCCCCGAGGACATACTTACCTACTGCCAGTGACAGGCAAGGAGGGAAAAATGGAAAATAATCCCAGGGCTGGCAGTGGGAACCCACGGGCTCCAAATGCTCTTCTGAGTTCCCCTTGCTCCCCAAGTTCTGTGGGGTTCACCATTCAAAGAGACCTGCCCCCAGCCTTGAGGTTACACCAAGTTACACCAAGCCAAAGTTTGAAATTCCACATAACTGGCTATATCGTAAAGAAACATCTTTAAAGTTGCATTGGACAAAAGTGTTATTGGAATCAGCAATAAAAATCTACAAAATACAGAAGTAGACCTTCCCAAAATTTGAATGGCAAAAAAAAAAAAAATGCAGGAAGAGAGGGAGGGGCCGAGAGATTATAAAAAGAAAAGTGCTTAATAAAATGCTATGCTCAGTAAATATTTGTTGAATTCATACATTAATTAATTTTCCAGATGAGATTTGCCTAATCCATTTTTTAAAGAAAGTGAGGATTAAGAAGGACTCGGAATCTGATGGCTGGGGAGGCCTGGCCGAGATGAAAGGCCTGTGTGTGAGGTTTGGGGCCCAACCCTCCTGAGGTGCAATGGGCAGGCCTGCTTTCCTGGTGAGGCCTGGCCAGTTATACAAGCCCATTTGCTACTGGAGTTGAGTTCCATCGCTGGGGAAGGACTCGGTTTCCATCCCCCACCACAGTGTTCAGCAGGTGCGTTGGAAGCTGGTGGGATCTCCTGGGCATACCCACCCCCCACTCTAACCTTTCCTACCCCCCCATATACACCCTAACCTCTGAACATTTCTGTGGAACTTCCATCATTTTTGTCCACGCTCTGTAGGACCCAGCAGTGTCGCTCCTGAACATTTTTTTCCAGGTAGTTTAAGCCACGGAGGGACTACAGATGGATTTGGGGCTTGCAGTGTGCGTCTTTTCCCCATCCCCACTCACCACACAGGGGTTGTCCCATTTCCTTAGCTACAGACCTAGCTCATGCGATAGCACCCTAACATGGATCAGTAATCCACACTGGTCTGTGCTCACCCCTGCAAAGCTGATTGACAGGCAGCCCTGGAAAGCTTAGCAGGCCCTCTCCAGCAAAGACCTCAGCAAACAAGAAACTCAGATCCTACCCCTGGGAATGAGAGCACTCAGGTGTGCAAACAGCTCCCTGGCCTCTGGGATCATCTTCGACATAGAAGGTACAGACAGTCCAGAGCCCATCTCCGCGACAGAGGCAGGCGCCCCCAGAAAGTCCCTGCAATCGTCCGGGTGGCCTGGCTGCAGCTGAGATGGAAACTGAGCAGTTTTTAAACATAGTAAATCCGTTTTTTTTTTTCTGACCCGTAACGGAGAAACGGTTCTGAGGATTCTCAGCCTGCACCACCTCTCAGGTCTCCATGCTGAACGCAGTACAACATTCCACCCCAAGTCTGTCCTTTCCAGTCCCAGTGATAAGTGATGGAAGGAGACAAGACTGCCTTCCTGAGCTCTGTGAGTCTGTGCGGACAGCTTTGCTAACAGGCAGGAGAGAGATGAGAAGAACAGACCCCAGAAATTGTGTCATAGTGAGTGAATTCCAGACATATTCTGGTCCTTCCCAAGTCTCACATTCTCTCTCTCTCTCTCTCTCTCTCTCTCTCTCTCTCTCTCTCTCTCTAAACACACACACACACACACACACACACACACACACACACACACACAAACATACATACATACATACGGGAGCCAATATTCTATAGTGTGCTGGGCCAAACACTTTGGGACTGATGTCTGACCCTGAATCCAGGATGTGGGCGAGCACCCATGCATCTCAGGGAACAGAGACTAGGACAGTCACCCACACCACCTTTTAGCTGGCCACCATTCTAGATGTCTGAAAAGGTGAGTACTGACACAGCTGATCTGGATAGAGTCTGGAAGCAGGAAGATGGGAGAGACATCCTGGTATGAAAG
Source organism: Microtus oregoni (assembly GCF_018167655.1). Taxonomy (NCBI): domain Eukaryota; kingdom Metazoa; phylum Chordata; class Mammalia; order Rodentia; family Cricetidae; genus Microtus; species Microtus oregoni. The sequence continues at coordinate 1,336,578 of NW_024544727.1, read as the reverse complement.
GTGGGGTAACCAGGAACTGGGGCCACAGGCAATGATTGTGGGACCCTTGTCGAGGCTCATGCGCTGCCCGTAGAAGGATTTGGAGGCCATCACGCTACCTGTGAGTCTCATGGTAGCTGGTATTCAGGAGTACAGGGAGAAGTGGAGGTGGTAGCCTGGTGGAGGAGGCCTCAGGGCATAGCCATAGAGCCCAGCTACCGAGCTCCCTGGCCTGCGGCTTCCAGGAGGACTGTGAACCTAAGCTTTGCCTGAGGCCATTTGGTCTCTTTCAAAAGAGGTTCCTATCCACAAAGCTCGAGTTTGAAGTGCTAAGACACCTTGTCTGCCCCACCACCCATATGTATCTCTCTGTAGTGGCAGTGTACAGGTCTGAGATTGCTTTTGGAGTGCCAGCTTTCCTGTCACAGTGGTTTAACACCATGGATGGTGGCAGGAGGCCGGAAGGATTGCTTCCTGAGCCCTGTGCACCCACGTGAACAGTTCGTAAAGGGTAAAGAAAGGACTTTAGTTAAGCAGCTTCTGGTGAACACTGAAGATGGCCCTGCTCTCAAAGAACACCGTTCACACAGTGGTAGCAGCCATCAGCCCTTTGCCCAGTTCTCTGGCCCCGTTCTCTTCCTCTTGCCCCATCTGATACCTGTCAACAAAAAGTCTTGTTGCTTGCGATTGAATGGGCACTCTCAGAACATGACATTAGCTGTATTGTCGGGGGTAATGGTGGGGGGCAATGGTGGGGGGCAGGGGCAATGTTGGTGTGTGCTCTTCCATATTGTAGGGGTGGGGGCAGGGGCACCTGCTGATGTGCCCTCTTCCATATTGTCGGGGGCATGGGCAATGCTCATGCGCCGTCTGTCTAAGGACCAACAACAGGAGCTTCTTTCCCAGGAATGAAGTCTGTTCTTTATAGCTCGCTTCCTATGAGCAGAATTTTCTAGATACATTGTGAGTAGAGACTTTGCCCAGGGCTATCGATTTCTGTCTATCACTTCAAAAAAAAGATTCTTAGTGACAAAGCTCAAGCAGCAGGTGGTGACCGAGGCTGGGGCTACCTGCAGGGTTCCTGTCTTCTGCCGAGGCCTCAGGAAATCCAAGAAACCAGAAGACCTAAGCTCCTTCTTTATAAAGTGGCCAAACCACACTGGGTAGAAGAGGCCTGGGTGTGAGTCTCAGCACCATCACCTGTTGGCTTGGTAGCCTGAAGATGTTGCTATTACCTCGTGCCTCAGTCTGCCCGCCTGTGAAGTGGTCGTGGCAGAATGGACAGACCGGCTGACTCAGCACCTGCCCACAGGTGCCATAGGTCTGCTGTCAGCCTCACAGGCCAGGATCCACAGTCTACTAGGGTGCCTCCCTGGGGCCTCAGAGAGAGATGAATCTTCCTTGCCCTTTTCTTTTCCTACTGACGTGCACCTGGATATTCCTCGCTCTGAGCCTGTCACCCGCATGCCTCACCCATGAACTACATTAGCGGATCACCCTGTTCAAGGCCACTAGGTCAGTGGTGGGAGCTGGCCTCCATCTCCCCTCCTGCAAGGAGCTTGCTAACCCCCAAAGGCCCCATAAACAGGGAGACGGTTTCTGAGAGCTGTGGGGGAGCCTGCCCCTTCCACAGAAATACTGTTAGGAGGTTGCTGTTCCCTTGGCTTGTGGTGACTCGTCTCAACTGCTTCCTGGGCATGGGACTGGGTTTGTCACTAGTCAGGGTGTGTCCACTAACAAGAGTGAGTTAGTGAGCAAACCAGCAGGAACTCGGGAGGCCTCACAGGGAGCACTCTGTATTTCCCTGCATGGAAGCTAACGTTGCGGAGAGCGGGGAGAGGCCTCTGAATGCGGAGTCAAAAATATGGGAAAGTGTTGGTTCTAAGGACAAGAAAAAAAATTAATCATTCATCTGGTAGACACTCATGCCTGAATGGGAAAGGAAAGGGTGATAAGGAGGCAGAATAAATCATAAGATCGGGATTTATCAAGCAGGCTTAAACATGACTGGAGTCCTGAGAATGTTCACCCTCCTCCCCATCAGGACCATGGTTCTTTCATGACCCTTCCTGACTCTCACACCTGTTCAGAGTGACCTCAGGCAGACTAGGGTCAGCCCCCACATCCCCTTTCATGGGGAAATTAGTGAAAGTCGTGTTCACTCATGTGTGCCCTGAAAGAAGAAGCAGGCAAGGACAGAGGGATCAGGAAGCCAGAGCTGGGCATGGGGCGGGCTGGAGGCTGGCAGGCATGGGGTAGGCTGGAGGCTAGCAGGCATGGGGAGGGCTGGTAGGCTGCCCTGGGCCCCCCTCCTGCAGAAGTGCAAAGGAAACTCAAAGCCGATCTCTCTGTGGAATGTTCTAGAACCTTTGCTAAGGTGACTTATAGTACCTGTGACCTCCTGCTTGGGAACTACAGCTTTACCGTTGTGAGCATGAGGGGGAAAATGGATGCAGGAATAGGTGCTGGCTTCCCTGGAGTTCTCAAAGGCTTGTAGACCTTGTCCCTAGGCCTCTCTCACTTGATCCGTGTCTGAGGAATTCTTTCTATGTGGCAGTGGGGAAACTGAGGCCCAGGAAGGTATGAGTCACTTGCAGATTCATGAAGGGACCACAGCTGGCTTGGAACCCAGTCAGTCTCCCAGCCTGAGACCGCAGCTTTGGTAGACAAGCTAGCTGGAAGTAGGTGGGCACTGTAGAGAGGGAGCTGTGCTTTCTTTAGCTCTGACTGGCTCCTAGGCTGGAGTGTCAGCAAGACTGCTGATAACATATGTCTAAAGCATGCCTTGAAGTGCAGACCTGCATGGGGGGCGCAGAACCGCATGGGGGGAGCTAGGATTTTGGAAAGTTCACGGTGATTATGTGCCATGGGGTCAGAAGACTGGAATGAACCCAACCCTGATGTCTAGATGGGCACCTTCTCATTCATTCTCTTCTCATTCATAGGATGTTCGTACTTAGTTGCTTTTAGTATTTATTTTCTTATTTGTCTATTGCCAACTAATTTATCTATTCATTCATTAGATATGTTCTTATAAATCATATATCTATTTAATTATAGTTATTCATTAGATATTTATTTATTCATGTATTCATTATTCACTTGTCTTTACATATTCATTTGTTAGTTGTTTATTTGTTCAATATTTAACTATGAGTTTATCTATACACTTACATAGATATTTGTTTATTAACCCACTCTGTGTACATTTGTTAATAACACAAATCATTGTCATTCTTTAAATATTGATCCACCTGCTCATCTTTATTTAGTAGATATGTTTGCCAATTCTTTCATTAGCTATGAATTCATTCGACTTGTATTTATATAACCACTGGACGTTTATTTATCTGTTTATTTGAGATATTATCACGAAATTTTTAATGTGGTATTTCCCAGTTCCTCATTGGGTGTGGATGTCATATTCATTCCCTGGACACCATGTCTGCTTGCTCTCTGGTCCCTTGCTCGTGTGGGTTCAGGGTTGCCACCTGCCATCTATTCTGTCACTCACTCGTGTGTGTCTGAGTCAAACTGTCAGTCTAAGTAGATCTGCCTTCCACCTCAGCTGTAAGATGAAGAAAGCATCAGTGAGCATCCCGCAGAGTGGGTTGAGGCCTTAAAAAGCCGTGGGCTCAATCTGGTGTGACGCAGACACTAGCTGGGTTCCTGGGAACAGCCAGGTTGGCTGAAAGGAGCCTTATTGGTAGAACTGGGGCTTCAGCTGACCTGGAGGTAGGTGTCTTCCTTGGTGCTGGAACAGTCACAGAGGCCGTGGACTCTTCCTTAGTCTTGCAAACTATGGGGCGCTATCTGCTCCCCGCCCCTGCCAGGGCCAATCTCGCGCTGGTTCTCAGAGAACAGAGACCCCCACAGACTCCATGGCTTCTGTGACCTTGAGTGAGTATGTGGGCCGGGCAGGTCTTCTGCTGCTGACGCCTCTGGGCCGGCCATGGCAGGCAAGATGGAGGCAACATGAAAGAGGAGACAATAAATGGCTTCCTACCTTGCTTTGATAATGGGTGAGCTTTCTGGATTGATTAATCCTCACGTTGCCTTTGGAGCTTCAGTTCGGGACTGACAGTAACGAGGCTCCCGAGGACTGGGCTAATTTGCACGCCATTCACCAGCTCCTGAAAACCCATCAGGGCTGCGGAAGAACTGTGGCGGCGCTTGACCTCGTTCAATGGGAGAGTGATACGCTGGGAAAGGGGCCAGTTTGCACAATGCCCCAAAGAGCAAATTGGCCCAGCTTTGTTCTCCCGCCTTCTTTCCTCTTTCATGCAGCCCGGGGCTAGTTAAGCTCCTCGTCGTCCCACCAGGGATCAGGGCTTGGGTCACTCTTGGCTGCCTTTTTGGGTGATCCTGACACCCCCGCCTAGTGTGATGGAGGAGGGGCACCCCCAAGAATCCTCATTGTCGCCTACCCCAAAGCTCCTCTTCTCACTGTCCTGCCCTGTCACCGAGGTCCCAGCTGGAGCTAGTTTCTCCCACTTCTGAAGAGGAGGGACATTCCTGGCCTGTCTTACGCCCCCACCGGGCCACGGTCTTATTTGTCATAGTGTAGGGGCCCAAGCACATTAAAATGACTGAGATGGGGTCCTTCAAGTTCCCGCCAGTTTTCCATAGCTACCTGTATACAAGGATAACCTCTTCTCTCTCTTCTTGGTCCCTCTTTCAGAGTTGGCCTCCAGGGGCTGCCATTGAGAGATGTCCCTCCTGGTAAGGAATTCCTTTTACGGGTTGGAGTCTCTGAGTTTTTCCTTGCTGCCTTTCTCCATGAGTGTTACCCACATACGAGACACCCCGCTAGTGAACTCATGTTTAGAGATATCTTGTTAGTGGGCACATGTGTAGGGGGCTTGAGGGCCTTCCTGGAAGGAGGAAGGGTCACTTCCAGAAAAGCCTGTCAAAACATTCTCTTGCCTTCCTGGAGGGCTACACTTGCAGAAGTGGCCTAGGGTCATGTCCTGCATGACGGTCACTCCCATTTGCCAGAGGGAACCACCACCACTAGCAGCAACAGATTTTTGGGTCCCCAAATTAGCCAACCATGGCCCCCTATTCAGAGACAGGAGGGAAGAAGCAATAGGCTAGCTCTTCATACCTGATGAATTAAACATGACGAGCCCATCCAGTCAAAGGCACATGTTTTGCCTAATTTGCCAACACATCATCCCAACTATCTTGTGGGAAGAGGGCTGTTATCCACGGGGCGGGTGGCAGGATTACAGTACCACTCACGCTCGTCACCCCTGGGAAGGTGGCATGCTGGATTTCGTTTTGAGGGCCTTGGTGAAGCCTGTTTAGTTTTACCTGAGAGCCCAAGGGCTTCCCTCAGGACTCAGATACAATGAGTGCTCCCCACCTCAGGACTAGACACCCACGATGAGGCGTTGAAAATGCTGCCAGAGCACGCTCTTCCGTGGAGGCCCGTGCGATCTACTGAGGAAGTGGGATTTCCAGGACACTGTGCTGTCTTACGGTCAGTCAGCAACAAGGCTGGAGGCCAGGACTCTGGAGGCCAAATGCTGCCCTCCTGGGAGGCCTGGCCACACCCCATTAATCCTCTAGTTCAAGATCTTTATCGGGGCACGCTACCTGGGACATTAACTTGGAAGCACGCAGATGAGAGAGAGGGTATGCTCTGAACCAAACGATGCAGCCAGGGGCCTAGCACCAGACAGGTGTCCGCATCCCACTGAGTTACTTGGTAAGACGGATCTGGAGCCTGCGACTTCTACCTTACCGCAGCCTTCTGTATCTGGAGGCCGCATGGCTGACCTGGCAAAAATGCTTCCCTGTGAAATGTTTGCTGCAGAGGGAAAGCATAACAAATAGAAAAAGATTTCCTACTAGATGTAATCTAGAAACTTCTAGAACGAGATGGGCAACTTCCAGCCACCCTCTTTCCCTAAGCCAGTGGTTCTCAACCTGCAGTGGCCCTTTTGGGGGTCGAACAGTGCTTTCACAGAGGCCGTATTGCAGATATCGTGCATAATCAGATATTTACATTATGATTCATAACTAGCAAAAATGCAGTTATGGTTGGGGGTCACTGCAACATGAGGAGCTGTATTAAAGGGACAGGTCGAGAGCCACTGCTCCAAGCAAACATGGCTGGATTTAGATGGCGCTGAGCAGCCAAAGTGATGGAGGACTTGGGGAGCCAGTTTCCAGAGGGACAGTCTTGTCGGTCTCTCTAGGCCTAGACCCCAGGCTGAGGACAGGGCCACCTCTGTGGAAACTGCAGGGTGGGTATGACTTCTTCCTGAGATGAGTGTCACACTCAGAGGTGGGTACTGCCTCAATCTTGTGTTCCTTCTTCACTTGGCATAACATGGTGGACTCTGCCTAGCAGAGAGATGCCTGTGGGCAGAGGCCATCCTCACGGCCCAGTCCCAGCAGAGCAGAGCCTGCCCTCTAGACACAGGCCCAGAAGCATCCAAAGCCCCTGTCCTCATGAACCCGGAAATGCCCTGTCTGTCCCTGAGGTCTGTGTGCTGCACCTGGGTCCCCGAGAGGTTCCCTCCAATGGCTGGAGCCTGGGTAAGGATGCGGAAGCCGGCTGACAAAGGCCATCCTCAGAGTGTCCTTTAAACATGCAGTCCCCTCTGCTGACCTGTCACCACCTTTCGTCCTGGTGGTCAGTCCTGAGCTCTAGCGTCGCCTTAGGGGAGGGGCCTGAGTGAGAACCAAATGAGCATCTCTGGTGAAAAGGTAAAGTGGACGAAAGGGATGGCAGAGGAGAGAGAAGGTGCGGCGGACGGAGCCTTACCTTGACAATACAGCCAGCCTGCCAGACTTTCCTGCATTGGCAGATAGCATGTGAGCATGCCAGGGAGTTTGACAGGCTGGGCCACAGGACAGGGTCCACCAGACCTCAGAAAAGCAAAGTCATTCTGGGTCAGAACCCCATAGACAGGAAAGGGCACGCTGGAGAAGGTGGGCATGGAATAGACAGGGGCCTCCGGGCAGCGCCATCCTGTTCCATGTCCTAGCACAGTAGTGGCAGCTCCGTCCGTCCTTCCCCTGCCAGCAGATGCCTGACGGGCAGGTGGGCATCGGCCCAAGGACCCCCACCCTGGCACACTGTCTTCATGGACCTGTTCAGTCACCCGCCCGCCAGTGCTGGTGGCTCCGAGGCCATGCTTGCCGTTCTATCCTTTCCCACTGGGCGTGGAGGGGCGGCTGAGGCCTTCTCCCTGCCAGCCCCTGCCCTCCTCCTCGGATGCCCTCAGGTCCTGATTCCCCCTCGGCTCTCACAAATTCTGCCCGTGTCCGCACCCTCATTAATCAATGTCAGCGCGGCGTCGGCAACAAGGGCCGCATTCTTCCTCGGCCCCTCAGCCTCTTACATCCCATTGTTCCAGGCCGATTCAGATGGCAAGAAAACAGCCCATGCAGCACATAAAAGAGATGAGGCAAAAATGAAAAGAATCGAGGGAGAAAAAAGAGGAGGCATTTTCTCCCTGAAACACTCGAATAAATACTCAGCAATGATAATTTAAATTATTCATACATTTATGAAAACATCCATTGAAAGCCGAAGTGTATGATGCTCTTTGTCTCTGTCTCTTGTCTCTTGTTCGGGATTAATCTTTACTGTAACTCAGGCCGGCCGTGCCCCCCTCACAAAGGCCACACTCTCTTTCCATGGGAAAAATGTGTCCACATATCACAGTGAAATGTTGGGGGAGAAATTTGTGCTGAGGTGGCAGTTGCCAGGCCCTCAAGATGTAGGACGAGCCATGTCCAAATAGTGTCCCACCAACAAAAAGGGCTGAGCGGTTCTCACGTTGTCAAGCCGGTGACATCCATGCCTTGGGGCTGGGAAGCTGCAGGGGCCGCTGCAGCGCAGAGCGCCATGGAGCATGCGTGCCCCTGGTGGCTCTGCACCTCCCACCCCCACCCCCAGGAAGGAGCTGAGCTGTGGAGGGTGTCCCCATTAACAGCCTGCCTGGGAAGGATGGCTCTGGCAACTGCTACAGACAGACTGAATTCTAGAGCCGGTGACTTGGAAGGCCGGACCTTACAAACATGAAGGAAGAGGCACCTATGGTCCTGTCGTGTAGTCCCAGATGGCCTCACAAAATGAAAGACGGGCCCAAGCCAGAAGCCTGAGACATTCAAACTGTTAGAACAGAAAGTGGGACTTCACCAGTGGCCAACAGCACTGAGATCGGGGATAGACAGCCTCCTGACCATCACCTCTTCATCACATGGACATCCTCAGCCCTTCTCTGTCTCCCAGCCTCATCCATGCCTTTCCAGGGCTATGGCCAACCACAGCTGGGCTCAGGCAAGGCTTCCTCCTGTGATTAATCCCTAAGTCTACTGCTGTTCCTGTCGGAATGTTGCAAGGACAGGGAGAGACACCTACACTTGTGCCAGGAATGTCACCCCTCTGGTGTCTTCCCTCCCAGGATCCTTGATTAGTATTTTGGTATTTTCGAAGCTCTTTCCAAAATGGGATTTCTAAAGATCCGGTACAATTATCCCCAACACTTTCTTCCACGAGGAAGCTGGGCTTCTTGGTTCTGAACTAACCAGCAATGATTGCTTCCTGCTGGAGATGGCCCAGGATGGCCTGGCCTTTGGAGCTGCCCTGCCAGCTCATCAGCAAGGAGTTCAGGATTTGGGGAACATAGAGATGAGCTGCGTTGCAGGGGTCTATTCAGAGACTCTCTTGTTCAAAAAAGCAGTACCATGACGTTTGGGCTGGTGCCCTAGCCCTATCCAGACTTATTTGGTCTGGAATGGAAACAGGACCCCAAGGGAACAGCCCTCTGTGCTGGATTTATGGTCTCTCTGACTCGGGCCAGGTCAGAACCAGAGAAGAAACCCATCCCTTTCACTCCTCACTCGGGATCAAAATGAAGCCTGGGAGCCCCAGGAAATGGAATCCAGCCCCTTTGAACTTGGCAATTACACAGTTTGCATTAGCTCAAGTTCACGGGGCAAGCGAGGGGTGCTTCAGCCCACAGCAGCCAAGCTGGTGACTCCAGAACAAGACATCCTACTGAAGTCTGGCCAGCTCCAGCTGCTGCTGCCCTGCCTTAGCTGCTGGAGGAAGCAGCCTGGCTTCTTGCGATCTCTGCAGGCTCCTGCCTACACCTATCAGGGGCGCTCTCTGCATTCTGTCCCCCAATAAATGAAATGTTGGGATACCTCCCATCTCATGTCACCAATGTTGGGTTCTTGGAAGGTAGCCAAGTCCAAGCCTGAGGGCATCCCTCATCCAGCAGCAGCAACAAGAGAGTCGGCCTCTCTGCTGTCACCTCTGACAAAACACTATTATGTGGCCGAGTGAGGAAGACTTGATCCCACTCACGGAAGGCCTTAGAAGTCACAGCATGGACAGTGTGGGAAGCTTGAGAGCCTTAAAAGCTATAGTGTGGACACTGTGGGAGCCAGTGGCTCTCAGCAGGGAGCCCGTGGGCCTCAGAAGTCACAGCATGGACACTGGGAGAGCCAGTGGCTCTCAACAGGGAACCCGATGGCCTAAGAAGCCACATCATGGACACTGGGAGAGCTGCCGGCTCTCAGCAGGGAGCTTGCAGGGCACTCTTAACTTCCTCTCTGGTTCATACTTTTTTTCTCTCTCATGGGGGTCTCCCAAGGCCTTTCATTCGGATTTCATATCCACATAAAGACATCAAGAAAAGACTCCAGCAGAAAGAATTATTAGGCATGGCTGTCAAAAGCTTCATCAGAAAAGCACAAGGGAAGGAGGGAGGAGGCTCAGTAACCCTTCGTGTGCTGGCCTGCAGCCTGGAATTCTGATTAGCTCCGGACATGGAGGGCAGGGTCTGTACATAAGGAATAAGCCATCACACGTGTGTGCCGGTACCCAGTCAGCCGTGGACTCACACACATGTGCATACACAGGCAGACAGGGATGAACCTGGTTGTTGATAGACTTCTAAGGTGTAGCTCTCTGGCTTTGGGTCCAGGCAGCCCTCCTAGGCTCTTGGCTTTTCCATCTGTTTCTCTTTGTTCTCCTTAAAGGATGGTGCTCATCTGCCGTCTAGACGGGTGTCTTCACCTGCTTCTCAGGTGCTGGGGTCTCTGAACCTTGGAGCCAAGATGAAGTCAGAGCAGGGATGCCTTCCACCCTGGGCTCACACTGGGCAGCATGGGTGCAGAGTAGATATCCCAAGCATGCTATTTTGGAAGCCCCTTTACCCCTCTGGCCCTTTGGAAGATGTGTTTGTGCTTAGGAAGGCACGGACCACTGTGGGTATCTCTCCTGTGTTCAGCTTCTGCTTTTCTGGAGAAGAGCTTCCTTACCTGCTTGTCCCAGAAAACTTTGCCACCTACCGAACCCTAACAGTTCCTCAAAGTACAGAATGGCCTTCCAGAGGAAGGCTTCTGGGGACACGGGGGATGCTCAGCTGGTTGAGCAATAGCTACTAGGACCGGGGCAGAGAGAATCTCTGCATGGGCACCAGAAGGCCCCTCCGCATTTGTGGTAAGGGGCCCCCAGCCTCAGGATGCACAGAGCCTTGGGATGCGTTTTCTACGCAGCCTCCCTGAGCACAGAAACCGAAAACCGCATGCCGACAAACAGCTCCCCCGGCAAACGTTTTTATTTCCAATTAGCAAAAGAAAAATTGCTAATTTGCTGTAGTTGGACCAGGCTGACGTCTCAATCTGCAGAGTGTCAGAGCAGTGAAAGAAAATGCTTCACACTGTGCTGGCGAGAGCCGGCAGCTCTAAGAGGGTCAGGGCAGCGGGCCCAGAAACCAGATTGACTGGCCACAGTGCTAAAGTACTCACACAAGACACACATTGTCTGCCGTGCCAGCTCCCGGAGGACCTGCTTTCTCATTCTCTCCCTCAGAGTGCAGCGGAGCTGGGCGGGGGAAGGGTCCAGCGTGGGAGGAGAGGGCCAGAGCCAGGCAGTGAGCCTTTGGGAGGGAGGATCTGAATCGTCTTCAGAAAGGAGCTGCAGAAGCGGGCTAATGATTGCTCTGGCAGGTCTACATCACTTGGAAACAGAACGATAACCCTACTCCCGCCCCCCCCCCCCCCAAGCCCAGCCGCAGCTCTGCCCCCTGAAGATCCGGGTAGATAGTGTCTTGAGGTTGACCAGGGAGGGGAACACATCCAGCAGGGAATATTCAGTCTCTTTTCATGACCTGGAGGAACTCACTCCCCTAGAAGTCCGGGCAGTATCTCTCCTGGTCTCAGATGCAAAGACAGGGCTGAGCCTGCTCCTTGGATTCCTCTAGACATGGTATCTTCTTCACAGAGCTGGGGTGGGATAAGGACCAGAAACCAGTGGAGTCTCCCCTAGGAAACAGTAAAGGCAGTTCTTGGGCCACAGATGTTTGGCACCGAAGTAATAATGAGCCTCCGCATTGACCACATAACCTCAGCCAGCAGAAGCCTCCTAGGCTCTCACAGGACTTACCCGGCTTTGCCCACGGCTCCAGACAGAGGACATCCATTAAGTGCCCACACCAGCCATGATGAAAGCATCCGTCCTGCCCACTCGGCCCACACCGTCTGTCCATCTGTATGCGATACCTCCTTCCGCAGTCCCTTCTGCGGGTCTCAAGCCCACCCACCTCACAGGCCTGTTCCAAGAAGAGCTCTCAATGCTAGGAGCCACATTGCTGTCATAGTGTGCTAGTCGGCCGGGCAGCCTCAGGACAGGCTGTCAGACTGCTGCAGACACCCCCTAAACCCCAACCATAGATGCCTGTGGCTTCTCTGAGTCTGTCACTTCTGTCTAGCTTGGACCTCAGAGCAAGTCATAGGAGGAGGCAGCTGGATGCAGGAGCATGAGGTGTCACTGGCTCTCTTGAGGTTCGGCTCTGCAGAAAGCATGGGGAAGGTGACCTCCAGAGTGTCTGGTTAGCCCAACTGGATGGAGCTCCTCAGTTCTTTTCCCCCTTCCTTGGCAGCTCCTTTGTTTCCAGAAAGAGTGAGAAAATGTGACCCTGACATTGGATGGGGACTGAGAACCAAAGCATTTTAGGGGTTCTCCTTGGAGGGTCTTCTGCACAGAGATCTTGGATGTGGAATCCTAGTTACAGGTGGCCTCAAGGAAAAAGAAAATGAGCCCAGCCCAGCCCTGGGAAGAGAGCATCATCATAAGAACAAAGCGTGTCTGCCACTGGCCCCGCTGATTCAGATGCTCCTGACACGATAGTCTAGTCCTTGTTTCTGAGTCCAGCATACCCTGTCCAGGGAGCACACACCATCACATAGCCCCAGATGATTCTTGAGGCAGAGGCTGGGAATGGATCAGGTAGAGGCTGGGCCCAAGCCATCAGAGCTGGCCGCTGCTGATGTCTGGTTTAGACCTGCCATATGCAACTCTAGTACAAAGTGATCTTGGAGAACATTCTGGTGTTTGGCAAAGACCTCGGAAGGACCCACTGCCTCACTCTAATCTCTAAGGGAATACACACTGTTCTAGGAAAGCCCAAGGCTATACTTGAGCCCTCCAGTAACAGGGCACACCTTCCTACTGTGTGTCTTAGAATAGTTACTTGGTCTCTCTGAGCTTCTGACTCACAATGTAAGAGATGCAGTCAAACCAGATAATGCGTGTGGGACCTTTTCTTTTTTTATACAAGATGTAAAGAATAGTCTGGATGTGTTGTCTTTGTGCAAATAGAGAGAGTGCCTACAGCTGTACAGCTGGGGAATCCTTTGTCCTCAGTGGATGCTGTCTATAGGTACTATATTTTCTTCAGGGAAAATAAAGAGTTACTGCTGGGGCCATCAATCACAGAGAGCCTGGTCTCAGACCTGCAGCACTGTGCCCAAGCCCATGGGGCAGGATAGGCATTTGGAATGTGTCCCTTCCTCCTTGGCTCCCTTCCTTCTGGTCCTGAGCTATCCAGAGCACGTATGTATACATGCTGTGTACATGCAAGCACACAGACACACATGTGTCTATATAGAGAGATACACATGTGTCACACATGAACCATGCTGTACCTGCCTGAGCTCACATGCACATACCCTGGGGGAAGTGTGTTGTTCCCACATGGAGAATGTACTCTTAGTCCAGAGCGCAGTACCTTGAAAACCTCCTCAGCACTTTCCTGGTGAGGGGAACTCTGCATGACAAGGCACCATGGTTTTAAACATGGTGTAGAAAACCTCACGATGGTGTCTTGTCACTCATCTGCCCCCAGACCCTGGGATACCCACAGATTTCCCCTGGCAACCTGCAGGCTGGGATGAGCTAGAGCCGGGAGGATGGTGGGGAAGGAGGGGCCATAGCAGGTGCAGAGCAAGGGCTGGCCTCAGCAGCAGGTGCCCTGACCTTGAGCTCAGGTTCCCTCCCACTCACCCCTCCCCCACAAGGCTGAGCTCCTCAGGTAGAAGAGCCAATGGCAATAGGCGAGATGCCCCCAGCTGCCTGCCACTGTGAGGCCCAGGCTGTGGGGTGCATTTCCCCCCCAGCATCCTGAGCAGGAAGGAAGGAAGGAGCCAATCCGCCCAGCAGACCTGAGTACCAGCCTATTCTTTCTCTGGTAAAGCTTCCTGCTCCCCTCCATCCAGCCACCAACCTTCCCTCCTTTGCTCCATGAGGAAACCTGGCTGTGGCCTCCAGCAAGCTCCAAGTGTTATACCCCACAGGGCCCTACCCAGGGATGGGCCTGGCACGTTCTGGGCCCTGCCCATGAGGCCTTGCTCACTAGCTACTGTTCAGGGCCTGTGTTCTGTCCTGGCTGCTCTCCAGAACTGCTGGCGTCTTGGCCCTGGCGGAGCCCAGAACATGACCTCTGGCAGTAGGCGGGGCCTCAGTACTTTGCAGAGCCCGGCTGGGCTGTCCCACGTGCTGCCTGGGCTGGGGACCAGAATTTCTGCCTGTGGAGTGATGGCCGATGCAGGGTTCAGCTCTGATCCCTCCTGCTTCTGTCTGCTCTGAGGTGCTTAGATTTGGGGACCCATCAATGTGCTTCTGCACTTACTCTCAGGAGGAACTGAGAGGGTTTTTGTTTTGTTTCAGTTGGAGGGGCAATAGAATCTACCGTGGAATCCACAGCTTGAGACCCCACCTACAGAGTGCATATGCTCCAGGCTGTGTGAGCAAGTGGACACACGGCCCTGTCCCCGACACACCTTCAGAGGGCTCCATGAAACCATGCCCTGCCTCTGCCTTAGCCTTCCTGTACTATTAAGGAGTTACCAAATGGGCACAACCTGGACCCATTTTGAAAAGGGCGCAGTTAACCACAGTGTTGATTACAGGGTTACTATCTATCGATTTTTGAGGTGAGCGAACGTTTTCTAAGTTTATAGCGCCTGTTATCTTTTGACTAATAAGAGCAGTGCCGTGAGCCGAAGTTCATCTTCCGTCTGGGCAGTTTCTGAGCTCAGCTCGCCTTGCACACCCTGCACAGGTGTGCCAGGGGTCGCACACAGACACAGACCTCGCCAGTGTGACCGAAGGAGGAGAGACTTTTGGCTGTCACAATAAGTTGGAGTAATGGTTCAGTCAGTAAAATGTTTGTCTTGCATACCTAAGGACCTGAGTTCAATTCCCCTGGGATCCACTTTAAAACATGTAGGGCATGCTTGTCTCAGTTTTGGGGAGGTGGAGACAGGAGGTTCCTAATGTTTGTTAGCCTATCAGCCTAGCCAACCTAAAGCTTCAGGTCAGCAAGAGACCCTGTCTCAACACACACACACACACACACACACACACACACACACACCTGTACGCACAGACACAAAAGTATGGCCAAAAATCTAGAATAAGATTTGTTTGTTTGCTTATTTATTTATTTATATTTAGGTCAAATTAAGCTCACCTAAAACCTGCTTTTTCTGTCATGAGTTGTGGGGAAATACAGTTTGAATCGGGTATTTGGATGGTGGACATATGTTGTGACTTTAGCAACAAATTTCTTGACAAATCACAGACCTGGTACAAGTGTTCCAACCCCACTCAGCTTCCCGGCTCTCTGCTCTCTTCAGCCTTAACTACCTCACATGGGTGAAAGCATCGGGCTCCATCCTCAAATATTAAGACAAACGGATGTCACTTTCAAGAGCATTAAATATAATAGAAAATCCATGGAGGCAATTGAGGGATTTCTCTTCCAGAGAACTGTTGTGTCAGGTAAAGAGGCTGCAGGAGATCAGCCTGCTCCACCCCTCAACTAGATAATCAATTTCCCTGAAAGCATCAATAATCAGAGTGGACATTTATTGCCCCTCGGATGGTTTATCTCTGGGGCTGGGGCAGCAGGGCTATGATGAAATACCAAATCTCCCAGGAAACACAATTAAATGCTGTATGGATAAAGGATTTTATACCATGCACCCAAAAAAGCAATCAGATTCATAATTGAGCTCTAAGGGATGAAACCAGCCAGAAATAAATATCACACCCAAAAGACTTTAACTTGAGTCCTGGTGTTATGGGTCAGGCAACATTGTTGCCAATATGTTGTTTGTTGAGGGCTGTAGCCTGCCCTGCCCCCTTCTGCAGGTGTGACTGTCTGCTCGGGGCTGGCACTGGAGCTTCCTGTTTTCTTGGAGGAGGGAAAGCACATTTCTGGTCTGCATTAACTCAGACTTTGAGGAGAACTGTATATACTCACCTTCGTGAGGCATCCTCACAGTGAGGTCGAGCAATACGGGCCATGGTTGGGATAGAAAATGCCGAGGCACATGGGACCAAAGAAAGAATTCCACGGGAAGCGGGGACTGTCTGAGGGCTTGCTCCCCTTCTCTCGGGTGTCTGGGTGACCCGAGCTGGCCTAGGCAGGAGCTCTTGGGGAGGCTTAAGGTCTTGATTCTGAGATTGTTGTCCCTAGAGACGTTGCTGCCTCCTGCTGGAGTCAAATCCTAGGAACTCTGATGGAGTCAGAGGCAAGGATTAAAGCTCCCCCCACCCCATTGCACCATTGTGTCTCTCCTTGGGCGGGGGCGGGGGCGGCAAAGGGATGGGAGGGCATCTTTGGTCTCAGTTCAGGTCTGCTTGGATCAGGAACTCAATTTTCAAAAGGACCTTGAGAACGTTAGAGTTTAAGGTCATGTACACTTGGCAGAATATGGCTTTTAGTTTGGAAGGGGGAAAAAGTATAAAGGGCATTTTGGATACAAAATAGCTCTTTAAAACAGCATTTTGATGAGTTAAGTATAAATAAATCAGAAACACACGGATTTCATTTCCTTTAAAATACCCGCGGGCTCAAACACTAGCGGGAAAAGTGCCTGGCAAACGGCGGTTTGGGATTTTGACAAACCCAAATATTTTGGAGAGGTTTCTGAGCTGCTTGCACCCGGTCTCCTCTTAGCCCTGCCTTTTGTGAGTGCCCAGCTGCCCCTGGGGGACAGGTCCAGCGGCGGGGGACTGCTCAGGACTGTATTTCTAAAGGGTAACCAAGATATGTTTAGGTATGCACAGGGTGGGCGCTTGCATGTTGGTGTGTACAAGTGCTCAGAGGGAGGAGAGGCTCTGCAACTTCGTTTTGGTGTGGAATGGAAACACACACACACACACACTCGTGTGCACACATACCCTTCTTGAAGGCTGAAATAAGGCTCTGTCTGAACTTGTATAAGGCCGGTGGTGGTGTCTGCTCAAGGCCCAAACCTCTGGGCTCCTATCAAGAGATTTTGCCTCGGAAGGGTCAGTCACGGGGCACAGATCCTGCAGATGGAGCCACCAGGATAGCCAGGTGTGTGGGCAGACCCACAGTAGCTGCATCAATGGCAGGTAACTCTGTCACCTCTGAGGAACATATCTGACTAGGTGAGGACTGATTTACCTGTCCCTGTGACTCAGTGTGATCCCCACTGTAAGCCAGGTCCTTCTGTGGCTACGTTAGGACAGACATTAGTCTGACGAACTTGTGCTAAGAAAGCCTAGAGGCCCAGCGTACAGCTGTCTCTTAGGACGTAGGAACACCAGCTTTCTCCCTTTCCCCAGAAGCTCAGGTACCTACAGGTAAGACTTCACACAGCTAACTATGAGTTGCTCAGAATTTGATCTGCCACAAAATGTTGAGGGAGCTACTCAGACTGGTGGAGCTCACCCTGTAGTTTTATAAACTAATAAAATTTAGAGGCATCCGAGGAGAGCGTGGAAATGTCATCTGCATCACGGGGCTTTCTGGAGAACCACCTGGAGTGACATCATTCAGTCATGGGTTCTTTACTGAGTGTGCTGTGCAGGCACACCCAGGTTCTCACTCGAGACCCCTGAAGGAGCAGACAGGCAGCGCTCTTATCTGAGATCTGGCCCATCGTGGTCGGCTCTGTGTCTCGCTGAGAGACATAAACAGAAAAGCCACTTGGCAATGGTTGCCTGAGACATCTTTCCCCCCACAATGTTCCTTTTGGCATCTGATTAGAAAAAAAAATCTTGCAATCAATACCCAAAGTTGGATTTTGAGATTTTCTGCAGGATTGGGCTTGGAGCATTTAATAACAAGGTTCCTTACTATACTCACCCTCTAAATTTATAACAAAAACAAATATTTCCCCTTCCTGACGCAGAAGGCCATGCCAACGGCATGGAGGAGCCTGGATACAAGGGAGGAAGCAATTGGATCCGCTTAAACGCCACAAACATAACCCCCCAGCGCTTCTTAGCAAGACCGGGTCCCTTAACGGGGACCCCGGGGAACAAGAACATTCCGGCTAATCTCCGACCACTTCTCCTAATTGTACGATGTTATGCGCTAATCAACAGCCAATGTCTTTTCTCTGTAAGACCAAGACAAAGCCTCAAATTACTAATTACACAAATACAGTGTCTTTTGCTAATTGGATTGGTTAATGTTAGTTCATAAAGCTCTTTAAGGATAGGCAGTGTGGTATGAAAGAGGCAATTCATACGTTTAATAACAGGCTAATAACTGTCAGCGATGAATAATCAGCTGTTGCCACGTGTGCGGAACGTCCTGCGCTCTTTCCAGCTCTTTTGCGTGCCTGTTACAAATTAATGCCTTTGCAAGAGCCAACTGGTATGTCAAACCCCTGTCTCCCGCCGCTTGCGTCCCCACCTTGCCTCTGGCCTGAGAGCCTTGGAGCATATGCCTGGCCACAAACGTGGTGGCCATGTGGGGAGTTGGTTCTCCTACGTAAAATGGACCTCTGTTACTCCTATTGTTTATGAAAGAGCTGGACGATTAGGGACAGGAGCCAGGGTCCCGAGTCCTTGTCCTAAGGCCACAGGCTAAGCTGTTTTACTCAGTGACCCTGGGCAAGCTCCTTGACCTTCACAGGCCTCAGTCAACTCAGCTGGAAAATTGGGTAAAATGATTGTGGTGGCTCTGAGCACAGAGCTGCTGAGTGGAGAGCTGGGTCGAGCAGACCGGCGTGCGGGCAGCCACCGTGGCTGGGTCTGACTTCCTCTAGAGAAGCCAGTGCTGAAAGGACTTCTGAACCCAAGGTCCTGGTTGGTAAATTGCAAAGACCAGTGTCCCCAGCCCCTAGCTCACACTTCACAGTCTCACTGAGCCTCAGACTCAAGGTCACCATAAGATATTAGAAAAACAAGCGCAGTAACTCTGTTGTGAGAATCTTCCAGGAGAGCCCAGGTTCTTGGGAGGGCAGGTAATGGCCCTAGCTTGGGGACTTTTCCTCCATGTGCTTAGGAAGCTATGAAGGAGCTAGAGAGATGGCTCAGCGGTTAAGATCACTGACTGATTTTCCAGGGGGACCGGGGTTCAATTCCCAGCACCCACATGGCAGCTCACAACCATCTGTAACTCCTGCTCCAGGGGCTCCGACACCCTCACACAGACATCCAGGCATGAAAAGCACCAGTGCACATAAACTTAAAAGAAATACATAATTTTAAAAGAAGAAACAGCTGTTCGAGTCCTCGAGTGCAGCTGAGCTTCCCTCCTCCCGCATGCCTGCGGGTGTGGGCTTCCTGCTGTATTCCAGCTTTTTTTCTGTTTTATCTGAGTGTGTGTTTCCATCAGGAATGGTCTTTAGGACAAAAGGGAGTCTTTCCGTGGGTCTCACAAAACAAGAAGCGTGCTCATGGGATGAGAAACGAGCTCAGGAGGGAACGTGAGCTATTCTGTTTACCACAAGCATGTCTCATACTGGAGGCTTCTGCTGTATTCAAGGTGACTTTGAGACCAGGTAGCCCAGAGGAAGTCCCTCACAAGCCGTGGTTTACCTGAAAACTTTTCAACTTTCTGCTGACACAAAACACCGTGTATTCAGCAGAACTTCAACTTTGAATTCTGCCCTGTAGCTTTTCCTGGGCCAGTCACACACAGTATGATCCTTTCTCAGCCACTGCCCCTAGGAAGCTGTGCAATCACAGGGGAAACAGCCGGCATTCTGTAGCATGCTATGCTATGCTATGCCGTGAGCTGGGATGTCCAGAATGCGAGGTGTAGCCAATGTGTCTTTGATCTGTGGTATTTTCAGCTTAGGATGATTTATCAGGACGTGACCCCATACCAAGACCAGGACCATCTTTGTAGCAGCTCGTCATAATTAACACCGTTAGATCCAAACAAACACACTGACTATAAAGGGAAAAAAAGGGAGTTTTTCATCCCTCCCAATCAGCTCTCCATTACTACGGCCCCTCCGTCCACTCCCAAGAGGGGGATCAGGCTGAGAGGGTGTCACAAGAGAGGGGGTGGGGGGAGCAGAGCCATTGCCAACTGCTTCTGATTACCCATCTTTACTCCGGGGAGGCTGCAGCTGGGGATTGTGGGCTTCAAGGTCCTGTGGGGTGGGTCCCAGCAGCTGCTGGCCAGACCAGGTGTCTCACAGCCCAGACAAGGCTCCTAACCCACCCTTTCCCACCTTCCCAGAGGCAAGCAAGGCCATAAGGCATCAGGAGCTGTTGTTTTTTCTGCATGGGATTTTTGTCTTTGTGAGTCAGCTCATCCCTCATGGCCACTAGAAAGCCTGTGCCTACCTTTTGTCTCAGGTCTAGAGTATCGGGGTCCTGTGATCTCTGCATCTTTCCATCAGCAGTGTGGGCCAGTGTTAATGCTCTTCTGTAAAATGTCTGTGTGCCATGCACAGCTGCCTACACTTATTCTTCATTTCGTGGCCCCTTAAAACCGAAAGAGCCACACTTATCTGACAGGCTGCCCCCAAGCAGACCACAGGCTGGATGAGACCTATGAGCCATAGAGAGTAGCTGGTCCCTGCCCAGTGCTGGGACAGCCAAGATGGCTTCCTTTCCCTACCCTGGGATAGTATCACCTAGTATAGATTAACCTCCTTAGGACTTGATGTTAGTGTTCCCTGTCACGGAAGCAGGTCCATCTTTGGTAACAGTATTACAATTGTATCCTTTTATCTCCTTTGGCAGCTTCAACACATCTTCTAGTCTATGTTATCCCATACCACAGAGGCAGAAGAGAGGTCATAGGGCCACCAAGGGCATGCAAGGTGTCTTGTCCCAGCCCTGTAGCCTCTCCCAGTTCTGTGAAGGTTCCATACGGGAAAAGGACAGATCAAACACCAGAACTGTCTGGGGAGATTCTGAGGGTAGGCAGCCTCAGGGCGTGCTTGCTGAAATCCAGCAGGGCTGGACAATTCTGCATAATCCCACAGCATTTCGCTATGCCTGATCCCAACTAGGGCAAAACGTGGGGTACAGGCGTTCACTTGAGAGCTGAAGGCAGAATGGGGTGAGACAAGCCTGTATCTCCCACCCCACAGAGCAGATCTGAGCCCCAGGACTCCTGGCTACAGCCATGATCTTGTGGATTCTGCAAGATCCCCGAGGCTGGAACTTCACAGCCGTGTACAGATTCCCCCACACAGCTGTTCCTGTAATTGGGTCCCATTAGGAAAGTGTGCGGTCTTGTCTGGCGGCGGCTCTCAGCCTCCCTCTGCCCCCTCCCATAGTGGTCTCAAGTTAGCACTGTAGCTGTGACTAAACCCAGACACTTGGGCCTCTGCTATCCCGTTATCCCTTCTCAGCAGATTGGAAACATCATCGTTTATAAGAGAGAAAGCAAGGCTCCTTACACCCCTGTGGATGGTTTCTTCAAATAGAACCCGGTTCCACAAAAGCCAAATGAGATAGGCTCAGTGCACACTCTGCGAAGTTGGCTATGTGACACTGGACATGCGCTCCAACCTCTCTCTAAGTCTCTGCATTCTCTGGCCTAGATAAGGATACTTCCTGAGAGCAAGGAGTAAGACCCAGGAGTGACCCCTGAAGAAGGGGGAGCCATCACAGCTGTTAGTCTACTTGATACTTTGTTATAGGTGGGAATGGGAACAGTGGTACAGCTGGCCTCCTTGGCTGCTAGTTTGTAGGAATTCCAAGTGAGCATGGGCAAACTGATAGGGAGAATCATTAGTGTGATAAATGCAGGTGAGAATTCATTTAAAAAAAAAACTGTGGCCGGATTTTCTTGGGGGGAGGCGTTATAATTGGAACATCTGTGGTGGTATTCATCTTCCTCCATCTCCAGAATGCACTATTGTCCCCGCCTTCTCTTTTTGTGTGTGTGTACATCTTCATGTATGCGTGCAAGAGTCTGTGGTTGCAAATACAGT
Organism: Microtus oregoni; assembly: GCF_018167655.1. Taxonomy (NCBI): domain Eukaryota; kingdom Metazoa; phylum Chordata; class Mammalia; order Rodentia; family Cricetidae; genus Microtus; species Microtus oregoni. The sequence continues at coordinate 1,315,113 of NW_024544727.1, read as the reverse complement.
ATATTTGCACCAACATTTAGAGGCCGGAGGTTGGCACTGGGTATCTGCCTCTATTGTTTGCCACCTTAATTTTTAAAGGAAGGTCCCTCACTGAAGCTTGAGCTTGCTGATTTGTCTAGACTGGACGGCCAACAAGGCCCAGGGATCCCCCTGTCTCTGCCTTTCCAACATTGGGATTACAGGTGGAAAAGTGTGTGTATGCATGTGCTGGCATGCGGTTATGTGTACCACATGCATGCAGGTGCTTGGGGAGGCCCTGGAATTGGAGTTACGGGCCATTGTGGGGTTCTGGGAATCTGAACTCAAGACTTCAAGCGTGTGCTCCAAACAGTTTCCCAACTGAGCTGCTTTTTTTTTTTTTTTTTTTTTTGCTACTGTTTGTCCTTTTAAACGGGATCACTTTTGATTCACTCCCACCTCCAGGTAATGGATGGTTGCCTCCAACCCCAGTGAGGAAGGTTTTGTCACAGCCCCAGAAGGGCTGAAACGCCAGGGGTCGAGCCCCTGGGGCCTCTGGATGTTGCAGTTGCGTGACAGAGTCTCCATCACAGGAGATCTATGAGCTTTCTATTCACTTATGATTATTAAAGATTGCCTTAACAAACAAGCCATCGATAAGTGGGGTCAGGTTGAAGTGCATTAATATAATTCTATCAATATGGATAATTTCTATAACTAGACAGGTTGAAAATGAAAGACAAATGCTTGTGTGGAGCCATTAGTTAGCCTGACGATTTGTTTTTCCCCACCTAGGAAGCAAAATGCCCTCTGGAGACAATGAGGCACAGGTCTGTAGGGCCACTGTGGGTCTCTGTGGGCTGTCAGCAAGGATCCCTGGTGGTACCTGTGCTAAACACCCTCTGGTTCCAGGTGATGTCAGGTGCTCATGCGAGGGTTTCCAGAGCTCTCTAAGTAAGATGGGAGAATGGCAACGAGGGTTCTAGGAGTGTGAGCCGGAAAGAGCTGCCTCTGTGTTCGTGATGTTGTCTTGTGTTGGTTCGAGCAACCAGGGGCTGAGCAAAGAAAGGAGGCATGGGTGTTCCTGTCTGGGCTTGACACAGACATCTGTTCTTGGGGCTGGGACTGCAGGTCAGCATAGAGTGCTTGCTTAATGTGGTTCCAACGCTAGCATCCAAGAGTGGAAAGGGGGTGGGGAAGAGAAGACAGGTGGAAAGGAAAAAGAGAAAAAGGAAGGGAAAGAAGGATGGATGGATGGATGGATGGATGGATGGATGGATGGGTGGATGGGTGGATGGATGGGTGGGTGAATGGATGGGTGTATGGGCGGGTGGATAGTGGGTGGGTTGATGCATGGATGGGTGGGTGGGTGCAGGGAGGCTGTTCTGGGCCAGAAAAGAATTCAGACAGCAGGGAGCCTCCCTTGCTTCCATAAATTTGTCTCTTGGAACTTGCAAGAATATCTACAGCCACCTTCCTTTCCCTGTCCAAGTCTGAGTCCAGATTCCTCCCATACATGCTACGTCGTAGAGTTCATCCTGGGCCTGGCCTGGCCAGGTTCACCTGCGTCCCTCTGTCTGAATGGTTAACCCTTTGCTGAGAGGGCAGATCTTGGGATAAGTGTTCCTATCACAGAATGACAACCATGATGAGCTTTTGGAGGTCTTGTGGAATAAGGTAGAATCCGTGGGGATGGGTGTGAAGTACACTTGTGACATCATGCTGTGTGCATAGAACATCCAGTTCCTATAGTGCTAGATCTGTTGCTAGTGTTTGCAGAGACATAGGTTCTCATAGTCCCCATGAATATCCAGGAGTGGCTGTCAATACAGACCTAGCCCATGGTATTTTAGTGTCTCTGGGGCCTCGTGCCTGATATGTCTCTGCTTCTGGATTCTTTCTCTGCCTGGTGTCTCTTCCCCTCTGGGGTAACTCACTGCTCTAGCTAGAATACTCTAAGCTCTGCTGGCCTTCACTGAGATTGATAGCACTGGTGGAAAGATGCTGGTCAAGGGAGTAGGGGTTGAAGGGTCAGGGCCAAGGGTCAAGGTAACGTTCCACTCTTCTGCAACTAATGGCTTTTACCCATACCAGGTGCTCAGCACAGGGAGTCAGGGCATCTCTGGATTAGTCCTGTGGCAGCTGAGGTGAGGCCCCCACCCCCCCAACGCAGTCCCCCAGATCCTGCTCTTTCTGGTCTGTGTTCTCCACAGCCCAGCTCTTCAGAAGGATGGATACTCTGGAGTGAGACTCAGCTCTGACCCCCTCTTCACTGCTGGCTGTGTGTCCCATCCTGGAGCCAAATGTCAGAGCCTCTTAGACTCACACACAAGCCCTTTCCACACTAAAAATGGTTGCATGTTGTGAACCATTGTCTGGGAGTCCCACATGTCACCCACTCCTGATTTACCTGCACGTCCTCTGCAGACATCAATCTTTCGGGAGCAGGAGGAAGAAGCCATCCACCAAGAGCCTGGTAGGATCTGAACATTTCTTTCTCCTGGACTCACAGGAGCCCACGCCCCACACTGACACTGTTCCTGGCCCTGGTCCTCAGCTTGGGAGGGCAAGGGGAGCAGAGCCGACCACGGCTGCTGACTTCTTCCTCCAAGTTTCACTCACAACCATTCTTCCACTAGTGCCCCTTCCCTGGGCTGCAGCCACTATCCAGGACTTGGGTGGCCAGGAGTGGGGCCCCGAGTTCTTACCAGCCCTCTGGGGGTGCCTAGTGGAAGGATCTGTTGTTCTGAGGGACCCCTAAACTGACCAGCACCTATAGAATGAAGCTGAGCAGAAGTGCTGCCTAGCCTGTGTGGAGAGGGTCATAGCCTTGGAAGGTCTACACTCCGTAGGGAAAGGCCAGATTCCTGATGGGAATAGCTATATAGAAGGGTACTGCATCCGGCCAATCTGTGTCCCTTTCCTCAAAAGAACAACTGTAGGGATGGGAAATGAAAGTCTTTGTAAATGCTTCCCCCGTAGGTGTTCAGCCCGGGGCCCAGCCTTCAATCTGCTATGGCATAGCAGAGCTTCAAGCAGGAGACGGTTAAAGTCAAAGACAGACCACTCTACCTGCTTGTTGCCAGGGTCTCAGGAGTAGGGTGTCAGGTCCTGCGGAGGCCTGGGTCACCAGCTGCCCAGGTTTTTAGTAAAATCCAGCTCCTCATCCAGCCTCCATGCCTTTCAGCAAGGCAGCATCTCTGCCTGTGTGGGAGGGGCTCCTCAGCCCCTCCTCCACCTTTGCTGGTTCTCTGCTACATCCCATTCCTGATCACCCCTCCTCCCTACCTCAGGGTCCCTGTGCCAGCCCTGCCCATGCTCACCCCTCCCTCAGGATCCCTGTGTCACAAAAAGTACGGGTTCATTGGCCCTTCTTGCTAATGTTAACTGTTGGAATAAGTGTAGTGAAGGATCCACTGTTCAGTGCGCTTTGGAGTAGCTCCAAGTCACTGCCTGTGAGGCGGTGTAGACAAAGGTACCCCATGACTACCCACAGATGAGGGTGAGAAGAGACATTGACCCTAGACAGACAGAGATGCCGTAACCTTCAGATCCGATCACTCCACAACAGGCCGCCACAAGCACCAGGCAGCCTCTGCTGGACAAGGTGTCTGACAGTGTGATCGCAGGCCCAGAACTGCCACTGAACAGAGTGTTCTTGGATCATCTGATGGCAGCCAACCTGTGCCCAGGTTCTGCATCACAATGCTGGCCTGGCTGCATAAGGCAGACCCATGCCTAAGGGAAAATGTTAAATGTTTGGGCACAGGACTGAGTGCCACTGGCCCCATCAGGCCCCATCAGGCCCCATCAGGCCATGCAGAAGGCTGGGCACACCCCATCCAATCCATGAAGGGTGTGGGATAGGGGGTTCCATCACACCCTTCATGAGGAGTGGGTTTCACAGGGGACTTCGGAGAAAACCAGTGCCTCTCCTCATACAGAGCTAGCGTCCAAGCTGCCCAGGGTCTTTGGCTAGCCATATAGAACAGCTCTGGAAGGTAGGGTGATGTCAGCATTCCCCTGGGACTGGTCTCTCCAAAGGAACTCTAGCAGGGGAGTTATGACATGCCCCTGAGGACAGGAGGGCTGGCGGAGCACAGACAGGCGTGGAGACCTCTCTGCATTTTAGGGATGGGCTCCAGAACGGTCCTCTGCTGCTGCGCTAGACTGTGTAAATATTTTTCTTAGGAGGAAAGAGAGAGCCCCCATTCATTAGACAGCTCTCGCTTGCAGGAACTGAGAAGTATCTGTTTAGGCATAAAAGCTAAAAACAGTGTCCACCGCTCTTAAAAAAAATCATTTCTACAGCTCAAACATGGCCAAGCTGATTTTTTTTTTCAAATGCAATAAATAAATAAATATGACCCCACTCTCCCAGCTGAGAGCACAGGAGTTTGTGTCAACACGGCCAGATCCTTTGCTCTGGAAGCCAGGACTGGCCTGGGGATTCAGAACATCTCAGGGTTCTCACTAGAACTGCCAATGCATGTGTCCCAGCTCAGCTCTGGCCAATGCTCCCGCCATGGGGTGTGTCCCTCTCCTAGGGAGATCCGGACAGGCATCAGGTGTGGGACCTGCAGGGCCCATACAACACAGGGACAGAGGCTCACATACCAGCATTTCCCGGCCTGCCCGCCATTTCTTTGCCTTTCCTTCCATGTTTTCACACCCCCGCCCCCTGATTCTGTTTCCTGGTGATAAAGCCTAGATCAGCTACCTCCAGGCTCTTCCATGAAGGAGGTTGTCCCAGAAATGCCAGAAGCACCAGATGATGACAGCTGCTAATGTCATTATAGTCACCCGTAATGAGGTGCTCGTGTGCCACTTATACCAGGCAAGATGTCAGGACTGAACTGTTGATCTGGGAGAAAAATGGAGGGTGAACACTATTCTTCCAGAAGTTCACCTTCAAGCTGGGTGGTGGTGGCGCACACCTTTAGTCCCAGCACTGGGGAGGCAGAGGCAGGTGGATCTCTGAGTTCAAGGCCATCGTTCCAGGATAGCCAGGGCTACACAGAGAAACCCTGTGTCAAAAAAACAAAAGAAGAAGAGGAGGAGGAGGAGGAAGAAATTCACCTTCAGCCAGTAAAGTACTTGGTGCGTAGATTTAAGGGCTTGGGTTCACTCTCACAGAATTTGCCTAATGACAAAAACGTCTATACATCCTGGTACATATTTCTAATCCCCGTACTGGATAGATAGAGACAGGAGGGTACCTAGAGCTCACTCACCAGCCCATCTAGCTGAATTAGTAAGTTCCAAGCCAATGAGAGGCATTAGCCTCAAAGTGCATGTATGCCCATTTCCATCATCTCAGAAAGAGTTAAGGGTATTCCTCTCCAAAGACTAGCTGGGTTCTCATCAGGGTAGCCCCATGCAATCCTGTTCTTTAGCTTCTGAGCCTATGAGTAGAAAACTCTGCGGTAAGAGCAGGCCTTATAGAGCTCAACACTTCTGATGATGGGAAGGTCAACAGCCACCATCATGTGTCATCTACTCAGTGTCCCCCAAACAACCCTGAGCCCACAACCTCCTCCAGTCATCAAGCAAGGCTCAGAGCCAGGACAGGATGCCTGGGAGTCCCTACCAACATTCTCTTCATAACATCACAAGTACTCTGCCCTTGTCCCCACTCAGAAGAGATCCAATAATCAACTTCCTGAAGGTTCTGGACGCACACACAAATCCTCAGATCCAGAGAAACTACTTCAAAAACATGTAAGAGAGGAATATGGGCTAGAGAGACACAGGCTATGTACAAAGGCCCGAGGACAGCCCAGAGCAAGCCAGACCGTGCTCCCCAGTCTGGCTGTTCTGGCTTGGAGTGGCCTTATGTTGGGGCTCATGTTGGTTTTCTCCCATGGGTCTGCTCCCAGATTCTTTGAAGGGAGAGACGCCTTCTGGGATCCATTTGTGACACCAAACAGAAAGTCGGCCCCCTTGGGGGATATGCCAGAGTTTTGGAGCTGTGAGCCTATGAGATGTCTGTATGTGTGTGTCTACTCCTCACCAACCTCTTGGAGAACAGAGGGTATTTATTTTAAGAGTCAAAAAAGATGTTTTGAGCAACCCCACTTAGCTAAATCCTGGCACCGATACTTGAGAGAGAAGCTAAATGCCGGAGGTCAAACCTTGCTTTTTTGGCTAAAATGTTCAATCAAAACACACCTAATACTTCTGCTGGGGTGTGGGGGAGACGTTGAGAGCCTGGGGCAGCCACTGCCAGCAGTCGGCAAGCCGGCAGTACAAGCACTGAGGCTAAGCTAGCAACATAAAGAGGGTTTTCAGCAAAAGGCAGCCCAGCCAGCAAGGAAGCCAAGGCTGAGAGGCTCCGGAGTGTGTCCGGCGGTTTCTCCACCCAAGGTCAGCAGCGGGTGAGGAGGGCCTCATTAAAGATATTTCTACCTGGCAAGGCTGCCATTAAATCAGAACCTGGCTCAAACCTTCCCTTGTAGGGGGGCTCTGGAAACTCATGAGGTGCCAGCTTCCTCTGAGGGCGTGATGCTCCCTGCTCCAGCACTAGTCACTCAGGAAGCCTGCCACAAGATACTTGCTTGGTCCTCGGCAGCTCTCAGTTTGTCTCGGTGCAAGCTTGCACGCCCCACAGCCCAGGGAGTATCTGCTCAGAGTACGGGTGAAGAGGGCCAAGGAACAGAGCCTCAGCTCCTCTCCCCAAGGCTGGCCAGGACCCATGACCTAGAAAGCACAAGGCTCTGGTTGTTCCCTCCTACTTGGTGACTCTTGACGAGAGTTGTATATGAGGTCGTTGATGTCCCTTTGTGAGTCCCCATCTGATAGCGAACTCCAGGGTAGGTAGTAACAGTGCCCATAATGACATAGCAGATGGGTTAACTGGGCACTTACCCACTGCTACTCCTTAGCTTCTGATGTGGGCCCTGCTTGGGACTACACTCATTCGCAGGTCTATGGAACACAGTTTGCCTTCCCCTGAGTTAAAGGGTGACCGGCAGGTTGGGAGAAGGCTGTGCAGCCACTCACAGGCTGTGTATGGTGGCAAGAAGACCCAGCTCCCCAGAACATTCCTGCTGGTTTCCAACTGAGGTGTGGGGCATAAGCTGGTGTGGGTGACCAGAGTTCTGCCTGGAACACCATATCTCGGAGACACGGGTAGCCTCTGCAGTGTCTGCAACCCCCTGCGAGAAAGGCCGCTCTGGTTTCTGGAATCCAGAACTGGCAGACCCAGCTGTCTTTTCTGTAAGCTGAGGCCTCGTGCCCCCAATCTATCTCAATATCTTCTCATTCCACTGGTGGCGATTAACTTCTTGAAAAGTGAGACACGATTTCAGAATGCAGCCTCTGGTGTCTTCAGAAAAGAAACTCCACCTTTGGCCTTGCGACTGATTTGAGCCATTTCTAGCACGCAGAACCTTCTAGTCCCCTGCAAACTAGTGACTGAGGGAAACCTTTCCTATGTGGGTCTCCCCAATGCAAACAGGGTGGCCCAGGCGACAAAGGCCTTGTAAATGTAGTTGTCCGCATTGCCACTTTTCTGTGACCTGGGCCTTTGGGAGGCTAGGGAGACAGTGCGGTCAGAGCCATCCGAATCACAGGAAACTCAAGCTTGCTACAATAGGAGGCACCTATGTGTGGGGGAGATGGGGGAAAGGAAGGAGGGCAGGAAAAGAACAGCCCCACTCTGCAGGCCATGAATCTGAGGTCCCACAGGTCCAGGGTGGCCTTTGTTGATGTCCCAAAGGCTGGTGTTTGATCCCTGCAGCTGTAGGAAGGCAGTGTTGAGGGGAGCTCCCTGAACAACTCTGTCAGGGGTGCTGTTGAAGGACTTCATCCTCTCTCCAAAGTTATGGTCATCTGTGCTTAGAACACAGATATGTGGGTGCTAGCTAGATTGCCTGGAAGATTCAAACCCTTTCCTGCTAGGAGGAAGGAATCTCTAAAAAAAAGAGCACTCCCTCAGAGGCAGCCACACGCTCCAGAACCTTGAATGTGAGCAGCGTGAGCTGGCGATAGGCCCTTCCCAAGGACCTCTGTTGGCTGCTGGTGACCTTGCCGGCACCTGAAGCTTGACTGAGCACACAGAGGGCAGAGCAGACAGGTATGCAAAGGCATTCTAGCCTCGGCCCCACATTTACTAGTGACACGAGGTGCAACTTTCACATCAGAAGTCTCTGCTGTGACAGGAGACACCCCCTTACTCTCAGAGATCGCCTAGGACTGGGGTGGGCGCCCTCTCCAGAAGTCCAGGACAGCCTTGCATCAGAATGGCCAGAGACATCTCATAGCCCGCCCTACGCCCTAGCCCTCCCTCCAGTGTCTAGAACTGTGTTGACGTTAGAGTGTTAGTACAAGGTGGCTGTGGAATGCCACCAGGCAAGCTCCTTAGACACGGAGTCCTGTGACCTGTCTGTTGACAGGTTCAGCACACACAGCACATACTCAGAGACTTTGCAGCTGTGTGTGCCTGCGTGCGTGCGTGCGTGCGTGCGTGCGTGTGTGTGTGTGTGTGTGAACCCTCCGGAGGCTGGTGTGAGTCTGCGTGGCGTTCACCTAGCCTTCCCTCACTTTCACTAAGAGTCACTTTTCCAAACCACACTTTCAGAATTTATTAAAAGAAACATAAAGTTCCCAATTGGTTAGAATTCCCAACGTTTAGAATATGGCCTCTTGTTATTACAGCTGAGCCAGGCAGAGCCTTTTTGGTGTACCGCACTCCCTTGCCGGTCTGCACGGGCACACATGGGCACCTCAGGGTAGCGGGAAAGGAAGGGAGAGAAAGCCCTTTGGGTTGACATAACTCCTCACTCTGTTTTTCAAGTTTGACTTTCCATCTTGGTTCCTATTCTTTTGGAAATGACATTAAGATTTATGAACATGAGGCTATGGGCTGGACTCCCAATCCAGAAGGGAAAAGTCTGGTTTCTACCACTCATTTGTCGGTTTGCTTAGCTGTAGCGTTTTTTGTGTCTGGTCACTGAAGCACCCGCCCTCTAGGCGGGGCTGCTGGGGAAAAACGCTTCGCGGCTCTGCAGATCAGAGTCAAGGACAGCTGTGTGGACTGAAGGATGCAAGGGTGGCGCTCTCTCTCTCCTGCTGCCAGATGTGTCTGTGAGGTAGAGGATGCAGGTCTGCTGTGGTTCAAGTGCCTCCATGATGTCCAGCGCCACAGCTGAAGAAGTACCCCCAGACACCACAAAGCCGACTTCCTTCCCCGGGGCATGTCATGTTAATAGGAGCAGGTGACACGCTGCCATCCCAGACTCAAGGAACCCGTGCCTGCTCCCATATCCGATGTCTCAGAACAGAGGTGGAACTCATGGCTCCCCGGAGCTCTGCCTCCTAAGCCAAACTGGAATCCCTAGGAGGACAGGGTCATGCCGGCAGCCTGAGAATCTTTTAAGGCTGGGCAAACTAGAGCAGGAGACATTTCTACAGAGGCTCTGCTGGGTTTTCTGGCAGAGCTCAAAGTCTGCTGTACCTTTCAGGGTCTGAGCTCCCTGCTGGTTGCAGCCAAGGGCGGCCTGTTTTAGGATGTGTTGGCCCTCACACTTTCATTACTTGGCCATGGGTTCTCCACAAAGCAACACCGACTCCGAAGAGGAGCTGTAAAGGACAAACCGCAACATTTGCAGGGCAAGGACACCTTTCAGGTCCCCAGCATATGGAGTTTCTGTTAGAATAAGGACACTAAGCGAATGATGGAGGACATGTATATCCACTTTGCTCTTGACGGTGGATGTGGTGTGACTAGCTGTACGAGTTCTGGCCTTGACTTTCTCAAAACAATAGGTTGTAACCTAGAATCGTGGGCCACGCGTTGCTTTCTGTCGGGCAATGTTTACCATATATGCGCGTGCATGCGTGTACACACATGGAAACTAAAAGAGTCCCCAACAACATTTCCCTTCATTTCTCAGGGAAGCCACGGGATCTTGCCTTCACGCTGGAGAGGTGTTGATCCCCCTGTGGTTCACAGCCCTCTGCGGCGTGAAGGCGACACCTGTTAGCCACTAACAGCCCTTTCCGATTTGCTTTGCAGCAGATGCTGACGGATACAGAGGTGTCATCCCAGGAGAGCTGCATCAAAAAGGTAGGCAAACCTGCCGTGACTGTCGTCACCCCCAGTACCCTTTTCCGTGGCTCCTGGTGAGACAGCTATGTGGTCCTGGTTGTTTCTGAGCTACAGAGCAAAGAACCAGTCCATGAGCAGAGCATCATCTGCACACAGTATATGAATGCCATCAGGGGAGACACTCATTTTCACTGTGTAAGCGGCAGTGGGGGGGGGGTCACCTCACTAAGCCACCCCAGCTCTTGAGAACAGAGGACAACCCTGGGCCCGTGGGAATGCTGTGGGCCATGCAGACACAGGAAAACTAAATAAAGGCAGGTTGTGTTTATTTAACTATCTTCACTGAATACTCACATGAAAAGGGTGGGGGGAGCGCAAGGGGCCGCAGATTCAACAGATCCTTTTGCTACGCTCTTAACTCCCAAAGAGGGCTCAAGCATCGCTTTAAGTAAGCAAAGCATTAGGCAAAAGAAAAAAGCTTCAACTGGGCATTGTCTACCACCTTTCTGGCTGATGATGGATCATAGCCGGTCGACAAACACGGCTCCGAAAGACCCAGAAACAGAGACAGAGAGAGAGAGAGAGCTATGCAGAGGGGAAAATACACATGGTCGAGGGACACACACACAGGATGTAAACTTGAGGGGTCCTGCCACCCGAGTGAGCAGACAAGTCTGACCTTGTGGGCACTACGCTGGGCACACAGGCAGAGCTCTTTACCGGATGGGAGCTGTCCTTCTCCCAGGCAGACCTCAGGCAATATTTTGGAGGTGAAGTTGTCACAGAGGCCCTTCTTTCCTCCATCCCTCTACCCTTTAAGTGTACCATGGATCAGATTCTTTCTCCTTCTCCCTCTCTCCCTCCCTCCCTTCCACTCCCCTTTTCTTCTTTGGGTAAATATGTGTGTTTTGAAAGGAAAGGGGTGGGGGCTGGAACAGAATTCTGTATCTCAAGAGTTGTGGAAAAGTGAAGCCCAGTCTGCTTTTTGCCGCCAACAGAGTGGACCACCTTGTTGTCAGTGTGTCTCTGGGTGTGTCGCCCAGCCAAGGTAAAGTGGTTAAGGCAAGGGATCAAAAGGTGAAGTTCAAATGTAAAGGGCTGCGAAAAGGAAAGCGCTGGATACTTTTGAAAGGAAACAAAATAACAGATGACAGGAGTGAGTCTGGCTGCTCTGCTCTCGCTCTGGGGTGAAAAGTAGGGACGCTGTTTGTGACTTGTGCCTTTTCTTCTATAAAATGTGGGTCCGTGAGTTCTTGTCTAACCTGACCCCAGGTCATCTTGGGAGTTGCTTCTGGGATAGTTGTGAAGTATAACTTGAAGAAAGACCCACTTGAAGATGCTTGGGGGACAGCTGTCTCAATCGCAGGTTCCTGTGATGCCCCTGAAGCTACAGACAGGCTGAGGGTCTCAGAGAACCCAGGGACCCCCACAGACTAACTCCCATAGAGGCTGGAGCATCTCGGAAGCCTGAGGCTGCGGGTGGGTGTCCTTGTCCGCGCTCTACAGTGTTTCTCGTGAGGCTGGGGAGCTGCTGCAGCATACCACCAGGGACTGCTGAGCAGAAGTTTTCCAGCTTCGGCTGAGTTCAGACATCCCTGCTTCTCTGGGATCACAGAACAAGAATTAAAACCTAGTCTTTGGTCTGGACCTAAGTGGTGGGAGGTGGAGGGGACTGAACTGGAGATGGGAATTTTATGTCAACAGCAAAGGGGGTCCCATGCCAGGAGCAAGAGGGGACACATAGGACTTTGAACTTCTGTGTGTGTGGAAGTTTTTGCCTCACTAACATGTTACTTAACGCTGTGGTTACTACATACTTGCTTTTTTTTTTTCTGAGCAATGCTATACGAACCTGTGTGTGTTTGGATTACCTGAAGACTCACACACTTGTATTAAGAATATGATAGGGAAGTGGGGGACCAAAGGGGCATGTGGAGACTATGTGGCCTTGGGTTGTTCAGTTGCCATCTCTGAGCTTCATATATCCTTCCCTGCATCGGCGTCTGTGAACTCTAGCAGGCTTGGTTTCATTCTTTCAGCCCATGACACTGCTGCAGGAAGGAAAAACGGAAAATGTTGCTCTTGGAAGTATTAAGTATTAGAGAACAGGTTGCTACAGAGGTATTTCATGTTTCTGAGTATTCAGAATTTACACAAGGAGCCAGGCAAGCGTGGCTATGCATGGACCAGCTGTGTCAAGATTCACACCCAAGACTCTGCAAGCCTGCGCTGAGCAAAGCTACTGCTGGCTCAGTCTCTTCCCAGTTCTGCTCCCCTTTGGCCTCACTGTACCCAGTCTCCTGCTCACCCCTACTCACCCACCATGTCTCTTACTCCCAGCATCCCTCTGGGCTCCATTGTCCCTAACTTTCATCACTTGTGGCCACATGCCCCCAGCTTTGTGCCTGTGTTCCAAACCTCAAGTACCTAAATCCCCGCTGCCATCTCTGCCCCGGTCCTTTGTGCCCTCTGGAGACATCACTTGAGCTTCCCCAGAAGTCATCACTCTGGCTGTGGTCAGACCCAGTCCAGCTTCTTCCCACAGCAGAACCCAGGACCTCTGGGGCTGCCCCTCTGCTGGCGACTCTATTTAGTCTGTTTACTTAGAGGGAAGCCCGGGGGCTCCTGGAGAGCAAACATCTGCGGGAGATAATCTAGCGAGCTGTCCATCCATCACTTGGCTGCGCGGCTCCCCGGAGAGCTCGTCGGAGCCCGTAATAAAAAGGCCGGGAGAAGAGGCTTTGGGGACGAATAAAGAGCCGTGTTAAGGGCTCGCGGAAAATGGATGGAAGACATTATTAAGGCTCAATGGCCGCCTTATCAAAATCCAATAGGATAGACATTTGGCAAAGGCTTAAATTTATTCTTTGACTTTCTGGAGGGCTGAATTTATCCGTTAACAAGAGTGTAGTCCACCCGGGGAGATGGTATCAGGCGAAGGAATTTTGATTCAATCTCTTCAGTGATATGAAAAGGGAAACACAGGGCCCCACGGCCTTTCCCTTTGTCCTGCTTTATCTTGTTTTCTTTCAGCATCTCGCGGAGGAAGGGGGTGTTAATACAGGGCAACTGGGAGAGAGCACAAATGAAAGGAAGTGACCTTTTTCTCTTGTATTTTTATTTCCGCCTTTCCTCCCTTTCTCTGCTCCCTCTCCGCCCCCCAAATAAAGAAATCGGGGATTTGTACCATTATAACTGGTACTTGGGGTCCTGGAAAAGGTTCCTGTCTGGAAGGGCCCAGCCAGCGCTCCTCCTGGGCCATGGCAGGAGACATGAAAAGAGTAAATAAATAAATAAATAAGTCGAGGGGGTCAGCGATGGGTCCATAAATCTCTTCCAGTTATTATTTCGTACAAAATGCTACAGGTCATAAAAGCCACCTGATAGCTCTCGAGTGATCCAAATAGGATGATTGATTGATGATTATGGAAATCTGTGAAGTGATTATTTGGGTGTTAGAAGCATAACCTCTCCCACTGGGCTTTGGGACCTTTTACCCATCGTATGGTCCTGGATATGCTGCCTCTGGTGACCGGAAGCCCAGAGGCCTCAGGGTTCATGAAGGATGACTGGAGCCAGGAGCGTGAACTCAGCCTGCTGAGGAAGTGGGAGCTGAGGCAACCGGGCAGCTACCAAGTGGCTTTTGTGAAAGCAATTGTTTGGATGTCACACATCCTGAGATCTAAACCTGGCCACAACTGAGTGAGCTGTTTGCCCCTGCAGACGGTTTCTTCACAAGAGCTGTGCAGTCAGGGACTGGTTTATATTGTTCCTGGGTAGCTGGAGGGTGAGGCGGTGGGGAGATACACATACGGGTCCTCTGTGATGTGCGGCTGACCTGCAGGTCAGGGTCTGGCTGGTGTTTGTTGGAACCGGAAGGCTCTCCACCACCACCCATAGCTTGTCTAAGGGCTGTGTCACTGAGGTGAGCTTAGGGACCTCTTCCCCTCCTACCCTTTCCAGACATCTGGTCACGCTCAGAGCCCATCAAAGTGCACAACTATCCTGCAGTTTCCCTACACCTACTCTATTACAAACAAAAATAAAAAACCCCATCAACAACCACAAAAACCCACTAACGCAACAAAAATGCTGTGTCGAAATTATTAATTTGCATGTAGGATCAGTTATGTCTTTATGAAACCAAAGTGTGTTTAGCTGCCCTGGAGACAGCCCTGAGTTGATTTTTATAATCTCGGGCTGAATAGACTTGCCTCGTCGCGGTAAGCCGGGAACAAAAGGCTGGACAGTGGTTGAAAGCCCTTTGAGGACATGTCTCTCTTTCCATTGTTCTGGGGTTGCTGATAAAAGAACGGGGAGTCCATTAATTCAGTGAATGAACATATAGCAAAGTCAGTCCCCTCTTGAGAACAATGTTGAGGTCAGCTTCAGTTGCTATGGAAACTAAGTACTCCTAAGAAGTTTGCATCCTTGATTTTGCTGAATCAAAGGTTGCAAAGTGAAGAGGTGCAACACCGTCACCGAGACAGCAGAAAGTCGGGAAGGGCTGCCTCCGAGGGTGCCCTCTCCTGAGGGGGCTGGGCCGCTGGCCTTGGGACCCTCAGTGGCTCTCTGAAACCAGCCTGTGTCTGGCTTCTTCCCTCACCCCTCCCCGAACGACGGAGGATGCTGCTTTCACAACTTGAGACTTGTCCAGAAAGGCCCCTTCCGGCACTCATCTCCAGCAATAGGGAAGAAGGCAGTGTGGGGGAGGGCTTGCAGGGGGAGCTCGAGCCGCCCTCATCTAGGGCAGCTTGGGGCCCCAGCTGGACTCTGACCTCACCCCTTGCAGCACCTGAACCAGCTTCTTAGGGCAGGGCCTGGGACTGTGGCCCCTTTACGAAATGATAAGGGTGACTAATGGTCCGTTAGCGTAGCCTCGGTGAGTTATGGGCAGCCCCAAGCTTGGCGAAGACTGTGTAAATGTACATCTCCTGAGTGGAGTGATGCCAATTACTCCCCCACCCCCGCCGCCCCTGGAGGCTCCCTTAAATCAGCTCGAACCATCAGATTAGGTGGGCAGAGGTGGAGCTAATTAATTTCCCGACCGTAATTTATTGCCTGCTCCCGTGGGTGTTGTCTTCAGGGCCCTGCTTGTCGGATAAAGGCTGAGACAGCGCTCAACCAACTGGAAGAGACTTGGAGGGACCAGGGGCTTAGGCAGGTTAGGGGGTCTGTGTTCATTTCTCCCTTTCTGTGAGAAATAAGTCAAGTTTTCCTTTCTCAGAAACTTCTTACATGGCATTCATGAAGGCTCTCTAAGAAAGTCTCTAGATAAAGGTCCTGGAGGAGGTCAAGAGTAGGAAGCTGGCTGCCTCCCCTCCCCTGGGTTTTTAACAGGGAGGGAGAGCAGAGGCCCCTGGGGACCCTTCTCTGGCGTCAGAAACTATCAGCAGAGTCCCTGGCCCCTTCTCCTGGGGGCCTGGAGTAGGAGCCATCATCCTCCGTCCCCACCCAAGAACCAGGGGAAGATGGCCAAGTGGGACGGCCTCTCCTGCTCCTGGCTCTGAATGGGATTTATTGGCTGCATTACTGGCTTTATAGGAGCCAGATGGAGGTGTCAATAAAGCTGGTCTGTAATCTTCAGGTGGGTGCAATATTGAGTTAATTAAATTGTGCCGCACTATTAGGAGAGAAATATATATCAGCTGGAAGTTCTCTTTAGCCTCTTCTGCCCTGAACACACAAATGCAGACACAACCAAGTCCTGAGTGTTAAGCCTAGATGAGGAGGGTCAGCTGTGGCCTTCACCTGCCCAAGCGCCTGCCGCATTGAGGTTCCTGTCATTTCCATACATGATATGAAGACACTCTGGGTTCTGGGTAGACAGGGGCAGCATGAAGCTAGGATAACTGAGCACGGACGAGCATCCGCTTGGGTACCACAGTTGCCTTGAACAGTTCCCCGCAGCTGATCATTTTGGCAGTATCATGCTGTCTGACAGACCTGAATTCCTGGAAGAAAATCTCACAGCAGGATACAATAGTTGAGTCTGTTCCTCCTTATGGAGCAGATTAAGTTTCTTAGGCCCTGTAGAAAAGAGGTTCTGGGGTTCATTGAGAGTATCCGAAGCCACACTCGTCTGTATTTGTTGGTTTAGGGCAAAACCTCCCTAGATCTTTGTCTCCAGGTAGGATTTGGGTGGACCCTGGAGAGGGAGACGCTTCCCTGGACAGCAGCTGCTTGGTGGGTGGGAGGAGGTAGGCCTTTGTGGCCGTCACTACTAGAAAACCACCTGTTGTTAGAGAGGACACCTGCCCTAGGTTCAGGGAGAGTAGCCAGGGAGTGGGAGTTACCCAGTCCTGAGAGAACACACAAGCCCACTGACACCCCAAGGGAGCCTTTGCCTGCTGATTCCTCCTTGGCAGTGGTTCTCGACCTTCCTAATGCTGTGACCTTTTAATACAGTCTTCATGTTGTGGTGACCCCCACCATAAAATTATTTCACTGCTACTTCACAACTGTAAGTTTGCTACTGTTATGGTCATAATGTAAATATCTGATATGCAGGATATCTGATATGTGACCCCAAAGGGGCCACGACCTACATGAGAACCGCTAATGTTTGGGGTACCATGGCTCCTGCATCCATGGTTGGTAATCCTGCTCTGAGGGTCCCATATTTGGCTGCCACAGCTGTCCCAGAGTCCAAGCTCTAACTTGTGGGTCGCATCTGCACTTTTCCTGGTCCACTTCAGAGACAAGAAGGGAGAGTGCGAAGGGGAACGGCAGACAGACATGATGGGTTCCACCGCCCTGGCCCCAGTGAGGGCACTGCGTACCAGGAGCCACACAAACTTATTTGTGGTGTCTACACCTGTGGTGGTCACTTACACAAGTGTAGCCTTGTGATAGACATGTTTACTGTCACCCCTCAGACATTGTTAGTTGTGCTTTACTGAGCTGGAGGCAGGGAGACTGGGCGGGACAGGGCACAAGGCAACACTGTCAAACGCTAGCCAGTAGACAGTTCTTGGCAAGGACTCTTAAGTGTATGTGTCTGGTGGTTCCACATGGCTCCAGTATTGCTCTGCAGGCACGATGTGAGGGTCATATTGGCCCCTCCACAGCTGAAGTTGGAGTGGTCGTGAACTATAGGCCTGAGTTCAGGACCTGGCAAGCCTGGGTGGGCTGGAGTCAGTGAAAGTGGCTGGAATGGTAAGTTAGTGTCCTGATGTTGCTAGATGACAAAGCATTCTAGTGTAGTGGGGAGCTGTGGGCCTCTTCCCACAGCCCGGCTCCTGGCCGCCTGCTAGCTTATGCCCCGAAATAACAACACACAAATTATATTCATTTAAACACTGCTTGGCCCATTAGCTCTAGCCCTTACTGGCTAATTCTCATATCCCAATCAACCCATCTTTAATAAACTGTGTAGCACCGGTCTTACCTGGAAAGATTCAGCATGTCTGACCTGGTGGCTTGCTTCATCGTATCTGCCTCTGAGAGGAGCTGCATGGTTTCTGAGCTCACTTCCTCTTCCTCCCAGCATTCTGTTCTATTTACTCCGCCTCTCTAAATTCTGCCCTATCAGATGGACCCAGGCAGTTCGTTTATTGGCCAATGACCTTCCTCCATCATTCTAGGACCCTGTGACGTGAAATAGCATCCCTGACTCACTCACGCAGACGAGACAGGTTGCCTGTGGGTCAGCAGAACATGGCTGTCCTCTGATGGCTGGGCCCCATAGGATATGAGCATCTATTGTCAGCTGTCTGGGGTGTATGATCCTGGGGCTCGGGGGTGGGGAGGAGGAAGAAGTAGACAGGCTCACTTCTATGCCAGAGCACAGAAAGAGCATGTGGCCACTTCTGTGACAGTGCCTCTCTTATTGATGCCACAGAGTTGGATGGGGCAGCACACTTTCTGGAGGAGGTGGTATCTGGGCTGACATCTGCCTAGCTTGTAGGTCACAAGCTAGGGTACTGCTCCTCCTTCTATATCTGTTGAGAATGAAGTCTGAGGCAAGTAGCCCTTAAGTACAGAGATAGGATGAAGAATGCACAGCTACCCTTCTGTCACATTCAACCGCTGTGACTTTACCTGTCCCTGCTGGACTCAGGTTGACCTGTTGACATGCTTACCCCTTGAGAGGGACAGTCTCAGGTCGAGACTCTGGACTTCCCCAGAGCTGTAGGGGAAATGGCCCCTTGCTTCAGGAGATGCCAAGTGTGTCTTAGCAGTGTCCCGGTGCCTTTTTCTGGGAAAGAAGAAACCCAGGGTGGCCCCTGGCTAGTTGTTATTGGCTAATGGTTGGATACCAGTGCGTAGAAACCAGAGTGACCAACCCAGTGTTCAGTGCCCCTAAATCCCCATCTAGACAATGTGACGTCAAAAAGAAGGCTTCCAGGTCAAAGCATGAAAACAGAACGAATAGAAATCTCGAATGCACGCAGACCTGTGAATGAAGCCACCAGCAGGTGAACACACAGCAGGGTCCACACCTGTGGAATTCCTTGTATCTTGGAATCTTGCAGCCTAGCAACGTCCAACTTTGCTTCCTTTGCCCACTGAAGACGCGCTTGCTAACAAGCACCTACTGTGGGGGCGGGGAGCTGTCCGGGGTGCTGATTTGCCAAGTTATCCTCTCCCAGAGTTGGGGTCTTGAGAACTCGGTCCTGTACACAGAGGGTCCCTGCTCTTCTCTCTCTTCTGTTGTATCCCATTTCAAGCTGAATACGCCTCATGGGGCTACATTTCCAGGACACCCCTGTGCGGTGGGCTCTGTGCTATTTCTATTTTTAATTTTCAAATTTTCCCTTTTTAATTTTTAAAATTTATGTTTCTGAGAATTTCGAATTGTGAGTACTGTATTTTTATTGTTCTCCCCTCCCTCTCCTCCACCCAACTCTCCCTATGACTCTTCCCCTTTTCAGATTCATGGCCACTTAGTCTCCAATCGTAATAGTTACATACACGCGTGCATAAGTTGGTGAATACATCCTGCTAAGATCATTGAGTGTTGGTTATGTGTCTTTTGGACCAACCTCTTAGGATCGGCTACCCTATCATGGGGGCTCACCTCTGGAGAAGACTGATTCTCTTAGACGTGAGGTCCCGTACCATGTCAACTGTGCTTGTTGTCTTCTATCTTGTTGATGCAACCATATTGTTGGAATTTCCTGTATGCAGATTTCCTGCCATAGATAGAAAACACAATCTCAAGCAGACAGCCAGGTCCTCTGGCTCTTGCAACCTTCCTGACCAGTATCCTGTGGCATTCTTATAGTATAAGAGCCTTACATATAGTATAGGGCCTGTGTTGTAGATGTATCAGTTGGAGTTGGGCATCCCAGAGTCAGCTGTGGTCTGCACCTTGATCAACTGTGACTCTATAATGGTCTTTCTCTACTGCAATCTTTTAATTTTTAAAATTACATGTGTGTGTGCATGTGTGTGTGTGTGCCCATAAGCATGTATGTTCCATGGCAATGAGGGATGTCAGAGGACATTCATGAATTCTCTTTCTTTCTGCCATGTAGGTCCTAGGGATCTAACCTAGGTTGCCAGACTTAGCAATAAGCATCTTGCCTGCTGAGACACCTTGCTGGCCCTGTCTGTGCTTTTGAGGCAGAAATACCCCCATATGCAGATGGACTGGGCTGTGCCCCTGGGCACCAGTGAGCCAGGAGGCCCAGCCGGATCCTGAGCAACTCCTTTTCTCCCACCATATACAGGGAGAAACAGCAAGGATAACAAATTGGTTTTGGTAAGAGGGAGCGCAGTTCTTAATTTAACAGATTCAGCATGATATGCCATTTTCTTTTTTAATACTCTTTCTTTCTTTCTCTGACGAATACCCTCTCTCTGCCTCGGCCTCTTTGTATGCTAACGGGATTCGTTATCCACCTGACACCCACGTCCATCAGCCTACTGCACCCAGCAAACAACAGCTTCTTCTCACCCAGTTAGCAAGATGTTGCTCCAGTGTGCTGTTGATAAATGAAGTCATAAAAAGCAAGATGTATTATTTTATGTCGGAGCCTCGGCTCCGTTATTTCTGAGCAATGGCTGAGACCTGGAGGATTAGCCTCAGAAATGTTTGCGTTGTCGGGGACGGAAAATTATCACCCAGACAGAGTCTGGCATGGTGTTCATCACAGACCAGCAGGGTGTGGGGGGCTCAGAGGCTACAGAATCTCCTTCACACTACTCACAGGGTGAGGAGGGAAAGACAAGCTCCTGTGCCCGTAGCATTTGCTTAGAAGGTCCAGTGTGCCATGGCCAGGCCAGGCCAGGGCTTCCTTCTAGCCCTCTGAACTGGGGATTCTGGGTTCCTAAGGCCCTGAAAGGGCAGATAATTATCAGAAGAGACTCTGAAGCCCGGGCACCCCAGAGAGCTGCAAAAATAAACCAAGGAGGAGGGATTTGAATAGCTTTCCTCCCTTTGTACTTCTGTTTTGGACAAGCAGTGCAGAGGCAGGAGTGAGAGGGAGCTGGCAAGGTGGAAGAAAACATCAAATTAGACCTCAGAGGGGGCAGGATTGGTGGCCGCCTGGAGTGGGGTAGGACTGGGGGCGTGGAGCACCTCTGTCCCATGGCTTCCCATGTGCGGCTCCCAGGAGACAGAACTGCCCCTCCCTGCTCAGCTCACCTGAAGAGGCCCAGGGCAGGTCTGAAGGAGAGTGTCTGCTGTTGGGGGTATCAGGTGACACAGCTGGACTCAGTGTGCAATGGCTGTGTCAGGGTAAGCTTTTGCCTTTCTGTTGGCTGTCATACCACGGTGACTCTGAGGCTCTGGTGGCAGAAGCCAGCCTGCCTATTCTTAGGACACATCTCAGGACCTCTAGGGGACTCACAGCTACCCTGCAGAGCAGTAGCTATACTCCGTTTGTGTACTTATGAGGAAACTGATTAGGACAGTACATTCACTCTCCCAAGGTCAGCCAAGTACAAAGTGGCAGCCTGTTCTCAGTTGTGTGTGGTGGTGGTAGGGGAGCTTCTGATCCAGATAGACTCAGGCTCTTCAGTACCTCTTGTGCCCAGAGAGCACCCAATAAGCCTTGACCTGGCAGCCCACCTCCTGTGCTCCCCAGGAGCCCTGTGTTCTCCCCAGGTCCCTCCTGAAGTCTGAGGTACACCTCATCCCCACTCCTCCTTGTTCATTGGCAATCCTTGTGCTGTGACCCCATCTTCTTACACCTGGTGTTATAGAAAGGGTGTTCCCCCAATTTGCCTTCTTTATTAAATGCCCAGCTTTTGAGATGGCATGTAACTCAAATTCCCATCAAAGCTCTTGTTCTTATTGGGGCCCTTTGGGATCCCCCTCACATAGAAGACTCCACTATGGAAGTGTGGTGTCTTCTCACCCCACTGAGCCCCTTCCAAGGAAAGGAAACTGTTCCTTCACCAGTCAGAGAAGGTCCTCCTGCCTTGTAGCCCATGGGAAGACATCCTGCACAATGGGGACTCCTGTCGTCTGAGAACCAAACCCCAAGTGCAGTTTCAGAGGCACTGTGGAGCTTGGTTCAACTCATTGCCATGCTAGGTCTCACTGATACACTCCAGAAATCTCATGTCTGCAAACACCTCTGTAGGGGACATGGAAGTGCAAAGGACTCTGTGGTAGCCAGGCATTTCCAGAGAGGTTCTTGCTTCAAAGTTGTGGTTGTTTACATGAGTTACTATGTATCGAGCACAGGTAGCAGCACCTGACACACTTTGTGGCACAGAGTGAGGCAAAGGTCAGGGATGGCAGTTGTGAGGGTGTTGATGGCAGTGATGATGGTGGTGATGGTGATGGCTGCCATGATGGTGGTGATAATGATGGTGGCAATAGCAGTGGTGATGACAATGGCAGTGATAACAGTGGTGATGATGATGGCGGTGATGATGGTGATGATGATGATGGTGGTGATGGTGATGGCGGCAATGATGGTCGTGATGGTGGTGATGGTGGTGGTGATGGTGATGGCGACAGTTATGGTGGTGATGGTGGAGATGATGGTGGTGATGGTGGAGATGATGGTGGTGGTGACGGTGATGGCAGCGATGATGGTGGTAATAGAGATGGCGGTGATGAGGGGGGCAGAAGTGATGATGGTGACGTGATGGTGGTGGTAATAATCATGGGGAAGTTGATAGTGGTGAGATGGTAGTATGTTGATGATGGTAACTGATATCCATGAGTCCTTGAGGACTTCTCCAGATGCACCATTGCTAAGGGAACCTAAGAACCAGGAGAGGCTACTCCCAGAGGGCTATGAGAACTATGGGAGCTTCAGTTATGGCTCCCCACTATGGGGGTGACCTGGATGAATCACTTAGTTTCTTAGGGTCTTAGTTCCTGACTTGCCAGCCCAAGGCAGTCACTGTGTACTCATTCAAACTCTCCAGCAGTATGGACCCCAAAGATAAGGCCTGGGACAGCACTGCAGAGAGGGTTCATTCAGCAAGACAAGGTATTAAAAAGAAAAAATAACAGGAAGAGGTGGAAGGAGAAGTCATAAACCTCCCTCACACCCTGGCCCTCATAGACGACCTCTCACATAGAAAAGCGGGCCTTGGGGATTTAATAAGAAGTACAGGACTTCCTGTGAATTAGCAGTAGATTGTGAGCCGTGAATTACTTTTTTCCTTTGAAAAATGATGTAGCCAGGTCAAAATATTTTTGCCTTTCAAACACTTGAGTTCCTTTGTCCTGGGGGCTGACATGCCTTGGTTTCCATGCAGCCTCACAATGCAGGGAAACATCTTTTAACCGCCAGACAGCCTCCTGATAAGCCTGCAACTCCGTGTGCTTGGAGAGCCGGGAGAGAGGGGTGAGAACGCAGAGCCCTTTAGAGACTGTGTTTACACAGCAGCGAGAGTCCCTTCTCCCTCTCGGCAGACAGGCCCTGGAGCACAGGTTACACAACCCTGTACTCACGGCGGCTGCCCCCACTTATACCATACCCAGCTTGTCTGGCCTGGGGAGGACCTGACCCCCAGGTACCTCGTCTGGAGACTGGTCCAGTGCTCTGGAGTCCCAGGAGAGGCAGCCAGAGCACAAACCCGTGACAAGGTGTGTCAGGACTACAGGCTGTGTCACCTCACTGGGAATTCCACCCGAGAGCTCCCACACCGCTGCAGCCACCTCACACAACCCTGCAGACTTCAGCTGCTAGTTTCTCTGGGCCACAGAGCAATAGTCTCATTCAGCAAAAGATATCATTTACTCCAAGGAGGCCAGCCCGGACCAGACAAGCACTAGAGAAGAACCCTGTCCAACAATGTAGATAAGAGACACTCAGAAAAGACCTTTGGACGTTCCCCGGGAAGATGACAGAAGGGGCCAAGTGACCGACATTCATTCATCTCTCCATTTGGTGAAAGGAACCCCTTTTTCCATATGTCCCATCTTTCCTCGTCTCATTCCCTCCTGGCTCTTCCCAAGGGTTCTGAGCTCAGGAAAGAGCTCCTAGGCACACACTCCACCTGCTTGGAATGAGGGTCCTCGGCCCCTTGACCGGAAAAAAGAGGAAACCTAGGAGAGGTTATAAGGAGAAGGATCACGGAAGCACAGCCAGGGCTGGAAACTGGGGTCTGGTAGGCCTTGGAGGTAGAGCTGAGAGTTCCAGGGATGAAGTGGCAACACGTAAGCCCCCTTGAAGGGACCCTTTCACTTTCCTCATGGAGCCTGCAGACATGCACTACTGAGTCCTTGGGTACCCAAAGGCAGTGGACTTGGTGACATCATCAAGAACAAGGATGGTAGTGATGGTGGTGATGAGATGGTGATGTGGGAGTGACAGAAGCTGACATGGGGAACATGGGGACAGCAGGCGGGTGCTCGCAGTCCAGATGATATGAATTCATTCATCATCATCTGAACATACTGTAAGTGGAATGGACTTAATCCTTCTGTCCTGTTTCACTCTTCAGGGAGTGAGAATTCCCCCCTTGTCCTCGGGCTATGCGGGAATCCTAACTGGCTGCTCCCAGCAGAAGATGAGCGAGTGGGTGGGCCTGCTTATCATGAAATGATAGCTTTGAGAAGAGACTTGGATCCACAATTCGAAGTGTGGTTTTCTATGGAGTGAATCATGTTTGTACCTGTAGAAAGTGGAGCCTTGTTCTTGGCAACTGAAACTGTGTGCGTGTAGGATGAGGGGCAGGACAGCCTGTGTGTGAGCTGCTGGCAGAAGGGCGTGTGCAGGAGGAGAAGCCCCGGGGAGAGGTGTGAGCAATGATGGAGGAGATAGCCCTCCTTTCCTACCTAGAGCCCGGAGGGGAAGGCTGGAGGAGACTTACAGCACAAGTGAGACTCAGAGTCAGGGTCAGAGGGAGGTGACCTTGGCCTCCAGAAGCCTGGCCAATGCCGAGTTGGGGGTCATAGCAGGTGTGACCCAAGGAGGCTCAGTCGGGGGTCATAACAGGTGTGCCTGGTGTAGTCCGAGAAGGATCAGTCGCTAGGATGGGGTTGGATTGGGCATGGCTGATAGGGGCTAGTGAGGTGAGGAAGGGGAAGAGGTAATGGAGCTAGAGCTCGTGATGGAAGATGGAGTAGGAAAAGGGGGTGGTGCATGGAGGTGAAGAAGAGAGGTAGGTTACCAGAGCGTGGTTTCTCTGTAAGGGGTCTGGTGCTTGTACCACGGGACTCAAACTCTCGGGGTGACAAGGAGTCACAGTGAAAAGGGGCAGCGGTGTCAGTCAGCAGCCCCTGGAGACCCCTGGGATTCCAGCACAGGCAGAGAGAGCTCTTGCCACCAGTCACCCAGTTCATCCTGGGGGTTCAAGCAGGGAACTGAGGGTGTCACAGGGAGATGATGGTGAGATCCAGTTAATAATACAGTCCAGCCAGTGCAGCATGGGTACTGATGTCACCTACCGGAGTCCGAGGACTGGCTTCTGGTCAAGACCAAGGCCTGAGATCCCCAGGGCCCTTCATCATCACCAGCTGATACCACACGAAGCCCAGCCCCCTCCAGGGATGCCCTCCAGCCTGGCAAGGCCATACGGTCACTCTCTTCATTAAGTCCCCCATTGTTTTGGGTCCAGCCGGGGAGGCGTGCAGCCCAGTTGCTTACTCAGCAAGAACTGCCCTAGCCGCAGCCATCGTGAATGCATATTTAATAACCATTTTCTCCAGAAACCATGCCGCTTCGGAAGTTCAGAAAGAGGCCTCGCTCTTCAGTTGGTAATGAGAAGTTAATAAAAGTGGGATTTTGTACAACACTGGCCCTCTGACATCTTAATCTTTATTAAAGAGACGTAAACTTCCATGGAACTGGCAGGCCTGCCTGGCACAGCCAGACGCCAGGAGAGCGGGTAGAGGTGGCTGAGGCCGGCCATGTATGCCTAATCCACCAAGAGAGTTGGAGCCTCCTCTCCCCCGGGGGCCTCTGGTGCTTACCTCAGCAGACGTGAATTAATTACCTACCAATCCCCAGAGCCCCAGAGAGGCCTGTGTGCTCAGCGTGGTTCACACTAGAAAGGGACGGATAAACAAGTCGAGGTGTTGCTGTCGGGATTTGTTGGGTGGGGGTGGGGGGGGTACTGGAGTGCCGTAAAAGGGCCAAGATCTTGCAGTTCCAAGGCCTTCCTTTACCATGGCTGGCATAACCCACCAGATTTCTTAATACCAGGCTCTGCCATACATGTCTGTCATGAGTGTGACAGGGTGCACTGTGGAGCCTGACTGTCACCCTTCAGATTGTATCTGTGTTCATGTGTTCATGTGTGTCTGGGTACATGTGCAGGCATGACATGACGTGTGCATGACTGTGCATATGGAAACCAGAGGTCAACACTGAGTATCCTTCCTCCACCTCTCTCCACCTTATTTTTTTTAAAGAGTTTTGTTTTGTGTGTGTATGCATGTTTTGTCTGCATGTGTGTAGGTGCACCACATGTGTCTGGTACCCTCAAAGGCCAGAAGAGGGCACTGGATGCCCTGGAACTGGAGTCATGGATATCTGTAAGCTGCCAACTTGCTGGAAACCAAATTCAGTTCCACCGCAAAATCAGCCAATGCTCTTAACTGGCAAAGCCGTCTCTCCAGTCTTCTACCTCCTCTCTTGAAACAAGGCTTGCCCCTGCACCCAGAGCTGGACAAGTCAGCTAGCCTTCAGGCCAGCAAGCCTCAGGAACCTGCCTGTCTCCACCTCCCCAGTGCTGGGATTGTTGCTACACACAGACACACCTGCTTTTAAAGTGAGCAGTTTTGGGGTACCCAGCATGTTCATCATGGTAGATGCTCTGTCTTAGAATGCTTTCGCGAGCCCAGCAGAGACATCGTGCCCATCCAGTGATAAGATCTCAGTGTTCTCCTTCCTCTAGTCCCCAGTTGTGATGTATCTGTAGTCAGTCTCTGGATTTTCCCATAATGGACATTGGATAAAAATAAACTATGTTCTAGGTCCGTGTGTGCGGTGGCATGCAGATGGGCTCCACACCTGGCCTATCTGTTCATTCATGTTGCTGTGACTAGTGCTCCATGAACCATGTGTGTGTGCGATGATCCATTTGACTTGTGCTTTCTATTTTTGGGGGGGACACAGTGCAGAGTGACTCTTAGCTCTGCTGCCAACTTGAAGGACCTGATCTGTGTCAGACAGCCCAGGGCAATCCATCCTCAGGTGCCACGTTCTTTGATTCCCCCACCCCAGCTGCTCATGATGAGAGGGGCTGGATCTGTATAATAGTCCTTGAGCACTGCTGTTTTCCTGCCCTTGTTAGCTGGAGCTGAGCAAAGCCAGCATCTCTATGCTGGGAGGAGATTCTCTATCCACAATTCAGCATGAGATCAATGGGTAAATGTGTTGGAGACTGAGGACTGACTGGTCCAGCCGTAGAGAACCTCACTCAGCCCACCATGAAGGATGGTGGGGCAGACTCCGAGCCAAGTTAGACGCATGACTCGGGCAGCTATGGTTCCACCCAACTTCTGAAGGAGAAGCCTATGTATCTGAGCTAGAGATAAGAATTGGTGGTGACCTCAGGACTCCTCAAGGCCTGTGGTATCACATTTAGACACGCCCACGCACGCAGGCCCCCTGGGTAAGTCACCCAGTGTTAGCCAACTGGACCGGAGGTTGGCGCTTGGCGAGCCTCACCTCTCGTGGGTCGTGTGGAAGTGTGCGTTTGTCATCTGCTAATCCACTGGGAAGGAGAAGGGCAGCGTCTTTGTCAGTCTCCGAGCAATTAGGATAATTAAAAAAGAAAGCTTATTGGGTAAACATGCTCTGGGATTGTGACCCCTTAATTAATGGACCACGGGGAGAAATTACAGCGGTGGCAGGATAATTAACACGTGCTTGGGGAGGAGAGCTGCAAACGAGGGTGAGCGGACAGGGCCACTCGCAGGCTTGAGGCTGGCTGAGGAGGCTGAGCAGGGCCCACAGCCCTGAGCAGCAGGCCCACCCCTGGCTCTGGGCAGGTTGAAGGAAGCCTGCCCGCCCTCCAGTGTCTGCTTCAGAGACCCACCACCCCCAGCAGGAAGCTGGGTCACCTCCTCAACCTTCAGCCCCTTGCCGGTCATCACTCTAGAGGCCCTGGGCAAATCACCAGAGATTGGCCAAGGTGGCCCCCTCTCCTCAAGAGTCCCACTATATTCTAATGTTCCCAGAACCCTAGAGGTAAAGACCCAGGAGTCTTCATTGGGCCAGGACCCCAACCCTCCCTGTCAAACATCTTCTTGGTGCCAGAGATGCTCCCACCCTCTTTACTATGGACTGCAATAGTTTGTATGTATGTCGTATCCCTGGGACCTAAGACCTAGGCTGCCTGTGAAATTCAGTAGCCTTTTCTCACCTCCAGGTCTTGTTGGACTCTGTAGAAATGGCAGTTTAGGCCTTGGTCCTACCCTTTATAACCATAAGGGCCAAGGACTGGTGCAGGATATGGTCTACTTTTCTAGAAAGGTTCAGACAGAGGGAGCTAGTGATATGCTGGTCTCTCACAGATAAAGGTGTCTGTGCCCATGTTCTTCGGTGGCTGAGAGCTAGCTGGTCAGTCCCGGAAAGGAGTGAGGCCTCCTTGCAACTGGACATGGGCCCTTCCTGATCCCTCATCTAGCATAGGAATGCAAGACCAGAGGAGGTATCTGTGATTTATATAGGTACAGAAGCAAGACCAGGGTCCTGTTTGCGTCCTCGGCTCTCAAGATGGGAATTGAAAGTACTAGTCCTCCCCTGCCATGTGTTCCTCAAGGATAGATCCAAGTGCTTCTCCAAACCAAGAAGTTGCCCTACTCACCTTCCCATCACAGCCAGCTAAACAGGGTGAAGCCTGAAAAGGCCTGGAGGTAGGGATGGGCCCTAGGGTCAAATGTGAGGAGTCTTCTTGGTGGCCATGGTGCTAAAAGCGTTGTAATAACAGTGAGCAGAGGACCTCTGAATTCCCCGGGGTAAATTCACCTGGAAGTGGTGAATGAGCTGGAGACTGAGACCAGCCAGGTACCCAGAGGACTTCCCACGGCCCCCAAGGACCTTACAGTCACTTCAAGTCCTAGCCTGAGGCAGAAGCTGGGGCTTGTGTGTCTCAGCCTCAGTTTAGGGCAAGGCCAATTGGAAGAAACACCTGGCATCACACTCCGGTCTGTTTCAGGATCAGACTGAAGTTACCAATCCTGAGTCCCAGGAACCAATCAATGGCTCAGAGTCAGAGTCCTTCATACAGGCCTTCCCACTCAGCAGCACAGGCACACCCTGCCCTTGCCTGCCTGTGCCGACTGCTTAGCTGCTAGCCCTACCCAGCCACCGACTGCAGTCTTTGCTGCCGGACACGGTCCCCATGTAATGTCACGGTTCTTCTAGCTCTAGGTTACCTGCTGGCTGTCTATCCAGGTGAAGAAAGTGTTCTCGTGAGTCACAGGAGAATCACAGCTTCTAACAGACTCATAAATGTTATTCTGGGAGGACTGGTGGCCTGGAACTTCCCAGTCCTGGGTCCTGGGTCCTGGGTCCTGGCTCCACTTCCTACAGGGCAGGTATAGGAGGACTTCTGTCATAAGCCTGGGTCCTGTGATGTAATCTTTATTACATCACAGCCCAGGGCTAGCCGTACCACAGGAAGGGTGTGTGGGATTACTGCATTTTCCACTGAAGTTCTTGGGACCCAGAAAAAATCAGCACCTTGGTGCTCAGGAGAGTGCCTGATCTAGTCCTGTGTAGGGAGGCAGGGTCTCCCACACTGCACCTCATCACAGAGACAGGGGGCAGGGTCTCCCACACTGCACCCCATCACAGAGATAGGGGGCAGGGTCTCCCACACTGCACAGCATCACAGAGACAGGGGGCAGGGTCCCTCACACTGTACCCCATCACAGAGACAGGGGGCAGGATCTCCCACACTGCACAGCACCACAGAGACAGGGGGCAGAGGCTCCCACATTGCACAGCACCACAGAGACAGGGGGCAGGGGCTCCCACACTGCACAGCATCACAGAGACAGGGGCAGGGTCTCCCACACTGCACCCCATCACAGAGACAGGGGGCAGGGTCTCCCACACTGCACAGCATCACAGAGATAGGGGGCAAGGTCTCCCACACTGCACCCCATCACAGAGACAGGGGCAGGGGCTTTCACACTGTACAGCATCACAGAGACAGGGGGCAGGATCTCCCACACTGCACAGCACCACAGAGACAGGGGGCAGAGGCTCCCACATTGCACAGCACCACAGAGACAGGGGGCAGGGGCTCCCACACTGCACAGCATCACAGAGACAGGGGCAGGGTCTCCCACACTGCACCCCATCACAGAGACAGGGGTCAGGGTCTCCCACACTGCACCCCATCACAGAGACAGGGTCAGGGGCTCCCACACTGCACAGCACCACAGTCTCTATTCTCAGGATCCTTCCAGGGACTCCTTGCTGTTCCTCGTGATGGTCTAGATCTAGAAGCACCCACCTCCCACGCTCCTCCCTAGTGGATGTCATGTCATTGGCCTGTGAATAATCATGCCAATTCTGGGCTAACACAAGTTAGGACAGCCCAGTGTGTAGTGGCTACCTTCTCTCGGGTCCAAAATCTGAAGGAAGGCATAAAATCTTTTCATCTAATGCCCATGTCCTTGGGAGGTAGCAGGATAGAGTCTCTCAGGCCTGACACAGGGCTTCGAGCCAGCATTCCAGGCCCTGAACAAGTTACACAAGGGCTTTGGCCCTCCCTGTCCTTGCCTAAGCTGAGGGCCTACTCCCTTCACTCATGCGCTGGGGAACAGGACACAGGGTAGCTAGAGTCAGTCACAGGCTTGGGCCTGGGTATTGCTCTGACCAGGTCGTTAGAGGGTGCACGTAGGCTTGCTCCGAGAATTTGACTGGGACCATGGCCAGTGTCTTATAAAGTGGACTCCATGGAAGCAGGGGCTAGGTCTGCTTCCTTAGTGTGGGTCAGGTCCCTGCAGTCATTTCTTAGCTCTTGTGTTCCACACCCACAGCTGACCATGGCTACCCCACAGGGTTTCCACCCTCTGTGAGTGTTGGCAAGTCAAGGCTGTGTTTACACTGTAAGACCCACTACAAATGACAGAGCTGTGACCTCCACAGACCCGCGGAGACTTGGAGGCCCAGCTAAAGGGGGAGTCTGTCACATAGGAGCTCTGGTGCTCCCATGGTGCAAACAGAATGGATGTAGCTGACCTCTAACATCTCTGCATCTGCTGAATCTCTTTTCTGAATCTCTCTATACAAGCCAAGGAGATCCCAACTGGATCTTGAGGATAGAAGGAGAGGGGAACTGGGCGGGCCCACACTTTTTTTCCCTTTCAGGTGGAGCCCCTCTATGTGAGTTATTTTTCCATCACTATTTCCAAACTTCTGATATAATGACTTAAGAAGGGGAGGGGCTTACTCTTCTTTATTGTCTACCGTCATGGTGGAGATATATGTGGTCGGTGGCACTGTAGTGGCTGGGCGTGCCAGTCAGGGCAGAGAACTTGGGTAGAACCCGCAAGGTCCCTCGGTGGCCACTGGCACTGGCCTCCTGGAGGCTCTACGACCTCTCCAAACAGTACCAGCACCTTAGGCCGCCAGTGTTAGTACACACGTGAGAGACATTCCACACACAAACCGTAACACTCCTGGTTTCCTGCAGGCGATGCTTCCCCCAATCCCCGTCCCAAACTGTATCCTTGCTCAGGAAGAGGGCCAGGTGACCCTGAGCCTAGATGGTCACTCAGGGCAGTCATGGTCTGTATCTGGAATCAGAAGGACATAAAAGCTCCTCCCCAGAAGCAGAAAGGGATTGGAAGACAAGTGGGACAGGGACAGCATGTGCTGGACACCATGGCTTAGCAGGACCTAACCTGATTCCCGTGTATCCCTAATCCGGGTTTCTGTGGGAAGCAAGGAGCTGCCTCCTCAGGGACCCCGCCCCACACCTTGGTTTGCCACCCCAGTGCCTGGGAAAATAAAGGCTCCCTTGACATTGAGGTGATTTCTGGGAGAATCTGAGGTGGAGGACCCCTCCCACGTAGATTATGATCCTGTCCATGGCACCCTGAGTGTCCTCTGCTGTGTGCACATGGAAGGTACAGCATGTACGTATACATGTGTGGTGAGTTTGGAGGATATTAGCATGTGTGCCTGTGTGCTTTCATGTGTATAGTCATGTCTGTTTGTACATGTGTAGATATTCATATGTGGATGTATACAGGGAGCACATATACATATACATGTGCATAGAGGTACATGCATATGTCATATGAATGCATATATGTGGTGAGTCACATGCATATACATCCATATGTGTGTAGGTATGAGCAGTTATATGACTATGCCAATGTGTAAGTATGAGTGTGCATATTTGAGCATGTGTGTGTATGTACATATATGGTATGTGTGAATTAGGTTAGTATATGTATGCGAATGTACATGTAAATATGCATGTTGGCGGAGCATATACATATGTGTGTGCATGTGTGCATGCGCATGTGGGTGCATAGAGTCATGCATGCATTCACATGTGTGGGGCATCTGTGTAGGTGTGTGTGTGTGTGTGTGTGTGTGTGTGTGTGTGTGTACAGAGAGAGAGGGAGAGAGAGAGGGAAGGAGGGAGGGAGCTGCCCAAAGTGAACCAGTCGCATCAATCTGTGATTAATGAGCCAGGATCCAAGTTTTTAACTAATTGAGTACATTAAATAGAAAGTCCCTAAAAAAGCAAGGAGGAAAAAAAGACTAATATGAGACACTTTTCTAAGCTTCTTTAATAAAAAGTGTATTTGGGATTTGACCGTAATGGCTATCCTTGCTTGCCAAAACCTGACGCCCTAGCAGGTAACTTTCGTCAGGCAGATCTGAAATGGTACCTAAATGAATTAGCAATAAAATGGACTTAGGCCGAGCAGTGGGGGCCTCCATTAATCTTGGGTTAATCACTAAAGAGGTGCCATTCACTTTTCTTAAGAAGCCACATTTTTCTCCCCTTGCTGGCGACCAGATTTCATAAAGTAACATATTTCTAATGAAAGGTCTCTGCTTGAATTAAACCCTGAAGGTTTATGCAGATTTTGCGTTTGATTACTGCTGGCATGGGCTCTTAGCCGGCTGCGGAAGGAAGGTCCGTTCTGAAAGGGCCCCAGCGTGCAGTTCATAATATTCTTTGAAATAAAATAGCGCACTTGTGCTTAGTGGCTTTAATCAGCCCTGACTTTTGATAGTCAAACAATAGCTAATTACAGTAGCACCTGCCTTCCAGGCCCTGTCATGTCGGCTCCTGCCGGAGAAAGGCCTTGTCTGGAAGCTGCGTGATCGTTGCACTCGCCCTGCACAGAGTCACGAGAACTGACACTCAGCAAGTTTGGTAGCCATTAGCAGAGGGTTATTTTGCTACTGCTGCTGCTTTGCTGGCTTTTCCATTACATTCTTCTCCTTTGTATTTTTTTTGGGGGGGGATGGTGAGGGCAGGGAACAGAGAAAAGAGGCCTTGGGGTGTGAGTCCCGGGTCTCCTGAAACCAGCTGCCAGGCAAGTGTGCTTGCTGTAAGGACTCGGGGTGCCTGGCATTCTGTAGGTTTGAGATTTGGAATGGGGTGTTGTTGTGACCCTGAGAGTAGACACTACACAGAGGGCAAAGTAATGCCTTCAGGTCCCCAATGGTTGCTCCGGATGGGCACAGATCCAGCAGCTCTTGGGGCCAGCCTGTCTCTGCTGGGCAGAGTATTATCCATATGAGATGTGCGGCTGATGCGTGGGGACCAGAGAGACTAGCCCAGTGGAAATCATAAATTACTATCTCGCTTAAGTCTTTCTTTTCTCATAATTTTTGCCTGGCAAGTGATCTTGAGTTTTCTAGAATCCAGCCAGGTGCTCTGGAGGCTGTGACTGGTTTCTGAACGCGAGCAAGGATGTGGACATTGAGGAGATGGTGGGCACCATCCTGCAGGCATTGGCAGACCTGGCCCTCACTCATGCACACAGCTGCTTCCCTGGTCCTCCTGCCCACTTGGCCCCTTCCATATCCCACACAAAGGCAGAGCCAGTGAAATGAGGATCTGATTGGATCTGCTCAAGGCAGGCTATGGTCATAGGTAGACATAGTCCTGGGACTATGGTTACATTACCTTTTGTTTGTGTGGGGGACAGTTTTGGGCACATCAAGCAGAGCCAATACCAGCAGGTCCTGTTGGCATAGATTCCTTCCATATCTCCATCCATTTCCTATGTGGAAGAATATTGAAGGGAAACAAGGGGTTTCTTTTCCCCCACTTTAGGTGTTTAAGGGTGATTGATGGAGACTTAGAGACAGAGCTGAGGAGAAAAAGAGAGTCCCTATCCTGGGGGCCACAGCTGGCCACAGCTAGTCACTGTGGTCCTAGCATAGGGAGCAGAGTTGAGGCTGTCCTCTGGAGCTATCTCCATCACCGTCGAGACAAATTTCCTCTTCCCTGAGGCTGTACCCCTGGAGGGTATACACGTGCCAGCACATTCGTGCCCGCCGGCCATACCCACTTGCCAGCAGCCCACCAAGTTCCTATCACTCTGTGGGTGCCATTTCCGTTCGACTGGCTTTGGTCTCAGACACTGCATCATGTTGACAATAACCCACGACCAGACCTTGCCAGGACCTCGCACTGAAAAGGCTTCAGGGAGAGGAGGGCAATTGGAAAGGCTGTTTTCTGTTATGGCAGGTTTATTTTTCCTTGCAATTATGTCTGACTAAAATGTCCTTGTGTGGGGGTCACTTCCCAAGAAAAGCCTGATTCATCCTGCTTTGGACAGCCCCCTCCACTCCAGGCTGCTGCCAGGGTCTCTCTGAAGCTTGGCCCATGGGAGGAGAGCTGGGTCCAGTATGACCATCTCCATCATGGACAGCTTCGATGGAAGGGCTTCTTGATTCACCTCGGTAAAGCAGCAGCCCTGGGGCTCTTCAGCTCCGGAAGCAGGCGTGGGCTCCTTGGCTTCATGAGCTGGCCTGAGCTACTGGCGGCATGAAAGGGAGTTGGGCTCACCTTGGCAGAGAGGTCCCCAAGCTTCATCTCTTTCCTAGGGACACCAGCGCCCAGCCTTTCACCTCCCTGTCTCCAGTCTACAGGGACTGTAAACAAGGCCCTTGATGAGCAAGATCCCCACTTCTAATCATTTCGGCCCCCTCCTTTAACCGCAGCCCCAGCCAGGCCCAGCAGCTCCTGTGCCTGCTGGTCTGGCTCTTCCCGTCATCCGGGTCTGGCCCTGTTGATGCCCCAGGCTGCCTGGTAATGGAAGGTATGTGTGCGTGAAGGAGACTGGACTTGAGTCAAGTGCAGCCTCTCGCCCACCACCTTCCCTGCCCACACCGAGAGGCCGACATCTGCCTCTCGTCTCTCGAGCATTTGCCATCGCCGATCAGTTTGATTGATCATCTCTGCAGCCACAGGTTGGTAATAAAGCTCTTTGGAGAGCCCCTTGCATTTCCCCCAGGACCCCATTGGTATGACAGGACTTGACACTAGCCATTCGTCACCTGCTGCCTATGATCACTGCACACAATGACCAGCGGACAGACAAGAACCAGGCTGGGAGAGAGAAGCAGTGGCGAGCTGGTCTGTTTGGGACAGATGGAAGAAGTTGGGCCTGTGCCTCCTGCCCACCATCAGGCTCCTAGGCACTTGGGTAGGCTCCAGACATCTAGGCCGGGAGCCCGAGCTCTGCCTGCTCTGCTACACAGGGCCATTACTGTGTGCTGCAAGTTTTGTCTTCTCAGTGGAAGGCTATGAAAACCTCAACTGGGCCATAGGTCCTCTTCTTGCTCCCGAAGCAACAGAGTGCAGAAAGTCCAGGCTGCCCTCCACCCCTTTCTCGAGAAAAATTGTAAAACTGATGTTACCTCCAGAAACAGGGCATGAGGTCAGGGACAGACAAAACATCTCACATATTCAGGCCCAGACACAATAGGTCACTGGCCCCAGGGAAACCCACAAAGCTTCAGAGAAAACAATATTGGCTACCTCCACACATACAAACAACCCAGACACACATTCACAGCAATACCAGGCACACACATACATTCACGGTGCAGTGATAAACCAAAACATGTGGGCATAGAGTCATAGCAGGCACACACACACAGAAACACACAGAAACATACAGGCAATACATGCACAGGCATATGAGATATGTGTGCAGAAATATACAACAGATATATGAGCACATAGATAGAAACATACATGTACACAGTGATGTACCAGACACATGCAGAGATATCCAACACACATACACAGAGCCAAACAACAGATAGGTAGATAGATAGATAGATAGATAGATAGATAGATAGATAGATAGATGCATATACCTTCCCGAGATCTGAGTTCTACATGGGGGCTAAAGTTGATAGATTCCAATACAGATTATGAACCTCTCATTCAGAAAAAAGCAGAGTGGAGTGAGAGCTTAGCCACTTAGCCACATGTCAGGTACTCTGGGCCTAAGCTTAATGATTTCCCTCTTCCTCCCAGTCTCTTCCAGTCCTGTCCCTGCCATTAATTGTGTCTCATGGTCTTTGCCCATTCCTTAGCATTACCTACCTGTTGCAGAACAAGACCTATGTGTGTTGTTCAGATCCTCACTAGCAGGAGGACCCCAAATCCTCGCCATGGGCTGTCACCCAGGGAGCAGGTGAAGACCTGACTTCCCAGGGATAGCTTGGCCTGGCTCCTCAGCCAAACCCCTAAGCATTTTGCTATGTGGGTGACTTTTGGAGACTCTGCCACTGCTGTGGGGTAGGACATCAGCAGCCTAGGGCACAGGCCTGTGTGTATCCCACATCTGAATGGTCTTCTGGCCACAGGGCTGGTACGAACATGCCAAACTCTCACAGGAGAATGTGCTACTCTGCAGAGGGACACTGGGTAGGGATGCTTCTGTCCTGGATACGAAACTGCAGCATCAGTTCCAGCTGGAAGGTCTGCAGTGACCAGGCAGGCCTCTCTGGAGCTCCTGTAGGTTCTGCAGGGACATTTCATTCTGTACCTGTGTTCACTGTGGCCCCCATCATCAGCAGTCTTTAGAAACTGGCTCCTCCCCCATTTTGGGCAACAAGTTCACTGGTGGCACATCTCCAGAAGGCATTTAAAATCTCCACTGGTGTGACAATAGGAAAAAGTCCGGCTGGGTAATGGAGCCCTAACCGGATGTCAAACGTCCAGACATTTCTCCTCCACAGGGCGAGGGCAATGTCTGGGTGTTCCCCTCCATAGCTCC
The DNA here is from genome assembly GCF_018167655.1 of Microtus oregoni. Lineage (NCBI taxonomy): Eukaryota > Metazoa > Chordata > Mammalia > Rodentia > Cricetidae > Microtus > Microtus oregoni. Next base: position 1,278,502 of record NW_024544727.1, on the reverse strand, counting down.
TGGACCCCTCCCCTCTGCTGCATCTCCATGTCTGGTGTTTCCTGCTGGTCAGTCTTAGAAAGGAACAAAGTCTGCAGCCTATGTCTGTCAAGAGAATGTGCTTTCTGTCTGTCATCATCAGCCTGCTTCCTTAGGGGCTGTGCCGGGGCAGGATCGGGCTTCACCCGGCATTAGTTTTGCGAAGATTGTAGGGTATGGACACAGCTGCTAGTGGCTTGCAAGCGGCTTACCCCAGTGTGGGAGTCGGGCACAGTGAGAGTCTCCCTCTCACCAAAAGGCAGATGTTTGCTAGGGACCTTGGAATATGGCCTGTCCCACCTGGAGGAACTGGTGGCATCTCCGTGGAATGATGGAAGGTTGGTGGCTCTGGGTGATAGAGAGGTAAAAATAAAGGGAATTGTACAGAAAAAGGAGGACCTGTCACCACCTGATTGCCCCAAGGATCAGTTCCTACAGAGGAATTCACCTGGACACAGGTCCACATGAGAGTGCAGCCAGCCGGGTGATGGCCTCCATTCATCATGTCCCCTGAGCACTGTGCCCAGAAGGCCAGTCAGTGTGTGGTGACCCACACAACACCTGTACAGACATACAACTGATGGGGTCTATGGTGCCTCCATGACACATCCGGGATACCTGAGCTTAGTCGGGACAAAATCTTGTGAAAACCTAGTCTCTTAAAAGAAATACCAATTTACCCCCAAATCATAATAATGGTTATGTCTTTTATGAAACAAACAGAAACATTTAAACAAAAAAATCAGTTACCCTGCATAGACCTGAGTATGCATGAGTGTGTGTGTGTGTGTGTGTGTGTGTGTGTGTGTGTGTAGACATGGCACACTGCACAGGGGACACCCTGCACACATAGGGAGTATTGGTAGTCTGCAGAGCTGACTTGAACGTGTGTGTGTGTGTGTGTGTGTGTGTGTATCTGTGTCTCTGTGTGTGTAGATACATGGCACACTGCACATGGAACACCCTGCACACATAGGCAGTATTGGTAGTCTGCAGAGCTAACTTGAGCATGTGTGTGTGTGTGTGTGTGTGTGTGTGTGTGTGTAGACATGTAGCACACTGCAGAGGGGACACCCTGCACACATGGGCTGTATGGAAGTCTTCATAGACCTGAGCATGCATGAGGGTTCCTGTCAGAATCAACCAGCACAAGTGGTTCTGGGAAGGGACAACTTCCTCTTGCTTTGCACATGGAAAGTGAGGTTTCTATCTCCCTTCCCCTCTTTCCATTCCTCCCTTGCTTCCTCCCTTTCTCCCTCTCCCTCCCCCTCTCTCTCTAACACACATACACAAACCCACACACACGCACGCACACATGCACGCACCATGAGCGTGCAGCCTCATATGAGGGAAGCAACCTCTTTCAGGGAATCCAGGTTTTAGGGTAGCAAGACAAGGAGGCTGTCTTAGCAATTCTTACCACCCCAGAATATCCATGCTCAGACCTCAGGGCGTCTCTCATTCCTGTCTGCTGAGTGACTAGTAGAGCCTGGCTTCTTCAATCCAGTTCAGACCATGGTCGAGGCTTCAAGAGATGGCCACTGTTGCCAACTAGTGCCTTCTCTGAGGTCTGACAATGATTGTTCAATTTTGAAAACAATAAACACTAATAAGAGGAATGTTGAGGGGGACGGCTCCTGGGTTAAGTAGGAAGCATGCTTCATTGATAAGCCGATGAGCTATGATCAGAGTCATTGACGAGTTATGTCAGCTTGATGAGCTTTGATCAGTTACTGGAGGGCTGTAATCAAATCTATTACAACCATGATTGGATTGATGCGTTGTGTTTTTAGAGAACAGAAACCAGGACAAGGGATGGAGGAGGCCTCCGCTTCCCTCAGAGAGTGACTGTAACTGTGGAGGACAGAAGGTTTTTAATTGGCCCAGGCCAACCATAAGCTCTTTGGTTAAACATGCAACTTGAACTGAGCTTCCCCTGAGCTGAATTATCCCGTGGCCATCATAACGTATCTGTCTTAGGGCCAATTTCCTAGTCCTGGCCCTTGATCCATACCTGGTCTCAGTGTGTACTTTACAAATGGGCACATGAACTGAGGGACATTGGGTGGAGGTGGTACTCTAGAAGGGTGACCTGGGGCACAGAGTTGTTGGGGGATCTCAAGGACTCCTCCGGGGGCTGTTTTGTGACACAGCCGGTGTGTAGTGTTCCTGTGTATATGCTTGGCCTGGGTCTCTGTCCAGCCTCTGGGTGGGTGGAGTGGGAGCCATCCTTGCCCCTTCAAAGGAAGCCCTTTAGATTTGCAAATCGAAAGCATCTGGTTTCCAACTTGGCCCCATTCTCCTACCTATAAACAGGCCTGAGCCGTGAGTTCTCAGAATGTTCTAGAAGAAGAATGTGCTTGGGGCCGGGGATAGCCAAACTTTAGAATGCAGACATTTCCATGGCGAGGCCAGAAAATGCCAGGCACTGGCACCCATGCTGGAAAGGCAGGCTGGCTCTGCCAGCTGGGCAGCTCTAGCTACCAGTGTATAGGGCAATGAAGGGCTCCCTGCCCAGCCCCTGGGTCCTCAGCTCAGACCTTTGATCCCAGCCCAGTGCTCAGGACATGCAATAGCTGACTGCCCAGCACTGTGATCCCTGGATACCTTCTGTACCACCGGCACCTCCAGAGCTCTGTGCTTTTGCCAGCCAATTCTTACGTTGTCTCCTTGCTCAAGGCGAGGACCTCAGGGTACAGTTGAACACTGGCTTCTCACAATCTAACCAAAGAGGAAGGTAGGTTCCCAGAAACCAGGGAAGGGCTCTCATAACTATGGCCCTTGAGATCTTGGCCTGAAAACCCTTGCTTTATGAGCTAATAGGCCAGTGTCCAGTATCTGGGATGAGAACTCACCAAATCCCATAATAATAGTTGTGAAGTATTATTATTTATAGTAATCATATGAACATTATTTTCACAGTAGCTCTGTGACCCTTGGTAACCCTGGAACTTCTCCCTCCCTTCAGGGGAACACATTTTATCACGTGAAGCACAGGACCCCGAGAGCAGGCCTCTCTCCTGCGGACCAGTGTGTGTGTACGACCAGTGTGTGTAGCCTCACCCTACTTCCCTCTCAGAACTCACTACCCATCACAGGTAGACCTTCTCCAAAGCCAGGCTCTTGTAAATGTTGAGACAGTGGAGAGAAAGCAGGGGTAAATGCTCTGGCTGCCTTTCCCAGCATCTCCTCTGGAGGCATCCAGACAGGCAAGTCAAGGTCTGGCAGCAAAGCTGCAACTCAGATCTGGTGGGGAGATCCTCAAAGGTAGCACTGAGGGCTGAGTCTAGAAAAGACTTGCAGCCCTCATGGACTGGCGAGAGTCTGCTGCCTGGGATGCTTATCCAGTGGCTGCCTAGAGAAGGCCAAGAAGCCAGCCAGTTTTCCTTACTAGGCCTGTTCCTGGCCAGGGGCTTTGGCCCACCTTGCCTTGAAGCTGGGGTACAGGCGCCCTCTATTGCCCAAGCTGGGACAACTTCCCAAACCAACATGAAATGTCACAGTTTCCCTAGACGTCATCTGCCTTTTGGGAGCCTTTAAAATAAAGACTGCTACATTGTAGTTCCTTTTAAAATAAAGACTGCTACATTGTAGTTCCTTTAAAAGTAAAGACTGCTACATTGTAGTTCCTTTAAAAGTAAAGACTGCTACATTGTAGTTTCTGCCTGACTCCTTATGAAAACCACCACCTGGTCACTGAAACGTGAACACCTGCAGAGTGAGTGTGTGGCACAGAGACAACCTGGTATTCACCTTTCAGGCCAGTGTTCACCAGAAAAAAAGAAGAGGAAAGAGATCAAAGGCAGGGCTGCAGTAACGAGCTTGCTCCCCCGTGGTGTGTAACTCTGACATTTTAGATAACTTCTAGAAAAGACAGAGGGCCAGGCTGAGCTTCCCTAGAGCCTTTCCTTAGCAGTCCCGGTTGAGCTTTAGAAGAGCTCTGAGCTCCTCCTTTGAGGCATAATAGCAGGGTCCTGCTCTGAGCCCAAGGTCAGCCCTGCAGGGAAAGGAGCAACTGTGTAGTACCAACGGGGCCAGGGTTTTAGAGACGGCCATGTGCCGTGCAGTTTCCACGGCACCCCATCCCAGAACCACAGCCTTCCTTATCCTGAAGGAAGAGCCGGAACCCTCAGACCTAGTGACAGGAAATGGCTGCTCAGCGTCCCTGACAGAGGGTTTACACCTGATTGAAGGTGAGGATGCACTTTGGGGTGCTTTCTGTCCAAGGTGCCGTCTCTGCCTCAAGGGTCTCTGGTCTCAGTGTCAGAGCCCAGAAGTATAGCTGGTCAGGATAGAGAGGGTGAGGCTACTAGCAGGGCTTGAACTAGAACAGAAAATCGCTCCTCTCTGGGCCCCACACTATCTATGTGTTCAGATGAACCATTAACCTACACCTTTAAATGCCTGGCTTTGTTGTTATTGGCCTTAAAATGTCAGTGTTCCACCTGAAGCCAAACATGGAACACTTCCCTGTCCCTGACAATTTGTGGCTGAATCACCTTGCCCAGTCATACCCTGGGGCTCTGGTCTGGAGTTCCTGACCCGGCAAGTAGGTGCCCGTTCGCACTGACATAGGTCTCACTCAGAAGACAAGCACATGACCAGTGCTGGGGCCCAGAGGCTGCAAAGAAGGTGAGGCAGGTTGCCAGGGAGGGATCCTCGGGGCAGACTAGTCCTAGGTGAGGGTTCTGAAGCCTGTTGGAGGCCTTCTATCTGCCGGACAGTGTGGGAGCTGCAGGTAGGGAGGGCTGGGGCTGGGGAAGCTCAGAGCTGCCTAATTGACCTGGCACTTCCAAAATCAACAAACTCTTGTGAGAGTCCAGGCCAGGCTCTGGGAAGGGGGCAGGACACGCTTTCCAAGTTCTGACCAGGTCCAGTGGTAAGAGACCTCTTCTGCCTTCATGGTTCTCTCTTAGTTGCCAGGACTTCATTTTAAACTCGGCCACCACTGGGCACATTGCGGGAGGCCAGAAGCTGAGAACATCGTGGCTTCACGCACCCCAAACTGTGGGGTTTTGACAGACCTGGAAACATTCCTGAGGAGTGTGTGGCTGATGTCACCAGCGTCACCAGCTACAGTTTTATGATTCCTGTGCTCAGGATTTGTTTAGAGAGGACAGAAGCCACTGGGACTGTAAAGAGCATCTCACCCGGCCTCCTAGAGTGCTTGTGCAGTACCTGTGATGGCCCTGGGGCTGTGTGCCATCCATGTGTCCTTGGGAATGTGCACCAGGGAGAAAGTACCTTGCTCTCCCATGGGTGGATTCCAGAGAGACCAGCCCTAGGGAACTGTAGGCTTGACACACTCTGGCAATGGAATGACTGACCTATCCCTGGCTGGGGGTTGGAGTCCATAAAACCAGTAGTTGGGTTTCTAAAAGGGAGACTTTCTTGTAGGTCTCCAAGAGCACAAAAAGAGCTGTAAACCATAAAGTGTAGCAGTTTACTGCCCAGTGGAAGATGGCTGTCTGGGAATACAGGGGATTGGGGGCAGCGACTGTGGGAAGCTCTCTTTTCCGTGTTCTGGGTACTGTGTGTCACGTTTCTCTGGCAGTGAGTCCTGGAGTGATATGCTCCTGGATAGAGATAAGCTTTGGGAGGTGTGTGAGGTGTGCAGTCCTTAGTCCTGAGAGAGTGCAGGGTGTACGTCAGCACTTAGTTCTGAACCCTCAGCTTTGCTGCTGAGAAAATATAAATGGGTGTGAAGGAAGCAGTCTGGCGCTCTCCAGGGTCCAAGTCCTGAGAACCCCAAACACTCCAGTTAAGAGTCCCAACATCCTTGGTTAGATTTCTAGAGTCTTCTGGGCAAACTGGGGTAGTCTTGAGTGGACGTGGGATCGAGTGTGTGAACAACATAGAGGTAGTGTGTCCCTTGGAGGGGGAGTCTCCCTAAGGTTCTCTTCCATGCAGGTGGCCTCCTGGGCTTTCTTGTTACCCCTTCAGGTGTGGCTGGAGAGTCAGCTCTGCTCCCCTCTCCACCCATTGTTCCCCTGGGCTGCTCTTAGCTCATTTTACATTTTCATCTGATCCCTGTAATTCTGCAAAGCCAGCCCTGTGCAGCTGGCGACTTGTCCACACTCACGAAGCTCAGGGCCAACACAGGCCCTGCAGGCCCCTGGCTACCATGACCAGACATGCTTACTGGGGTCCTCTTCACCAACACCCAGTTCCTGTCTGCATGGGACCGGGTTCTAGCTCATTAGAGCCTAAGCGCCCCGGGCCCCACTGCCTTCTAAAACTCAGCTTCATCCAAGAGTTGATTCCAATCAGCGAACGGTCCCTTTTCTTCCCTGGAATGGGTCAGTGAGGGAGCACACTGTGTAACCTGTCTAAACAGGCAAAGTCGGAGCGTACCTACCATGCAGACACTGCATATCCCAGCCAGGACGGGCATTGGGCCTCTGAACACAAGTTGTCACACCCGCTTAGAAAGGAAAGTCTCAGGCTAGGGCAGGTGGATGGTGGCGCTGTCTGTACAGAAGCAAACCCCTGCACTGCTGACAGGGAGCTGGAAAAGGCCCCCACGGCATGACACAGGGAAAAATAAATATCAAAAGAACATTTGAAGGGCTCAATAAATTGATCATATTCCCTGAACCTTCACCCCATAACGAAGGGACCATTTAAATGCTAATGCTGCTTCTTAAAAGTCAATTACAGGAGTTTGCCAGGAGAAATCAGCATTCTTCAGGCACTCCTGCCCCTCCCACCCCCACCACGGGCACTGAGCGTCGGCCAGCCCTGGAGGGAATATTCCTGCACAGTGGTCTTAGTAATTGAATCAACTTGATACAGACACCAAAAATATTGTAAGCTGTGTGGGTAATAGGAGGCGCATGTTGATAAAGCTGGCAGTGGGTAGGGTGGAGGACCGGGGCAGGCATGGTTAACCCTTTAGAGAGCACTGCTTCATCCCTTCTCATAGGCGCAGAGCCACAGCCCCACCTGTCTGGGACAGTGTTCCAGGAGGTGCTGGATAGGACTATTTCTTGATTCCACCAACTCCTTCTGTGTCCCCAGCAGAGATTGCTAAAGGGCCACTGTCCTTCCTCTTGATGGCACTTCATTCTACCTGGTCCTAGCTGAAGGCTCTGATCTCTTAAATGGGACTAGTCAGTTCACAACAGCTAGAAGGGAGAAAGGGGACTCGGGGTCCCCTTTGAAGACTGGAGGATCAGTACCCACAGACTCTGTTCAGCACAGGGACCTCCTGAGCACCTGGATACCACAATGACCCTGCCCCCTGAGCCTGTCCATACTGATGTGTTTATATACTGAGCACTTAACTCACAAGCCCTCCCTTTGCAGAGTGGGAAACTGAGGCACAGAGGGATGAGAAGCTGCCTAGCTCACCCAATAGGTAAGGGAGAGAGTTAGAACTCAAAGGTAAGTCTGCTCAACCCCACCCCACCCCACCCCACCCCGACTCCAGCTGCCAGCTGCTCCCAGAGCTGCCTTTCTCTGGCTTTTCTCTGCCCATGCTTTAGGCTATGGATCCTGGGGGTCTAGAGTCTTCTCAGGGGCCAGCATAGGACCACCACAGTGGGGACAAGAGAAAGAACAACAACACTGTGGACATAGACCTGGACTTCTGAGGTGCCTCACCCGTTGAGGCTTCTGGATACAGCAGAGTTGGTGTTCCCCATGTCTGAGGCAATGCTCATTGGGCACCCTAAGCCAGCCCTGCAGGACGCGTGCAGTATCTATGTTGTTCATTTGCCCGAAGGCAAGTGTATCACCACAAGTGTCCCTCGCGCTACCAAGGGTCAGTCAACATTGGAGCCTCTGACCCACAGCAAAGGGCAAAGCCTTCAAAACTAGGCCAGCTGCGTAGGATCAGGCCTTGCCCATGTGACTTATGACAGCCAGTACAGGGTCCCAGAAAAATACATTGTTCCTTCTGCACGCGACTGACCAATGGCCTCATAGCTGCCTCTGACCTCATACCCCAGGTCTAGCGCTTGGGCTAGGTTTGGCAGCTAGAAGTGGAGGCAGCCATAAGTAGCTCCCTGGACATCCTATGGGCCCCTGCTGGGATACCAGGACCCATCTATCCTATCCTCTCATGCCATACCAGCTCCTGGGTGTTTTTCTACCCTTCGCTAGAAGCTGTCAGGGAAAGCCAAGCCACTGGAGACAATGAATCTGCTTTTCCTGATGTCTAGAGAACTTATCAGGAAATGCCAGATCATGATTCCAAGCCTGGGGACCAGGAATGGTGATAAGAGCAGACCTATGAGTGTTTGGCTCTGCTCTGAGAGATGTGGTCACTGCAGGACATGGAAGCCACCCACACCCATCCACCTTGGTATAGGGATTTTAATGCCCGAATGTCAATCAAAATCCCTAGGCCTAGAGCCATAAAGGTGCCTGCTTCTTAGGGGCCAAAGAAAAGGGCAGCATTTTAGCCATCCCAAGAGGAGGGCATGGCCAGAGGGTGCAGTCACCCTTGCCCGTGATTCTGTACTTCTGTCAAGCCACCGAGGGTATTCTCCTGAGTGTGGCCGATGCCTATGGAAGTGTGGTCTCTTCCCATTTCTGAGTCCAGATAAGAGACTGATCAGCCCTCCAATGCTGGGGATATTGGTGCTCAGCTATCCCTGAGAGGCAAGTGGCTCCTATACCCAGTACTTGCTGGGGTTCCTGTCTAGGACATGAGCTCAGTGCTGGCTACAGGAGCTCTGTATCCTTCCAGAGGGAGTTGGGTCACGGGGGATGCGCAGAGAGAAAGAAACCCAAGATGGCCTGGGCCGAGGATGGCAACCTCTTGCAAAAGTTCCAGGGGCAGACCCTGTCAGATGCCTGAAATGGGATACACCAGTCTGAACTTGGCCACATAATGCGGCTCTGTCTACAAAGGGCAGGAGCACCCGGGCAGGGCTGTCGTCCTTCAGAGAGTGATAGTTACGGAAATTAGAGGTGCAGAGATCCATACCCATCAGTCATCGGGAGTCTTATTAACTGTCTTAGTCGAGACCGGAGTGGCTTGGCCTCCTGACTTCAGGGGCCTGGGAGAGGCCATCCACACCCTCTGCTTCCAAGAGAGACTTCCAGCCCCTGCTGTGGGCAGAGGACCCTGGAAGAAGCGGAGCAGTTTTAATGTGTGACAATTGAGCTAGGAGGCGGAACCAAGAAGAATGAATGTCTGTATACCACAAGACTCAGCTCGCACATTCTCAACGGGGGCAGCGACAATAAGCATCACGTGTGAGGACAGTGAGCAAGGTCAGCCAACCCCGAGAGTTCAGTCCTCCCGCTTCCACCCATTGGGCCTCGGTTTCTCCATCTGCTCCATGAGGATCCCGTCAGCAGGATGGTTTGGATGTCTAAGGAGGCATTAGGAAAAGTGCCTGACCTCTGGACAAAGTCCAGCAAACACGGCTGTGTTACTATTACTCTAGCAACCCCAGTGGCAAAGGGCCAACCCAGGAGTCCGTGGACCTGCCCGGTCTCATAACCCTGCCATCTCCTCATGAAGGGCCCGCCGTATTATCAATTGCCAATATGGATTATATTGTCAGTGCCTGCCAGCCCTAAGTCAAGGCTACCGTGCTCAGCATGACCTGAGAGCTTGTTTAAAGAGGCAGCCCCTCAGCAGAGGGGGACCAAAGCATCACATGGTACCCCGGAAATATGTAGAATTAATTTTGTATTAATTAAACATTTAAAAAAGTGAGATCAGATTCTTATCCCAGGCCTAGATATCCTGAATCTCAGAGCTGTATGGGTGACTCTATTGATCAGGGAACCTCTATACAGTTTGGGACCCCCTGAGACAGGCCCAGAGAACAAGCTCTGCTTCTGTCCTTTAGCCCAAAAGTCCCCACAAGGGAAGGTTGGCAGAGGTCTCCTGTAGCCTTAGGCCTGACCCTAGAAGTCCCCAGAAACCCTTCTGAACTTGTTCCCTGCACAGGGTAAGCACCTTGGGCCCTGGGGCCTGCCGAGCACCTGGGCTCTCCACGGTGCCTCTGTGTCCTGCGTACGCTGGCTGAGGAGAAGTGCCGTGTGAAGGGACAGGATGGCCTCAAGGCTCAGGTCCTCTGCACTCGAAAGCCCTTGGAGCCTGTGTGCCTTCCAAGGTCGTACTGAGGACCTTGCACACATGACAGATTTATTGAGGAGAAGCATGCTGAGTGGTGCCATCCAATGGCATGGCTAGAAGGAATCCGCTTGGCCGGGCCCTGCCTTGTTACTCAACACCCATGTTATTGCTCAGTGAAGCTGGAGGGGAGAGCAGAGATGATAATGTGGCCGGGAGGGCGCTTTGCCTCCCCAAATCTGTGCATTTTTAGCCCCTGGAAATCAAAGTAGTGTCCGGCTCTGTCTGGTGGCCTTTGATCTTCTGCCCCCGCATCTCCAGCTTGGGAGAAGCAGAGAGCATGACTGATAACCACACTTGAGCTGGCTGTACTCTACTCTGACGGCCCCTGGCTGGGGCTGGTGGCCATGGAAAGTGCTGAAAAGATGACGGTATGCTAACTTTCACCTTGACCATGCTTTGGGGGCAGACAAAAGATGAGGGTATCTAGGAAGGATGTGGGACATGCCTACTCCCCTGAAGGAAGAACCAGGCCTGTCAGGCAGGCGGCTGCTGGGCTTCTTGTGAGAGAGACATGGGAGTGGCCCTGGGGGTCAAGGCCTCAGGAACCCGTGCTGAGCATCCAACAGTCACACAGTCTGTGGGTCAGGAATGCAATCCCACTAGGAAACTCAGAAAACGATCATGTGCAGAGTGCTTTAAAACAGCACGGGTGGGTTCTGGCAGCAAGAGTGGGGGGCCCTGAGGTCTTCTGCGCACTTTGGTTAAATTTTTCTAGGCAGATGTTGTTTTCCACAGCCAAAACTTAGACTGGAACATAGGCTGCATGTCTGAGCTCATTTCAGGGCTATGCATGCATGTTGTGTGTGTGTGTGTGTGTGTGTATGATGTGTATGCATGTGTGTGTGATGTGTGTGCAAGTGTGTGTGTAATGTGTGTGTGAAAGTGTGTGTCTGTGTGTATGATGTATGTGTCTATGTGTGTATGTGTGTGCAAGTGTGTGTCTGTATGTATATGTGTGTGTATGTGTGTATGATGTGTGTGCAAGTGTGTGTGTGTCTGTGTGATGTGTGTGTGTCTGTGTGTGTGATGTGTGTGTGATGTGTGTGCAGGTTCCAGAAGAGGGCATCAGATCCACTGGAGCAGGGGTTGTAAACTGTTCAGCGTGATATCTGGGAACCAAACTTATGTTCCCGTGAAGAGCAGTTAGTTCTCTTAACTGTTGAGCTGTCTCACCAGCCCTCAGGTTTTCTTAAGAGTGGTCGTCCACCCCAAACCACTCTAGAGTCTAACACGGGACGATGATACAAAGACACTGTAGATCGAAAAACCACTCCCCTGGGCAAAGAAGAAACTGCCCCAAGGCAGGGTCTCCTGTTGGGACAAAGGAAGCCCTGGGAGACCCATGAGAAGCAGTGCAACACCATCAGATTCCCAGGAGGAAATTATCACAATGGGGCCAGCGCTTACATCAGCATCTGAGCCCGAGCTCATCAGCATCCCAAGCCCTTCACTGGTCAGAATGAAGCCTTCAAACCAGCCGCGGATACTGGCTTTGATAATCGTGTGTGGGTAAAGGTTGTATTGCTCTCCAGGCCATGATTCATCTGTCTGTGAACCAGGACAAGGCAGTAATAGGAAGGAGCAGATCGCCGGGGGCAAAGTTACGATGCAAACTTATCAGAGGCAGTGAACTCCGCGCTGCGCTGTTAAATAGAATTCCATTATTGTTTCATAAATAGAGAGATTGAAGTGCCCAGGCCAGGAACTGATGATCATGGGAGAATGTGTTTTAGCTAAACTCGTGAATAGTGTTGGTTTTGAGTAAGTGGTTGTCTCGGCTAATAGTTGGGTATTTCATTGTTAAGAGCTTGTTGAACGGGATTTATGACTGGATCTTGCACAGTTGTTGTGCGGGATGCTCAGCGGTGGCTGGGAGGTCGGGCATCAGTGGCGGCAGTGCTCCCTCTCTGGTGGCCTCTCTGCATCTCTTGGCTAATGTTGGTCCTTATAGATCTGACGAGTCCAACTCCCACAGGTGGAGCAGCACCTGAAGGACACTGCCCCAAGTGTCAGTACGGCCCCACGTAGGTGCTTAAAGGGTGTGTGTCGGGATGAATGGCAGCTGCTGCCAGGGTTCCGTCTTCTCCACAAATCACACCCCTGTCACCGCAGGGCATCGTCACATCCTGTTACCGCAAGGCATCCCCCGCTTCTCTCGGGGTCCGATGCTCCACAGAATACCCACCAGGGCTTCAGAGGCTAATGATGATGGCATCTGACCTGGGACTAGTGTCAAAATGAACAGGTGGAGGTGAGGAGAGCTTGTTGTGGGACGGAGATGCTGGCTGGGGATGGCTGTGGTTTCTGCCTGGGCTGGACAAGGCACTCTAATCCCTAGGCTTTTCCAGAGATCCTATGTAGGCCTTCTGGGTGGAAAGGGCAGGTGAACCCCTCATCTTCCGATTCACTGGTGTTTCTAAGCACATACAGAGACACCCTGCCCCGACCCATGATGTCCCTTTAAGCCTGGCTCTACAACCTAGGTCGAAAAGGTACCCGAATAACTAGGTCAGGTCCCAACCCTCTACACTGACTCTGGTTCCCACCCAGGGGTTCTTGTGGGATTCTTTTCCTCCACCTCCAGGTACAGAGTCCCCAGGCCAGCCTGTAGTTGGCAAGGCCCAGGAGACTGGGGGAACTTAAACAGCTGTTCCTGTCCCAGGACTCACCTCACAGATCCTGTTGAGTTAGAAGAAGCAACCATGGTTCTCCTCCAGAAATTCCCAGGACAGAATAGGAATCGGGGCTGAGAAGTGCCTGGTGTTGCCAGTGGGCTCCTTGCACTAGAAAACCCACGTGCTTGTTCTTAAAGTTGTTTTGTTTTGATTCCCTTTTTGAAAGAAAGCATTAGTCACACACACACAGAGAGATGTGCACACACATGCACACAGATGCGCGCACCCCCCCACGCACACGCACACACATACACACGCACACACACACCACACACACACACACACACACACACGAGGACCACTCCCACCTGCTTTCGGAATGGCAGACCCAGGAGAGAATGAGGCAGGTTATGAGGACCTTTTCTGTCCCTGTCACCGGGACCTCATCCCACCAGGATGCTGCCAAAGGACCAGAAAATTCTTGGATAGTTCACTCCATCTCTGCATCTGGGAGAGCCCAGATGCTGCTGATGTGGGAGGCCTAAGCATCTTGGTTTAGAGAACAAGAACCTGTGCATCAGAGAGACGCGTCATTACAAGCTGGCTTGGAGGCTTACCCTTCCTGACTTCAGTTTGCTCACTTCTGACGATGCTGGGGCTAGTCTGAGATCAGACACAGCAGTGTCCAAGAGTGGGAAGAGACTAGACCAGCCCTGGAGACAGTGTTATTCCTAGATCCCTGCTGACCCCTGGAGCCCATCCCTACCCCCTGTGAATGTCAGCACTCTGTGATGGCATGGCGGCATTCCCGATGCAGGTGTGCTGTCCCCACACCCATCAAGTAGCCGGGACCATGCGCCTGATGAACAAAGAGCCCTTTACGATCACCTCTGGGCTGACGCTGGTGCTCGGTCTATGGTGTGGAACCTGTGCCGTGTCTGCTCTCTCTCCCGGGCAGTGGCAGATGCCAGTGCCAGCTTCTGAGGCTAGTTCGCTGCAGCTTGCCCACCTCCAGCTTTGTTTAGTCTGGGGGCAGCTCCATGGATGGAGCTTCTGGGTACCGGGCTCGTCTCTCCTCAAAATTCTCCCCCTGCAGGAGAATAAACTATGCCAAAGGATAGAGTTCCTATTTCTCCTGTGGCGAGAGCGGGAAGAGCTCTGCCTGGAGAGGAAGGTGGTAACCGAGGCATGATGCCTCATGGCTGCGGAAGATCATGGAGATGGTTGCATGTGGAATATAGTGATCCAGCTGCCTCAATCCTCAACCTGGGATTCCCTGAAAGGCAGAGGGAGCTGTGTGTAGCCACTGTTTGAGCGGTCACCCAGATCCAAGTCCAGAGTCCTCACTTGGCTTCCATTCATGGCAGAGATCCCATGGGAAACAGCTTCCACCCTGGTTGAGTGGTTCCAGCTGATGCTCATGGATGTGACCAGTTTTCCATCTGCAGGGATGGGATCCCCAGTTCCCATGCAAAAAGGATGTATTTGGAGTCTGGAGGCTGTGGGGCCCCAGGAGGTCTGCACAGTTGGCCTTGTTGTCTGGGGTGGTACAGTGACCTGGGAAACACAGGCATGTCTGAATGGCGACCCAACAGAGGCCTGACTTCCATTTAATGTAGAACATTGATCTCCATGCAAGGGGTGCAGGAAAGTTCCAGCCACCACCAGCACAGAGTCTGCTGCAGACGTGAGCAGGCAGAGGGGCCATCCACAGTGACTCAGTTTACCTTTGTTGATGTGTGTGGCGGGAGAAGGGGAGCCAAGAGGGAATGGGGTAAGCGTCTAGTAGCACAGCCTGCCCCCAGGGTCACAGGAACGTTCAGCACCCGTGATCGACTGGGAAGAAGGGAGGTTGCTTGTGGTGGCAGAGGCAGGGCCCCAAGCAACTGCCAGGCAGCCTGAGCATCGTGTGTGGGCCAGAGTGAACAGCTGCAAGGGAGGAGGAGGAGTGAGGGAAACAGACTGAGCTGGGAGGGAGCCAGTCTGCTTTCAAGGAGAGACATTTTGGGTATCACTGGTTAACAGCTCAAAGTACAGCTGTGTGGTGCATAGGACTATAGTCTACACCCCACCTGTGGGTGGCGCTCTTGTCAGCTTGTCACAGAGCTGGAAGTCCCTGCTGTTCAGTGACATTGAAGCCTTTGCAATGCCTTACATGCAAATGTGGATAGTCCTGCCCCTCTGCCCTTCTTTGGGCGATGATCCTGCACGGCCGTGCCACAGACTTGTGTAGATGCCATACTGTACTGTTTGTCGTCACTTTAGAGTGTAGTCCTGCTTATGGAGTGTTGTGAAGCAGTCCATCCTGCCATGCTACCCGGAAGCAGCTTCGTATGTCCCGTGTCTCACACCACTGCATCAGTCTGTCTCTCACATCTAGAACCTCACCCAAGAACTGGCTAGAACTATTCCAGTTATGCTACAGTCCACAGCATTTGCCTGGCAATAAAGATTACTCCACACCTCACTTCCGGATTTTTCCCCACTGTGAATGTGCCAGGGTCAGTGTTGGGCGGGCTTCCATGTCCAGCTGTCACTGTGGCGTCATGTGCATGGCCTGCTCGGCACAGTTCTCATGCATCTCACAAAGCTACGATCCTTGGCCCTCCTGGACTAGAGTGGGGTCTGCAGGAATGGCGTTCAGCTGTCCCCTTGTTATTTCTGCCTTTCACCAAGTGCTGGTAGGCCCCATCCACATGTGGCGAGAGAGTTTGGAGAGCTAAGGAGGCAGTAGGGGCCTCAAATGGAGGCAGAGATGGCAACCGAGCTTTTGTCATCTGGTTGAACCCGGCCACTGTCTAGAAGGGCAGCCAAGAGGGAGGAACAGAGAATCATGTAACTTTGCCCAGAGACCAGAAGGACAGAGACGATTGGAATTCAGAACCCAGCACTCCAGAGGGAAGCCAGCCAGATACACAGCTGCCAATAACCTGCATATTACTCTGGCCCATGGAGAAGGCTGGAGCGGTCGAAGGAGGTGGGAAGGGGTGTGCAGGCATGGGCCCTGCCTCAGAGAAGATCCTAACAGCCCACACCCCTGGGGCTTAGGAGCAGGTCAACTGAAAATCTTCTATACCTTAAAACAGTATATTCGAATCAGGCTTTATGTTGCCATTACGAAATACCCGACGCAATCAGCTTAAAAGAGGAAGTTATTTATTTGGCTCACAGTTGCAAAGGGCTCAGTCCCATGCCCAGCTGGCCTCCTCACTGCTTTGGGGCGGGTGATGGGGCAGAGTGTCAGAGTGGAATTACATAACAAAGCTGCTCACTTCATAGTGTCCAGGAAGCGGAGGAACACTGGGAGAAATGAGGATGAGATCTTCCTACCAAAGGCATAGCTCAGTGGACTTCTTCTTCAAAAAGGCCCTGCCCCCTAAAAGCCTACAGGTAGGAACTCATTAGTGAATTCACCCTTTGATTGGCTCCTTGACGGTGCCACCAGGCATCAACCCGACACACAATCCATAGCAGCTCTTGCTAAGTCACACGAGACGTACCCCTTGAATCCAAACCACACCCCGCTCTCCTTCCCTAACCTACTCATGAGGCTCTGAGCATCCAGAACCCAGTCTGGGTCAAGGGGCAGTGGCGGAATCATCCATGATGGTGGGAAAACCTTCAGAACATCACTGTCCCCGTCAGAAGCCACTGACTGCTGACCACTGGAAATGCAGAGGTACCTGAGATTTCCTTTTTATTAATTTCAGCTAAGTTGCATTTAAAAGGAATCATTTGGAACAGGCAACAATGACTGGTGGACCCTGTAGGTGAGATGCTGGTCCACAGGAGACCCTGCCCTCCCCATTCTACCCTCTGGTGACCGTAATCTGTTGTCTGCAGTGAGCGTTTGTTACCCCCTGTCTGATTCCACCGAGATCCGTGCATGATCACACCTCCTCCAGTTTCCTTTTCTGCTACAATGTATTTTTTTAAGATTTATGTTTTTGTTATGTTTGTGTGTATTTGTGTCTTAGTGTGTGTGACATGTATGCAGTACCCTCAGAGACCAGAAGAGGGTGTCAGACCTCTTGGAACAGGTGCTTGGAAGCTGCCCATCGTGGGTACTTGGAATTGAACTTGGATCCTTTGGAAGAGTAGCAAGAGTAAAAAGGAAAGCGGTTTTAACTTCTGAGTCTTGTCTCCAGCCCCTGCCCCATGTGTCTTTTCTACCTTGCACCCAATCCTGTTGACACACGTGGAATAAATCACTCTGCTTGTTGAACAGAGACAGGCCCCTACAGATGGAAGCCTTCCCCACAACCTCCCTCTCTGGCCTGGACATCCCTCATGCCCTCAACATTGTACAGGATGGGACTTTGTCCCTGGGAACACGAGGTGCTCTAGTTACAGGGCTGTCTGCTTTGGGAACTAATCACCAAGAATTGTAATGACATTCTCGAGTCTAACTTCGTTTAGCCAAGAAAGCTTGTCAAGGGCAAAGTTATTGTCTCGGGGTCAACCAAACTTTGCCAGATAAATGATGAATGGCTGACTGTCCCAGTGACTGGGACGTGTGCTTTGGAGAGAGGGGGTCGCTTGGATTTGACATTCCAGTGTCTCCTTGCTAATCAATCCCTGAGTGTCTTTGGATATTTGGTAGCCCTAGGCATACTCTGGCAAATCCTCTGACAGAATCCAGATCATGGCACCAAAGACTTCTCTAATATTCAACCATAGATCGTGTCCAGGGCTTAAAAAACATAGTCTGGCTGCCGGTGAGGTAGCTCGGTGGTAAAGGAACCTGATGCTAGGCTTGTGGTTTTAATTCTAACTCCAGGACCCATGGTAAACCATGGTAAAAGGAGAGAAACAAACTCCTACAAGTTGTCCTCAGACCCCCAGACACAGGTAAACATGCACACACGCGGGCATGCACACACACACACACACACACACACTAAATACATGAATACAATCCTACTAGAGAGAAGATGGTTCTTGTAACCACCCAGGAAGATGGCTACAGATAGAGGCTCTGTGCTTTGCCTGAAGCTTGCTGGTTATTCCCAAGCAAAGCCATTGCGATAAGTTGACCTCAGTGAGCAACATCTGTTCCCCCACACGCTCTACACTTAATCAGTCTCATGCCAGGCCAGGTGTCCTTGGAAATGCCTGAGACTCCCTCCACTTTAAGGCTCTGAAGGGAATGCACCAGCTGTGCACTTGGACACAGAAGCCACAGACAGCCCTGGCAACTCTGGATGGTTTTAGCCCCATCTCTGTCGATTCCATCTCTTTCTGTTTTGGTTATAGTCTGGAACCACTGGTCCTAGGAGAAAGGCGGGTTAGGTTCCTGCAAGCTTCTGGTTGCAATGTTGCCATCAATTAGTAAATATTTAGCCTTGGTCATCTGTGCATCTGCTTAAAGGCCCTGGGTCTAACCAGCACATACCTGGCACGTTGGGCATTACTTGGAAGTCCTAGATAAAAATAAATGAGTAGATTAATTCTTACCTAAAAGTCTGCAGATTGGGACTTCAGTCAGCTCAGATGTAAGTGTTCGCTACATCAGTATAGGGACCTGAGTTTGAGCCTGAAGAGTCAACATATAAAAGTCAGGTACTGTGCTGGTACATGCCATAGTCCCAATAGTCCCAGTGCCAGGATGATCCCTGGGGTTCATTGGCTAGCCAACCCAGAGACTATTGACAAGTCCCAAGCCAATGAGAGACTGTTCTAAAACATTAGAGTGTAGGTATAAACAGAAACATATGTAAGCATGTATGTGAATTGGCTTTATTGAGACAAAATTCGCATGCTGTGGAAAAGACCCTAGTGAAGTGGTGGCTTTGAGTCATAGTGTTCAAGTATCAACATTATCTAAAGTCAGACACTCACTGCCTCCCCACAAGGGACCCCCACACCCAAGACCATTCACGTCCCCCACCTCCTTCCGTCCCTGGAAATGTCCAGTTTATTATTCTCTATCTCTGGATTGGCCAAGGCAAATGTTTCATATAGGAGGAACCCTTCTGTGGCAGACTCATGACTAAACTGTCTTTGCTTGTCATAGGGCTTTACAGTTCAGCCACTGTATCCGCTAAGTGCCTTGTGAGGGTCAAATTGCTTTCTGTAGCCATTTTCTATTCATCCATCGATGGACATCCAAGCTGTTGTCACTGGAAAACGTGAACTGTATTGTTCTGTCCACCTTGTAAAAGCTGTTGGGTGGCCAAATGTCTTCATTCCTACCGGGAACATCCTTGGCAGTGGCTCTTGTGCCAGCTCTGGGTTTAGTTTTTCACAGGGGACTTTCAGGTCATGTTCCATGGTGGCTGACCATTTGACTCTCCCACAGTAAGGGCTACAGTCTCTCCATATTTTTGCTGATACTTGGCAGTGTCCATCAGGGACGGTAGCCACTTGTGATATGACATGTCCCTTGCTGAGTTTCTCCATTCTGTGTTTTGAACGGACACCTGGGACATGTAGGAGCTGTGCCTGGGGCTCCCACCCAGGTGGCTGTGGCCACATGTAAAATGCTGCTTGAGGCATGGAGGGTGGAGAGAAGCGATTTCCTGTGGAAACATTCCCTTGACAGATCCTCACAGTCACTGAAACGGAGCCTGTGGTCCAGGATGGAGGCCTGCCCATTTGTAGGAAACAAAGAAACCTTTTGTGCCATCTCAGTATGCAGAGCTACCGGCCAGGACCCACACTTGGGGTGAAGGGTGTCCCGCAGAGCCTCCAACTCTCAGCCATATCGGTCTTTGTGCACAGATGGTGGTGGGGATGAGGCTTACCACTAGCTGACCCAGTGGCACCCAACAAAATTTGTTGTCCCTTCCCTCTCCTCAGATGTCCAACAGGGCTCTGGCCTTTTCTGTGGATATTAGGAAGTGGCCTAGAATACCCCATTTCCATTTCTGTCCTTTTAGAATAAATTAGAAAAAAAAGCCACCTGTATTCTCATATGTTTCTCTGATTATACAAGTAAGAACATTAATATAATTAGTATTAATCAGAAAGTTCTACTTGTAGTCAGTAAAAGTCATCCTGATTATGTTAACAATGCCCTCGAGATTTCCTTCCCAGCCGTAGCTCCAAAGCCAGAGGAATGCTTGGAGCAGTGGCCACCCAAATAGACCCTAATCCTTCATGGACTGTCTTCCCTGTCTCTCTGCCAGGCCCAAGCCTGGGTTCTTGGCGGGAAGTGCTAGCCAAAACAGGACATGTCCTGTTCCACCTCTGCAGTTCTCACCAGTTGATGCCTCTATCAGGAAGCACTCCAGATTAGGTATAACCAGGTGAGGTGATAGAGGGGTACAGGTCAAGGTATCTGTGGTCCCAGGGGCAGCAAACACTTTGGTCCCTTGAGAGAGCATTTCTAACAAAGCTCACTAAGGGCCATTAAGGAAGAGGTCCCTAGATTCCCAAAGAATAAGACAGGCAGAAGATATAGGAAATGCAAGACCTAAGGGTAGAGTTCCTGGCACAGTCAGAACCCAGGCAAACAACCATCTGAGGATACCCCACTCAAATGTCCCCAGCCCTGACCTATATGTTACCTCTGCTCTTCAGTATCTAGGGCCCAGGAAGAGGCAGCCATGCAGATACACAACCTTGTGGTCATGGGGTTTGCCTGTGTTATTTTGTTCTGGGTTCCCACTCAGGAACTTTCTTGTTAGTGTCTCTCTCAGCAATCAGACTCTGGCTGAGGTATGTGTGAGTGGAGGTAGCCAGTCAGTGAGGTCCTATGTCGTCAGATTGTGGGAGCAGCGGGAAGGGTGACACAGCACACAGGCGGAAGAGGAAGTGTCACATGAGATGAGGAAGGAGGAAGAAAAGGCAGGACCAGGACCAGCAGTGGGTGATGACTGCTGGCTGGCCACCCAGTTTAGACGTGTGTACACAGCCTCGCCTGCGGGAACCTGCACCTCTGGCTCACAGTGGGAGCAGAGAGCATCCTGGAAGACAAAATGTGACCATGGCAACTCTTATAAAGGAAAGTATTTAATTGGGGTGGCTTGCAGTTCAGAGGTTTAGTCCATGATCATCAAGGAGAAAGCATAGCTGCATGCGGGCAGACATAGTGTTAAAGAAGGAGCTGAGAGTTCTACACCTTGATCCACAGGCAGCAGGGAGAGATTTGTTTATCACACTGGGCACAGCTTGAGTATATGAGACTTCAAAACCTGCCCCCAAGTGACTCACTTTTTCCAACAAGGCCACACCTTTCGTTAGCGCCACTCTCTATGGGCCAAGTATTCACGCACAGGTGTCTTAGGGGCCATACAGCTTCAAACCACCGTATCCTCTATTGATTCACTCATTGCTGTTAACACTGCCACTTGTCTGCCTGTGATGGAAGATGCCTAGGAACTTGAGACATTCACTCACCCCCTCATGGTCACATGCTGCTGGGTATAAGTTGGTAATGTGAAAGTCAGTAATGCCAGCACCTGTACCAGAACTCACTGTGGAAGTGCCTGTAGCACAGCCTCCTTCCCGAAGGAGAGGCCAATTCCCTCCAGTGGATCTGTGCTACCTGGGTCTCCAGGCAACCACAACCATGAGGATCGAAGGTCACCACTGCCATCATAATAGCTGAGAGAGAGCAAGGGCTGAGGACCTCTAGGCCCTCAGAAACAGGTGGCTCAGTGTCCCCACAAACTGTTACCTCTATAATGATAGACAGTTTGCTGTTAAGAACATCAGGGAAGCCGAGCTGTGGGGGTGCACACCTTTAAACCCAGTACTCCAGAGGCAGAAGCAGGTGGATCTCTGTGAGTTAAAGGCCAGCCTGGTCTATAGAGTGAGTTCCAAGACAGGGCTACATAGAGAAACTCTGCCTTAATAAAGAGAAAGTGAGGAGGGAGGGAGAGGAGGAGAGAGAGGAGAGAAGAGGAGAGGAGAGGAGAGGGGAGGAGAGGAGAGGAGAGGGGAGGGGAGGGGAGGGGAGGGGAGGAGAGGAGAGGAGGAGAGAGAGGAGAGGAGAGGAGAGGAGAGGAGAGGAGAGGAGAGGAGAGGAGAGGAGGAGAGAGAGGAGAGGGGAGGGGAGAGGGGAGAGGGGAGGGGAGAGGAGAGGAGAGGAGAGGAGAGGAGGAGAGAGAGGGGAGGGGAGGGGAGGGGAAGGGAGGAGAGGAGAGGAGAGGAGAGGAGAGGAGAGGAGAGGAGAGGAGAGGAGAGGAGAATCAGGGAAGAGGGTTTGTATTTCAGCTGTCCAGGTGAGAGAATAGGATGGTTGAGAGACCTGTGGGCTCTGAGACTTGGTCTGCAGTCACGGTCCGCTGCACCATTAGCCTCACACAGCTTCATGATCTATGCCTTTGTTTTGAGGATGGAGGTTGCCTTTGAGAAGCTACTGGGTAGCCACCTACAGCAGGCAAGGGGCACTTGGAGAAACGTAAGGAACACATGGCTCCTGACATATTCGGCATGTGCTATACTAACTGCTTTTAGAGCAAGTCCAGTAGGCCTAGTTCATGTTCCAGATGACGGTTCACCCAGTTAGGGTGTGCGCTGTTCAGTGTTTCCAGGGTGGCCATGCAGAGGCTAGTTGTCACGACCTGTCAGGAGGTACCCCTGATTCTGTGGTCTCTTCTCTCAGCACCCAGTGATCTCTAGTCTGTCTGCTTGTAGATTTGCCTCATCTGGGCGTCTTACACAAATAGGACCACAAACGACAACAGATTGCTTTCATGTTTCCAAAGTCCGTCATGGTGTAACTGCCTCCTTCCTTCCTCCTCTCTTTTGTTTTAAGCCTGTCTTTGTATGTCTGAGGAGTGTAAGCTGTAACGGTGTGTTCAGACGCACATTCACATGTCACATGCCTAGGTGACAGTTGATCCTTGGTGTCATTCCTCGGTTCTGTCTACAAGGTCCCTCGCTTGCTTGGAACTCACCAAGTCGGCTCAGCTGGCCTGCCCCAGGGATCCTCCTGCCTCTGCCTCCACGGTGCTAAGCACATAGCTGTACCGCCATTGCCTGGCCGCTCACAAGAGTGCTGCAGATTGAATACAGTTCCCATGCCCGTGCGGTCACCACCCTAGTGACTCCCCAGCCCCTCACTCCTATATGACACGTAATAGCCCAGTCACTCGGCCATTCTGGCCATCTCCTCTGTACTGCTCTTACGAATCAAGCTGTTTCAGACATTCCGTTTCGCATGTGTGCACGAGTTTTCCTTTCTTTCAGAGACATGCTTAGAACTGCTGAGTCACGTGACAACCTTTTCTGGGCTGGATCAGGCTCACACCTTTGAGTGTGCCATGTGAGCACTCGACCGCTGAGTTACACACCAAACCTTTGTGTGGCACACAGAGTATTTTCTACGGCAGTGCCCATGTCATTGTCCCACCAGCTCTGTGTGCAAGGCCCCAGAATCTCCATGTGTTTCCAGTGCTCGGCTTCCTCCTGGCTGCATGGCAGAACATCGTCTGAGACTCCTAATACCTATGCGAGAGGTTCTTATAACACATCGCTTCAGGCTTCAGGCCATCGGGGTGCCTTTTTGGATGTTTGATTTTGAGTGATATGGAGAAAAGGAAAGTTAAATTAACTAGAAGTCATTTAGTTTCTCATTGCTGCACCTGGTGGCCTCCTGGCAGGCTTTAAACATGAGACCTGATAGTCCGAGGTTTCCTTGCCAGTCACGTGCCCAGCATTCTGAGCTCATCAGTCTCCCCTGCTACAAGTGCCTTCATCTATGAGTCCATACAAGTGATAGTGCCACATTTTCAAAGGGTTTCCCATCAGTACCTACCTCCCATGTCCAGAGTTTCTAGACGGATCTGGACACTGAGCAATCCTTGCTGTCAGAGAGAGCATTGTTTCTCACGCTCAGTAAACTGGATATACCCAGTAGCCAAGTGAGTCCGCTTGAAGACCCATCCTGAGGATGTCACCAGACTTGAACTTCCTGACACCAACTACCACCTTCTGCTGCCCCCTTAGTGGGTCAGCCACACATGCTGACTCCAGCTCTACCTTCTGACCTCAGAAGATCTGCCCCAGGCCATCTGTATCTATGGCAAGAGCCACTCGGCCTGTAAACATTTAGCAGAAAAAGCTTTGGAAGGACAGACAGACCTGTTGTCGTATGCCCCAGCATTCCCCGAGGTCCCCTCTGCTAGCTGAAGTCTGTCCACACCAGGTCCTCACCCTGTACCCAGCATGGTTTCTGCAAGAAGCTCACCTTTCTGTCCCAGAGGCAAGTGTTTTTAGAAAGATCTGAGGGCTCTGTGAGGTGCCAAAAACTACCTCGTTGGCACAGCTCTGGCCTGTGCAATCACCCTTGCTCTGTAGCTGGACCGAATGACTCTCCCTAAGGGCAGGGACATTTGTGACACGTGCCACCACAGAAGTGAAAAGTAGCTACCACATGACCTCCCTTATGACCTCCTTATGACTGTGCCTAGGTCATGTGGCACAGTGCGTTAGAGCAGCGATAACGGCTGTGCCAGCCCTGGTATAAAGCTGGTGAGGTAGCGCTGGGCAGCCTGCCTGTAGGGGCTTCACATGCCCATCTTGGGTGAACCCTGGCCTTATCTATGGGCTTACTCCTCTGGGAAATGCCAGGCATCCCTGGACCACCCAGCTTCCGACTGTTGACTCCGACTCTCCACTTGACCCCGACCCAGGTTTTCCACCCATGGATGGAGGAAAATGCCATGAGTAGAGGGGACACTGGGCTGCGCCTTCCCTCTCCATCCCATTCCGCGGTCTGTTCTGGCATCCCCTCTGACTCCCCTGAAGGAGCAACCCTGGGTATGTCACCTCTCGCAGGTACAGCCTCCCAAGGCTTGCCTAAAGCAAGGTGGTGGAGAGAGCCCTGATCCTGGTCCAGGATGGTGAGGTGCTGCTCAGCTGCAAGCCCCAAGGCAGGATGTGCTCTGTGGCTTTGAACAATATGCACCCCCTCTCTGTGCTTCTTTCTCTGTAAAATACTGTCGAGACATAAGGAGGACTGAGTGAGGAGTCCCGTGACCATCAGCGCCACTGTGTGTCACCATGCCTTCCGTGTCCTCCAGATCCAGCATGCTCCCATGCTGGGCTCAACCCCACAGATGTGTGCCCGTGACTGCAGAGGCCCAGGTGGTGCTGGGCAGGGGACAGGGAGACAGCTGGTAACACGCATGTCAGTGTAGCAGCCACCATGCTGGGCTGAGCGGGGAAAACCCTCTGAGACCCGAGACACTAGGCGTAGATCGTAAGTCCCCACAAGAGCCCTAGGGTGACTTCTTCTCACTGGACCCACACAGGGGCATGCCCACCTAGCACAAATCTGGCCTTCAGAGAGGAGTCCTCAGGCTTGGAGTCCCAGGTTGTGTGGTAGATGCGCACAGATACGCACGCCTGTGTGTATCAATCTTCAGTCCTTCTTTTCACACAGGAAGCAAATGTTAGCATACATCAGGTTATAATTACATGTATGTCCTGTAGTCTGTGACCGTTCCAGACTGAAGGCAGTGTCCTGGGCTCTGTGAGCCTCAGTTTCCACATCTATGAAATGGGTATTGACCCAAAAGTGATCTCCTTCAGGCCCTTGGTGGTTCCCAGGTGATTCGTGCAAAGCATACTGACAGGGACCTTGGCGGGAAGCCTGAGGCAGTGTGCATATCAGCTCCCCAGATCCTCTGGCATTCAGCCTCCTGTCACCCCTTCACCCCTCTCCCTATGAAGACCCACCTGTGTTAGCACACTCAGGTGCATGTGTGCTTATAAGAATCTGCATGTGTACATGAATATGTATATCGTGTGCCTGTGTGGGCTGTGTGTATGTGTATTTGCACGTGTGAGACAATGCACGTGAGCATGCACATGTGACTGTGTGTGTAAGCATGGGCATTGTGTATGTTGCTTTCATGTGTAGCTGTGCACGAGAGAGACAGGGAGCAAGCAGCATGGTGCAGGTCGGCAGAGGGCAGGCGGTCCTCAGCTGAACCTGACCCAGGACATTTTAGCTTCAGGATGCCAGCTGTGCGTGGTTATGGTGAGGTGGTGAAGGGGTTAACCCCCTGGGTCGGGGGCTGAGTCCTGCTCTGAGATGGGGCCATCTTCCTGCTAATGCAAACCAGAGCCTCCTGCAGCAACAATCACCCAGTGTTTCTGCCACTGCGTGAGGTGCGCTCGGCTGCCGTGCCCAGGGAGTGTGCTTGGGGTCTTCAATCACCTTCTCGCTTCTCTTGCTTTGGAAATGGACAGGGAAACTAGAGGCAGAAAGAAAAGAGTTCTTGTTTTGATCGCCATGTGTTTGCACGCATGCCTGTGATAGAGGGGGAGCGTGTGCCACAGCACGTGTGTTGGCTTCAGAGCACAGCCCTGTAGAGCCGTTTCTCTCCTTCCTCCTTTACGCGGGTTCCAGGAATCAAACTCACGTCACCAGACTTACGTGGCAAGCCCTCCACTGGCTAAGCCATCTCATCAGCCCACGAGACAGGATCCCTCGGTGGAATGTCACTCCTTCCCTGAGCGGAGTGGTGACTGCCTCCCTGGTGGTGCCCACACTCCCATCCCCACCATTCCCGGATGTGATCCTGGCTCCAGGGGAAACCTTTGCAGCTATAGAACCGTAGGCCTGAGAAAACTCAGCTACCTTAGGGAGAGAGACATGGTAGGAGGGAGAGGTGGAGGGAAAAGAGATGGGAGGGGGAGAGAGCATGCAATGGCGAAGGCTCACTGATGGGACAGGGTCCAGGAGCTGCATGCGGGCACTGAAGAGTTTTAGAGCCTAGCTCAGTGGTTCCCTCACAAAATGCCCCGAGCCTTGAAGCAGCCTCCTGGGGGATTGGTTTCATGGCAGCGGTGGCCTTGTCTACCTGGAGTTCTGAGCAGGTAGCTGCCCCATGCGGGGAGCTTGTTATTGTGCCCACTCTCTACCAGACTATAAACTCAGGGAGGGACCTAGAGAGGAAGCCATCATAGTACTAAGGACCCACAGCCTGATCACCAGGACAGGCTATTCAAGGACACCAGAGTACACCTTGCAGAACCAAAGACCACAGGGCAATCGGTCTACACCCTTCCTGTGCCCAGGTCCTTTCTAGATGCCAACTCCCCAGACTTTATCACCGATAATGTCAGCGTATCATTCAGGGGAAGCCAGGTTCACTGGCTGGTCCGCTGAATTGAGGGTCTGCTGGGAAGAGCCCAGCTATAGCCAGAGCTCTGCTCTGGGGCTGGTATTTCAAGCTCACACACATTCCTGTATTTTGGAGCAAGTTCCAGACACACGTTTGTGTTGGCTGAGCCGGTATTTCCCTTTTATTGCTGTTATGAGATTCAACATTTTTCCAGAAATAACTTCTGAAAGTGTGCTTGGATATGGAACACGTGTGACCTTAGCATGCAGGGAAAGGGACTTTTCAAAGCATGCGTGCACACACGTGCACGTATCACACACATCTGTGCCTTGGGGCGTGGGTTAGAAGACAAGGGGCACGCTGATCAAGGGAAGGGCATGAGTTTTCCTAGGAAGGACCAAGTGTGTGTTCCCCTGTGGTGTCACACGCGTGTGGACAAATCCGCGTGGGCACTCAGGCCGTTCCTCCCGAAAGGAACCGGTTGGTGGCAGAGTTCCTGCTCCTGTTGTGAGAGGCTGTTCTGGTGGGTGGTGATGCAGGAGGATGTGGTTTTCTGCTGCCTCATCCATGAGCCTTCAGCCCACGGAGGGTTAGACATAAAGGCGAGAATACTCGTTGAAAAGGAATTTAACCACTAGCTGTCTACGAAATGCTCCGGGGAGTTCCGCTCGGCTCTGGTGCCTCGAGAGCCGATCCCTGATCCCTGTCACCGTGAGTCATCCCAAGACCTGAGTCAGGGCGGGAAGCCTTGCCAGGCGTGGGAACTCGATGTCCCAGGAGCCCTGGTGAGGAGGAGCTGGTGGCATTCAGAGCGACTCCCTCCCAGAGGGGAGGGTCTCAGAGATGCAGCCTGGCTCCCAGCTCACGAAGCAGGCACACGAACTAGAAACTGTCAGTTCAGGCCTGTGACAGTCATGTCCTCGGGAGCCCTGCCATGCAGACACCTCACTCTACTTTGCGTGTCCTACCCGAAACCAGACTCATCACCCAGGGCCTTCAGGCCCCGCTGTGATCTCCAACCCAGGAAAGCCCAGCTGTGCCTGCACCCCTAGCGTGGGTTTTGTGAATGTGTTAAAGCATTAGCTGCCAGTTAGGACTGGAAGGCAGCCCAGAGGCCTCACTCCTCCAGCGGGAAAGCTCCTCATGCAGCCGAACTGGCTCTGGCCCAGCATCCCGACACAGGAAGCATTAATGGGAGTCAATGTGTGCGCTGTTAGCACTCAGCCACGATTTATCGCCGACCGTGGGGGAAGCACGGGCCCGTGGCACAGATTCACCCACTTAAAACTAAAACGAAATTGATAAGTTGCCCCGGTGTCAGGAGGGGGGATCCACCCTCTATAGTCCATCTCCACAGCAAAGCCAGAGGCAGGAAACAGATCCAAGCCATCCTGTCGCTGAATCCAAGGAGAGAAGATCCTAGGTCCCCCGTGGCCCTGGCAGTTCAAAGTGCTGGGCTCTAAGGATGGGTAACCAGGGTGTCTGGGAGCAGAGGCCAGCGGAAGCAGGGGCCGGCAGGGGCAGGGCTGCACAGTGTCTGGTCAGTGGCTTCTCTCAACACCCCACTGCCGAGACATTTTTTTTAATTATCACTAGAAATTTAGAGAGAGAAGACTGGTGTCTGCAGGGACAGGAGAGGAAGAAGAGAAGGGAGAAGGAGAGAAAAGAAAGGAGAGACGGAAGGAGGAAACTCCAGTCTCTGCAGAGGCTGAAAGGTCGTCTTCATGGGGCTAATTAGATAGCCAGATAGATGCAGGTCAGGCGGAGGCCAGAAAGGTTACCCTCCAGTCTCCAATTCTCCCAGTCAACCCTGGCCAAGTCCTTCGGCTCCACCCTGGGAGCATCTCACTCACGAGGTGCCTGTGTCTTGTCTCTGCCTCATCAATGAAGGCCGGTGGACTTTGGGGCATCCTCCATCACTGATGCTGCCCCCCTCCCTGCCGCGCCACTGTTTCTTGGAGTTCCTCCACCCTCCCGCCCCCTCTTCTCCTGAGTTCTTAGTTCTTTGATCTCCTGGTTCAGGTTCAGCTGCTTCATTTTTCGCAATTACCAGCCTTGGGGGAGGATGCGCTGGACCTGCAGCCACGGTCTGGCAGACAGATGGGACAGGAAGCCAGGAGCTGACTTCACTTTTCACCCTTCCTCATCTTGGATAGATTATAACAGTAGCAGCTTTAAATGTCTTCATTGCCCGTTTATGATAAAGTGATGGTAACACCACACGAGTAGGGAAACCTGCAGATTAGCCGTCTCTGGAGAGAGGGAGGTTGATGGAGTAGCCACACCCTGCCAGTGGAAGACCAGAGAGACAGGAACCCACAGTGAGCCGAGCGTGTATGCACCTCTGACTGGCTGGCTGGCTCAGCGACTCTTCCCTGTTCCCTGCACCCCTTACCTTCCCAGGTTTCTGAAAGACTATGGGGCGACCCAGCCACAGCGCCAATCAATCAAACTGCCAGGGATCCCAGTGCAGGCCGGGATTTATATTCAAGTTCCAGGAAGGGGTACATCCATCACCCAGGATGCTGTGTCCACGGATTTGAAAGTGGGTCTGAGCATTGCAGCAGCCAGGGTGGCAGGCACGGAGGGAGGGTGGGACCGAGAGCCTGGAGGAGCTGCTGCTGAAGGACACGGTGTTTGGCAAGGGGACATCGTGAGACCCATTTCCCCTTTGTTTCTGTCAGAAGCCCAACTAGTTGCTGTTCTTTGTTAGAGTTTTGGAAGGAGCCAAGACAACATGGTGGCTGTCCCTGGCCGCCTGGAGAGGAGGGCCCCAAACGCTTTTGTCTTTTGCGTTTCTCGTCTTTTTGCTTTCATGGAAACTGACAAGAAGCCTCCCGGTGAGGGAAAGCTGATCCACCCGAGCCGGTTTCAAAGGCTTCGATTGAGAGGATCCCCAGTGACTTCACTCTTAATCACGTTTACTTTTCCAACCTTCCAATCGAGTCTCCCCCAGGTCTCTCTGGTTTACATTGATTAGAGCAGGCCTCCAAGCCTGGGATCCGTGGGGTGAGGGGAGTGGGGCAGGGGGAGTGAAGGGATGCGTCGGCCAGTGGCGGTGGCTCTGTCTGCAGAGGTATCCGAGGGCTTGAATGTCATCTCAAGGGACAGTATCAGGCTTCCAGATTCCTTTCATCCATCAGATGAGAGAACAGTGACGGCTCTCAGTGGGCTGGGGGCCATCCTCCTGGAGGAGAGGGCTCAGGCCACACAGATAAAGAACAGCCCCTTCTCTCCAGGAACCAGGCCGCACAGGAATCCTCTGTCCAGGCAGGCGGGCGGCTGGAGGCTCCTTTCAGTTCTGATTAAAGTCACGGGTCCAGGGCCCCGGCAGAACTTCCCAACAACAGCCTGGCCCTTTTCTCCAGTCTTTTCTCAGGCTGACCCCATGCCACCCACAGGGTTGGGGGGTCAGCTGGGCTGGCCTCCTGAATGCAGGGAGGTCCATCCCCCAGCCTGAAAGAGCTTTGGAATTCTTCAGGACTCAACTACAGGTCCATCCGACTTCAGGGAAGGCTTGCTGGTTATTAAATGCCAACAGCGGTGTGCATTAAGTACTGAGAGTGAGGAAGGGAAGCAAGGAGACATGGTAGTCCATAGGCAGTGGTACCGTGATCCAGCCAGGCCTGGGCTCTAGGCTCTCTATCGGCCTTGTGCACTGAGAGCATTAGGTAACCCCTTGGCCAGAAAGGCAGTGTGGCTAGTATTAGGATGTCCTCTGATGTCTCTCTCTCCCTCCCTCCCTCCCTCCTTCCCTCCCTCCCTCCCTCCCTCCCCCCTCTCTCTCTTCCCCCCCATCCCGTGTGTGTGTGTGTGTGTGTGTGTGTGTGTGTGTGTGTGTGTGTGTGCATCTGTGTGCATGTGTGTTCCTTTCTGTATATGTACATGGTAAGAGGAGGCTGAAGGCTGACTTCAGGTATCCTTCCTCAGATGCAATCCTCTTGGTTTTTTAGGTGGGGTCCTTCACTGTCCTGGAGCTCCAGGATCTACCTGTCACTGTCTCCGTGCTGATGGGATCACAAGCATGTACCCCCACACCTAGCTTTTTATGTGAGTCCTGGGCATTGAACTCAGGTCCTCATGCCTTCTGGGCTCCCTTACTCAATTGCATCTCTAACCCACAGACGTCTCTACTCTTGTCATTTGCCGTAAAAGACATTTACCCCCTTGTCCTTCTGTTCCTGTGACATAAGTAGATGTCCTATGTAGATTGACAGAAAAGAGATGGGAGTCCAAGGACATGCCTCGCTGGACTCCCACTGACCCTGCAGGGGACCCCAAGCTGACAAGGACAGACACTGGTGGGGGCGAGGGGCGCATGTTCTCTTGGGCGTGCTCAGCAGGGGTTAGTCCTGGGCTGCATGCTCTGTGCTTCGCAGTAGTGAGCGGGCAGTTGGAAGCCACCTGATCTGGTGTCATCCGGCTGCCAAGGGCTTTTTCTTGCCTTTTGGTATTGATGTCCAAGCAGAGCCGTCCTATGGGCCAGAGCCTTCCTGCCCCACCTCCCCTACTGACCACCTAGCCATTTGTCATAGCTGTTTCTGGAAGCCCTCTGAGGGCAGGCCTGGGGAGTCACCTCTGATCTCCCGCCTCCACCAACATGTCCCCCTCCTCCCTGGGTACCCCAGTGCCACAAGGCTGCATATTGCTTATGAGATTATTTCCTTTAATGAAGACCCCAAAAAAAGTTTCCAAAAGTCAAATGACAGGCTGGTTAACTTTTTATCCCAACTCCAAAAAGATACATTTTCATCTTTGTAACACACTAGTTAGTGGTTACCGGCACATTACATTAACTAATTTGAGATCGAATTATCAAATTTGCTCATTGCTGCTAGCGCTAATTTGAAACCTTACAATAAAGACCGGTTTGAGAGGCACATGAAAGGTCGCCACCCACAGCGGCCCCGAGCGGCCTGGAGCATCGCAGCGAGCGTGCAAAGGGTTCAGGGTAATTGCAGTCATGAGTCAGGCTTGATTGAAGAAAATTATACCCCGGTTTTTCACTGCAAGGTTTTTTTGTGTGGCTTTTCTTAAATTATGCGGTGAAACCCAATTATAAGGAAGACACGGACCGGATTTTAATAACTGTATTAAGAGTGTCCTTGGAACTGCTTCCTGCTCTGTCTTACCGGGTTCTTAACCCACGTCTCTTCCAGACCATGCCTGCTCCTGGGACCTGGACACTTGACTGGTTGGTTTTTAAGAAAATTATTATGTAGCTCCAATTCCCCTGCTTTTTTTTCTTCCCTTGTTCTTTTTCTTCTTATTCTTTCACAACTTAAACCAGACAACGTGGGCAGATAGGACTCAGCACTTCACAGACCTGTAAAACTCATTTCCCAACTTAGAACCATTTATTGCGTCTTCACCAGGCACACCTTTGAGCGTCCACCAAAGGCACTGAGTCCCAACAGCCATTCACCAAGGTGAAAGTAACAAAAATAGAATTATAAATGTTGAACGTCATCTAGGCCTACCGAGAACTAAGAGACAAAGAACAATGAAAAATGTCACAAGATATCCGGAGCTTAGAAGACCCCAGCTTTCCTGCCCATTCTCCCAGGAAAGAAGCAACCATAGGTGACTAACCCCGTCCCATCTTTAACACTGTAGGCAGCTGCAAACTTGGCATGGCATTTGGAATGACAGCAGGAAATGCCACCAGTGTGCCCACTGATTTTGCTGGGGTGGTGTTGCCTGGCAGCCAGTACCTGTCGGCCTCAGGTGGCCCTTCAGTCACTTTCATGGACAGAGATGCCAGGACCAGGCTTTGACATGGACTTAGCCTGCATTCTCTTTTTTTAATGCATCAAGCCAAGGACTGAGAATTGAAGGATGGCAGGGGGAGGGGGACGTGTTTCCTTCTGCCTTTCTTGGGCATTTAGGCCAGAGTTTAGCCTTCTCTAGCTGGGAGGTGCTGGGGTACAGCCCTTGCTCCCAATTTGAGCAGAGCCTAAGGAGGAATCTGAAGCCATCTCCCACTAGGCTGGGGAGTCAGTGGAGCAGAAGAATAAAACATCCTCAGGATGGAGATGGGGCGGGGTCAGCATGCTGCTGGCTGGCCCCTGGCTTCAGGTGGGAAAGAGGGAGAATAGGGAGGTACAGGGGTCTCATTTCATCTACTGCATCACAGTCTGGCAGGGAAACTGAGTTCCTAAGAACTGCCCTTGTCAAGGGCAAGATCAAAACTCGGGCAGAGTCTACTGGCTCCCAGCTTAGAATCCTTTCTTTCTCCTACCCCAGCACACACACACACACACACACACACACACACACACACACACCATCCTGAAGGTGTCACCCACAGGCAGGCACATGCTTCTTCACGGCTCTACCCAGATGCCCCAAGAAGCTTTGCATCTTCTACAGGCATGGCAAGAGACAAAAAACAAGCCAAGATCAGATATGTCAGTCATGAGACACCTGACCTCTAGAGAACACACTGCTGAGGGTCCCAGGGCCAGCGACTGTCCTAGTCAACAGGATATGGGCTACACACGCCAGTCACTATGAACAGAGAGATTAGCAGAACCACTCCTGAGAAAAGGAACCTTCCAACCAGTAGCTATGCCTCCTATGTAAGGCTTCTGCAGAAACCTACTGTGTCTTCTTGGCCACAAAACATACGCCACTGCCCTCTACTGTTCATGGGTAGTGTTGCAGTCCCACAATAAAACAGCATGCATGTGCCAAATAACAAGACAAAGATTATTTAAAGATTTTATTACTTTTAAGTTATGTGTATGTGTGGGTATATGCATATGGGTGCCTTGCCAGTGGAGGCCAGAAGAGGGCACTAGATCCTTTAGAGTTGACATTATATTAGCAGCTGTGAGCCTCCTGACGTGGGTGCTGGGAAGCCAAACTTGGGGTCCTCTGTAAGAGCAGTACATATTCTTAACTGCTGAGCCCCAAGACATGGAATTTTAAATGCGACTAGAAAATCAGTCACTGTCTGTTGAAGACCAGACCTTATAGATCCCTGGGGATTTGAGTGTGAGACACTGGGATTGGCGGTGGCATACTCTCGCCCACCTCCAGCCCTTGAGGGAACCCTCTACA
Organism: Microtus oregoni; assembly: GCF_018167655.1. Taxonomy (NCBI): domain Eukaryota; kingdom Metazoa; phylum Chordata; class Mammalia; order Rodentia; family Cricetidae; genus Microtus; species Microtus oregoni. The sequence continues at coordinate 1,244,675 of NW_024544727.1, read as the reverse complement.
AAGCAGTGTGCTGAGGGCTGCCTCTGAGGTACAGAGACAGGAAGCAATTGACCAGAGAACTTGTAGACCGGCTAGGACGGGCATTCTTGAAGAAGAAGGCTTGTTTATCAGGCCGCTGTTTATCGCCTTAGAGCACAAAGTCTACATTGGTTCCCCCTGACTCAGAGCAGGGACGAGAGGGGAATCGATAGTACACTCGTTTAAAGAACACCCTCACACTTTTAGAAAGCCCCACGTCTTCCTGCTGAATCTGTGCCCTGGCCCTGCACAAAGGTCCTCCTGAGATAAGACAGAGTTCTTTGATCTCCATCGATCCCCACGTGGAAGCAGCTCAGAGGCCTTCCACCGGCCCCGCCACTACTGTGGCAGCTAACACTTCCAAGCTACACCCACTCTGTCTGCCTTCCCAGAGACCAGAAAAGCTGGGTGAGGCCAGGTCTCACCAGCAGACATGGACCTTCTCATGTGTCCTCCACGGCTCAGCTGGGTGGCACAGCTTAGCCGAGCACCTGAGGGAGGAGACTTCTGCTTTGTCTTGTCTATAGTGCACACTGTGCTAACCCAAAGAGGGACACAGGCTGGTGGAGGGTTTTCCATTCTAGACACATGGAGAGATTTCAGGGCTGTTCTGCAGCACACAAACACACACACACACACACACACACACATACACACACACACACACACACACACACACACACACACACAGAGGAAAGCAGGAATCTGAAAAGATTGCTCTATGGTTAAGAACACTTGCTGCTCTTCCCAAAGAATTGAGTTCGGTTCCCAGCACTGACCTACACTGGGAACTTCACAACCACCTGTACCTCCCTCCAGCTCCAGGGGCTCTGACACCCTCATCTGGCCTTTATGAGCGCCAGCACTCATGTGGCACACACATACATTTAATAAATATTATAATAAATATTATTGTTATAAATATTATATCTATTATTTTATTTAATAAATTTAAAAACAAAAAATTGGGGAAAGGGGAGAGCTTAAAGTACATGTGAAAGCAGCCACCACTCAGCCAAGCTGACCTCATAGACGGCAATGTGCTGTAAGCATTTAGTCGTGTGTGTGTGTGTGTGTGTGTGTGTGTGTGTGAGATTAGGCTTTGAGACTCATCATGAGTGGGTGCTCCTATGTGTGGACTGAGCCTGTAGGTGTGTGTACATTTGTGCGTGACATTTCTGTATGCATGTGTTGTAAGTGTGTGTGTGTGTTATGTACAGATATCTTTGTATTTCTTTATGTGTTTGCATCTGGTGTAGATGCTCATGCATCTGTGAGGGTGTATGTGTGCATCTGCTTTGTGCTGTATGTACGATCGTTAGCACAGCCCTGGAGCCCGCGATCACGGGCAGTGGCTCTCTGTGTGGACCTGGTGCTCAGCAGCCTCTGGCAGACTCTGAGAGAAGCCAGCCCAGCATGAGCTGCTGCTGACTGACTCAGGTTACACCATTTTCTTCCCCTCCAGAGCCTGTAAATCTCACACTCCTTGTAAAAACAGAATTAAAGACAACAGAGGCTCCAGCCGCCCTCCGTCCAATCCCTATGGCCTGATCTTGAAGAAGGGCCAGTGAATACTCCCAAGATGGACCCTGTAGTGGTATTTTATTTGTATTTTAATGAATAAAGCTTGCCTGGGGATTGGGAAAGTAAAACAGCCACACTGGCCAGCCTTACAGACCAGGCAGCAATGATACACACCTTTAATCCCAGTAGTTACACTAATTTGCCATAGAAACCAGGCAGTAGTGGTGCACACCTTTAATCCTAGAACTAGAGAGGAATACAAGACAGGAGGAGACAGCTCTCAGACACAGCCTTATTCCAAGATTCCTGGAGGCGGGATTACCGTTTTGGACTGAGGTAGAGGTAAGAGCCAGTGGCTGGCTGCTTTGCTTTTTGGGTCTTCAGGTTGAACCCCAATATCAGTCTCTGAGCTTTTATTAATCGTGCTTCAGGATGCTTCCCTGTATCTAGGACCCCACAGCAGCCCTACTCTAAGCAGGCAGCTGAGAACCACTGTGTGTCCTAGGCCGGGGTAGGGTTGGTGTGGGCTCTGGGAGCACCTGTCTTCTACAATGGATACTGACATCCATCTGCCCTCCCTTTCGAGCTTGGGATTCCCTGCTGTTGGGGCCATCATCCAGTCTAATCCCCAATGCCTGCCAATACTGGACAGAAAGGAAAGACAAAAGCAATCTTGAAAGTGAGGACTTGGGGCTATGGTCCCACTACCTAGACCTAGAGCTCCTTGTGTCTATCTCTTCCAATGCATACTCCAGGCCCTAGCAGGTTCAGACAGCGGGTACACCTTGTGAGCGGCATTCTGCTATGGCCTTCCAGGAAGCCCTGGCTCTCAAGGAATTCTTCAGTGATACCCTAACATCCTGCAGTATTTGTTTCGGGTCAGCACATGCTCCGTGCTGGCTTTTCCTGCGTGCTGTTGTCAGATCTGGGGCTTCAGGCAGGGCCCCCACTGCATAAGGACCTGTTGATCTTGCTGGTTCTGACCGAGGCAAACCCCTTACACATCCTTCAGGTTCAAGTCTGACCCTGTGCCCAGAGAAACTTGGGAAATGGTGGCACTGCTCAGCCAGTGCTCAAAGAGGCAGCCACAAGCGAGGTCTCTACCGTCATGCCACGTAAGCAGGCAGACCAGAGTATGTTAGCAGACAGAGCAGGCCTGGCCCAGCACCCAGGATTGCCCTACTATCTACAAGTTGGCAGTCTGTAGGCTTGGGCAGGTAGGGCTCTCAGCCTGGGTGATTCCTGTTCTACACACAGACACACACACACACACACACACAGACACACACACACACAGACACACACACACACACACACACACACACACACACACACACACACACTGCCAGCATTAGGAGCTGAAATGCAGCCGGAAACACTGTGAGGGGCTGCTTGGCTGGGAGCAGCCGTACTTTCCAGTAGGCTTGATTGCCCTTAATCCAGAGTAGCAAAACCTGCAGGCCTCATCTCCCAGAACCTCATCAGCAAAGAGGGCTTCTCCTCTGGTATTAACAGCCTCTGGCTGCTGCAGAGACAATGAGACAACTGAACAACATGTCAGAGAGGCATTGGTAGTTTAGGACACTTGCCAGTGTCCCAGCTCTGTATGCTGTCTCCCCTGGGCTCTCCCGAAGGCAGAAGGGGCAGACTTTTCACTGGGAAAAGAGGAAGGGGCACTGTACAGCGGGGTTGCCTGTCTTAGGGGCTCTCTACAGTGGCTTCACCTGCCTCCTTTTTTCATGGATGGTAGGAAGAGGTCCTGGCTGATGGAAGACTCTAGACAGGGAGGCATGGGAGGGAATGGCAGGGAATGGCACACTATTGCAAGTATACAGAGGGAAGGAGACTTGTCTGACAGCTCCTAGGTCCATCTTCCCTTCCTCCTTCCCTTTCTTTCTTATGTCATGCTTCCTCCCCTCTCTCAGGCCCTGGTAGAGTTTTTCTTGATCACTAAGCTCCCAGGACCAAAGCCCATCCTTGTCCATGACCATAACTGTATGACTGGGAGACATGGACTGGCCTCTTGACTGGACATATGTCCATCCCAGGATGAACCCCCTGGCTTAGGTAAGTGATGAGGCTGGCTCCTCCTATCCAGTGGCTTGGCAAATGATGAGGCCCTCTGGAACATGGCACACGGCGCTGCAGACAGCAGGGGTGTGTACTTCCAGAGTTGGTACATTTCCAGACACCTATGTTAGCCAACAGCACCAGGGCTAACCAGAGGGATGAGGGCCAGCGCAAGGAGCACACCCAGGTAGCAGCCAGCAGGTGGCCTTTGGCCATCCCCTCTCCAAGGGGTCTGTCAGTAGAAGCAGGCTGCTTTGTCTCAAGGCTGGGGACAGAGGTGTCTCTTGCCCCCGCACAGGCCATGCTTGGCCTCACTGGGCACAATGTCTCCTCTGTTTCAGACAGAAAAATCGATCCTCACAGGGATCAGCTTCCAGTTCTGCCAGGCAGGGCCTCCACAGGTAGCTGGCCTGTAGTGGACATGCAGACAGGCTGGAGCAGCTGAATGTCCCTCAGACCCCAGACTCCTAGTGGGCGGTGGGCAGTCAATGAAACCCCAACACTGTCACAGAAGCTAGAATTTAGAGCGTATCTATACCTACATCTGGTCTTTCTCCTTTCTGAATTCTTACTTGGCCAGGTGTTCCACAGGACTCACTCATACGGCCTTCTGGCCCATCAGGAACAAGGTCTAAATCCATGGGAGCTGCCCTGTGCTGGACCCCTTGGCTTAAGGAGGAGGCAACCCTAAGGCTGGTGGGAAAGTCCACAACCGTTCTCTGTGGGGACTGTTCTTCCACTGGGAGCATCTGGGCAGACACTGCTGTCTTTCTCTGGATGGCATCCCTTCATCCCCCTCTCTCACCCTTCCCAGTCATACACCCAGGAGTCATCTTTCAGTGACCTTTCCCTACCATCAGGACCAACAACGGGTGGCTGTGGCAGGTCCCAGGTGGGACTGTCCTCCCGATGCTGTTATTTGACCCAGCAGTGCCCCGTGTAAGGGGGGCAGAGTTCATGGCTACTGCCCATAAACAGTGGCAAAACTGAACCTCTCTTAGAGGCTACGGTCATAGTAGCAGGGAGGAAGGCGGCCAGGCAGGTGCATGGCACCCAGGGTGGCATATCCCAGTGCACGGTCTCAGCCTTGTGCTACCTGCTCTGGAGAGAAGGACAGTGAGACGTCTGAGTGGCCCCACAGGGTCTTAGAACCCTCTCTAGATCAGCCTCCTTCCACATTCTAGCCTCTGACACTACAGAGAGCATCTTGGGAAGCAATGCCACTGTCACCCCAGGTCTGGGGACCCAGAGAACAGATCCGGGGTATGGGGACCGGCGGCTTGTTGAACAGAGAAATAAACTCTTCAAAGAGCACGACATAGGGGCACCAAGCATCTTAGTTTCTTTTCCTGTTTCTAGAATCAAACCCTCTGACAAAGGCAATGTAAGGAGAGTGTGTTTAAGAGCGTGGCTCAAAACACCGTCCGTTATGGCAGAGAAGACAGGGCAACGGGAGCTTGACACAGGTGGAATACATTAGCTTGGCAGTCCCGGGATCAATGGATACCTGCCGACTTGTGCTCACCTTTCAACAGTCTGCAATCCCCTGCTAGAGAATGGAGCCACTCATGGTGGGAGGATCGCCTCACCCCAACTAACATACTCAAGACAATCCCCTACAAACAAGCCCACGGGGCCAACCTACCCTAGACCCATCCACGCTGAGACTCCCTTCCCTTCTAAGTGATTCTAGAATCTGACCAACACACTGTTTCCTGGAGACACTAGGGGAATCTTGAATCCCCTCACACTGTTGAATTGCTTCCAGGTCCATGCCTCACACGGAGGGGATGCTGGGCTTCCTGGACACGGGGGTGTGGGGAAGTGCTCAGCTGGGACACAGCCAAGCCTGAAGAGCCTCCAAGGCACCCTGAGCCCGTCCCTGCTTGTGTTCACAGCTGTAGTTGACCCTGGCAGGGATGAGAGTGCTTCCTGGTCAAGGGCTATCAGCCTGGAAACTCCTTGTGCTTGGAGTCAACTTCTGTCATGGAGAGCTGTCTTGTGCTTTGTGCCCTCTGCTTCTGCCCACTCAGTGACAGTGAGAACTGAGACCGTCCCCCTGTGTGGATAACAAGTCCCTGGCTGTGTCGACTGGCCTTTCAGAGGGGCACGGGGCAGCTGACAGCATGTCTAGCGGTTTCATCACTCTGCTGGCAGCTGGGCTCTTTATGGAGTGGGGAGGAATGTGCAGATGTCCCTCTTGAATCAAAGGCTTCGGTCTCTGTCTCTGGGCTGAGGAATAAAGCCAGAACTGGCCACAGACAGCACAGGCCTCCCTACAGAACAAGGAAGGCTGCCAGAAGAGCCACTCCTGTGCCTGAGGCTTGTCTCTTCAGACCCAGGAATGAGCCTCCACCCTGAGAAGCAGGCTCAGAGATCAGAACACAAGAAGGGCCCTAGAACGCATAGCACTAGCGATAGCCACTGGGATCCTGGCTCATTATCTTGCCCATGTACCTCGTTTTCCTTAGTAAGGAAGAGAAGTGTAGTGTTTACTCACCCCGATTCCTGCTCGGTCTCAGGTTCGGGGTCCCCGGGGCTGTCTCTATGACACTACAGGGCTTTGGGGCCCTGTTCCTTGGGTCTAGTGGAAGCCCATTCTCCCTCCATGGAATCGTTCTTAAAAAAATAAGAAAGATCTTGCAGCCTCTCCACCACCCCCTAGCAGCCAACCCTCTACCATAGGGGCTTCCAGAATGACTGTCGAAAGCACCGAGATACACTCAGTGAAGGGCAGGTATGGTGTGAACCAACCAAGGCTCGGTGGCTCAAGGCGTCGGAGATGAAGGCCTGTAGGGTTAGGTGAAGTTAGTCCCAGTAGAAGCCATGAGCCTGCTGTGGGGATTTTGATTTTGTGGGCTCTTCATTGGAAGGTCTAAACCTAGGGCAGGGTTCTCTGCTCTTTTTGCTGTGTCTGACACTTGATGTAATGGGACTCCCCAAACCTCCAGATGGTGAGCCATGAGAATGCAATTTTGATGACCTATCCAAGCTGCCCTTTCAGGAGCAGTACCATGTCACCGTGGGAACTCAAAATTGGCATCACAGGCTATGGGCTGCCTCTAACATTCGTCCAACCCCATCACAAAGGGAAGACCAGACAGAGAAAGGGCTGCAGGCTTAAGAGGATGTGGCCCTACTAGTCCAGGGAAGCGCCACAGTGGCTGGCCACTCTGCCACCCCACCAGCCCAGTCCAGGCATCGAAGGCCACCAGCCCAGTATGCACCCTCATTCTCCCCTCATTTCCAGGGGTTGAGAGTGACGCTAGCTATAGGAAAATAACATTAGCAGGGCAGGGGGAGGGTAAGCAGAAAGACTGATTGAACCAGCCATTGCTAAAGCTCTGAAGAACCCATGCTCTGCCAGCCAGGACCCCACCCAGTGGGGCTTCGTAAGCATGTGAGCCGTTCCTCCAGCTGGGAAGGAATGGTCCAGGAGGAGGCTTTGAGGTCTGTCCCTTTAAGAATGCAGCCCTATATGCTCTGGGCCTGAGCTCCCTATCACAGCTGATAAAGACAGAGCCTTTCCAGAGGGATCAAGGATGCCTCTGAGACTTCTGGCCACCCACTTCACCTTGGACTTGTCAAATCACACAGAGGCACTTAACCCTTGCCTGGCCAGAACTAAGCAGCCAGGCTGACTGTTGGCCACAATCTGATGAGTCCCGGCCCTCAGTCCCGAGTCCCCTCCTGTGCAACTTGCTTCTGCTTCCTATTCCCTGACTGTCCCCTGTCCCCCATCGTCTATTCCAGGGACTTTTCACATGTTGGACCCCATCTCAGCTTCCATGTTAATCCTGCCCTTTCCCTGACCTCAGCAAGAGTGAAGGGCTATACAGCTTCAGGCTGGGAAAGCAAACAGCACCCCCTGGGGGGATGATAATCTCTCCTGGGTACTCAGGCTGGTCCTAGAGGTAAAGATAGAAAGATTCAGACCCAAGGGAGTCCTCTTGCTCTCCAGACTGAAGCCCAGCTTCCTGCTCCACGCTGCCTGCCCACCAGACCTTCCTCCCCCTGCTCCAGTGACTGTCTCACCTGTTGAAATGAGAGCTGCCTGGGGCGTGTGCTTCTGGGGTCAGGGGTGCAGAGATAAGGACCAGCCCTTTGTGTCTGGAGCTTGGCTTTCGGTTCACAGGAAATGGACCTGAATGCTGGAAATTGAAGAAGCTTCATCTGATAAGGAGGGGGCTGAGCCCACACAACAGACAGCGTCTGCCCACCATGGACTCCCGGGGAATAGCCCAGAACAGGCCTTTCCCCAGGGAGAGGGCTCACTCCTGGGTGGCCTTGGATCCCCTGTGGGTCGAAGGGGTGGGCATTGCCTGTGTCTGTACTGGCATAGTGGAGGCACAGTCTGTGGAGATTTAGGGAGCCAACCTGACAAGCCCCACTTCATACCTGAGCATCTGGTTGATAGGCAGGATCATCTCTTCTATCAGAGGCTGGGGCATGGGTGCTGGAGCCATGATGGAGGAGTGAAGGGCTAAAGTGGGGGAAGGGTTCCAGGCCGGATTTCTACACTGATTATGGAGAAAAAGTACAATTGGAGGCCTTCATCTTCAACAGTCCAGGTTGTAAAGAAAAATCCCACCTGTTGGTAGGGTCCTCACCACCACCCACACCCCCACCAGCTTCTAGATGGTACAGACTGCTGCCAGCCTGGCACCTTCCAGGGGAAGGGCCTGGGAACAGAGTTTCTTCCCATTGCCAGCCCTCCAACAGAAGCACTGGCCAGAGGGGGCGCTGTCACCACCATTCCCACCCTGAGTGCTAAGGCTCTTCTCTAGGCTAATGGAGCCCACCTCAGACTCCTCCATGGAAATGACAGTGATGAGGACTGACCGCTTGCTGCAACCAGCTCTGTACAGCCTGGAGAATTCTGGGACTCGGGGTCACCTGATGCAGATGTGGTTCCCCAGTCTCTGAGGATGAGGGAAGGGTGGCTTCCATACTCAGGACCCATCTGCACATATTCTAAACAGAGCTGACAGGAGGTAGTCCCAGGGTTGGGGGTCCTGTATGCCAGACCCACCCACCAGGAGCACCGGCTGGCACTTCCCTCTTTGCAACCTAGGCCAACACCCCCCACTCCCCCCCACATACACACACACACACACACACACACACACACACACACCAGTTTGACCACTCAGCCCCTCGGCTATCACATGTGAGGATTCAGACATATTCTTCCTACCAACACGAACCTCTTCTGGGGAGGAATGCAATTGTAGGAACTGCATGTGTGTGCTTGTGGAAACCGTGTGTCCCCTGTGGAAGCCGTCCGCGTGCCCGTGGAAACCGTAATGCGATTCCGCCTCTTGTTGTGTACTCTTTCAGAGAAAATCACATATTAATTGATGCCAATTACTCTTAATTGTTTCTCATACATTTCAATTAGGGACCCTGTTGTTTCAGCAGGAGCTGGATTAGACAAGCCCTCCTCTCGCTGCTAATCACAGGGCGGGGGGACCTTGGTGGAGAATGGCAAGAGGGCAAGGCAAAGTCGGTCCCGTCCCTGGCATCATGGCTTCCACTGCATCTTCTCCAAGTTCCTTTCTCCACTTTGGGGCAGAGGGACAGCCTGGGCCAGAGCCTCCTCTTCAGAGAGGAGACGGGTTCTTGGCCTTGTTTCGGGAACTCTTACCTTGCCCAGTGAAGCCATGCCACAAGAAGTACCACCCTCTCCCCAAGGGCGGGAGAAGACAACGGGCAGAAAGGGGGTCCTGAGGCTCTGGTGGAAAACGTTTGGTTTTGTTTAGTGTTTGTTTGTTTCTTTCTTTCTGTTTTAAACCAACTTAAGTGTCAAGGGTTTGCTTATTTTTGTAAATTGTGGCAAAATACATATGTTTAGCATTTGAGCTGTTTAGAGCTCCCGCAGGGCTGCGCAGGCGTGCTCACTCCTCTTTCCCACGGACACTTTCTCCCCAGAAACAACTCTAAAGCAGTCCCCTCCTGTCCCCCCATTCCCCTCCTGTCCCCGGCTCCAGTCCTTAGCTCTCTGCTAGTTTGCCTGGCTTGGGCATCTCACTGGAAGGGAACCAAGCAGAAAGCCCCTTTCTCTACTAGCTTCTGTCTCTCATAGGTCTTATCTAAGTTGGTCTTGTATGTCGTGATCAGCACCTCTGTCCTTGAGTATGACTGACCCTTCCTTGATATGTTTAGAGCTCACACTTGCTGATGGGTGTGGGATCGACTCCACCCCACAGAGACAGATGCTGCGCTGCGGTCCAGGATATTTAAGTTACGGTTGCAACACCTATTTCAGCCCTTCAGGGAGTTGAGCTGTAGGCCCTGGGAACCGTCTGTGTGTGAGTGTTTGGGTAGAAGGTGTGGTGAGAAGGAGAGATGGGGAAGGGTTCCTGTCTCTCTGCTCAGACACAGGGACACACTCAAGGGGAAGGAGACTGGTTTAGATGTGGCAGAGGTAGCAGGGACTCTAGGGTAAGCAGAAATCTGGCTCAGGAAGACCTGAGTGCCCACAGAGGGAATGGAGGCTCAGAACTGGAGCAACAGAATTGGGGAAGAAAGGCACAAGGACACCCCTTTCCCCAAGGGTGACTCTTCCAACAGCAGCTTCTGGAAGCTTCTCTGGGATGTGATAACCACTGACAGGAAGTCCAGAGGGCCAGGAGCTTTCTCTTTCCTGGGAAGAGCTACGGCCCCTGTGTATGCATTTCTCCATTGTCTGGCAGACACCGGTAACGGGAAAACATTGCCTTAAGAACAGAGCTCCTATTGTTCCGTGTGTGACGGAGCCTTTGAGAAACAGATGCCCTGAGCATCTCAGGAGAATGAGATTAGAACCCATCCTGTTCTACCTAGGGATAGCCAAGGTGGGATGCAGGGATACGTGCTGGCCCCCACTTGTGCTGGGCACAGAGGTGTCCGTCAGAAAGAGCATGAGAGCTCACAAGACAACAGGAGCCGTTTTGCCTCAAGTACGCTGTTCTTGGGTCATCTCCTAAGTTGAGTATGGCTGGGAGCCTGGTCCTCAGGCTCTGGCCACTGCAGAGGATTTGAGTTTCCTGGTTTGCCAACAGCAGATGGCAAATCACCAGCCCATCTCCTGCTTGCTGGAGCGTTCCGTCAGCTCATCCTGTGTGGAAAGAAAACAAGACACAGAATCAGCCCAAGATCCCAACTAATCTCAGGGCTGGAAGAGTTAGGAGAGAAGGATGTTGGAGCCTCTATCTCTCTGGAGTCCCCTGTTCCCTTCCAGCTCCTCTCAGCTGTCCATCAATGGTGCCCACGGTATGTTTTGAGGCGGGAGCTCTCATTCACTGTGATCTCCCAGACCTTCAATAGCATACTGCTTCAGTAGGACATGGCTTCCTGGGTTCCCAGGAAAATAGACCTCAGACTGTGTCCCCTAACCTCCCCAAGCCTATAAGACTTTGTCCATGTGAACAACAATGCATCTCCCCTTGTGGTCCAACCATTAGAATTGGTGGGGGCTCCACTGGAGGGGAGGTGGCGACATGGAGACCTGTGTGCCCCGAGAAGATACAGAACTCACGAGATCCCCCAGCCAGACCCAGAAGAAGGAAGAGTGTGTGATGACGTCTGCCTGTCAAGCTTTCTGAGCCCGGGGAAGGCGTCTCAGAGGAGTGTTCCCACAGCTGCATGAAGGGACGGAATCGATGGAGGCCAGGGATGTGGAGATATCAAGACAGTGGAGCCTCTGAAAAACACGGGGAAATCCCTCCCAGTGGCATCGACAAAGAGCCTCCTTCTTAGCCCAGCCCCAGGCAGCAGGTTGCATGTCCAAAGATCCTAAAAGGAGCGCAGTTTATTTGTTTTAACTTCTGACTGGCCAATCCAAACAAATAAACAGAACTTGAAGCAGACAGAGTCAGCGGAGGATATCTGAAATCCAACCTCTGGCTGAGACGTAAAGAAAACACACCCTTGGATGCAAACCTGCAAATGAACTTTCCGAAGGAAAGCATCCACTCCGTTAGGAACCCACCCTTCGTCCAGGCTCTATCCTGCATCCCAGAGAAGGCAGTGGCCTGCCTGGTGCAGAGAGGGGGTCACCGCAGCTAGCCAGACCAATAATGGGGCCTGTGACTCCTCACCCAAGGTCACAAGATACTGGGGCTGAGCCAGAGAAGCATACTGGGCTAGCCCCTACTATAGGGCGAGAAGACCCCCAGCTACTCACTATAAACTGCTTTTTCTCTCCTCTCCAGAACCTGACATCAGTGTAGATCCCCTCATGTAATTCCAGGTCCCACAGTCAGGCTATGGTATCTCTAACCACACACACGTGTAAGTGACTGACCTCACTGAGCAGAGGGTTAGCATGTAATGTGACGAACAGGCCAAGCTCCTTTATTTGGGCTTTAAGACTTGCCAATATCCTGAGGCAGGTACAAGTGCACATGCAATGTGTATCTATATACACGTTCTGTATATATTTCGTGGGCACGTGTGTATGACCTGTGTCTGTGTGATTGGCGTGTTTATTTCTATGCTTGTTTGTGTGTATACATGTGTGGAGGATATGAATGAGGATGAACATGTCATACATGTGAGTGTGGCTCTGTGTTTCTCCGTGGTATGCACTCCTGTGCAGGAGTAAGAAGAAAAAGACCTTTCAATGTGACCTGTCCTCCCTGGGGCTTGAGCCTTCCAGATTCTGCCCATGTCAAAGGCATCCATGGATGGCCACCTCTCTCGGGTGTGAAGCCATGGTTGGGGCATTCAGATTCTTGGGGAGCCTGATATGTGTAGTCCTTGTCTTGGAGGTGAAGCAGGAACCGTGCTCGGTCACCAAATCACCACGTGGGATCATTATTTTTATATTTTATTTTTAACTGGTATGTGGTAATGGCACAGATTTATGGGCTGACATTTCGATGAAAGTTTATATGTAATATGCAATGACCTGGTCAGGCAAGTGGCAGCGCCATCACCTCCAACGCTGATCCTGTGTGTTAGGACCGTTCCGTATGAGATGTTCTGAAGCACCCAAGTAGCTCTTGTCCGCCACTGTTTTCCTACTGTAACAGAACTTCAGTTACCGTTCATTTCCAATCAACCGCCCCTCCCACCCTTCCCCAACCCAGCAAGCCACTAGCGACTTAATACACAGAAGCTGGCTTTAGCTTCTACATATGAACAAAACACAGTCTTTGTCCTTCAGTGCTTGGCTTTGTTTAACATGACCTCTTCCGGGCTCATCCGTGTCCCTGCACATAACAGAGCTTCATCTCTTTACTGCTGAATCATATTGAAGTTTATTTTGTGTGGATTAATGGGGGTACATGGGCTATGCATGTATGTGCAGGTGCGTGTTGAGGTCAGAGGTCAACCTGAGAAACTTCCTCTTTGTTCTTTGACAAGGTTGCTCTCCTTTGCCTGGAATTCATGAGTTCCAGGAATCTGCCTGTCCCCGCCTCCCTAGTACTGGGATTACAAGCGCCTGCCGCCATACCTGACTTTTTATACAGGTCTGCAGGCCAGCCTCGGGTCCTCAGCCTTGCAAGGCACATGCTCACTGAGCTGTCTCTCCAGCCCCAAGCTGGGTAGTACTTCATCACGTGTGTACTTGATCCACTGATCTTTCCATGGACACCTCAGGGACCTTGTCGCGGTTCTCAGGAGCCTGACATAGACATGGGAGGGCAGGTGTCTTCCCTGTGTGGATTTCAGTGTCTTTGCCTGTACATCCAACAGTGGCACTGCTGGCCCATAAGTAGCTCTAGCCTTACCGTTTTGAGGGGACAACCCACCACACTGTTTTCCATAATTGCCGTGCCATTTCATGCTCCCATCAGTAGTGCGAGTACCCTCTGTCTGTATCTTCAGTGACGATGTCCAGTTTTTATCCTGTTGGTAACAGTCATTTTAATTGGGGTGAGGTGGTATCTCATGGTGGTTTGGATTTGTGCTTCCTTGGGATAGGTGATGCTGAACCCTTTCCCTATTCCTCTTGGCCACTTAGGTATCTTATTTTGAAAAATATCTCTTCAGATCATTTGCCCGTCTTTGAGTCCAGCTGTCTGGGTTTGGGGTTCTAGTGTATTCTGGTTATTACGCACTTACTGGAGGGATTCTCTCCCTTCCCACCAGCTGTCTCTGCTGTGTTGCTTCTTTTTTTTTTTTTTTTTTTTTTTTTTTTTTTTTTTTTTTTTTTGCCTGCCATTCTGGGGTCATATCAAAACGCTTACTGAAATTCTTTTTCAGCTCATTTATTGTTCTTAACCTTTTTGTTTTGACTTTTGCATCTTATACCTTTATGAATTCGTTCTAATATTTTCCTGGTAGAATCTCTCTGCTTTCTCTGTATGAGGGATTATGGTACCTGTTTATTGCAAACCTGAAAATTCTGTATTTTCTTCTAGTAGTTCTGTGTTTTTCAAGTCTTATTTTTAAATCCGTGACCCATTGTGAATTGCTGGTAATTCTGGTCTCCCCTGTTATGGGTATTTGATTTCCCTGCCACCATTTATAAGTAGAGTTTTCTCTCTCACATATATGCACTTGTTATCTTTGTCACAAGTCAGTTTTCTCTGGGTGGAGAGATAGTTCAGTTGCTAGAATGTCTGCCTAGCATGCTTGGGGTTTTATCCCAACATTACAAGAACTAGTGTGGTGGTCTAGCACTCAGGAGGTAGAGGCAGAAGGATCAGAGTTCAAAGTCATCCTCAACCACATAGCAAGTTCAAGGCCAGCCTTAGATGTATGAGATCCCATTATTAAAAAAAATAGTAAGTTGACTATAAAGATGTGGACTTATTTCTGGATTTTCTAGCCTATTTCATTAGTCTGGGTGTTGATTCTTGTGTACGTGTGTTTGGGCTGCACAGCTCCTGAAGTAGGGTTTGTAGTCAGTTACTAAGATGTCCCCTGCTCTGTTCTCCTTGCTCAGGATAGTTCTAGCTATCTGGGGTTCTTTATGGTCACCTTAGAATTTTTAGATTCTTTATCCTGTCTCTGTGAAAGAATTGCATTGAGTCCATCTATAGATTGTCTTCAGTAGCTTGAACATTTAACAACACGAATCTTTCCAATCCATGAATGTGGCTATCTTCTCCCTCCTTCCTCCCCCTCCCTCCCTCTATCCCTCTCTTCCTCCCTCCCTCCCTTCCTCTCTCCCTTCATTTATCTATCTCCAATTTCTTTTATCAGTGTTTTATGCTTTCCGTTATTCAGATACTTCACTTCCTTGGTTAAATTCCTTTCTTTGTATTTAGCCGTCCCCTTGTCAATGGGGTTGCCCTCTTGACTGTGCTTCAGCAGGCTGTTATTAGTGTGTAGGAACACCGCTGATCTTCGGATGCTGATTTTATATCCTGTGACTTTACTAAATGTCTTTATCAACTCTAAGGACTCTACTAATTTTTTTTATCAGTTCTAATATATTTTTTGGCATCTCTAGTCTCATGTAATAAAATCATATCATCTGTAAGCAGGGACTGTTTGACTCCCCACTTTCCAGTTTGAATGGCCTTTAAAAAAAAAACAAAACACCTAATTGACTTGGTTAGGACTTCCAGAATCATCATGTCTATGGGAAGGGTCATCTTTGCCTGAGGCTGCCATGGAGGAGCAATCAGACCAGCTGACCTGGCAAGGAAGAAGGCTTGACTGGACTCCATTAGCCTAGGCAGAGCTGTAGGCACACACCAGGCCCTTCTCGACTCTGGACTGATTGACTTGTATAAACCACAGGAAGTTATTTCATCTCTTCTCTCAAACCTGGGGTTGCCAAGGGAGAGCGAGACCCAGTTTTTCACTGATTTGCATCTCTGTCCCCATCACTTTGGTAACCTAGAGCCCCATACCCTGGAAAACTTGCTGGAAAGAAAAAAAGAGAAACAAACAAACAAACATATATGCCCTAGCCCACTCACATACTGACACGCGTGTGCACACAGATATGAATGCTTTCGTGTGTACAGGTATGCACACTAAAAAAACTTCCAACTTGGTGAGGTCCATTGTTCAAGAAAATCAAACAGAATTGAATTCCCTCTGAGGCTAAGGCAGTTCCTGAGGAGGGAGAAAGAAACTGGCCTTAAAGGAGTGTAGTAATAAGAGCGGCTGGGCTGCGTTCCCAGCACCCTGGCCGCCTGCTTGGCTAGCTTATGCCCGAAATAACAACACACAAACTGTATTCATTTAAACACTGCTTGGCCCATTTCTATCTAGCCTCTTCTAGGCTAACTCTCACACCTGGACTAGCCCATTTCTTATCATCTGTGTAGCACCGGTCTTACCAGGAAGATTCTAGCCTATGTCCATCCTGGGTCGGAGCTTCATCGCATGCATCTTCCCGGGAGCAGGGAGCATGGCGTCTCTCTGAGGCATCTGCTCCTGAGGGGAGAGCTGTGGAGTCTGAGCTCACGTCCTCTTCCTCCCAGAATTCTGTTCTGTTTACTCCACCTACCTATGTTCTAACCAATAAAATGGGCCAAGGCAGTTCCTTTATTAGCCAATGACCTTCCTCCATCATTTCCCCTTTTTCTGTTTAAACAAAAAAAAAAGGAAGGCTTTAACTTTAACATAGCAAAATTACATATAACAAAACAGTTATCAAGTGAAAATTACAATAATCTTTATCATAACTAAGGAAAACTATAACTATAACTAACTATTCTTAACTCCATCAAAGACTCCAGAAAGATACAATATTACCTAAGCAAACAAAAAGTAAGCAACTTTTAAAACTCTAGAAATGACAGAGACATCTCACTGCCTGGACAGTCACCCAAAGTTTCTCTGTACCGTTGGGGCATCCATCTTCGGCCTACAGGCCCATAGTTTCCAGCACACATTTCCACAAAGCAGGAAATTTCAAAGGCAGTCACTATCTGTTTGTCCTAAAGAATGTCTTGCAGACTCTTTCATGAATCAGGAACCCTGAAAGATCATCTCACCTTTAGGTAAGTTTAGCAGTCCTCTCTCTGTGGGTTCTCTGTGTCCAGTTTATGCAATAGTCCAGGCAAGAACAGTTTCTTGCCCAAATGGCTATCAAACTCCATAACGAGCCTCTTCGATGCCCATCTTCCTCTTGAAGTACATTGGTGCTGCCAGGAGCAGAGTGTCTCATTGTCATGAAAAGTCCTAAGTTATTAAAACATTTAAAATGCCATATTCTGCAGTCTTTGAAAGATATGAAGAATGTCTATCTAACTGAAATGTATCTCTATATATCTAGAAAATCTAACTAACATGACTGCAAGCTTGACTATTACTGATGATTATCCATTAACCTATATTTCTTAATTATACATTACATTTTTTAACGAACTACACAATCACAATATCTTAATCAATAGCAGAAATATGCATATACATATAACAAAATTGACCTTAAATCTCTATCAATAAAGCAAAATCTATACTAATACAAATTATTCATATCTATATCATATCCCCCTTTAAATGTAAAAGAACGTTTATAACCCATATTTGGCGCAGTTTTTTCTCTCCAAACTGCTTCCTGCTGAATGGGGGCGTCGTTAATTAGGTCTTTCATGGTATAGCCTGTGTACTAGTTTCATCTCAGTTGAAAGTTGAGTGAAGCAATTTTCTGAAGGTGTTCACACCAACCCTTTAGGAGGGCGTGGTCCATCATACCAAATCAGAATAGAAGAAATGAACAGGGTCTCATCCTCTGTGAAAACAAAATAAGAAACTCCTTTCCAAAGCATCATGTCCTTAGATCCAAATTTCAAATTCAAGGCATTTTCAAATTATCTATGTTGGATTAGTTCAGCAGCATTTATAAACAAATATCTTTTGGTATCTGTTACTCCTTCCTCAGCATTCAAACAATTCAAAGAGAGCATAATAGCATACAGTATCAAAATTCTCTGTCTATTTTCCATCTTTGTACAGCTTTGTTTTAACCTCTATTTCATTTATTTTTACTTTTAACTTTTTGCTTTTTGAGACAGGTTCTCTGTATCTTTGACCTAGAATAACTCTGTAGACCAGGCTATCCTTGAACTCTCAGAGATCCGCCTGTCTCTGCCTTCCAGGCATTGGGATTAAAGGCGTGTGCTACCACACCTTGAAGTCACAGGGGTCAATCTCCCTCTGCCTCCCAAGTGTTGGGATTAAAGGTGTGTACTACCACACACAACAACTCTCTTCCATTTTTTTTGTTTACTTTAAGAACTTCAACTTTTAGCTTGCATATACTTTTAACACACTGTAAACCATTTAGAAATTTTCTTTGTCTTTGAATCTCTCTTTACTGTATATCTCTCTTTTTCTGACCACATGAGTCTTTAATTTACCAAGCAATATCAGTAGGACTAAAGCCGTGGCTTTGCCAGCTAGATCCAGTCCATTCCTTAGCTCTTTGTCATTCCAACCTTGTGGCTGAGGTACTGGCTGAAGCCATGTTTATCGCCACAACTCTATGGCATTTCAAGGTTTCTGCCAGCAAGTGAGCTTCAGCAGCCTGTGCTTGCAAACAGCATGAACCGCCTGCGTAAAAGAGTCAGAGTTTGCCCTGGCAGGACAGCCCAGAAAGCCGGCATTTTTAAATGGCACAGCTTTTTTCCTGCTACGGCTGAAAACCGAAAAGCATGCATTCAGCTTTTCATCAACATTGTTTAAGTGATTTGTGGCAGGACCTCTTAATGAGCTGCAGGAATTTGCAGCTAAAGCTGAGTCAGGAAGCCTCTCTTAGATGAGAGTGCTTGCTTGCCTCTAGCAAGCAGAGCAGACCCGAGAAATGGCTGCTACCAAGAAAACATGCTTTACTCTTTCCGAAGCTTTCTAAGGCTTTCAGTGGATTCAGTTGTTCACACGTCTGGGCACCAAATGTAGTAATAAGAGCGGCGGGGTTGCGTTCCCAGCACCCCGGCCGCCTGCTTGGCTAGCTTATGCCCGAAATAACAACACACAAACTGTATTCATTTAAACACTGCTTGGCCCATTTCTATCTAGCCTCTTCTGGGCTAACTCTCGCACCTGGACTAGCCCATTTCTTATCATCTGTGTAGCACCGGTCTTACCGGGAAGATTCTAGCCTATGTCCATCCTGGGTCGGAGCTTCATCGCGTGCATCTTCCCGGGAGCGGGGAGCATGGCGTCTCTCTGAGGCGTCTGCTCCCGAGAGGAGAGCTGTGGAGTCTGAGCTCACTTCCTCTTCCTCCCAGCATTCTGTTCTGTTTACTCCACCTACCTATGTTCTAACCAATAAAATGGGCCAAGGCAGTTCCTTTATTAGCCAATGACCTTCCTCCAGGTGATTGCCAGGTAGTCAGTTGTCTCTGTCAATTGTTGCACATTTTGGATATATCTCGTTTGTTAAGTAATAGTTATTCCCTTCTCAGATCTTTGACGGAGTTGAAGATTATATAATTGTAGTTACTCTCTACATTATTTAGACTCCTTGAGATAGAATGTTTAGCAAATCTTTTGTTCTCAATATTGTTTGTTATATTTATTATTTGTTATTATTGTATATAGTTGTATTTGGTTTAGTTCTGTCTTATTTAGACAAAAAGGGGAGATGTAGGGATAAGTCCCGCCCCTTAGGGGGCGTGTTTGCCTCGGGCTAATGTTTGCCTATAAATTTGGTGAGCGTGCTCCCAGCCACTGCTTCTGCTTTCCTGGTCTCCGTGGGAACGGTGGTTCTGTAAGTCTATTTCTACATTAAAGCTTTATATATATATATATATATATATATATATATATATATATATATAATTAAAATGTAATGTATAATTAGGAAATATTGGAGGAAGGTCATTGGCTAATAAAGGAACTGCCTTGGCCCATTTTATTGGTTAGAACATAGGTAGGTGGAGTAAACAGAACAGAATGCTGGGAGGAAGAGGAAGTGAGCTCAGACTCCACAGCTCTCCTCTCGGGAGCAGATGCCTCAGAGAGACGCCATGCTCCCCGCTCCCGGGAAGATGCACGCGATGAAGCTCCGACCCAGGATGGACGTAGGCTAGAATCTTCCCGGTAAGACCGGTGCTACACAGATGATAAGAAATGGGCTAGTCCAGGTGCGAGAGTTAGCCTAGAAGAGGCTAGATAGAAATGGGCCAAGCAGTGTTTAAATGAATACAGTTTGTGTGTTGTTATTTCGGGCATAAGCTAGCCAAGCAGGCAGCCGGGGTGCTGGGAACGCAGCCCCGCCGCTCTTATTACTACAAAGGAGGAACAACTACATGCTCCTGCCAGCCACGGAGAGGTGAGGGCTTCCACACCTTGCCAGAGGCTCTCCTGTGCCCAGGAATCCACAGTGAGGCACAGACAGAAGCAGAGAGGCCAAGGAAGGCCCCTGGATATTTAGCCTTTAGAACTATTATAAACACAGTTCACAGAGGGCTCAGATACCTAAACAGCAAACCAAGAATCAAGGACCCAGGAGACACTCCTGGCTTGCATCCAATTCCTGACTTCGGAGTTGGAGGGAGGATTGTCCCATCTGTCCAGCTGTTGCGGTGTCCAGGGCAGGAGGTGAATTTTGTCTCCAGAAATGACCTGCTGGTGCTTGCTTTCCATATTCAGTCTGATAGTCCAGGAAACAAGGCCATAAGTGCTACCTGATAGGGTGTGAAAGCACCTGGTACCCAGGAGTCAGGGCCGGCAGGCCAGAAGGATTCAGTGAGTGCAGGATGAAAATCCTCTCTAGACCGAATTGGCTGTAACATACACATTAAGTCCCATTTGCCTTGAGGCTGCAGTATCTGTCTGTGACAGACGGAGGTGAAAAGTCTGTAGGGAACACTCTCTGAACTCTTTCTCCCCCTTGCTGTGGGGCTGTGCCAACCTCCCGAAAGCTGGGATTCATCTCTGATGCCCTTATGAGAAGGACTGGAAGTCCCTTGCTGTTCACATGCAAGTCAAATAGGAGTGGTGTGGAGCGTCTCTTGGGGAAGAGTTCCCACCCCAAGGCTGTTAATGGGGAGCCTCTGAGCCCCCAGGCATATAGGGGTATCCTGGTCTTTCCCCCTGTGGAGCAACTGCCTGGCCACTAATAACGGAGCCACGTTTTGTAGGCTATCACCTCAATGAAAAGTAACTGCCACTTACCCTTAAACACAGCCAATCTCAGCATCCCCAGGCCCTGCCCAGGACAAGGTGGAGGTCAACGTCAGCACTTCAGTGATAGACAGGTGGATAGGTACCTATGTGGAAATGTTCAGAGTGGAGTGGGGCGAGTGTCTCTCCACTCAGTGACTCTCTGGTAGCATCTTGGGAGAAGTGCTGTTTGGATAAACATCGAGAAAACAAAATTCAAGGGACTCAGGCAAGAAGGCCAGACAGAGCGTAGGAGGAATTATCAACGGACTCCCACCTTGGTGTCTGTGACTCGAGCACCTTCTGCTAAGGCAGTATGATGTGGGATTCCCCTCTGTATGCTGTGAACACCATTGTTAATAAAGAAGCTGCTTTGGGCCTATTGTACACAGAGTAGGGCAAGGCGGGAGTTCCAAGCAGATAGAGAAGAGAGTAGGTGGAGTCAGTGAGACACCATGTAGCCCTCAGAGGAGAAAGACACAAGCTGTCAGCCTGAACCTTGCCAGAAGGCCACGAGCCTCGTGGTAAAATATAAAATAATAGAGATGGGCTAATTTAAGATGTAAGAGCTAGCTAGAAATATGCATAAGCCAATAGGCCAGGCAGTGATTTAATTACTACAGTTTCTGTGTGTTTATTTCAAGTCTGGGCAGCTGGGAACAAATGAGCTGCCTCTGACTACAGTAGTAAGGATCAATTGCGGAGAGGGAGGCGAGTACTCAGGTGACCAGCCCTCTCCAGAACTGTACAAGGTAATACCGTACTCCCACCCATCCCATACCCTACTTCCACAGAGAAAGGGGAGCCCTTTCTTCAGAATGGTGAGATCCACCTGCTGGGGCTCTCCCAAGAGATGGTGTGGATCTCTGTCTCACAGGCAGTGAGATTTCTGGGGGCTGAAGATAGATACCCCATTAGACTAAGGCCCCAGAGTTCTGGGACGATCTTCCCACCCCAGGATTCTCTATAAAAGGGCTAGAGTTTTAGCCAGCAGTCATGAATGCACCATGCTTCCCAAGGGTCAAGAAGCCCACCCTCTGGAACCCACTGTCCAGTGACCCCGTTTTTTCCTGGTAAAGTACTTGTGGTGGTTTGTGTCTGGGTCTTCGAGTTCCATAGCTTAGTTCTTCCCTGAATCCCACCCACACTGTATCCCAGAAGGCCAGGAGAGGGATGCAGGTGAGCACTTCTCTTTCCCACACCCCTCCTGAAGTGGTGTTAGGGTGAGCAGTGGCGTAGGAGGCACACACATACCTGATGGCCCTGCTAGGAGGGGGCGGCAAGATGCTGATCGGCACCCGTGAGCTCGCTGTTCCTGGAGGGCCTGTGTTATGGATCAGTGCATCTGGGGCTCTGGAACACTCCCAGGGAAATAAAACAATTATTTTTGACAACCCACATCAATAGCATCTACATTTCCCCCCACACGGCGCCCCTTCCCCCACAAGGCCGCCTCTTCTGCACTCGCCTGTGTCTTCAGGAAATGGAGCCTGGAAACTCCATAAGCCAATTGTTAGCTCCATCGATCTCATTTGGGGGCCTGAAAATTCAGCAGACAGCACAGTGTTAAATTATTAACTAAATGTTTCCACTCGCTGGGGACATGCTTCATAAAGACCGTCCAGAGGAACAACGGCCTATTTATGAAATTAACAGCTGGAGGGGTTGGCGGGATAGGGGGCAGAAGTCACCGCATGGCCGATGAAGGCCATACTGTGCCCTGACGGATGGAAGGAGTGAGCCAAAGCTGAGCCTAGGGGGCTGTGCTTCAGGAAAGAGGAACTGGCTGAGGGCCTCCATGGAGGGTGTGGACCATCTATCCATGAACATCACACCTCCAGCAGTGAGCCAAGTCTTCAGCCTGGGATGTGGGACAAGTGCCACCATGATTGGCTAAGACCTCTACCCATTGAACTGGGATGGACATCCAGCAAGGACTAAGGAAACTGTCACAGCAGAGTGTACAAACTTTTTCCCAGCCAAGTCCCCACCCCAGATGACAGGTAGGATCCAGCCAGGTCACATGCTAGAGACTGCAGACCAGGGCTGGAGTCCCATGGGCTGTGCACAAGGCTGTTCTTTTGGGAGCTTCCAGTGGAGAGGATGCAGGTGACACAGTTCTCAGTGCCTTGTGCCTGAAATGAGCGGTCCTAGCAGACCAGTATCAGTGAACCAGGCCAGCCCAGCTGGTGCAGCCTGCCATGGGAATCAGGGAACTGTGAGATGCCCAACATGTCAACACACATGCATTAAACCAGAGATCAGAAGTGCTGCATGAAGGTCCAGAGAGAGCAGTGGTGGTTTCAGATCCTGCCAGCTTGCCTGGGACAAGGCGTGAGGAAGCCCATGGCACAACAGCCTCCAGAAGGGAAGCTTACCCCACCACCGCCCACCGTGCTGCCCACACCCTTCCCATCAGCCCCTAAGACAGCCTTGCAGTTCATGGGTCCATTTCAAGTTCTTGGAGAGCAAGAACATCCCCTGTGGAAATCTCAGTCCCACTCCCAGATAAAGCCAAGCTCTTCGGGGAGTTCCCCATTCCTGACCCCAAGGGAAAGCCCGGAGCAGGAAGGAACAGCCAGGTCCCCCGCTATCCAGGATACTTCCCCTGGAGTTCTCTGTCTCCAGGGAGAGCAGTGGGCTAGACTGTGTGACCAGGCTGGGAGTGTGATCACAAGTGACCCATCTGAGATCCCAGGACCCTGCTTCAGAGTCTTCCACGTGTATCCTAGGTGGTACATGATAAAATCCTCACATGTGTGTGGGATGTGTGAGCAGCTCTGTAGCCGCCAACAGAATCGGGTCTGAAAGCATTGTCACAGCTTGTCCATCTGTCCATATTCCCCATGGGCAAATAGGCAGCCACTGACCTGGGGTCCATTCCCAGATTAGTCCCACCCAGGTGCCTTTCACCTTCACATAGACTTCCGGAGTTGCAAGTCCAACTGGGTGCAATGATGTCTGCGGTCTGCATGGTCGCATGCATCACAGTGTTGCTTTTATTGCAACTTTTCTATTGCAAGTCCCCTTCCTTGCTATGAGCTTACTTACCATGGGCTGTTGATTCGCCGTCCCAGGAATGAACATATGGGTTATTTCCCATTTAGGTTGATATGGATAAAGTTCCTATTAACCCTTTATGAGCCTAAGTTGTTCATCGTGTAAATTCGGAGTGAAATTGTTGAATGTGTAAGACAAGGTCGTTTGCCACCCACTGTGCTTCATCAGAGCTCCAGCTGCCTCTGTCCTCGCTGGCGATCTATGTTCTCCATTGGTTAAATGCCACCTGTTGTAGTGGATGTGACATAATATCTCACGTAGGTGTGTGACTGCTCCTATAGAGCGTTTGCTCCAGGATTTTGTCCACTTTGTGATTGGGTTGTTTGTCGTTTACTGTTTGTTTGTTTGCTTGCTTGCTTGTTTTAGTTAGGGTCTCACTGTGTAGCCCTGGCTAAGCCTGGGACTCTCTTATACAAACCCAGCTGGCCTTGAACTCTCAGAGATCCAGCTGCCTCTGCATTACCATGCCTGGATACTGGTTGATTCTTTTAGATCTTTATATAGTATAAATACAACTCCTTGGTCATCTCTACATATGACAGCCACTTTCTCTTGGCATGTGGTTTGCCTTTTTATTTACCTGAGTCTTTCGATTCACAGATGGTATAGTCAGTCTCTCTGGGTTCATTACTTCTTTGCCCAGGATTTCTTCTCTTTGTTTTTTCCTATTCCGTTTCCTCTGAAATTTCAGTCACGCACACTCCAGACACCATCCCACAGGTAACTGAGGCTCTGTTCATTTTGTCTCAACAGTTTCCGTACTATGGATAATTCCAGCTGCTCTCCTCAGGGTCGCTCTCCTCTGTTCTGTCTGTACCTTACTATTGAAAGCCCCTCGGGCAACTTGTTAATTTCACACAAGATACTAAGCAGTGTTAGAATTGCTTTTGTTCCTCACTTGTCTCTGCTGGCATTCTCGGTGTGTTTCATTTCTTGCCATCACCTTTTCACTTAAGTCTTTGGACGCACTCACAGTAATTAGTTTCAACAGTGTCTGAGTTAGTTGCATTGGCTAATATTTCTATTAATTGTGAGTCATATTTCCTGGGGTTATTTTAATGCATTTACTAACTTGTGTGCATTGCATTGGCTACGAGATGATGCATTATATAAACTCTGGATTCCATGGTATTTGATTTTAAAAAAAATGTTATTTTTCTAACCAGCAGGCATTTTAATCCCTAGCTGCTCACCTTGAGCTTACGGAAGCCTGACTGTATACTTGACTAGGGTGAGTCTATGCTGTCTTGTCCTTAGCCATAGCATATGGTCTTTGTTCTTGAGACATGCCTTTCTGTGGTTTTAAAGTAAAGTCAGAGTTTTACCAAAGCCCTCCGTATTGAGAGGATCTTCCTGTGCTGTGGTGAGTGACAGCTGAACCTTTGCTGGGCATCTTCGCTCTCTAGAGCTGTGCTCCCCTGGGCTTCTCGCTGTGCCATTTGTGGGTGTGACCAGGAGCAAGCCCCAAATCTGAGGGTTCCCTGACACATCATGGGATCCCCTTTCTATGTTTCCTCCTCTCTAGAATCTCTGCCTCGGTTTGCAGATGTCGGTTTGCAGATGTGATGTCACTTTCAATGCCATCCTTGGACAACTTCATCCCACAAGGCCCAGTTCTAGCTGCCCTGGGCCTGACTTCACAGTGGACTTGAGAGAAAAGCCAGGTGACAGCCCACTTCTCTAGTGTTCTTCCTTCTTTTAAGGGTCCCAGTCCTCCTGCTTTTTTCTTGTACCTGCTTTTTCCTTCTCTGGTGCCTCTAAATTTTTTTAAAGTATTTTGTTAATAGCATGTAATTATTATTACAAGAGAGCAAATCCAGTGCAATCCAAAGCTTCTGCCGTCGCTGAAGCCCATCTC
Source organism: Microtus oregoni (assembly GCF_018167655.1). Classification (NCBI taxonomy): domain Eukaryota; kingdom Metazoa; phylum Chordata; class Mammalia; order Rodentia; family Cricetidae; genus Microtus; species Microtus oregoni. The sequence goes on along the minus strand of NW_024544727.1, from coordinate 1,219,138 downwards.
CTTACCACGCCGTTTGTAGTATGTGCTAAACCAGAAAGAAGACAAGTTTCTGATGTGTGCCTCATTACATCACCCTCACCACGGGCCTGGGAGATGGGCATCTTCTCATTTTACAGTTGGCAATGACGAGGGTCACACTGACCAGCTGCCTCACCCCCAGCCAGCAGGAAAGGGCTTGGGCCATGGGCCCTGCTGGGCCACTTGCGGACTCCATGTCCTTTCAGATATTAGTTCCAGGTGAGTCATGTGACAAGACTCCCTCTGCAGACCCCCGGGTCCTCCCATGCTGCCTACTGAACCCTGGATTTTTCTTGGCAGCCTTTTGGCTCCACCCAAGCCTGCTCCGCGCCCCCCCCCCACCCCTGAGCTCCAGGGAGCCAACAAGAGACCCACAGAGGCCACGTGGCGGTGGTCCAGGGTCTCCACCAAGCTGGGTAGTCTGAGGGGCTGCCTGTGGACAGCAGTATAAAAGGGGGCATTGAGGGGCGGACTCCAAGGAGACTCATTCTCCATCAGCACCCCACAATGTGGGCTTTGTGAGACCTGCCAGGGCTGAGCTGAGCGGGAACTTTTTCCCCTTTCTCCTAGGGACAGCTTATTTAATTTAAAAATAATCGAATGTGGAAAATGCTGGAGATGGAAACTGTTTATCAGTTTTCCTTCTCCGTTTCTTCCCTTGGCTTCGCCCCACAGTGGCAGTGCCGTTGACTCCCCCAGGGTGTCAGCAGAGGCGTCGTGCTCTGGCCACTGTACGAAGTGGGGGAACCTGTGCCTGCGACGGTTAGGGCCAAGAGGGTCCTGGGTGAAGCACCCACACTTGCTCGGCGGGAAGTGGCATTCTGCTAATAAGTCCCACTCTCTAGAGGCACTGCTGTCCCAAGGCTCTTCCCCAGGAGCGGCCAGGACGCTGAGACCTCCATACACCCTTCCCCCACCTTACTCTTGCCCCTGGTCCTCTTTTCTCTTGTCCTCACCTGTCCCAGTCTCCTGCCAATACTCCCCTTCAGATGACTTCTATGAGACAGCCAGGCTCCCTCTGTCCTCACCAAGCAACGTCCACTCCCCTCCAGATGAACGTGGTAGATGAGTCGTCTCATTTAATGGCCCTGAAGCCAGGGGTCACCTCTGTATCCGGGTAGCACCTGCTCAACTACGAAGTATAGGTTGGCAGATTCATGGATCCAGGGCTTCCTCTCACACACGACCATCTATGCCCCATCAGTGCCCTGGTGTCTCTGTTGAACGATGGAGGTGTTGAATGGCTTAGTGAGAATGGGTGATTATTTAACTCATCTGCTGGCTCTCAAGAAATTCTTGCTGTCAGCTTATTGTGGCCTCATCACGCCACCTCTTCCCCAAGGAAGGAGGTTGATGGTTAGGGTTAATTGTCAGTTTTACTCAACCTGTGAAGGGAGTCTCAATGAGGGGTTGTTTACATTGGATTGACTCCCTGAGCGTATCTGTGAGAACTATCTTAATTAAGCTGATTGTTGTGGGAAGACCCAGCCCTCTGTGGGCAGCACCTCTGTGGGACCCCTAGGCAAGGGGTCCTCAACTATGTAAGTAGAGACTGTGCAGAGCCCAAACAAGGTGCTCGCACGGACCTCGACCCAATTCCTCTGGGGAGATCTGGCCCTGTAAGGGATGGGCCTGGAGGCTTTGGGTACTCTGACATCAACTTAGAAGGAGCCAGCACCCCTGCATGTACCCCATGTAGTGCAGGTCCCATTGCTTGGTGCTTTCTGTCTGCTGCTGGATGTGCCCTGCGTTGCTGGACCTCGGTGGGATTCTGCAAATGGATAAACAAATGTCTGGGGCATGAATCGAGGCAACAGGGACCACAGAGTCCCTTCCATTGTTGAGCAGATTGGGATCTCAGAGGAGCCCTAGACAGAGGGACCTTGAGTAGAGTGGGGGTCTGGGCCCCCATGCAGTCCAGATGTTGGCAGTGCTGAATCTCATAAGAATCCCCGGACTAAAAAGCAAACCCCAAGCCTGTGTTCCCCAAAGTTGGCTCTGTCACAGCTCCAGTTCCTGGAGGGCAGGAGAAGTGAAGCCAGAACCCGCTCTTAGGTTAGAGAGTCTCGTTCCCAGTGGCTGCGGCATCTTGGCATTGCTTCTGGTCATCCTTGGGACCAGCATTGAGCTCTGGGTCCCCATGCACACTTGAATGCTGAGACTTTGTGCAGTGGCTTCATCTGCTTCAGCAGGTACCAGAACCAGGCTGCCAGTCAGGCCACTGGGCCTTTGGCGAGACCATAGGCCCCTCTGGTGGCAGGAAGCAGAGTGTTGCCTGGGGCCCAGAGTAGGGAGACTCAGCCTGGTCCGGGTGCAGCCCTTGCATTTCCACGTGAGTCCCTGATGTTGCCATCCAACCTCACTGCTCTCCTGCTGGACCTGAGCTTCCTGAGGCTATACTCCAGCAGCTGCTTGGTCCCAGGCCGGCCACTTCTTAGTATTCTCTGTGATGGCCTGAGACAAGCAGAGAGTAGAAAGAGAAACAAGGGTAGGGAACTATTCAGCACCATCCCCAAAAACCATGGCCAAGGACACAAGGACAAAGAACAGTTTTGATTCAGACCGTGGGCGTGGCTTCTGCCTCTCACAAAGGAGGCTTGGATGTGCAGAGCCGTGGGAGGGACCCAGTCTTTGCTCAAAGACACCCTCCTCTGCTGGCCTTCAACAGAGAGGATGGACAGAACGGGCTTTCCCAGCGCCTTTGAACTCAAGAAGCTCCGTTTGGGAGGTGACCTTGAATGTCAGGTGCCACTGAACCCTGTCCTGCCTCCTGACACCAACCATTGGGTTCTCTCTAGGAGGGGTGGCTTCCCTTCCTCCCACCCACTCTTCCAACAAGTTCACGCTCTGAGTGCGCCCCCTATTGGCAGTAGGCTGTTTCCCACTCAGGCCCTCCAAAGATGTTAGCTGGAGATGATGAGCCCACGAGATGATTATTGAATTATAGGATCCAGAAATCGATGTGTTTCTGCACAATTTCATCGGCAAGAAATCACACTGGCTCCCTCTGCCCCACCCCCACCGTGTCAACACCTGACGGCCTGGTTGTCTGGACCCAGCATTCCTGGACCTGCTCCCTGGCTCCCACAAGGGTCCCCACCCGAAAGAGATAAGATAGAGCCCGTGTCGGGGAGGAGGTGTGGACGGGGCCGCACCGGCTCTGCTCGCTGTGGGTGATAAAAGGGGCTTTGGAAAGGTGCTGACGTGGCCACCCCGCTTAATGAGGTCATCGCCAAAGCTACTGCCCCGGTAACCTGGAGGTCAGGTTCCCAAAGTGACAGCAGCGGGAAGTGGGGCCATCTGCCACCGCCTGTCAACACCCAGCACCCCATCACAGCAGCCAGCTCCGATGCCTGCAGGGGCTGGGCTCCAGACTCATGTCAGGGCTGTCATCCTAAGCCCCAGGGCAGCCTGAGAGAACCGAGAGGGACCTCGGGACCTGTGCTGGTAGAAAGGGCAGCTGTTTGCGGGGAGGGAGGCTCGTGGGCCCCTTGTCAAAGCCAGGGCAGCACCTTCTCTAGGTCCCGCTTAAGTTTTTGCTTTGAGTGTCTTTAAGGCTCCTTAACTGAGCGTCCTGGAGGGCCCAGTACTATTCTCGGCACTCCTGAAGCCTGGATTCTGCCCTCCACCATGCTGGCTCGGAGACCTCGTAAGTGGCCCCACCACACAGCAGGCATGGCCTGGCTTGCTCAGGCACCTGCATGTTTGGGCAGAGGCTTCCAAACAGGGTAGAACCTGGACCAGACTGAGGTGTCTATCTTTGAACAGGAAGGTAAGAGAGAACAGAAAAAACTGAAAGCAGGCGGTGGTGGGGACAGGCTCTACTCCCCAGTCAGGGCCCCACCTGCGATAGTCCAGCCCAGGCGTAATGTGTGTTAAAGTCCCCAGGGGGCAGCGTGGCCTCCTAGGGCCAAGAGCCCCAGGCATCTCATACAATGGTTCTCAACCTGTAGGTCACCACCCCCTTAGGGTTTCACAGCGGTCCTATATCAGATAATTACATTATGATTCATACCAGTAGCAAAATGATAGTTACGAAGTAGCAACTTTATGGTTGGGGGTCATCACCACATGAGGAACCCATTAAAGGGTCTCAGCATTAGGAAGGTTGAGAATCCCTGCTGTCCGTGTCATTGACGTGAATTCCTGCAGGACAAGGGGAAGTGGCTGGGTCTCCAGGCAGCCTCATCTAGGAATACCTGAAGACTAAGTCCTTTCAGAGCATGGCTCCGCGGAGGCCTGGGCTGCCTCCTTCCTCTCTTCCAGGACAAGAACTTTGTATCTATGAAACCTCTTAATTCAGTATTGGTTTTCTCTTTCTGGCCTCAACCTTTCTTTGTGTCAAAACAGGACAGTTCTGGGGGGCATAACCCCCAGACATGCAGACTCACCGTGAAAGTCACCCTGGGTGACATTCGGCTCTTTTTATTATGGGGCCAGGGAGAAAAATAAGTCAGAAAATCATTTCCAAAAATAGACAACAGACAGCAGGAATCGTGTGGAATGGCTGGTTGGCAGCGCTCTGGGCTGGAGCACAGGCTGGCCAGGCCACTCTGTGTTCTGGGAAAGGCTATCGCCCACTTGGGGACCAGGCCCTTGGGAAAACTGTTCATGCTGCCCACCATGGCCTCCGAGGTCAGACTTAACAAAGGCACCTGCCACTCATGGGGTCAGCCAGGCCTGTCAGCACTATCAGAGCTACCGGCAGGGCTTTGGCCACAGAGTCCCTGTCTTTTCTGGATAGAGAGGACTCTGAGTAACAGAGATGTTCTGAGGGCATGCTAGAGAGTTCTGACCACTAAATGCCTCTGGGCTGCTGTGCTTAAGGAAGAAGCTGTCTAGTCCGCTGGAGGCAGCCCAGGGCTTCTGCAGAACCCTCGGTGGGAACACAGAGGAAGGAGTGTCAGGCACAGAAGTCCTCCCCGAGGATGGGCAGTCTTAACCTTTTCTGGTCACTGGATGTCTGATGACCACAGGCTTGACATAGGTGCCACAGACCTCCATTGTTCAAAAAGGTCAGAGATTTGGTGGAAAAACTCAGAGACTCCTCTGCCCTTCGATTAGATTTTCCTAACTTCATAGCTACAGTGAGATCCAGGCCCCTCCAAACACCCTCAAGTTGGGAGCGAGGCTGGTCCTGTGTCTACCATGAGTCGTTTGATGTTAGATGGAGCTCCATCTGGCTCTGAGCCTTCTTCCCCATCTCCAGACTTCTCTGCACAATTAAGCCTCTTTCTGTGTCCCCCACCCCCACCCCAGCAGAAGCAGTCCTTGACAGAGCAGGGCTCTGCTGGTCCACCACGTGGGAAGAAGGTTAACTCCGTTCTCCTCCCAGCCCAGCAGAACCACAGCTGCCCTGGGCATCCGCAAGCCCCTGGTTGCATTAGCGGGTCTGTGTTTGATAACCCTACCCCCTCCGTGCCCCCTCTCACCACAACCCTCTACCCCTACCCTGGAGCCCACTTAGGGGGCCGGGGAGAGTGTACATGCTCCTACTCAAACTAGGATGGACTCTGTCTGTGACTTGGTGAACACTGGGAGCCCCCAGTTAAGTAGACGGTGGGTCTGGCCCCTTTCCCAGACATCACCTACACATGCACCAGGACTTCCTCAACCATAAAGATGAGCACAGTCACCACCTCAGAGGTCGGGATAGGGGAACACACCGTGAATGTCTGCAGTAGACAGCAGATGAATCCAGACAGCCTTGGGCGGCAGGACAGAGGCCATCCTTCAGGGGATGGCGGGCCAGAGGCTGGGCTCCACCGACAGGGCCTTGCTCTCATTCCTGACCTCCCCCCTCTTTGTTCCTGCCATGCTCTGCCTCTGCCCCCCCTCTACTTTGCCCCTGCCCACGGCTGATTTATTTCGGCCAGTGCCGCCCACCCCTTGCAAGACTTCCCACGGCCAGAGTTGTGGTCTCTTGCGGCTGGCTGCAGTTTTTAATTGTTTTTCTCCCCCTTTGCTGACTCTCCCCCTTGCTGCTTGCAGTGACTGGGGGAGGGGTCAGGGGTTCCAGTAGCATTTCCGGCCCTCTCGATTTGTTCTCTTTCCTTTTTCCCCTTTCTTCTCCCTCCATGGGCCCAGCCTCTGTGATTAAGCCTGGAGGCCTCCTGCTGGTTCTAATAGGCCTGCGGGCTTGACCATCTGATGAGAATGGTGCGGGCACAGCTTGTTCCGGAATGCCTGCGCTGGAATCTCCTGATGCACGGTATTAATCATCACTGCCAGGCCGCTCAGGCCTAAACACATCCGCCCAGTATAAAATTATACTAAACAGACGAAAGAGAGGCTGTGATTGGCTACGCATTGAAAACAGACATTAGACAGCCCCCGCCCCCAGCTTGCCCACTCCCTCCCCATTTTAAGTCTCCCACCAAGGCCTCTGCCCAGCTTGATGAACAATAGATGACTTGGGGTGTTGATCAGGCCACACTCGGTACTTATCCAGTTCTGAATCGTGTGCACCCGTGACATGAGGTGGGGCTTTTACCTCTGTAGCCAGGGCTTGGGTGCCCACTGTGGAGGTTTCTTCCTTATGGTGCCGCAGGGCTTTTGAAAAGCATACTGAACAAGATTGGGGCTGCTTACCCTAGGGAGAGGGGTGGAATCCGTGAGGTGTAGAGCTTCAGGACTTCGTGGAGAGATTGGTAGACAGAGGTCCTAAGGACTAGAAAGCTGGCCCTGGCCCAGCCTCCGTGTCCAGAGCCCCCGGGGGCTGGAATTTGGCTTCCCCAAGGGCAGGCACTCTCCTACTGCCCAGCAGCCTCGCTGCTCATAAAAGTTAACTGGGTGTGAAATGCTTGCCTGAGGTTGGTAGAAGGGCATGAGATGCTCTGTCTGGGATGGCTGCTCCCCGGCTGCTGGTCCTGGCTCTACTTCATAGCCTGCAGCCAATGAACCTCAGGGCCAAAGGGAAGAGGCCCCGGATGTTTCTTGTCACACCTTGAAGGTTGACTGAGCTCCAAAATGCCTTTCCTGGTAGCCCTTAGGGGATTCTCTGCCTTTGCCCTTGATACCGTCTCCAAGTGCCGTGTTCAAAATCTAAGTACTGGCCTCCAGCATCTCCGTACACCCTGTGTCCATGCCTGAGGTCCTAATCCACGGGGACTAGATTGGGTCCCAGTGGGCAGAACCCTCCTGTGGGGAAGCTCTTCTCTAGGGCTCACACTCCACCCTGAGGTGACAGAACTAGATGACCTCAGTTGGTGGCGGTAGGGTTTGAGGCCATCCAGGTGAGCGCAGAACAGACAAGTTCAGGGTCTGTGAGGCCAGGGCTCTGACCTTACAGTCAACCCTGTGTCCCCCATACTGCCCCAGCTGACTCCCCCTCTTCCCGCGGTCACACTGGAGAGAATCCACAGGTACTAGTCAGCAGCCCAGACACCTGCTTTCCAGTCCGTTAGGTGAGCTGGAAGATACCTCTGCGCAGTGACAGGAGGGACAGGCTGCATTTGAGCCCCGTGGGAGAGTGCCTCTGACCTCGGTCTTCCCCACCAGGCATGGTGATAGGTGATGTAATCTCAGCACTTGAGACGTGGAGGCAGGAAGAGCAGGGGTCATCCCTGGTTACATCATGAGTTAGAGGCCACCCTGGCTTATGTGAGATCCTGACTCAAAAAACAAGAAGCAGAACAGTAACAAGTATTAAGCATCAATTACTACCCCAATGTAGGATATGTGCTGGGTCAGGGTGCATGCACGTGGGCGCCCGGGAGGCTTTGGGGAAGCAGCAGGGCATTCAGGAAAGCTGAATCTCAGACATGGAGGGTTTTATTTTCCATTAATTATTTCTCTGACTAAGTGCTAACCCTTCAGCCTGCACTTTGCCCGGGAGCAAGGCTGGTTTGCTCGCTGTAGCCCTGAGCAGTGTCCCCAAGGTACTCTCAGCTCCAGCCCAGTCAGGTGCAGTGTCCCTAACCTGAGACAGGTGCCTTGAGCTAGGAAGAAGACTGGGACCAAGAACATCTGGGTTGTCTGTAGTTGTCTCTGCACGGCCTACATTGCACTCCACCCAGGGAGCAGACCGAGCTCCTGTGCCATGCGAGCTGTGTAATCCCACCTGGGCTGTGAGCAAGGGTTGTCATTTCAGGCCTGGCGAGTCTCACCTGGCCCTGGTTCTGCCAACACCTGTGGTTGCGTTAATGAAACACATTCTTCAAAGACCTGTGACAGCTGGATACATGTGGCAGGGAGCCATCTCCTAATGCCAGCTGACCCATACCCAGCCTACCCCTACCCCACAGCTCCAAGTCCTTGCCCTGGCCAAGGGAAATGAAACACTATGTTTTAGCACAACCGCAGTGCCTGGAAACAGCTCCTCCAGGTGGCTGTCATGTACTCCATCAGCGTCTCCTCTGGCCATCCGTCTTCCCTACCTCCTCTTCCCAGATCCAAAGAAGCAGTTTTCCTGCACAGGACTCTGGATAGGACCCAGGAGTACAGGCACAGATTGACTTCTGATATCCTTCCATGATACTCCTGACTCTTCCTGGTGCTCTTGAAGGCGTAGCAGCAATGACTAAGGTGCTCTGCCTTCAAAGTGGCTAGTGGTCCCCAACTAGGGTCATCCCGACCCCTCCTGTTCCCAATCCAACATTGGAAACATTTGCAGATGGTTGTGGTTGTCACCACCAGGAGCACTTGGATAGAGCTCAGGGAACTTGAGGGACATTCTGCAGTGTCCAGGGCAAGCTTAGTGGAAAGCAGTGCAGCCCCAGAGGTCCATGCAGTGAAGGTGGAAGTCAAGATCTTTCTTTGCATTTGGGGTGTGTGTGTGTGTGTGTGTGTGTGTGTGTGTATACATGTGCCACGGTGAGTGTGTGGAAGTCTGAAGACAATTTGTGAGAGTTGGTTCTCTTTCCACCATGAGGACCTAGGGGACTGAGCAGAGGTCGTCGGGATTGGCAACAGGCGCCTTTGTCTGCTGAGCCATCTCACTGGCCCCCGAGGCTGACATCACAAAATGCAAACATGGGCTAAAACTGGGTGAGCTGTCTTAGGGGAGAAGACCTCTGTGCTCTAAGGAAGACATTCATGATTTGAGTGTAAAGAGATTTCGGGGGTGGGGGGGAATGTGCCCGTGTGACCATGCTGCCCGCATTCTGGTCCAGCACATGTGTGTCCATCGCTTATGCCAAGATGGGACACAGGTTGAGACACAAGGGACCATGGACAGCACAGACACAGGATGGGTTAGGCCTTGGAGGGCAGGATGCCCCTCCTTGCCTCGTACATTTGAGAATCGCAGTCTAAGCTTGGCTCGCTCTGCCTCTCGCTCGTTCATCTACTGCAGGGAGCTTTCATTAAGAAAATCCACAACGTGGCTTTCTCCGGATGCAGGGCCTTCACTCACCTAGCAGGCTGCTCGAGTGTAGACCAAGGCCGTGCTGACGCCGAGAGCCAAGAAGGGCAGCAGGCCCCAGTGTTTGGTCACCACTGGCGACCGATCTTTTCCTCTCCTGCCCCAGACTGAAGCTGGCATCCATGATCCCTGACCCCTGTTTGAAAGGACTAGGATATTCCTACAGTATGACCACAAAGGGACAAATTTCCAGGACCGCAAATCAGGTGGCTCCCGAGAAGTGAACCCCTCCACACCTCAACAGCTGCACTCACCTAGTGATAGGAGGTCCCAGGGGATCCACTTCACTCCACGTCTCCCCATAGCCACTGGGTGATGCTTTAGGGCATGAGAAGAAGGGGTGCTCCCACTTCACAACACAGAGCAGAAACAAACCCTCCCGGGAGTCACCTGGGAACCCCACTGCCCTTGAGAAGCCCAGGATAGAATGGTAAGGCCCTTGTGCCTGATACTGCCAATGTCACATTCCCCTTTGGATGCTTAGCCTCAAGATGCCATTGCATTGTGTGTGTATAGGTGTGAGTATGTGTGTGCTTACGCATGTGTATGACTGTCTATGTATGTGTGAGTGTGTATGAATGTGTGTGTGAGTGTATGTGTACGAATGTGTGTATGTATATATGAGCATGTGTACAAGTGTGTTATGTATATGTGAGTGCGTGTATACATGTGTATATGAGCGTATGTACAAGTGTGTGTACGTGTGCACATGTGTATATTATGAGTGTGTATGTATGAGTGTGTGAGTGTATGTATATGAGTGAGTATGAATATATATATGAGTGTGTGTGTATGTATGTGTGTACAAGTGTGTGTATGTGCACACATGTGTATATGTATGAATGTGTATGAGTGTGTATATATGTATGTGTGTATGAGTGTGTGTATGCACATGTGTGTATGAGTGTGTATAAGTGTGTGTGTGTTCTGTATGCTTTTGAAGTGCAAGGTTCCTTTCAAGCTACAGCGCACTGAGGGCTGTCTTAGAGACCTGTTATCCATCCGTCTGTCCTGGGAATCAGAGTTCAGGGAGCAGCCCTCCCTGACTTCCACATCAGACTCACTGGGGATCCCCTGGGTCAGGGCTGAGGGCCAGTCTTTCAGGAAGAGGCCTGAGCAGCAGGATCCAGGGCCCCAGACAGAAGCAAAGTGGCCGAGGCTTCCTGACAAGAGACCCGTCCGCACCATCTGCTCCGAATCTCTGGCAGTTACTGTGGAGCTCAGATTTCAGCCTCCCCTCCACCTGTCACCCTTGTTTACCCGAACCCGCACTCACTGCTCCATCCTCGGGCCTTCCCGTAGAGCCTCCAGAGAATTGTTGGCAATCTTCACTTCTTCACCCGTAGGGAAAAAAAAACAGTGTCCTCTGTGTGGTTGTAAAGAACCCTGAGACTTGTCCATCAGCAGCCTGAGCTCAGAGGCACAGAGGATGAACGTCAGACACAAGGCCCTCACTCCAAAGTGATGTTTATTTAGCAATTGGCATCAGACGAGAGCTTCAAACGTGAGCAACATGTAAGACTCTGAGAAAGCAGATGCCGTGTGCCTGTGTCTGGGCTTGGCATAATTTAAGACTGTGTATATCCTCAGACTCGTGGAAGCCTGTCTAGCCAGGGGACCGGGGAGACAGCTGTCAGCAAAGTGTGTGCCATGCAGGCGTGAGAACCGGAGTTCCATCTCCAGAACCCATGTAAAACGCCAGGTGTGGTGCTGTGTACCTGTAATTCAACACTGGCAAGACAGGAGGAGCCCCAGAACTCACAAACCAAGCCAGGAAGTCCCAGGTTCCAGTGAGAGACTCCTCTGCTATAAAAAGCAGGAATGGAGGGGTGGGTCATTTGTTTGTGGAGGACCCAAGTTCTGGTCCTAGTACTCACAGCAGATGGTCATGACTGCCTGTAACTCCAATGTCAGGGGACCTGACTCCCTCTTCTGAACTCCGTGGGTACCTGAACTCACAGCACGTGCACGTGTGTACACACACATACACTCACACACCATAATTAAAGACAAAAACAAATTAAGGTAATCAGACTAAAGTAAAGATAGACAACACTGGTGGAGCAGCCACAAAGCACAAATTAATCTCTAGCCTTCAAACACAGAGAGAGAGGGGGGAGGGATAGAGAAGAGAGAGAGGAAAGGGAAGAGAGAGAGGGGAGAGAGAAAGAGAGAGAGAGAGAGAGAGAGAGAGAGAGAGGAGAGAGAGAGGAGAGAGAGAGGAGAGGGAAGAGAGAGAGAGAGGGGAGAGAGAGAGAGAGAGAGAGAGAGAGAGAGAGAGGAGAGAGACAGAGAGGAGAGGGAAGAGAGAGGAGAGAGAGAGAGAGAGAGAGAGAGAGAGGAGAGGGAAGAGAGAGAGAGGAGAGAGAGAGAGAGAGAGAGAGGAGGGGGGAGAGAGAGAGGAGAGGGGGGGAGGAGAGAGAGGGAGAGAGAGAGAGCCTCTTAAGAAAGTGTCCTCTTGGCTGTTTGGCTCCCTGGCCAGCAGCAGGCAGATGTGATTAACTCCACGTCCCATTAGCAGGCCACTGTCCTTACCACTAATTGTCACATGGTCAAAGCTCTAGTAAATGAACCAAACACTTCTTTTATCTGTCATCTTGGACATGACGCCGTAATGATGACCATATGTGCAGCACTTGTATGTTACCGAACAGGGACTTCAGGCCAGGGGATTCCAGCCCGGATGCTTCTGCAGGAGAGAAGAGTGGGTCCCCTCTGGAAGCTACAGCCCCTTCTAGAGTCATGCTGGCTTCTTGTGCTTGCCAGGCGGCTCGGCTCTAGGTTATGGGCAGCACCTCCATCAAGCAAGCCACAGGTTCTTGGCCAGAAAGGAGACCAAGAACCTGGTGCATGACTTGGGTCCACCATGTTCCCAAGGAGTCAAATTCAGTGAATTGTCCTTGAACACCAGACTTGACTCCAGTGCCAGAGAGAGACACCCACTGCTGTATGGTGGTCAAACAACTGTGCTGCCACCTCGCAGCTGGCCTCTGAGCCAGGCACAGTTCCAATACCTCCCTGGGGTCCTCTGGGGACATGACCTCTAGGCAGAATGTAGCAAGACGATAGAGTCATGCTAGGCAAATCCATGGGGCTGGAGTCTGCCACGGCCCTGACATGGCGGGGCTGACGATGGGAGCCAGGGGAGCTGCCCTTCCCCAGCTTCTAGCAGGACCCCCTCCAGGTCCTGTTTGGAACAGGAGTGGAACCCCCCTGGAAAGTCACAAAAACGGAGCCAGATGTGCCCTGCCGTCTTGCAGCAGGAAGGAGGGGCGGGCTGCCTACTGGGGCTGTACGGCGCTCTCATTTCTCCGGCAGAGCCACTTGTGAGTGACTGAGCGAAGACACAGAAGTAACAATGGTGGCAGTGTCTGCAGAACAGAGTTCCATTGAGCGCCATGAAAGCCTTTTTGAAGTGGAGGAACAGTTTGAAGACACGGCATTCCTCGCCCCATGTTTTGACTCAGAGAGGCCAATGGGCAGAGCCTCAGATGCCTCCAGAGAGGCCCTGGTCCACCTTTGAAGCCTGCATCTGTTTTTGCTACCCCAGACTCAGTGTATGCATCTCCCTGGCAGTCCACCACCCAGTAGGGTTAGAGAGGGGTCTCCATGGAAGACGTACAGATGCCTGAATGCAGAATCAGCGATCAAGCACTTACCCAGCAGTCATAGCTGTGGGGATGCTGTGCTCAATATGCGGAGGCCAAAGGCAAAGTATGTTTGCCCAGAACACACACCACACACACACACACACACACACACACACACAGATACACACACCACACACACCCACACACATACTCCACACACCACACACACACATACACCACACACACACCACACATACACACACACCACACACATACACCACACACACCACACACACACATACACACACACACCACACACATACACCACACACACACATACACACACACCACACACATACACCACACACACACACACACACACACACACACACACACTTCCTTGCCTATAACCCTGAAGCTCTGAAACCCTCTCACATGGATGAGAAACAAGTGGGACCTGAGAGAGGAGGCCTAGAATGGATGGGGATGGGTTGGAGGATGGACATGTGACCGCAGTACAAGTGATGGGCACCTGCTGCTTGGTCCTGAGTTTGGGTAAAATTCAAGAAGGTTCTCAGGTTCTCACCCCCACGCAGGGCAGACCTTCCTTCTGGGAGTGTAAAGTGGCCTTAAGCAGCCCCAGCGTGGCCTTTGAATTCATGTTTGCTCTGGGGATGTGGCCCTTAGTTCTTCAAATGCCCCCACCTGGCATTTATTAAACTTGATTGAAAACCCTGAAAGATGTAAAGTCATGGCAAGCAGCCTGCCCACCCTGTGTTTGCCATGCTCCCACAAGCTTTCCCTGGGAGGTTAAAGAAGACAGGCTTGCACCCAGCAGTGTGAAAGAGCTGAAAATTGTGACATCACATGGGCTAAAGCCCCCTGGAAGGAGGACAGGATAGGGTTGAGATAGACCAGGATAATCAGTAAATAGCAAGGGGACACAGTCACAGAATGGGCTTGGACAGCCATCAAGAGACACATACAGGGTCACTCCAGGGAAACCACAGACACACAGACACACACACACACACACACACACCTGGGGCGGGGGGAGACCTCCAAGGCTATGATGCAGACCCGTGGGAAAGTCTAAAGCCCATGCAATGCGACCACTAATCTTGGGCAGACCCAAGACCTCCAATCCCAGGCTGGAAAGTGTAAGCCCTACTATCTCAGCCTCTGAGAACTGGCGTTCCTTTGATGGCTCTGTGTCCCCTGTCATTGTCCGCTGACAGCCCCTTCGACCCAGCAAAGAGACACTCGACGTGGATGTGCAGCGTGGCGCCTGACTAAACATCCCGTGGGAAGGCATTCATCTCTAGGGAACTCCTCCTGCCTTGGAATGGGGCTCTCGGTTGGTTGGCAGTCCTGGCACGGTCAGGTCTGAAGGGTCTAGGCAGCTGTGACTCCAAAGTTGTCTGCCCACCCTGCACAGACCACTGTCTCTCAGCATCAAAGCCGGATTTCCTAGGAGTCCCCAAAGGGTCATTCATAGGTAGGACCTCCCTGGGAAGTCACAAAACCGGAGCCAGATGTGTGGTATCATCCTGCAGCAGGAAGGAGGAACTACCTGGGGCTATAAAGCTATTATTTCCCATGTCAGAAAGTTTGATCCAACCTCAGTGTCATGAATATGAGATTTGGGGGTTCCTTTCAGACTTCCACAAGGCTGCCTTCCAAACAAGACACCAGGAGACCACCAAGCAGATGCACTATGCAGGACTGGCCACAAAGCCACCTGTCTTCTTGATGGTCTCTTTCCACAGTGACGATATTCACCATGAGGAAAAGCTCAGACAAAGGGGCACTGGGACCAAACCCTAAAAGGGAGAGGGCAAAAGGAGAGAGAAGGGAGGAGATGGAAATAAACCCAGTACTAAACAGCAGGGTTCCCAGCAGCTCCTGCCTCTAAAGGAACAGTAACGGATGCATTTACCTCTGGAGGCAAAGGTCCGAAAGGCTCGGACCAGCTCCTGCCTGGGGGGATCTCTATGGATAGGAACCAAATCTTGTACCGTCTCTGTAGAGTGGCGATGATCCCCATCCGCTGTGCTCTCTCGCCTCGTGTGAACTTGGAATGTGAGGTGTAGACAGAGGCTCCTGCCAATCAATCCGCTAGGTGGGTCAAGGCTTGCCGAGCTCTGGATAGGTTTCTGGAAGATCATGTAGCCCGATCACCAGATCCCCGCCACTCGCTGTCATGTGGAAGACTCTGAGGCCATACTTTCCCCCTGGGAAAGGTCTGGGCTGTAGATTTGTGTTCAGGTAATTTAATGATTTAATAAGGAAGTCCTGGTTTTGCTGCAAAGTGGGCCCCACATCAACCTGTACATCAGCCTCACTTGGACCTCAGAAAATGTAAGCCCAGAAGTTCCAGGGTATAGACGAAGCCTTTCTACATTCATAGACATAGGGACCTGCCATGGACCTACCCTGGTGCAGAGTGCTCTCTGGACAAATGGGGTGCTGACTTCTCCCCCATTTCATCCATCCCCGACTGGGCCTGCCTAGGCTTTCCACCCCCACTGCCACATCCTATCCCTTCCTCCCCACCCCTCTAGGCAACATGGCCGTTGGCTACCAGACAACTACTTCCTCCCTTTTGGCTACTGTTGGGGACAGGTAGGATGTTTATAAACTAGAGTCAAAATGCAATTTTACTTAACATAGCCTCTAGGATGACCAGAAACCTGAAACACGGGAACCTTTGTTCCTAGTCCCCAGGTAAGACATGGCCATTGCTCGATGAAGAAGTTGTGTAGATGGAGCCTGGTTGTGTATGAGCTTGTCACACCTCAGCCTGGGGAAGGCTCGCTCAGTGCCGGGCAGCTGTAATTTCCCTCTGGGAAACCCACAGGGAAGAAGAGTGCCAGGAATCCCCAGGTGGGGAAGAAGTACCAGTTTTGTCCGAGCTAGGAAGCCACAGTGCTATGGGCAAAGGCCAAAGCTGTGGGCAGAGCTGTGGGCTCAGTGTGCATCCATTTTGGAAAATGAGCTGATCTGTGTAGTCTCCAAGGGCTGGGCAGTGACTGGGGTCTCGGGGGTATTGGTTTGTGGGCTCCAGGCCTGTCTTCCTTCTGAACATTCAGCTGTGCAGCCCGGGATCACCCACTGACTTCCAGTGGAGGATGTGAAGGGTCAGGCTCAGCTGTTTTTCTTCCTCTGGGTTAGGAGCTGTCAGGGAAAGGAAGTGGGGTGCGTCAGTACATACAGGAGGGGAGATGGGGTGCCCAGTAGTATAGGAGGGGAGACGGGGTGCTCTAGTACGTAAAGGAGGGGAGGGGAGATGGTAGAGAGTAGGACTTCTTGGCTGATATGGGGTCCACCCCTCATTCTCTCTCCTCATGCCTGAGGCAGCCACCTACACCCAAAGTCATTACTTACAACTACTGTTGGACACAAAGCCACACCACTTCTGGGGTGTGGGTAATGAGGGTCCCCAAGTCAGACAAGGAGGAGAGACATTGAAGTGATCTGTGCTGGGCAGCTGGCAGCCCCACACATGTGACCTGATGTCAACCACAGGCCAGAGGTATTGGGGCACTCGACTGCCACCATACACACAAGTCATAAATAGACCCAAGTGGCCCCGACCACAACCTTGTTTTCGTCCTGTGGCAGTCAAAGGTGATTAATGGGAATTATCTTTAGTGCTAATCAGAGCCGTTTGGAGGAGGCCAGAGTGGAAGGAAACACTCTTGTGACGCTGCTGCGATCCCTTTGAAGAGTTTCGGTTGTGTGTATGTGCACACGTGCGCATGCATGCTCAGGTAGTGTGTGCGCATGCTCGGGTATATGCATGTACACATGCACTCATGCACATTCTGGGGAGAGGCTGGCTAGTAGGAAATGGGTTGTGTGTGTGTGTGTGTGTGTATGCTTGGGTATATGTATGCACATATGCATCCACGCAGAGCCCATGGGACTGGCTAGTAGGAGAGGGTCTGAGACGATGGGATGGAGGCGAGGAAGGAGTCCAGTTGTTACCCTGTCCCGGTGCTCCTGTAGCCAGAGAATGCTTACTTCACACAACTCAGTGTGGCTGGAGTGAATTCATGGCGGCTGCACAGGGATCACATGCGCTGGGCCAGAATTAGAGCAGAGGCCAGGCTGGTGCCTTGGCAAAAGGGTGGCAATCCTCTGTGTGTTCCATTTCCTCTTCCTTCCAAGCACAAGGCCTTCACTACTACCCATGGCCCAGTCACACCAGGAATGCCCTTTCCTCCTGGGCCCCAAGGAAGGTAGTCAGGGCTCTTCAGCAGCCTCCCCAGGCTAGTATGGCTTCCAGATACAAAGTGTCCCTTTATTGGGTATATCAATTCAAAAAGGGGCTAGTAGTAAGCCGAGAATATTTGGATAAACTTGACAGCCCCAGAGACTGAAAAAGCCCTTTTGTTCCCCCACAAGAAGGGCAGCCCTGCCACCCTGGGCTCCCTGGAGCGGCTCCAGAGAAAACTGAGGTTGGAGCAGAAAAATGATTATGGTGCCTCATGAAAGATCCATACTCTACGCTCAGTGTTTATTATTATTTTTTTTCTTTAGAATGTGTGGCTAACATCCTATTGCATAATGCCAGGCTGTAAGCGTGCCTGCAAACACCGCAGCTCAGCCTGCCAGCGTCTGCCAGCATGGGAAGTAAAGTCTGTGGCGTTTGGGGCAGGGATGGGGTGGCACGTGGGTTTTATTTTGCTCGGTTTTGTTTTCGAGATGTTGACG
Organism: Microtus oregoni; assembly: GCF_018167655.1. Classification (NCBI taxonomy): domain Eukaryota; kingdom Metazoa; phylum Chordata; class Mammalia; order Rodentia; family Cricetidae; genus Microtus; species Microtus oregoni. Next base: position 1,201,447 of record NW_024544727.1, on the reverse strand, counting down.
ACCAGTTCCAGAAGGTGCAAGCATCTTCTAGGGTTGTACTCTGGCCAACAGAGAGGCTCCTCTCCATGTGAGCCTCGGAAAGCTGGGGTTGCAATTGCATGTGGGCATGGTGTTGGAGGAGTCTCTCACCCTGCAGGAATGAAAACTGAATGTAAGTGCTTGGCTGTTGCTGAGAACAGAGCCCACGGAAGCTGCCTTTCTGGGGAGGGCTTGTTAAGGTGGGGAGCAGTCTCAGCTACCAGATTCTGGACCTGGGTGGCCGCTGCTGGATCCAGATCCCAGAAGACCCAAATCAAACACAGACTACTAACCCTGCCTCCCCCATGCAGCAGCTCCCACCTAAGCAGAGGTCAGTCCTCACACAGGTAGATTCCCTGCAGAGAATACCTATGGTTCTTTCTGGAAATCTCCTGACCCAGGAAAGCAGAGACGGACACTCGGAAACCACATCAGCTTCTCCAGGTCTCTGGGATTGTTGCCTTCTCCGTGGGCATAGAAGCAGGTCTACCAGAGCAAGGGCCTCTGGAGCTCTTTGGAGGAGGAAAGCCAGCGATCCTGCTTCTGCTAGTGCCTTCTGCAGCAGGAAAAGTAAAAGACAAGGAAGGATCCCAGGGAAAATGTGACCTGCCTCCTACACAGTAACCTTATTTAAATTCTGGCTCAGAGGCCATGGGGTTAGCAGTGGTGTTCACAGTCAGAGGCCATGGGGTTAGTGGCTGTGTTCACGGTCACTGTGGCATGCCAATGACATGCTAAGATGGAGTAAAATGCTTAAGGGGGGGGCTAGGGAAATGGCTCAGTTGGTAAAATGCGTGATGTACAAGCATGAGAAACAGAGTTTGATTCCCCACACCCATGTAGAAAGCTGCACACTGCAGTATACATCTGTAATCTCAGCACTAGAGGATTGACACACACATGTGCATACATCTGCGTGCACACAATGCACCTACCCACATAAACACGTGTGTACTACTCGGCTCTCTCTCTCTCTCTCTCTCTCTCTCTCTCTCTCTCTCTCTCTCTCACACACACACACACACACACACACACACACACACAAATAAATGCTTCTTCTAATCCACATCCATACTTGAACAGATTAGGGACCCCCAAAAGACCCAGGCAGATGGTGGAGGGCACCCTTCATTCCTTTGACATTTGCTCAGCAGAGAAACGGGAACACAGAAGTGAGGAGAGTTACTCTGTGGAATGGCTTCTGTCTGCTGTGCAAGGCTGACTTGGCCGTACCTTTGTCTATGAGTCACTTGAAACATGCCCATCCTGAGGCAGACGTCTCAAGCCAAGCTCACATCCAAGGGCGAGCTGAACTTGCAACCCAAAGCCCGTCCCCAATAAGCTGTGTGGAAGCTAATCTGATATAAGCATACCTTACATCTTAGTCCCTTCACCTCTGGTGCCAAGAGGGCTGGGTGTAAGGAGAAAGGATGGTCCAGTTGGACTGTAGTCAGTGCACCCTAAGGTTCATCTCTTTCTTAACCAAGTGGTCAACCACTAAAGTCCAGGCACACTAAGAAAAATAGATCATGGGAAGCAGAGTCATCACGAAACAACATTAGGAGGAAAAGCTCCTCACGCAACACAGTCAAAATAAGGACTGAGCCTCGCCAGCATCCTTTCATCTGTGCATACCTGGACCTGCTTGGGGAAGGAACTGGCATTGACCCTTTGCGGTACCTCCAAAGACAACATTGTCGGCACCAAGAGTCCTTTGCCAATGACCATTTTTGTATGTCAAAGAGTACCAAGAACTGTTCTTTGTGGAGATTGGCAAGGTCTTTGCTTAGACTTGGCCTGTTGAGATTTGAGCTATTTCCAAGAGTTGACCTCAAAACATTGGGCTGATACAGAAGGTGGTGAGTCACTGCACTCCTCTGTACCCATGTGTGCCAGTGAGAGGAACGAGTGCCCAGAGGCTGTGTCTGCTGTGGGAGAGGCACCAGATGGAACCTAGCAGGCTTCTCTAAGCACCTACCATGGGCCATGTAGCCTCTGTGCTGGGGGATATAGGTCACCATTATGTTGAGCCCCAGGAAACAGACTCAGGGTGATGATTCAGTAATGTTGACCTGGGAAAGACTATAACTCTGGTTCAGAGAGGACTAGCCAAGAGGGTTGACAGGCAGGTCCTTCGGCACAACCCAGAGAGAGCAATGAGAAAGAAAATGACCCAGACTTAATAGGGGAGGTGAAGAAAGGAGGTCTGGTGGGCAAAGGAAGGCTAACGAGAACATGTCCTCAGTTGTCTTGAAATGCCTTTGTTCCCTCATTTGTGCCCAAACCTTCTATGAGCACCTACCGTCTACATGGCTCTAGAAGTCACCCAGGTGACATGCTCAAATCATTCACTATTTGCAGGAGAAGGAAGATGGAAAGTGACCATCATGGTCCAGTCCTTCTGTGCTGCTGAGGACCCTTGATGTGAATCCCCAGTTAGCATCACAGGAGAGCTATCCTATGTTCTGGCACCCCATATTTCTGGAAAGATGTTCTCTTCTGGATCACTGTGGGAGTCCAGGGAAACCAGAGAGTTCTGGATATGTTATATATACCGTCCAGCCATCTATCCATCTACCAACTCAACATCCACCGGTCCACTCACTCGGTATCTACCTCTACATCCATTCAACAGTCATTAATCCATCCACCCATTCAATTCCCATCTATCTCCCCATGTAACATCCATCTGTTCATCCACCTATTCAACATCCATGCATCCATCACCCATTCAACATCTATCCATCCACACATTCAACAGCCATCTCCCATCCCCATGTATATGCATTCAGCAACAGTCCAAAACTCATCCATTCATCTATTTATCTGCTCATCATCCACCATTCAATGTAGACTTCTATACCCACTTGTACATACATTCAACCTCAATCTATCCCACTCATTCACCCAAATTCCATCCATTCATACACCCATCCATCTATCTACTTATGAAGACATCCAATGGGCCTCAGCTAATCACATGTTACAGGACAGATCCCAGAGAAGCTTCAGTTACCCTCGGCAACCCTGGGGTTGTGAGATTGTAAGGAAAAGCAGAGGAAGTGTTACCTAGACTGAGTAAGACGTCCTGACGCGGTATGAACGGCTAGATGGTTATAGCATCACACAGCCCGTAGGGAGGTGACCCTCCCTCTCGCTGAGGGTGAAATAAGAAAGGCCAGGGCCAGCAGAGTGGCCTGGGCTTTGCACATCACTGCCCTCTCTCAGGAGCAATGGAGCAGGAGACTGCCACTCAGCACCAAGCTGCACCAAGTTCTCCTGAAGTTGACCCTCCCCCACGTGCTGCTTGTGATGACTGCTGTGGCCATGATGGGCATGGCAGGGTGGGGCATTTACAGCCCATCCTGAGGTTGTATGCCTAGGATTCAGAAGTCCCCCTGTACACCAAGCAGGGATCTATTCCAGCCAGCTGGGCAGGGAGGCCCAGGACTGTTGGTGGGCTCCTCAGTCTTGCATTCAATTCCCATGTATGAGGGCTTTTGTTAAACAACCATGGCCCTGCTCCCACAGGCCTGAGATCTCATGTGGCCCCAACCACATGTCAGTGGCTAGCCCACCACGGGGAACTCCTCCCGCATCCGCTGTGGGGGTTGCTGCGTTCACAAGCGCTGCAGTTTGTCACCCTCTAAAAGCCAAAGAAAGGTTATGTGTGTGACACCTCCCAGGCCCTGCCTGCCCTCAGAAGAGCCACTTCCTGTGACAGCCTAGCACTTACACCCCCTGAGCAGGGGTGTGGCCACAAACATTTGGTTTGGGGTTGTGGGATCTTAAAATATTTTATGATTAAAAAAAAAAAAAAAAAAGCAAAAGCACTTTGCTTTGGAAGGTCAGGGCCAGGTCCGTGCCAGCATGCGAGCTCCAGGCTTGGGGCTCTGCCTGGCCTGTACTTGACTCAGAGGAAACTTGGATCTAAAAATTGCTGAAGTTATTTGCATCTGAACGACACCAGCACCGTTCTGGACAGACCAGACTAGCAACAGCAGCCTGTGTCCCTCCTCCCAGCAACAGCCCGAGTCAGGACTCTGGGCCCAACCATCCCATGGACTGCCCTAGGCGATGTAGGGGAGGCTCCAAATGTGGGAAGACCCTGGACACTTAGGATTGCTCTGCAAGTCACCTGGGGACTTGGGGATTTTCTCAGAGGCCTTTGTAAAGCACATGGTCCGAGACATAGCGTAGCTGTGCTTGTGATCTGGGGTCAGCCAACAGGAGCAGAACTAGAGGTGTGTGCTGCTATGATGTAAGGAGCAGATGTAAGGGCTGAGCTCAGCTTGTGGAAAGACCCCTCTGAACTGGCACTCGTTGGGAACACCTATGGGGGCGGCAGAACATTTATACCCATGACACCTAGAGTATTTGTACCGCTGGAGTTCAGAAGCTCTGCTCACTTGTTGGTGAGATCCAAGGAGTCCTTACAAGGCTCACATCTGGGCAAGCCGACACTGTGACTCAGCCATCTTTGAACAGCAGGATTTGTGGCCACGTTCCTTATAGGTTCAGGCTCGCCACCTCCCCCACATCCTTGTCCTCTAAGAGCCAGTTGAAATACCAGCAGAGTGCTGGCCGCTAGGATCAGGTTGTGACATCAGATATTTGACTCTGAACAGCTGCTTATAGACTGGACTTTGGCAAGGGGGTTGAGCTTGCCAAAGCATCCTCTTGGAGTGTATCTTACGTGTCAGTTAGATGGAGTGACTCTGCCACTACCTACACAGCCTTGGCTTTGGGAAGTTGGGGCAGGGTAGAGAAGGCCCTTGTGACGAGTGCCACCAGTTCGGCTTCTTGGGAGAAGTGGAGGCAGTAACAATATAAAGAAACTATTATCCCCGCTCCAGAGCTCCTGAGAGACATTCCCAACGCTCATCACCCACCACGCCATCCATAGAAAAGGCATACAGGTCATGTGCATTCTAAAGACTGGGGAGAGGCCCTGCTTGGAGCATCTGTGGATCTGTTGTGGTGGACACTCATCTCAAGAGCAGACACATAGGTCCTCCAAGAGTCATCAAGATCCACCACCATCAGTGTTTAGAAATATGTGAGCATAACAAGATTGTTGGCTGGTATATAGCCCATTCTTGTACCTCCACTAGGCTGCCTAAGCTTGCTATCTATGTGAGTGACCATGGGCTGGAGAGCAGAAGAGAAGCTCTCCGGTTTCCTAAGTGGACATGGAGACAGGACCCCAGACAAGCCATGTTATTGAGAGTGATGACCACTCAATGCTAGCTCCCCAGAGGGAGAGATGGCCAGCCAATCCTTCTTGTATTCCCCTGGGGGAAGAATGTTCACTTCTGAGGGTTCTTGCCCACCAACAGGCTCGTGGTGGTGTCCAACCTACCAGCCCCCAGATTTCAACAGCCCCCCTTCCCACCAGATGTTGCCAGTCTCCTAAGATGCGTCTTGCCGGCCCCATCTGCAGCTCATACTCTTCATTACGGAAGACACAGAATGCTAGCATGAATCACCAAGTTGACCTTTTATTTCTTGTGGCTCAGGGTTGCAGCCCATGACCAATGAGACAAAGCCACAGATGCCAAGATGGTTGAGCCATGTGACCCACCTCAAACACCCCACTCGGGTCACTGTGTGCACTGTGGGGTTGTTGCGAGGGCTATCCCCATTTGAAGAACATCCTTGGTGGGTTTGCAGTAAGATCACAGGAAAGGGTGGTGACCCAGCTCCTGCAGCAGGCATCAAGAAAGAGCCCTCGCAGCTCCAGGCTTCCAAGGCTCCTCTTCTCCTCTATTATCTTCCTGAGATTCAGAAGTATGAGTCCCCTAGAGGCTTCGAGTCCCTCACACAAAGCACAGTCACACCTAAATCCTTCTCCACTTCACCATCATGCCCTCTTCCTTCAGGCAAAGTTCACAGATGCTGGCCCAGGAGGGTCATTTCCCTGACAGGTAAAACCTGAGCCAAAAAGAGCAAAGAAGGAAAGAGAAGAGGTTAAGTTAGTTTAGCATAGAAGGGCTGGAAGGCACAGAGATTCAGGGGCAGACAGCATAAAGAAGAGGTGAGCATTGGGCTGGATGCACAAGGCATGTACCCTGGGGCTCTGTTTCACAAGATGGCAGAGGACATGGGGGAGATCAGCTATGTGTCTGGGATGTTTGCACACAGTCTGAAGTCTCCGAGTCTGAGAATTGGGTGCAAGATTGCCGGGAACCTCAGAGTGTTCACAAGGCATTTGCATGTCTGAGTAACTTCTGGTGTGTGGTTTTCTTCAGATCTTCAAAGGCCTGCGTGGGGCCCAAATGCTGGAAAATATGGGATTCGGTGACTTTTTACGATACACATTTCTTGGTGTGGCTTTAAACCAAGAGCATCTGCCTGTGACTGACATAGGAGCCAAATTCTCCAGGTGTGGAACGGGACGTCACCAGCACCTGTTAGTAGAGTCCCTGGTCAGACAACAGCTCTCTTTTGGCAGCCCCCCAACCCTGAGCCATGCTCTGGGGTCTGTCCAGGACCCTGTAACTCTATCTATCATACACTACTACCCAGCAACTGTCCAGTGGAGGCCAGGGCCAGAGGGACATAGAAAGTCCCAGACAACTTATTTCAGGAGTGAGTCCCAGAAAACTCTCTTTCCCTCCTATTCCTCAGCTCCCTCCCTCTCACCTGGAACAGATGGGCCCCTGACCTCCTGATCTCCTTAGCGAGGCTCCTGTCTGCTGGCAGCAGCAGACCCCATCCTGCTGCCGTGTTTCTGCTTAGCACTTGGTCATGTCACCACCAAGCCCATAATGAGCATCGGGACAGGATTTATGAGCTCATTCAGGCTCCATGTCCGCCACATGGAGGTGTCTCCAGAAGGCCTGCCCTCCTCTTTCTGTCACAAGAATGGACTTTCTGTTTGGGCTCCTTGTGAGTGTCGTAAATCATAACCATTGTATGTGCGTGCTCACACGTGTGCCTCTACGTATCTGTGTGTGCGTATGTGTTCATGTTAGCGTGTGTGCCCAGGTGTGCATGCAGGTGTGGAGGGAAATTAGAAGGACACGTGAAACAGTCCTACAGACACCCACCATACTGTGAGCTTCAGGGGAGCACGCTGCAGCCTTAGGGCACAGGCCAACAAGGTGACTCCTAGGCCTCACTCCTTCCTGCAGGCTGGGAATCCATTAGGTGAGCTGACGACAGACGCCTCTGCACTCGCGCCTGTGTGCACATCCCATACGGAGCCAGCCCCTGGCCATGCCCATTAAATGGGAAAGAGCTGGCCCAGCAGAGAGCCACAGATTAAAAGTGCAGGAAACCTCAAATGATGTGCAAAAAAAATTGTCAAGGGTAAGAGGATTTTTTTTTCCATCTCTTCGTTTTTTAACTCAGCATTTCTGATGGGGGTGATTGATGAGCTGGGGAAGCTGGCAGGAACACGGGGGCTGAGAGGCCAAGTGGGGGCAAATGGGCAGAAGGGCCACTTCCACCGGTAATTATGGGAGTCCACAGGCTCAACCCCAACAACTCCAGAGCCAGGCTTTCAAGTGGGTGGGGCCCAACTCCAAATCTGGGCAGAGGTTCGGCTCCACAGCCACAGAAAAGCCAGCCAAGAGAACCCCGCCACACTCGAATATGACTCTTGATGTCTCATGTATGAACAGAACCTGATGCGTGCGCCCTCGTTCCCTTGTCCCCTGTGCTCTCACACATCCTTGGAACTATCAGAGCCACACAGCTCCTGCCAGAGCGTAGGTGCAAGCAGAGTCCAGATGGGAAAGACTGAGCCAATGCTGTTGCCTCTGGCCTCGGGTCCTTGGCACTTGCTTCTCCCACTGCAGTCAGGGACATGTGCTCAGCTGCCTGTGGCTGTGGACTTGATACCCTAACACCCAGGCCTTCCTCTCAGCATCCCATGAACCCTCAGAGCCAAGCAATTGCTGGTCAGAGTCCCAGTGGGCCACTGGAGGTCTCCTCAGCTAGGAAGTGGTGCTAAGGCTCCATCTCCATGACTACGTCAAAGCCCAGCTTCAGAGGCAGCAATGCCAAGGACCTGTGAGGATCCAAGCCAGGGTGGTGGATTCCAGATTTTAGAGAATCCCACCTAATTCTACTGCCTAAGACAAGTAGCTCCTCCCTCCCTGGTCTCTGAGGTGATCACACTGGGAAAGGGAACTTTCTCAAGTCTTTAGGGACTACCAGGAAAGCAATCATACAGAGGGTCAGGAGCTAATGAAGGACAGAAGCCTGGGCAGTTACAGACTAGGACCAACTACAGCTACCTAGGTCACTTTCTCATAGGAATGACCTTGTCTTTTTCAAAAATGTGCCAGCTGAGTGTGCATGCACACACACACACACACACACACACACAGGCACATGTGTGCACATTAAAGATTCTGTGTATACACACATGCACTTACATATGTGTGTGTGTGCATGTTTTCACACACGGGGTGCATAGCTGTGTGTGTATAGCCATAAGCATGTGCACACATGCTCACACCTTGTATGCATGCATATTTATCCATATGATTAGCTGGACCTCACTGAGCTGCCCAGCACTTTAACAGAATAATGAACACGGCCTCATCCACAGCCAGCCTGGAGTGGTTGTGAGCTAATGAACAAAGATTGTTTTTGGGGAAGCAGATCTCAGTTCTGAGAAATCAACAACCAAACCCCAGCAAAGTCCTGGGGACAGAGCCTTGTATGAAGACATGCTCATTCACATCACCGTTAACTAGCTCCCCCAGACCCTGCACCATAAGGGAAAAAAAAAAGCAGAGAGACAGAAAAATGAGCAAGATACACACAGAGGGAGGAACAGGGAGCCAGAAACGGGACCTGGGATTCGGCACCATCTGCTTAGAGGTCTGTGTGGCAGGAATCCACAGGAAGTCCCTGACCCCTCAGGCAGGGAGAAAGGGGTCCCCTGGCCTCTCGACAGCTAGCCTTTCTCTATTCCTATGTCTCAGGAGCGGGGTGAGCCTCCTTGTCAGGTAGAGGCCCTGTCACCTGTGGGCTGACCTCCTCAGCAGTTCCCTGCAGAGTTATCAGTTGGGAGGAGGGTCTGAGGTGCTCCCTCTGTGGGCTTGGTGACCTGAGCCCACCACATCTTAGAGAATGGGAGACCTGACCACCCCCACCAGGCACGTCAGCCCTCATGGTCTCAACATAAGGCCGCTATTCAGTTTGCCTCCATCCTCTGCAGGCTGTGGGGGTCACCCAGTAGTGTTTGGGTTGGGTTGGCCCTGAACTGGAACATGGCAGGCAGTGACCTCCAAGGGTTTGTAAGGAGCAGGGAAGGCTTCGTCTAACCCCTGAGTAGCAGGGCCTTGAGTGAACTCCTGGTATCCTGGATAGGGTTCAGACACCTGGGAAGATCTCCCTAGGCACCCCTCCCCTGAGCCCCAGAGGAGAGGAAAGGAAAACCTCTATCCTAATGCCTCTAGAGTTGAGGGTCCTGCCTCTCAGGAAGCATTCTGACCCCCTTACCTGCTCCCTAAACTAAGAGAGGAGTGCAGTCGGGCTCCCAGCTTTGCCAACAGTGTATGGACCTTAGTGTTGCAGATTTGAGGGGAAAGTCGAGATCCCAGGCTTGGGGGGGGGCAGGCTCTGTGCAAGGGTACACTCCGCTCACCCCAGCCTCTGCACTCTGGGTATTCCCCATCCCCACCTTCCCAGGCACAGAACATAGTTGCTTTGTGGCCTCATCCACAGCCAGCCTGGAGTGCTGAAGCCTCTTAGATGATTCTGGGCTGAGGGAACATGGGGGGCAAGTGGTTGAATGGCTTGGCCACTTAACTCAAGTCTCTGCCTGATGGAGTCAGTGCTTAGCCCCATTTCTGTCCTGGCTGCCTCGTGCTTCCAGAGAATCCACTGGACACCCAAGGGAGCGCATGGGGCCCTGGGATGGGGCATTGCTATGTGTTACTGTACAGGACTGCAGTCTACCCCCTGGAATCTGCAGGGCTTCCTCCATACTCTCCCTCCCTACTGGGTCCCTTCAGGCTGCCGCCCTTTGTCTGGAACCCAGGGGTCACTGACAGGTGTCAACTGGGAGACAAAGCTATCTGCCACGTGCTCAGGGTCTGACTTGTGTCAGAATCCTTGGGAACAAGGGAGTGGGTGTACAGAAGCAGGACGTGTAGTTTCATTGTTGTGCACGGAATTCCAGTGCCGGCCATAGGTGCACAAAGATCTTGAAAACTGCATGCCTAGTGGTGAAAATCCACTGAAAGAGCCCCTCCTGCTGCACCTTTGCCCCTTCCCAACTGAAAACGCCTGCCCCAGAATACTCCTGCCCGCCAACCTCCCTTTTAACCATCCTGCCTTTCGTGTGCCCACTTAGCCACCCCAGTTGCTTCAAAGGCTTTGAATTAGGGCTCGCCGTAGGCTCTGAACAGAGCAGGTATGAGTGGAACTCTATGGTGTCAGCAGCTGCCAGCCTGTGGTCCAGGTCTTCTTGCAAGCAACCCTTCAGGGTGGGGGCAGGGGTTGGGGTGGAGTTGGGGGGAACACAGTTCAGCAAACAAGACTCTGAAGAGAGTTCAGAAGGCATCAGCAACGACAAAGCAAAGCCAGTGTGGGCCCTGCCTGTTGTGCAGGACCTGGGGAGGAAGCATGATGTTTGCTGGCTGGCCAGCATCAAACTGAAACTTCCCAATTTTGAGGACATGAAATGTCTTCCTGGCATTCAGGTGATGTGCTTATCTGACAGGAGCGTGTCTACACAGGCACACGCACATGCACGCTTAGATACCACACACACAGGCTCAGGTGCAGCTGCACACCCCGGTAACACCTTTACCTTCAGAAGTGCTTTTTCTAGCCCAACACCCCCACTGTCCTTGCAGAGGGTTTGTGTCAGACACAGAAGGCTCTGCTTTCTCAAACCTGGACAGCTTGCTGGCACACTTTACCAGTGCAGAAGACTCGTCATTGCCCGGCCTGACCGTGAGCAGCTGTGTAAGAACAGGAAGAACCACCCTCTTCTCCGCCAATCTCCTGGTGGCTCCCTGGACCAGGTGTGATGGGTAGAGAGGGCCTCTCTGATGCGTAGGACTGGCTGAAGTTCTCACCCAGCCTGCCATCCTGCCTCTGAGGTCAGTGCAGCCTGACATAGCACACGGGGCATCTCTGACCTTAGCGCACTTCTTCCCCAGCAGGTCTCTGAAGACTTGGGCAGCGAGAAGTTCTGCGTGGATGCCAATCAGGCCGGGGCTGGCAGCTGGCTCAAGTACATCCGTGTAGCGTGTTCCTGTGATGACCAAAACCTCACCATGTGTCAGATCAACGAACAGGTAGGTCTAGGATGGTCACCGTCCCTGCAAACTGTCCTTGGAGACAAGGCACCAAGGTGGATGGTTGCTAAGGGGCGGGTCAGCCGAGCCTCTGTTAAGATCATGGGTCACCTGCTAAGCTCTGTCCTGCCGTAGGGGGTGGCCATTTGACACCTGCCCAACTGGGCTACCTGTAGAATTTAGCTGCCCCAGAATACTTCACAAGAGCAAAGACCACAGAGCAAAGGTCAGAAGAAACTTGTCTGAGACTGGCGACATTGGAGAACTGAGAGCTGTGGTTTTAAATAGCAGCTGAAACAGACAGGACCTCAAGTCACAGGGGCCTCATTCCCTACAAATACCAAGAATTGTGGGAAGAGTAGCCAACAGGAACCAATGGGAAGGAGAGTTGCCTAAACCCTGGTCAATCAAGGCTTCCTAAAGTCCACATTGGCCAGTCTAATGGCACAGAGCTACTTCCTAGACCAGGAAAAATGCCCAAAGCCCACAAGTCATAATCATGGCGTGACCTGCTGCCAAGCGCATGGTCCTGCATTGGCATGGCCTCCCGTCTCTCTAGGAGTAAACTGAGCTGAACAGTCCTGACTTCTGCCTCATCCTTCTCAGAGGCTGAGGAACCTGCAGTTCTGAGCTCAGCTTCTCAGAACCCCCACAAGTTCCCTAGCTCCATGGCTTGCCACTGCAGACCCACAATACTCAGTTTCCTTCTGCTGGGCACAGTGACCAGCGCTACTCTGTCTCTTCCGTAGCTTTGACCTTGCAGATATCAGTCCTCCAGCAAAGCCTTGTGTTTTCCTCTGGGTACCAACTCCCAACCCTCCCAGCAGAGCAGTTCATTCTGCCTGTGTGTCTTCGGGCTACATGTGAGATGTTGTTGGGGGGGAAAAAGGGTCCATTTTATTTTAAAAACCGTTCGTGAAGACCACGTAACAAAGGGCCCATTCTTGTGCCGCCCTGCAAGCCGTCTAAAGTGGTTCAAGGCTCTTGACTCTAGAGAAATATTTTGCATTTAAAAAGGAAACAGGGAGGCCATGAGGGAGGCCTCTACCCCTGCTTACTGCTCCGCTGTGCTCCTCCAGAGCTGTCTCCGTAGCTCTTGGGCTCAATTTGCTAGCAGTGGCTCCACCAGACACTCGCTGGTTCCAGACAGAACCAGGACCCAGGATGCTGCTGCCAAGACCTCCATGACCTTCCACTAAAACCAAAAATTTTGAGAGAAGGAAAAAAGACAACTTTCTGACTGAGGGATTTTGAGCATAGGAATAATAACTATGACGGTAAAGGGGAACATAGGAGAAAAACTTCCCGCTTCTAGAAAAAAAAAGAGACAGAGTGACGGGAAACTGGATTTAAGGTACACGGGGTTTGGCCAAGCCCACCCTCTCCAGCTCAGATCTGCAGAACATTGAGCCCTGGGAAGCATGATGCGGGCATCTGCGTGCAGGGATGTGTTTCTGCGAGATGCTGGTAGAGCAACGAGAATACAGTTTCTGTTACCTGGGAAACAGATGCTGGAACTTAGCTGAAATGGAACAGTGAGGCTTGAGTCTTTGTGGGGTAAGCTTTTTAGAAAACACACACAGTATAGTCCTCTCAAAGAAAAACTGGCCTTCAAAAACCTTTTATTCTTTCTTAATTATTTCAGGGACGTTTACTTAAACTACCATGTATGGGTTAAAGAGAAGTGATTGCCTTGCAGGGAATTCTCTTTTCATTTCAGACCATGGGCGGGACCGCTCCAGGTTAGAGTCATTTACATCCCTGGACCCCTGCATCCTTTGGTTCAAAGCTACTGCGTCCCCAGCCTTTCCCAGCCCTGTGCACTGAGCCCTGAGTCCCACCCTGTGTCTTATGCCCTGTGTCCTGTGCCTTTCCCTGTGTCCTGTGCCCTGTATCTTATGCTCTGCCCTGTGCCTTTCCCTGTGCCTTTCCCTATGTCCTGTATCCTGTGCCCCGAGCCCTACCCTGTGTCTTGTGTCCTGTGCCTTTCCCTGTGTCCTGTGCCCTGTATCTTATGCTCTGCCCTGTGCCTTTCCCTGTGTCCTGTATCCTGTGCCCCGAGCCCTACCCTGTGTCTTGTGCCCTGTGCCTTTCCCTATGTTCTGTGTCCTGTGTCCTGTCCTGTGTCCTGTGTCTTATGCTCTTCTCTGTGCCCTGCACTCTGCCCTGTGTCCTCCGCCCTGTGTCCTGTGCCCTGTGTCCTGCGCCTTTCCCTGTGTCCTGTGCCCTGTATCTTATGCTCTGCCCTGTGCCTTGCCCTCTGCCCTGCCCTATGTCCTGTATCCTGTGCCCTGAGCCTTACCCTGTGTCTTGTGCCCTGTGCCTTTCCCTGTGCCCTGTGTCCTGTGCCCTGTGTCCTGCACCCTGTCCTGCACCCTGTGCCCTGTGCCTTGCTCTGTGTCCTGTGTCCTTTGTCCTGCACTATGTGCCCTCTGCCATGTGTCCAGTGTCTTGTGACCTTCCCTATGCCCTGTTCCCTTTTCTCCATGTCATTTTCTCTGTACCCTGTGCCCTTCCATGTGCTCTATGCCCACACCCTTGACTGCATTGCTTGACTAATGCCAGGTCAGACTTACCTGTGCCTCCTTACCTGCTGGCTGGCTCTCTTCTACATGGTCTTGTAGGGTGAATTCTTCCTGGCCTAATCCCATGCGTAGGATGATAAATAGCCCCATGTTTAGAAGGATTGGAGATTTAGGCAAATGCCACCTTTGAGAAGGTCCAGAGCCAAAATAATACCCCAATCCTGGGGAAGTTCCCACCCCCAGATTTCACACTGAGACCCCTCTGTAGAGAATAAGTCCCCTCCCCACTGGAATCCACAGACTCACCCCAAATATTCACCAGTTAAATGAAATGACTTTCTGAAAGGCAAAATAGATTTTAGGCTAGCTGTTATTCTCCCCCAAACAGAGATATGTAGACACACACACACACACACCTCTCTTTTCCTCCCTTTCCCTCCCTCTCTCCTTCTCTTTTTCATAGCTGGCCACAGCCCCCATGTAATCACTTCCATTTCCTGGCCATCCTGTGAAGACAATTGTCCCTGTAGAGTAGCACTTTGACCCTCTCCGCAGCTGAATAAAACTTCCTGGAGATACTACTAGTAAAAAAGATTCCTGAGGATAGGCTTCTCTTTGAGAAGGAAACACTGAAAAGTGTCAGGTCCTGTTTCTCAGATTATTTTCTCCCTCCCCTGAGTGTCTATGAAAACTTTTAGGCAATTAGGAACACTACACAGCCATGGGCACATACACAACACATGTGTGCAAACATGGGTGCGTGTACGTACCTAAACATGCAGTTATATGTATAATCACATATGCACATGTACACAGCGCTGCCAGGACAGCACAGCCCATGAGGAAGCATCTGCATTGCAGAAATGATGCTGTTCTATCCAATGAGAAATATACGTCAAGTCAGAAAAGCATAGGCCTTGCTAATTCAAGGTTCAAGATGCAGGATTTCAGCTCCAGTATCCAAAAGAAACAGAAGGACAGGAGAAGGTCTTAGCATCTTAAGAGAAAGTTCTGGGAGCTTCAGCCACCAGAAGAGATCAACGGTCCACTTATGGAGAAATTGAAGACATGGGTCAACATGAAGAACGGAAACCCAGGGTCCCATGATCTGTGTTTGTAATGGTCAGGACCTGGGCTTGAGTCAACTCAGAAGCCTGGATTTCTGGGGTCCTGTGTCTTTGGGAGAGACCCCATGTCAGCTGCACATAGAAGACTGAAGAAGGTACACCTCCCTCACCATCATGGGGCTGCCCCTGCCCCTGCTGGCGGCTGCTGGAGCTATGACGCACACAGGCTCTGGAAGCCTCAGCAGCCCGCCTCCTGGTTCTGTTCAGGTCCCAGATGCCGAGAGTCCTCTCAGCCCAGCCATGAGCCCTCACCCCAGCTTCGTCTGGGTGTTCAGACCTGCTTCAAGCCCGAGGACAAAGGTTATCTTTTTATTTGCTCCTCTGTAGCCTTCTGGAGCTGGAAGTGTAGCTCAGGACTTCAAGGGGTTCAATTCCCATCCATCTTTACCGAAACTTCCCTCCAGCCTCCTGGTGCCTTGAGTGTGGGTCAATATGAAGCATGTAGCCACTTCTCCGGGAGTGCTGGCCAGACTCCATGCCCCTTGTCTATCTCAGCTCCCACCCCGCCTAGTGACACGAAAGAAAGTCACTGGCCTTGTACCTAATTTCCCGTCTGAACTATGAAAGGCCCTCCTGGTGTTCTGTAGCTCTGAGTCCTCTCTCCAGGAGAACCCATGCTCATGGGAAGGCACTGGTCCTGTCCCTCATGTCCACCTGGGAATCTTCCTTATGATTCCGAGAAGGGGAGGCAGGCAGCAGAAGAGACTGAGATAGACCTGGGGTTTTCCTTCTGTATACTAGAGGCCACAGATGGCCTTGGGACACCTGGCCCCTAAGGACCAATACTTTTCCTGTTTTTGAAAAAACAAAATCTTTGGGGTGGCCCATCTGGTTAGAACAACATACCTTCTGCAGAAGTGGGGGACCAGGGCTTTGCCCTGGTATTTTGTTGGAGGTAGTGAAGCCACAGACCTAGTTCATTGCCAGATGCCAAGCAGTCATTTCTCTTCCATCTGTACACGAGTCTAGGGGCAAACACGCACCCACAGCATCTCAGTTCATTTTGAACACCTGAGGACCCCCGCCCTTGCCCCGCCCCATCAACGCCTTCCAAGACCTCTCTCTTTGGAAAATTCAAAACATCCAGGTCACCCCTGGGTGTTTTTTCCTCCTGCAATTATGAGCAAATAAGTTGGTTTCAAACATTTAGGAGACACAAGCAGGGTCTGTTACTGAATTTGTTTTAATGTTAAGAAAGAAAAGAAAAGCTTGGAAATACTGTGCCCACAGGAAGCAGCAGGGGGTGGGCAGAGATCTCTCCACAGAGGAGCCATTCTCTCTTTTCACGCATTGCCTCGGTAGGGTGGGTCTGTGGGCAGAGGAGGGTTTACTGGTCAGCGGGCTGAGGGTGGAGGACAGGATGCAGCCCTGGGAGAGCCGTGCTGCTCTGGCTTCGCTCAGCTCCTTTCATCTGCAAGAACAACCCCAGCCTGTGCTCTCTGTAGAGCACCCCAGTTTCTCACGGCAGGGCAGAAGAGCCAGGGTGCCGTGCCCAGCCTGTGACTGGAAGGCTGAGACAGCCACAGCCAAGGAAGCTCAAAGGACAGGTCTGCCCACAGCAGGAGAGCGGCCCCTCTTGAAAGCATTGAACACGGTGTTTAAACAGAAAAACCTGGGCAGGAGCTGTGCATCCAAGCGATCACAGGGCCGACCCTGCTTCTTCACAGAAAAGCCGGTGCTGCCTGGCTGAAGCAAACAGCCAACGGCTCCCTGCCCAGAACATCTTTCCCTCCGAAGTGTGTGAGGCACTAGGGTTGATAGTTTGAACAGGGTCCTCAGGCTCTGAGCCCCTGACCTTTCCCTACTCCTATGCTTTCCTCCTTTAGATTTTCAATCAAAAGAATCATATGTTTTTGTTGTGGTCCTTTGAAATGGTGGCTCCAAAGGGCTAAACACAATTTTCTCTTTGAAAACCAGCAAGGTGCGATTAGAGAATTTGTTGATCCTTTCTTAGCCCATGAACAGAACACTTTCGAAATGCCGCTGTAGACTAATGAGATGTATCGGCAGGTAAAGGCACGGACCACCTCATTTGATGGCCTGAGTTCAGTACCTGAAACCCACATAGTGGAAAGAAGTAACAAACTTCTGCAAGATGTTCTTAGACCACACACACATGCACACACACACACACACACACACACACACACACACACAATTTAGAAGTTTTTTACCTTAAAAAATATATATCAAATGTGTTTTAATTTTGGAGAGCAGCTAAGCTTAAATTCAATTTTCAGCTGTGGTGATGGCCCCAATACAACAACTGCTTGTCAGAATTTATCTTCCATTAATTAAATGCAGTCCCTCGTTGGGAGCCATGTAACGGCATTGATTATTTAACTATGGGCTAATATTTGATATTTTACGATCCTTATCCAAACTGTGCAACAAAGGAAGAGATAAATGCATAAGGATGTTTTAAAATTTTTCAGTGGCAGAGCATACAGTAACAAAATTATAGAGGCTCCCGCACAGATGAAATTATTACAGCCGGGCGTGTGGAGCGAGGAGATGCAGGGACACTGACGGAGCCACCTGCATGTCCACTGATTTTAAGCCCATGCTCACCACATTTCCGTTCTGCAAGGGGTTTTTCTTTTATTTCAGTGCTAGGATGCTCAGACATAGCAGGCCTGGGCACTGTGGGGTGTCTGTCGCCTTTGCTCATAATCACTAAACAGTATCTTCAGTACAAGCCAAGGGCCCTAAGGATCTGAGGACTGGCAGCCATTGTAAACTGCCTTCTGGATGCTCGTTTGTGTGAAGGGTGCTGAGGCTTGAACCTGATCCCCAATGCTCATTTGTGTGAAGGGTGCTGAGGCTTGAACCTGATCCCCAAGCAGGTGTCTACCTTTCAGTGAGAAGGTTCCAAGTTCTCTCTACGACATGGAGCCATCTCTTTGTGTCTGGAGCATGACAGAGGGAAAAGAAAATAGTTTGGGTTGATGGAAGAGTAGTTACAGGCAGTGGTGTTGGCCCAGACTGAGCTGCCGCTGCTGGATGAGGGGAGTGGAGAGGGAGAAACTGGGGCTCAGCTTCAGGCTCTGCCTGATTGTGTCCTTATTTCAGAGTGCCACCAACAGAAGCCAATTGTTGGAAAGAAGCTGTTGCCACCAAGTTCTCAGACAAGGAATAGCCACTAGATCTGAGGTGACAGGACGCCAGGACTCATGTGCCTAAAACATGTGTCACTGTGGTTTAGAAAGAAGGCAATCAGCTTCTTCCTGCAGCCACCATTGAGGGCTGGAGGGTGTCATACTCCTGGGTTTCCTAGACTCCTTGTTCGCAGCCTGTCTTGTGAAGCTAATGGTCAGGGACCAGTGCACTCCAAATGAATGCAGTAAACCAGTTGGCAAGAATCTTAAGAGACGACGGTTATAGTTTATTATAGGCCAGGCGCAGAAGGGGCCTGGAGCATACAGTGGGCAGCAATGCTTAAGACTGAGATGCCCTATCCTGTCCCCCCTCAACCTGGCTCCCCAACCAACAGTGCCAGCTCCGACCAAAGTTGGCCTTTGTTAAGGGAAGTCACCCAGCTCCACAGAGCAGGAACTGACTTTCTCAGAATGGCTGGCTGATAAAGGCTGTACCACTTGCGACAGGTCATAAAAGCATGGGCTGGCTTCTGTATGTGCCCCCGTGGTTGCCTAAGGTAGCCGAGACTTCAGGAACGTCTGTGAAGATTCCTGTTCATTTCCTTGGCTCTCCAGGTGGAGGCAAGCTGGGGCACCTGGGCCCCGCCCTGGCCTGTGCAATTAGCACTAATAGGGATTGATTAATTACGTCCGGGGCTCAAAGTCCTACTGGCCACAGTTGCCTAACTTGCCGCCTTGTGGTCCCCACATGTCCCTGACCGGGGCCCTGGTGGCCCTTCTGTGAAGATGAGAAAGGGATACTTGTGGCCCTACTGTGGCTCGCCTTGCGGTGTCCATGCTGGTGGGAGGGTCCCAGAAGGCTCCTGTCTACAGAACCGGAGTAGAGGTCCCTGGAGGCCCGGTGAGCCAAGGAACAAAGGTGTGGGAGGGTGTGGAGTCCCCGGAATGCCCCAGCCCTCAGAGGGTATGAGGGGGAGGGAGGCTGGGCAGCCCTAGAGCTAAAGTAGGAGTCAGGAGGCCCAGCGGCCCCCAAACGGTCGGGGGTGGATAGGAGTGGGTTCCAGGAGGACAGCTACCTTCAAAGGAACCAGGACAGAAGCTGATGACCCTGTAGCCTTCTGAACCAGAATCAGGTGGCAAGACTCCAGATTCCTTTAGCTCAGAGAGAAAGGAGGTAGTGTGTGTATAGAGGAACCCTGGAGGTCAGTCAACCTAACCAGAAGTGTGATAGGGGGTGCAGGCCAGAAAGGCTGGCAGCCTGAAAAATGTTGCGGGTGGAAAGGATGGGTGCTCTCCCCTCTACCCACTTCTCGGAATAGGTACCCAGCAGCCAGCTGGTAGGAGGACACACTGCTGGCATGGTAACCATGGCCTCGTGCAATCTGGGTGATTGCAGCAGGGAGCAAAGCCAGTTGTTGGCTAGCTCTAACTCAAGGACCTCGAGGGGCCAAGCTCTCAGTCCCCTCTTCCAGCCCTTGTACCCAACATCAGGTCACCTACCACATTGTCACTGAGCCACGGGCATGAAGCTTGTACTTGCTGTATGTGTCTGTATGTGCTCTGTTGCCAGAGGGAATCGTGAGTAAGCTTATTAACAGCTTGACACCCACCCTCCCCTCCAGCTCAGGGGGTGCCTGCGTGGCCTCAGTCCCTCACGCTGGAGCAACTGTGGGTGGATCCTCTTCTAAAGCAAGGTGGCTTGAGTCTGACCTTCAAGAAAATAGGTTAGTCAGATGCTATGTGGCAGGGATCTCAGAAACCATTGGTTTTATTCAAGAAGTCTCTTGATCCCATTTCTAGTCTCCATTTTAAAACCTCTTTGTATTATCAACCTCCCTGAGACTAACGCCCGATCAAGTTACTACTATGAGCTGATCTGTGAAGGACTGTCTCACTGATAAGATTGCTGGGTATGCCTGCAGGTTCCTGGCTGTGCACTTCCGCTGTCTGGTGTTCGTGACAGCCAATGGGCACTGCGGACCCAGTGCGGCTCTTCTGTGTTCTTTAGTGACTCCCAGGTGTCACTCTGGAGCTAGCTGCCCTTAGCCCTAGGTAGGACTGTATTCTTGGGAGGCAAGCGGGCGCACCAGGCTCCCTTCAGTATCTATAGGGCAAACCTCTGCCAGGACCAATTAGTGGCAACAGAAATGTTGTTTACCATTTATGGCCAGGAGAATCACTGCCTCTCTCCTGGGCTTAGGCAAGTTTGTCTTCTCTTAAAATGTTTTTTCTTCTCCTCTTCCTCATGCCCTGTCCCCCTCCAACAATGCAGAAGGCTAGCCTAGGGCAGCTGGATGGGCCTGTGCCCAGCCTCCCCAGAGCAGCTGGTGTCTCTTGGGTATTTCTCCCACCCCTAGACAGTCCTAACATCAGAAGAGAGTCCCAAGCAGACCACTTCTGAGGTAGGCAGTGAGTTACCCGAGAGAGATGAAGCCACGTGTCTGACGTTTCCAGATAAGAGATACTGAGTCACTGTGCTCCTGGGAGGCCCAGGACCTGCACTAGGAGAGACTGGGCCTCTGGAGTCTTTGAGACAGAGCCTGGGCAAAGTCAGGGAAGACACAGACACACCCCAAAGTCACCTGCAGTGCTCTGACAGTTTAGTATCCCGAATGGAGTCCCTGTAATCTGGGACATTTGCTAGGGTACCCCTGTCAGTCTTGGTTCAGATCCTACCGCTGAACTGGACACCCCAAATGTAGCTGTCTCAGCCTCAGGGCTCCCTCCCTCCAGGCATAGAACTCCACCCCTGTCCCCCAAACTCCTGTCACCTGCTGGATGCAGCTCCTGGCGGGCATGCACACCATGCCACCCCTGGCTTGCCAGACTCACACCTGCCGCACTGGTATAAAAGTCACGCATGGCAGCAACCTCGCCCACTGGGCCTGTGCCCAGCTGGAAAGCGCCTTCACAAGTCACCAACACCCAGAACTTTCAGGTCCCCTTAGAGCCAAGTGTCTCGGGCACGCATTGACGAAGGAGGTTTGAGAATAGACTGGAGCATTCCCAGAGGGAAGTCCCTGTAATCTGGGACATTTCCTAGGGTACCCCTGGCATGCCTGGCACCTGAGGAAGTGGCAAGCCTCCATGTGGGTGTTGGGAACTAACCACTTCACAACCACTGAGCCAACTCTCGGGCTTTCTCCTGTCCTTTCTATCAGCAAAATGAGACGAATTAAAATGGACTCAGTTCCTCTCCTTTCTTCATATGCTGTAGAAGTTCTGGGGAAAGACCTTCTTCACGGTCGGATCTGGCCAGGGAGATGGCTCAGCAGGCACCTGCCACCAAGCCTGACCTGAGTTAAATCCTCAAGACCCACATGGTTGGAGGAAAGAACTGATCCTATCAGTTGTCCTTTGAGATCCACATGTTACCCCTCCCCCAGTAGACACAAAAATAAGTAAATATAATAAAATTTGTTTAAATGAAAAAACAAGCAGTTTGGGGGCTGAGGAAACGGCCCAGCAGTTAAGATTATTGCTGATCTTCTAGATCAGTGGTTCTCAGTCTCCTCATGCTGTGACCCTTTAATACAGGTCCTCATGCTGTGGTGACCTCCAACCATAACAAACCGTCACTTCCTACTGTTATGAATCATAATGTAAATATCTGATACGTGACCCCTGTGAAAGGGTCCTTTGACCCCAAAGGGGTTGCAACCCACAGGTTGAGAACCACTGTTCTGGAGGCTTCCCAGCCCCCACATGGCAACCATAACTCCAATTCTAAGGGATCCAGTTCCCTCTTCTGGCTTACTCAGGCACTGCATACATGTGGTGTATTTACATGCTGGCAAAACACTCATACACATAAAATAAACATTTTTTTTAAATTAAAAATTGGGTGAAGTGGCCCCCTCAGGCCAGCCCCCTCTCTGGGTAGCCCTGCAGTGGTGGGGAGCTGGTCCATGGGTACCTCTGTGGGGGAAGCTCCGTGGTCCGTGGGTGCCTCTGCAGGAGAAGCTCCGTGGTCCGTGGGTGCCTCTGCAGGGAAGCTCCGTAGTCCATGGACACCTCTGTGGGGAAGCTCCGTGGTCTGTGAGTACCTCTGCCATGAGAACACACTGCTTCAGTGTTCACTTTCTGTCTTTAATCTCTGTCTCCTAGATTTACTATAAAGTCATCAAGGACATCGAGCCTGGAGAAGAGCTGCTGGCGCACGTGAAAGAAGGTGCCTACTCCTTGGGTGTCGTGGCACCCAGCCTGGATGGTAAGAGCCTACTGAGCTGTGGCCCTGAACCCCCACCCACCTGGGAGAACATGAGTGTTGTGCCGCCCCTGCCTGCCAGCAGGTCTTGCCAGCCGATGCCCTGGCTGAGCTTCTGCAGACCACAGGTGTATGACTCAGGTCTCTCTCAGTGTCATAAAGGCCATGACCAAGACAACATGGGAAAGATGGTCTGATTTGGCATACATATCCCAAGTCACCGTCTGCTGATAGGAACAGAGGCAGAAACTGAAGGCGGGACCCTGGGAGCAGAGGCAGAAACTAAAGGCAGGACCCTGGGAGCAGGGGCAGAAACTGAAGGCGAGATCCTGGGAGCAGAGGCCATGGGGGAGTACTGCTTACTGCCTTGCTCCCCATAGCTTGCTTAGCCTGCTTTCTTATACAACCCAGACCACCTGCTCAGGGGTAGTACCACCCATGCTGAGCTGAACCCTCCCACATCAATCATTAACTTCAAAAATGCTCTACAGGCTTGCCTAGGTCCGATCTCATGGAGGCATTTTCTCAGTTGAGGTTCTCTCTTCCCAGACAACTCTGTTCTATAACAATAATAATAATGATGATGATGATAATTATAATAATAATAGTACTATAAAGCCAATCAGCACAACAGGCTACCAGCCCTTTACCCCTGAGACTAGAGACCCCTACCTTTCCTTGAGGCCTCAAAACAACATTCTGAATAGGGGCTTGAGGCAATGTAAGACAATTAGCATTATGCTGAATTTTATCTATATAGTGTTGGTGACCCAGAAAATGAATTTTTATGTATATATATGTATGTGTGTGCTTATGTACATATAAGCATACATACATGTGTGGGGTATATGTATGTGGGTATGTGCTCTCATGTGTACTCATTTACATATAGTTGTTCTTGGGTGTCTTCCCTGCTGGCTCTCCACTTTCCTGAGGCAGGGTCTCTTGTGGAAACTGAAACTCCCAGGTTTGTCTAGTCTAGCTAACCAGCTCGGCCTGGGGACCACTGTCTCAACTTCCTGAGCCCTGGGTTACAAGAGACAGTCACACCTACCTGGGTTTTAGATGGGCACTGGGGATCTGAACTCTGGTCCTTGCACTTATGTGTCAAGTCTTTTTTCCACTGAGACATCTCTGCAGCCCCTGGGTGGTGTTTCAAGTGTATTCCTCTTACCAGCTTTTTGTAGTAAATGACCCCAACCTAGTTGGTACTTGGGAGGCCAGGCAGAACCCAGAGCTCTCCTTTTTGAATGACTCCAGCCCGCGTAGGAGGGGAGAGCAGCCAGGCTGTCTCTGGAAGTGATCCCCACCAATAATTAAAAGTCCTGGAGAAACACAGGGGAGAAGCAATGGTGGCAGCTAGCTGAGGGCTACAATGGAGTCACAGTAGGATGTGTCCTTAAGCTCTCGATGCAAATAGGTACCCATCTGTTAGGGTGTGTCCGCAGGTACTCCTGCTCGCCACTGTATACCTGAGCACCTCTGAGATGAACTAGAGAGGAAGCCGGTTTCACACACTCTGGGTGTTCCAACACACGGTTTATATCCCCTCGAGTCTGTGTCTGTCTACTCAAGGTCCTGGCACAGCTGCTTTCGAGAGGACTATGTCGGCAACGAAGAGTGAGTCTGTTGGCCCTCCATGGTCATTGATGACCAGGGAACTCAAGGGTTTGTGTCTAATTTCTTGTGGGGCACAGGAGGCGTTTCTGTGTTTTCCTGTGCATGCAGGGGAGGTGCATATGTGTGGGCATGCATATAGAGGCCAGAGGTCAACCATGGCTGTCATTCATCTGGTGCTATCTAGACGAGATCTCTTGCTAGCTTGGAGCTTGCAGTAATTAGCCAAGGACTGGATTCCAGCAAGCCCCAGGGACCCTCCTGTCTCCGCCCTACCAGTGCTGGGATTATTGACGACTACTACTATACCATACCAACGTGTCGTGGAGATTAACTCAGGGCCTGTGCTACGCAGCAAGCATGTTTCTGGTTATCTTCCCAGCCCTCATGTCTTTCTTCTTTTTTAAGACTGAGCTACCAGTGAATAGAAAAAGAAATGTCCCCTAAATGTTTCTAGTATCTAGAATAAGTCCATTCTCTTCTCTGTGAGGCCAGTGCCTTGGACTCCCTCAGGAAACACAAGAATTTCTCAATGCTCCCCACTGGATTTAGCACAAGTTTCTGTGACCACACCTGTGGAACTCTGCCTCAGTTTCTCTGTTGACCCTACAAGCCTGCCAGTGACAGAGTGCCTCGTTGTTTTTTTTCTGCAGCAATACACAGTTCTAAGTTGTCAGACAAGAAATTGGGGTGGAAGGACCATTTTACCAGACAAGGTCCTCTGTCTCTGCCTCTAAATTTTGGGTTTAATTAAGCGATCGGGAAAGCAGAAATGAATTGCCAAGACTTATGCAACAAGATGAGGGGGGGTCTTTTCCTTAAAATCACTGCTGAATGGACCTGTGAATCTTCTGAACTGAGAGGAGAATCCTCACCCACGCAGCTCCATTCACGCGGTGAAATGTCTTTCTTCCAAAAAGATTTTTAAAAGCCTTGATTCTTGTTCCCCCCAACACACACACCTCCCGCCCCGATATTAAATAACCCACTCTCCATTTTCCTAATAACTGATCAAACATTTGTGAGCTAATTACTTTCGCACATAATAGTCTGACATCAAACATTTGACTTTCCTAACCTCTGCTGTCAAGATCCCTCCTTTGCCACCCCAACAGCTACTCCCCCAACACACACCCTAGTTAAACTCAGAATTGCACAGAAAGAAAATGCAAACGCGTCCCTCACTCAGATAATTATCATAAAAAAAAATCTTTTATCCCAGCCCGGGCTAAATGCAGCCAGCCCCTTATCGCCACAGGAATTTGGAGTAGACTCTTGAGCTCTTTTGAGCTGGAGTTGTAGGTTGGGATGCGGGTGCCGTGTAATTGTGAACCCCTCAGTCTCAAAGCCATTAGGCAGGGATTTATTTTGCTGTAACATTCCTGTTCAGCCGAGAAAGTTGATGATGGAACTGAAGCTAGACAAGGGAGGTGCAGGGTTGACGGGCAGGTGCCGCTGCAGTATAATTTGGTGGAAGGTTGATCTACCACAGCCTAAGACCCCCACCACATTTAGATAGAGTTTCTTTCCAGTTTCTCTCCTGTGCTTTTGTGGCAGAGGGGTTCTGGAGGTCTGGTCGGGGCCGTTGTGATGAGGGAGAAATGGAACCCTTGGTTTGGGTAGGAATTGGCATGGCTCCCCTGTACAGATACACCAGCTACAGAGTTGGAGCCCTGGATGGGTTTGCCAACTCAGCATCCTCACAGGTGGTCAGAAGGACGGCTGGTATGGTCCACTCTTAGTCAGGTGACCTTATAATGCTTTGATTAGTGGATGAAGGAGGCAGACTTCTCTTTCTCTCTTTCCTGAGAAGCACTTGCTCCGTGGAGAAAAGAAATCGTTTGCATTCAAACACTCACTTCATTTAGAAAGCTCCCTGGCAATCCACTTCACCGCTCCACGATGCAGCCCATTGTGTGGTGAGCGCAGGAGAGACCCGGGCCGTGATGGGCTATAATAGACATAATACCAGTATAACCTGCCCTTTCAACACTTCCTTAGATGGAATTTTGTGTTCTGGGAAAATAAAAGTGGTGTGCGGTGTGCCCCAGGTGTATGCCCAAGGCCGGCCCTCCCTACCCAGAAGAATCTAAAAGGCTCTTCCGCCCCAGTCACCCGGGCAGAGGCATGTCCCATCCCAAACTCTGTCCTTCTGCAGAGACAAACTGAAGTCCAGAAGACACATGGGGCAGAGGAGAAGGGTAATGCTGCCACCAAGGTCATTTCCATCCCCTCCAGGGTGACTTCTAAGTAAGAATCAAGCTGAATTTCTTATTAAATCCCTACCTTTAAGATTTTAAGCCCAAGGCCTGATGCGGTGGCACATGACTTTAATTCAACCCTCTTGGGGGCAAGACAGGTGGATTTCTGTGAGTTCAAGGCCAGTATGATCTACATAGAGAATTCCAAGCCATCCAGGGCTAAATAGAGAGACCCTGCCTTAAAAAATTAATTTATAAAAAATTTTAAAAAATTAATTTAATTTAAAAATAAAATCATTTTAAGCCCAAATTTCAAATCAGAAGTAGACATTTTGGCCAGCCAGTGGGTGGCCAATGATCTCGTGTTCCTCCTAAACTACAATGACTTCTCCTTCTTCAGTCTAGAAAGAGTGTGGTAGCAATGAGCATTTCTTATTCCCGACTTTCTATGATCTGCATACATCCATCCCCTCCAGCCCTCAGCAGCAGCTCTGTAGAACCACGGGGGGCATGGGGAACTCCGTGATAGCATGTACCTAGTGTGCCCAGACTCTGAAAACCCACACCAGGATTGGTGTGAAGGGTGACGGGAATGCCTCCAAATGCTAATAGTGTCTGACTGTCAGCCTCCATCCTCTGTGGGAAGTCAGGGCCCTGATACCCTGCATCTCATGCCCAAATAGTGAACAGTGCCCATCACAGCTGATCAGTGACAGAGGAGGGATACAGGGAATACCCCTGGGTGGAGGCTCTCGGCATGCTGCTTGCCCCAAAGAGTGCCCCGTGAGTCTCCACATGGGCATCCACGATATTCACAGCTCGCTGCTCTGAGAAGAACCCCTCTTTGAGTTGTAGTTCATTCCTTCTGTAGAAATGGAAGGTCATTGCTGTTTGTGTGAATCACCTGTGCCTGCCTCCTCCCCACCCTATCCTGTGAGTCATGTGGTCCCACTCTGGCACCTAAGGGGGAATTCAGGGCCTTCCCTGGAGATGTTATGGGTGGAGACCTCCAAGCCAAGGCAAGAATACAATCCTTGTTTCCCAGCACAGCAGAGCACAGCAGGGCACAGCACTGTACAGCAGGGCACAGCACTGCACACACAGCACAGCACTGTACAGTACAGCACAGCAGGGCACAGCACTGCGCACACAGCACAGCACAGGACAGCACTGTACAGCACACAAAGCAGGGCACAGCACAGCACTGTACAGCAGGCACAGCAGGGCACAGCACAGCACTGTACAGCAGACACAGCAGGGCACAGCACAGCACTGTACAGCAGGCACAGCAGGGCACAGCACTGCGCACACAGCACTGTACAGTACAGCACAGTAGGGTACAGCACAGCACAGCACTGTACAGCAGGCACAGCAGGGCACAGCACAGCACTGTACAGCAGACACAGCAGGGCACAGCACAGCACTGTACAGCAGACACAGCACAGCACTGTACAGCAGGGCACAGCACTGCGCACACAGTACAGCACAGTAGGGTACAGCACAGCACAGCACAGCACTGTACAGCAGGCACAGCACAGCACAGCACTGTACAGCAGGCACAGCAGGGTACAGCACAGCACAGCTTGGCATGGCAGGGCTACATATAGGAAAGAACTCCACTGACTCAAAGGACCCACAGCACCTTCCTTCCATGGTCTCATTTTCCTCCCAAAAGAGGCTTCTATGTTGCTGAGGTAAGCCAGTGGGGCCAGGATGTCTGGACTCTGAAAATCAGTAGTGCCTTCCAGTCAGCCCTAAACACACACGTGTCTATTCCCTGGCACCCAGGCACTTCCCCTTTCTCAGATATGACTAGCTGAGTGCACTGGGGTCATAGTGAGCATCATTGCTTGGGCTTGGCTGTGCATCTGACACCCAGCCCTGCAGAGTCCCACCTTGGATTCCTGGTGCCCACTGTTAGGAGTACCAGGTACAGCCCAGGACAGATACTTGAATATCATCACCTCTACACTTCCACTCAGCAGAGCTTCTGGGTAGCAGGAGAGGGTCCCTGTTTAGAACTGCATGCTGTTCAGGGCATGGAGATGCTAAGCATCTCCTGTAGGCTCAGAAACAGTCTGTGGCTATGGTAGTCTCTCTGGTGAGAGCTAGGGCCAGGAGCAACACTGCCTCTGGCCTGATCTAAGTCCCTGCTTACTGCTGGATACCAGGCCAGCCCTCACAACCACCCAATACACCTCCCTACACATTTACACATGCACACAGATGCAAACATGCCCCTCACATGCAGCATTCATAGACACAGACACACACATTAGCATACAAATGCAAACCCCTAACATGTGACCACTTACATACATACAAACACGTGCATGCTTATTCACAACTGTGTACACAATGACACAAATCCACACACGTATACACAAACACCTTATATAATCATCCATGTCCACAGATGTATAGAACACATATACCCATGCACACATAACACAGAAAAATACATACAAAGTCACATGAAGATCTTCATGAATACCTACATGTTCATTTATGCAGACACACATAAATACATGTGTATTCAAATGTGAAAATACGCTAACACATCACACATGTAGCTATGTACATAATCGTGTACCCATGCTTACACATAGGTACACATACGTGCATGTGCCCATTCACCAAAGTCTAGATGCAGACACCCAGGCATGCATTCGCATCCACATGTGGCTTCGCAAACATGGGTACCGATGGGATGAGACACTCACACAGACACAGTTGCATACGTATCCGCATGCAACTTCAGAGCGCACACAGACTGCACATGTTCATGCCCACGTGTGCACATAAGCCCTCTTTGTGCAAGATCTGAGAGCAGGTGTTCTCTCTCCGGGCCTGGGTGAAAGCTGAAAGGCTAACAGCAGCAGGAAGGCGGGGCAGGGTGCAGAGACCCGCCCCAGTTACAGCTCCGGGCTAATTGTTTGGTTTGGCACTGTGCTCGGGATGCTGCCTCATAAACTTAATAATAGCTGCCCCCCTTTAATTTGTTTGACCTTGACGACAATAATTTATTATATGCGATGGAGTTCTGCCTGCTTTTTTCTCCTAATTCATAAACAAAGCCCTTGGCCTGGCTTCCTTCTCCACTCCAAGGCAGGGCCTCCTTGAATCCACAGTGACCGCTAGGGATGCAGGGAGGAGCCTGAAATTGCTCAGTGTTTCCACGATGCCGAGATGAGGTCCTCCAGCATGGTCTGGTCTGTCCTGTGACCTCTGCGCCCCTGCGCAGCCAGGACAAGGGCTGGAAGGAAGCTGAGTAGGAGCAGCCAGGGTAGGATGGAAGCCCTGGGGCAATGGGTCCCCTGTGGATCCAGGGCTGGATGCCTGGCTTTCCCCGCTCACCTCCTCGCCCTTTGTCTTACAGAGGACCCCACTTTCCGCTGCGAGGAGTGCGATGAGCTCTTCCAGTGCAAGCTGGACCTGAGGCGCCACAAGAAGTATGCCTGCAGCTCTGCGGGGGCCCCGCTCTACGAGGGCCTCGGGGAGGACCTCAAGCCCGAGGGCCTTGGCCGGGGCAGCGATGGGCAAGCTCATGAATGCAAGGACTGCGAGCGGATGTTCCCCAACAAATACAGGTGCCGTCCCACCCCACCTCCCACTCCCTCCAGCTGGCAGTCCCTTGGTCTCCAGCCTACCTCCCTGTCAGTCTTGGACACTAGGGCTAGGAGACCAAGGCCTCCTACCTGCTGCCTCGCTGCACTGGGAACAGAGTAGGTGCACATGGCTGGATGGAAGCTGCAGGTATTTTCTCACTGTAAAGGGCCTGGCCCCAGCAGGAGGACCCACTGGGCCTGGTCTGCAGGCCACTGGCACCATTGCCCTACACACAGCCTGAACTCTCTATTTTCACAGACCAGCGTGGTCTTGCCACCACCTGGCTCCAGTGATACTTTTGCAATAAGGCCCCAAACTGAGAGGTGCAGGGTGCAGCATCCACCGTAGAAGGGATGTAGAACAACCTTGTTCTGTGGACATACACGGCCCTTCTCAACGGACCCACTCAAGGATCATTCATGGCCACCTGCCAGGGAGAGACTGCAGAGCCATGGGCAAAGAGAGCTTCAAGCCCAGCTGAGTGACAGCCAGACACAGGCAGCTGGAGCAGGCCCAATCTGCCCTGAAGCCAGACCAATGTGGGGACCCAGGCACAGAATCCTTGGGGACCTATATAAACCCCTGGGACAAAAGAGCATT
Organism: Microtus oregoni; assembly: GCF_018167655.1. Classification (NCBI taxonomy): domain Eukaryota; kingdom Metazoa; phylum Chordata; class Mammalia; order Rodentia; family Cricetidae; genus Microtus; species Microtus oregoni. Next base: position 1,171,175 of record NW_024544727.1, on the reverse strand, counting down.
CTAGGTTCTGGGTGGGGAAAGCCAGGACCACACTGGCCCCAGTGCTCCGAAGCATGGAGGAGTCTGAGAACTTTTCCAGCCTCAGAGGCCCTGCCTTTGAAGAGTTTGCTCAGGACAATCTTGCAAAGTCAGAGCAAAACCCCATCAGGCCACTAACAGGCTCTATGATTACTAGGGCTTTGCCACCAATCCCATCACGGACTCCCTGGGGACAGCAGACCCTCCACCCTGAGCAGATGACTGAGAAAAAGCGTGTGGGCAAATCCCGCCTGAGCGCGTCGCAGAGAAACAGGGCTGAGAGGAGGGTCCGTGTTTTCTTTACATAAACACATAAATCACAATTAACAACAGGGAAAAGATACAATCTCTGGGAGCTAGAGGAGCAGGCGTTTCTGCTCTAAACGGATGGCTGGGCCCCGTAATTAACGGGCCGTGATATATTACTGCTTTGCTCATGAAGATTAACGGTCATCCTGGGGACAGGAGAGGCAGAGTCCCCAGGGAGGAGGGGCTTAGGGGTTGCTAGTGCAGCCAAGAGGAGCCGGCCCCTAGAACAGCTGTTCTCACTGCTGTGGTATTTCTCATCCACAACCCACTCCACCACTGCCCACCACTCCTTGATTGGTATTTGGTCAGCCAGTAAGGGCTGACTTAAATTTCAGGGCCTCGGTCTTACTCTGGGACTTATGACAGTGTTGGTACCCTGAACACTTTCTCTTAGGCTCAAGCTTTGTTTGTTTTGTTTTGGGGGCATTTGTTTTGTTTGTTTTATCCTCCAAGATATGGGCTAGCTGTGTGGTACAGGCTGGCTTTGAGCTCGAAAGTCTCCTGCCTCAGCCTCCTGGATGCTGGGATTATAGTTCCAACCACAGCATCAGACACAAACTTAGCCCTAACGTTGGGATCATCTGACAAGGATCGCCTAGGCTTCCACCCTGCCCCTGGCTGACTGGAGGACAGGGCAGCTTTGAGTCAAGGTGGCTCGGGCACTGACTTCTTCCTCTAAGATGGGTAGGCTGTCTTCTCTTATTCCCAGTGACCCCCAAAAGAGGAAGAGTATGGACCTGCAGCCAGCATGCAGGGGCCACACACAGGAGAGCAAACCATATGGGATAGGAGACCTCCTCGTCCAGACAAGTGGACCCTAGAGTGATCCCCATCCTCTGTACACAGCTTGGAGCAACACATGATCGTCCACACGGAGGAGCGGGAGTACAAATGCGACCAGTGCCCCAAGGCCTTCAACTGGAAGTCCAACCTCATCCGCCACCAGATGTCTCACGACAGCGGCAAGCGTTTCGAATGTGAAAACTGTGTCAAGGTACCGGCACCCGCCCCGTAGGGCACGCAGTCACCCCACGTGTGGAAAACTCCTGAGAGGCTGAGAGATATCGTGTAGTGGATCAGATGCCCTAAGCTCATTAGGTCCTTCTGCATTAGTGAGAAGGGCAGAAAGTCTCTGCAAAAAAAACAGAGCCACGACCAGAGCTGAGTCTTCTCAGGGGCAGCCCTGTGCCCCCTGCCAGTGTGCAATGCCGATGGTGGCAGGGGTGAAGCCCCCAGACCCAAGACCACCCGGTTAGTGCTCTGGAAAACACTAAGTATTTTTGGAGTCTCTGAGTCACAGTATTCTGAGGCCACTGGCAGGGAAATCGAGGCCAGGAAAGGTTCCACATCCCACTAAGGTTCCTCTAGTAATCGCTGCTACAGCGAGACCTGTATCAACCATCCCAACGCAGGGGCGACAAGGGAGAGTGGCAGGGCCCAGCCCTCAGACCCCTAGGCTTACGGTGGCATGCATGCACCAACAGCATCTATTCCCCTAGGTGTTCACGGATCCCAGCAACCTCCAGCGTCACATCCGCTCACAGCACGTTGGTGCCCGGGCCCACGCCTGCCCCGACTGCGGCAAGACCTTTGCCACATCCTCCGGCCTCAAACAGCACAAACATATCCACAGCACGGTGAAGCCATTCATATGTGAGTTGCCCAGCCTGCCCCCGCCAGGTCCCCGCTGAGGACCCCCATCTACCCAGAAGCCTCTATTGGCTTCCTAGGTCCTAGTTGGACACAAGGCATGTGATACTCCATGTTTATAGACACACCCTTCTCCCCTTCCGACGTCCCACATCTTCCCACACCTCCAGATTTCCTTGCGGTAGCTGGAGGGGCGTAGTAGGCAAAGCTGACTCTAATGATGGAGATTTCTGGAAAAGGGGCCAGTTGCCCTCCCTCCCTGTGTTCCCACCCTCGCTGAGCCCCAGCTGGACCTCTGAGTATGACTGTCCCCGATGACATATTCTGGGCACCATGTCTCCTAGGGAGGGTCTGAATGTGACCATTTCTAGATGGCATGCCCTGAGCATGGTGTTTCCTAAGGACCTCCTGGCATCTGTGGCCCTTTCTCCCTTTGTCTTTGGCATGGCCCATCTCTGCAACCTTGCTTTGGCCAAGGGTAGTCAACTAAAAGGAAATGTCCAGAAGTGGACAGGCAGGCCTTATGAGCGTGCCTCGCAATCCGAATGACACACCTGTGCCAGATTAGTGTGATGTGTGTGATGGATCGCTGTGTGCATCCTCCAGACCATGGTGTGTACGGAGGGTGGAGGAAGCTCAGGAGTCTAGTAATGTGGCCCTTCCGAAGAAGAGTCCCCAGTAACCAGGCACCGGCTACATATAAGCGAACTCTACGTCTGCCTGCCAAGTGAAACCTGGGTGTGCAAACAATGTCTAGAAGCCCGCAAATCCTCACCTCACTGAGCACAGAGACCGGGATAGCATCTTTCTCATCAGGGAGCTCAGATGTGGATATGGGGGGCAGGGGCGGCAAAATGAAAGGGGGGAAGAAGAAAGTGTCTGGGCCACAGAAACATTCTTAGGATACTTTTCAAAAGAAAATCTTTGAAGGAATTGTGTGCATGTGTAAGAGTGTACAGTATGAGCTAGTAAGTTGGCACTATTACCCCTCCCCGGGTGCATGTGTGTGTGTGTGTGTGTGCACGTGCGCGCATGCACGCATGCATGCTTGCCTGTGCTCATGTGCATCTACACACATATCCCAGAAGGAAAGGGAATCCTGCCTAGGGTCCCTTCCTGTCCTGGCAGGTTTATCAGCTCGGCTTCTCATACCCAACACAATGTAACAGTCTCAGCACTCTCCCCATTCCAGAAGCTGCCACCTTCTTTGGGTGGCTCTGGCTGCCTGGCAGCCATTCTCAATGTCTGGGACCTGCCCTTCCTAGGACTGCCCAGGTATCTATAACCCATCTACCACAGAGTCCTCTTTCCCGGTTGTAGTAATAGGTAGGAACCAAGGGTCCCTCTGTCCCAGGAGAGCCCTGAGTAATGGCAGGAGGTTATATGTAGGTATCACCAGGATCTTTGGGGACCCAGGAACATAGCAAGGGTGCTGATTGTCTAGTCTGTCCAGGTAACCTGAGCTTGGGATCTGCCTTGTGGTTCCCTCTGGGAGACCAGGAATGAGGTGAGGCTATTTATAGACCATCTAAATGTGGTACTTCTCCCAGAACAGTATCCCAAAAAGGGAAGATTTGATTAAATGAACCAAAGTTTGACTCCTTTCAGCCAGAAAAATGTCCTGCCATGATGACCAAGAAGGCGGGGCAGCTAATATAAATAGATATTGTGATTAAAGTATGTGATAGTATCAGAGAAAAGACGTCTCAGCTAAAGTGGCAACTCGGGATTTGGAGAAAGAAAGCAAGAGACAGTTTCCACCATGCTGCAGAAAGCAGACTGTCCTGTGGGGAGAGTCACAGGGTGTGTGTGTACGTGTGCATGTGCGCGCGTGTGTGTGTGCATGTGTGTGTGTGTGCATGTGTGTGCATGTCCCTGACAGTGGGAGGAGAGAGAGGATTATAAGGGTTTGAGTGTGTGGAGGGATGTGCAACATATACACTGTGTGTGCGTATGCGTGTGCATGTGTGCATGTGCGTGTCCCTGTCAGTGGGAGGCAAGAGTGTGTGGAAGAATGTGCACCATACACACATATACCTTCTTTATGGTAGAAAAGGAGAAAGATTGGTGAAATGTTCCAGTTCCCAGGCTTCAGGAAGGTAGCTCTGTGGTCTTCTGAGCCTCTAGACTAGACTGAGGTCCTGCTGGTGTTACCCTATCCTGTAAGAGACCTGATGGTGTCTGTCAGCTAGAACAGACCCTGCTGGACCCCCAAACTGAGAGACCCTTACTAGGAGGCTTTCCAAGTTTGAAAGCATGGGCCCCAGCCCTTCCCCTGAAGGTCATAGACAAAGCTTCACCCCATTTTTGGCTAACCCCAAAACTGGACAAGCCCTGCTCCCCAACACAGACCCTAACTCTAGGACTCCTGAGAACTGCTGGGGCATCCCTTCCTGAGATGCTGGTGGCAAGAACTGGAACAGAGATGGGGACAGAAAGAAAGTGGCATTTTAGACTAGGAAGAGGGGGCTGCTCCCTTGTAGAAACAGCCAACCAAGGTCACCGCCTTGAGGCAGGTCACGATGATGTTCTGAGCTAGCCACCTCCTAGTCCAATGAAACTAGGTGTTGTGTGTCCTTGCTCTACCCTCACACAAACCTGGACCACAGACGGTCTTCCCAGTGACTTCCAAAGATCACAGTGTAGGAATTAGCTATACTTCAGGGTGAGAATCAGCCATCAATAAACATGCCACCCTTCCTACCACAGAAAGCTAAGACACCACGGTCCCCCGGGGCCAGGACCCCAGGGAAAAGGTGTGGTGATCTTTGCCAGCCCCCAGCCTGCCCTGCTTCCCACCACAGACAGCTAAGACACCATGGTCCCCCAGGCCAGGACCCCAGGGAAAAGGCACGGTGATCTTTGCCAGCCCCCAGCCTGCGTCTGTACCTGGGAGTCACGGGGATCTCACACTGCATCTCTACTTGCCTCCCGTGGGTATTTCAGGTGAGGTCTGCCACAAGTCCTACACGCAGTTCTCCAACCTGTGCCGGCACAAGCGGATGCACGCTGACTGCCGAACTCAGATCAAGTGCAAAGACTGTGGGCAAATGTTCAGCACCACCTCCTCCCTCAACAAGCACCGGCGCTTCTGTGAGGGCAAGAACCATTACACGCCGGGCGGCATCTTCACCCCAGGCCTGCCCTTGACCCCCAGCCCCATGATGGACAAGACAAAACCCTCCCCCACCCTCAACCATGGGGGGCTAGGCTTCAGTGAGTACTTCCCCTCCAGACCTCATCCTGGGAGCCTACCCTTCTCAGCGGCCCCTCCAGCCTTCCCCACGCTCACTCCGGGATTCCCAGGTATCTTTCCTCCATCCTTGTACCCACGACCGCCTCTGCTACCTCCCACGCCACTGCTCAAGAGCCCCCTGAACCACGCGCAGGACGCCAAGCTCCCCAGCCCGCTGGGAAACCCAGCCCTGCCTCTTGTCTCTGCGGTCAGCAACAGCAGCCAAGGTGCCACGGCGGCCACGGGGCCAGAGGAGAAATTCGACGGCCGGTTGGAAGATGCATACGTCGAGAAGGTCAAAGCCAGGAGCCCTGACATGTCGGATGGCAGCGACTTTGAGGACATCAACACCACGACGGGGACAGACCTGGACACCACCACGGGCACGGGCTCAGACCTGGACAGTGACGTGGACAGTGGCCGAGAAGACAAGGCCAAGGCCAAGTCATCTGAAAGCAAACCTGAGTTTGGGGGTGGATCAGTGCCCCCTGGGGCCATGAACAGTGTGGCCGAGGTGCCGGCCTTCTACTCCCAACACTCCTTCTTCCCGCCACCCGAGGAGCAACTGCTGACGGCCTCGGGAGCCGCAGGCGACTCTATCAAGGCCATAGCATCCATCGCTGAGAAGTACTTCGGGCCTGGCTTCATGAGCATGCAGGAGAAGAAACTAGGCTCGCTGCCCTACCACTCTGTGTTCCCCTTCCAGTTTCTGCCTAACTTCCCCCACTCTCTCTACCCCTTCACGGACCGAGCCCTCGCCCATAACTTGCTGGTCAAGGCTGAGCCAAAGTCACCCCGGGATGCCCTCAAGGTGGGCGGCCCCAGTGCGGAGTGCCCCTTTGACCTCACCACCAAACCAAAAGAGGCCAAGCCTGCCCTGCTCACACCTAAGGTCCCCCTGGTCCCCTCATCCAGTGAGGAGCAGCCGTTAGACTTGAGCATCGGCAGCAGGGCCCGGGCGAGCCAGAACGGAGGCAGCCGTGAACCGCGGAAGAACCACGTCTACGGTGAACGGAAGCCAGGGATTGGCGAGGGGCTGGCTAAGGTCTGCCCAGCACAGCTGCCCCAGCAGCCGTCCCTGCACTATGCCAAGCCCTCGCCCTTCTTCATGGATCCCATCTACAGGTATTAACATGGCCTGCCCTCACTCTCTCTCCCCAGGGGCCCACATCCATGGAGTTATTTGGTGGGGACTCTGTTTATCACCCTTTCTCTCTCAGCCTCCTAACTCGTGCATTCGTTGGCATCAGGGAGGAGCTTCAGTCCACGAGTGTTCCAATATTCCCTCAGGGGTAGCATCTTCTACCTTGAGCCTCTCCATTAGACCCATCTCCCATCAGCTCTTTCCGGAAACTAACCTCCACTTCTCCTGAGGGTCAGCACACCCTACTCTACCTCTGAGAACTTGCTTCGTCTCTCTGCAGCTTCGCTCTCCTGAGACTACCCTGTGGCCCCATACTGCCCTAGAGCCATACTAGGGGGGCCTCTGGGTTGCTGGTCCTAGTAGGGCAGAATTCTTGCCTGTCTGATACTGGTTCCAATGAAGGGCAAGTTTGAATCTACTCCCTGACTTATGAAAAGGCATTGAGCTTCCCGAAGAAGAAGGTGGGCTTGCAGAGGAGGGCCAGGCCCCATGTTTGAAGCCCTAACCCTGCCAGCATGTCACCGACTCTGCTGGGTGAGGGAGTCACAGGGAGTAAGAAGTGGGTGATCCTAGGAAGGGGGTCATACATTTGACATTGACCCTGCTTTGTCAGGCATGTCTGTGCACATGTGTGAGCACACATCAAGAGATATTCAGGGAACAGGCCTGTGTGCCTGTTGTCTCCTCGGGGCTGGCCATGGCGTGAGGACTGGGGATGGACCCAAAACTCTAAGAGAGGCAAGCAGGTAATAAAGCTGTGGGAAAATCCCAAGGGAAGCACACTGAACAGCTGCTACCCAGGGGGCATGGCCACCTAGGCCTACAGGTATCTATCTACCAGGCCCCCGGCTGCACCTTCCCCGCCCAGCCATGCTTCTGTTTTCTGGCAGATCCTGGCTTCATAATCCCAGGAAACAAGAAAGATATCCATCAGGTATTTCTTAGAAAATGTGCCTCCCACAGCTCGCATGAGGAAGTGCTGAGGCTCCAGAGAGGAAAGAGAGGAGGAAGTACTAGTCAGAACTTTACTAAGGCAGGAAGCAAAAGGCACCAACTGCCCCGTGGGCTCACGCAGAACATAACAGGTACTTAGAGACAAACAGAGCCCCTGGCTAGACCCCACGGCTGGGGGAACTTTGTGTGAACCCCTTCTCGGCCTTTCCTACTGCCCCCTGCCCGACCCGTCTACCAAACTGATCAGACCTCACACATTTTCTGTAAGCTGTAAGGAATCCATGGTCAGCCTGAGAGAAGAGAATCATGGGAACTGACCACAGGAGCCCAGAGTCTCCCTTTATATCCTCATGTGGTCTCTACTCGTAATGTCAGGAATCTAGGCTAAGTGCTGGTCCTTTGGACCTAAGATTGTGGCCACCAGTGGGACAGGAGCCTCTGCAGAAGGATGAGCTCGGGGGAAGCAACAGCAATGTTTTTCCACTGTGCAGGCACAGGAGACTAGGACAGAGTCCTGCAGCCAGACCGTAAGGAGGGTCCTGAGCTGCCCCGCTGCCGCCACAATGCTAGGCTTGTCATCAAGGCCCTCCTTTCTCTGCCAGCATCACCATCCCGAGATGACTGAAAGGCTGAGTGTCTGTCGTGAGAGACCCCTCCCCACAGCAGGCAGGCCTTAATTACCAGAGTGAAGCCCCAGGCTGACAGCTCTTGCCAAGTGTCTTGGTATTTATTTCTACCCTGTCCAAAAGCCCTTCCTATGGCCACCCTAGTTCTTGATTTCCTCGCTGTCTCCTCTGGGGACCTACAGCTGCGGTGCCCACCTCTCCTGCTGCTGTTCCCTGGAGGGCAGGGAAGCAAAGGCTCCAGCTGATAGAAGGGGTAAAATGAGGCCAGGCCAGGCCTCAGGTGGGATGCAAGAGAGCAACTTAGGATAGCTCGTGCTGGTGTCTTTGGGGGGCAAGAGGGTCAGCGGGTTTAGACAAAACACCTCAGGGATTTCTACACCACCAATGCCTGAGATAGGAGTGCAGCCTTTGCAATGCGGAGTGACTTGTGGGTGTGCAGGAGACCCCGAGGGCAGCCCCACCACTCAGGTATGACCAGCCAGTGGACAGGAGGCTGGTGCAGGTGGAGCCTTCAGAGAACGTCTATACTGCAGCACAAAATGTTCTGTAAACAGTCGGAGAGGATTCAGGAGAGCTCAGAGAAGATGGGAGTGGGTGGGTCCTAGAACAACTGGGGAGCTGGGGGTGTCTGTGCAGTGGGCAGCTGTGCCTTGTCCGCACTGCCCTCAAGGCCCATTGGAATTCATGTAGGGGCCAGCTGGGCAGCCCTGTGGCCACCTCCACAGCAACCTCATGATCAACGCGGCACAGGCATGTTATGGAGGACCAAGTGGCTCGGTGGGGTGGGGTATGTAACCCTCTGTGTTGCTGTCCAGCAGGGTAGAAAAGCGGAAGGTGACGGACCCTGTGGGAGTCCTGAAAGAAAAGTACCTGCGGCCATCCCCACTACTGTTCCACCCCCAGGTAACAACCACAGTGGGCATCTGAGATGGGTGTCCTTAGACCCCACAAGAACAAGCTCTGGACCTGGGGGGTTTCTGGTTCCCCGGAAGTAGAGGAGCCTTTCTTGAGATCACTGTGGAGATGGAGAACACAGGGGAGGGGCTGTTCTCATAGAAAAGCCCTCTGGGGTTTGTCTAGGGGCCTCTTGCCCATGCTTGGAGCCCTATGCTTGGGAGAACCCCAGGCCCTAGGAATGTAACTGATTCGGGATGCCAAAAGGACCACAGTGTCAGCCATAAGGAAACCCTGGGGCTGGTATTCCTGAGCTGGGTGATACGTTAGCCTGCTTCAATGCAAGGACCAGATAAAGGAAAGAGGCAGGGGCCAGACTGAGCAGAAGGGAGAGGAGCAGAGGGAACAGAGAGGAAGCCAGACATTCACAAGCAGCCCCATGGAACCTTTTAATGCCCTGCATTCAGGGAGTGGAGCATAGACCCCTCCAGCCTACAAATGTCCCTGCCTGTGCCCCCGGGCCACATGCTCCCCCACCTCCCAAGGGCAAAGTCCAAGGGAAAGTCCTCCAAGTGTCCTGTCCTGTCGTCATCCCAAGAGGTCTGGCCCCTCCTATGGGCTGCAGGACTTAGCCCTTATGCCTCCCTCGCCACCAGCGAATCTTAACCCTGCTTAGAGCATTGTTCTGCCCCGAGCTTCCCGCCTTGGGTAAGCCCCAGTCTGTGAAACCTGCACACTGGCTGAGTTCACAGCTAAACTTAGAGCTCCCATTGTTCCATCGGGCCTCAGAGTTTGGTTAATAGCTTCCCCCAATTTTCCCAGGGCCGACTGGAAAAAGTCGAGAAGCCAGCCAGGCGCGTCCGGTGTTTGTGTTTGCGCTCGGAGCTCACGGGAATGTCTGATGGGGCAGAGCGGGCCAGGCAAGCAGGACCCACCCGACTTGAGGAAGAGAGGCCTGCGGGGGGCCGGCTGCCCATTGTCCCTTCTGCCCACTTCTCCCATGGGCCTACCTTCTCTGCCTGCCCTTGTGGCCTAGAGCCAGGATAAGGAGGCAGAAAAGAGATGACTTATGGTCACCAGTTAAACAGTCTGATAGACTGTCTGTCACTTAGACAGAAAGAACCTGGTAACCGTGGAAAGAAGGCTTCCACGAGACAGGCATTATGACTGTGCAGGGACCTTAAATAACCTGTCCCTTCCAGTGCCCAGCCCCATCATCCCCAAGCCCTTCTGGATCTGAGACTTGACAAGCAGATGTGAAGCTGTTTAGGGTGCTGCCCACCAGTGAGCATGAGTTGCAAAGATTGAGTGTAGTGTGAGTGGTCCCATCTCAACAGGCCAAAGCACGAAATCTCTATAGCCTCTGCAGAGCTGTCCAATGACTACTCACCATTGTAGCTGGACATAGTGTCCACTCAACTGCCTTCGATGGGTTTCTGTTACAGCCCTACCATCGTTTCCCCAGATACCAAATGCCTCTGCATTATGAGGCTTCCAAGTAGCAGTAGTACAAAGCCCTCCGTTCCCTGTTGGCAGTGCCCAGCAAACAGAGCCCATGAGAAGGCTTTTGGGCACTCCAACAAGGAGCTGAAGGGCTGACTGACTGAAGCCTTGCAGAAGGATCACAGCCCTGTGGCATTCTGCCTTTGCTCACTCGCGGGCAGCTGGGTCCCAGATTCTGGCATCACTGGACAGCTTGTGCAGGGGCCTAGCACTCAGCAGAGGCATCTGGCCACGAGTGAGGAGCCTGGTGAGGCGGTCACACCTTCTCTTCTTGTTCACCCATGCTCCATTGGTGAGGTCTAGTCTCTGCCAGCATTCCCAGCTCTTGGAGAGCCTGCACCTTTTCCCTCTACATCCCCATCCACACCTGCCCCACCCCTGTCTTCCTTTGCCTACTCTCACCAGCCCTGTTTCTGTGGTCTGCAAGAAGAAACTGGCCTCTGGGCTAAATGTTTAGCAGAGGCATATAGACTAGGACACCTATTTCAACTCGTGATGGGTCCTACGAAATTGTTCCATGAGTTTCTTTAACTCCTCTATTGGATTGGCCCTTGCCTTATCCTCCCATGGTTTCCATGGGATGGACAGAGAGGCGCAGCCTTGTGATCAGTGCCCCCAACACCAAAGCCTTCCGTCTCAGTGGAGCCTGCATAGCCTGGAGTTCAATCAAACTCTGCCTACCAGGTTGAAAGGACCATAGCTTCAGTTCTAAAAAGGACAAGGACAGAGCAAGCTGTGGCTCTGCCTCCAGTGACCACCTGAGGGTGACTGATATGATTAGACACAGGGACTCCAGGTGTCCACTCTCTGAAGACAGACGACAGCTAGGCTGAGTCCGTGATCTCTGCCTTCTCCGTGCCTGCAGATGTCAGCCATAGAAACCATGACAGAGAAGCTGGAGAGCTTTGCAGCCATGAAGGCCGACTCAGGCAGCTCCCTGCAGCCCCTGCCTCACCACCCCTTCAACTTCCGGTCCCCACCCCCGACGCTCTCGGATCCCATCCTCAGGAAGGGCAAGGAGAGATACACGTGCAGGTGAGGCTCGGCGTGCCCCTTGGGGTCACAGGGAAGCTCCGTGAGGGTATTGGCCCTCTGTCTGTTCCATGTCACCTGCTACACATGAGAAACATGGGTAGAGCTTCTAAAACCATCCGCTGTGCCGGACCATCTGAGCCTCACCTGGCTGAGCTCAGAGGCTAGAGGAGCACGGCTGGTCAGCATTCACCAGAGCACTAGGAAGGATGGTGAGCCCAGGGCTGCAGTTTCTGCCGTTGGCCATGGTGTTGGGAAGACATGCTCCCAAGGCTCCCTTACTGATCCCAGCCACTACAGCCCCTAGACTAAAGAAGTGATGCCTGTCCCTCTGCTTTGTGCTTTGTTGAGATGTCTGGACTAACTAGGATTCTGGCATGGCAGTTCCTACCACCAGCCATGAGGCCTCTAAGTTGGGCTCTGCATGAGGAGAAATCTGGAAAAGGGTAGTGTGGACCACCCTAATGCCTCTCCCAACTCTCTTCCCTCTGCCCCAGGTACTGTGGCAAGATCTTCCCCAGATCTGCGAACCTCACAAGACATCTGAGGACACATACTGGGGAGCAGCCATACAGGTAGGAGCTGCCCAGTGTTAGTATGGGGGGGCGGTCCCTGTTTGCTTCCATGCATCCTTCGTTCCCTGCCTCCGAGCAAACACCTACACTCAGATACACCCACGGGGCTGTGGTCACCAGAGGGTCAGTGGCACAGAAACCACAGTGCTCAGTGTGTCTGCCCCAGTCTCCTGGCCCACCACCCTCTAGCTCCCTGGAATAGTATAAGGATGAGGCAGGGAGTGCCCAGGAAATTTCTAGAAGGCTCTTTCCATGCTCCCAAAAGAAGGTGTAAAAGAACCTTTCTCCTCCTGTAGCTAAAGTGTCAACCAAGGCAGACAATCAGAATCAGAGAGAGATGTAACTTGAAGCTGGATTCTCCACAGGTTCCTGGGGGACCCTTAGCCAGCCAGCCCCATCCAATCCTGTCCTTGACATAACCACCATAGCCACCTCCTCCTCAAGTATGATCTCTTAACAAAAATGGGGTTCCCCTGATTCCCCGCAGCAGCCCTGAGTGGGAAGCCTCGCGGGTGTTGTTGAAGTAGAGAGTGGACCACTCTGTATCTCAGGAATCTGAGAGTCGCTGAGTAACAGAGCCGCCTCCCGGTGGATCTTACTATCCCTGCTTCAGAGCTGAGGAGTGTCCGCTTAGAGACGTCCTGAGATTCTCCAAGGGGTGGAACCGAAGGCAACTTTTGCCAGCTCTTCCAGCCCCAGGTGCCTGTCCTTTGTGCCCTTGAGCCTTTGTTTTGCACCAAGAAGGGCTGAGGATGCCACAGTTCCTTGCCCCGCGCTCCCAGCCAGGGAGTAGGCCTTTTTAAACAGAACTCAGGCAATTGTCACCCTGAGACAAACAGGGAAACGGCCACTTCTCTGCCAGGACCAGTTTAGCAACACGTGTGGGGTGTGTCTATCCAGCCGAGGCTTTGGGAAAGAAAGAGTCTAGGTTGGTTCTAGACCGATGACATTAGACTCCTGTGCTGTGCCTGTGCTGTGCCTGTGCAGTGCTTGTCACCAGGGAGTAGCTGTGGGGACTCGGTCTGTGTGTTCTTCCCTGGGCAGGCATCCCACGTGGGCACACATGTGTTGTGATCCCCAAGCCCCACTCGGGGTTACAGAGCATCCCTGGTGGCCACAGGCCCACATCTGTGCTACCGGAGTGAATGACAGCTCTTTCTAGTTCTGTGTCCCGTGCCTCCCAGCCCTCCCCAACACGTACCCTCCCCCCCTCCCCCCGCCCCCGTCTGCTCTCTGAAAATAGTGACTTACAACTTAACAAAGGCGAGCAACAGAAAGATTTATTTGGTCTGGTCCTCGCCCAGAAAACGAGCCCCGTGTTTTTTCTGTAATGAGAGCCGACTCCCGGACAGTGTGTCGTGCTAAGAGCCCCTAGAGGGTAGGGGCCGTGTTTATAGAAGAATTTAATTATCATTGATTTCTTTTGCTCTCTCCAATCTGAGCGTTTCGACTTTGGTAACAATAATTGCTTTGCAAGTTTGTGTTGCAAATCCTGACTTTATCTGGCTCGAGGCAGGCCTTCGCCGAGGGGTTTAAAGCGTGCAGCTTGCCTCTTCATACAGCTGGGGACCTTGGTCTTGCTCTGAAAACTAGAGAGAGTTTTAACTTGTGACTGGAGAGAGCATAGCCCATCCTAGAAGTCCACTGCACAAGGCAAAGGCCTGGCAAGGGCGCTTGACCCATGGGTGACGCCCACCTCACTGTCAGCTCATGTGTGCGTGGTCACTGTGTGTTCACATGTGGGCGTAGTCACCCTTCAGAGTCTGGGATCTCCCGGAGAAGATGAAGAAGGTTGCCTTGGCTGATGAGGAAGTCCTCGGAAATACACCCATTTCACACATGTCTCTGTGTCCTGCCACAGGGTGGCCTCTGCTTTCCCCAGGGACAACTTTCCCACATACTCCAGCCAGGAAGCAGACCTTAGCACACAGCTTCTCCTGGCTTTGAAATCTTTGCCTGAAGTTGGAGAACACATACTTAATGACACTCTCACGTCCTGAAACTCCAGCATGTAGACTTTATGGAACTTGGGTTGCAGAGGTGAAAAGATCTGATCTACCGGAGCAGGAGAGAGATGCTCTTGCAAGCATGAGAACAGCACCCACATAGAAGCTGAGCATGGCAGTGTGTCCCTTAGCCTCACTGCTACCTGGGCAGAGACAGGATGGTCCCTGGAATTTTCTGGCCAGCCAGTCTAGTAAAGTCCAGGTTCAATGAGAGACCCTCAAGAAATACGGTTAAAAAAAAAGAATAGAAGACACCCGGTGTCAACCTATAGCCTCCACACATGTGTGCACTCATATGCATATATGCGTGCATGCACACACATACACATGAATGTGTATACACATATGCACCCACACATGGATAACTTTTTAATTAAAATCTTTAAAATGGAAAAGCTGAGGAGAAAAGGGCTGTACCCCAGTATACCTCCTTCCAACTTCGATGTAGAGGCTCTCTGGCTGCTGGGCGTAGCCTGCAACGTACATGGACATAGACCTTCCTGGACCAACCTGGAACTCCTGGTCAGGCCTGTGACTCCCGCTTCGGGGATGCACACCTCCCAGTGTGCAGCTGTATTGCCTTCATTTCCTTCCCAGCTCCTGTTCCGTGTCCTATGTTAGGAAAGCCGGCAGTGTCCGGCGGGGCTGCAGGTGGGTCCTGCAAGCCCTCTTCTTTATTTATTTTTATTCTTAGAACATTTTTTTATCTCTTCTTTCCTTTTCTGGCCTCACTTTTAAAGTGATGAAGCAGTGATGGCTGGCAGTAGCCCTCCTGTGTCTCAAGGAAGACGCTGGTGCCTGGAGGCCGAGAGGCGTGGCTTTACCCTCTCCTGCCTTGTGCATCCCCGCTTCCCTAGAACTGCCACAGGGCCACAGGCATGGTCACAGCAAGGTCCTCCCAGAGCTCTGCGCTGGGCCGCCTGTGCCCTCTCATTTCTGTGAGCACAATGGTGTGTTGCTTTATGCAGCACGGCTGTAAATTTCCCGAGTCGTCTGTCAGCTTATTCACAGTGCAGAGCCCAGCTGCTGGGTGAACTCTGCTCCCTCACGGCCCTGGGCTCTCTGCTCCCCTAAATCTCAAGTGGACGTCTCAGCCTGGGCCATTTATTTAGATTAGAACAAGGAGAGGCTACATCCAGAGCACTGCAAGCAGACAGAACACACAGCCCATCCCAGCCCCAGAGCCTCTACCCTCGAGCCTCCCTCCCCTGACATCCCCTCTCTGTCTCAGTACATCCCCAGCATTCCCATGCTTAGGAGTCTATGCCAGAGCTGGGGGGCGGGTGGTATGCGAGGGGACCTGTCAAAGAGTCTCTGCATTTCCTGAGGAACCAAAAAAAAAAATGAACTTTGTGATATGCTTCAGACAGACAAGCAGACAGGGGCTGCCTGGCTGACCTACCTCATCTGCAGAGAGCTCTCTTCCTGGTGGAGTGAATTCCCAGTCCCATGGGCAGCTTGGCTTTGACTTTACTCTGCAGATGCAAATCAAGTTTCCTTTCCTGAGAGATCACCCCCAAAGAGCAGGAAGACCTGGGCCTGGCTCCATCGAGGTGTCTATGTGTTTCAGGGTGTGGGGGGGAGCGCAGGTGAGAGGTGAAATTCCTTCTGGACTGTTGCCTCTGTTGGCGGCTGCAGAGCCTGGAGGACTGATGTCTGTTATTGCTAGGCTAAGAAAACCGCAGAGATACCTCCAGGGCATACTTTGCAGGTAGTCTCGCAAGTCAGGCTGCTTCCCAGGCTGTGGGAAGAAATGCTGCGCCCAAGGACACCCACGTGCCCTAGAGGCTGCTCAGGGCAACCAAAGATAGGAGAGGTCCTAACCTGGGCTTCAGGGGAAGCTGCTGGCTCTTGAAGAGCCTGGCGAGGCAGCTAAAAGTATAAAAGGAGCCGGGGATCCTGGGCTCGGGGCAACTGGAGGCTGCAGGTACTGAATCAGTGAGCTGTGAAGAGCAGTACAAGGAACTCAAGGTTGGGGGTGTCAGTTGTGGCCAGGCAGAGCCTGGGCAAGAAGAGGGGCCCCTCTCAGAGCAGCCTCCCCTTCTCTAGGGCCTTCACCTTCCTAGGTTTTATCTGGCAGCCAGGGACCAGAGAACTTGCAGGCCCTGAGAGTCCAAGGGCAAAGTTAATAACTGCAACTCTTACAGGTTCTGAACTCAGCAGGGACAGAAACACAGGCAGACACACCCTGTCATAGCACATGGTCAGGCCCATCAGACACCCTGGGCAGGGGCCCACACAACCCACCCAGAACTCCAATCTTCGTCTCTGGGCCTGGCCTCTCCTCTAGTGGACAGCATAAGGCTATAAAAGCAGCTGCTGATACAGCCCCTCCTGGCTGTGTCCCTGGTGTCCTCGGGCATGTCCTCAACCACATGACAAAGGCTCGTGACCAGAGTGCTACTCCAGAGCAGGCCACCAGCCCCAAATCGCAGTGACAGCGGGGCCCGTAGGAATGCAAGGCTGCTGTATTTAGAACTGTCACACATCCCTGTGGGTAAAGAAAAGCCCCCCATCTTTGTCCTCACTGAGGCTGACATCATAGGTTCTGGCTCCACAAAAGAGGGCGGCCTGTCTCATGGTGCCGGCCCTGGAGATCTTGGGTATTTCACTGTCACCTAACAGGACTCATTTCCAAAATATGAACATATATAGTCACAGAAACATAGTTTTCAAGTGCTGTGTGCCTCTAAGATCATTGTGATGGCCAGTTTCACAGGTATTTCCACATATACCTGAGACACACATGCACCTGCACATGTGTGTGCACACACACATATTGCATGCATGCACATATATGCAATAAAAAGCATGGCATCGGGATTGCTGCTGTAGGGTCTACCCATGTAGACAGGCCCTCGGGAAGAAGCTGTCAGCCACCCCACAGCTCAGACATTGCTCCTTTCCGAGGCCGCTCACGTGTTCTGCAGAACTTGGAAGGCTTCTTCTTACATCACTTGCCACTCTTTGTTCTGGGCTTGGCTTCTTTGTTGTGGGCATTGCTTGGGCCTGTTATAAAACTGGGGGAGAACAGGCCTCTGTTCTCAGCTGTTAGGGCCACCGAGGCCACACCTGGAGTTACACGCACAGCGGACATCCCTCACTGCCGATGGCCGCTAACTGCATCATGATTTTTGATAAAATGTGTGCTAGCTGCTAGCATTTCTTTTCCAGTTTGAGTGCTTGGTAAACCTAGTGGGGGCGTGACAATAATCTGAGCCCGCAGGAGCTGGTGGTGCCTTGAAGGGCTCAGTATGGCTACCAGCTGGCCTCAGCATCAAAGCCACAAGGCCAAAAGTCCCATCTAACCTTCAGGGCTACTGAGAGCATTAGAGAGTCACAATGAGTCCCTAAGTGAGATGGGGCTCATCTAAGGTCTTCTATCAGAGGAGCCAGAGCCATGGAAAAGAGAGCCTTCCCATCTCAGGGTAACCTGCCAGCCTGTTTTGCCTCTTTCCATGTTTCAGGCTGCCCTCTTGAGGCTGACTGGAGAATGTCATCTCACACTGTGTCCCTTGGCTTCTTACTCCTTCCACTAGCTGGGGCAATTTAAACAGAGCATAGATGTCTCTAGAGCAGCGACCCTAGGATCCATCTGAACTCTCCAGCTGGGTAGTCAGGTGACCTCAGGAGCACCACAATGGCTACAACTGCCGCGGAGACAGAGGTCTGGCCCTGTCCTGCCACACGTGATCTCTCCTCTGAGGCAAGGTGCACCTGTTTTCCAGGTGCAAGTACTGTGACCGGTCGTTCAGCATCTCCTCCAACCTCCAGCGGCATGTAAGGAACATCCACAACAAAGAGAAGCCGTTCAAATGCCACCTGTGCAACCGCTGCTTTGGGCAGCAGACCAACCTGGACCGGCATCTGAAGAAACACGAGCATGAAGGTGCACCAGGTTTGTGGAGGATGGGCAAAGCAAGAGGGCCGGCAGGGAAGGGGCTGTGGGCAACTCCACCCCTCAGACTCTCTAAGAGACAGTTTCCTGAGAGCACCCCAAGCGCACACTGGCACGGGAGACTGGATGTACCCAGAATGCCCCTGACACTCATCCCTTCCACAGTGAGCCAGCACTCTGGGGTTCTCACCAACCACCTGGGCACCAGCGCCTCCTCCCCCACCTCCGAGTCGGACAACCATGCACTTTTAGATGAGAAGGAAGATTCCTACTTCTCCGAGATCCGAAACTTCATCGCCAACAGTGAGATGAACCAGGCCTCTACTCGGATGGACAAACGGTAAGAAAAGCAAGCCAGCGGGTCTAGACTCACCTGCTCCGATGGTCTTGCTTAGGGTGCATGTATCCCTAACCCCTGGAAGGTGCTAGGCCCCATGTGGAGGAAACAAGAAGAGCTCCCCAGTCCCTGTGTGTGTTCCTGCCACAGCATCTCACTAAGAGAGGATGAGGGCAGAGAACACCCTGTGAGATCATGGATGTTTACTCTCAGTGAGAGGCCAGCACACAGGCCAAGTGGCAACCCCATCGTGTTATTGCCAGACAGAAATGCTTCCCCCTGAAAACACGCATATGAAGAGAGAGGCAGAGAGACAGAGAGGAAGAGAGAGAGAGAGAGAGAGAGAGAGAGAGAGAGAGAGAGCTCAACTTTCAGTGAGGCTGTGTGATAACCTCATAAAGTAAAAAGATTGTCATTCAGTGATGCATTCAACAGGCCTAAACCACCAAACACAGCTCAACAAGCCCGTCCCCTGCACCCTGCTCCATGACACTTAGAAAACACACTGTAGGCTGCTACACAGACCACCTAGCATGGAGCCTAGTCTGTAATAAAGACACAAACAACTCATGTGTCTGACCAAAAACTCACCCACGTCTAAAAACACTGATGGCACAGTGTGCTGGCTGCTTCCCTCTCTCCTCGGGCTGCATGGGAGCCCTGTCCAACGTCTCCTGGGCATACTGTAGCTGTGCACAGCATAGCATGGGGAAGGTCAAACTTCAAAGTGTGGGTCCTTCATGTCATCTTCACACTACTGTAAAATTAGAAACCTTTGTAAGTCAGAGATGATTTGTATACACACACATACACACAGAGACATATTTACCACATGTGGATGTACACACACACACACGGACGTGTGCAAATAGGAGCACATGTGTGTCTGGTTCTGTGTGTGTATGTGTGTGTGTGTGTGTGTGCATCCACATATGGTAAATATGTCTGCGTGTGTATGGATATGGATATATGCACTCAGATATAAACTTGCACATAAACACACAGAAATTCAGGATTCATCCAGGCTCTGGAGGTGTTCTTTGAAACCTCAACATTCAGGCTGCAGTGTGTCCTTTACTTGGGAACTTTCCCTTCTGCATGAACACCTCTGTACCCCAGGAAAACAAAGAGATCAGAGAAGTCACTGAGAAACAGAAGTTCTGTACACCCCAAAAAAACCTCGGCATGGGATCTCCAGTTCTGAAGAGGAGAACCAGAGTCCTGTGGAAGTGGGGACCAGAGGCCTGTGGAAATGGGGTACCAGAGTCCCGTGGAAGTGGGGTACCAGAGGCCCATAGAAGTGGGGTACCAAAGGCTCGTGGAAGTGGGGTACCTTGCTGTAGCAACATATTCTTGACTGGTCCCCAACAAAAGTGACTAGAAGCCAGGGACATTTGGCACCTTGAAGCCTGTCAAGACTCTTCTGCCTATTCTGGAGGGCAGGTCAGAGGCAGTGTTTCTCCCGTGGGAAGACATTGGTGACCTGGGTGGAGTCTGCAGAGCAGCTCAGTCACCTATACAACCTTGGCCTGGACACCACTTTACAAGTTGACCCCGCTAAGATGCCGTCTTCATTGAAAATAACTGAACGCCTCTCTTCCCCAAGACCATGATAACTGCCTCAGTCAGCGCCCCCCCCCCCCCCAGAACTGTGTGGGAATGGAGAGAGGAAGAGCTGAGGGCTCTCGATATGGAACCCAAGACTTGTTTGTCTTTTGCTGTGTCCCTGCCCACATGGCCACATTCCCTGGGCACAGAGTATGGTCATTGACGTGAGCATGAGCAAGACTGGTGATGCTCTTTGAAGGAGATGGATCTGCTCACCCTCGCTTATGAGGAACCAGAGCTCCAAAGTCTTGCCTGGGACCTGGATAGAGGGCTCACCAAGAGCACTGGAGTTTACTTCCTTGCACCAACACCAGCACCCACACCAAGCAGCTCACAATCACCTGTAACTCCAGTTCCTCTTTTGTCATCCTTGGCCACCTACACGCATGTGCACACATCTACACAGAGACATGCAGAAAGATGGAATCTTTCTAAAAAATTCTTGCCCAAAGGATTAAGGAGATGGCTCAGGTGGTGTGTCAGCAGGAGGGTCTTGAGTTCAAGCCTCAAAATCCATGTTTAGAAAAAAAGAAAAAGAGTTGGGCAGTGGTGGCACACTCCTTTAATCCCAGCACTTGGTAGGCAGAGGCAGGCAGATCTCTGTGAGTTTGAGGCCAGCCTGCCACCCAGTCTATCCAAATAGGTGAGCCCAGGCCAGTAAGAGACTCTCATGGTAGATAGTGGTTGACTTATGGCCTCCATGTATACACATGTGATTGTACTCATGCATACAATATGTGTGTGTGTGTGTGAGTGAGTGTGTGTGTGTGTGTGTGTGTGTGTGTGTGTGTGTGTGATCTGCCTAGGCTGCAGAGACCCTGGGGGGCTGTGAGTTAGAGCCTAGACTGTAAGCCAGAACCAACATTCCCTGAAGCCAGCCCATCCTGACAGTTATGTTCTGAACCTCACCCTCGCTCCCCAGGTTCTGCGACCTTAGATCCTCATGCCTGGCTTGGAGTTGCATGCACAGTTGGGTATCACAGAATCCTGGACAGGATGGCATCTGGAAACTTCTACACCAGTGTCCTAAGGGTGCCCTTTGTGTAGCACCAGTACAGGACCCTCCTCTCCAGGCGTAGTCTTAGCTTCCTTACTAATACCCACATTTCTCACTGGCCCCCAAATGACCTGGTATCTACCCTTCAGGGACCTTGCCCTGTCCCTTTTTTCTCCCCCAGGGTGCCTCCATCTCTTCTGGATTTTTCTAACCCCTCCATCACTCTCACTCCTCGGTGAGGAAGTGGGCAACCGCCTTTAGACTCGTTACTCCTTCTTTTAGTGACCACAGATGCCAGCTCTTTCTGAAGGACTGGGAAGGTCAAGGGAAGCCACCTTTCGCGGTCTGCAGTAAGGAGAAAGCCCCTGGACACAGCCAACTTCCTCCCCTGTCATTTCAGGCCTGAGATTCAAGACCTGGACAGCAACCCCCCGTGTCCAGGCTCAGCCAGTGCAAAGCCGGAGGACGTAGAGGAGGAGGAAGAGGAGGAGCTGGAGGAAGAGGATGATGACAGCTTAGCCGGAAAGTCACAGGAGGACACAGTGTCCCCCACACCTGAGCCCCAAGGAGTCTATGAGGACGAGGAGGATGAGGAACCACCCAACTCCCTAACCATGGGCTTCGACCATACCCGAAGGTGGGAGAGGCCAAGTGCCAGGGAACAGGCTGGGTGGGAGAACCTGGATACAAGGCCACCATTCAGGAGACACCTCCTCCATCCTGGCCTTACCTCTATCTAGCAGGTGCTGCTACCACAAGGCTTTGGAGCTAGGGCTGAGGTGATGCTAGCCAGAGTCCAGGGCACTGGGTCTCCGCTCCCTCTTGGGCTTCCAGAAGCTTGGTGCGGGGGAAAGGAAGGGGAGAGTATGCTCTGCTGGCCCTGAGTCAGGAGTCCTCAGTTCTGCTGTGCAGTTGTCCATTATCCCATCCACCTGGGGCAGCAGGGTCCAGCCTCTGCTAGGCTGTGGCCCAGCACCCATGGTTTTAGAAATTGTGCAGGCCAGAGCCACGTCTCCATGTCCTAACTGTCCAGTTACTTCAGCAATGGGTGATGCTCCCAGCATTTGAGATGCCCTGGGCTGGCCCTCTGGAACCAGCATTTCTTCCCCAGTCTCTTGGTCCTGAGGGTGGGTAGGGCAGCCAGGACCCCTCCAAAGCTGCCCAGAGCCTCGGAACAGTAAAGCTTCCTTCCTACCTTTATCCTGAAGACCAGATTGCCTGCTGCCTGTGATGTGTGTGCACGCACTCACCCTTCCTGCTCTCTGTCATCTGCTCTCCCACGTCTGTGTGGCTTCCCATCTGGGTGTCTGTGTGTCGATGTGTCTGTCTCCTTGTGCATGTGGCTCGCGGAAACCTGTGCCATGCATGCAGGCATGGGGACCAGCCATGAGGCACTAGAAAGAGGCCACCAGTGGCCAAAGAGCTGACCCCAGGCCCCTCTCCCCGGTCCTTGGTGCAGGTGTGTTGAGGAGCGAGGAGGCGGTGTGTTAGCTTTGGAGCCGACGCCGACCTTTGGGAAGGGGCTGGATCTCCGCAGAGCAGCTGAGGAAGCATTTGAAGTTAAGGATGTGCTTAATTCCACCTTAGATTCTGAGGCTTTAAAACAAACCCTGTACAGGCAGGCTAAGAACCAGGTAGGTATCCACCAGAGCCCTCGTCCGTCCTCCCACCTCCTCTTGGCTTAGTAAACTGCCACCACGCCTCCTTAACCAAGGATGCCTGAGATCTTCTGGCTCTGGCTATCCCAGGCCTGGAGGACAATCAGATCCAGAGCCCCATGCCCACTGCATTGTCTAAAGAGAGCACAATAACTGTAAGCCCCCAGACCCTGGTAGAGCAGGTGGGCTGGGGGGCGGTCAAAGACAGATAACCATGAGCTAGCTCTTGGGTCATGCGTGAGGGCCGCTTTCTCAATCTCCCCATCCCATCTCCAGTGGGAACAGCTGCCTGGCTCTCCTCCCCTCTGAACCAGGATGAGTGGCTATCACCCATCAGGTGATCACTGCTTCCAAGATGGAGTTAAAACAGAGTACCTGAGGGTACAGGCTTATCCAGGGCACTTTTTCTGTGTTCACATCTCAGGGACAGTGGTTATGGAACCCTGCACCCCATTATTTGGACATCAAAAAGGGCTTGGTTCTCATTCTACTCTCTGCAGCCAGAGACCACCACCTCAAGATTTCACCCCTATTTGTCTGTGTGTCTGTCTTCGTCTCTTAACTAATTCTGTCTAGCATTTGCCCAAGGATAGAGGGGACCCATGTTGGGCTTTACTAGTACACCCCTGTAACTCACAATCTACACCCCACACAGCCCTCAGCCCTGGCACCTCCTGCCCTGTCCCATGATGTGAGGCAGAAGGATGCCCCCATGATTGTCTGAGGCCAGCAAACACAGCCCATTACCTTATAATTGCATCAGCTCAGAGACACTACCATACTTCAAACAGGAGCCCACCACAATCATTCAGAGTCCCCCAGGGCTCTTGCCAGCTAAGCAAAGACAATCTCACTGGCACGGAATGAAAAATAACTCCTGCCGAGCCCCAGGATGCTCCCAGAGCAGACACTGATCTTAGGTTTTTGACAGTCACTAGGCAGAGAAACGGGCTTGCAGGGAGGTGGAGATGCAATCTTAGGGGAGCACCCCAAGAGTTCAAGGAATCCTAGGGGACACGGAGGCCCATAGAGGGGCTCCTGTGTCCTGGTGTCACCCAGGGCAGGAGAGGTGCCCCCTGCTTTCATATACTCCTGTCTCTCCCTCCCAAGCTGGAGAGTGGGCCTCTCTAGTGCCTTTGTTTTCCTTTTTCCTTCGAGACTGGGTGGGAGCAGGGGTGGAGGTGGGGGTCAGACAGGCAAGGCTCAGGTCTACCTGTCTGGAATGCCCCTCACCTGTTCTCTGTGTGCTATCCTTTCCCCACCAGGCATATGCAATGATGCTGTCCCTCTCTGAGGACACTCCTCTCCACGTTCCCTCCCAGAGCTCACTGGATGCTTGGTTAAACATCACGGGAGCCTCGTCAGAGTCTGGAGCCTTTAACCCCATCAACCACCTCTGAGGTCCTGGAGGCCCCAGGGCCAGAGTCCAAAGCCAGGGTCCCAGCTGTGGGAGATGGAGAAGGGGCCGAGGGAAGCACCTTGACACCTTCAATTTGCCTCACCTCCGCTTCCAGCCCCACCCACCGTGGCTCAAGTCCAGCTTCTCCAATGAAACTCAGAACCTGAAGGTCCCTCGAGAATCCGTTGACCTTCACCACCTCTCAGAACTGGCCTCAAGGACACGGTCTGCAGTGGTGCAGTGCTCGGTGGCCGCCCAGGAACTGCTCACGGGAAGCTGTCTATCGGATAACTAGTGGGCAGGGGTGGAATCTCTATCCCCATAGGAGCCAGTTGGCCGTATCTGGGCAGCCACATGGTATGAAGGAGGGGAACGGAAACAAGTGGGTATGTGCTACGGAGAGACCTCGCAAATGATTTTTATAATGAAAATTACATGAATAACCCTTTTGGTAATCTTATTGACTATAGAGTCTATTTAAGCATGTGGGTTTTAAAAAATAGACAGTATTTTTTAAAAAATCAAAAATGACTTGCAAAATGTTTTTTAAAAGTAATTTTGCATTGCTTTGAAATTTCAGCTTATTGGCAAACCCACACCTGCCAGGACATCGAGCACTGCTCGGGTGTGCCCTTTATAATGTAGATAATGGAGAATTTTCTATCCCCGACCCTGTTTGTACAAGCCAAGGTGATTCTGGGTGTCCCCGGCGCAGGATAAAGGGCATGGAGCCATCTGAATAGCATGCTGACTACACAGGAATTCTTGGTCATGGTGCCTGCCTGCAGGCTTGTGGAGGCCAAGTCAGGGAGGTTGTCTTGCCCCATGCGGCCTGCAGAGGAATCCACTGGTCCCCACCCAAGACCCCCCAATTGTATGGGGAGGTCGGGAGCTGGTGGCTGAGGTCTTCCATGCTGGACACCTAATGGTTTCTCCCCTCCAGCAGCCCCAGTGCTGGCCCTGACTGCCGCTCTTCTGAAGCTGGGGCTTCGGGGCCGTATCTAGGCCTTCAGCCTTCTACTCTTCCCAACCCTGGCAGTCTGATGTCCTCCCCATGGCCACTGAGTGTGGGGAACCTACCCGCCTGCTCCATGACGCCAGGACGCCTAGCACTACCTGTGCCTAAGACTCCAGATCAACCGCATAGCCGCCACTCCTGCTCTTTGTGTGGGTTCCTGGTGAGAGGTGGTCAGGAACAAGAGGAGGATCCAGGGGACCTGCCACGCACAGAGCAGAGACAGCACAGCCCCTGGGACCAGATGCCTCGCTCCCTTGGGACGGTCATGATTGTCTAATTCTCTGCTTGAATGGGCTTTAAGTTATTCCCATAGGGGCCAACTTCAAATAATTTCTTTCTCCAATGGAATTTACCTTAATCTGTATATAACTTGTAATTTTTTTCTAATTCATTTCTTTCCTTATTTTATTTCTTCCTTAACAGTATTTTTGGCATTGGACAACTTATTCTGAAGAAATCATGTCAATCTAAGTATGTAGTGAAGGACCAAAACCGTGTGATAAGGTTGTGTGCTGTGTGATCGGTAACCAGGGAGTGGGGCAGTTGTTAATGTGCCAAATACCCTGTGTCCCTACCTTGAGGAGTCCTGCGGTCACCGCTGCCCATTTATCAGACAATCATATGATTTTGTTAAATCTGAGTTTTTAAAACAAGTGTTCTATTTATTTTATTATTTTGAAGAAAGAACAAAAGAAATGAGTATCCCAACAAGAAAAGAAGGGGGAAACCCTTCCTGGATTGCCCTTTAAAAAAAAAAAAGAGAGAGAGAGAGGTAGTGTCAGTGTCAACAGCCGTGTGCAAGCCTGTCACACACGGGCATGTCAGTGTCAACAGCCGTGTGCAAGCGTGTTACATACGGGCATGTCAGTGTCAACAGCCGTGTGCAAGCGTATGCAAGCCTGTCACACACGGGCATGTCAGTGTCAACAGCTGTGTGCAAGCGTGTCACACAAGCATGTCACACACGGGCCATGCCAGTGGTTCTCTCGGAGAGCAGCATGAACATCAAGCAGGTGTGTTCCGTGAATGTGGTGGCTGTTCTGGGGCCAAGACAATCATCTTTGCTGATGCTGAGTGGTCCAGGCTGTGCTGGAGACTCGAGGGGGACATCCCTGGAGACACCACGACTCTGCAGGTTCCAGCGAATCCCAGTGATGTAAGACAGAACAGTCCAGCATGCGCGCCCAGAAGCACATTCACATGTGCAGAGCAGGGCAGCAGGGACCCTCTTCTGAGGAACATGCCATGGTCAGGCTGTAGGGATTTGTGGGCCCAGCCACTCACACTTCTCACAGGTTCACGACATCCTCTCAGTGAAGGTCTAGGCCTCGGCTTAGGAGTTCCAGTTTCCTCCACGTGGAAGTTAGACGAGACCCCTGAATAAGTTCAACCTCAGACATACGTGTCCCACTTTTGTAAACCCCAAATTATATGCTTTCTTCTGAGAAAGAGTAAGACGTGTGCTTTTTCTTTTTTCGCGATGTGACTTTCTATCTCCAAAGCGGGGCGTCTGTCTGGATAGAGACATCTGTGACCCTTTTTTCCAGCAGCAGAGCAGCTAAAGGCTCTCCTTTTCGTCCTTTTTGGCGCTCCAGACCCCTGTCCTCCTCTTGTAACCACTCTTTCCTTCTCAAGAGTCCCAGTTGTGCTGCTGTGTGCTTTGCCCGCCCATCCCTGTCCCCAAGAGGCATCGATGGCTAAGCCCAGATTCTCCTGAGCAGTCAACCCTTGGGCCCAGCACTTGCCCCCCCTGACAAAAACAGAACTGACCCCAGATTTATCTGTCTCCACACTGCATGGCCCCCAGACAGTGAGCTCTGCCTACCTGACATCTCTGCACTTTTGTGGTGTCCAGCTGACTCGAGCCAAGTGTCAGACACAGAAGATTCTCTCAGGGTCACGGAACTGGACCAGATATGAGTTCCAGGATCCTGACTACCAGGGACCCAAACCATGCCTGTTGCCATGTGCATGGAATGGTCGGACAAGTGTCCAGCCAGGATTGTTTCCCTGATGTTGTCCTTCCAATTGTTGGTACTTGCCTGCCAAAATAGATATTCAAGAGGAGGCCTCCTTGTCTGTATTCCCTCCAGCCCCAGACAAGGCCCCATTCTTCCCCTGTGACAGCCGCCTTTCCTAGGAAGAGCAGGCAGGAAAGATGGGGCTTCACCATCCTGCAGGCGAGGTGGACCCTGCATGCAGGAGACAACCCAGGGCATTCCTGTGCCAAACCAGCAGTGGGTAAGCACGACATGGCTGAGCCTGCCCAGCCTGAGAGGAGCCCCACTTTCTAAGACCAGGAGAGCAGGTGATCCCCAGACCCTGACTGACCTAACCCCTCTGCCTCTCAGAGCTCAGACCCACAGGGCCGTTGGCTTCCTCCTCCTCCTCTGCTTCCCCAGTGAGTGTGTATGAAGCCCTTGCTCAAATGCATATCATGTGTTTTAGACTCAAAGCGCAAAGCACTGGATCATGGTCCCTATCGCCCCCCCCCCCCCCCCCCCCCCCGTCTCCCTGCCCAAGTGACTGAAACCTACTGAACTTTCACTGTGCTGTTCCAGGTAGGGAAGAGGAGGCCCCCTGTGCTGCTGCTGGGACAGGAGGGTGGGGAGCCTGTGATGGACGGCACCCCCTCTTGCCAGTGGACACCGGGACACTCCTGTCCACAGAGACCAGCCGGGTATCCAAAGCCATGAAAATTGTCTCTGTAGCCCTTGAGCGATACTGTGACAAGACATTCTCGCGTGATTCCCAGAGAAGTTCCTCTCTCACCATTCCCGTCACGTGTTTGTTTAATTCCTTTCTGTCACCAGTTCAAACCACCACTCCCAGGAGGGAAAAGGTTGAGTCCAGAAAGGCAGCTCGAATTTCTAGTTGTGTGATTCACTTGCAAAGCGGAGGAAGCTGGGGATTTTCTTCCCTGCCTCCTGTAGCACTGCTACTCTCTCCAGCATGGGGGACGCGGGGCCCTGGTGTCAGAATACTTAACTTAAAGCCTGTGTGTGTGTGTGCGCGTGTGCGAGTGTGTGTGCGTATGTGGTGCGTGTGTATACGCGTGTGTGTGTGTGGTTTGTATGGATTTTGAACCAATAGTATATAAATATAAATATATATATATATATATCCCTGACACCTGTGAGAATCTCGAGACTGTACGAGTGTTGCCATTGTCACATTCAGATCTGACTCAATTTGTTTCTGTTTCTGTTTTGTTTTGTTTTTCCTTTTAGAACTATCTAGTGTTGAGAAAGAAATCAAATGTAAATGTCTGGTTTTCATATAATGTTAAAGAATTAAAAACCATGGAGGAGGAGGCTGGGGTCTGTCCTCGTCGCCTTCCTTTGTAAATTGCTGTTGTGTTGATAAGCTGTGCATGGCTCGTGTTTAGCGGTCATTATTGTGTCTGTTTGTGAGATTTTTATTACGAGGAAAATCCCGTAGATGCACTTACTGAATATGTGGTTAGGGTCTGAGTCAAGGCCAGGAGGCCCGAAACGCCCATGAAAACGGACCGCCGTTCCTGATGACTATGGAGATCGCTGTGGGAGAATCATGCGTTATGGAGACGCGACGTAGAGAATAGTCGAAAGTGATTTTTGCAGATCTCATTTTGAGGCTTGTGGCAAAGATAAATGTACTTGTGTAGAGATTTCTGTAAGGTAAAAGCCAGGAGAGGCTGGCTTTGAGGTCAATGCTGTAGAATAGGATGACTGGATACCAAATGTAATCTTTCCAATGCTACAATGAATTTATACATGAGATTGATATGCAATAAATCTGTGTGTTTTTCTATGTCTCGTTGAAAGCTTCATTAAGAGAAAACCTGGTCTCTGGAGTGGGATAGGAGGAGTGCCCTCCCCCAAGTCTAGACTGACTGGGTCTGGGTTCTAGACCAAAGTATTACCCCAATACACCACTGGACACAAGGCAGCTATCTCAACTCCTTTCAACAGCTTAGAAGTACTTGTAAATGATCAGGCCACAAGACACCGAGCACACTCTGACTCCAACAGCATCCTCTGCTCTGGGAGAGGGTCTTCAATGCAGCGGTTGGTGGCTGGATGGTGAATGATGGTGGCTGGTGAGAATGAATAAATCCGTGGATGGAGGAGTGAATAAATGATTCTGGATAGAGGAGTGGACAGACAGTGGATGGAGGAATTCATGGAAGGTAGGTGGGTAGGTAAATAGATGTTGGATGGAGGAATTGAATGGACAGGTGGGTGGAGAAGTGGGTGGATGATGGATGGAGGAGCGGAATGAACGGGTGGATGGATAGGTGGATGAATGGTGGGCGGAGGATTTGCTCTTTGAACCATCACTGATCCTGGGACTTCTGGACCTCCAAAAGCTCTCCCAGGGCCAGGACAAGCTCCAATGAACGTCATCAGAAGTAAGATTCTGAGGCTCCCTAATCCACAGTTCCTGTAGCTGCCAGAAGAGAAGAAATGGAAGTTGATCTTGGCATGAGATCTCAGGCCCAGATCTGGGGTGCCGAACCCTTATATTTTCTTAATGCCATCAGGTCGAGCGTGATGGTGGGGGCATGCAGCGCTACATGTTTCAGGTTGTTTTCCTTCCCACTGTGACTGACGAAGTGCCGGTGAGATCTTAAGCCTGGACGGTCAGCTTTGGGGCTTGCCCAGGAGTCTGAGGCCCAGGGTGACTTGAAAGGTTCTGCTTTGGGAAATATATTTCCGTCCTCTGCCCTCACTGAAGGCCACATTCCCAAAAGTGGTTCTCCCAAATGACATGACAGTGACCCACAGAGCCCCCATAGTGGTGCTTTCCAGAGCTCACCACACTGGGGCTCCAGTGGAATGAAAACTGTCCCGTTTTGTCCAACCTGGCAGCCTTGCTCCTCATTAGCCCGGGAGAGAGAGGAAAACTCAGTGGAATCGGAGAGGGGCCGATAATGGCTGTATTGTTGCGAGAACCCCAGAGGGAAAGGGAACAGCGGCTGACAGGAGATTGCTGACAAGTGGACTTTGTCTTCTAGCAGCCCGGTCCCCACATAAAAGACTGAAGAAAAAGGCCCCATTTTGGAAAAGGGGGATGGGTGTATTAAGAGGAGAAAAAAATGTGTCAAAGAAGAATCTGTTTTCTGGGAAGAGAGGGGCTTTTCATTGCCATTCAGCTTTCCTCTGGGCTAAGGAGCTGCTGGCCATTTGCAGGGAAACTATTTTAGGGAGCCCTCAACCTTATTCCTCATGCAGCAAAAGTCTTCTGCAGCACAAGCTGTGTCATGCGGTACAACAGCCACGGCCGAGGCTGTGTGTTTTCTGCAGTCAAGAAATGTCTGCTGTGTGGGTTGCCCAAGGGACTCTGGGACATGAGGGGTCCCCAGTCATGATCCGAGACTGCAGCCCTGCTGGAGAAAAGCACATGTCTCCCTGCCAGGGTGGACAAGGCCATTCCGCAACTCCATCCACTCCAAAGGCAACGTGTGGAGGAGAAAGTGTGGTGGGGTCTAGAACCAGATTCCACAAAATGGAGCCCCCATGATCTGACAGAGGGAGTAGACACTAGGGGGATTTTTTTTTTTTTTTTTTTTTTTGCTCCTGAATTCCTAACCCCATCAGGAACACAGGAAGTTACAGAAAAACGGAGAGGTGGCTGAGTGGGATCAAGGATCAGGCTTTACAATGTGGTGCAATGCGAATCTATCAGTTAAAGCCCAGCAGGGCAGTGTGCAGGGTGTGCATGACCCTAAGCTCTGCAGGGCAGTGTGCCAGGTGTGCACAGCCCCAAGCTCTGAAGCACAGTGTGCCGGGTATGCATGAAACTAAGCTCTGCAGCACAGTGTGCAGGGTGTGCACGACCCCAAGCTCTGCAGTACTGGGTATGCATGGCTCCCAAGCTCCGCAGTGCTATGAACAAAATTAGTCCCTCTGCAAGAGCAACGTGCTTTTAACCACTGAGCCATCTCTCCAGCCCCTATACGTAATATTTTTAGAGCCATTTTAGGCTTATAAGGAACTTCTCAGAAATAACAGATGTTTAGTTCATACCCACCATTCCCCAGGATGGACGTAGGCCCTACTATTGTGTGATATTTTGTGTTCTGACAAATAAATCTTGCCTGGAGATCAGAGGGCAGAGCTAGACATTAGTTAACCATAGAAGCTGGGTGGTGGCGGCGCATATCTTTATTCCCAGCACTCAGGAGGCAGAGGCAGGCAGATCTCTGTGAGTTCAAGGCCAGCCTGGTCTACAAAGCGAGTTCCAGGATAGCCAAGGCTACACTGAGAAACCCTGTCTTGAAAAACAAAAGATTCCTTTGTGTTTTCTTGTAGCATTGCAGTTCCTATATTTTGAGCACCGAATGATATCCCAAACTGGAATATATCACTGTTTACTCAGTCACCCAGCTGTTGAAGGATATCCTGGCTGCTTCCCACTTGAGCAATTACAAATAAGGATACTACAAACATCTGAGAATGGGGTTTTGTATGGGTCGAAGTTTCCAGCTCCTTTGGGCAAATAACAAGGATCTTGACTGCTAGATCACACAGTGAGTGCATGTTTCCTATTATGGCTGCATAGCTTGGCTTTTATCTGCAGTGCAAGAGACCCTACAGCCCCACACCCTTGCCAACACTTAGTTTTGTCAGTGCTCCAACTTTGGCCATTGGACAGTGTACAAAGCTATCTCCCTGTTGATTTGACTTGTATTTTCCTCTTCACGAGTCTTTCCCATATGCATTCACCATGTGTGTGTGCTCTGAAAAGTCTGTGTAAGCAAAGGCTGCACTTTCCTTTCCCTGCCACCCAGATCCGAATAATCACACAGAAATATATTAATTAAAACTCTGTTTGGCCAATGGCTTAGGCTTATTCCTAGCTAGTTCTTACATCTTAAATTAACCCATTTCTTTTAATCAGTGTATCACCACAAGGCTGTGGCCTATGGATAAGGTTCAGCAGCTACATGACATCTCCTTGACTCTACCTACTCTTTCTCTATATCTCTGTTCAGATTTCCCGCCTGGCTTTACTCTGCTAAGCCATTGACAAAAAGAGCTTTATTAATTAACCAATAAAAGCAACACATATACAGAAGGGCATCTCACATCTTGTTTGTGGCTTGAACCATATTTCAACTGGCCAAGTCCCTTTCTTGTAGAATGACATTTCTTTTGTACGTTATGGGGTTCTAAATGAGATTGTCCCCCACAAACTTAGATGTGTGAATGCTTCATCCCCAGTAGGTGGTGCTGTCTGGGAGGTTTAGAAGGTGTGGATGTTAGAAGTGTGTCTCTGAGGCAGGCTTTGAGGCTTCAAAGCCATGTGCCTTTCTCAGCCTGTCCTCTCTGCTTCTCGTTTGGGGGTCAGGATGGGAGTTCCTGGCTGTTTCCACCATGATCTCCTGCCATGGTGGACTCTGTCTCTCTGAAGCAACAAGCCCATATAAACCCTTTCTTCTCTGAGTCGTCTTGGTCATCGTGTTTTATCCCAGCAACAGAAGAGTAACTGATACATAAATCATCTGGTCATTGTCCTTTTGTATATTTAGACGCTGAAGAAAACAGGGACATCTACACAAAAGGACACTTCTCAGTGGCCAGGAGACAAGGCCGGTTGTGAGTCACCACAATGTGACTGAATCTCACCCAAGGAGGGGTGAGGGGGACATAGCTTTATTGTTAGTTTTATCTGAAGTCCTGGCTGGAGTAGTCTGTGAGGCTGGACCGTCTCAGCTGACCACCTTGAAATTGTCCCGAGCGGTTTTGCAGTCCAAAGCTGATATCTGGGTGGTGTCTGTCAGCTTAGCGGTGCGATCACAGTCCAGGTGGAATCATTACTGTGGGGTCCCATCCACTTTTTGGAGACTTCAAATGTCATTGTTAAGAATGGTCACCATTCACTACAGAAAACTCAAACATTTTAAATGTTATATGCAGCAGATCTCGGAGAAGTTAAAGGTCTACAATCTATCAGAAACACCTGTGGTACACAACACAAACTTAATTCCTAGTTACCTTATTCAGACTCAAGCTTGAAGTCATGTACAGGAAGGCAACCTAGACAAAACCTAGAATTAGTTAGTACTCATATGACCATTAATATCTTGGCAGAAAGTGCATGTATATGCATATATATAATTTTAGATCATATTTGTACCATAAGTTTTAAAGAGTCAAAATAAATACAAAGGATCATGAGATTAGAGGCAATAAAATAGTCCTTTAATTTTGGTTCTTCTTCTGTCCCATACCAGGAGGCTCTTCTGATATGAGACAGAGATTGTAGACTTCCTTGGCTTTCACAGATGTTGAGGGCTATGCTGACAGGCTCCTGACTACCTGTGGTTCCACCTGGCCCTCAAAGGCCTCTTTACTCTTAGTGTGAGCACCCGTCCCCACCAGGGTAGCTTTGCTTTACCCAGGAAGGGGCTGCTTTGATTGCGTTGCTGCTGGTCAGCATGTTTCCTTCCCTTCAGGCAGTTAGAGTCAGGTGTCCCCCATCTATGAGGATTCAGGGTAAGGCCTGGCCCACAGGCCTTGCTGTTGGGTGCCCAGCAAGGATGGTGGCTACCGATGGGCACTGACCAAAAACTATGAAGAATGGAAGGCCAGGATCCACATCCTCTCCCCAACCAGGACTCTTGGGGTGCAAAGAGACCCTCGAGACAGGCCGTGTAGGTGGCCCAGCCACATCTCACCATCCATACATGAGTTCTGGGCAGGTTTTGACCCAGCACCCCTCCTGGGAGTGAAGGTAGGTAAAGATAGCCCAAAGTCTTCCACCAGTTACTTGTCTTAGAGCTGAATGAGAGGCTGGACTTCAGCGTCTGAGTCCCCCACCTGCTTTGCGGGGAGTGGGGGGTGTCTCTTTCTCTGTGCGTGCCTTGCTGTGTGCATTTTCATCAAGCGTGGTGCCACACACCTGTAACCCCAGCACTTGGGAGGCTGAAGCAGGCAGATCTTTGTGAGTCTGAGTCAGCCTGGTCTGCATGATTCCGGGCCAGCCTGGGCTACACAGGGAAACCCTGTCACAAAAAAAGAGAATATTTTAAACTGTCAAATCTACCTGCAGTGTGGGAGTTTTCCCCTGCTGTTAACTGCTCTGTGATCAAGGTTTTACTGTTGTTTTGTTTCCCTGCCTTTTAATTCTTTAAGTGTCGGGTACTAACAGAGGGTGTGATGAGACAGCCCTGGGCAGAGGCTGACACAGAAGACCTTACTAGGAAGCTGGAGTGTGAGGCCTCCCTGACTGGCCTTGGCCTTTCCTTGGGGACCAGTGTCCCACCTGGCCACAATTTTTCCAACAAAGCAACTTCACGGAGGTTGGGCTTGGTGTGTGCAATACCCAACAATGGCCTCAGGAGGTCAGCAACAACCCGCTTTTCCCAGGAACCGCCTCCCAGCACATCAGCTGGTTACCCAGGGAGTTCCAGGACCCGGGGGCCTTAGTCCACAGGAGGCTCTGAGCACCTCTTCTCCTTCTATTGTGACTGACACTCATCGGGCCTGGCCCCGTGATCAACTTGGGCCCTACCCAGATGATATCACACCGGAAAGAGGATGGCACAACCAAACCACCTAGCTTCAGGGCTGAGGTGGGAGGCTAAGGAATGCGTAGGAGGATGGCAGGCCAGGCACACCCCCTCACAGGGCAATAGCCAAGAAAGCGCCAAGCGAGACTCCAGCATCATCCCCCTTAGTGGTGCTCAGTGAGGCAAGCTCTTGGGGTATACTGCTTGGGTCACGGCATGCGGGGAGAACCATGTTGGGGGACTAGGGTGTCAGGGCACAGATATTTCCTGAAAAATAGATAATAGGAGGTGGGTCAGGAAGAGGACTAGCACATGCTGAGGTCTCTGGCTCTGTCCCAGGTCCCTGGGTTACTCCCAGGTCACCAGACATTCACTGTGTCTCATCACACACAGCACAATGAGCCAGGCAGAGAAAGTGCCACAGTAAGGGTCAAGACTTAATACAAAGTCTCCCCAGAGAAGAGCCCATCGCTGTCCCCTCCTCCTGTCCAAGTGTGGTTTGGGGTCTGCTCTGATGATCATGTTTTGAGGTGTCTTGGGGGTGTCACGTCATAAATTCAGGGTTGCATGAAGGAAAACTAAAATGTCGGGTGCAGTGGTGCATGTCTGTACGGTACCCCAGGTTACTCTGGGAACCTGAGGCAGCACCGGGAAGGTGGGTGTGGACTGACCAGGCAGAAGCTCCTGCCCTCCTGCCAGCCTTTGCCTCTGCCCCCAGGCTGCCCCCTGGCCATGTTCCCTCCCCTTCTTGGCCCTTGCACTCATAGTGACTCTTGCCTGCTTTACTTCTCTTTCCCCTTTTATCTGTTAATTCTGCTCACCCTTGGGGGCACTTTGGAGCGCAATGGTGCACACCCCATCTTTTCCTACACGGGGAGCCTGGTCCCTAAAGCCCCCCCCCATAGGAGGGGCACTGTGACAGCATCATCCCTAAGGACGCTACGTGGACTTGGGAGCTGTTTTCCTGAGCTCAGGAGAACCAAAGCGGGACCTGCATGGCTGGCAGAATTTCCCGCCCTCGGAGTTGTCTGTAAAGTGGGGTGGTGGTGAACAGACCACACCATGAAGGTTGTTCTGTGAGATCCTGGCTAGGGAAGCATGCTGCAAAGAATGCAGAGGGTGGGGCCTTCCCACAGCAAACAGGTTCCCGCAGGCCCGGGCACTCTCAGAAGGCTTCCTGGAGGAGGCGGAGGAGCCCAGAGAGAGGCACAGAAAGGAAGTGGGCGTAGGAGCGGGAGGGAGAGTAGACGGTACCCAAGGGCGGACTCCGGCCCGAACCACCAGACTGATCACGTGGACGCAGGCGGGCCCCGGTAGGTGCGGTGACGCAGCTGGCCGGAGCGGCCAGGTGAGGCGGCCGCGGTGCAACAGGTGCCCCGGGTGCGTCCCGCCCTCCGGCCCCGCAGCCGCCGGCGGAGCCCACCTGGCCCCGGCTCCGCCCGTGCGCCCGCCCGCTCGCCGGCCGGCAGCGCAGGAAGTAGCGAGGGCGGGACTGACCGGCCGCAAGACGCGGGGACCCAGCGGCTCTGCAAGCCGTACCCGCCCCGCCGCTCCTCGGCCGAGCGCTCAGGTGAGTCTGGGGACTGGAGAGTGAGCCGAGGGGGGGGGGAAGGCCACCTGCGCCGCCCCGGGCGCCTCCACTCCTTTCCAGCCCCTCCCGACCTCGGCGACAACGCGCCCCGCCCTCTCGCTGGAGCTGCTAGCCCGGGACTGGGAGCCGAGCTGCCCGGAGCCGCGCAGTCCAAGGGACACTTTGCAGCGGCCAGGTTAGACACTAGGGCGCAGACACTCCTGGGAGGTCCCAGGGGACGTGAAAGTGACTTCCGGGAGCTAGAAAGACGGTCTGTTCAGATGAGCTCCAATAATGAGGAGCCTGACCCCCCCTCGTGCCCTTTTTCTGCCTTGGTGGCTAGCTGTCTAGCCAGGCTCCTCACTGCTTTTCTGTTTGTGTGTGTGTGTGTGTGTGTGTGTGTGTGTGTGTGTGTGTGTGTGTGTGTGTGTGTGTGGTGGGGTACTGCTCTGGAAAACTGTGGGTGCCACTTACAGGCTGGAAGGTGGACACTTGTCCCCACTTCCTGCCTTGATCCTCATATCTGTAAATCAAGATCAGGGATCTGTTTAGAGGTTGGGAGAGAAAGATGGACCTGGGTGTGGGCCTCGGGCAGGGGTCTGAGTTGGTAGCAGCCACGGTGCGATCTCCACATCACACCTGGAACCTAGACAGGAGCTGATAGCCCCTAAGTGGATACTTGTGTGTTCCGTCACTGGAGTGACCAACGGTAGGGTATCGTGTGTGGTCCCGTTCGTGACCATATGTCCGTATGCCCTGCTACCCTTGCTTTCCCACCCTGGTATGTGGGCACCAGGCTGTGAAGTTGCTATGTGTGAGTTCAGGCGAGCTGCCTCAGCCTCCAGGCTGGGTTTATCTCTCAGAACGCCTTGATTCCGTCTGCTGCTGTGATCCTATTCTGGGGATAAATGCTTCCCTCAGTCTGTGTTCTTAGAAGCCTCTCTCAGTACCCCTGGTGGAGGGAGGGGTCTCCAGCCTTCCTTGAAAAGGTAAGGGGTAAGTCACACAGAGAACAAGGCTGAGAGAGCTAGGTAGAGGCTCTTTGCCACTCCCTTCTCCAAGACCAGAAACTACTTTTATTTTTAAAGATTTATTTATATGTTTAAGTGTTTTTGCCTGTGTTTATGAATGCGCACCATAGGTGTTCCTGGCTCCCATGGAAGTCAGAAGAGGGCATCGGATCCTCTGGGATTAGAGTTACAGACAGCTGTGAGCTGTCTTGTGGATAGTGCTGGGACTTGAACCCTGTCCTCTGGAAGAGCGGCACTGTTGATTTCTGTTGGACCGTCTCTCCAGGCCAATAGAAAGATACTTTTGGGGAGGTTGCCCCGGTGTTCCACCTCCTGCAGGGCAGCCACTCGAGGAAGCCCTGTGGGGAGGAAAGGTGCCTCCAGAGGTGAAGTGGCTGGTTGAGATTCCCAGGGCTTGTCCGTGGAGACAGCAGGTCTGCTCCCCGAAGGTGACGGTTGCACTTCTATCTGGCCACAGGGCCTGGAGGTTTTGGTTTTGGTTTCTAGATCCATCTTGGCATTGCTCACTCCGTGACATAACGTACAGGTGGCCGTCCCTCTGTAGCATCATGAGTCCAGAATCCCCTGTCGTCTGCATCCATTTCCTAGTTTGAGGATAGCCATCTAGGTCAGGATTGGGCCTCACAGCTTGGCTCCTCCCCTTGTGCTCACTGACTGGGGCTTGACCCCGGCAGGTCACTTTCCCTCTGTCCCTGCTTCTCACTGCCAGAAGGAAAGACCCACAAGGGGCAGAAGTTCAGGGAGGGGTCCAAGAAGACTTACCTGGCCAGAGGGTACCTTCTATGGGTGTGTTTTTCAGCTGGTGAACTGGGCAGTGGGGGCCTAGCCCCAGGTTCCCCAACCCTTGCTCCCTTGCCCCTGTGGTTACCAGCTGCTTGGGTTTGAGGAAGGGGAGTAGGGGGTGATTCGTGACTGTTGTGGGCTGATGGGATGCGCCAGGTGGGTGGGTGGGTGAAGGGTGATTCTAGCTATCTACGATTGGTTTTCCCCACCTCAACTCTGGGAACATTTGTACCAGTTGGTTGCCATGGGCTTCTTTGTGCTCTGTGGATCCGGGAATCCTGTCCACAGCACACAGAATGCCTGGGGGGTGTATAACCAGCGATGTCTTCAAATGTTACAGACTGTCTCCAGGTGGGCAAAACTGCTCTCAGTTGAGCTCAGCCCCTCCACCTGACAAATATAATTTACTGGTTACAAAGCTGAGCCCTGCTGCAAGTTATCGTCCAGTCCAAGTCCCCTACTCGGCCAGGCAGGATCACCCAAGCACAAGGCACCATTGTGGGCTGGAAGCAGAGCTTCCCCAGGTGGAGATGGCCCAGCCTCGGAGCTGGTGATGGACGGCCTCCAGCAGGGCCCGAAGTCCAGACTCGGGGTGGTTTGGGCTCCTGTGAGCAGCTGTGACCAGCAGCAACAGGCTCAGACTAGGAAGAAATCAGGTTTAGGGGACTAGAAGATTCATGGGAAGCTGACCTGCCTGAAAGGGAGAAGGAGCAGAGGAACCGGTGCAGAGAGGCCCACCCACCCAGAACCACGCCCACAATGGTTCCCTGAGATGTCTATCAAGATCTCATTGATTCTGCATGATATTCTGCCCCTTGGTTCTGCTACCCCTGTGCCCCAGGACTGTTCCCAATGAAGGTTATTTAGTGGCAAAGAGAATATGGACTGTAGGTTCTAAGGCCTCAGTCGTGGGGCCGTCTCCAGCCCACCCTGAGCAGAAACAGCTGGGAGTCACCCTCACTAATGCATCTGGGTCTGCTGAGTGGCTCTGGCCCAGTTTCTGCTCCTTTTCAGCAGAACCCCTGGTCAGGTTGGTTCTCAGGGAGCACCCGGTCCTCTTCAGTGGGGTCCAGGACAGAGAAAGTGCCGGCATCCATTTGGGAACTGAGCTCTGGTGTGTTTGTGGGGCCATGTAGGAAGACTTTGGGGACCATGCATCCCAAAGACTTTCAGGGATTAGTGGCCAGGCACCCAGAGAGAGCTCCTGTAGACGGTGTCTTTGGAGTTGCTTCTGTGCTTTCAGTGAGCCTGGGGTGCCTGAAATAGAAGACACACACCTTTGGCCTACATGGAGTCTGGGAGGCCTCACACTGAACTCTCAGGAATGCTATTGGTGGATGGCCATAGCTGGTTATTTCCCTGGAGGCCACTAGATAGAGAGTCCGAGGCCCCTGCACTGCCAGTTCCTTAGTGAATCAAGAGCCAGGAGCCAGCCAGCCTGGGAGGAAGCCCTGTCCCGTGGAGACAGGGACTGGGGCAGGGAGTCTACAGTCCCCAGAGACAGAGCCTGTGCTCTTGGGCCCCATGGGCCTCCCCTCCCATCAGCAGCTTTTCTTTTGAAAGTTTCATGTGTAAGAACCCAAGGCCCAGGGGAGACAAAGGAAGAAAATGAGCCAGCAGCAGCCAACTGAGAGAAACGTGTAAAAGAAAACTCAATTCTTGCCCTCTAAGTTGATGGAAGATGTTGTATTTGTGAAACAAGAACAGGGTGCTAGGAACGAAGAGCAAGGAGGGGGCACAAGAGAGCTCCTTGTAGGGGGCATAGAAATGACAGAAGGTGACGGAAATACCAGAAGGCTGAATGGAGTGGAGGCATCTCCGAAAGAAGCACAAAGAAATGAGAAAGGGGGAAAGGTAAGAAGTTAAGGGGAGATTTCAGAGGTTCAGGGTTTCTCTGTGTGTCAACCCTAGCTGTCCTGGAACTCACTCTGGAGACCAGGCTGTCCTGGAACTCACCGAGATCAACCTGCCTCTGCCTCAGAACATTGGGACTAAGGCGTGTGCCACCACCGACTGACTCAGAGGTTTCAATCTTGATTAGTGAGTGTTCTAGAAAGAATAAATGGTGCAAGAAATTATCTTAAAAGGATAGGCCCAGTGCCTCAGGCCTGCCTGGAATCCCAGCCCCTGGAGGCTCAAGCTAGAAGACAACAAATTCAAAGCCTGCTGGGCTACAGATCAAGTTCAAGGCCAAGCTGGCCAATCTAGGAAGACCTTGTCTCAAATAATAATAAATTATAATAAGACAAGGGGCTTGGATATAGCTCAGTGGTGTAGCAGTGGCCTGGGTGAGGTCCCAAGGTTGTCTCCCAGCGGGGGTGCAGAGTGGGGAGGAAATAATCCAGGAAATAATATCACACCTCATGCAGACGTAGGCCTGAGAAACAGGAACAAACTGGCTGGAAAGTCTACCTGGCACCTCGTTTAGTAACTGAAAGTGGGGCCGGAGCCCTCTCCAGGGCTGGGTAGGGAGGAGTAAAGATCACCATCTGAGGAAGAGAAGTCTGGAGGGCACCAAGAGGCCTTAACAGTAGCAAGAACAGAAGATTCTAGAGGAAAATCATCCCCAGTGGGAGAGGGGAGAGAAAGGTGTGTTCCGCCAATCAAACATCTATCCGCACCCCCACCCCATGCTTGGTGGCGCACACCTTTAATCCCAGCACTCAGGAAGGAGAGGCAGGCAGATCTCTGAGTTTGAGGCCAGCCTGGTCTATGTAATAAGTTCCAGGCCCTCCAGGGCTACATAGTAAAACCTTGTCTCAAAAAGTAAAAAACGTGAAAGATCTGGGGCTGGAGAGATGTCTCAGGGCTTAAGAGCAGTTGTTAGGGGACCTGGGTTTGGTTCCCAGTACCGACATGGTAGCTCACAACCATCGTCAGTTCCAGTTCCAGGGGACCTGACCCCCCTACTGACCTATGCAGGCACCAATCACACATGTGCTGCGCATACATGCATGCATACAAGATTTACACGAAAACAATTAATTATTAAAAAGAAATGTCTGGAGGCAATGCCTGGGGTTTGCTTTAGAGAGTAGTCCTGATGGTCTGAGGCTAGCCTTTGGCTAGCCTGAGCCAAGCCTAAGGACTGTCCACCACCCAACCCCCACCCTGAGCTAGGAGGGTGCCCAGGAAGACCTGGAAGTGATCCCTCCACGGAAGAAGAGCCAGACTCAAGGAACATGGAGAAGAAAAACTGGACAGCTCGGGGGGGGGGGGGGGGGGACAAGCTGACCGGAGGACTGGAGGGAGTAGAAATGAGTAACGAAAGGCAGGCCAGCCTCACGGTCCCCTGCCCATGGAACCCTGTGGCTGTGCTGTGCACGCTGTAAGATCCTCCCTCCCCCATCTTGTCTGGGGACGGGGCAGCTTCAGGAGACATCTGATGTGTCCAGCAAGCCTCTCTGCTATCTGACAGGACAGGTACCCATAGCCCTCAGCCCTACTCTCTGGGGTCCTAGGCAGGTTGTTTGCCAGGCCTGTGGGTGTGGTGCCAGGCTGGGAACGAAAGCCACTCCCAGCAATGGCTCACCTGACAGATTCCCTTTGGGCACCTTCTGAGCCTAGAATGGACTTTGTCCTCTGCTGGGAGAGGCCACTGCCTGCCAGGGCCTGTGCTGTCCTGCACGCCTGAGACACTAGCTTATGAGTGATGGGTGTTTGTTGGTAGGAGAGGAGAAAAACTAATGACCCTGGGCCCCTCTGTGTGGTCCGCTCTTTCTGAGCAAAACGATCACTGTGTAGTCTGTCCTGGGCCATCGGAAGACACTAAGCCAACTACCCCAGACCTTGGTGAACCAGGAAAAGTAACACAGGTGTGCGGCCCTGGTTGGTGCAGCCCTGCCCCCACCACATATGTGACAGACAGATGCCAGCTCCCGGGGGAGGCCTGGTGTGACTGCTATCATCCTCAGCCACAATTTGGAATGTCCTTAGGAATGCGCCCTCCCTTGCTCTTGGTATACCAGGCCCCAGCCCGCCCCTCCCTGGGGCCTCTGCCCCTAGGCTGCACTCAGCTTCTTGGGATAGTTTTAGCCAAGGGCTTCTGTGTGAAAGAGCCTGGGGCTTCAGGGGGGTGAGCTGAGACCACCAGCTTCCTGGGTGCCTTGTGCTTTAGCAGTGTGGGTTAATGTCAGCGGTATGACCAGCTCTGTCCCCTTCAGGGAGGGACAGCTGGGCAGGGTCTTGGCACCATTCTGTGCTCTGAAATGCTAGGTAGGATAGGTCTGTGACCTGCCTGGAGCTCCGGGGTGGGCATGAGCCTTCTTATAGGCTGGAATCACTAGTTCCTGAGGCCCTGAACTCACCCGAACAGCCTTGGTGCCCACCCCCACCTCTGGTAACCCCAGGGTAGCCATCCTTTCCAGTCCCCTTAAGTCCTTCTGTCTCTGTCCCTGTCAGACTGGGCAAGTAGGTACCACACCCTGAGATATGTAATCCTGGGACAGTATCCAGAGCACATGACAAGGGGGCACTGTGGCCCAGTGCTGAGCCCCGAGCCTCACCCCTGATAGTGGGTGGGCAATAGACTTGGAGTTCTTCGAACTGTCTGGAAAACAAACTTCCCCTTTGGAAGGCCTTTCTTAATAAGTTGGATTGTTTGGTTTGGTTTTTGTTTTCGTTGAGATAGTCTCAAGGTTTCTCTCTCTCTCTCTCTCTCTCTCTCTCTCTCTCTCTCTCTCTCCCCCTCTCTCCCACCCCCCCCTTTTTTTTTTTGTTTTTTCAAGGCAGGGTTTCAGATCCACCTGCCTCTGCCTCCTGAGTGCTGGGATTAAAGGAGTGCACCACCACTCCCAGCCGGTTTGTGTTATTTTAACCTATATAAAGTTCTGAGCTTATAAAAGCTTTCCTTGATGTTGGCTCCTTTGCTTACCTCTACAAAGAT
Organism: Microtus oregoni; assembly: GCF_018167655.1. Lineage (NCBI taxonomy): Eukaryota > Metazoa > Chordata > Mammalia > Rodentia > Cricetidae > Microtus > Microtus oregoni. The sequence continues at coordinate 1,128,546 of NW_024544727.1, read as the reverse complement.
AGGCAATCACAGACTAAGCCTCTCTCTCCTCTCATTTTTCTCTTTTTTTTTAAGATTTATTTATTTATTGTGTATACAGTGTTCTGTCTGTATGCTTGCTGGCCAGAAGAGGACACCAGATCACATTACAGATGGCTGTGAGCCACCATGTGGTTGCTGGGAATTGAACTCACGACCTCTGGAAGAGCAGCCAGTGTTCTTAACCTCTGAGCCATCTCTCCAGCCCTCATAAATAAATAATAGACCACTACAGACCCCCGACTTCAGAAACACGGAAAGGACAAATGTATATTGGCGAGTGTTATGAGAAGAGGTTTTGGAGCCAGGCTTGGTGCTGTGGGACAAGGCCGGCAGAAGGGGATGCAGCCAGGCTGTACTTGTTTATAGAACATTTTAAAGGGAAAATATTTGGGAAGGGAGTGTCCCCCACTTTACATTAGGGTCTACAAGGTCTGAGTGCCAGCCTCTCTCGTTACTAGTGTGGTGTATTTGGTTCAGAAAAGCCTTGGCTGGTGCCGTGTGGCCCCTGCCGCCAGCCAGGGCTGTTTTAGTGAGCTTTGCAGGTCATTTAAGAGCCTGTTAGGAAATCCTCAGGCAATGCCTTTGTTCTTACTGAGCCCATTTTGCAGATTCATCTGTCATCATTGAGGACCCCAGGTTTCCAGGCCCCCAGCAGGGCATCCAATCACGGAGGTAAGTGGCAGCAACGAGGACAGTTGACCCTCAGCAAACTGGCCAGTGTGGATGACTGGTTCCCACACAAAAGCCTTTACTCTGGCTTCTGCTGTATCCGGGTCAAATCAGCTCTGCTCACCTCAGTCTCTGGGTCACAGGGATTCCCTACCCAGGGGGGACACTTGTCCCTTTCAGTCGCATCCCCCTGTTAGCCAGAGCCAACCGTAGGACCTTGCTGCACCCAAGGGAACAGAAAATGCTAATGCTGAAGAAATAAACAGGTCATTCTGGAGACCACTGCCCAGGGCTTCCTACTGTGGGTGGGGCAGGGTGGCGGGATGGGGGCAGTCAATTCTGAGGAGGGTGAAGTTGAGAAGGGGCTTAGAGCACATGCACTGCTGGCATGGACAGGTGAGGTGGCTGAGGGGTAGCGTGTCGGCGATGGCCGTCAGTTCCTGTGCTGGGCAGTGAACCCCTTCAACAGTGGCTCAGGCTGGAGCTCCCTGCTGCTGTTCCGTTTGCACTGTGACCCAGGATTTACCTTAGGACCCCCCAAGGCTGGAGTTGTGAACCCCTATAGCATGAATAATAAAAACCCAGAGACAGAAATTAGGGTTCAACGTGGAAACTAGAAAAGCAAGGCAGCCAAGCCACTAGAGAAGTCTTACCTCTACAAAGACTGGGCAATCGCAAACTAAGCAGACTAAGCCTCTCTCTCCTCTCATTTTCTTTTGTTTTTAAAGATTTATTTATTTATTGTGCATACAGTGTTCTGTCTGTATGCTTGTTGGCCAGAAGAGGGCACCAGATCGCATTACAGATGGCTGTGAGCCACCATGTGGTTGCTGGGAATTGAACTCAGGACCTCTGGAAGAGCAGTCAGTGCTCTTAACCTCTGAGCCATCTCTCCAGCCCTCATTTTCTTCTGTTCCCTCTAGTGCTGGTTTAAGGGCATATGACCCCTAGTCCTGGGGTTAAAGGTGTAGGCCACCACCACCTAGATTTATTTCTGTATTGATCTTGTGTAGCCCAGGGTGGTATTGAACTCACAGAGATCCATCTGACTGTCTCCCAAATCCTGGGATTAAAGGTGTGTGCCACCACTGCCTGACCTCTAGTGGCTTTAGCTTGCTCTGGTCTTCAGGCAAGCTTTAGTTATCAAAATACAAATAATAGACCACTACAGACCCCCCGGCTTCAGAAACACGGAAAGGACAAATGTATATTGACGAGTGTTATGAGAAGAGGTTTTGGAGCCAGCCTTGGTGCTGTGGGACATGGGCTTGGCCGGGAGAAGGGGATGCAGCCAAGCTGTACTTGGATCCTGCTCTCCTCATCTGTGTGGACAGGAAAGCCATGGTCAGGTAGTGACCTCTCCTTCCACACGCCATCCTGCTTGCTCTTTATCACGTAGTCAGGGTCAGACTTCCAAGGGTGTCCCCAGCAGGTCCCTGGGCCTCGGGGTAGCCCATCCCCTTAACAAGAATGCAGAGCCAGACAGGGCCTCGATCACATCCACAGCATCTGCTGCAAGCTCAGGGAACTGTAACTGTCCCCAGGCAAACCACACACAAGGTGCCCAGGCATCAGTAAGGGGCCTAGCCAGGATTCTGTTCCTGGTCTATGGGGCCTCTGGGCTCAGCTGCAGACATGCCCTTGTTTGCACCCTGCCCAGGACCTAGTAGTTATGTCAGAGAAAGCAGGGTGGTCCCTGAGGTCCAGTCCAGCCACAGGCCGTCCCCACCAGAAAATAGCTGTGTGTCTGAGGCAGAGTCTCAGATAAGCCCAGACCCCAGCTTCCCTGCACACCTGTAGTGCAGTTACGCTACATCCCTGGGGTCTCTCCTGGTGAGCAGCCACAGCCAGCCCTGTTCTCCCTGTCCTTGCCTGGGAGCTGTTCGGAAAGGATGCTGAGAAGAAACAGAATTGAACACCGGAGAGGCTGTATGTGGGACATCCCTCTGAGCCTCTCACCTCTTGCCTGCCTCTCTCTCTAGGTCCCCTCTGCTACCCAGCATGTCCCAGAGACATTCTGACAGCTCTCTGGACGATAAAACATTGGAATATCGTTTCCATGCAGAGCTGCAACTCGATGCCAATGGGAACCCTATGCCGAGGCTCCCCATGGTTCGTAACTCCTTGAGAGACAAGACCAATGCTGCCTTTGAGCCAGAGGCCTCCGGACCCCTGCAGGTGCCCCCAGAAGATGAGGAGCCACGACCCATCATCCTTAGCACTCAGAGCCCCGCGGCACTCAAGATGGGCACCCAGCAACTCATCCCTAAGAGTTTGGCTGTGGCCAGCAAGGCCAAAACCAAGTCCCCAGCCCGCCACCAGAGCTTTGGGGCAGCTGTGCTCAGCAAGGAGGCCGCTCGGCGGGATCCTCGGCTCCGCTCAGCCCCCAGCTTCTCCTTGGATGACATGGATATGGACACGGGCCCTGGTGTGAATCTGAAGCGAAACATAAGGAACCAGTCCTACCGAGCCGCCATGAAGGGCCTTGGGTCACCCAGCAGCAAAGGGGACTCAGTCCAGCTCAGCCCCAAGCTCCAGGCCCTCACTGAGGAGGCTGCTCAGCCTCCCGCTCGGTCCCCAGCCAAAAATAAGGTAGGAGTCTGCCCTGACATCAGGGATAGGCAGTGTCATCTCTAGGGTCTCGAGAGTTCACAGGCAAGGCAGTGATCTGGTCCTGTGTCTCCTATGTCTGCGTCATGCACGGCAGCTGCTGGGCGCGGGCTCCTGGCCATCCCACTTTAGTGGAATCTGTTCAAATCTCATGTTCTTTCTGGCTAGAGAAAGTTGTCATGTTTTGGGGACTTTTCCATGTCCCCAATTCTCTGCAGAGTGGACAGCAGGGGGAATCAGCCACTCTTGAGCCCAAGCATGGAACCAGTCTATTTGATGACAGTTTCCGTGATGCCAGGCACGGGCTGCCAGCGGGACAAGGAGGGACAATGTGTAGCCCTCAGCCCTCAGCCCCCACCTGTCCTCCTGTCCTGCTGCTGCCCCGCCTGCCCTGAGCTCTAGACAGGCCTGCAGTCTCCGGGAGCCTGTTACAAACAGCCATTGAGCAGGAAGGCCATGGTTAAGGAGCGGCCTTCCACGTTCCACCTGCTCATCATGTTGTCAGGGTCAGATGGGGAATCACAGCCATTCGAGACAATTTCTTCCCAGGATACGGGGCTGGGGGTCCTTCTGGACCTTTGCCAGGTGCTTCCCTCAGACTTGGGGTGCCCCAGGCACAGTGCTCAGTCAGCTCCCATGGAGGCCTGGGATGGGCCTTTATGGCTGTGTGACCCATAACAGATTCCCGGAACTGAGGCTCAGTTTCCCCATCTGTAAGTGAAGATGGCCGCCATCCAGCTGTAGGCATACTCCAAAACTGAGTTCAGGCCCTTTGTTGCCTAGAGCTGTTCACAGCATCATGGGAAAAGCATGCTCACTTGGACATCAGCAGACACCTGTCAGAATGATAGCCACACGGCTTGGCCAGACCACAAACTTCCATGAAGGCCGATCGCGGCTAAGGCAAGGCCTCTATGTCTAAAATGCCAGCCACTGTCCTTCATTACAGTTCCCCTACTATATCTGCCTGAGATGCCTGGACCCTTGATAGGCATCCCTGTACCTCAGGAGCTGAATCAGCACCACCACTGTCCCTAGAACAGGCCTGCCAAGGTCTTCCTCAACAGTAGTGAGTCCCCTCTTCAGCACACATCCCTGAGACCTATAGCATGTCACACTCTGGGGAGATAAGCTGTGGCTGCTCCTGAGAGCTCCTGTGCAGAAAGGGGACTGTGAGGGTGTCGAGGGCTAGCAAATGGCAGTGCAGGAGGCCCTAGGAGCCTCCTGGGTGAGAGGGCTCCCAGTGGTCCCCCAGGAACCTCCTGGGTGAGAGAGCTCCCCGTGGTTCCCCAGGAGCCTCCTGGGTGAAAAGATTCCCCATGGTCTCAGGGCCAGAAGGGATACAATAGAGACTGAGGAAGGATTTGGGTTGGAGGAGGTGAGGGGGTGGGGGGGTGAGAAAAGGAGCTAGCCTAGGTTTAGCTGGGAGTGTCACACTTTCCCGGACCTGTAAGGGGAGTTTTCAGGCCCCAACTGGTTCTAAGGAACCAGAAGCAACTGGCCTCTGCTTTCCCGGAACCAGTGTACCTATGAAAAACCTGGTGTTCCAGCCAAGGAGTGGGGACTGTGTGGGGATGCCAGTGTAGAGTGGGGATTCCCCAGAGCTCTGCCCTCAGTTTCTAGGGCCCTGAATCAGGGCCAGAATCTCACCAGCTGCCTTCTGCCCACTCCAGACCAGACTCCCTCTTCATTCCCATCAGGTAACACCTCTTAACTGGTTTAGCCCCTAGGCAGCCTTCCTGGATCTGTAGCAGCCCTCTGCCCTGAACCCCAACTTTTACCTGTTCTGGCCTCTACTTTGCGAAGCTAACATTTAATGTGCACCTTCTACATGTCAGCAAAGCCCCCTCCCATCTCTTCCATAGATTGCTTGTGGCGGGGGGGGGGGGGGAGGATCTCTGTCTGGGCTGCCATAGTAACGGAAGGGCAGCTGACCCACGCTTCCCTCCCCACTGACTGGCAAGGTTTCTGTCTTGTCTACAGAAAACTCTGGGACGGAAACGCGCACACAAGGGCTCCTTCAAAGACGGTAAGTGGCTCCCAGGAGGCTGAGGGCCTGGCATGACTAGGAAGGAGTCTCTGTAGGGCCAGCGGGGACATTCACTGGACACTGACTCCAGCTGTTGGTGTGAGTGTACATCTCATAGAGTTCCCTTGGACTCCCATCTATGTGACCCAAAGACAGCCTCACATGAGTATTCAGTGGGACCCAGGGTGGATGATAGGGCATCAGGCCTCCAGAGAGGCAGGCACTCAGCTCTCTTCTTTGCGTGGACTCCTCCCGGTCTGAAGGGAGCCTGCTGAGCACTGCAGCTCACGAGAAAGGAAGAACCAATGTTGCTCTGTCTTCCTGGTCCCACTGAGGCACTGCAGCAAGAACATCCCTCCTTCCTGAACCGTGTCAGCTCTCTGGGTGTCCGCAGGCTGTAACACAAGGGGCTGAGTCTCTCTGCTGAGTCTCTGGGAAATGTTCCCTGTGTGGAGCAGCAGCAGTGCCCAGGCTCCAGTGCAGGCTGATGCAGCCTCAGTGCCCAGGCTCCAGTGCAGGCTGACGCAGCCTCAGTGCCCAGGCTCCAGTGCAGGCTGACGCAGCCTCAGTGCCCAGGCTCCAGTGCAGGCTGATGCAGCCTCAGTGCCCAGGCTCCAGTGCAGGCTGATGCAGCCTCAGTGCCCAGGCTCCAGTGCAGGCTGACGCAGCCTCAGTGCCCAGGCTCCAGTGCAGGCTGACGCAGCATCAGTGCCCAGGCTCCAGTGCAGGCTGACGCAGCCTCAGTGCCCAGGCTCCAGTGCAGGCTGACGCAGCCTCAGTGCCCAGGCTCCAGTGCAGGCTGACGCAGCCTCAGTGCCCAGGCTCCAGTGCAGGCTGATGCAGCCTCAGTGCCCAGGCTCCAGTGCAGGCTGATGCAGCCTCAGTGCCCAGGCTCCAGTGCAGGCTGATGCAGCATCAGTGCCCAGGCTCCAGTGCAGGCTGACGCAGCCTCAGTGCCCAGGCTCCAGTGCAGGCTGATGCAGCCTCAGTGCCCAGGCTCCAGTGCAGGCTGACGCAGCAGCTGCATGAGCTCAGGGATGCCCTATATTGGGTTGGCCCATGCCAGACTGGGCCGGTAGTATTGTTGGCTCGTGGGCAGTGACCGGCATCCTCAGACCTCACCTGAGTACCCAAGCTTCCCCCCTCCCGGACCAGGCACAGCTGTCCTTACGCAGCTCTGGTTGGTCTGCTTGGCCCCGACCTGGAGTGCCACATTCTACACGGGGCTGCTACCATCTCCCAGCCTGTCCTGTTAATCCACTGTAGGACACAGTGGGCCATAGGGGAGCCTGCATGTTTTTGAGAGCTTTGTGGGGCCCTTGGGTGGGTCAGGCTACCCCCAAGCCCTCATGCAGACAGGCGACTCTGCTCTGCCCAGACCCCCAGCTGTACCAGGAGATCCGAGAGCGGGGTCTCAATACCAGTCATGAGTCTGATGATGACATACTCGACGAGCCCTCCGGCCCGGAGGGAGCTCAGAAAGCGGACACCACCATTGTGGTCAAGAGCTATCGGCCTGCCCAGCTCACCTGGAGCCAGCTCCCAGAGGTAAGGAGACCCCGTGGCCTTCCCTTTCCCCAGCTTGTGGTAGCCTGGCTCTTACAAGGAGCTGAAATGTAGCTTGCAGAGTCACTGGGATATAGTTTGTGTGTGGGACAATGAGTCTGTCCTCTGTCCTGGCATGTAGTTAGAGTTCCTGCTCGGTCTGACCTGAGGGGCACTGTGGACACAAGGAGCCCCCTTCCTCACTGGGGGAGCCTCTCCACTCTCCCCGTACTTCCTACATCTGAAAACGGGCCATGTCCAGACCGTGAAGGCCAGGATAGTGACCCCTATCCTCTGCAGGCTCTGGGTGTGGCAGGAAATGGCGATGGTGGACTCAGCCTTCCCTTCACTTCAGTACAAAGGAGCTTCTTGTTTGCCTGCTGTGGGGGTGAGGGACCCCCTATGAGAGTGCCGACAATGGGAGCCTAGCCAGGGAAGGTCCAGCCAAGGGTTGCAGCAAGGCAGAGTCTGGGCTTCACAAGTAGAAATGTCCAGCAGGACACATTTATCACCCTGCCGGATGCTAGAAGCTGGGGATGGTGCCCAACATGCTATACCCCGTAACATTGATTGCCCAATATTTAGAACCTGGACTACCCACACTTGGAAAGCTGCAGGGGACCCATGCAATGTTGGCAGTGCTTCTGCCCAGGCTGTGAGTAGGAGAACACAAATGGAGGCAAGGCATAATGCGGTCCGGCCTGCCCCGACGTGCCCTATAGCCATAGGCATAGGGGGAGCCACGCTGAGACAGCCTAGGGCCATTAGCTTCAAGAAAGGGAAGAGTGCAGGTGATAATGGCCCATGCCTTCCCTGGCAGGACTGACTCAGCTGCCCAGGTGGTGTCTGAGTCATCACCCCCCCTACACACACACAGACACATGCATGTGTGTGGACGCGCGTGCGCACACACACACACACACACACAGACACACACACACACACTGTTCCTCTAGACTCCCTGTCTGTCTCCCTGGCCTGGTCCAGGGCTCTAGAGATGGAGAGGAAGCTAAGCTGGGGAGACATAGACAGCTGAAGGTTCCTGATGGAGGTGGCTCCGCCCTCCAGCTGGGTGTGGCCAAGTGGGGACCTGGCTCCATCAGCAGGACCTGCGCCCACAGCTCCTTTGCTTTTCTCAGGTGTTGGAGTCAGGTGTCCTGGACACACTGTCGGTGGAAGAACGTAAGAGGCAGGAGGTAAGGCCACCGGGAGTCCCTAGAGACGCAGTGATATCCTCTCCTCACCTACCCTAATGGCCACCTCATGGGACAGAAACCTGAGGGCTGAGGACCGAGCCCTGAAGGAGCATCAGGAAGAACCAGAGTCCTGGCCGGGGATAAGGGGCATGTGTCAGCCCGTGTTTGATCCCCACCCAGTACCATCTTCCCTGGAAAGCAGAGTCCTGATCACATCTACACAGCCTGAGTTGTGAACCAGAGCATAGAGACATGGACTTGTGGCCTGTGCAGCAGTCACGACAGCCCTCCGAAGGGGCCCGTGCCCCCGTCTTCCCTCCCTCTGTCATTCTGAGCATTGTCTTCCCATGCAGGCCATCTTCGAGATCCTCACATCTGAGTTCTCCTATCTGCACAGCCTGAGCATCCTGGTGGCCGAGTTCCTGCAGTCCAGGGAGCTGAGGGCCACTATGACACAGACGGAACACCATCACCTCTTCTCCAACATCGTGGACGTGCTGGCCGCCAGTCAGAAGTAAGCTGGGTTTCCCTGGGCCCCCAAGAATGCTGCTTTGCCGTGACTCTGGGCAGTGATGTCAGCAGGGCCCTGGGTTGTACCTGTGGATGGGACACTTGGAGCAGCCACTGGCTTGAGATGGAGCATGGCAACCTCTAAGAGCCCTCGAGAGCTGGCTGTGGGGACACCATGGGCATCCTAGACTCCCATGGGGGGGGGGGCACTTCTCTCAGGTATAGCCCTGTGTGACCAATGGGTATCTCACATCAGCACTGGGGATTGTCAGCAGCGCCTACAGAGTTGTCACCCAGTCAGGTGGCAGCCTCGAGTTTCGGCCCCAGGTCATGTTCTACCCAGCAGTGTCTGGTGGCCTGACCGGGCTCTACTTGCAGGGCCTAGAATCAGAGGAGAGGCCAGGCATGCAGCGACAGGCTGGTGAGGGCCTGTGCGTGTACTTTATGTATGTGCATGCCTGTATGTATCCTTGCATACTACCAGTGGGTATCTCACCCTAGCACTGGGCGTACTGCCTGCCTGTATGTGTTCGCTCATACCTGTATATATATATGTTCATGTCCTTAGCACAGACTGGTCAGGTAGTGTGTGGGGTCAGCCCTTGCTGCTGTGATAGTCCAGGAGACCCCAGGTCTCCCTGACCCTTTAGCCTTGGCTTCAGTGTTTGATGAGACCCTCTCATCAGCCCCAGTGGAGTCAGAAGAGATGGATAGATCATGGGGGTGCTAGCTCACAGGCCGAGCCCTCCAGACAGAGGATGCTGGCTTTTACATGACAGGACCAGCCTGGCCCTTGCTGACCACTCAGCAAGAGCACACTGCTGTGGGTGTCCTTTCTCCCTCCAGAGGCTTCAGAGCCATTTAGACAGGGAACAGAGTACCATCGTATCCCTGGAAATGGGCTTCCCATAAGAGATCCAGTGGCTAACTGTGGGAACTACCCGCTCCTGACTCATCAGAGGAGAGAAGGGGTCCGGGAAGTGGGTGACCCTCTTGTAGACTCCGCCCCAGTGTGGTCCCTTGATGCTGTGCAGCCTCTAATTGCTCAGCTTGGCCATTGCTGCCCTGGCGTGGGACTCTCTAGCCTCCTCCCTGGCCATTCATAGCCATCTCCTCTGAGAATTGTGCTATTTGGGGCCAGTAGCAGGAGGCCAGCGCTTCCAGACCTTTCCAGGAAACCCCAGGACTCATGCATTTCAGCTGAGTGCATGGGGGCTTGTCCAGGCAGCCTCAGCTTCCGTTCATCCATGGGGTCCCCATGCGCTTCTGAGCCTCTGCTAGCTACACAGCTTTTCCCAAGGGCCAATCAGGGTCCCAAGGGCAGGGTCCATGGCTCTGCTGAGTCCCTAATGCTCACATCCAAGCCTGGAGGGCTCTTCTCAGATGGACAGGTTTCCCAGCTCCCTAAGCCAGGGCCCTCAGGCACAGCCACCAGGCTCACATACCAGGTGGCCAAAAACTCTATGCCATCCTCCTGCCTGGCTCATGGGAGGTCAGATCTGCCCTGGGGAGGCAGTCTCCCCAGGACCTCTACCAAGAGCCCAGGCCTCCTTACTTGTCCCTTATGGGTTGGACTCCATGAAAGCAGATAGTTGTGAAGTCTTGCTGGGAGCTTGGCTGGTATAATCACCTTAGTTTCAAGACCCATCCCTAGAGAGACATGGCCTTCCCTGGGTCTCCTAGGGCCCCAATAATAGGACCCTTCATAGGGTCATTGCATCTCTATCCATGAACTCACACCCCGGGACAGGCACAGGGCTGGATGTTACAGAAGCAGGGTGGAGAGCTGATCTGTCTTGTGGGTCCCCAAAGGCTTTGGACAGATGTGGCCTAGCTTACGTAAGGTTTTGCCTGACTCACTGGGCACCTGCCACGTACTGTCTTCAAGACCGATCCGTGCAGACGTTTTTGTCTGCATACACGTGTCTTTGTGTGTGCCAACACCCATCCAAACTGAGCCTTCGTGTCCCCGACCGCTCCCCACCCCAATGCTGCAGGTTCTTCGAAGCTCTGGAACAGCGGCATAAGGCCCAGGTGTGTGTGGAGGACATCAGCGACATCCTGGAGGACCATGCCGAGAACCACTTCCACCCTTACATCGCCTACTGCTCCAACGAGGTCTACCAGCAGCGCACCCTGCAGAAGCTGTCGTGAGTGGGGCCCTTGTGCTCCCTCCCGGCCCAGCCCGTGCAGGCCCCACCTGCACCACCTCTTTCTGGGGTCAAGTGACAGAGTTTCCCTGTTGCAGGAACAGCAATACAGCCTTCCGAGAAGCGCTAAGGGAGATAGAGAAAAGGCCCGCGTGCGGGGGCCTGCCCATGATCTCCTTCCTGATTCTCCCCATGCAGAGGGTGACCCGGCTGCCGCTCCTGACAGATGTGAGTATCCGGGAGGCTTGGGTGCAGCCGTGGAAACACGCTGGGAGGTCCTGCCTTTAGTGTTGCCTCTCTGACCTCTTCCTCACACTCATACATCTGTAATTGGATAATTACAATGCCTATAAGGCAGGGTGATTAATCTTGATCACTTTGCGGTCAGCAATAGGATACCGTAGCCTGGAGACACATCTTTAGGCAAGTGCCCATATGCCCTCAGCTCTGGAACTGCGGAAATACCGCTATTCCTGAGGGCAGGGTCCCCTCCCAGAGGTGTAGAGGCCCTTTGTGGACTGTAGATGTCCTGCTGGGTCTAACTCTGGAAGTCCTTGCTTGCCTGAGGCCCCTCCCTGACTTCCAGAGTCCAGAACTGGTGGGGAGCCCCTGCCCCAAGCAGGGCTCCTTGGGAGGGTCTTCATGGCTTCTGTCTTCCCCCAGACACTCTGCCTGAAGACACAGAGCCACCCTGAGAGGTACAAAGCTGCCAGCCGTGCCCTGAAGGCCATCAGCAAGGTGAGGCCACTTCTGCCCCGAACTTTCTGTGGTATTGATGGGGAAAGGGGCTAGATCCAGGGCGGTGCCACCGGGAGGGCAAGCACTCCACGGTCCTACACCCGTGCCCAGGGTATATGTGTAAACTCAACCCCACAGCTGGTCAAGCAGTGCAATGAGGGGGCCCACAAGATGGAGCGCACGGAGCAGATGTACACGCTGCACACACAGCTGGATTTTGGTAAGGTCAAGGTAGGTGCCAACCCACCCACTGTACCCTGATGTCCTCCTCATAGGAGTCAGGGGCTTCTGGGGACATCTGCCTGGGTAGGATGGGTGGGGGATCCCTTGAACTTCCCTGACTCAGTAGCAAGGAGGTGTCAAGGCCTCTCCAGGACTGGCCGCCACCCCCAGCTTAGGCAAAACATTCGGCAAGAACCAGAGAATCAGGGCTCCTCAAGGCTCTCCTGTAGGGTAGGACAGGACACAGGGCCTTCTCTGGTTCCTGTGGGCCAACTGAATGGCTGTTCCTTAAGGTTCAGGATAATCCCATTGGTTCTCAGTCATAACAGGGAGGCAGGGATTGTCCCTGTCATCGTCCCCCACCTTGCCGGGTCCGTTTCCTTTATCTGTCCACTCTATCCCCAGTCTCTGCCACTCATCTCTGCCTCTCGCTGGCTGCTCAAGCGTGGAGAACTCTTCCTCTTGGAGGAATCCAGTATCTTTCGGAAAATCGCCAGCCGGCCCACGTGCTACTTGTTCCTGTTCAACGACGTCCTGGTTGTCACCAAGAAGAAAAGGTAGGGCACTCAGCTGCAGACGTCAGACTAGGGAGCAGCCACACGGCTCTGTACGGAATCAGGTCTCTGCTTTCCCTCCCTGATCCGAGAGACAAGTCTCGGGAGCACTCTTGAGGTTAACTGGCCCTGACGACTCTCCTGTGTCCACACAGTGAGGAGAGCTACCTGGTCCAAGACTATGCACAGCTTGAGCATGTGCAGGTCAGGAAGCTGGAGGCCTCGGAGCCCTCACTGCCAGCAGGCAGCAGCCGCAGTTCCTCCGTGCCCCACCCCTTCCAGGTGAACCTGCTACGTAACAGCGAGGGCCGCCAGGAGCAGATTCTGCTGTCCTCTGACTCCGCGTAAGATGGTGGACCCCAGCGAGGGGGGGGGGGGGGTAGAGCACACGTCCGGGCGGGAGCCTGGGAGGGTGGGGTGTGCTGTACTGTGTCTGCATGCCTACTACATGCTGAGCACCATCGGTGCCCGTAGAGCCGTAAGCAATGCACAGCCTGGCTCTGGGTATCTGATTTCCTTGTGGGGATACATCAACTGGTGAATTGCTGTACTGTCCAGTAACCAGGGAGGGAGCTTCAAGGGGAAAAAAGGACGAGGGTGGACGTGACCATTGGGCCTTCATTATTGTCAAGGTGGTGCTTAGGTCAAATCCCCGAGGGAGGGCTCAGCCAGCACTTCTGTACAGCCCTGCACAGGCCCTGGGGCAATAGCAGGAGCTGAAGCACAGCAGGGAAGGGCAGCAGAGTCCATGAACAGGGACTCATGGACCCCAAGAAGAAAGGAGGGTCTCAGATATGCTCTCTGTGGCCTCCAGGAATGACCGGGCCCGGTGGATCACAGCCCTCACCTACAAGGAGAGGCAATGGCAGGGCATCACCAACAAAGGAGGTAAGTATGGGGTTGGGGTGAGTAGGGTTGTTGCAACCCTGGGGTAGATCTCAGGCCACACCACGGCCTCCCCGGGGTACCTAGCTTAGGGGCTGGAACCTCGGCCCTTGTTGTATGTGTGACTATGTACTTGTAGCTGTGACTTAACCTTATTGATCCTCCATCTGGGGAAACTGAGGTGCGGCCAAAGGAACAGAATAGTCTGTGGGGGAGCACCCCTGGCCTAACTGTCTCCATTTCCCCCAGAGCTGCCCCAGGTGGAGATCACCAAGGCATACTTTGCCAAGCAGGCTGATGAGATCACGCTGCAGCAGGCTGACGTTGTCCTGGTCCTGCAGGAAGAGGATGGTGAGTGTGGTCGGGGAGTGGGTGTCAACCAGACTGGGGTGCAGCCCAGATAAGGGTGCAGCGACCAGCCATGCTCAGCCTGCCTCATCCCCGTAAGCACTTCCTCAAAGGTTGGGGCTGGAGAGATGGCTCAGTTGGCATAAGGACCTGATTTTGAACCCAAGAGCCCGCGTAAAGGAAAGCTGGGCGTGACGGCACGTGGCTTGTGTCATCCTGGGGAAGCAAAGACATGCTCCATGCCCGTGAGAGACTATCTCAAAAGTCAGAGTGGGCAGCGCCAGAGGAACTGAGGTTGTCTCTAGGCCTCTATGCACATGGGTGTACGTACATGTATGTGATCTATACACACGTGTAAACACACCACACTCAGTCTTCTCAAAGGGAGGACCGCCAGTACTAAAGTTAAGGGACCAAAGTGAGCTTGCTACTCTGTGCCCTAAGTGAAGCGAATGGGTGTCTGATCTCCTGGTGCTCCCAGCATAGGCCTCTGCAGGGCCCTGGTCGTGCTGGAGTAGTGGGTGCGGATCTCACCCCTCCTACATGCTGGTGTAGGGGAGCTGCCGGGAGGGCCAGGTGGCCTTGAGTGTCGCCTCCTTGGCTCTCTCTGGAGGCAGGAGGGGGTGGTCAGGCCCTAGAGTGGAACCCTCAAGAGCAGAGGTGGGGTGGGACGGTAGGAGGGATCCCTCTCATCCACCCGTCTGCATCCAGGCTGGCTACACGGCGAGAGGCTTCGGGACGGAGAAACAGGCTGGTTTCCCGAGAGCTTCTCACGCTGTATCACCAGCCGGGTGGCGGTGGAAGGCAATGTGCGCAGGATGGAGCGGCTAAGGGTGGAGACAGACGTGTAGCTGCAGAGCTCAAAGCCAGTCGCGGTGGACACGGCTTCAGTCCTTCAACCAGCAAGGGTCTCCGCCCTCCAGGACATGGGAGAGGTTTATTCCTTGGGCCTCCCCACAGCCTCACGGTTACGAGCAGAACACAGGACATCTATGCATACCTGACACATGCTCTCTCGGAAGGCTTTGAGGCAAGCTCCAGGGCCCACATTGTGATAGAAGCCCAGCCTGGCCTCTCACTGGCCACCTGAGCTGCACCCAGGCTGAGAGTGGCACAGGACTGTGGTCTTCATTGAGGACAACACAGGGCCACCCTCCCAGATACACCCCCCCCCCACTTCCCAAGTGAAACAGGAAGGGCCCGTGTTCTGAGAGGACCAGCAGGGATGTTATATATTGTGATAGAGGTTTTAAAAAGCATTAAAGTATTTCTTTAAAACTTGGGTTTGCACCTGAGCCTAGGTCACAGCCACTTATTGCACTGAAATCCCAAGGTCTAATAGGTGTGTGGAGACTGGCCTCAGGTCTCTCCTTAGCTCTGACCCATCTGTCTACCAGAGTATCACAAGTCTGTGGCTCCTGCTTGTGCATTCATGAATGGTAATAGCTAAACCTTGCAGGGCTTACCTTGGCCACAGGGTTCTGAGAGCTCAGACACAGTAAGGACACTCTGGTATGGTGATCCCAGTCCCTGCAGAGGCCTCCCTCTCGGGGTCCTACAGGCCCAAAAGGCAGCCTCCGTGCTGACTAGGGCCGGGCTAGTTCTCTCCAACAGCCCCCTCAGCCTGGTCCTGAAGCCCCATGGTTTTCTCTGCTTGGCTGGTGCTAGATTGGGGGTGGAACACCCAGCTTGCAGTGTAGCAATGTGCCCCATTCTGCTGTGCTCAGCCTTGCTACAGAAGCGACCGATACAGGTGACTCTTCACTAGGTTCAAAAGCACAAATAGCAATGCCCTCCCATCCTAGGCCTGTCTAGACAGGCTAGGGCCAGCTGCACCCTATGGCTTCTATGACAGGGCCAAGTCTGGGCTCAGCCTGACACCAGTCCTCACCAGGGTGAACACTCACCCATGTTTGGCTGCTTTGGACGGAGGGCCAGGTCAGAGTTCAGGGAGTAGGCATGGCCTGGGTGGACTGTCTGAGGTAGGGCCTAGTACCTCCTTCTGCCTGAAAGAGGTAAACATCTCCATCTTCCTCACCCTAACGCTCCCCTTTCTCGGAGCTGCCGGGGTGTGAAGAGGCAGCAATCTGGGGGCCATGGAGTGGTGTGCACGTGCAGTTTCTGTGTGTGCACTGATGTGTGCCTGTGGTAGAAGTGCCTTGATGTAAACCCACTGATCCTCTGAAGAGCGTGACAAGGAGGAGCGGACCGGTTCACCACCAAGCACGCTCGGTCGCTAGAATGAGGTGGAACCGGAAGGCTGTGAAGCTTTGACTCGGGACACCTGGGACAGGTGACCCCACAGTCCTGACTCATTTGCAAGGGATGAAAGCCAAGGAACAAGGATACTGCAGTGCCCGGGGGAGGATGGACATCACGCACCGACAGAGGTCATTTGGTACAGGACCAGGTCAGGAAACCTCCCCCACTGACAGAAGCGTAGGGTTCTCAGTGAGGGTTGGGGGTTCTAAGCCAGCCCCGCTCCCCAGCTGCAGAAGGCCCATCCTTTGTTGGCACATTTCTGTGCCCCCCTCCAATAACAGGGATCATGCGGGGTACCCTGCTCACCCCCTCAGCTGGGGAGACTCAGTCCGCCCCTCCTGCCCACCTGGACTGCAGAGAGAGACCTTCCTGTCACAGATGAAAGGCCCTCTGCCCACTGTTGGGATCATGGGCTTGCCGGAGGACATCAAGGCTTCTAATACCCTACCCACCTCCAGGGAGGTCTGTGGTCTGGTTGGGGCTACGTGGGACCAGAGCCTCAGGTGCCTGGTGCCCTGACCCACCTGCAACGGCGTTGCCAGTCATGGTTCAGCGGCTGTTGATCTGTGGGGCATTGGGAGCCCTGGTTCTTCTCAGCCAACCTCTGTGCCTTCCTCCATATGAGCAGAGTAGACCAGGCTAGGCCTGGTGGGTGTGCACACCTTAGCTTGAGTCAGAGCTATCTGAGGCATAGGGATGGTTCGAGTGCCGTGGACCAGTTCCAGAGACAATCCAGGCCTCTGGCCTCTCCTCCAGGGAGCGTGAGAAAAATGAGTCCAGCTTCGATACCATGTGCACTCAACTGCACCTTCACCCGGCCTTGGGATTGCTATTTCCCTCTGCTCACCAAGCTCATTTCCAGTCCTTCCAGAACATCCCTGACTCTGCCAGGCTGCTTTGCTCCCAACGCCAGGTGGTGGTGGTTTTTCTCTCAGCCCCCTGGTGGCCATAAGAAGCACTAACATGGGGACTGTACTTGGGAGGGACCCAAGCTCTCCTGCTTCTCCCAAGACTCTAGCTTTGCCCCCAAGAAAGCGAAGCCACGGTTAGGACTGCCATTCTGGTGAGAATGGTCCTCCCATGTCCTTAGCCAGTCATTGTGTCTGGACAACCAATTCCTTGTCCTCATCCCTGCTTGCTGGATGATACCAGACGTCACCCGTCCCTGAACCTCTGACTGAACAGGCTAAGGCAAATCTGATTCTGTTCAGAGATTGTCCCTTCCATCACATCACAACAAACACACTGTCTCCTATTTCCCTTTTTCTGAATTCTACTTATTAAGAAAGTATTTTTATTTGATGTGAATGAGCGTTTTGCTTTCATGCCTGGAGCCCCATGTGGTGAAGCCAAAAGAGGGTGCAAGCATCTCTGGAGCTAGAGCTGTGGAGAGCTGTGACCCACTGCGTAAGCGCTGGGAACTGACAGGACCTCTGCAGGGGCAGCAATGCTGTTAGTGGCCAAGCCATCTATTCTGTACCCTACATTCTACCATGTGGGTCCCAGGCTCCAACTCAAATCTTCAGGCTTGGGTCAGGCACCCACTGAACAATCTCGCCAACCACAAGTTCCTTTAATCTCTACTTATGCCAATCCTGGCACTTTTCTTTCCCCCAAAATGTATCTGCATTCCCGTTGTAAAGGTGCTAGCTCATGGTTGCCCGTCACACTCTCGATAAAATCTCCACGCAGTCTATAGCCGCGTCTCCCTTAAAAACATCAGTCTAGTCAGGCATGGCATGCATGCCTGTAATCCCAGCACCTGGGAAGCAGAGACAGGAGGACCTCTAAGTCCAAGTCAGCCTGGTCTACATGGCAAACTCCAGACTAGCCAGGGCTACATGCTAAAGCCTGTCTCAACCAACCAACCAACCGATAGTCTGATGGGCATATTACTCTTCAAAGGAAAGCATTTTGGTTTTCTTACATGTAACTGGATTGTAGAGCATCTGCCTTGTGTATGAAGGGCTTGAGTTGGTCCCAGTACCTCCCCCACGCACACACCCACAGCCCTGTCTGATGAATACAAAGATTGCCTATAAATACAGATGTGTATCTGTAAAACATAAATATCAGAGGCACATATATAACATGTTAAAGCTTGTGCAGATTTGATCATCGCTGTTCAGTCTGCCTAACCTACAGGTTTCTATAGAGTGTTACACTCTGTTGCATTTCTCTCTACCTGTGACAGCCACCATGTTCTGCGGATTTCTGAGCATTTGCTGTGTGTGTGTGTATGTATGTACATACATGTACATACATGTGCATGCATATGCATAGACAGCCACAATGCTTTGCAACATCACAACAGTAAAACTCCTTCCCCAGGGGCTGAAGAGATGGCTCAGTGGTTAAGAGCAATATTGCTTATAGAACCTGCATGCAATTCTTAGTACCCACGTCAAGCAGGCCATGTCCTATAACTCCATCTCCCCAGGATCTGTTGCCTCTGGCCTCCACAGGCAGCCCCACTCACAGGCACATACGTGTACTAAAGATAAACCTTTTGAACATGTTTTTAAAACCTCCTTCTGCTCTTCTTGCTATGGTTGTGTTTCTACCTTCCAGCTGTGTCTTACAAGCTAGATGCCTTTCTTTAATTCTTTTAAAATTACATTTATTTGTCAGAAGGTAGGCATGTGGAGGTCAGAGGACAACCTGCAGAAGTCACCAATCCCCTTCCACCATGTGGAAAGCAGGCTCAGGCTGTCAGGCTTGGCAGCTGGTGCCTTTCCCCCTGGTCCCCCTTGCCAGCTGAGATCATAGGACTTTTAGTGCAGTCTGGATCTATGTCTGCTTAGGTCCTGTTAGCCTGCCCTTTCCCTTCCCTAGTTCTTCCTGTCCCTGGACCACTCCATCACCCTCCTGTGCTGGCTGCAGCTGCTTCCTCCTGGCCTGTTACTCACGGGACCAGTGATGCCCGGTCTCTAACTTCTCTCACACCTCCTCCATGGTGAACCAGTCTGTGGTTGACCTGCACCCGGGTTACAAGGCCAACTTCAGTTCTCTTCGTGATGGCACTGTAGGAACTGTGTTGCGTGGTCTCCCACGGCTCCCTCCAGAGCTCCTCCCAGGTTATTTCCAAATTAGAATCATGGGTGAACCTGTGGGCGTGGCGATAGTTTAGCTGGATATAAAATCGAGCTAATTTTTCAATACCAATGACAGGACATCACCATTTCCTGGTCGCCCGTCTTCCCCCTGTAGACTTTCTGTCCACCTGATTCTGAACCCTTTTTCACTCTGGGCACTTTACAATTCCCCCTTCATTCCCACACTGCCTGCAAGCTATTCTCCACTCAGTATCCTGGTCCATTCTTCCTCTAAGTCTGTGTGCAGCGGCCTACGGGTGTGGCTCCCGCTGCTGCCCATCCCACTGGAGCCCACGTGGTGCCCTGAGGTTTTGGCTGCCTCAACTTCTGTGGGAGAGAGGAAGGAGGCAGCCACTATCCAGATCCAAACAAGAGACTACTCCAGGTGGGAGGTGGGGGCAGAGTCTCGGATCCAAGTCCAGCGCTCCCTCAATTTTTGCTGTCCTTGGAGTCCCCCCCCCCAACAGCTCTGCTCTGGGCTACACCTGTGGCCTCAGCCTCAATCCATGGGGAGCCCTGGCTCCTGCGATGCTGCCTGTCCCTCACCCTGCTGGGTGGGCTGTTTGGGTTAAGCATGGATCCCCTTCCGCACCAGCCCTGCCCTGCCCTCTCTGAGACGTCCTTCCTACAGGGAGACTTTCTAGCTCTCTGGAGGTGTCTTAGGCACCAGTGTGTTCTCCTTGGCCATTAGGGAGGGGCACAGAACCCACCCGGGCCTCCTGGCTGGGGAGGCTCCCATGCGAGAGCCCTCAAGCCAGCTGCTCTTGGGAGGACCCACACCGAGTCTATGAAAAGCATAAAAACCCAGGCCACGAAGACACCAGTGTGCCTTTAACTCTCAGGACTTTACAAAACTGGAGATCCTATGGCCCAGCGGCCTGAGTCCAAGCTTCCGGGATGGGGTAGCTTCCAGCTGACCCAGGGCCGCGGTGGCAAGTGGAATTGCCCATAAATACCTTTACATAAATACGGGCCGGACGGCGTTTCCAGGTAAACAGTTGGCTGGCTGCAGCGGTCTGCGGCCTTAGCACCAGAAGGACCTGTCAGGCAGGTGGGGCCTCGCCTACTCCTGCCTTGGTCCCAACCCAGGTCCCTAAAGAGAGCCAGGATTCCTCAGCACAGCCCACATGGTGCCCGTGTACATGGAGGCCTGAGGCCTGGTCCTCTTCCCTGGGCTCCTTGTGTTCACCACAGCCATCTTCCCCTGGCCACAAGGCCTTGGTAGGTAGCTGTGTGACCATCCACAGAGATCCATTGCTTTCCGGAGGAGGTGTGGATCCACACACGTCCTCCCAGTCCCTTGGGCTGGAACATGGTAGTGGTCCTCTGTGGGACTTCCATGAGCTAATGCTTCATGGCCCTGCTGCTGGGTCGCTGGGGTGCCGGTCTGCCGGAGGATGGCTGTGTGGCCACTGGAGACACAGGAAGAAAAGAGGGTCAGCAACAAGGTGCGGTGGGAATCCCCAAGAC
This sequence comes from Microtus oregoni, assembly GCF_018167655.1. Classification (NCBI taxonomy): domain Eukaryota; kingdom Metazoa; phylum Chordata; class Mammalia; order Rodentia; family Cricetidae; genus Microtus; species Microtus oregoni. The sequence continues at coordinate 1,108,242 of NW_024544727.1, read as the reverse complement.
GGCCAATTCCAGGATGAAGGTGGTGACCTTCTTCCCTCTATAGCCAAGTCCGGTAAAGGCAACAGTCCATCCCCGCCGCCCCCCCCCCCCCCCCCCCGCGGTCCAGTCCCATCTCCAAGGTTCAGGTTCTGAAGGCACAGGGAAGCAAAGATGTTCATCATTGTGTGGGCCTAACCAGAGCCGTGTCCATATGAACTCTGGGCTCCCAGGGAGCTGGGCCATAGACAGCTCATGTTGTCCACTCGGGTAGACACCAGTAATGGGCCAGTAAGGCATTAATCGCCCATGCCCACAAGGACCTCACACAGCCACCATCATAACCTCCTCCATACCACACACACGTAAGCACTGGGGGAGGGGGTCTGCTCAGCTCCCACTCTGTCAATTCCAAGAAGGGTGGGAGACAGGGCTTTGAGGCTGGGTGGGAAAAGCTTCACCCAAGGTTAAGCCAAGCTTACCCCAGGGAAAAAGAACTATCCCAGGACTCCCAGGGGCCAACAATGCTCTCTCTCCCCACAGCCCCATCCTCAGAGATCTGCTAAATGGCAAGGCCCTTAGGTGTAGTACCAGATTTGACCACTGGGTGCCACTGTGGATAGCATTATGTACTCAAGCACTGGTCAGCAAATTGCAACCTAATCCGGAACCTGATCCTACCCGTGAGCTCCAGGCATGGCTCTTAATAGTTTGAGGCCATGACCACCTTGGAGAGGCTAAAAATGATTCAGGCGGTATCCCGTCTGCACTGAACGTCTTCAGACTGAGGACTCCTTGGTCTGGGCCCTCCTCTCTTTCATGTCCTACCCTCAGAGTGCGACTGCTGGCCTATCACCTCCCTCTATAGAGATCCGTCCCAGCACCCTCCGCAGACTGGGCCTGGGGAGCCAACAAGAGATGCCATGTGGGCTGTGGCTATTCACGGCGGTGCAGCACAGCCAGCTCTACCTAGTATATGGGAGGTGCAGACCCAGAGACTCGGGGACTTGGGGAATCAAAAAGACTCCATGTGGCAAACACAGGCACAGTATACAATAAAGCATGTGTACACATGCGTGTCTGGTGCACACACGTGCACTGGAACATACATGCCTGGCTCAGGTATGCACCATAACACATGCACTTGAATTCCACAGAGTATATATGCATGCATGCCTGGTGCATGAGCATCACAGGAGCAAGCATAGGCACATGATGCACAAAGATGTGGGCACACATGTACACCTGAAGCCATGTACACACAGAGCACTCACAGCTGGGAAACACATACCTAGATCATACTTAGACCCGCAGAGTGTATACATGGAACACATACATACCCTGAAACTGCATACCTACAGCCCATGCATACTCTCATAGAGCATGTACCTTGAGCACACACACCATGAAGATGCATACCCGGGACACACATATATCAGTAAGACATGTCTGGAGTACACACACACCTGGAGCACACACACACCTAGAGGGCACATGCCTGAAACATGTACACACACATAGTGCATGCACATACAGGCTTGTGTCGCTGCTCTGGTGTACTGGCACATGTACACGTGCACTATCTCACAACACGCTGGTGTACACACATGTATTGATTAACATGCATACAGTGCTGCTCACAGATGCGCGGGCACACAGCACCCACACGTCCTGAATCACCCAGCCCTGCCTGCATAGGGATCTGTGAGATCCCGCGGAATCTGCAGGTCACTCGAAGGAAAAGGCTGGTGCTCCAGGCTGACAGCGCGTCCCATTATTGCCCTCGGGAACCCGCTTGAGGCCTACTCATGAACCACTGGCTGTGTGCGTTCCGTGGGCGCCAGGAAGGGATGGCTCCGTTTCTCACTTGGTGGTGGCATTAGGACAAGGGGTGGGTTCCTGGCCTGGGAACCTGACTCACCTTCCCGGCAAGTGGGCCCTGTGTAGCCGTCCACACAATGGCACCGCCCACTGATGGGGTCGCAGTCAGCCCCACCCCTACAGTCACAGTGCAGGGCACAGCCAGGCCCAAAGCGGCCCTTTCTGCAATCTGTAGGGGCAGGAGGTAGGAGAGAAGGGCATAAATCTCCGTTCCATCTGCCTGGACCATGGGTAGACAGCCCAGGGAGCATGAGGCCCATGGAGGAAGGAGACAAAACCATGGGCCTCAGTTTCCTCTGAAAAGGATAACAGTTCCTATGCACTTGTTGAAAAGTCTGTGCTGTAACCGTGGGCTCCTACATGGAGAAACACCAACCACAAGCCCCGGGCACACATTCCTGCCTGGTGCCTGGGCTAGTGAGGCAGTACAGAGCAGCCACATGAATCCAAAAGTCATAAACTCAGCTTTGCCCCCCAGTAGAACAGCCCCCATCCTTAGGCAGTCTGGCCTGAAGGGGTCATGGACATATTTCCACCTGATTGAGGCCTTTCTCATGACAGCCAGATAGAGCCAGAGACTCTAGACTACCACAGAGCAGGGCCTAACCTCGGCAGCTACAGAGGGTGTCTGTGCTTGGTTTATCATATTCTGGCCACTGTCAATGGCCCCCAGAGGGTGCAGGCTGGAGAAGAGATCACAGGAAGGCACAGTGCTCAGGCTGAGGCCTGGCATGCAGGTACCCAGCCCACATGATTGGTCCCACCCTGAGCAGGACCCTCCACTCACCCAGGTCACATGTGGCTCCTGTACGCCCCAGTGGGCAAAGGCAGAGGCCGCTGGCGGGATCACAGGGCACCCCTTTCTGGCAATCACACTGCTGCTGGCAGCCGTCTCCAAAAAAGCCTGGCTGGCACCCTGGTGGGGGCAACAGGCTCTGTGTTCCCATCCCCAAATCAAACAAGACGAGGAAAGGGTAAAGGGGTTGGGTGGGGGCCTGACACTCACCCTTCTCGCAGAACTGGCCGTGGAAGCCAGCGGGGCAGAGGCATTGGCCGCTGACAGGGTCGCAGGAGGCTCCCTGTTGACACTCACAGACTCCCTGGCAACCAGATCCGTAGAAGCCAGGGGGGCAGGCTGAAGGAGGACCCTGGTTAGAGTGAGTCGAGGGCAGGAGGCAACAGAAACCCCCAGTTTTCCCAGAATGAGCAAAGGACCGAACCCAGGAACTGAGAGAGGCCCTTCCCTGAATGTCCTAATCTCCCTCCTTCCCAGCTCCCACCATAAGCCAGCATCCCAGCCAGACTCACATGAGAGGCATAAGGAGCTGGCCTGGGAGCCCACCTTCCACCTATCCTGTGTGACCCTGAGCAGGCACCTCCAGCCCAGAGCCTGATCGGGCTCATCCCATCTCTCCCCATGGACAGGGACTGAGAAAGTGGCCATTGCTCTCAGAACCAGGACCAGCCTGGATGGTGTGTCCAAGGTAAGGGGACAGCCCCACTCACAGTGCTCACAAGCTGGACCATAGAAGCCAGGACCACAGCGGCAGGCCCCCGTGGTGGGCTCACAGGTGCCGTTGTTCTGACAGGAGCACTTGAGGAGGCAGGCGGCACCATAGTACCCAACAGGGCAGGCTGTGCAGGGATGGGATACAGGTTTCTTAAGTGCACCTGACTCTGTGCCCCTACACAGCCGCCCGGGCCCTGGGCTCTGCATCCTTCTCTGTGCCCCTACACAGCTGCCCGGGCCCTGAGCTCTGTATCCTTCTTGGGGTCCAGAGCAAGACCCTCCCTGCTCGATAGATACGTGTGGATGTTTTGGTCCAGCCGCTCTCAGAAACTCACCCTGCTCGCAGTGTGGCCCCATCCAGCCCAGCGGGCAGGAACAGCTGCCATTAGTAGCATGACACAGGCCGCCATTCCTGCAGGCACACTTGAGTTCACAGCCTTTGCCAAAGCGATTCTGGGGACACCCTAGGGGCAGAAGGCAGGCACAACTGAGAGCTCTAACAAGGACAAGGGGTGGACACGTTCTGGGGATATGCTCCCCACAGACTGGCATTCACTCACAAATGCTTCCTGAGCTGCCTAGGGCTGGCCTGGCCCTCACGGTGTCCACAGCACCAGGACTGAGGGCCACTCTAAGATAAAGGGGACCAGGGTCTTCAGGGGCTGTAAGCACCTGCACAGCTGGCAAGGAGTCAGGAAGGCTTCCTTCCCATCACACGTCCTTAGGACTGAGGCCACAGGTCAGGCATGGCCAGCCATGTGGACTCAGAGGGGGCTTGTTGACCACCTTGTACTGCCTGCCCACGCCACTATCTTTCCTAGGAGTGAACTAGGTAGCATCCTGGCTACAGCCTGGCCTTGGGCTTCTAATCTGACTACACCAGTCCCAGGCAGGAGCAGCAGGCCAAGAACAAAGGTTCAGAGAGTAGCCCCTGGTGAGGACTAAGGGAGGAACTGTGTATGTGGCCCTGGACTGGGTCACTGATATGAGTGTGGACCATGACCACTGTCCCCTGGTTGACCCATTTCTTGCCAGTCTAACTTTGTCCCTGCAGGGGACCCCAGCCTGGGCCTGGCAAAAGGACCAGGAAAACACTCTTCCAAGAAGACATTACCAGGTCACAAAGAGCTACCAGGCTCAGGAGGAGGTTCTGCTGGCCACAGAGACATGAACAGGTCATGGAATGAACCAAGTCTCAAGAGTCCTGTGTGGGTGGGGCCTGAGCTGGCATGAGATGACATGTTTGCTATCAGGGCAGGCATATGGTGAGGACACAGCTTCTCAGGCAGGGCTTCTGGAGAATTCACAGTGGCTGTGAGTGTGACTGTGTCCCTGGGGAACAGGCATACACACTCCTCGTGATGGGCTCACTTCGGCAGCCTGCTCCGTGACTCAGTGATATGTCGGTGAACTGTGCATGTGCCCAGCCCCCGGCAGACACTCACCATGTTCACAGTGGACTCCAGTCTTCCCAGGAGGACAGACACAAGTCCCTGACACAGGATCACAGGCCGCCCCTTGCCCACACGCACACACATGGGTACAGTCGGGGCCGAAGCGACCCTGCGGACAGGCTGTGGAGAGAGCAGGTAAGTGGTTGCTTCCACCTGGGCTCTGTCACAGGCTCCACGAGAAGTTCTGCTGGGAGCTGGGTCCCAGGCCATCCCTACAGAGACACACTGACACAACAATCCCCGCGTGACTCAGGGCAAAGTCCCTTTCCTGGGTGGGATCTTGGCCACAGGGATGTTCTCAGTGCCTGGTATGCCTGGAACAGAGCTGGCCAGAAGATGGGGGCCCTCTGGGATCACTGACGCCCCAGGGCAGCACACCCTCATTGCCACTCTACCTTAGTTCAGTAATGGGGGGCAAGAATCAGGGGTGGGCAGGGCTGTCCTCCTATAGGCCGGCCAGCAGGGCCCTACCCCCTCTTCCAGAACTTCAACAATAAGCCATCCAGCCCTGCAGCCTGGCCACTCACCGAGGCTGCAGTCAGACCCCAGGAATCCAGCAGGGCAGTAGCAAGCTCCCGTGGCCGCATTGCAGGAGCCACCATTGAGACACCTACAAACTTGTTCACAGCCTGGCCCATAGCGCCCAGGTGGGCATCCTGCAGGGAGACAGAGGGTCTGCTACATAAGCTGGGGGCTGGAGTCAAACATGCAGCAGCCCTGAACACTGCACGGCCGCCCTGCGAGCTGCAGCAGCCCTGAACACGGCATGGCCGCCCTGCGAGCTGCAGCAGCCCTGAACACGGCATGGCCGCCCTGCGAGCTGCAGCAGCCCTGAAGACGGCATGGCTGCCCTGCATACCAGAAGAGCAGACAGAACCCCAGCTTCCCTGACGCAATGGGCAGCACTCACGTTGCTGACAATCGGTGCCATGGTAACCAGCAGAGCATATGCAGGCCCCTGAAGCAGGGTGGCAGGTCCAGGTCTCACCAGGACATTGGCATAGGTGCCCACAGTCCTTTCCAAAGGTGCCAGGCTGGCAAGCTGGGTATAAGTTGGGTAGGGTCAGCCCTGGTCTAGCCCTCGGGAATCCCCAAGCTGTCCCACTCTACAGGGTAGATGTTGAGGGGAGCACTTACCCTGCTCACAGCTAGGTCCAGTGAAGCCAGGGGGACAATGGCACTCCCCAGTAACATGGTGGCAGGGGGCACCAGGTGGGCAGCGGCATTGCTGTGCACAGGACTCTCCAAACCAGCCACGTGGGCAGGCTGCGGAAAGGGGAGAATTAGGGAGGCTTTCCTAGAGGTGGGCGGCTGGGAACCCTGAAGCGGCTATGCAGGGCCAGCTCCCCCAAGCCATTTGATCTGTGCTCTCCTGTGTCTAGGTGAGGTGTGCAGGGCCAGCTCCCCGCAGCCATCCGATCTGTGCTCTCCTGTCTAGGTGAGGTGTGCAGGGCCAGCTCCCCCCAGCCATCCGATCTGTGCTCTCCTGTCTAGGTGAGGGGTGCAGGGCCAGCTCCCCCCACCCCAGCCATCCGACCCATGCACTCCTGTCTAGGCTCACCACCCTCGCACTGTGAGCCCCTCCATCCTGGGGGACAGAGGCAGGCCCCGGTGACATGGTGGCAGGTGGCACCTCTCCGGCAGGTACAATGCTCTTCACAGTGAACTCCAAACATGCCCTTGGCACAGGCTGTGGCATGAGAGACAGACAGGAAGATTGGGAATTACAGCCTTGGGGCCTCAGCCCATGGAAGTCGAGGGGAAAAGGGAAGCTGGGTCTAGAAGCCATGAAGAGTTATGGAGGCCCCTGAGGATCCTGACTCGGCCTGTAAGCCTCAGCAGCCCCACGTTTAGGTCTGAGCAAGGGGCTGTCTAGGTTGGCCTGCAGAGAAAGGGAGCCAATGAGTGAAAGACTCAGTAGGTTAAAATGAGGACGAGTCAGCCCAGTATCTACTTGTCCAGACTCTGAGGGGTTCAAAGTCTGGAGGGGGTGAATAGGATCATGGGCATAAAAGCTACAGCCTGGGCAGCATCTTGTAATCATGGAGTCTAGGCTTCAAGTCCAGAGACCAAGTCTTTCTCTCTGAAGCCTTGAGATGAGTACACCCCTGTAGTAATAAGAGTGGTGGGGCTGCATCCCCAGCACCCTGGCTGCCCACATGGCTAGCTTATGCCCCGAAATAACAACACACAAACTGTATTCATTTAAACACTGCTTGGCCCATTTCTATCTAGCCCTTACTGGCTAATTCTGATATCCCGAGTTGAGTAGTGTTTATTCCCTTCTCAGATCTTTGACTGAGTTGAAGATTATATAATTGTAGTTACTCTTTACATTATTTGGACTCCTTGAGATAGAATGTTTAGCAAAGCTTTTGTTCTCAATAGTTTGTTATATTTATTATTTGTTGTTATTGGAGGTAATTGTATTTGGTTTAGTTCTGTCTTATTTAGACAAAAAGGGGAGATGTAGGGATAAGTCCCGCCCCTTAGGGGGCGTGTTCGCCTTGGGCTAATGTCTGCCTATAAATTTGGCGAGCATGCTCCGAGCTGTCTCTTCTGCTTTCCTGGTCTCCGCAAGAACGGTGGTTCTGTAAGTCTATTTCTACATTAAAACTATATATATTTTTACAATCTGTCTGCATTCGTTTACGCCGCTACACACCCCTCTTTCCAAAATAAAAACAAACCAGCCAATCAGGTTGGCCTCTTAGGTACAGCCAGGAGGCCCTGAACCCATTCAACAGTGGGTCATATTGGCGAGAACCAGGCCTGGCCCATACATATCTTCAGCGTGGAGTAAAACAGGGTTGCCCTTGGCAGAACCTCCCAGCTTCCCGGAACCCACTCACGGCTCTGACACTTGTCCCCAGTCCAGCCGGCTGGGCAGAGGCAGTGCCCTGTGAGCCGGTCACATATGCCTCCGTTACGGCAACTGCAGCTGAGCTGACAGCCAGCTCCGTAGTGTCCAGGAAGGCACTCTGAAAAAGTACGGGTAGGGAGTGTCTGACTTTCTGGGGTACGGCTCTGTCCAGGAGATACTAGCCCAACATCCCTACATCTGTGTCCTTGAGTGGCAGGCTGGACACCACAGCCACCCCCAGGGTGCTGATCCTCCAAAGAGAGTCCTCTTAGGCCTGAGGACATGTCTACTACCCAGGCCGGCCAGCTCACCTTCCTCGCAGGCCAAGCCGGTCCAGCCCTCTGGGCACATGCACTGGCCCGAGATGGGGTCACAGCTCCCTCCGTTGCGGCACAGACAGGAATGTTGACAGTCCTTGCCGTGCAGGCCAGCGGGGCAGGCTGAGGCCCAGAAAGCAGAAGCAAGCCTCAGTGTCTGGCCAGCAGAGTTTCCACATCCCCCAAAGCCCACCCTTACTTTCAAGTTGGAATCTTATCAGGGCTGGTTTTATGATGTCTGAGCCCAGGCCTGTCCTCGACCCACCAGCCTGGCCTTGGGAGCATGGCACCAAAGGCCAGAGTCAAGATCCCTCCCAACTTCCCCCATGTCCCTCCATGGCCCCACTGAGAGACCATTACCCAGGACTGGACCTGAACTCCTAGGCAGGGCTTACCCTGCAGGCAGGTGGGTCCCATCCAGCCAGGGGCACAGAGGCATTGCCCATGGACGGGGTCACAGGAGGCCCCGTTGAAACAGGTACAAATCTGGCTGCAGTTAAGTCCATAAGTGAGGGATGGGCAAGCTGTAAGCAGAGAGGAGCCATCAGGGACATAGCCAGGGGACTCCAGGAGAAGGTGTCAGGGAGATGAGACAATCTGCCAGAGTCTCAGGGCCACCTCTCAGCAGAGCAGCCGCCAAAGGGGTGGTCATTTAGAATCTCATGGGTGAAGCTGTGTCCTCGGTTGGATGCCAGGAAGGGGCCCCAGGGGTGTCCCCCCATCATGAAGAACCTGTGCTCCCACAGAACCCAGGCTGAAGCCCCTTACATACTCTGGGCGCAGTGTGGGCCCCAGCGGCCAGCTGGGCAGATGCAGGAGCCGGTCACAGCATCGCAGGTGGCCCCAGCGGAGCAGTTACAGGCATGGGCACAGTCTAACCCGAAGAAGCCAGCGGGACAGGCTGCAGACAAAAGTGGCATTGACAAGAGGCTCAGAGGCCAGAGGACCCTGCCCTGCACCCAGTTCACCATGCTCACACCCCAGCTTGCACCCCAGCTCACCATGCTCACACCCCAGCCTGCATCCAGCTCACCATGCTCACACCCCAGCTCACCATGCTCACCATGCTCATACCCCAGCTTGCACCCAGCTCACCATGCTCACACCCCAGCCTGCATCCAGCTCACCATGCTCACACCCCAGCCTGCATCCAGCTCACCATGCTCACACCCCAGCTCACCATGCTCACACCCCAGCCTGCATCCAGCTCACCATGCTCACACCCCAGCTCACCGTGCTCACCATGCTCACACCCCAGCTCACTGTGCTCACGCCCCAGCCTGCACCCAGCTCACTATGCTCACACCCCAGCTCACCATGCTCACACCCCAGCTCACCATGCTCACAGAAGCTCCCCCTCCAGCCGGCCGGGCAGGTACAGGCCCCACTGACATGGTCACAGGCTGCCCCATGCTCACACCCCAGCTCATGCTCACACCCCAGCTCACCATGCTCACACCCCAGCTCACCGTGCTCACCATGCTCACACCCCAGCTCACTGTGCTCACGCCCCAGCCTGCACCCAGCTCACTATGCTCACACCCCAGCTCACCGTGCTCACACCCCAGCTCACCGTGCTCACAGAAGCTCCCCCTCCAGCCGGCCGGGCAGGTACAGGCCCCACTGACATGGTCACAGGCTGCCCCGTGCTCACACTTGCACTTCTGCTCACAGTTAGGCCCAAAGTACCCCTGGCGACACCCTAAGACACAAAAGCCAGCTCACTGTTAGTTGGGACACCAAGAGTCTGGCCAGAGCCCAGGACTGAAGGGAAAGGCCTGACAAAGAAGCCCCTCCCCTCCCAACGGTGGGGATACTTGACTTTACCACACCCCTCCACCCTTTCCCCAGACCTCATCTTCAGAGCCCACTAGGCTCTCACCTAGGGCAGCCTCTAAAACCAGCTACTCTGACTCAGCCCATCCGCAAGCCTTGGAAGGACACAAACAGGGGCCTAAGGAACCCTCCTCGCCCCCCCTCCCCTCGGCTGGGACAGCCCCAACTCTGCACCTGCTACTCCAGGCAAGCTTGAAGTCTGCCACTGACAGCTGCATGTATGGTGTATGTGCACCGGAATACTCAGGTACACGTGTGCACACGTATGTGCAGATGCAAGTGTTCTCGTGTGTGTGGTCACACGCCTGTGCATGAGAAAGGGGTACAAATGCCAAGCCAGTACTCACACTGCTCACACCGAGCACCTTCGTAGCCAGCCTCACACAGGCATAGGCCACTGATGGCATCACAGCTCCCATGGCCCACAGTGCAGTTGCAAGCGTGGATGCAATCGGGCCCCCAACGTCCGCTGTCACAGGCTGCAACAGAGTGAGCTCAGAGTCACCTTGGGTGAGCTCCAGAGCCAGGTCGTCTTGGGCCAGGGGCAAGGGAGGGACCTGTGCACAAACGACGGGCAAAGGATCCACATACCTCTCTGGCAGCTGAGACCAGTCCACCCTGGAGCACAGCTACAGCGGCCAGTGGCTGGGTGGCAGTGTCCGTCATTGGCACAAGCACACCTCATCTGGCAGCCAGTTCCAAACCAGCCAGCTGGGCAAGCTGTTGGTGGTAAAGAGGGTGAGCGTGGCAGCCTGGCACACCCACCCAGAGCCACCGGTGGAAGCTGAGGTCAGACACCAGCCATACTCACCATCCTGGCAGCGGCTACCAACAAACCCAGGGAGGCACAGGCAGACTCCAGTCCCAGGGTCACAGCTGGCACCATGTTCGCACGCAGGGCAGATCTCCTGACAGCCAAGCCCCCAACGGCCCTCGGGACAATCTAGAGCCCACTTCCAGGGTCAGTTATTCTTTCCCCTGTACCCTAGCTGACACACTGGTGTGTGCCCAATACATCACTGGAGGCCTCTCTTGCCATAATCCAGAGAGGGGACCACTGTTCCCATATAAGACTGCTAAGGAAAGAGGCAGGCCTCAGAACCCCAGGGCTGCAGCCCCAGGGACAGTTCAAGAGCAAAATAAAGAGCCTGCTAGAGAGACAGGGAGCTGATGGTCCAGGAGGGCACAGTGCAGGGCACCTCCCACACCCCAGCTTGTTCCAGCATGAGTCCCTAAAGTTATTATAAAGGAGCCCAGCACAGCATGGTCAGGGCTAAGCTTCCAACATGATTTATGGTGGGGTTCCCAAACAGATCTGGTATCAGGGTCCCTAACTGAGTCTAGACTGGGGTCCCCCAAACAGAGCTTGGACTGGGATCAAGGGTCCCTAAATGTGGTCCAGGGTGGTATTCTTAAAAACAACCCAGGGTCGGGCCCCCTGGAGCCAAGCAGCTGTCACTCACCTGCTCCACAGTCTTCCCCCGTCTTCCCCGGTGGGCACAGACACTGTCCTGTGACCCGGTGGCAGGGAGCCCCCACACAGGAGCAGGAACCTGAGCAGTTCACACCAAACGTTCCTACTGGGCACTCTGTAGGCGAGAGCAGGTGGCTTCAAGTCACTCTGTGTGTAGCTATCAAGGTTAGGAGCGTCCTCTGGAGACCCACGGAGAACAGGACGGGTTGATGGGAACAGGAACTTGGCAGGGGGGAGATCTGCAAGAGGTCAGTCTGGGGCATAGGGAAAGGCAGGGGCAGGGATGCCAGAGGGCCAGGCAACCTGTCAAGCAGACGCTATAGGCATCCAGGACCCTGGAGAGCTCCCAGGAGCAGGGGACAATACCAGTTCCAGGATGGTCCACCCAGGGGGCCACTACTAGCCACTTCAACCAAGGTGTGCCGGCCTGTCCCTTCTGTTTCATACCCAGCTCCTCAGCCCCAAAGCTGTAGCCATCGGCTGGGAGTGGGGTGGGAAGAAGCAGTAATGGGTCCGCACAAAGAGTAAGGAAGGACACCAGAAGTCTGGGGCCCTCCACACTCTGAAATGTAAGTTACATCAAGGAATTAGGTATGGGAATTAGGGTGTCCTGTACAGGAATGGTCAAAGGTAGGGCCTCATGAATGCATATGGCCACTCCCTGGCGTGCCCTGGGTACCGGAAAGCCCTGAGTGGCCTCATTTGGTAAAGCACCTGTGCTCCCTATGACTCCTCTCGGGGAGACTGGGGTAGGAACTGAGGAAGTCACAGGAGAATTTCTGCCTGCCTGGCATCTGCCCACTCTGCCTGTTGCTGGAATGAAAGAGCAGGCCTGATGCAGAGGCACGGCACGCAGTGGGGACCAGGCATAACGTGTGCATGCGATAGGTGCCTGACCATAGCACCCACACAGGCGTGAGCATGCACACGTGCACACATGTGCATGCACGGAGACAACCACACAGCACAGACCAGGGAGAAAGCCCAGCGTTGCTGCTGAGGCGGTCCCTCAAGGCCTCAGGAGCTCTTCCCCTGAGCACAGACTTGTGCTTGGGGCAGGAATAGTTTCCAGACCTAATAACAAGGGGAAGGGGAACCATTTCTGTAAAAGTATGTGTGTCATTTCCTGTGGTTTATCCTTGGGAGCCCTGGAGGCTTCAATAAAGTAAAGAAAGGCAGAGGGGGTTCCTTTTCCTTTTAGCACAGGGGGCTGGTCCCACGGCTGCTGGGAAGGCTTCCCTGCACGGCTGCCTCACAGGGCCTGGCATGCAGCATGGAATCTGGAAAGGGGGGACAGAGGCTTAGGAAGGAAGGCATGCGACAAGTCTGTGTTTATGCAGGCATGTGTGTGCGCATGTTCTGGGTGACCTCTGTTAGGAGGCTCGGTCCTGCCACTCCCCAGACACTGTACGGATGGAAAGAGGGACACCTGGAGCTGGGGAACAGCCTGAGACTACAGAGTCCTGAGAGCATGCCAGGTCTGGGGACTCTAGACTGAGTTGGGAGCCCTGAATATTCTCTCCTGTGCCAACAAGACCTGAGAGCCCTTGCCAGGCCTCATCCCCCTCTGTACCTGGCTGGGTGGTGCTGGGAACTTTTCTGCTTTTCTCCCCTAAAGAGAGGGGAAGAGAGGGGATGGCTAGTGGCTCCTGCACTCCTCTCTATCCTTGCCCACCAAAAATGGTCACACTCAGGCCCTGAAGCTCCTGTCTAATCCGACCAATGGATAGACAGTCAGCAAGAGTTATGCGAAGAGAGGTTCAAACATCTCCAGCCTGCTGGCAACAGCCATATTGACTGCCTCACAAACACCAAGAGCCCTGCCCTTCCCTAGAGGTGACCACATGGCTATATCCTCTCCTGGTACTGAAGCTTTAAGCTGAATGTTTGAGAGTTCAGCCTGCCATCCCACAAGTCACACGGCTTAGATCCTCACGTTAAGGGTCACAGGTGCCCTGCTGGTATAGGCCACATACCCTATCCTCCCTCTCTGGTCCTCTATATGTCAAGCTCCCAGCCCCATATATGCTAGACTCCAACAAATGAGCACGTGATTTACCTGCTCCCCAGCCTTGCCTCGGGTCTCCCAGTTATACCTATGGACCCATCTCACTAATCTACCCCTCAGCAGTCTTGAGGCCCATTCTCCTACCTGCCAAGTAATTGAGAGTTTCTAGGCTCTGTGTTCATTCATACACGCCTGACTACAAGACCCCACGGCCAGATGACAACTCTCCAAAGCATTCTTCCCCCAGCGGCCACTCCGCTCCTCCTCACACCTGCTCCCTCTTGTCCCCTTCTCATCCATCTTGCCCAGACTCCAGCCCAGAGCTCTCCCAGGACCTTCAGTGAGGAGAGGAGTGAACCGTCATTCCACAGAGCTGATGACCGTTCCTCTGGCCTGAACCAGGCAGAAGAGCCAGTTCCTCCTCTGAACACCTAAGATAGTCCAGGAACTATACCCCTGGGATGACAGTAGGTAAAGGGACCATTGGCACCCAGGCACCGGATCTGCGGCTTTTGTAGTTTCCCCAGTCGCTAGAACCCCAGGGGTCAGTCACTCACCTTGGCTACAGTCCTCCCCCTGGTAGCCAGGAGGACACTGCGTCCGACACTCGCCACTCACAGGGTCGCAGGCCACACCCGGTGGGCAGGCGCAATGGTGTCTGCAGCCTGGCCCAAAGAAGCCTGGCTCACATGCTACAGGGTAAGAGGCAAGACAGAAACGTGAGGTGGAGGTGAGGCTCTCAGTGGCCCAGGACCTCCCTCTCCCTCAGGGACTCACCTTCCTGGCAGCGCTCGCCCTGGAAGCCAGCCTTGCAGGAGCAGCTCCCATCCTTTGGGTTACAGGACTGTGTGTGTGACTGCTCACAGCGGCAATCCTCAGAACAGCCGGGGCCAAAGGCCCAGGGAGGGCAGGCTGCAGACACAGAGCCGTAAGGGGCCTGCCCACTGCAGCGCTCACCCCAGTCAGCCTGGATCACCAAGGGTGGCCCTGGTGGGCCTGCTGTAGCTGAGCCCCCTTCCAGAACATTCTAGGAATGAGCACATCTGCTTGTGAACCAGGGCCTCACAGCTGAGATGCTGTCCCTGGAACGTACCACTTTCTAGCTAGGACAACCCCAGTTTCCCCCTCTCAATTAACTCTTACAAATGTCAAACACTGCCTTCACCCTCTCTTTCTCTGCTAATCTTCTGCTCCCTTCCCTGAGTGTCTGTGCCCCTGGAGATGGGGACTCTGAGGAGCTGGCTTTGTTCCACAAGACAAGATCAGTGTTCTGCAAGTTTCCTGGGAGTCTGTCCCTGCTCGCCTCCATCACCAGATGAGAGGCAGGCAGGAGTGACACCAGCCTAGGGACAGAGCACCAGATGCCTAGACTCCATCCACAGCGGCTGCAACGCTCCCAGCACAGTGTGAGACTCAGCACAAGGCGGATGCTCCCATCCACACACACAGATGTGGCAGAACTCACCAAGATGGCAGAAGCGGCCGTAGAGTCCTGGGTCACAGAGGCAGGCCCCATAGAGGCGGTGGCATCGGCCCCGGTTAGCACAGTGGCATTTCTTACGGCAATGTTTGCCATAGAAGCCCTTGGGGCAGCCTGCGGGAGACAGGTTAGTGAGAACTGCAGAGCAGCTGGCCTACCCACACGTAGTTCTTAGACGAGGGGACATGAGAGGCCTCGTGTCAGGGGACAGGAGACAGGACAGCCGTGCCCACTGGAACATTCTGGAGATGGAGCAGACTCATCAGCACACCTCTGAGAGGGGCAAAAATCTCTCCTAAGTGCCCTGACCTCTGATCCACACAGAATACTGAGCCCAAAGAGAGAGGACTGCAAGGCCTCACCTGGTCAGGGCTACATCCAAGCCTGGAAGGCTGCCCTTCTCCAAATACCGCCCTCTGGCCCTGCCCTGCCTCATGTCCCTCCTATTGAAAGGGACATAGATAACTGAAAATAGATAACCCCAAAGCTGCCATGTCCCAGTCTCCTGGATCTTGAAATAAGACTACCCACATTGCTCACAGACCCCCAAATCCAATGAACAAATGTGCTTAGCTTACAGGCGAGTGGCATTTGAGACAGAGAGAAGAAGGCAGCAGAGAGGTGTGGTCATATAGGGTCACAGGCAGAGACTGGAGGAATAGTCACATAACGAGGGACACCCAAGGCCTGAGAAACCAACATGAGGGCTCCATGAGATCTCCACTCCTGAAAATCGGCCGGTCTGTCCCCAGAAGCTCCCTTTAGTTTACCTATAGGGGAATCTGGTGGCCCTCCCTGAGACTGCAGGAGAAAAGCTTCTGCACACCCAGGGCTCCCCCAGTCTCCACGTGTTGGCAGCAGAGAGTAAGAGAGGGACAACAGAGACACTAAGCAAGGTCGGGGAGAAGCCGTGAGCACTGTGGGCTGCTGGAGTGCCCTGTTGTCACCCTTGAGGCTGGGTTCCGTCAACCGTGTCCTCTCGCTCCAGCAGGGGCAGTTACAGTGGCAGAGAACAGAGAGACCCAGAGACAAAGCCGTCCCCTCTTCCTCCGTGCTGTGAGTATGGCTAGACAGGATGTCAAGCATCACCTCAGGCAGCCACCAGCACAGACAGACGCCTTCTACAAATCCCAGCTGGCCATCATCTCCAGCTCTGCTTGAATGCTCCCAGGTCCCAAGGGCTCACCAATTCCCAGGGTGATTCCCAGGGAATCCATTCCAAGCAAGTCTCCACCCATGGAATTGAGTCTCAACCTCTGTGTGTAAGTCCCAGGAAGTAAGAAGGATAAGAAACAGCATGGCTTCCCCTTCCCCTAGAGTTCCCGAGGGAAGGGCTACACGCACCATCCTCACAGTGGGCTCCACTGACACCCGGGGGACAGCGGCAGGCTCCTGACACAGGGTCGCAGGTCCCACCATTCTGACAGGTGCAGAGAGAGCTACAGTTCTTCCCGAAGGTGTCTGGAGGACAAGCTGCAGGGGCATGACAGGGAGCATCGGGATTACCAACCCGGTAATTTTTTTTTAAATATTTATTTATTTTTATTATGCATACAATATTCTGTCTGTGTGTATGTCTGCAGGCCAGAAGAGGGCACCAGACCTCATTACAGATGGTTGTGAGCCACCATGTGTTTGCCGGGAATTGAACTCAGGACCTTTGGAAGAGCAGGCAATGCTCCTAACCACTGAGCCATCTCTCCAGCCCTAAAGGCACCAGTTTTAAACAAATGCCTGGGACAGCAAATGACAATTTGTGCCTCATGACCCCGACCACACTCATGGCAGGCATCACTAATCAACACACGCACATGCTAGCCCTTTCAATCAGATGGCAATTCAGATGATCCTCACAGTCTGAGATGAGTCTAATTCCCTCCTGGTCAGGAGGCTTTGGGAGAGATAAGGAAGGCTGTAGACAGATCCATTTCCAGGGTGCTTCAGCGGCTAAACTGTTGTGTAGCCCTGAGCAAGGCTCTTGCTCTTATCAGATGGTTTCACAGTCCCCGCTACCTGTATCAGAGAAGCCTGACCACTAGCTCTCCTTCACAGACACAAACAATACTCTTAGATATTTGTTGGCTTGTCATTGGGATCCCTAGAGACTGGCTGGGAGCATTGCATACCCTGTCTGCTGGTTCCCAGAGTGCCCCACATCCTAATACCATGTCTAGGACGGGGGCGTGGGGGGGGGGAGGCAGTCAATAGACTCTCATCAAAGGGAGATAAGATGATAAATGGATGGGAGGGAGGGAGGGAGGGAGGGAGGGATGGATATGTGGACAGATGGGTGGATGGGTAGGTGAGTTGATGAGTGGGTAGATAGATGGGTGGCTTGGTAGATGGATGGACAGATGGGTGGGTGGACATACTCAGATGCTTCTCCCCAGAGCTAGGCAGGAGGAACCACACAGAAAGGATGCTCACAACTCTTGGGGCCCACAGACTCTGCCTAGACCCCCCTTTCCCAGTGTCTCACTTTCATTGCAGACGATGCCAGTCCAGCCCTCTGGGCAGTCACAGCCACCCAGGCCCGGAAAGCAGGTCCCTCCATTTTTGCAGTCATCGCAGGTCAGGCTGCAGTCATGGCCAAAGGAGCGGTCCAGGCAGACTGCGGGAAGATGGGGAGAAGGACGTCAGAGCTAGATCCCCTAGCCTCGGGCCCTTGGGCCAAAGAAGAGAGGACAAGCGGCTTCCTCATCCCCAAGCTCTACGGTGAGCTACGGGAACCCCACCCTAGGAGCTGGGGGCCAATTTAGCCCTGAATGACTGCAAGCTGCCATCCCCTAAGGAGGAAAACCACGAGGGCAGGCCCATGCCTCACCAAACTTCTCAATGAGCGTGTGTTCTCCCCTCAACTCCGCTGCTTCCTCCTCGGCCCCATAGTCGTCCTGGAAGAGTTGTGGCAGCTCGTCTCTCAGCACCGCGATGTGGGGCAGGGGCCGCACAAAGGGCAGCTGGCCATCCAGGTCTACCACGGACTCTTCTAGGGCTGGGGAAGGACACACAGGCCTCTCAGCCTTTCCTGCCCACACACTCAACAACACTGCCTTAGGGCTCAGCTCTTCCCTCAACTGGATACCTAGGACTCCCTGCAACACTGTGCCCTCATCCGACCAACCTGCTTCCCTCTGCCTGCTAACCCCACCCCTACCGCAGGAGATGGGACCATACGGGGCTCGCAGAAGTGATGGCAAGCCAGCTGGCACACCAGACATGTGGGCTACTGGGATCAGAAACCCAAAAGGCAGCTGTGCCTGGGGGAAGCTCACAGGTGCAGCCTCTGCGGTCTTCGTCCAGTCGGTAACCAGCCTCACAGAAGCACTGGAAGGAGCCAGCCAGATTAGCACAGTGATGCTCACAGCCGCTATGGCCAGAGGCACACTCGTCAACATCTGCAGACAGACAGACAGACAGACAGCGCTGCTGGGGTGGTGCTCCCAGGGTCGGAAGCCCAGAGACCCATGCCTTGTCCCAGGTGTACCTCACGGACAGGGTAAAGCGCTCATCCCCCTGAGCAGCCAGTAGCACTACCACCCCCACCCCAGCCATGGTCTTTCCACTCAAGAGTGAAGGGACACTGGGCATCTGTCAGGAGAGTCACTTAAAGAACAGGCATGTCCCCAACCCTGTGAGGGAAGCCAGAGACTACTGGCCAGAGGGCAGTGGGGAGGGGGCACAATGGTGTGTGTGCCTGATTAACATGCACCTGGTTGCATACACGTGCATGCTTCTGTCTGTGTGTGAGACTGGCTAGCTACATGGATGACTTATGTGTGGCATGTAAGAAATCATATGGAAGTTTACATGTGGTCAGCATGGGCGGTACAGGTGTGCGTGAGTTCACATCAGGCATGTAATCAATGTCCGCAAGCAGAGTGGGAAGTCGGCCAATAGCACGTCCACCTCAGGAGGGCCAAGGCCGACCCCGGTATGTCTCCCCCAATCACCCAGCTGCTCCCGGGCAGCGTGTGCTCACCCTCACACGCACAGCCGTCAGGACTGAGCCGGTAGCCAGCGTAGCAGTTGCACTCGTACCCACCAGGGGTGTTGGCACACACCTGCTGGCAGCATGGGGAGTTGGCACAGTCGTCGATGTCTGCGGGGTACACACAGGAGCCTGCTGGCACCGTGGATACACACACGATCCCACGGCAACAACCCAAGCACATCCCGCAAACATGCTGATATACCACCACCTTACGTGACCACTTGTGAACCTGTCCACAACCACTTGCATACTGCATGTAATCATGCATACATAGAGCCACACACACCTGGAAGGAATCACACACATCTGCAGTTACTCATTCCTGCCCAAACTCATATGCAGATATGTACACCTACAACCACACACACAAAGTTACGTGGACATGATCTCTCTCTCTCTCTCTCTCTCTCTCTCTCTCTCTCTCTCACACACACACACACACACACACACACACACACACACACACACACACAGCAGGCACATGCACAGTCAATGGCCTTAAGGGTGCAGGCAGGCAGAGCCCAGCAGGCCAATGCGAGCACTCAGAAGCCTTTGAGCTGAGCTGCTGACTCTCATCAGATCTCCTGCGGCTCCTGCTGAGCCCAGGCAGTCAGAGCAGCAGAGAGAGAAGAAAATTCCAAGTCATGGCCCCAAACAAGCCCAGGACTGGGTGTAGCAGAGAGTCCTGGGGCTGGAAGGGCTGGGCACCCTGGGAGGAACTGGCTCGCACCAATGCAGGTCTTCTGGTCTTCATCCAACTCGTAACCATGAGGGCAGGTGCACAGGGGTCCCGTGCTAGTGTGACTGCAGCCATGTGAGCAGCCACCATTGCCAGCCTCGCAGCTGTTCACAATCTCCATCTCGATCCCTGTGGTGACATCAGACAGCTGGGATGTGGGACAAGGTCCAGCACTCCCTAGGCAGCCCCTGGGGACCCACACCCAGAGCTGCCCACAGAAACTGACTTTAGGGTCTTGGGGAGCCACATTAGTATCCTGAGCACCCCAGTCCACCGCTCACTGCCTACTCACGGTAGCACTGCCGGCCGTCGGCACCCAGCTCGTAGCCTGCGTGGCACACACACTTGAAGGATCCCTGGGTGTTGAGGCAGCCGTGAGCACACTGGGCCAGCCCCGTGGCACATTCATCTACGTCTGAAAGGGAGAGACAGAGAAAGGGCAGGGAGAGGCTCCCAACGGCGGGGAAAGTGGTCGTGGCCCCATATCCCTGGGCTCATTAACAGCTTCCTGGCTTAGACAGCTTAGTGGAGGTCCTGCTGGCCCATACCTGCCACGCACACCCTGACAGATCCCTGGGGAAGGAGACAGATTGGGTCTCATGTTGAGCCCAGAGGGGGTCTTTTCTGTTGCACAAGTCATGACTTCGTAGTGCATGTCGGTTTGTAGTTATCGACTTCCCCTGTCCTGTGGGTACCTGGCCATCAGACATGATATCTCAGAAGGCTAACCACTGCCTCCTTGATGGCCCTAGGAGCACCACACTCACCCTGAAGTCGCTGGGCAGAGGCTGCCCATCCCAGACCTACCTATCTACAGAGACGTCAGGACAACACACTGCTAGGGATGTAGTGGAACACAAACGTGGCCTCGCTGTATGACAGCGCCCAGCAGGATGAAGGGAGGGGCTCTGGAAACTAGTTCTCAACTGTAGCGCTACCGTCAATGCATTTACCACCACTTGCCCTGAGAAAGCCCAGCACTGATTCACTGGGACACTTCCTGGGTTTATCAGGGATCCCTTTCCTTCCCCTTGCTTGCTCTCCTGGGTCCTAAGGATCGGGTGCTAGTTGATCACTACAGGAAGTATGTTGAAGACAGAAACTTGTCCTGCAGAAACATGGCTGGGTTGTAGACAGCTCTTTGGGTCATCCCGTTCCCCCCACCCCAATCAGGGAGAGACGATTATCACCCTAGGTCACCCAAAGACCCATCCAGCAGGGCGTCTCAGGGATGTTGGGGATTGGTAAAGCATCCTACCTTCACAGGCCTTGCGGTCTGCAGCAAGCTGGTAACCTGTGTGACAGCCACAGTGGGCAAGGCCCCGGAGTGCCTGGCATACGTGCATACAGCCACCATTGCCATCCTCACATGGGTTTCTCCCTGCATAGCAGAGCCAGAGGGATGCAGGCAAAGAGAAGAGATGGGGTGCGAACTCTGACAGATGCAGGATTCCTCCTCAGCGCAGGAATCCCTCTCTGCTCCAGCCTCTGCCATGGCCCCCCCAGTTGTGGGTAGCTCTGGGTTCCCCCAAGAAGACCTCATAGTCAAGGCCAGAATCCTAAGGCTCTATTAGGGTCAATACCCGACCAGTACCCATGACTTGCGAGTGTCATGGTTCTCAAAGAATGTGTCCAATGGCAGAAAGCAAGGCCTGGCTAGAAGAGAACCTTCCAGCAAGGAGGTGGCCAGCCCAGATCAGCTCTGGCCATTAGCCTTGTCTGCTCCTCCCAGAGTTCTTGCTTTGGGATAAGGTATTGGAACTAACACCAGGGTTAGGAGCCCCAAATCCTTCTCCCCAGTCCTCTGATCTAAGGACACCACGTGATCATCCAACCCTAACATCCTCCAGGGCCTTGTGCTCTTCTTCAACCCTGTGATTCCCTCAGCCCCACAACTCCCACTCTGTGAGCCCCTCTATCCCATGACCTTTCCAGCCCTATGACCCCTCAGCTCTATGACCTCCAAGCTCCATAAACACCCCTAGCTCTGTAACCTGTTCAGCCCTGTATCCCCCCCAGCCCTGAAATCCCACGCCTTTCCACCCGCATGGTTGGCCTCACATCTACACTCACTTCCCACTCTTCTGGGGAGTCCCTGCACCTGCTCTGTCCCATTTCCACGTCTGGGGGAGGGGCTCTGACCCTGCCCCACATACTCCGTTAGCAAAGTCTCTTTCTCCTATGCATGCAGCCCAAAGTCCTCCACACTGACCTGGCTGCCTCCTCTGCCCAGACCCCAGATGGCCATCTAGGAAGAGGGGTACTGTCTCCACCCTGAACCTCCTGCTCTGAGGACATACCACCCAATAGTGCTCACATCCCTGCGCCTCAGGCCCACAGCAGCCCGGGCCTCCCTCCCTCCCTCCCTCCCTCCCTCCCTCCCTCCCACCACCCGGTTATCACACATCAGGCTCATTCCTGGACCCCGGACCCCTCACTCCCCAGCTCCGCCATACTTACGGACACAGTGCCGGCCATCCCCCTGCAGCTGGTACTGGGGCCGGCACTGGCAGCGGTGCTGCGTCACTGTGAGCTGGACACACTGATGCTGGCAGCCACCGTTTCCCAGAGTGCAAGAGCTGATGGCTGGGGACACAAAGAGCTTCGATCAGGCCAAGAAGGCAGATCCTTCTTCTCGCGTGAGCGATCTGATTAGGATGGCTTCCCAAAGGAGCGCTCACTACCCTCTCTCCCTTGTTCTCGGTTTCCAGCCTGACTCTACTTTCTTCTCAGTCACCTACAGGGTCCACAGTACAATGGACATCTCTCTGAATCCTTCAAGCCCAGCCCACCCAGGAGGTGGATACAAGGTAGATCAGTCCGCCTTGACAGAAGTCTCGCATCCTTGCTCCCCCCCCCGCCTCCCCCCCCCCCCCCCCGCGCCAACACAAGAGAAGCAACACTAGGAGGCTGTTGAGAAGCAGCTGGCTCATTGCCTGGCAACAAGCTAGGAGTCACAGCAAGATCCACTGCACCACCGTGGACCTCAGGCCAAGGCAGAAGGTCAGGTATGGAGCCTCTACGAATGGCCGCCTTAGACCACAGGCCTGGCCACCGGCACCTGAAGGAAATCTGAGCAAATTCCTTCTACCCCAGGCCAGACCACACCTCACACCCTATCAGAGTGTCCACTCTTCCCAGCAGCCATAGGTCCTCAGGGAGACTGTGTCCCAGAGGGCAGCACCCTGTCCTCTCTGGTTGGACTGCGGCAGGGCATGGAAAAGGGATAATGGCTGGTCTGGTGGGTGCTGTGCACTCTGTGGATGAGCTCCGTCGTACCCTCAGCTGGCCTGTGGAGATGGCAAGGCACGTGGGATGGACACTGAGCTTCCAACAGCAATAGCAGCCAGCTCCTGGCATGGGTTTGGTTACAATTGAGTCCCTGGCAATGGCATTGTGGTTAAAGGAAGTTAGCCCTGAGCTCTGGAGGGAAGCCGCAAGAATGCTGCCCCTGGCCGGGGAGGTAAGACTGTCTGCCTGCAAGCCTGTGCTTGGAGCTGTGTCAGCAAACCTTAAGACTCATTACTAAAGCACTTTGGGGGCTAGGCTGTACCCTAAGATGCTGCCTGGGATGTGGGGACACCGTCAACATTAAGCAGTACTGTTCACGGCCCAGTTTGGAGAAATGGTTCATTACTGCCGAGAAATGGGGGCTTGGCACCACTGAGGATGGCACCGCAAGCCCCGGGTGCTGGCAGTGGCATGGGCCTCGTGAGCTGCCTCAGGGCTCTGAGAAGGCTGGGCTTCCTTCAAAGCAAGCTTGCTCATTAAACCCGTCTCTCCTCACGTGAAGCACAGTCAGAAGAACATGTGGATGCCCCTTCTCTGGGGCAAAGCCAGCCATAGAGAGGCAGTGACCAATCTCCTGGCCACCCAGGGCCCCCAGACATATGCATCAAGGGAGAAGCTACAGAAATTTCCTACAGAACGGAGGTGAGCCTGCCAACCGGAGGCCTTCCCCAACTCTGCTCTGACCCCTACGCTGGATGGAAGCCATGCTGACCCCAGGCCTGGCTGGCCTCACCTGAGTCAGCTGTCCAGCCACCAGCCCTGCCTCCAGAGGCGCCCAGGCGCCCGTGCACATGGCCTCAGCTGGCCCCGCATTCCTAGGGGCTCTGTTTACCCTGTTCTCACCACACCAACTGCATCGCTCCTCGGGACACGTAATCGGAACCAGAAGCTTGTTCTGGCAGGGCCGGCAGGCACAGAGGGGCACCACGTCTCAGTATCCCCGTAGGAAGCACCATCAACCAGGAGAAAGAGGTGTTTCGCCTCCAATCTGGTCACCGGCAAAGCAGCTGAGATGGCCCCATGGATGAACCCACTGTGGACTGGCATTTCAGACCTGGAATTCCAGGACCTCTTCACACCCTCAGAACCATCCCTGCCCTTTGCTCCACAGAACTGTGACTTCACAGATGCTCCCAAGCTGTGCACAGCAGGGAACCAGGCCAGCATCACCCAGCACACTCTGTGGGTTCCCAGAAAGTTAAACCAGACAGATTTTCTTTTCTCGGTGCCGGGGCTGCACAGCTCTGGGAATGGCCAGGGTCTGTGTGTCTGGGACGCGGGGCTGGTGGACTTCTCCAGGCCCCTCGAGTTACTGAGGTCCAGCTGTAGGGCATTCACTCTGGGGACCTCTGCCCAGCGCCAAGGCCAGAGGCTCACATCTGGTTATGGTTCTAGAAATCAGACCCAAGGTCAGACATAAACAAAGCTGAGTGACCTTTGGAGCAAAGGTCAGGGACCGGCCTCCCTGCAGGCAGTACATACTCATCAGGAAGAGCCTCAGCAGGGGAGGGAGGGGGTGACACACTTGAAATCATAGAACTGAAGGAGTGGGAACACCAGGCCAGCCCCGGCAGCAGGGCTGGATAGGTCTGTCTCCACAACAGACATTTGTACCTATGGGGTACCATTTTCCCCTTCACCCCACACTCAGCAGGGCTCTGTGATCTGCGTACAATCATGCAGGACCATCCTACAATTCCCAAGGTCTCCCTTAGGTCCCTGCCCACTTCCAGATCAGACACAGTGACTGTAGCTGGGTGACGCTCTATATCAGAGGCTTAACGTCTGTGTGTGTGTCCCTGCACCCCTCCCACAACACACAGGTCGAAGCCCTCCGATATGACAATGTTCGTTCTTTATGCCTTAAGGTCAGAAGTGGCCACACAGACGGGGCTCTGGTCTCTTCCGGGACCAGAAAGGCTGGCACCTTGCTCCTGGACCTGCGACTACATGAAAAATAAAACCCTGTTGAATTCCGACAGAGCTGGGCTGCAACTCCAACTCCACTCACAACCAGCAGGAGTCGCACTGCCCAGGGTGGGATAGTGAGGTGCCATGCCTGGAGGAAGGAATGGGTTTTGCAGAGGAAGAACCTGGACCTCATTAAAAAAAAAAAATACATTTCCTACAAGACTTTGTGTGAACATGTGCAACATTCTTGGATGTATGACACCCCAACAAAGGGCGCCAGCCCAGTCTTAGGAGCCAGCACCTGCACTACAGAACAAACTTGGGTCTTGAGCCACCGCCTCGGAGCCTCGCATCAGGAGCATGAGTGCCACGCAGTGGGCAGCACGTGGGGTGGAGGGACGAGACGGGCACAGTCCTGGGGTGGCTCTAGACTCCAGCCTCCAGCCCATAATCTCACCACTACAGACCATCCAAGAACCAATCAGCCAACTCGTGCCCACCGGCTGCTTTAATGCAGCCCTCGTTCCAGCCTAGTGGTTTGAGGCCAGCTGGAGGGTGGTGTCACAAGGTGATTGTCATTGTCCTTAAACTGGTGTGGCTTCTGGGTGCTGAGAGCTCCCACCGTGTATGGTCAGTGGCCAGAGAGGTCTGTCCTAGGAAGCTCTTTGACAAGGCAGGGGCAGACAGCAGCACAGAGGGGATTCATATACATATATACATACATACATATGTACATAAGGCAACCTCTAGGCCCCCAGCTCACATCTTGCTCACACCACACCCACAATGCTGGGCAGTTTTCTACTGCCAAGCCTTAGCTCCCAGCTGTGTCCTCAAGAGTGCCACAAGAACTGCCCAGCTTCCGTCCTCGGGAGCATTTGCTCAAGAGTCTGGTGGGTTACTTAGAAGGCAGGTATGTCCTGTAAGCAGGACTTCTCCATCACAAAACCAGCATGGGCCTTGGTGACACCACAGCTGACCCAACGCCCCTCCCATCATTCCTCACCCCATTTCAAGCCAGCACGCCTTCATTCACCAGCTCTGTCCCCTGTGGCATGCCATCTCCCTGCATGCCCAGTGTGACAGCCTAACCGTCCCCGCTGGGTTCTGTACCCAGCTCAGGGTTTGTGCCCTCTTCCCTGGCGGTTCAGGACTGGGATGAGACACCAGCATGGGTCACTGAACCTTGGTATCCCTGTTCCATCTCAGCCTGCTCCCCCAAGGCGAGTGGAAGCAGTCCCGCCCTGTAAGGAATCCAGGACGGGACCGTGAGACGGGAAGGGACCACAGCAGCCGCTCTCGTCCCACCTCTCCCCTCTGTCTCTACTCAGGCCAGGCTTCCTCGGGCTTCTCAAGGCTGGGAAGCTGACCCCTTGTGCAACTGTAACCCCTGCCAGGTTTGGGAAGGGTTGGGAAACATGGGCAGAGCTGCATCTGCGGCTCCACGGGGATGAGTTTTGCAGGAGAGCCTGGCAGTCTGCACACTTGAGCTGCCTGTGGTTTTGGCCCCAGAACCAGGTTGCTGCCAGCAGCAGCCTCCTTTTCCTAATAGCCTTCCTTAAGGCTTCTCGTCAGGAAGGAGCCTTGGGGGCAGATGGGGGCTTGTAAAGCCCTTTACTGTCCCGATGCCTGGGAAGAGCATGCTCTGCCGAGGCCAGATACTCACAGACAGGGACAGGCCAAGGGCAGGGCTAGGCAGCCTTCCTCCAGTCATGCGTACATAGCACCCGTGTGACTCTGGCGGTGGGGTCACCACAGGTGTGTGTGTTGGCAGCAGGACCCTCCCCAAGGGTGTCTATCCTGAGCCCACAGGTATGAGATGAAGAGAAGTAAGATCACCTGTGCCACGGGACTAACCCAGTAAACAACCACGGCCCCCCTCAAACTGACCCCATTTGACCTTCAACCCAGAAGACACCAGGAAAGGTCGGTGTCCAGGTCACACTAAAAGCCACTGGACAGGAATATGCTACTCAGAGCACCAAAGCCACAGGGAGGAGGAGGGCTCCCCTTGTGGCGTTATGACAGCCTGGGGCTATTCCATTCCGCAGCTCTGCAAAATGTCACGGAAAAGTAGGAATGACACTCCTGGACCCTCAGCCAAACCACTACCCCAGGCAGGCCCTACTTTCCACGGCTGGGGAAAGGAGGAACTGGCTCTGACCCAAGCACAGAAAGCTAGAATAGCCTTGGGCCTGGCTGTCTCCCCCAGACACCCCATCCCCACCCCATAAACGAGCACCCCAGGAGAGTGCACCCCAAGCCATAGGTGGGGCCCTTTTGTTCCTGTTGGAGTGACAGCCAGGACAGGGGACAATGTCCTTACTATAGTGGGCTGATGGCAAAGTCCTTAAATTACTCGTTTTTTAAGAGCAGGGGGAGGCTCAGTGGTTAAAAGTACCGGCTGCTCTTGCAGAGGACCTGGATTTGGTTCCCAGCATCCACATGGCAGCACATGACCATCTCATAACTTCAGGCCCAGGGGATCCAACCCCCTCTTCTGGCCTTGACAGGTACCAGGCACATGCATATATATGTGTGTGTATGTATATATATATATATATATATATATATATATATATATATATATATTCAAACAAATACTCATACACAATAAAATAAAAATAAAAAAAGAAAACGGAGACAGAAATCTTTCTGTGTTTTATTACTATGCTTAGACCATTTGGAGCACCATATGGTGGCACTAGGGAGGTGGAGGCTGGAGGAACAGAAGTTCAAGGCCAGCTCCGGCTACACAGTTCAAGCCAGCCTCAACTACATGAGACCTCGGGGGTGAGGGGGAGGAGAGAAAGAGAGGGAGAAAATGTCAGTGCCAGAACTTAGACATTCCTTATCCTGGTCTGCCTGGCCTTGCAGGTGAGTATGTGGCCTGTGTTGGGTCCTCCACAGGGTCCAGGACAAATACCACCACCCTGACTCCCTCAGGCAACCTTCCCAGCCACAACCAGTTACCTCCATCTTGGGCCAGCATCTCAGGTCAATCAGCCAAGGCGGTTCCCTCAGCAACGGGAAGAGGCATGGCATAGGGTATGGGTATAGCACCCGGGAACTCCTGAAGGGAGCTCACAGGAAGTCCTACAATTACTCTGGAGCCTTCTCAGGCCCCCACAGGGAAGGCAGCATCTGGTGGACCCAGCCTGACAAACCCAGGCTCATCATAGAAGTTCCCTAGGAGATCTAGACACAGAAGAAAAATCCAGCACCCACAGCCAGATGGGTGGAACACAGAGACCACTGAGGATGGAGGATGAGTAGGGACCACATCTTCAGGGGGTGCCGGAAAATGTGTCACAGGTATAGTGTGGGAATGGAGATAATGCTCAGGGGCCCCCAGAACGCCATCAGACACTTAGAGGGAGATCAGGGTGTCATGTCCCTAAGACAGAGTTCATCAGAGAAGGGAAGCCACCACGCCTGGAGGAGCTAGTGTGGAGAGTTTGTAGTAGTGTCCCTTAACAGAGATACAGGCCATTATTCTACTGTCCCCAGACACAGCACAGCAGGAGGCTGTGATCTCAGGAAGCCTCAGTGTAAAACCCTTGTTGAAAGTTACAGTAAAACGAGAGAGAGAGAGAGAGAGAGAGAGAGAGAGAGAGAGAGAGAGAGGAAAGAGAGGGTGAGAGGCCATCTGAGGCCACTGCTCCACACCCGACCCATGTCCCGCAAGCCAAGTGTCAGGCGGGAAGGGTCAGAAGACCTGAGAAACAACCCACACATCGTTATGGTGTGAGCGGGGAGCCCCAGGGACAATGCAGACCGTCCACAATGCATATGCCATGAGTCCCTCCTTCTGAGGCCCCACGGGCATAGAATCTAGCATGTCTGTCTCCAGCATAGCAATGGGTGGTGTGGACCCAGGACCAGGGCAGGGCAAAGGGCTATCCCTCCTGGGCTTCCTGAAGCCAGCAGCTCAAGGCTCCTTCCTCTGGGCAGTACCACCACCCGGTCACTCTGGGTCTAAGAGGCATCTCTGCTCTCTGACTGTTAGTGATGCATCCCGTCCTGTCCTGGTCTGGTCCTCTGTCCCCACAGGGCATCTCAGTGAGGGCGACTGTCAATGGAGACAGTGAGAAGACACAGGGGGAATGAGTGTCCTTGTCCTGGAGCCGGCAGCAGGAGTCACCCTTCTTTAAGGAGCATCCTGCCTGACAAGGGTGCCACAGGCTCCCAGAAGGGCCAGCAGCAGGCTCCACCATCACAGCTACCCTGAAACACATGGCAGCATTCCTGCATCTGCTTCTACTTCTCACTCGGGCAGCTGCCTGGCTCCTGCAGCGGAGCAGCGGACGGAGGCTGGGACATGTGTGTATGGGGTGCAACCCCCCAGGGCTGGCACACTGCCATCCCTATAGCAGCCAAGACCAAGCCGCTCAGAACTGGCCTAAGCTGTCTGGATCTCCAAAGTAGAAAGTAGGGGTGCCTTCCCCCAAGAACACCATAGAAACAGAGGGAGGGGTGGACTGAGTAGCCAGGGCGCACTATGAAGTAGACAACTGCGAGCTGTTCTTACAGCTTCCTCTGCCTGGTTCTGGATGTCTCTTTAGCTCTAAGCTGCCAGAGGCCCTGTGTTCTCAGGAGGCCAGTAAACCCTTCCCTCACAGCAGAAATCCTACAGATAGCCGGGGGCCAGGAGCCCGCTTTCTGGTTGCCCCTCACCGCTGTGGCAGCTCAGGCTTCCAAAGAAGCCCTGTTCTGTAGACCAAAAAATGCTTTCTGTTGTCAGGGCCAAGGCTCAGCCTGCCTCCCTACCACGCAGACGCAACCCCAGGAGACCCCTGCCCCTTGTCTTGGTGGCAGCTTAGCCAGGCCTGGGTCCCTGTTGATTGATCAACCCCTGCAGATGGTCTCAATCTCAGCAAGACTTAGCATAGCCACAGAGCAGACACAGGCTGGGGACACAGGGAGCTGGGGGAGCATTACCCTCCTGCAGGGTGTGCTCAGGACTCCCAGACATGCTCCACAGGAAGGAACTACTGAGTGCATAGTCTAACGCCAGCCCACTCAGGCCTCCCTTGGCCCCTCCTTCCCAGACCTGAGGCCTTTCTGAAGAATGAGGTTCAGCAGAGGCTCAGAGCCCCAGGCAGGTGACACTTACCTAGGCAGGTCCTGCCATCTGTGTGGAGCCGGAAACCAGGCTTGCACTCACAGAGGTAAGAGCCAGGGGTATTCACACACCTATGCTGGCAGCCGCCGTTGTGTGCACGACATTCATCCACATCTAGGGAGAGAGAGTGGAATTACCAGCTAGGCACACACCAGGCCAGGCCCATTGCGCTGAACAGATGAAGCATGAACCCCAGATCCTCACAGCCCCAGACAGAGGTGGTGCCCATCCACCATGGCTGGCATGCCCTGAGGGGAAGAGCTACCAAAGGAAACCTCAGCGAGGGCCAGTCTTTTTCATATCTGCTGTACACAACCCCAAGGGTAGGACCAGCCCAGGGGTCCAGAAGGAGAGAATGCGGGCTCCTGAGGAGGGCTGCAGGGTGAGGGATGGACAGTGGTATCCCTCTCTCTGTTTACACAGCAGCCCCCTTTCTGTTTCTCAGTGCTTCCTAAGACCTGTCTGCTGGGAGTGTGGTCCTCATTCCGTGATGCCCCTTCTAGAATCTGTATGGTAAGTGCCACCAGGTAGCTCTGGACAACAAGGGGGATGTGGTGAAGAGCCAACTGAAGGCAGAGGGTGTCCTGCTCTGTGTTGCCTGTCTCAAGAGGCAGGAAACAAGGCCACAAGCCCCTGCTTCTCTTCCACAAAGCCACTGTCACATGAGCCCTCGGCTCGGAAACAAAGGCCTGACGGCGCTGACCAAGGCCCTAAAGACAGAAGAGCCAGGGCACGATGAGGGTTTCAGGGACCCTGCTAGAGGAGTTGGGGTGACAACATCTATCTCGGCGTCCAGAGATGAGTTAGTTCCTGAGCTTAAATTGCTGGGAGGTCACAGAGGCACACACAGCTTAACTGAGGTACATGCCAGGGGTCCTCACAGTCAGCTAGTCTATGAAATCCTATCTGGACAGTCTGGGTGTTCCTGGGCACCACTCCTGACCCCCAACACTGCGGGCAAGGCAAACAGGCTGTAAGAGTTAAAGGATTCTGAGCCACTCAGCACCCTGGCAAGGGGTTCTCAATCCTCCCAGGTCAGCGAGAGAGGAGCGGTCAGTCTGCACATGGCTGCATGCTCGAGATGGTTGTTGCTCAACAAGACTCCTCTGCTAACTCTCCGTACACTGGTGTGGACATGGGTCTCCCTGATCGCACATACCTGCCACCTCTCCACAGTCCTTTGAGACACGGACAGACGCTCTAGCCTCCCTCTGTGTGCAACCAGCTCCTTACAAGGGTCCCAGATCACTCCTGTGACATCTGCCAGTCAGGGATAGGGCTTTATCTCTGTCCCAGGTGCCTCTAGAAGGGATTGGTGTAATGACTCCAGCTTCAACCCTTCCTATCTTTAAGGGGTTTCCTGGAGACAGAGGGCCTCCTATTGTGCGAGTTTATAACAGAGCCTGGGCTGGAGCTCTGCGGCTCCACAATGGCCCTCGGCACCACCACCCCTCAGCTCTGCCACCTCAAGAGCCAGCGTCTGGACACGGCAGGTCCATCCCAGGCTGAAGGGTTTATCCTCAACACAGCCCTGCAGCCCCGACAACCAGGCCTCTTCTGACCCAAGACGAACCCCTTTTACAGAAATAACCCACATTCTGAAAGCAGGGCAGGACCCTGTGGCCTAAGTCCTGTTTGCCTCATCCAAAAGTGGGCCACACAGAGCTGTTCACAAACAGCTTGGAGGACCTGTGAGGTGCTGAGCCTAGGAGTAGAGCTTTGGCTATGACCTGAGGAGCCTCGGGCTCAGCAGTGCTCACTGTCAGCATGGCTAGGTAGTGTCCCTAAAGACGTTCACGTCCTCATCCCCATGATATGACTCAGAAAATGAAAGCTGAGGACAGGACTGCTTGAAGGACCTTGACTTGGGATGGCTCTTGGATTATCTGGACAAACACGAGGCCACCACAGCCTTGCAGGGGCATGGCGGGGGGGGGGGGGGTCAGGGGGGAAGGGTCAGGGGAAGGGTGAGTCCAGGCCTCTGTGCACTGGGAGACAGAAAACATGGGTTCTCCCAGGTTAGCTGTACGCTTACATCTCAGATCCAGCCTTCTGGGGCCTCCCATCTCCACCATCAGGAAATTAGTCTGCTTTTATTGCTACTGTTTGAGATAGGGTCTCATACAGTAGCCAAGGATAGTCCTGAATTTCTAATACCCTGCCTGCTGAGCGCTGGGATTACAGACAATTATGCCTCTATATGTAGTTTTTAATGCAGTGCTGGGAAGGGAAGCCATGGCTTTGTGCATATCAGGCAAACACTCTCCCAACTGGGCGACACCTCCCCGGCCTGTGTCTGCTTTAGGGCACCAAGTAGAGACTGATCTGCAAGAGTGGCCATGAGGGGAAAGAATGCAGAGTACAAGACATCTGTTGTGTGACTCTGGCCACGAGCTGACAGTTCCTACCCTGGCCTCCTGACCTAGCACTACCTGCTGGGGTCGTCTGCACGCCAGGCTCACAAGTGCTATCTGTGCCCAGGCACGCTTACAGGCTAGGTTCCAGGGAATTTCTTCTCCCACAGGCCCATGTCCCAGAACTGGGCTACGCCTCCCACATAGAGACAGCACAGCTGTGGTCACACTGAGCCTGCAGCGGGGCTATCCAGAGATGTTCGGAAGATTCGAGCCCCCAAAGCAAAGAGCAGGATGGCTGGGGTGCATCTGTAGCACAGATACTTCCCTGCTGACCTGGTGATAACAAATCAGAGCAGAGCATGTACCCCAACTCGAGAGTTAGATGGAACCTGCTCCTTCAAGGGGCTGTCTGGTAACAGGCAAACCCACTGCATACTGAATCCCCAAGAGTACCAGGGAAGGGCCATCCAGCAGGGGGAACTGGAAAAGTCATTTTAAATCATTCTGCCCCCATCGGCTGTGACCAGTGACTGGGAACTTGGCGCTCATGACAGGACCAGCAGCTCATGGTAACATCGCTGTGCCAACCTGGGCCAGTTCCCTTGGGCGCTGGGTAAGCCTGTAAGTACCTGCTAAGCCGAGGCTGGTGGTGCTGCTGGGAGGCACAAAGAATGCCATCAGAAGGACGAGGGGCACCAATCCTTACCCACCCCCACCGGTTCCTGGCCCAACAACACACAGCAGTCAAGGCCAGCCAATCGCCAAACGTTGCCTCTGTAGAAAGCACTTCAGGGTTTTCTCAAGCTTCACTGTGGCTTCCAGGAAACACCTCTGGGACCTTGCCACTCTGCCAGGCACCAGGTCCTCACTCTGAAAACCAGAATCCACTGGCTTTTCTTCTCCCTCTGCCCCCGGAAAAGCCTCAGCGCAGGCACTGGGCTCCAAGTTCTCCAAAGCCTGGTGGTGCCCAAGTGAGACCCTCCTGATGCTACACAGGCCCCAAGTGCCACCTACAAGGCAGTGACATTCCAGCCTGGCCTGGCCTGGGGGCGTTAGGACCCTCGGAACAGAATGACACAGCATAGGCAGGTAGCATCCAACTAGCCCAGGTGCCTTTCAGGCACAGAAGAGTGAGACTCGCCCCAGGGACATCTCCAGTCTGGGAGGGATTGATAGGGAGCACCAGAGGCCCTTGCCTCTCCCTGGGGTGTGAGTGATGAGTCACTGGGGAGCTGAATACAGCCTCAAGTCATTTACATTCCTGAGGGTGCCCAGCTCCAGGCTGTGTACAGCCACGTGGAGGGAGGCTGGCTCAGAAGCATCAAATCCCAGCTTCCAGGGTGAGCAAGAATAAGAGGATCCTAATCCCCACAGCTGCCAGAGTCTCAAGCCCAGAGCCTCTAAGTGACCCCGCTGCCTGGGACTGAGAGGCCTGTGGGCTGAAATGACAGCACCTGTCATAGTCACACAGGCCACCTCAAAAGGTCCCTAAGCTTTTCCCTTCTCAACTAACTCCAGAGTGGCTGATACAGAGGAGTGGGCACGCAGGAAGCTTAGCTCAAAAAGCCAGGAGCATTCGCCTCCTCCAGGGAAGTGACCTCCCTGCTGTCACAGGACTGGAAGGTCTGACTGCTCAGGACAGTCTCCGCAGTAGTAAGCACCTGCTGGGTCCTTCCCAGGCTGACTCCCCCTGTGCTCACCGCTTGGCATAAACTTTGAAAAAGAGAAATGAGGGCTGACAACACAGTGGTTAAGATCACTTGCTGCTCATCCAGAGGATTTGATTCTAGAACCCACATGGAGCCTGCAACATCTGTAACTCAAGTTCCAGGAGATCCAATGCCCTCTTCTGGCCTCTGAGGTCACTGCATGCACATAGTACACATACATACATTCAGACATAATGCCCATACATATCAAACAAAAACAAAAGAGAGAAAGAAACAAAGGAAGCACGCTAGGGAGGGGCGTCCTGATCCCACCCAGCCCTGCTCCTGGGGTGCCCACCTGGCCTCTGGTCACCGGTGCTCACGGGGTAGCCCGCCTGGCTCAGGTGGCAAGGGTAGCAGTTCCTCCACAGATAGCGGTAGTGAGTGCCAGTGACGCCCACCGGGCTGCCTAGGAGCCCAAGGCACCAGAGCACAGCCAGCCCTCCCCAGCCCCGGGATGCCTTCATGCCAGGTCCGTGGAGTGGTAGGCGGCCTGGGCTCAGGAATCTTGTTCAGGGCTCACAGATCAGGGATCCAGCTCCAGGCTCCAGTGCACACCCAGCTCAGACACAGACAGTCGGAAACAGCCAGCTCCAAGGCACTCACTGTGAGCTTGCCGGCAGGGAGCAGCGCTGAGTCTGGCACGTCCCGCCCCTCTGCCTTTATGGTCTCAACTTTCTCTCCACCCCTTGCAGGTAAAGGCCAAATCCTCAGACTCCAGAGGGAGCCGCCGCCACTCCTAAGCCCCGCCCACCCACCCCCAAGGGGCCGGGCTGGTCCCGCCACAGCATGGCCCCTGCATTCCTGCTGGCACACACTCACACACAAACCCACACAAACCGCAGGCACATACAGACACATGTGCACGCACGGCCCACTGTGCAAACGCGCACACACACAAAAGACATACACAGATGCACAACTTCAGACAGAGATGCGCACACAAACATGCACAGACATACAGTCATCGTGTCCTGGCCAACACAGAAGAGAAACCACCCTGGCAAGGCTGGGAGGCCCTGCAGAGGAGACTTGGTGGGGAGCGAGGGGAGGCGGGGCAGTGTGAGGCCACAGTACAAAGCTGGAATCCTAGGCATGGAGATGCTACCACCACTTCTTCGCCCCCTAAGTCCTGTGTCCCCATCTATTTCACCCTTCACTGGGCTCCATGAAAGGAACCTGAAAAGAGTCCCCACATCCCTTAGCACAAGGACAGTGCTGGGAACAGAGTAGACAAGCTAAGAGGGACAGCCCTATGCATAGGTGTGGGTCTGCAGAAGCTGCCCCTTCTGAGTTCAAGCTGCTCTGTAGTCCACCTCACACGGAGAGCCAGGTCTGGGATTCCAGCTCGGGTGGGAGATTCCCTCCTGAGCCCGCACCTTTTCTGATATACCCTCTCACTCACAGGACCCCCCTCCCTCTTCCTAGGGCCTGAATGAAGATGTGGAACACTTGACAAGATGGGGTGCTTGGACCAGGTGCTCTCTGTTGGGAAGATGCTCTAGATATAGGCGGAGTCCCTGAACCAGGGTTGGAGAACAGGACACCTGTCCGTGCCTGCTTCCAAGAAGCTGCTGACAGCGACCACAAAGGAAGGCAGCTGTAACATCGTAACAGCATAATCTGCTCTCCTAGAAGTGACCATGTCTCCCTCTGAACATTCCAGATAGGCTGTGAGCACAGGTTACGTTAGCCATAGCTGCCAGGAAGGAAGAGGGTTAATGCTACCTGGGCCACCAGACTATAGGGGTGGAAAGGTCTTTGACCCAAAGTCTGACCTACTGGCTACATATGGCAGAGAAAAGAAAGCCCTTGCTGGCCAGTGGCCTTGCCCAACAATCTGGAAACTCTGGAAGCAGCAGCCTTGCAAGCCCACAATGTCCCACCTGTCCTGTCCTGTCTGGAATCCAGGGCCCAGCCTACCCTATCACCTACCTGCTGGGGCATGACAGCGCAGACATGCCTGTCTGGGATCTGCTGGTCTGCGGGGTAAGCCTCCCTCTCCTCCCTTCTTTGAGTGGCACACCTCAGAGACACTAAGCCTTTGCCTTGGGGTGCTTCCAGAAACCTCCCCAATAAGTATGCTGTGGGCGGGACTTGGATGGCAGGCAACTCTCATAGTATGGTACTGCTTGCCACTGCTAACATGTACCCCATTGTCAGTGTGGGCTCTAGGAGCCAGAGCAGCATGCAGTGAGGTGGTAGAGGTGGCAGCCACCTCACAGAGAGACAGGAAAGACTCTACGCAAGTCAATGAGTCAGTGCTTCCTCTGCTGCCATCCTTTGGGTCACAGGTTGGGTCAAGTGGCAGACAGTAACACAAACCCCTGCTTAGGCAAAACACACTCTGACACCTCCCAAACTCAAGGCCCTAGAAGTAGGAGACCTACTTACCTGTCCTGTTTTGCTGAGAGAGAATTTCAAACAAGCTACAGTTGTCTGGGGAAAACCTCAACTGAGAAAATGCCGCCGCCATCGAATTGGCCTGTAGACAAGCCTGGAGAGCATTTTTCTTGATTAAAGATTTATGTGGGCGGGCTGAGCCCAACATGGGTGGTGGTCCTGGGTGATACAAAAAAAGCAAACACAACAAGCCAGCCTGCAGCTGTTTTGTAGCACGTTCCCGAGATTGAAACATTCTATCCTGTAGGCAAACTCCTTAAGATAGAAAGTAACTCATCAAAATAGCTTCAGGAAGTCCCTGAAACTGATCAGATTCACTAGGCCCCTCCTTCACAAAAGTAAACAAGGTCACTGAGATACTCTCAGAC
The DNA here is from genome assembly GCF_018167655.1 of Microtus oregoni. Lineage (NCBI taxonomy): Eukaryota > Metazoa > Chordata > Mammalia > Rodentia > Cricetidae > Microtus > Microtus oregoni. Next base: position 1,071,549 of record NW_024544727.1, on the reverse strand, counting down.
AACAGGCTGCCTAGAAGAAGCAGAGACCAGCCAAGAGATTTGAGAGCAGAAACCAGGGGAGCTGCCTGCCTGGATGGGGCTTAGGCCAACTGGGGCACTCAGAAAACTATCTCTCTCTCTCTCTCTCTCTCTCTCTCTCTCTCTCTCTCTCTCCCTCCCTCCCTCCCTCCATCCCTCCATCTCTCCCCAGTTGAGCTGTGAGCTGTGAGCTGTGTAGAGTGCTCCAAGTACCCAGCTTTTGTGATCTGCCATGCTTGCTGAGGTGGGCTTTGGTGATACAGCTTTCCTTGAGTCATTTATGCTCCTGTAAGCAGCCCCTCGCCTATGCTTCTCAAGTAACTCCAATAAAACTCATGGGTTTATCAGCTGGGCTCTGATAGCAACTATAATCTGCTGTGGGCTACCCTATGCGGAGTGAGAAGACACTGTGTGTGCTACATCTCCCCAGGGAAAGTCTGTCACGCAGCCACAGTGCTCCTCCAAGGCTTCTGCCTCAGCTCCCGCCTGCAGGTGTCGGCTCTGAGCACCTACCCAGACATCCGCCATCAAGTGTGTCCTGAGAGGCGGAAGCTGAAATAAACCCTTTCCTTGAATACTCGGTCCCCAGCTAGCAGTCATCTGGAGAGGATCAGGTGGTACAGTCTGCCTGGAAGCTGTAGGCCACTGAGGATGGGTTAAGGCATTTTAAAAGACTGTGCCACTTCAAGTGAGCTTTCTTGGCTTCCTGTTTATAGATCTATCTGTGAGCTCTCAACTGCTGCTGCAGCACCATGCCTAATTGTCTTTCCCGTGCCCAGTGCCCAGCCATGACACCTGTCTGCCTCAGTTTCTTCCTCTACAATAAGGGGTGAAGGCAGCAGGACCTCCCTCCCGTGGAGAAAGTGTAGACATGAGTAGGGATGTCAGGTTGTCTGAGCTCTTCCTCTGGACCCTTTAATAATGTCAAACCCCAAGGCTAAACATTAAGTCAGCGACAGTGCCCAGAGCTGGTCCCTGAAGGACCTGTCCTTCCCCATCGGTCCTAAAGGTGTCATGGGAGCCAGCCAGGCCTGAAACAAGCCAAAGGAGTCCAGCATTGGGCCTAGCCACCAGCAGTCACACGCCTGCTGACATTGGTGACCTCTCGTTCACACTCCCTCTTCCACTGACCCTAGCTCCTCCCCTAGCTGAAGTGGGGCCACTCATTCCCACGTCCCACATCTGTCTAGCCTGGCCCACATGGCAGCCCAGGGTCTGGCAAAGCCACCCTACTGTCCCCACCATCTCCCCTCGTGTCACTAAACATATCCAGACACAGGACTTTGGGGTCTGGATGCTGTTTGGGAAATGCCTTCCCAATGCAAACCCGCTGTGGCTCTGCCTGCGAAATGTCTGTGTCAGCAACAGGGGCCACTCCTACCTCCGCCAGTCCAGCTTCCTCCCCACGCAAGCAGCCACTAGCCTCCTCTGTCCTGATTCCCCCAGATACCACAATGACTCCCCCCAAACTCCATTACTTCCTTCAGAGCTGGAGGGCCCCGACTCTAGGCAGTGGGGCAGAACTGACATCTCCCAGGGCCACCAAGACCTAAGAAAGTAGAATGGGACCCCACTGGTTCCTGCTTTTTGGGTCTGTCTCGTAGGATCATCCTTGGATACCATCTTCACGAATCCTTTCCTGAGGTTTTACCCTGGTCCAACCTGGATATCAAACACCTAAGTACATGTTACTGAATCCCAAAGAAATGAGCAGTATCCAAGCCACGCAGACTGAGTCCAGAGCTGCACAGAAGCATATTGTGTGTATGCGCGCACGCGTGCGTGTGCGTGTGTGTGTGTGTGTGTGTGTGCGCGCGCGCGCGCATGTGTGTGTGTGCGTGTCAGGGGAGTCTATTTAATACCTCACCCAGGTTCCTAAGAACTCAGAGATGACTCTAAGAGATGAGGCTACCTCCCTGCCCTATCCATGTTCCCGCCTGGCAATAATGCTTAGGGCCAGTCCTTGGTGAAGCTGCTTGTGGAGGCCTGGTCAAGCAATAACCAAGGCCACAGCAGGTGGGGGAGGGTATAAAGGAAAGAAGGAATCCGAGACCTATACAGATAGTCCTGAGATCTAAACCTGAGGTCCTAAGCTCTCCCATGGTGGGGTGAGGTGTGTGGTTGCATAAGCCATGATGCCCACAAGCATCTTCACATGCCCACTGTACCAGACCAGTCTAGCCATGCTCCCAGGGGGACCTCAAGAGAGCTGAAGGGAACGTCTTCCACGCCCAGCACAGGGGCAGACAGCTCATGCAGACTGAGCAAAGTGGGCTTCCGCTCTTATACCAACTGCATCTCCAGCTGCTGGGAGAAGAACCAGGCAGAGGTTGGGGATGGTTACCTTTGCCAATGCGACACAACCCAGAGCCACCTGGGAAGAGTCTTAATGAAGGACTGTCTGTGTAGACTGGCCTATGGGGACATCTGGAGGACTGTCTTCACTGAGTCAAAGGCACGAGACTCAGCCTGGTACAGGAGGCGCCATTTCCTCTACAGCAGGGCCTGAACTGCCACTAGGACTCTAAACGGGAATTAAGAGATAAAATAGACCCTTTCCTCTAGTCTGCTTTTTGTTTGTATCTTTGTTTTTTGAGACCGGGTTTCTTTAACAGTTCTGGCTGTCCTGAAACTCCCCGCTCCATAGACCAGGCTGGCCTTGAACTCACAAAGATCCTCCTGCCTCTGTCTCGGGAGTGCTGGAATTAAAGGCGTGTGCCACCACCGTACAGCCTAATGTGCTTTTTATCAGGGTATTTCATCAGAGCAACAGAAAGAAAACCAGAGCATGGCTAGAACCTGCAAGGGAAAGAGGAACTCAGCCTCTAAGCCAAAGACACCCCCTCGACCCTCCTCCCAGAGAGCGAATGCACCTGCTGGCTGTTTCTGACCCTTCACACCTCCAGAGCAGGAGAGTCTGCAGTGTGCAGCCAAATACAACTCAACTCACTTCCCTACAGACACCACGACATCCCTCCCAGCCTCTCTCCCACTGTGCTGTGTGGAGGTTATTTCAGGAGCAGAGAGGACCAGGGGCCCCGCCTGGCCTCAGAGCACACAGGGTCTGGCTGTGCCTCCTGGAACCATTCTGAGTAAGCCTTCTGGTAAACCTATTGCTGGTCTCTGCTCCTCACCCAAGCCGAGGAAGGAGAACGGAGCCAGCTGCCTTTCCTGCCTGCAGCCATTCCTGGCAGGACCAGGTGGAAATAAGAGAGGCTCCTGTCCTTGCAAATGGAGGGCCTCTTGGGAGAGCAGTTTTGACTCACAGCCTCTTCCAGAAGCCATACATCCTAGGGAACACTAAACCCGCCCAAAGCACCTGAGACCCCAGTGCCAGAATGCCAGCAAGGCACGACAAGGCCCAGACCTAGAGCCACGCAGGGACCTCAGACCGTACAAGCACAGAGTGTGAACAGTTTCTTGGTGGCGGCTATCTGCTGTTGGATCTCTCTCCCTATGGTTGTGTAAGACCCAGAACTGTCTGATGGCATCCTACCAAGGACACACTCACACCGTAGGGGATGTCAGTTGTCTCCCTGGGCCCATGGGACCTGAGTCTCACATCACACTCACAGAAGGGACAAACTGACACCGTGGGATTAGGGAAGCTTCCTGGGTTGAGGAAGGCCTGACCTGGCCTTTGGAAGTAACATTTTTAAAAAATATTTATTTATTTATTATGTATACAATATTCTGTCTGTGTGTATGCCTGCAGGCCAGAAGAGGGCACCATTACAGATGGTTGTGAGCCACCATGTGGTTGCTGGGAATTGAACTCAGGACCTTTGGAAGAGCAGGCAAGATGAAAGTAACATTTTAAAGAATACACGATTAGCTTGTCAGAGCATATGAGCAGGTAGGTGCAAATTGCTAGGCAATGAGGAAGAAAAGGCTTGGCTACCAGTCAGTGAAGTTGGGAGACCTGGACAGAGTGCCTGGATCCCAGGACCTGGCCCACAGCAGGGTAGAAGGCAGCAGCAGACTGTGGAACAATCAACAGGATCAACAAGGATGTCACCTTGATGGCCCAGAAACCCTTTTGGTCACCCCTCTGTCCATCTGCTGGATGCTAGAGCCAAGGTTGGCAGCCAGCTCCTGCTGGGTACCTGCAGGAGGTCCTAGTGCTACTGTTTCCCCACCCCCACAATACCCACAGATGTCTACACGCTACCCAGACTGTCTACACGCTACCCAGACTGTCTACACACTACCCAGACTGTCTACACGCTACCCAGACTGTCTACACGCTACCCATATTGTCTACACGCTACCCAGACTGTCTACACGCTACCCAGACTGTCTACACGCTACCCAGACTGTCTACACGCTACCCAGACTGTCTACACGCTACCCAGACTGTCTACACGCTACCCAGACTGTCTACACGCTACCCAGACTGTCTACACGCTACCCAGACTGTCTACACGCTACCCAGACTGTCTACACGCTACCCAGACTGTCTACACGCTACCCATATTGTCTACACGCTACCCAGACTGTCTACACGCTACCCAGACTGTCTACACGCTACCCAGACTGTCTACACGCTACCCAGACTGTCTACACGCTACCCAGACTGTCTACACGCTACCCAGACTGTCTACACGCTACCAAGACTGTCTACACGCTACCCAGACTGTCTACACGCTACCCAGACTGTCTACACGCTACCCAGACTGTCCACACGCTACTCAGACTCTGAGAAAGTCTGCATCCATGTATGATTCACAACAGTGACCTCTGACTCACCAAGGTTTCCTCTACTCCTAAGTATATACACCCTATGCCCTCAAACCCCTACACTGGCCCTAGGTGGTACATGTCCCCTCATATCAGCCAGTTACAGGCCTTTTCTCCATTCCTGCTGTCCCCGAAACTGACTTCCAGAACTGTAAAGGATTCTAGGATGAGATTCCGGGGTCTGGAGGTTCAATAGTGTTAAGAGTCTAGTTGCCCAGCAGGAGTCTGAAGTGGGGTAGTGAAAGAATTTGAGGGGGGGGGAGGTTTTGGGCTTAGACTCATTTCTCAGGATGCCTTAGGGAAGAGGCAGAGAGAGGCAGGAAAAGTATCCCATGAGGCCCCGAGTGGCAGGTGCAGTCATCATTCAAGCCAAATGCACCAAGACAAACAGCTGCTAGAAGACACAGTTGCACAGGAACGAGTTAAGAGGCCATGGGACAAGAAGAGATTGGCCCAGTGGGGGAAGAGAGGCTAGGGACAATAGTGGAGGAGAGACATTGCTGAGGTCGGGTAGAGATTCTCCTGTCCTGCTTCACTCCACCCGCCCTGCCCCACCCCACCCTAGGACTGCCACCCAGCCTATATGCCCTGCCACCTGCTAACCAGGAGGAGCTGTCAACCTCACTTCCAGGAGACATAAAGGGAAATGAGTTGTTCTAGGTTATACAAGACATGGCCACTCTGTAAGGCAGCTCAGGATCCTTGCTATCCAGCAATCGCTGTTCTGCTCAGGAGGAGACCTAGACCACCAGGGAGTAAATCCAGGAAGGCCAGCTGATACCAGGAGGACAGAAGAGGAGGATGCCGGGAACTTCCCTTTCCCCAGCCCAGAAGACCCCCCAGTCCAGTGCAGAAGCTTCCAGAACCAGAGCAAGATCTTGCCTACATCATCCGATGGTCATTTTCTCACCCCAGAGACCAGCCAGAATTCCTAGAATGCTCTAGGGTCCACCGTTCTACTATTTCCTTTCTGTGGGCTTAGTCTGAGAATGCAACTTTATTATTTATTAAATTTCTTTTGGGGGGGAGGCAGTCTCTTTAACCCCAAGCTGGTCTCAAAAATAAAGGAGGATGACCTTGAACTTCTGATCCTCCTGCATCCCCTTTCCAAGTCTAAGATTGTAGGTTTAAGCCACCACGAAATTTGCATAGCCCTGAGGACTAAACCCAAGGTTTTGTGTTAGGCAAGTGCCTAACACCACAGCCCCAGCCCCCGGATTGAGGAACCCTGAGCCATGCATGCTGTCTCCAGTCGGCACTCAGGGACGAAAACCTCATCTCCTATGTCTACCTCTTTCTTGCAAGTCTGCCTGAGCCCACGGGGCTTCTGCCAAGAAGGCTGCTGGTGTTTGCCAGAGGCTCCACTGCCTACCTTGGGGTGACTTTGGGTGGGGGAGGGGGGACTGGCCTCTGGACTGTTGTCGTTGTACTGGTAATGTATGGACCTTGGAGGCTATTACTTTCCTGCCTTGGCCTCCACAGAGGGTCTACCTGCCAGTTTGTTCACTAGAGGAATGAGCGTGAGCCAGCAATGGGAAATGACGGAGGAAGAAGGCCTTGGCCATGGGCAACCCTGCTGCTGGCCTGGAAGGACACCGCATCTGTAGCTGGGTTTCTTGCCGTATCCAGGGGACACTGGACTGGGGAAGCCCCAGTTCTTTCCCTGGCAGAAGGGTTAGGACTGTGGCCAGAAGGCCAGGCTCATGCCTAACCCCAGGGCCCACGGGTGTATGGCCACATTCCCCAGCCTCAGCCTCTGACCCTGCAGCAGGCCATTCTCGCTGCTGTAACTAACTAAATGCCTCATTTGGTGAATGACCAACAGCAGGAACCAACTGAACACAGAATTACGTGGAGAGCCAGGACAGAAGCCAGCAGAACTGGCATCTGGTGAGGCCTTTTCCTCATAAATGGCACTTGGGTCGTCCGGAGAGGATGACTGAAGTGGCAGGTCCCCTCTGCACTTTCCTATAACCACCTCCCTTCACATTATCTTACTGCAGAGTAAACTTAGCATCCATGTTCACAGAGGACATTGGTAGACACAAATGTCAGCTACATGCCGGGTACTGCTGACCAGAGAGAGAGAGGGACTGAACATGTCACACCTCTTCCATGTCCCAAAGGCCCTGGGAGAATGGAGAGGGCTCCAGAGGGAGCAGGAGCCATCCAAGCAGCTGAGCACAGGACCCTGGGGGTCTCCTGAGGCTGCTCTGAATTTTACCATCCAGCTCTGGGCTCACCAGCCCTGCTTGGGATCCCGAGTCACTACTGCCCCTCTCTGTCCTCCAGCTCAGCGCTTTAACAGTGTGTGAAGCTTGGGAGGCTCTTCCTGCATGTCTGAGGAAGATGACATGGTGTCCACAAAGGACTGGAGCCTATGGCCTTCTCAGAAACAGTCTCTAACAACCCCAGCTCTATCCTTAAATCCCTACAACTGAGGGAAGGAGAGGGGCCTGGGCCAGCAGAGACCCAGCACTGACCCATGAGTGCCAAGGGCATAGTGGGGGGGCTTAGGTCACTGCTCTCACTGCTCTTCCCACCCACTAAGGCCAAGCTACCCCCAGAGAGTATAAAACTCACAGGCACTAAAGACTTTGGGGAGACTCTGTAGGAGTGCTGCTTCCCGGGGTCCAGAGGGTCAGAGAAGGCGCTAGCACGGACATGCAGCTACTCCAGGCATCAGGCACAAGGATGGGGGTCTAACGCAGCAGCACTGGCCCTTCCTGTGGACCAGTACAGCTGGCCTGGGTCAGCTGCTGTCAGCCTTTCCTAATCAGAACTGCGATTCGCTTCCCACGTTCCTTCCTCTCCCGAGGGACAGAGAGGACCTGGCGGAGCTCTCGGGCAACAAGGCTGCATTGGTAGGTGTGACAGAAATGGGACTGGAGTCACTATGACAGCTGAGAGTGGGTGAGACAGGCTTCCTGGGAACCTCGGTTTGGGGGAGCCTCCTTGGGGACAATGACATAGTGTCCACGAAGAGCTGGCGCCCACAGGCGTCTCGTGAACATTCCATGGTAACCGCAGCTCTACCCTTAAACCCGTACGGCTGAGGGGGAAGAGAAGGGCTCTCTGCTGGAATGATGCCAGCCCCGGTCTCTAAGCATTTCCTTGAATCCTCTAATGAGTAGAGAAGCTGCGAGTCCTATCTGTCCGGTTTGATTGCCCAGACACAAATCTCAGCGAGGGACTACGTCCAAGCTCCACCCTCATGACACCAAAGGTGAGTCCTAGGATGGCTTTCGCCACAGACACTTTGTGGAAGTGGAGATGCGTTCAGGGCCCTGGAACGTACAGCAAAGAGCTCTGCTGGGGAGAAGAAAGACGGTTTAGTCGGTGCTTGCCTCATCAGCATGAGGGCTGGGTGTGGTGGTGTGAACCTGCAGCCCCAGACCTGGAAAGGGAGAGACGGGGACACTCCTGGGGTTCACTGGCTGCTGGGCTACTTGGTAAGTTCCAGATCAATGAGAGCCTGTCTCAGAAAAGAAGGCTGTTGATAGCATCTAAAGAACAAGACAGAGTGTTCTTCCCCTACACACATGCATACACACTCATGTACACATACATACACACTAAACAAAATGAGCATCACCGAAGAGCCTGATAGGTCTATCATACATGGGCCTGGGTCCACCTATGCAGGCCCAGTCCAGAACAGAGACTAGATCCCACCCGGCAGGGCAGAAGCATTGGCTAGTGTCACTCAGACCACCCAGTCCCGCTGAATGGACTCGGCCCTGGCTCCAGCAGAGCCTCCCAACACGTGACGTACACCAGCCTGGACCAGGTCTCAGGGCCGGGGCCAAGACACCTCGGGCCAGACTCCCATGCCAGCACTTTGTTTTACAGCGGCTATTCATCACTCAGAGCGGTTTCTGGGCTCACCCCACCATCAACTCTGCACACACCTCCCCGCGTGAGCAAGCGAGGCCGTCCTTTCCTCCTGGGATGTCTTCATTCCCTACAGCCTGTGCTCACACATGCAGGCAGCCTGCGCCCCACGAGCTCTGCTGCCTCACGTATTGGCCAGAGGAGGCCAGGCTGGCAAGGAACAAAGAAAGCACAGCAGGCCCCTGGCTCACGGTGGAGGCCCTTGGCCATGAGGTGACTTAGAACTCCAATCATCCCAAACTCGCAGAGCTGGGGCATGAACCCCACGGGAGGTGAGGAGGTGGGGAGGAGGGGCTGGGGCCGGGAAGAGGCAAGGAAAGAGAAGGCGGGTACTGCAAGGCCAAACCATCCTCTGCCCAAGACTCCGCCATCTAGTCATGTTCCTGCCTCGACCCACCTCTGTCAGAGGCAAAGACCTGGTCTACCCTTAGGGGAATCCAAACAGAGACTCCAATGTCTCATGAAGGAACAGAAGTGATCTTGGGGCCACAGGCCTGCAATCCCAGCTACTCAGGAGGCTGGTGCAGGGAGACCTCAAGTTCCAGGCCCTCCTGGGCCACAGAGTGAGGTCCAGGAAAGCCTGGCAAGTTTAGTCAGACCCTGTCTCAAAGAGGGCTGAGGGGAGGTACGGCTCAGTGGTAAGCTGCTTGCCTGGCACGAGCAAGGCCCAAGTCCAGCAGCACCCATGGATGGCCAGCTTTGGTCTTGGGTCATCACCCTCTTCTGCCTTCTTTTTGCCTCCTTCCCCGGGGCTGTAAGTGGAGGCTGGCTTGCTGACACTGCACTCAGCTCCCCAACAGCCATGTCCCACTTGGATGGCCGATCAACACAGCACACCAGCTCCAGAGCACACACTACAAACTCCAGCTTCTGGGAGGAAGATGATGGGTAGCACGCCCAAGAGCATCCCTCTCCCGGAAAGGACAGATGTGAATGGGCTGAGAAGGTAGCAATTCTTTCTCTGGGGCTCTGTAGGCCTCGGGGGGGGGGGGGGGGTCATCCTTACATATACCTGCCTGGAACCCCACTGCAGAGCTTCCGCCCTGCTCTCCTAGGCTGTAAGAAACATGGGGTCAGTTTAGAGCCAAGATCTGTCTGACCAACTGCATCACCCCAAAGCAACTGACCAAAAGCTGGGGCAGGCACGCTAGACAGAAAGAACCTACCTACCCATTTCATCCTGACACTGACGTCCACGTGAGGAGCTTCTAGGGTGTCTCCGTGGCTATGCTGGGCCTTCCCTGCAGGCTCAGGAGGGACCCTATGCCTGCTCGCGGCCTAGCCCCAGGGACAGCAGGCACTCTGACTGACCAAGGCTTGGTCTAGCAGCCACTCCTGCTGATGTCTGTCCCCATCTTGCAGTTCTTACACAAGGGGAGATGTCCATACGGATAACCACCATGCATTCCAGAAGACAGACCAGAGGAATGCCGGGAGTCTTCAATTGCCCAGCAGAGCCCTTGACCTGGCTATTCGTACGTCACTGGAGAGTGGGGATTTTCAGACTCCCCATCAGGAAAGGTGAGGCTCCAGGGGCAGTGGACAGGCACCTCAGGCCAGCCCCATCAAGGAAGGCATGGGGCTGGGGAGCCTGATTCCATCTTGGGCCAAGAAGCAGCGGTCACGGAAAGGGAGCTGCAGAGCAGGTACCACTTAGGGGAGGGTATAGCCAGTGCTTGGTTAGATGAACTGGCTCACAGCAAACTATCCAGGGCCAGGTCTGTACCAAGTCTTTCAGTTTGCTCCTTAAACTAGCTTAGCAATCACTCCCTCTTTTCGGAGGGAGATACCCCAGACTTGTGGCGATGAAGAAGGCTCTGTAGGCTCTGTGACTGATGGGGACCAGAAAATCTCCCTAGGACACACCTACACGTCACAGTGGGGAGATGGGGTACCAAAGGTCTTGCACACTTATATGCAGCCATGTCACAGAGACACAAGAAGGGGGATGGGGGGCAAGCTGCTCCCTAGAATTGACTTAATAAGCCAGTTCAAATCATGAGCCATCTCTAACACTGGTGCCAACCCAAGCCCCAAATCTCTGCTGCCAAGAAGTTCTGGATGGGGCCCAAGTGGACCTGCAAGCCGGGGTCTCAGTTCTGAGGGCACCATCAGGGACTGGCTACACAGGCATGGGGACACAGATGCAATCACTAACCCTGATCTGTACTGCCCTCCTGGGACACCAAACCCTCGGCCCCAAACCCATACTTACTTCCCTTTAGTCTAGACACATGGAGGCACAGGCCGAGGGCTGCCCCACAGCTGGGGCACGACCCTAGGTCACAGCAACGTTCCCCACCTCCAACCTCCTGCTGGCCGTCGGAACAAGTTAAGAAGGAGAACAGGGGAATCCATTCTTCTAGAATGTCTCACGCAGAGCAGACACCCCCGCCTCAGTGCTTCTCCAAACCCCATGTCCAGCAGACTAGGCCCCCACTTGTGGGCAGATGGTTCACAGATGGGCAGTTGGATGGCTGGAGACAGTGGGACACTTAACTGAGGACATTCTAGGGCACAAGATGACAGTGACCGTCTGATACGGCGAGCAGAGACAGGCTGTTGACCCAGGCCCAGAACCCTGGCCACTGATGGCCCCAAACACTCCAAGAGGCCCAGCTGTTCAAACCAGCATGAGTCCAGATGTCAGGGCAGCCAGAGAATGAGGAGCTGGGGACAGTGGGCCCTCCTCCATCCTCCTGCTCCCTCCCCTCTCTGTTCCCTGTGTCTCCCCAGGACTGTCTTCTGTCTGGTCTTGGTTTTGCTGACAGCCTGCCAGCAACATTGGGGCGGAGTTATGGGGGCCAGTTCAGAGCTGGCAAGCTTCTCCCAGCCCCAGGCCTCTCGACAGTCCTTGACAGGCAAGGTTCTATCAGGGTCGCCCGGCATCCACAGGGATGTGGGCCCTTCCCCCATAGGGATTTAGCACCTAGGACTAGCATGGGCTTGCCCCTGGCTCCCACCTCCCTTCCTCAGGGCAGAGCAATAGACAGGTCCTACCTTGGCAGGTTTTGCCATCGCCCTGAAGCTGGTAGCCAGGTGGACAGCGGCAGTAAAAACCACCCACGGTGTTGCAGCAAGGGCCTTCACAGCCCCCGTTGGCATTGGCACACTCGTCAACATCTGTGGCGAGAAAAGCAGATGAGCATTGGGCCATGGAAACTCAGTGTCCCCAAGGGTTAGGGGAATATCAGCTAACAAGACAGACCCCAAAGAGGGACCCAATAAATTGACCCAGGGTCAGACTGCCATCCTCTGACCCATCCTTCCACCCAAGCACCCAGGGAAGTGGCTCTCTTTGCATCCGGGTAACGTGTCTACAGGACACGAGGATCTGACCTTTAGGAGCAGCCACAAGCAGTGGTGTTAGCCCTGGAGCATCCTGTGTGCCCTGGTGAACCACCTGTGCAGCCCTGGGCTTTCCAAGGAAACCAAACTCCCTTTGCTCTGCAGCGAGAGGACCCCACGTGATTCCTCTTCATAGCTGCCAGAACTGTGCCGATAGACTCAGCACTCTGGTCCCACCAGGACAGCTCTGGGCTCCCTTCATGACCAGGTGACACTGTGTCAGGTTAGGGAAAGCAATGAGCACAGAGTCAAGCTCCTGGACTCAGACTGCCAGGTTCTGAGCCCGTGGCTGCTTTTCCTCCACCAGTTCTTAGGGTCCAGAGCACAGGCGGCAACTCTGGGTTCAGGATTACCCAGGAGCAATGGTGCTTTCGACTGCCACCCGATGTGGCTAGCCTGGGACTTAAGGGACCAGGGTTCTGAGGGAGGTTCGGGGGTGTCAGAACCTCACAAATGTGTTGAGTCGGGATCTAGGGCCTCCGTCCACTGGCCTGGTCAGACTGCCTCAGCTGAGTCCAGGGAAGCTGAACCACAGTGTCCCCAGCCACTTACCTCCAAAGGTTTAGGCTGTCCCCTGTAGTTTCTAGGAAGGCTCAGGGCAACGGGTACCCCAACATGTCACAGGCACACATGGTTAAGCCTTTATTCTACCTGCCATATGTTATTGCTGGGAAGGAAACTAAACCCCACCCCAGTGACATACAGGTAGTAGACAGGAACCAGGTGTGGGCACTCTCAGGCCTGAGTTGGCCCAAAGCTTGCCCAGTGGCCTCAGAATCTCCTCAGGAGGGTCCCTAGAAGAACTTCCCTCGGCTAAGCTAAGGGCCTCAGAGATACCCATAGTCCCGTGAGGACAGCGGTGGCCAAAGGACACTGGCCAGCTGCCTCTGGAATCTTGGAACGAAGCCACCAGCCCTGCAAAGTCTACAGTGGGAATTTCCTAGGAATTCCTGGGAAGTTACACAGAGTCTCAGCAGAGGTCATGGCTGGGGTACCTAGTGTCCCCTGTCTGCTGGCCTGAGGAGACAGCACCAAAGCCAGGCTGACTGGCCAGGATATGAGGCACGACGCAGCTTCTAGGTCTGTCCTGTCATTCAGACCACTGTGTGGGAAGCTGGATAGGTGGCCAGTGGGGACTCGCAGGTCAGGGTCATAGATCAAGGTTCTCTCATGGTACTGTATGGGCCCTGGGTCCAGGTTAGGGAACCTCGCAAGGCCATACCTCGGTCAAGTGGACATCAGAGTGAGAATGCCCACTGCTGCTCAGAGCCTCAGGGGCTCCGCATGTCTACAGAAAAAGCCCTGAGCTTGGCACAGCAATGAGTCACAGCGCCTGGTACCCAGGACAGACACTTGTTGCCCTGTTACCATAGCAGCGGCTAGGGGCTCCTATCCCGAGAATGCCTGAGAAATTCCTTTCGCTTCTGGGCTAGCCTGAGCCATGCTGGGTCCCCACAGCCCTAATCACCTGCATTGGGGGATCATCCACAATGGACACGTAATCCTCAGAGAAGATCTGATCCAACCCATCTCAGGGTTCCTGTCTCCAGCCCAGGCCCATGGGGGCTACGGGAAATAGCAAATGCCACATAAATTCCATGCGTAAGAGCTCCAGGACAGAGGGCAGAGCACTCCCTCCCAAGCTGTGACAATCGTTGCCACAACCAGACACCAGGAGAGCAGGGTAGAGTGGGCAGGTCTCCCTGCTGAGCCCCCTTCTATACACAGACCAGGACCAGACGGTCATCTGAGCGATGATGGAGGCATTTCGGAGGCCCCCATGCTGCACTTCCAGTTCATAGTAAACCGTTCAATAGAGCCCCCCCCCCATCACTTGTGTGTAAACTGTCCCATCCCTGCATGCCCTTTGAGGTCTGCCCTGCCTTCCATAGCACTTATAAATATGTCCCAGTCATCACCTGTGCCTGGGGATGGTGGCCTGCAAAGACAGGGTTTTCATGCTTTGGGTAGAAACTTTCATGAAATCCTCTCAAACCAATACAGTTGGGAGACCGTGACATTGGCATCCACACACACAGTGACCTGAAGCAAGACCCTTCACAGCAGAATCCACTGGAGGCAGACCTAGAGCCTAGCACAGAGGTCCACCAAGTAGTCACCCTTGCAGTCTTGGCTAGCATCACCCCTAATGCTGAGGCCGGTGACTAAAGACAGTCATTCTAAGACAATATACGCAACCCTCATGTGCCCTTAAAAAACAACAAACCTGGGCCTTGGCCCCTTGAGTCCACTCAGGGTTCACTAGGATGTTCCCCTCACCCCTGTCAGATCACTAAACACCTCCACAGCTCACTAGGACACCCCAGGAAATACCTCCATACTCCTCTTTCCGATGCTCTACTGTCCCAAAGTCAATGTCAGTCCTTGGGCAGCCCCCTACGGTTCTGAGGTCATAAGGAGTGAAAGGAAACCGGTCCTAGGGGGCTGCACACTGCACTGCTCTATCAGTCTGAGACAAAGCACAGAAAACAGACGATGAGCCGGTGCTGTGAGCCACCATGATGGCAGACAGGGCTGTCCACAAGGTGACAAAAGCACTGGAGGGTAAGAGGTGATGGCCTCACGGTGCCAGAAACACGCCAGGTGACACTGAAGCCTGAGCCCCAAGAGTTGGTTCTTCATGATGTGAGGTTCACCTCAATTTAAACAGAAAAAGAGGTGATCTCCCTGCCAGGTGTGTCTACTGCTTTGGGGATTTTGATGCAAAGCAAAAAGCGGGGCCTGGGTCCCTCTACAGCTCAGGCCCCAGTGTGGCGGCTCCACACATAAATGAGTGCCCATCCATGAAGACATGGTGGCATCTCGGGAACCAGCCTGAAATGGCTGTCACAGCCTCACCTGCAACGTCCATCAACGCAAGAGGCTAACGGGTTCGTTGACAGGGTTCTCAGACGGGCTGCGAGGACCTCAGGTGTGTGTGGCTCACGTGTGACAGCCGGCAGCATTAGCATTAAGGCACACAGCATCCCCACCGAGCAGAGTCAAGGCTGGGGCAAGTGTCCCACAGATCCAGTCCTGCCGGACCTGGGCACAGCCCCCTAACACGGCGACGCATGGTGGGGCTTCCATAGGGGCCCGTTGCCGAGAACAAAACCAAGTCCTAGGAAGCACAGACAAACAGCCAAGGCCGGCGCAGACCCCAGGGGACAGACCACATGCTTGGCCCACTTGGCCATCATTAATCATCTAGGATGGAGGTTGCTGGGAGTGACAGGGCCATAAGGGCGTCAGCAGGAGGTGTGATGTGAAACTCCCCTCCCCCTGGAGAAGCAATTCTGGAAAAACACTAAGAACGGTACAAGACCTGGCCCTGAACTGGTCCGCATCCACACGTCCCTCAGGCCCCAAGAGCCGCTGTCTGATAAGACAGACCTCTGGCAAGTGGGTCTGGAATCCTCCCCCGGGGACAGATGTCCCCAGGATGCCCTTCCTCTCCTCCTGTCAAGGCTGGCTTCACCGTGTCATTCCAGCCCAGAGGGGTCTCTAGCAAACAGTCCGCCAAGGACAGGACACTGTGGTCTCTCCTTCCCCACACATCCTCCCACTCTGCAGGGTGAAGGCAACCTTTACACAATGTCCTGTACAGGAGACCATCAGGGGAGTTGGATGGAGGGCAGAGGCCAGAAACTGGGGAGAAGGGGAGGCCGTGGCTCCCTCACACAGGAGATAATCCCGGCCCACAGTCGTTGTCTGGGATATGGTACTTATAAGGTGTATCCCCTCCCCCACTTCACACTAGATGTGAGGCCGGGGTAGGCAGCATGCCACCAACCTGCACTGGGCTCCAAGCTGGGCATCACCACCAGATACGACCCAGGAACCTTTCTCAGTTCCTGACACCCCACTTTACCCCTGGGAACACAGCCTGCTTAGCATCCTGGCCCCAGCTGGAGGCAGGATGAAACATGAATCCAAGCCCGGCCACAACGGTGCCTATGACCCTGTCCTCACCTGTCCCTCCCCCCACCCCAGGCAGCCCTAGGTTCTGAGGAGAAGATAGTGACCAGGACCCAGAGGGCCATGAGGACATGATAGCATTAAAGTATCTGGGGCTGGGCCCAGAGCAGAGCCCAGGAAGAGTGGGGGAACCTAAAAAGAAGACAAGGGAGACAGCCAAGAAAACAGGAGCCCCAGTCTGGGAGGGCAGCTTGATGGACAGGCCATCTGCCCCTCCCACCTAGCTCTGCTCCCCGGATAACCCAGAGTTGGAGGCAACATCCACCAATCCCCCACCTGGGGGGTCCCCAGGTCCATCCTGCCCACAGCTCAGGCTTGGCCCAAGGACTGGAGCCCGGCCAGCCCTAAGGACTAGCAAGAAGGCCCACTTAACTGGCATGCTGGGCTAGAGGACACAGTCCCCTTCCAAAGGTACAGGGGAGGGCCCACCTACCTTCGTGTGGGCTCCCGGGGCCTTAAGACTAGGGTCACCAGCCCTCCCACCTTGAGCAAGAGACTCACGACCTATGGGACCTTCCTGTGAGACCCAGGCCTGCCCTTG
Source organism: Microtus oregoni (assembly GCF_018167655.1). NCBI lineage: Eukaryota > Metazoa > Chordata > Mammalia > Rodentia > Cricetidae > Microtus > Microtus oregoni. Next base: position 1,055,030 of record NW_024544727.1, on the reverse strand, counting down.
GCTACTCTCTCTACACCACTGTAGAGGACTGATGACCTCATATCTGGGCTCTTGGCATAGCAATACATCCTTTCTAGAACTCTTTGGGAGGAACACAAAAGGAGAGGACTCAGCCAAAGGATGCACCCTCCCCCCAACTACACCATACACACGCATCCCACACACACATACCACCCCCACCCCCTACACACAGACAGACAGACAGACACACACACAGGCCTATAAAGAAGAGCTTCCCAGACCAGGAGGCCTTGCTCTACGGAACATGGGCTGGGACACCCAAAGGGGCTGCCCACACCCACCGGAGAGGGGAGACAGCCAGGGCTTCAACTCATGGGCCTGTGGGGACAGTTCTACCTGATCCTGTCTCCCCACCTGAAGCCTCAGGCTGCCTGTCAGGAGCCAGGATTAATGAGGCCAAGAAGCCCGTCTTTCCTTTAGCCAGGTGTCATCCAGACAGGCCAAGGCTGCTCCCTGAGTCTCATCCAAGAGCTGATGCAAACCAGCTGGCCTGGAGTCAGCCACCCAGAGCTCCAGAGGAAAGGCAAGGGGTTATAGGTACCAGGGGCTTCAGAGAGAATCCTGAGCCTGGGAGGTCCGGCAAGGCCCCTCCCCTGGGGGTAGGTGGGCAGTCCCTCACTTTGCTGTGCCAGACTGACAGACAATCCCGGGGACATCCCTTCGGCCAACAACGCTCCAGGAGACTCTGATCTGGGCAAGATGCATTGGCTGGGCCTCTTTTCTACCTCCCCAGGAAGAACGTTCCTCCCCAGGAATGTTCCACTTCAGAGCCCAGATGGGCCCCTCCTTCCCTCAGGGGCAGTGGGACAATTGGGAATCTCTGTGTAAGCTTGCTCTGCAGGGCCGACATGCCCACTCAACTCTCTAGGCTGAACGAGCTCAAGGGTGCTGCTTGGGTGGAGCTGAGCACCCACATGCTTGCCCCCCCAGCTCCTACTGAGCACCCACATGCTTGCCCCCCAGCTCCTGAGCACCCACACACTCCCCCCAGCTCCTACTGAGCACCCACACACTCCCCCCAGCTCCTACTGAGCACCCACACACTCCCCCCAGCTCCTACTGAGCACCCACATGCTTGCCCCCCCAGCTCCTACTGAGAACCCACACACTCCCTCCCCCCAGCTCCTATCCTCAGGATACCGCCATGCCTTTCTTCCCGTGTCCCCTGCCAAATGCAGGTGTCTGGCCTCGGGGACAGGGAAACAGATCCTTTTAGAAAACAGTGGGGCTCTGTGCCAGCCTTGGGGATACAGGAAAGGGTGATGGCAGTGACGGGGTGGTTAGCACTGTTGTTCAGCTGGTGACGAGAGCGGTTGCTCTCGGTGGTGGCCATCTGTGGAAGGTCAGACAGCAGAGGTGGTGTGGGGTCTAGGGAGGAAGTCTAGCCAGGCTGGAAGGGACGTGCAAGCTCATGGGTGCCTAACAGATGTCAGTAGGCAGAACTGAGACAGACTGGAGCCCGGACGGGATCAGGGGTTGGTAACGACGGACCTGGAGTCAGGCTGGGGCTTCAAGGTACCCTGGAATTAGAGGGGCAGTTCCCATCACCAGCCGGGGCTCGGGAAGCGGCTCAGTTGTTAAGAGCACCTGCAGAGGACAGGGGTTTGGTTCTCAGCCCCCACGTGGTCTGTAACTCCAGTTACAGGGAATCCAACACCTTCTTCTGCCCTCCACATGCACCAAGCACACCTGTGGTGCACATATATCCATGCAAGCAAAGTACTCATAGGAATTTTTTTTTTCCAAAATATCGCTAACCAGGTAGCATAAACAATGATTCTGTTCTCTCTCAACTCTAACAGTTGATGAGCCTATAACCCTATCACTAAACCAAATCAGGGCATAAGCAAGGGGGCCATACTCCCTCTAGACTCTCAGGCCGCCCCCTTCCCTGCCCCCAGCTCCCATTCTCCCCCACGTCATTCCAAACTCTGCCTCCAAGGCCACATTACTTCTCTACCTTGCCTGGTTTGCGTACCTCCAGAGAGGACCCTTGGACAGGCACACAGGACCCTTAGCGAATCACGGCCAGTCTCTCCCTCTCAAGACGGTAACATAGATCATATCTTCCAAACCTCTGTCCTAAAGCCAGGGGCTCTGAGATCAGCTAGGGATACTAGCTGGCTTGGGGGGATGCTGGTCCATACCCCTTGGCTTGTTCATGCTTCCTCAGAGCACAGATAGGATAGGCAGAACCCCAAGATCTTCTGGGCCTTTCCTATCTACTCCCTTAAAGCAAGTGGGACCAGGGCCGCTTCTCAGAACTATAGGCAAGGCCCAGCAATGGGACGTTCACCCGCCCAGGACCACTCAAAAGAGATCACCCACCCATTTGGTTAACCACCAAGCCGCCACTCAGAACGTCCCCAGGCTCTCCCAGGACCTGCAGGAAGCAGCCTTTGTGTTTCCCTAGAGCCAAGGCCACCTGCCTGTACCCAGATGAAGGTCTGAGCTGGACATAGCTCACAGTCCTGGACACCCCAATACCCACACATGCCAGGCACAAGTGCCGTCTTGAACCCTGGGCACCCCACACCTGATGGTGCTTTGACAGATATTCAGAAGCTCAGAAGGGGTCCCGTGGGCAAGAGTTCTGAGCTGGCTTGACCTCCAGGCTGCAGGAGGACTGTGATGATCCTCAGACCTCTGTGGTCCTTCCTTCTCTCACCGTGGACACAGGAGCACACCACAAGAAAACCTAGACAGGTCACTAGAGTAAATCTATGCAGACCAAGATCAGAAGCCACCACAGCCCTGGGTCCTACCTAACCCAGGCCCAAGACAGCCAGAACCAAGCCTCTGGTTATCATGCCTGGTTATAGGGCAACCTGCGAACCATGGGAGGCCCCAGGAGCTGAGTGTCTTAGGAAACATGTTGGGACCCCCACAGGGCAGACAAGAAACTTCTCGCTCTACTGGCCACTCTCAGGCCAGACACCTGCTGTTACCTGCATCACATCCCCCCTGGGGTCACAGCCAAGGCTGCACAGCTCTCTCGGAAGTGTCTGCAGGGTAGAGTGGCAGGGGGCAGGACAAACCTCTCTGTGCCTCCGTCGAGAAGACAGTTGTCAGCTATTGTGTACGCATGTGGCTCATAGGAAACCCGGCTCAAAGAGGGTCCCCTACCCCCACCTGGGGAAGAACCTGGCCCACCCATTCCAGGTCTGCAGTTGGTACACTAGAACTGACCCACAACTACAACCCTCGAACCTGACCAAAGTCTAAGCCAGCAGAGGCCCCTCTACCTGCCACTGGATGACCCAGGCACAGAGAGATTTGGGTTGTATCTACAGGATAAGAGCCCATGTTCTGCTTTTCCGATTATAGCTGAGAAGGTCCCATCCTATATAATCAAGAGCCCTGTGAAAGGCCCATAACCTTGACCCCAAGAGCCCCCCGAACTCCCTGGAGGCAGGAAGTGTCATGCTGGCTTTATGTAGCACATACAGTAAATGCTATATCCGAGACTTCACAGGATGGAACTCCGTGTTCCGTTACCTCCCCCAGGGCTGGAGCACAGACACGGGTGGGGGAGGTGCACAGGGGTGGGGGGAGTTCCTGCAAAGCAAAGCAGCCTGCAGCCCCCACCCCCACCTTGGGCAATCCCACCCTAGCCCCCTGTCTGCCTAGTGAAGCCCAGGGAAGCAGCCCTTAGGCCTCAGAATAGCCTGCGGGTCCAGCAAGAGACACTCAGCAGGGGCCCGAGGACAACCCTGACCGCAGCAGCCTTCATCTTGCACAAGAGGACCTGGGTGGGGCTGCACACAGATGATGGTTCTGGCAGGCAGGAGGCCCCCAGTCAGAGATAGGCAGACAGCTAAGTGCAGGGCTCCAGAGACGTGCATGTTCTGGGCCTTGGAGGTGAGGCTATAAATGCTCTCCTTGTTCTGCTTCCCAGGGCTTAGCTGCTGCACCACTGGCCCCTGAGACGAATGCCTCCCACCACCCCTAGGGCCTCTGAATGTGTGATGCTGCATCAGCAAAGCAGGGCTGGGCTGCTGGAACAAGTGAGGTTGCTGGGTTGCCTGGCAGCATTCTCTGTGACAGAGAGGGGTCCCGTGAGTGGGGCGGGAGGGAGATGAGGTGAGATGAGGTTGTCCACCCTGAGTCTGAGGGAGGACAAAGGGACCACAAACCCATGCATGTGAGACCCTGGGAAGCTATGCAAGGCCAGGCTGTGATCTTCCCAGGGCCACTTGAGGTGGAACTCTTCAATTATCTCCCATTTGTGTTAGTCTGGACGGCACCAGAGAAGCTAACACTGTCACTAGGTGTGGATCACCTTTAAAATGGAAAGAGACAAGTCTGTACCCAGCAGCCTCTGCCTACTGCTCTGGGCTGAGCTTGCCCTTGGCTTCCAGACCGGGGGTGGGGGGGGTGGGGGGGGGTGGGGGGGGTGGGGAACGGTGCCCAGCAGAGCCGCTGTTGTAGCAAGCCTAGCTTCCACCATCCGAATACCTTACTGGGTGGTGGTTATCTGGGTTCAGGAGCCCTACCAGCTCGGGGCAGCCTGAACATTCCAGACTGATTCCCACCAGACCCTGCCCACCTTAACACACACAGACTGGCAACAGGATGAGAAGCCATCCACATCACGACCCCTGCAGGGCAAGCACTGGGAGGCCTGACTCCATGCCAGCAAGATGGGTGCAGCAAAGGATCATGGGATGGCAAGAAAGGACCTGGGCAGAAGAGCCAAAGTGGAAGGACCTAGAGGAGCATTGTTGGGGAAGCTTTTCTGGAAGGAGCTTCCATCCTCAGGGCAGAAGCTCCAGCTCCAGGGAGAGCCAGTGACGTGTGCGCGCGCGCGCGCGCGCGTGTGTGTGTGTGTGTGTGTGTGTGTGTGTGTGTGGTGCCTCACTGGATAGCAACACAGCTCTCTCGCATCACATCAGCCTTTCACCTGAGCCCGTGCAGGAGACTTCAGAAAGACCTCCGAGGACCCCCTCACCATCACTCCTGCATCTGGAAGTGAAAACACATCTCATTGTGCAATGGTGCTGCTTGGGACCCAGCAGAAGGAAAGCATTGGACCTTAACATGTGTGCACAAGGCAGGGTGCTCAGTCTGTCCTTAAAATAAGCTTCACAGCGCAGAGAAGCCAGATAAGAACTGCCCCCTTGCCCTGGGTGGCTCTGCGGGGGACGGTGAGCCTCGTGCTACCAACACCACAGACAAAGGGACACACCTGGGACATCAGCATGTGACCCTTTCTCATAAACGTGTGAGCATCTGTGATGACCACGGCTACAAACCAAACAGCTTTCGTGGAAGAGAGGAGACAGGCAGAGACCCAATCAATTTAGTGCATCCCCAGAGAACACAAGCAGCAGGCAATGCAGAGAACACAGAGAGGGTGGGGGTGGGGCACTCTCAGAGGATCTGAGTACCATCCCCAGCACCTACAGTGGGTACCTCATGGCCATCTATAGCTAGAGTCATTGGGAAGACCCAATGACTGTGTGTGCCTGCAAGCTCGTGTGCATGCACACGTACAGATACAACAAGTGAATGCCACAGCGTGCATGTAGGGGATCTGAGACAATTCATGAGAATCTGGTCTCTCCTTCCACTACATAGGTTTAGGGTACAAAACTCATGATTTCAGTGCCTTTACCTGCGGAGTCACCTGGATGGTCATGCTTGTTTTCTTCCTCTTCCTTCCTTCCTTCCTTCCTTCCCTCCCTCCCTCCTTCCTTTTTCTTTCTTTTGTTTGTTTCTTTTTGTTTCTGGACAGTTTGAGGTTTATAGGAAAATTCAAAGAATACAGAGTTTCTTATGTCCCCTTTCCTTTCCACCCACAGTTCTTTCCTTACTTTTAAAATGCTTTGTTATGACTGCATGTGTATGGGTGTTGGGTTGCATGCAGGTCTGCACAGCACATGTGTGCCTGGTGCCCTGGAGGCCAGAAGATGTTGGACACCCTGGGATTGGAGTTCCAGAGGATCGTGGACCACCATGTGGATACTGGGGATTGAACCTGGGCCCTCTGGAAGAGCAGCCAGTGCTATCAGCTGTCGAGCTATCTCTCCAGCTTCCTTATCAACAGCACATTGGGGGGCGCACTGTGTAGAAGGGCAGCATGCCACTGTTGCCTCAGGCTCACGGTCTGAGCTCTGCAAAAACACACACGGGGTATTTCACGCTCCAGGGGTTTGAGCAGGTAACGGTGACACGGGTCCTCTGAGGCTGACAGAACCATTTCCACCGCCCTCCGCATTTCCCCTCTCCTATCCCTTTCTCTCTAATCCCTAGAGATCTCCTACATTCCATCTTGGGCACGTATGTGTATGAGCGCTCGTACCACGGTGCTCACGTGGAAGTCAGGACAGCTTGTGGGACACAGGTCTCTCCTTCCACTACGTAGCTCCCAGGGATGGAACTTTGGCCATCACCTGCCCAAGCTCTAGCTTTTTAGCTTCTTCCTCTTCCAGAATGTTAGAAGTTGGAAGCACATGCATGTAGCCAGCTCAGATCAGTTCACGTCAGGGAGCCATGTAATCGATGAGCTGGGCTTTCAATATTTTCCAACAGGAAGCTGGAGGGAAAGGTGGGAGCCAACACACAGACACACGGACACAGACACAGACACACGGACACAGACACAGACATACACACACACACCACCTCTCACACACACCCCATGGCCCATAGTCTCCAGAGCAACTTGAAGACAAGACATGGTGATCTACAAATAGCCGAAAAGGACTCCCTCACCTGCCTGTACATCCAAGGTCACTGGGCGGCCTCTTTAGGAAAACCACAGGGCCTCCCCCTGTGGTGGCTACAGGAGCAGCTGGCCAATAGCTCTGGTTGAGACAGGGAGGCTTCTCCACAGATGGCCTCCCTCCTGGGGCCTCAGTGCCCTCAGGCCCACACCTGTCCACAGTTCCAGGGTCTCTGGAAGGCACAGCCAAGCCCCAGGCTCCCTGCTCCATCCTTAGGCCAGGCACAGAGGTGGCCCTGGGTGACAGCTTCTCAGAGGCCGCTCCAAGGGAAGGCCTTGCCCAGCGGGAGAGACAGACTTCACAGAACAGTAAGATTCTGTGCAGTGGGGATGACTGGAGCAGCTGCAGAGCCATGACCGAAACCCAGGGGTGCAGAGGCCTCCCAGCATCCCCCCCACCTCCCACTCCTCCCCGAGATCAGTCAGGTTCCCATCAGCATCCAAGACTGTAGGAATGGGCTTTGGGGTTGTTGGTTTTTTTTTTCTTTTTCCATTTCTTTTCCATAAAACAAGACAATATGTAAAAGGCTCAGAAGATGCCAAGAACATTCCTCAGATTCCCCCAAGTGTCCAGGTCTTCACTCGCCGCCATGGCCATGACTCCGACTCCGGGCCTTTCATATCTCTGCCAGGGGGGCGGGCGGACTGTAGCAGGGAGATCAGAGCCAAGCAGGCCTAAGCTAGCAGTGCACTGGGGGCCGGGCATGCTGGGAGCCCCCTGCTTGCCTGTGCCTCTGTCTTACCTCACTGTCTGTCCCAGTCTCCCTCTGGCATTCTGCCAGGGACACTGACTGCTGGTTCTCCCAGGTCTTGGAAGATCTCAACCCATGTCTTCCTCGTGGTCTGGATGACCAGCTATGACCAGCTTTGCCTCTTGCTCAGTTTCTGGGCCAAGAACTGGAGGATCTGGGGGCGCTCTTCACTTTCCTATGGCTCCCTCCAGCAGAGCTCAGCACCCCACCAGGGATGAGGCTGGGCCTGGCTTGGAACCCACCCTGGGTGTCAGCCTTAGCCGGAGCTGGCCAGCTGTCTGCGCACACTCTCCCAGTTTATGAGGGAGAGCTGCATGCATCTGATCCTCTGGACAGCATCTGACTTGCCCCGTCCAGCACAGATGGCCAGAGCAGCAGCTCCTCCGTACACTTGCTCTAGAGAAGGGCACTGGCTATCCCAGGAGCCCAGACTTGGCTGCAGACCTCTCCAGAGAGGCCACCCACGCCTACTGGGGAGGCCTACCCCCCTTGAGTACTTCTGCCCGCCCTCGTCCGGTGCCACCACACCTTTCTCAGTCTCCCTGCGTGCTGACTCACTGCGTACTGCCCTGACCTCGCAGTAGTGCTGGCCCCAGGACGGCCATGTGTCTCTGTGAGTGTCCTGTCCCATCTGCCTTCCTGCTGGATACAGGTCTCTGTGAAGGGGCCACATCTCAAAACTGTGGCATAGCCTGGAGCATAGGAAAGGCCAGCAAACACTTGTTGAGAGAATGCTTGCTAGAGGCAGGGAGATGGACTTAGATTTTAGTCCACACGGGATCTGGCTTGGGCTTAAGTACAAACATCACACCACAGGACACCCTGCAGAGGAGCAATTATGTCCACGCTGGGGTATTAGAATTAAGAGGCAAGGCCGGTGTGTGCGTAAAAAGCGTGAAGGTGGAGTTCAAATCCCCAGCACCCCAGCACCCATCTGTAATTCCAGCCCTCCGAAGACAGAAGTGGGGGAGAGCCTAGAGCACGCTGGCTAGACAGACTGGCCGTGCTGGTGAGCGGTGGGTTCAACTGAGATTCTGACTTAATGAGGGTGACAGAGGAAGATTTACAAAGTCAACGTTGAACCTTCAGGAGTACAACTCACAGTATGCACACATACAGAAAGAGAGAGAGACAGGCAGCCGCACAGAAAGAGACACACACACACACACACACACACACACACACACACACAGATGCAGACAGAGGGGGAAATAAAGGGGGAACTGCTAAGAGGTAGAATGGGTTGGGGGTGGGTTGAGGGAGGGAGGGCTGCCCATCCTTCATAAGGCAATCTGGAGACAGAGCAGGCTCAGGCTGTTTTGACTCTGGGGAGGGAAGGCTGTGGCCCTGCCCACCCTGTGTCCATCACCTTGAAGACTTGAGTCCTTTTCCCCAGCACACTTCCCCTACACGCCCGTTCTCACATCACCAACTAGCCAATTCCTTCCCCAACCCTCCCTGGCTCAAGCAAGGTTCCAAGAGCTTCCCCTGCCCCCATCACACTGGCTTCTAGTTCTCCATCCTCGACCTTTATCATCACAGACAAGCCTAACCCCAGCCCCAACCCCTGCTGCCGTCTTCCCCAGGTAAATCGCCCTCCTCCTCCCTGGACCCTCAGCCTCCCACAACCAGAGGGAGCCCTCAGATCAGGTGTTTTGTACCCTGCTCCTAACAGGGCTGACAGACCTGTGACCAGCTCCTTCCCACCACACTTGCCACTCTGCACAGGTTGCACCCTGGACCCACCCCAGTCTGTGCCAGGCTGCATCCCCCCAGAACCCCCACCCAACCTCTTCCTTGCCTCTAGTATCCAGATATCTCCCCCCATTACTTCAAATGTCATGATGCAGACCGCAGAGGAAAGGGCTTGGGTTCTTGGGTTGGCCTGGATTGCCAAACCCTGGTGAGATTCAGTAAGAGATTGCCTGGGGGAGAATGAGAGGGAGGTGTGTGTGTGTGTGTGTGTGTGTGTGTGTGTGTGTGTGGCGGGGCCTTGCTATTTCTCCTACTGTCCCCAAGTCCTGGGAAGATGGTGCATCAGATCACCGTGGACATTGTTGGACATTGCCAAGAGTAGGTGAGAAATGCAGGAATGAAGCCCAATAGGGCACAGACCCTTAAGCCCTCTCTGTCCTTGTCGTGACTATTTTTTAAGCATGCTAATGATCCTAAATCCTAGGCAGCCATAAGCCTGCATTAACCCTTTACTGCCACCAGGGGGCACCAGCGCACCACCCTGAATACAAGGCAAGTGGGGGACCCTGAGTTCGTACAGCAGAGGATCTATGAACCTCTAAATCTGCCCAGGGCTGGACCTAGCTGTTTAAGGATTCCTCTGCCAACATTCCCTGCCACCCAGGGAAAGGCCTGGGAGGAATGAAAAGCTGGGCGCCCCAGCTCTGGCAGCAAGGGATAAGGGGCCAGCAACCCTAAGGAGGGCAGGCATAGTTGGGACTGAAAGTTCTAGGCGCCTCCTCCAGAGGCACAGGGGGCAACAACCAGGATAACAACAGGAGAGTCAAGCCACCATGAGGCTGCCCACTGGGCACAGTGACAAGAACCCCTTGCTCTCCCCTGTGTGGTCACAGGTACCCAACCAACCATTCCCACTCCTGCCACTGTCTAGCTATGGGATCCAAAGGATCTTCATTGATGTCTCATCCTGCCCAGCAAATTCTGTATCCTGTTTTCCTCCAGTTGTGGCTTATAGACCCAGTGGCCCACAGCAAACAGCACCTGGCCAGGGCCAGGTTCAAATCTTCAGCAATTGGTCTGATGTGCGGCAGGGAGACCCTGAGTGGGAAGGGCCAAGAGGTGGGGATGTTTCTACCACGGCTACAGAAAAGCCTCCAGTCAAGCAACCCCCCCCCCCCACACACACACACAGAATTCAGATGACTTCAATGTGTGTGCGATACCAGGAGAATGCAGGGGCAGAGCTAGAGGCAGAGCAGAGCCCACTGCCCAGTCCCCACCCACGGTCCACACCAGCCCTGCAACTCAGCTGCACACTTCCCTAGGTTCAGGGTGGTGGACTAAAGTCCCCTAAAGAGCCCAGGGCCTGGGTGTCGCCCCTACAAATGTCAGTTTCCCCACCCACAGAACAAGATGGGGAATCTTACAGAAAACTCATCTGCCCCAAACACCACAGAATGCCTGGGACCCTGCTCTGTTCTGTGGGGACACCCGAGACCTATAAAGACGACCATACACCCAGAACTCAACAGAGGGGCAGCCTAGACTGAACCCTGAGAGGTTCAGGGGTCACACGGGTAACGAGTGCCATGTAGGGACGGCCATCTCTAGTGTCATGTGCTCTCAGTGCCACCTTAACTGAGGGCGCTGTGCCTTCACTGTGCCCAGCCTCCAAGGGGTGCTCAGATGCCACCAGGAGCAACGCAGCCGCCGATGACTAGAGTGGACAAGCCAGCCAGGGAGAGCACATGAAGGCTCTCAGGGGTGGAGAGGCCTCACGGGCCCACAGCTGGAAAGGGAATAAGGAACATTAAAGGGTAAAAGAAGCACACATAGCTGTGGCCTGGATAGAGTTAAGAGGGGGCAAGCACCCTAACTTGCAGGTGGACATAGCTGCAGTCCCTGTGATAGATAGTTCACTGGGAAGGCAGAACAGCTCAGTGGACCACTAACCCACATCTGGTCCTCTCACTGGGTAGATGACAGGCCCGAGGCACAGCCCAGACACAAAGGGAGGTGTCCCAGGACATGGAGCCACTTCCTTTCCATGCAACCGTCCTGGGGTGCGCCTCCAAACACATCGGGGGTAGAAAGGAGATGACGTCATTCTCACTGGCCAGAGGCCAAACCACACCCTTCCCTTTTCCTCGAGCGCAGAGCTCCTTGGCAGCGTTTGGGATTAGTCCTGGAGTATCAGACAGACTGCAGGGTGAGTCAGGCCTTCCAAGGCAGTCTAGAGGAAAAGGCAGGTTGAGAAGGTATTATAAGCTGAGGCCGAGGGAATGAGACCACAAACCTGGGGCCTGGGCTGAAGGAAGATAGTTAGCCCAGGGCTGCCAAATGGATACTGAACAATCTCCACAGAGGGGTTTAGCACAGTGGTATCCACTGTCTACGAATCTTCCGAAATGCCCAGTTAAACTGAACGGCTATGGGCTTGCAGGCCTCTCTGCCCTAGGGCCTCAGGGCCTCCAGGCTCACACTACAATTCCTCGGGAAAGCGGAGGATCTCTGGCCTGGGCAACCACACCCACCCAGGAGACAAGAATGTGCCTGGGGTCCACTGTGCTCATTCACCCCATCTTGGTCTTGGAGACTGGTGTTACCGAAACCTTGCACCCAGCAGAAGAAGCTTCTCTAAGTGGAAGACTCAGCCTCCCTCCCGAGACCTGTGGCCACAGGCAGCCACTAGAGCCTCCCCCCCCCCCATTCAGGAGCCTTGAGCCCACCATGAGGGGCAGCTTCCCCATCGCTCCTGGCTCCACAGAGATGCTGGCCTACGCATGACCTGGGCAGCAGCAGCTCTTTCACGCCCATCCCTGATTGGATGCCAACCATTTATGCAACTGTCAGTACCTCCGTGGCTACCCCTCCTCCCACGGAACCTGTACTGCTATCTGCTGGCCTGGATCCTCATGATGGTATACAGGCCTGGCACCACTGGGCACAGAGGGCAGGGCCGTGCTCTGGAATGCCTGGGGCCGAGACCCGAAAGCAGATTTGGGGAGCGGCTACCAGCTCCCCCACCTGCAGATGCCTTGTTAATTATCCTGCTGGAACAGGAACAGACACACACACACACACACACACACACACACACACGCCCCAGGAATCCCGAAGATGAACCATCAGCAGATTTCCGAGGTTTGCCTCCCCAGACGATGCTGGCTCTGAGTGGCCGTGCACGGGTAGAGCGAGGACAAGATACGAGCTGGCCTCTGCTGTCTGAGCAGGAATGGAACCAGCTCCCAGGCCACTCTGGGAAACGTGTACCTTCTGGCTAGAAGGAGCCGGCACCTCTTGCCTCCAGGAAGAGTTATAAACAGACCTCATAGCCCAAGATCCTTGACTCACTATGGGAGCTCTGGGACCCCTTCCCACCTAAGGCACCCACAGCTGTGAGCCCCCAGGTCTGTCCAACACTTTAAAATACCTGGGGCTGGTAAAGTGGGCTAGCCTAGAGTACCGACTGATTCCGGGGACAAGGGTAGCAGGCGTGGAAACACCTGGACTGGCAGGCCTAAGGCTTAAGGGCTGGTGGCCACAGGTCAGGCAGTGCCTTGGGAAAGGGACCTCAGAGCCACACGACAGGGACCTTGGGTGTCAGGATTGCGAGATTGGACTGCAGAGCTCAGGAGAGCAGCCTAGACTGGGAGGAGGCCGTACCCCTCTGTTGATCTCTGAAGAGCCCGCCTTCAGTCTGTAATCAGACACTAAGCCTGTCACTTACTGCCCATCAGACTCACAGCCACCTCTTCTTTCGCAGGGAGGAAACTGAGGCACAGGGTGGCTGGCTGTCCCGCTTGTCCAAATGCTGGGTGAAGCTCAGCCTATGAACCCACTGGGGACTCCACACCAGCAGGGACTCCTGGCGTTCTCTGTATCCTGTGGCGGTCAGCAGGTCTCCGGCAGCTGCACATCTGTGCACCCCTGCTAGAGCCTGGGGACGGAGGTGCTGAAGCCAGTTCCTGCCACAGAACATACCAAACGGACCCCACGTTTACAGACCACTGCTCAGGCTACACTTGAGCACCATGGATGGGAATCCCCTGCACGCACAACCTAGAACTGGCTCCTACGTGGACTCCAGGGCAGGCTGAAGCCCGGAGCACTATGGAAAAACAGTTTCTCTCCTTAGACTCAAGGTTGAGTGTGAGGGCACAAAGCCCCTCTCTGCTCTCACTGGTTCCTCTGGCAGAGTAGCCGTGAGCTCCCAGTTCATGGAAGCCGCTGCCCACAGCTGCTCACAGATCTCATGTGATCTGCCAAGTTGGGGCACAGGACATATAGATAAGGTTAGCTTCAGACTAGCTCCTGAGTAGCCTCAGAGGACCCCCAGGTCTCTGGGCAGCCATTCTGAGAATTAGAATGGACGATGGGCAGCTTCCCCCTGCATCAGTCACAGGCTGTGCCTTGCCTGCTCTCTTGGGTGCAGACCACACAGATTGCAGGCTTGTCAAGCTGGGCAAGCCAAGCAGGGTCACTTTGCCATACAGGGCTCCTAAGGATTCCCTGAGTGACAAGAACACTAAGTACAGGTCCTCTGGGCATCAGGCCGACCAGCCTGGATGGCAGACCCCTGGTGAGAGCAACACAGGGACAGCTCACACTTCCAGTGACACAGCTTGCTTTGCTTTTCAAGGGGATATTCTAGGGACATCTGGCTGGAAGATGGGGGCCCTGGAAACAGCACTACAGCCCATGGGGTGAGAGCCCAGCAGAAGGAGGCGCACAGTGTAAGATGTCATGACACCCTAAGGTGCTGTTCCCGGGCCCATGCTGCACAGTACCCTGGAAGTGAGAAGCTACAACCACAGCTGTAGGCTAACCCCTTCGGACTGCCTCCACTGCTCCTGTAACCTGACCTATGTGACCCTCGGTGCCTGTAACACTGTACGTGGGTTTTCCAGTCCCTCCTGAAGGGGAGCTTCCCACACGGGCCATGTCTACTTCAGCGTCTCATGACCCCAGCCAGACTTCCACCAGCCTTGAGGACAGACATGGGGGTGAAGTATCAGCCATCACAGAGCCCAAGCAATGCAGACACCCCTGTTCTCAGGGTGTGATCGGCACCAAGGCACACACCAGGGTGGCCTTGTCCTGTATCTGGACAGTCTCCACAGTGGCTTGGACAGGGTGCTGTGGCTGAGGCAGGGGAGAACTAAATCAAAGAAGTCAGAACACTGAGTCTTTTCTCATGTCCAATTTAGGGAGAAGAATCCAGAGAGACCAGAAAAAAACAGGGGATGGGGGGACTCTAGCCTGGGACAGCACTGAGACCCAAAGGCCTCATGCATCCCTAGAGAAGGAGCTTTCTATTACGGCGCCTGGACACAGCCAATCACATGAAATGGCAACCATCACTCTGCCAATGCCAGGACCAGGCAGCTCAAAAGCACCGTGCCTACAAGTTGGCCTCTTGTGGTTTCTGCTGTAATTAAGTCATTAGAAGACCACCCGTCCCTGAAGCCAGTCCTGGGAGACCGCCATTCCAGACAAAGACAGAGTGCCTTTGTCAGGGACAGGGGAGGGGGGTGAGCCTGGCGATTACTGACTCACTGGGAAAACAGGACTGCTCTGGCCCCTGCTGACGCGGGAAAAGACGGGGATTGTGCAGAGGACACGGTGGAGCCCAGCACAACAGAGGGACCTGGGGCAGCCATACCGGTCCTGACCAGAGAGGAGGACCAAGCCAAAGCCACCCACTCCTCCTTCTCCTCCACCTGGGGCAGAGATGGCCTTGACCACCTAGTCTCAGGGCCACTACAGGCCACTGGCAACAGCGTCTGCAGAAAGTGGCATGTTATGGAAGAATCCTTTTGTGCACTACGAAGATGGGTGTCTGTTGTGGGACAATGGTTTTTATCCTGTAAGGATTTGTTTCTTTAATCCACACACCTACGAACACCTGATTTTTGACAAAGAAGCAAAAAATATAAAGTGGAAGAAAGAAAGCGTATTTAACAAATGGTGCTAGCATAACTGGATATCAACGTGTAGAAGAACGAAAATAGACCCGTATCTATCACCATGCACAAAACTCAAGTCCAGATGGATCAAAAATCTCAACATAAAGCCAACCACTGCACGGACTGGCTTTGTGGGAGCCTAGGCTGTTTGGATGTTCACCTTACTAGACCTGGAAGGAGGTGGAAGGTCCTTGGACTCCCCACAGGGCAGGGAACCCGGTCTGCTCTTTGGACTGATGAGAGAGGGGGAGTTGATTGGGGGAGGGGGAGGGATATGGGAGGCAGTGGCGGGGAAGAGACAAAAATCTTTAATAAATAAATAAATTTTTTAAAAAAACCAACCACACTGAACCTCATAGAAGAGACAGTGGGAAGTACACTTGAACACATCAGCACAGGAGACCACTTCCTAAATAGAACCCCAGCAGCACAGACACTGAGAGAAACAATTAATAAATGGGACCTCCTGAAACTGAAAAGCTTCTGTAAAGCAAAGGACACAGTCAACAAGACAAAATGACAGCCTACAGAATGGGAAAAGTTCTTCACCAATCTCACATCAAACAGAGGTCTGATATCCTAAATATACAAAGAACTCAAGAAAATGGTCATCAAAAGAACAAATAATCCAATAAGAAAAAAAAGCAGTACAGACCTAAACAGAGAACTCTCAACAGAAGAATATAAAATGGCTGAAAGATACCTAAGGAAATGCTCAATATCCTTAGTCATCAGAGAAATGCAAATCAAAACAACTCTGAGATTCCATCTTACACCTGCAAAAATGGCCAAGATCAAAAACATTGATGACAATTTATGCTGGAGAGGATGTGGGGAAAAGGGAACACTCCTGCATTGATGGTGGGAATGCAAACTGGTACAGCCCGTTTGGATGTCAGTATGGTGATTTCTCAGAAAATTAGAAAACAACCTTCTTCAAGACCCAGCAATACCACTTTTGGGTATATATCCAAAGGATGCTCAATTGTGCCACAAGGACATGTGCTCAGCTATGTTCATAGCAGCATTGTTTGTCATAGCCAGAACCTGGAAACAACCTAAATACCCTTCGACTGAAGAATGGACAAAGAAAACGTGGTACCTGGGTTTTGATCCTACTGCACATACTGGCTTTGTAGGAGCCTAGGCAGTTTGGGTGCTCACCTTACTAGACCTGGAAGGAGGTGGGAGATCCTTGGACTTCCCACAAGGCAGGGAACCCGGACTGCTCTTCAGGCTGATGAGAAAGGGGGACTTGATTGGGGGAGGGGGAGGGATATGGGAGGCGGTGGAGGGGAGGAGGCAGAAATCTTTAATAAATAAATAAATAAACTTTACAAAAAAAGAAAACGTGGTACATATACACAATGGAATACTACACAGCAGAAAAAAATTAGCAACATCTTGAAATTTGCAGGCAAATGGATGGAGCTAGAAAACATCATTTTGAGTGAGGTAACCCAGACACAGAAAGACAATTATCACATGTACTCAGTAAAATGTGGTTTTTAAACATAAAGCAAAGAAAACCAGCCTACAAATCACAATCCCAGAGAACCTAGACAACAATGAGGACCCTAAGAGAGACATACATGGATCTAATATACATGGGAAGTAGAAAAAGACAAGATCTCCTGAGTCAATTGGGAGCATGGGAGCCATGAGAGAGGGTTAAAGGGGAGGGGAGAGGCAGGGAGAGGAGCAGAGAAAAATGTAGAGCTCAATAAAACTCAATAAAAAACAGATTTGTTTCTTGTACTTGTTTAATAAAATGCTGATTGGCCAGTAGCCAGGCAGGAAGTAGAGGCAGGGCAACCAGGCAGGAAGTAGAGGTGGGGCAATGAGAACAGGAGAATTCTGGGAAGAAGAAAGATTCAGTCTGTAGTTGTCATCCAGACAGAGAAAACAAGATGAGAATGCTTTGCCGAAAAAGGTACCAAGCCACGTGGCTGATACAGACAAGAATAATAGATTAAGATGTAGTATGTAAGAATTAGTTAATAAGAAGCTTGAGTTACGCCGGGCGGTGGTGGCGCATGCCTTTAATCCCAGCACTTGGGAGGCAGAGGCAGGCAGATCTCTGTGAGTTTGAGACCAGCCTGGTCTACAGAGCTAGTTCCAGGACAGGTTCCAAAACCACAGAGAAACTCTGTCTTGTCAAAAAAAAAAAAAAAAAAAAAAAAAAAGAAGAAGCTTGAGTTACTAGGTCAACCAGTTTTATAACTAATGTAGACCTCTGTGTATTTATTTGGGACTGAACTGCTGCAGTAATGGGCAGGACAGAAGCCTCTGTCCAAAGCAAAACCTTCTACATCGAGTCTGAAGGAGAACACAAGCGGGCTGCAGACATGGCTGTTATAAATAGAGGCGGCGGGGCTGCGTTCCCAGCACCCCGGCCGCCTGCTCGGCTTATGCCCGAAATAACAACACACAAACTGTATTCATTTAAACACTGCTTGGCCCTTTAGCTCTAGCCCTTACTGGCTAATTCTGATATCCCAATCAACCCATCTCTAACAATCTGTGAGAACCGGTCTTACCGGGAAGATTCTAGCCTAGTCCATCCTGGGTCAGAGCTTCATGGCGTGTGTCTGCCCGGGAGCGGGGCATGGTGTCTGAGCTCACTTCCTCTTCCTCCCAGCGTTCTGTTCTGTTTACTCCTCCCACCTATCTTCTAACCAATAAAATGGGCCAAGGCAGTTCCTTTATTAGCCAATGACCTTCCTCCATCACATGGCATCTTTCTTGCCCAGAGCCCTTAATGGCCTGGAGCTGAGGATGGCTCAATAAGGGGGGAAGCCAAGAGGCCTCTGGGCCCCGGCACCCCAACACCTGGGATCACGTGATAACCAGTCCATTCCTTCTACACTGACGTGATCCCCTGTCAGGGGTTCCTGGGCAGCCCTTTGTGCAGCAGAGCACAGGCCCCAGAGAGGGAACATGTTAGCCCTCTCAGGCAGTTAGCACAAGGCTCACTGGATACCTCTGCTCTGAGAGACCTGGGCCTCAGCAGGTCCATGTGCCCTGCAGGCTGGAGAGCTAGGGCCTCCAGGGGTGTGCAGGGTTCTGCCTGGTCCTTCTAGACACCTTCTAACCCAGTGTAACCCAGTGATGGGGTCCATCTGCAAACACAAAGAGCACCCCACCCCAGGTTATCATCCTCACTGAGCCCACTGTCGCCCCAAACAGGAGTTTGACTGAGCCCAGAGACAACTGTGAACAACATGGGAACCTGGAACCAAAGCGCAAGGATCAGGGCCAGGCTGGCTGTTCCCTCTCCGAGGAATCAGCTCGAGCTAGACCATCATGGCTGCAAGCCTCAGTACAGAGACCCTGCTGCGGGTGCTTAGTGAAACCAGCCTCGACCACAGCCAGGTCACGGCCACTTGCGTGTAAAAGAGGACGAGGAAGGACCTGAGCCCTTCCCAGACCTCTCCAGAGAAACAGGGTCATCCCCCCCACCCCCGCCAGCTAGAGTCCCAGGGCAGCCACGCCCAGGCCAGATTCAGGCTCAGGGCCAAAAGCAGCCCTGGGTGGCATCTGGACCTGAAGTAAGGGCCAGTCTCCCACCCTGAGACAGTGGCAGCATTGAGGGCAGCTGGCAGAGCGGCTTTCCATCTATTAATCAATTATCCCAGTTTAGAATCAGGCACCCTTGAGCCTCAGCCCATGGCCCAGGCCTCAATAGCCGCCCAGGAGTTTCCCAGCCAAGCATCGTGCCCCCTTACCGGCAGGGCAGCCTCATGGCTCCTCTGGGTCTCCCTTCTGGCACAGTGGCAGAACCTCACCAGCTGCTACGGAGACCTCAGACACTCACCAGTGACCCCCTCTTGTGACTCCTGAGAATCTTGCCCCAGTGGCTCACAGTCCCTTCTCCCAACTCCGCTGCCCCTCCCCTCCTGACCTCTGCTCCATTCCAAACCTTCCCAGGCCCCAGGCCCACCTCTACCCAGAAGCCCTGAAGACATTCAGCTCTTCTGGACAACATTGCCACCCTGACCACTGGCCTCTCCAATGCAAGCACCCCCGAGACCCAGCAAATCAGCCTACCTCTCACAGGTGAGGAAACTGAGGCCAAGGGCAATCTCAGAGACAAGGCTTCTAGGACTGAGGAGTGCACAGGTTCGGCCTTGGTTCACAAACATGTGTGGTCCTACAGGGCAGCCACGATGGACACAGGAGAGGGACAGGGCTCAGTGCACTGCCAACTCAGCCTGGGCACAAGTTTCCGCCTGTGTCTTCCCTATTCAATGCCAGTCATGCACGGTGCAGGTCACCAGCGGACACTGGCATGGATGAGGTGCTGCCCACTCCACCACACGGAGCAGAGCACACACAGAAGGACGTCGGAATCCTGGTGGGTGAGGGTGTGCACGGCTGGTCAGAAGGACCCGAGAGACCCACAGCGGCGGGCAGGACATCCCTCCTCCCGCTTTACTGATGAAGTGGGAACCGTGTGTGGTCGCTCCAGCCATCCATCCCTTCGACCTAAGATGCCTGTGGGCAGGGGCCCCTAAGTCACCCACACTGCGAGCCAGACCTACAGAGGAAGGGAAAGCCCCCTACTCTTTAAGGCATGAGAAAACTATCCTGGGCTATGGCCAGTCCAGTTTACCAGTCACAGGCCCCAGCTCAAACTGTCCTGTGCCACACACTGTTGCCTGAAGTATCCCCCAGTCATGACCACACCCAATCACCGCTAAATAGGACCTCTAGGTAGAGCAAAACCCTAACTCATGTACACAAGGTACCAAAGCCTGCCACGACTCATGATCCATCCACACATCAAAGTCCTTCTTGGCCAAGGAGCCTCATGATTATACATCAAGGTAGCAGCACAGAACCAAAGCCTGTGGTTCCACAATCTTTAATCCAGAGTAGCAGGCCAAGATTGCTATTTCACCAAGTAGGAGGCTCCTGATGTCCAGAGACCTCCATTCCCAAAGAGTCAAAGCAGCCACCTTGGGTGGAGAGTGGGTACCAGCCGGACATCTGACTCCTTGATCTCTGTTCAGCAGAGGAATAAGGGAGTCACATTACCTGCAGTGACTGTACCTGGTAGTGCTCAGTCTAGAGCAGGGCTTAGGGAGTCGCGGCCCCTCTCTCCCAGGGATGGGAGCATCACCTCAAAGGTGAGTAGCATCTTCCTGTTTCTCTCAGGCTGAGCCCAGTTCATATTAAGGGCCATTGTTCACACTGTGCCCTCAAGAGCCCCTTTGTTTCCTTCCCAGACCTTTCCCCACTCCTTCCCTGGAGAAGCCTCTAATTGTGAAACAAAGAAGAAAAAAAAAATGGTGCCTAAGATGAGAGGTGGTGGCGCAGACCTTTAATTCCAGCACTCGGGAGGCAGAGACAGATGGATCTCTGTGAATTCAAGGCCAGCCTGGTCTACAGAGGAGTTCCAGAACAGCTAGGGATGCTACACAGAGAAACCCTGTCTCAAAAAAAAAAAAAAAAAAATGACTGTCGTTACTAAAAACACCAACTATAAAGGTTGGGCCCTCTATCCAGTGACAGCAGACACAAACTCACTGGTTCTACTGCAAGTTTGAGAGCTGGATAGACAGACAGGTAATAGAGACCTAGGCGATAGATGATTGATCTATCATACAGATCTACCAGGACCCCAGCCGCCTGGGGTTCCTCCTGCTCAGGTTCCCTTTGACCACAGCTGCTCTCAAATCCACGCACTAGTGGGAATGCACCAGTGCACAACACCCCCGAATCACTATTCGCTGTCACCGTGCACCGAGAGGCTCAGGAGAGCGTATAGACACCCCACCAACAACGCCACATCACACCCCTTCGGGAGACCTGTTTCCACAGCCACCGTGTCGGGTGGAACCAACAACACTTCTTGCCCCTGCAAATGCCTCCCGCTTTCCAATTCTCTTTCTTCACCCAGTGGCTTTATTGGCATCTGAATACAGCTCATCTTGGCCTCCACACTTACAAACCCTTCCACAGAACTCCACTAACTTGGCACGGAAACCCCGGGGGTACAGTGATCCTGCCTGTCACATTCCATCCAGATCTCAGCTTGCTTCCCGGCCCCTGCCCCATGGTGGG
Organism: Microtus oregoni; assembly: GCF_018167655.1. Taxonomy (NCBI): domain Eukaryota; kingdom Metazoa; phylum Chordata; class Mammalia; order Rodentia; family Cricetidae; genus Microtus; species Microtus oregoni. Next base: position 1,033,797 of record NW_024544727.1, on the reverse strand, counting down.
GTGACAGCGAACCTGCCCTGAACCAGGGGCTCCCAAAAGCAGGTCCCAGCTCCACCTGGTTTCGGCCAGGACTGACAATGAAATGGTGTCTGCCAACCAAGAAAGCGGACAAATCTGATGGCCAGGCAATGCGCCATGTCATCTTAGGGGACAGAGAGGACCAATATTCAAAGGTGGGCACATAGAGATGACTAGCCCCCTGACTTTGAGACAAAAAGGTGCACCGAACCAAGAATACACACTTCTGGTGGCTCAAAGAGAGCTGGAGCCAAGAGAAGGGGGAATCCCAGCTGGCATGGGTGCTCAGGCTCACATTCTCCGGCCGAGGGAGAAGCCCGAGTCAGGACCAGCAAATGAAGACCTTATGCAGGGCAGCGGTGGCACACATTTTTAACCCCAGCACTGGGACAGCAGAGGCAGGCAGAGTCTGAGGCCAGCCTGGGCTACAGAGCAAGTTCCAGGACAGCCAGGGCTACACAGAGAAACCCTGTCTGGAGAAAACAAAAGCAAACAAACAGTGCTTAAGTGGGTCACTGTGTCAGTACAACAAGACGGCAGCAGCATCACCCTGTGCCCTCCAAGGGTTGGCACTGAAGCCACGGGTGGCTGCATTGGTGGACAAGTACCCTTTAAGACCCCTAACATGGAGGCCTGGGGAAACCTCACCTGAGGATCCCTCACAAACATCAGACCTTAGCCTGCGCTCCATGAGGTACCACATCTCATAAGCCAATGGGAGGCCAATGGCTAAAAAACAGGCAGTGTGTGTGTGTGTGTGTGCGCACACACACACACACACACACACTCACGCGCGCGCGCACTTATATTTAGCTCTGTGGTAGAGTGTTTGCTTTACAAATAAAACTCTAGACTCGGTCCCCAGCATGGAGCAGAGGAAGCAGACAGCAGGGAATAGAACCAACAAGCAGGCATTGTTGACAACCAAACTATAAAAACTGAACACATAGCATCAAGTATAGTAACAGGTGGGCGGTAATTACAAAAGCACCAATAATCCGCTGAACACCTAGTGTGGGCCAGGCCTGGCAGGAAGTCTGCCGCCTCCAGGACCTCCTCCTAGCTGCTGACTTCAAGAGACCCTTCAGAACTCCCTCAGGGGAACCTGAAATGCAAGGTCAGGTGGAGGGGACCTAAGACCTCATCCTCTGAAGTCCAAGCAAGTGCAGGGAAGGCTGGGCACTGCCCGTCCCCCAAAGCCAGAGGACACTCCAGAGACCAGCTGTCCAAGTGTCTCCTCTGCTCCACCCCTAGTTCCTCACCCCAGGATCAGCGTCAGCCCCGGCTGCCCTCCTGCTTATCCCTCTGTCCCTACTGCTGGCACCTGAGACTTGGTTGGATTGGTCCTGATCACTTACCCCACCCAACAGCCTCCTCTCTATCAGGGACATCAACCACGCAGGACCCCTTTCGGAGTGGAAGGAGGAGAAAGGAGTCCCACAGGGTCAAGGGTATGAGTACGAGACTCTGAGCTAAGGTGTATGCACGCTGTGGATGGGAACAGGTGTGGGTCCATGAAGGTGTGTAACTGTAGGCATGTGTAGGCACACACGCTGTGTGGGAATGTGCTGTGAATGGTTGCCCCCATGGACTCTATATTTGAATGTTTAGTCAATCAGGGAGTGACACTACTTGAGAAGGATTAGGAGGTGTGGCCTTGTTGGAGTGGGTGTGGTCTTGTTGGAGTGGGTGTGGCCTTGTTGGAGTGGGTGTGGCCCTGATGGAGGAAGCCTGTCACAAGCAGTGGGCTTTAAGGTTTCAAAAGCCCAAGCCAGGCCCAGTGACTCTCTTTCTTTGCTGCCTGTGGCTCTGGATGTAGAACTCTCAGCGACCTCACCAGCGCCATGTCTGCCTGCATGCCACCATGCTTCCTATCGGGATGATAAAGGACTAAACCTCTGAAAAGGAAAGCCAGCCCTAACTAAATGCTTTCTTTTATAAGAGCTGCCATAGTCACGGTGTCTCTTCACAGCAATGGAACACTGACTAAGACAGGGATTGTGACAGAACACATGTATGCATGAGAGCTTATATCATACAAGTGAGCACGTGGTTACATGGCCAGCAGTGGGCGGGGCATCTCTGTGAGCAGGAAGCCATACACGGCGGTGTATGGCTGGTTCAGCTGGGTGGATGGCATCTAGGTAGACATGCCTGGAAATTGTACCATGGAAACCTAAAGGGGGACTCTGTGATTGGGTGACCTGAGGTTCTTAAAGGAAATAACAAGAGAAGGTCACAGTAGTGCACCAGGAGCCCGTGGGCTCTGTGGAGCATGGGGAGGGAAAGAAGCCCAGGAACTGGGACCTGGGGAGTCCAGTTCCCACACTGGAGCACGGAGCTGACGAGCAGCCAGAACGGAAACAGAAAAGGAAAAGCAGATGCTGAGGCAGGAAGCAGAGGGAGCTGGGGTCCAAGTGGCCTTCCTGTAGCTCCTCTAACACATCCCTGACAAGCCAGCCAGAGACCCGGATGTCGCAGGAAAAGCAGACCTGCAGGAGCCACCTGTCTGATGCACCAACAGCAGGACGTCCAAGCCCAACCCTCATCCCCTGACGTCCTTCTGTAAGCGTCCAGGCTGCTGGCACCGCAGGTGGTGAATAGGATCAGAGGCACATGCCTCCTGGTTCCCATAGCGACAAGTCCCTCCACCTGCCTAGGGATTTTCCTAAGAAAATGCCTGACCTCTTCCTGGACGGCCTGGCAATGCCACCCTCCCTACCCAAGGAGGCAGGAGTGGCCAGGGAAGGTCAGGATGAGTGGTCACACCACGTATCCTCCAGACTGCAGTCACCTGAGCAGAGCCAAGAGCCTGAGTCTCTTCCCCTAGTCGTACAAAGTGCACGCAGGGATAGGGAGGTCCTGGGCGGACAGCTTCTGGGAGGCAGAGTGGGTCTGGGTTCCACTGCCATCTGCCCAGCGGCTTCTCTCCCCGCTGGCTACTCTGACCACATCCCAGAACCTCTCAGGGCTGGACAGAGGGTTCTCGCCAGTCCCTGTCCCAGTCCTTCATGGCAGTCCAGGCTCCTCACCCCCTGACTTGTGCTTTCTCTGTTCTGCCCCGTGGTTAACACCATGTGACACCTGACTCATACCCATCAGGGACCTTACAGTGTAGCCTTGCTTGAAAATGGGGTCAACATCAAGATGGAAAGAAGACATGGACTGGGGTGGCTCCTAAACACACTGGAGTGTCCTGACATGGAGTAGGAACTAGGAGGTCACACATAGACAGAGGCAGAGCAATGAGCCCGCGTGCCACAGACACCAGGGACATTTAGGTTGCCGGCAGCTGGGAGGGGTAGCATGGTTGGCACAGGCTCTGGATACCAGATCATGGCTGCCAGCTGTGACAGTTAGTCATGACAAACTGGCACAAGCCGGAGTCACCAGGAAGAGAGCCTCACTGAGGAAACGTCTGGACTGTGTTGGCCTGTAGGCGCGCCTATGAGAGACTCTCTCGACTGGGTTGAGGTGGAAAGATCCAGAATGTGGGCAGCATCGTTTCACCTCATGAACAAAACAGAGCTGAGCACTGAGAAGCACGCGTGTACATCACGCCTCCACACGCACCCTCTGTTCTTCACGGTGGCTGTCTCCCCACACACCCCTCTGCTTTTCATGATGGAGGTATCTCACCACTTCAGACTTACACCTTGACTTCTCTGCAGTGATGAACTGCAGCCTGGAATTGAGAGCTGAATAAACCCTGTCTTACTTAGGTTTCTGTTGCTGTGATGGAATACGTGACCAAAAACAACATGAGGGAACAGGATTCTTTCAGTTTACAGCCTGGCTCACACGGGCTGGGTGTCTAGACGACAAAGGGAAGTCAGAGGAGGAACTCAGGGCAGGAGCTGAAGCAAAAGCAATGGAGGAACCATGTTTGCTGGACTGTTCTCCATGGCTTGCTCTATCTGCATGCTTTTCCTTCTTTTCTTTCTTCCTGAGACAGGGTTTCTCTGTGTAGCCCTGGCTGTCCTGGAACTCACTTTGTAGACCAGGCTGAACTCAGACTCAGAGATCCGCCTGCCTCTGCCTCCCAAGTGCTGGGATTAAAGGTGTGTGCCACTACCACCACCAGGTTTCAATCTGCTTTCTTAAACAACCCAGGACTACCTGCCCAGGGGTGGTAGCACGGCCCACAGTGGGCTGGACCCTCCCACATCAATCACAAATCAAGAAAACACCCACCACAGAGCTGCTTCCCTCCTCCTCCATGACTCTGGCTAGTGTCACATTGATAAAAAACGAACCAACACCAACCCTTCAGTCCCTAGGTTGATTTGTTTTTTGTCTGAAAATGAAGCTAAGATATCAACTTGGGCTTTTGAAACCTTAAAGCCCACTGCTGGTGACAGGCTTCCTCCAACAATGCCACACCCACTCCAACAAGGCCACACTCACTCCAACAAGGCCACACCCACACAAGATGCTCAGCTGCCATTGTTGCCACAGCCACAGGAGACTCCTTACCTCCACCACCCTGGCCTCACCCTTCCCATTCATTCTGCTAATTCCATTCCTGGTACCGCACCTCCTACCCCCGGACCCTGCTACTCCTACCCAGGAACACACACGGTCACCTTCACACAAAGGCTACCACAGACCTGGAAAGAGCTTTCCCCACCCTCCAGCTCCTCTTTGCCCTGCCTTCTTACTGCTCAGCCACCTCACTTCTCACTCAGAACTGTCCACCCTTCCAGGAGGCCATGTGCCCCACCCCATACTTCCTCTGTTTCCATGGCAACTGTGGAGCGGCACACCCACGCTGGTACTGACTAGCACATGTATTGAGGCACTGTGCTGCCTTGAGATGGTGCCTCTCTTTCTGAAGATGGCCCTAGTCTTCCGTCTGGAATACACTATCCTAGTCTGTCTTGGGACACAGCCATAATACATATCCTGCAGAGACGAAGCCTGTAGACCTCAGGGAGAGAGAGAGGAAGGGGGAAAAGGAGGAGAGAAAGAGGGAGGGAGAGGGAAAGACAGGGAGAGACAGAGAGGCAGAGATTGGACTCCCTTGAAGATTTTTTTTACAGTGTCCTTCGTACTCCACGGAGCTGAGGCAGCTCCTGCCATTTGTCTCCCCACAGGCCACACTGGGTCCACATTCCCGCGAGCTGAGCTCCCTCATCACAGGCCAGTGTTTCACCCCTGCAAGTCCGTCTCAGGGACAGGGTTGGAGATCGGCTCCTAAGGGCAGACACCTTGCTGGCTGTGTACGTATATATGTTCCCCTCCTTCAGTGAAAGAAGAAAGATTCCCAACATAGTCCCTGAGCAGCTCTGGCTTAGACATTAGGAGGGTCCAAGAAAAATGAACCACCTAACTGGAATGAGTGGAATTCAATGTGGTCCTTTATCACACCCAGGGTCTGGGCTGTCGCAGGTGGGGCGCTGAGGGTCACGCTGCAGCTGGGGCCATACAGATCTGAGTGGCCTGTGCTGTTACAAGGTGTCGTGTGACGTCCAGGCCTGGGTCAGTGGCCCTACCACGGCCAGTGTCTGAGTTGATATCCCATGGCTCCCGTTACTACTGAGGGCTCTGTGGATGTCCAGGATGTGGTCAACCTTTTGAGACCATGTTGGTGTCTGAGGGCCTTGCTGCAGCAGGGGACATACTGATCTGGGTGGCCTATGATGTCACTGGGGCCATGGTGATATCCCCGCCTGAACTGCCATGGAGGGCCATGCCTGGGTCCACTAGACCAACCAGCTCAGCGACCGCCCAGGTCCATATCCTGGGTCTTCAGTTGTCCCACCATAACTGCTACCCCATCTGTGAACTGCTAGAGCATGAGAACGTCCTGCATGACTCAGTACCCGCGTGACTCAGAGCCAGTGAGGGTCCAGTGAGAATGGCGAGCCAGAGACCTTGAACCAGACCATGACTCGGTGCCGTGAACGTTTTGTGGGTGGAGCTGATGGGACAAAAGAGTGTACTGGTAACACACCACAGGTCCCAAGGCCACTAGGATGGATGGAGAGGTGCTGCAAAGATGGAGGAATGAGGTGGTTTTTGTTTGTTTTGTTGTTAACTAGTTTGGGGGGAGTTCCTTTTAGGAGGCAATGTAGGGGTAAGGGGCAGATATGAAGGTAAATGGGATTGGGGTGCATAATGTGAAATTCCCAAAGAATCAATAAATAATTATGTCATTTTAAAAAAGAGTGGAGTTCAGAGGACTGGGAAGCAGAAGGGGCAGGGTCAGCCACATCCACGTCACGGGGCCGCCAGGGCTCTCGGGAAGCTGGGTAATTACCCCTGACACCCCACCCAGCACTTTTTCTTCTGGTCACCTCCCAGCCACCATCCCATAAATGGACCTGGGAGAAATCACAGCCCGATTAGCAGCTTCCTGCCATTCTCTGGCCTCCATCCCTCCATCAGCCACACACAAACACTGCGAGGTCCGCCGAGCACCCTGAGGCTGACACTGTCCTCCTACAGTTTCCAGGTCACACAGAGCAAGGAAGCTTCACAATGGCTGGGGAAGGGCTGGACTTAGCAGCCAGGGCACTGCCCTTCTGTGGGGGACGCTAGAGGTGACGGAGGAATGGGGAGGCTGGAAATAAAGGAGCATCTCTCTCCGCTGCATGAGGACTCCTGAGCCCACCTAGTTCTCACTGTTCCTGCGGGCACACTGGCTGGGAGGAAACTGTGGGAAGCTGCTTATGTTCACACCTGACCGTGGAGAAGCCAGGACATCTAAGGAGACCGTGGGGAGCCAGGACATCTAGGGGTTCCAGCCACTGAGGAGGACCTGAGACTTCTGCTCTAGGGCAGAAGCCCTATCCACCTGCTCCTGTCCTGGTCTCACTCACAACAGCCGAGCTGGCGTGAGACTTCCCAGGGTCTCTAGCCCACAGGACGGAGAAGTGCAGAGCCAGGCGACTCCATCCCTGGAGGTCACAGCTGACACAGATCCACCTGAACCCTCAGCAAAGTGACCCTGTACGCTATTGCCCCGCTGCCAACAGGTATCTTGGCCTCCTTTAATAACAACTGGACAAGCGGACCCCGCCAGAGATCCGACTGTGTAGTAGAGACAGGACATCACTTGTTACACCCATGGTTCTGAGAGGGGCATTGTCATTCCTGCCAAGGTCTTGGGGACTGACACATCGCAGGTCACAGGAGCAGGGATGGAACTAAGCCCAGAGTTCCTAGCCTTCATTGCCTGGTTCACACAGGGTAGGTGTCCAGCCCACTAGTAGCCACTTGTCCCACATTCCTGCCTGGGTCAGGCCCTGCCTAGCCCAGTGTCTCACTAACAGGACCTCAGAGAAGCCGCCATGCTGACCATGAGGCTGTGGCTCCCAGCATGATGCCAGCTCCAGAAAGACAGTGGTGAGAGGGTAACACCAACTTGATGATGCAGGGCAGACACCATGACCAAAACCTGCCCTGCCAATAGCCACCCCAGGATGTCCCCCACCTGCCTAGCCTCAACTCCACACCCCGTCCCACGCTAACCACAACAGTCTCCTCGCCAGACCAAGGGCTCCCAAAGCAGGTGCTGTCCCTGCCAGCCCCTGGCCCCAACACCAGCCGTGAGTAGCTACCGGGCACAGCCTGAGAAAGTGGCGGACAAACGAAGGAGTATGTGGCCATCACGGAATGTGCTGGATCTCCAGCCTCTAGGGTGGAGACAGGCCCAGGTTCACACCTGCACTGGCCCCTCAAGGATGGGAACCAGACTGTGATAAACAAGGAAGGCGAAGAGCATCCGGAGACAGAGATGCTGGATCACAGGCTGGGCCGCAGCCATTAAATAAACAAGGCCAGACACGTAACTAGGGGCCCTCCATTGAAAACAAGCCTCAAAACAAACAACTAAGGAAGCCCGGGCTCTGGGTGGAGATCCTGCGGTGGCTCCCAGGCCATGTGACAACCAGAGCCCCCCTGCCACCACTAGCAGCCTCACCCTGCTCCCGTACCCACTTCTGCCACAGACTGGGAGTTACAACCACCTGAGCTCTCTGTCCTATGGGATAATCCTTCCGCAGACCGTGAAAATGCGTTGCTCTCAGTGTTAATAAAAAGATGATTGGTCAATAGCTAGGCATGATTTTTGGGGCATAGAGAATGCTGGGAAGAAGACAGGCAGGGTCTAAGGAGTCTCAAGCAGATGCAGACAGAAACAAGATGAACATGCTATGTTGAAAGAAAGTACCACCACATGCCAGAGGATAGGTAAGAAGTATGGGGAAATTTTAAATGTAAGAGTTAGCTAGCAACAAGCCTGAGCGTTTATAACAAGTCTCTGTGTGGTTATTTGGAGCGACTGCCAGGACAAAGAAAAGGTCTGCCTACACTTTACAGTTCTGCATGTGGACGACAGCCTGACATCCGGCTCATACAGACAAGCCGAGTCGTCATGGCTATACCTGCAGCCCTGTTACAGACCCACCCTGCCCACAAAAGCCAGCACCCGTGTCTTGCCTGTACAGCTGGGTCAAGCCTGGCTTGGCCTGCCTCTGCCCACTCTCGCCCTGGGATATTCACCAGACACCGGCTCAAGACTCAGAGGGGACACCGGGCTACAGGCTGCCCTGCTCCTCTCCCCGACCCCACCATCCTGCCCACAGCATCCCTTTCCATCCACCTGTCCCTGGAAGCCTTCAAGCCCCCTCTCCCTCCCATGCAGCCACACACACCCGATGCTTCCCTATTCTCCCATTCCATTATTAGTGCCCCCCTGGCCGACCCAGGGAGCCCCCGCCTCACAGCAGAAACCCAGGGGCCCCAGACTTTGATATCTGTGCCCCAATTATAAGCCACAGGAAGAAGGGGACACATCAGACACCTCCAGAGAGCCACAGAGGGAAGGGAGATACTGGTGTTGGGCCAGAACACCCCAACCTGAGGAGTGCTGGACAGCATCCCAGTCTTGTCACCTCCAAGCTGGCCTCCTGTCCTTTTCCCTCTGCTCCTTTCCGGAGAGTGACTCACTTCCCTCCTGGAAAAAAAAATCACCAACCGTCCCTTCTCTCTTCCCTACTTCTCACTAGAGTTCACCTCAGGACAAGCAGCTAAGTCTCCAACGGTGAAGCCCACCATGCTTAACCTTTGATGTGAGGAGTGTGGCTCCCAGACATCCCAGTGACTTTAGGGATGATTGTTCTAGAGGAATATCACTCTTGCCTGCTGGCCTGTCCCCACGACACCTGCTAGCCACCTGTTCCCATGACACCTGCCAACCACCTGTCCCCATGAAACCTGCTGGTCACCTGTTCCCATGACACCTGCTGGTCACCTGTTCCAACGACACTTGCCAGCCACCTGTCTCTATAACACCTGCCAGTCACCTGTCCCCACATTCAGCAGCCAGTCACCTGTCCCCAACACCCACCTGCCAGTCACCTGTCCCTATAATACCTGCCAGTCACCTGTCCCTATAATACCTGCCAGTCACTGGTTCCCACGCCCACCTGCTAGCCACCTGTCCCATACCTGCAGACCAAGGCCTCTCCAGCAGCCACAATAGCCATGCTCCATGGCCAGGAGCCTATTCCTTTGTCCCTGGCATGGCCAGATGCTCAAGTTTGCCTTCCTCCCTCTGATGCCAGTACCAGGCCAGCTCTACCTCCCACGATTCTACAGACTATTCTGCAAATCCACTGTCCCTTCCATTTGAATTCTGCTCGAACAGTCTTTGGCAGACAGAACTGTGGTGCTGGAGTCCCTGGGATCTCTAATGTGACTGAGGGCAGGGACCAAGAGGACAAAAGCTATGTATGGGTCAGTACCCAGAGAGTCAAAGCCAGGCAGATGCTCTCTATTAGACATGCCTCTGTTCAGTCTGCCCAGTACCAGCTGAGAGAGATGGGCACTCACCTGAGAGGCACCCCTCCTGGCCAGGCTTCTGGCTCCACCCCGGACAGCACCTGAACACAGTGCGGGCCTCCGTAGCATACACCTGCCTATAGCTCATATAGTAGACAGTCCTGGAACAGAAGAGAAAGGATGTGTTGATCGTTACAGGGCCAGCACTTGGGCTCTCAGAACACCCCAAAGATAGGTCCTTGCCAATGGGGGTTGAGCAGGCTGAAGTGCCCAGGGAGCTGATGCCCCAGACACCAGAGCCTGGTTCCTTCCTCCCTTCAAGGTCTCTGCCTTCTTCACAGGGTGGTTCCATCCTATTCAGGGAGGAATCTTGTCCCCACCTTGCCTGCCACACAGACTCCTCCCTCACTCGAGTGACTAGTAAGGCACATGACTGCTTCTCCCGGCTGTCAGCTCTGTCCAGTCTGATACCTTTGTCTGTCACTTCTGATAATGAGTTTGAACACTGACTCCCCCAAATCTATGCCTGCCTATAATGGCAACTGACTAGGGAACAAAGTCTGTGTAAGCTGCCATCAGTTAACACGGGGACACACTGAATAGTGCCGTACTGACATCAGTTAACATAGGGACACACTGAATAGTGCCGTACTGACATCCGTTAATACGGGACACACTGAATCATGCCGTACTGACATCAGTTAACATGGGGACACACTGAATAGTGCCATATGACATCAGTTAATACAGGAACACACTGAATAGTGCTGTATGACATCAGTTAATATGGGGACACACTGAATAGTGCCGTACTGACATCAGTTAACATGGGGACACACTGAATAGTGCCGTATGACATCAGTTAATATGAGGACACACTGAATAGTGCCTTATGACATCAGTTAATACGGGGACACACTGAATAGTGCCGTACTAACATCAGTTAACATGGGGACACACTGAATAGTGCCGTACTGACATCAATTAATATGGGGACACACTGAATAGTGCCGTACTGACATCAGTTAATACGGGGGCACACTGAATAGTGCCATATGACATCAGTTAATATGGGGACACACTGAATAGTGCCGTACTGACATCAGTTAACATGGGGACACACTGAATAGAGCCGTATGACATCAGTTAATATGGGGACACACTGAATAGTGCCGTATGACATCAGTTAATATGGGAACACACTGAATAGTGCCGTACTGACATCAGTTAACATGGGGACACACTGAATAGTGCCGTACTGACATCAGTTAACATGGGGACACACTGAATAGTGCCGTATGACATCAGTTAATATGGGAACACACTGAATAGTGCCGTACTGACATCAGTTAACATGGGGACACACTGAATAGTGCCGTATGACATCAGTTAATACGGGGACACACTGAATAGTGCCGTATGACATCAGTTAATACAGGGGCACACTGAATAGTGCCGTACTGACATCAGTTAACATGGGGACACACTGAATAGTGCCGTATGACATCAGTTAATACGGGGACACACTGAATAGTGCCGTACTGACATCAGTTAATATGAGGACACACTGAATAGTGCCGTATGACATCAGTTAATACGGGGACACACTGAATAGTGCCGTATGACATCAGTTAATACAGGAACACACTAAATAGTGCCGTACTGAGAATATAGGAAGGAAAGCGTGCAGAGATGGGGCAGTTGGTGACATCCCAAGACAGACACAACAGGGCAGCCAGTGGCACCAGACTGGTGGCTGGGACAGCTGCTCCCTCAGGACTTCACCACTATATAGGAATTCCAGCTTCAAAAAATGGTTTGTCTTTTGCATTTTTATGTCTCATGTGTGGGTACACAGGCATGTGTCTTATATATGTGGAGGCAAGGACAACATTGAGTGTCTTCCTCAATCTTATTTTTTCTACCTTATTTCTTTGAAGCAGGCTCTCACTGAATGTGGTACTCACCAACTGCCTAGCCTGGCTGCCCAGCAAGCCCCAGGAATCCACCTGTCTGGGTCCCCTCAGCACTGGGATCACAGGTGTGCGATGCTATGCCTAACATTTTTTTAGATGGATTCTGGGGATCTGAACTCAAGTTTCTATCCAACTGTGGACTCCTCCAAAGCCATTTTTAAGCCACCTGACCTGCCAGCATTTGTCATAGCATGCTAAGAAATGAGCATAAAACGCACAGCTTGGTCGGTGCCCCTGAGCCCTCTGACTGTAAAGTCTCTGTAGCCGCAGACCAGGAACTAGACAAAGAGAAACCAGAGACAGAGACGGGGGAGGAAAGACAGGTAAAAAGGAGATGGTTGACTCCAGCCTCCCGACTGGTCTCCAACCTGCAGTGCCAACTGCCCTTATGGCGGTAGGGTTACCCTCCTGCCCAGAAGCGAGGCCCACGGTCACAAGGTCAAGGGCACTTAAGGCCCTGGGAATGGTCAGGTGGCCCAGGCTGTATCTCTAGGCAACAAACCAGGCTGTGTTATCTGGTCCAGTACACGGGAAGCCATGTGGCCCTGGGCTCTGCCCAATAAACAAGGCTGAGGCCACTTCCCGGAAGTGTGTGTTCCTACACAGGCTAGGCACACAGAAAGTCTCGGAGCACTTTACAAAATACCACCTTGGCAGGACATGAAACCGATCACAGTGTGAACAATATTTGGCAGTAACAGAGTACTAGAGTCTGGCCATCGTAAATATTTATCCCCTTGCCTGGGCTGCAGACAGGGCTGAGCTATGTGCAGCTCCCTCTGGACACTCTTCTACAAGGCCCCCTGAAGGAAAAGATTCCTGGAGAGGCCTGGCAGCCATGAGAACCAAACTCAGCTCACCTTCAGATAACAAACACTAGCTCACAAGGGCTCTCTAGTCCTGTAGGGCTGGGGGCTTCTGGGACCAGGTCAGAATGGAGGCTGTTGGGACCAGGTCAGAATGGAGGCTGTTGGGACCAGGTCAGAATGGAGGCTTCTGGGACAAGGTCGGAATGGAGGCTTCTGGGACAAGGTCGGAATGGAGGCCATAGTACTCAAGCTGGGCTTCCCAAGAGGGCCTGTGACCCATGATTTGAATACCTGCCACCTTCCATTCCTTACCCCTTCCTTTCTTTTTCTAAAGGACTCCTCCCTCGCCCCTCAAAGGACCTCTTTATGTAGTCTGGAGAGTTCCTAGCCTGGCGACCTAGCTGTCTGTCTGGTCTCACAGTGAGATGCTCTCAGGTGTCACGACAGCCTCACCTGTCTTTGATGAGGTGACACACCACCACCAAACGCCCATGACTCTAAGATAAAAGATGGTGCCAGGAGCCACCAGGTGACAGACACATGTGGGGCACGGCCTAAGCCTCACCCAGGCCAATCCAGAAGGGAAAACTGAGGCCAGAACAAGTTCTCGGCCTAGCCACGCACACAGATGAAGGCTAGGACCCGGAGTCCAAACTGGGATGCTCTGCCTGGGCTGGCCACACAGGAGCTCAAGAAGAGGGTCCCCCCTGCAACCACCATCCCACAAAAACTAAAACAAAAAAAAAATCACTAGGGGTCAGGGAAATGGCTCAGTGAAGTAAGAAAACATAAGCTTGAACCCCCAACATCCATGTAGACAGCTGGGCATGGCTACATATACACATATCCCCAGCACTAGAAGCTTGCTGGTCATCCAGCCTGGCCAAAATGGTGCCTTTCCAGCTCGATAAGAGAACCCACCTCAAGACAGTAAGGAAGAGCGGGAGAGATGGACATCTCTGACCTCCGTGTGCACACACATGGTCACACCCACTCGTACATATCTTGCACACTCACATGCATGAACCATACACACATAACATCAGAAAGAGGAAGACAGAACAGAGAAGCTCCATATTAGCATGGCCACACCGTGGTCACAGCCCGTGGTCACATTACAGTGTGAAGTCCCTCAGGGCTTAGACACCGCTGGAGCCCACTGTTGACTGCACAGGGAGCCTCGGCATGTGACTAAGTTATAGGCTTAGCCGGCTGGAAGGCCAGCAAGGCCGACAATAAGGCCCACTAGCCGAGCCCAGTCCCAGAGACCGCTGTGTGCTATCCCCAATGTCCCAGCAATCCAACTTAACAGTGAGGCCCCATTCTGACCTCATTTCCATATTAAACACCTGTTCCACCGAGACCAACCTCAGACTACAATCCAGTGTGGGCTCTGCTTATGAGCCAGGAAGAAGGACAGGCCTGAGGGTTCCGGGTAGAGACGAGGACCCAGTCACAGTTAGTGGAAAAGAAGCAACATCCCACAGGGTCAGGCACACTGGAGAAGGGGGCGGGTAGTCCTGGGGCTGGATTCTTAAGAGGTATGAGCTGGGGCCGCCACAGCAGGGGAGCTACTGGAAGATCAGCTGTCCAGATGAGGGTGGGGGAATCTCCCAGGGCTTGGGACAGACAGCAAGAAAGACTTCAGGACCTCAAGCATGCCTGTGTTTACTGTATACTGAGAGCTAAGGTGGGCCTGGGTGGTACGGGTACTACTGAGTTCTGATCCCCATGAGCTGGTGGGACCCCCTCATCCTCTGTAGGCACTGAGGCACACAACTCAGGTATACCTCAGAGCAGGATGGGTGAGGGAACCAGGCCTATGTCCAACACAGAGAATGGCTTCAACTATAGTAAACAGCTGCTCATCCACAGAGCCCTGGTCCCCACCTAGAACCCAAAATGCCACATGGGACCCCCACCCCAACCTCGGGATTGAATGTCTATGTTACAGGCCAGAGAGTAGGTGAAGGGTACCAGACGCCTTGAGCTGGGCAGTATGATGTGGATCCCAGAACCTAGATACAAGCCCTCTTAAGATATCCAGAAAACCCTGATTCCGACACTATGCCATATACACCGTTCCCCTACACCTACTCACAATGTCCTGTCTCCCCAACACACGTGCACAGCCAGGGAAGTGTGGCCCTCCCAGATATCAGAGAACATCATGCCAGGATGCTGGAGGCCACCATCCACATAGGAAACCCTGCCAACCTATAGACCTTGACTGCCACAGAGTCTCCAGCCTCAGGGCTCCAGTGGCTTCCAAACAGAGTGTTTCTCACACACTATGGACAAGGAAACAAGCTTAGTGGACCAAGCCCTGCTTCATAAGCATGTATAAGCATGTGCACCCATGTGCACCCATGGCCATGTGAGAGCTGGAAGGAAAAGGCACAAATGTCAACCTCTGAGACCGGGTCGAGACCTCCCTTTCTGCCTCTGAGTTCTTAAGTCTCCTGACCTGCTGCCCGTCACTCCATGGGGAGGGCTCTTCTATGCTTCACAGACTTGAGCTGCAGGCCCCGCCCCATCACCTACCACCTTGGATATCACCCTGCTTGTCCCAGATGAGAAGACCAACCACAGTCCCTGAGAAACAAGGCTTCTCGGATGTACTTTTTCCATCTCTATTCTACACCAGCCCTAATGGACGACAAACAAATACTGAATTCTGAGTGGCCTCTGGAGTTCCTGGACCAGGCAGAACAGGCCCAGGTACCCCATGAACCCCAGCTCCCACAAGAGCAGCAACAGGCAACACTAAAGGCTTCCCCCTGCTGAGCACCCTGCCCAGCTAAGGACTCCTCAGACACACACCTCCACCTAGCTAGGGCTGCAGCCAACTCTGCCACGCCCTTACCACCCAACGTTTCCATGGCTCTCCCCCACTGCCCAGCTTCCCCTTGGCCCTGTGGAGGAGAGCTATGCAAAGGCACTCCTTAAGATTTGATTTTTAAATAAAACATTGAGCAATAAGTTTTTCATGGGCTTGGGAACTGGGCCCAGAGGTCAGGTGGCAAACATCTCCAGCTGGGACCTCAGCTGGCTGAGCAGGGCTTCTACCTTCTGGCCAATCAGCACACCTCCCCTGCAAGGTCCCACCACCACTAGGGCTCCTCCCTACCCTCATAAGTGGCCAGGGCCTGCCCAAGCAGGCCTTCTAGAGTCTGGGAATAAGAGACCACATCCTCGATGAGAGATGGAACCAAGGTGGGGCTCCAGCCCAAGCTGTCTGACCCTAGAGGTCACTCTGCAGTCCTAGCTGAGAACTGCCCCCCATTAGACCAGGATGCCCACCACGTACCTGCGCTCTTGGCCAATACACCATGCCTGCTGCCCACAGCCTGCTCTCCACACGGGCACGATGCGACTGAAGGCTTGCACACAGGGCTGGCGGTGGCCCACCAGGGTCAGCTTCTGCTCGGCACACACATGGGGCCTGGAAAGAAGGACAATGACATTCAACTTCTCCACTACCTACAGCTGGCTGGCACCAGTCACGTCTCCAGAGCTATAACTAAGATTCAGCTATGACTGGGCCACAGCACAATGCCCACCTGGCATCTACTCTGGACTCCAGGACAAGGGGACTAAGAGGGACTGATGGCCACAGCATCTTCTGCCAGGATCCTGTGTTGTAAAGGCACTGCCTTAGTCCCTAAGAATCTTCAAGGTAGGCAGGGTCATCCATCCCTTTTGAACAGTCCTGGTCGGGGCTCAGGCTGGTCCCCAAGTCCAGGTCCCCAGAATAATGCTCTTTCCACACCCCCCTTCACCCCTGCTACCTCAGTGCCTCCCCTGTATTCTCAGAATACGCAGGGGTATGTGGACAAGACCCAAGAGTAGAGATGGGCTCAAGGAGGAATTAGGAAAGAGAAAACCAAAAACTCTGGTCACTATCCAGCCATACCCAGGGCAGTGATTCTTCTTATGTCTCTGCCCTTCACTTGTCCCAGAAGCCAGCCTAGGGGAGCACAGAGTGCCAATGGTAGGTCACCTAAGACAGCCCTCCAGGCCCACCAAAGGGAGAAAAGGCTCCAGCCCTCTGAGAGAAAATCAACTAGAGGGACAATCTGGAGATGCTCACCAAGCAATGGACGCAAAGCTCAGGCTCACTCAAGCCTGTACCCCCGAGAGACCAAGGAATGCAAAAGCAAGTTGTGGGACAGAAGACAAGACCCACTACATTGGACCAAGCCTGGCTCTGAGCTCAATCCCGAGCACCAAGGGTTACAGGACACTCACACGGACCAGAGTCATTTTCCAACTTGCTCAGAGCCTGAAATCCTCGGTATACACAGTGAGCAGGGTATTCCTCCCACCCTAGCGGAGGTCCCTGCTAGGGGATATAGATGCTTCCTTAGCTTTGCCCTGACCTCTGCCTCCATCCCATGCCCAGTGAGGCACCCCTCCCCAAGTGACTTCTACATTCTCAGTGACTGCTGGGTGCTGTCCAAAGTCCAGCACTTAAGAGACCCGGACCACACCAACCAGCAGCTCTGGCCCTAGACCAGCCACCTCCAGACGGATGTTCTGACCAAAAAGCCTTTATTTTTGTTTTTTCCCTGGCTCTGCTGCATGGGAAGCCACCCCCTCAGGGAAGTGTATGGACCACCTGCAGTCAAGATGTCTGTAGAAAACAAACATCAGGGGCTCCCAGCCTGGAGCAGGGACTGCACCTGCCCAGCCATGGTATCAGAGGCTCCCAGTCATAGTATCAGGGGCTCCCAGCCACAGTATCAGGGGCTCGCAGCCTGGAGCAGGGTCTGCACCTGGCCAGCATGACACCAGACCATCTAAACCCTAGCTTTCCATCAGTCACAACACAGGCAAGGCAGAGTCAGCACCGTAGCCATCAGCAATCCTAGGCGCAGGACTGTCACATGTCCTGGTCCTCCCAGTCCCATGATACCTTCCCCAGTCTCCCAAATGTCCCATCTAGGGCATCTCAAGTCTGGGGTGACTGCAGGGCAAGGACTCTCGGGTGCCAGGCCAAAGCAGTGGGACCTGGAGTATGCTGTGGACCCCACATGTGCACTATTAACTGTGAATACATTCTCTGTGGCCAGGTAGAATCCCAGACAGGACGAAGCAGAAGGGTCAGATGGGAAAGGTTTCTGCCACCTTCTAGAGACAATCCCCAGGGAGACAGACGACCACAGTGACCACAACGACAATGATGACAGCAACGACCACAACCACCCTCTTCCTCCCCCATGCTGACACCAGGCACCTTCAAGGCATCAGCCCATGGAGATTGCTGGCTGCTTTCATCACCTGACAGGTGACAGTGATTTCCCCTGAATCGTCTGCCAACCAGACACGGTACCTGGACCAAAGACCCCTCCACTTCCTGGGCTCTGCTGAGATTCTGTGCTGCTCAGATGGCTAGCTAAGGAATGGGGGACCCAGACTTCCGAGAGTCTGTTGTGGGCCGAGGATCCCAAGCTGGGACACAGGGAGAGACCAGGGCAAGAGTTTGCACAAGGGCAACAGTTTCCACACAGGGAAAGCCCTCAGCATTCCGTGGCCTGGGTCCTGGCCTTTTGGTCCTTGTGGCCTCCACTTTGCGGTGTGCCCACAGGATAGTGCCCTCTATGGAACCCCTGATCATACGCCCCCCCTCTCATAGACACACACACACACACACACCTGCCCTCTGGCTAGTGCTAAGTGCAGCTGACTGGAGGACCAACAGGAGGTGGGGCCTAGGAGAAGGGACACTGGGTGTCTGTTTCCCTAACCACTTAGAACCCTTCCTGCCAGGTGGTAGCTGCTCCAGTGTGGTGACACAGTCACATGCCCTGACTGCATGCTCACTCAGTCCACCCTCTGACCCCTGCCCCTGCGCTCTGTGCCTCTCGAAGGCCCGAGAGAGCAGCAGAGCGGGCATTAGGACATCTGTGACAGGTAGAGAATGCCACCGTCCCCCACCATGTGAGGATGGTCTGCAGGAAGCCACATGGACAAGAGACCAGTCCAGGGGCTTCGGAGTTCTTACAGGGACCCAGCAAGGCGGTTAACTGACATTCACAGGGACACGGGGAGGCACAAGCTGGGCTCAGCACCTCTCCTAGGAAATGCAGGCAAAGGGACATGGTGGAGGATGGGGGATACTAGATACTAGAGGAAGGGAAGGAAGAGACAAAAAGACAGCCTCAGCTCAGGCCCCAGAAGAACACAGCAAACACTGAGTTGAAGGTGTCTTTCTGTTTCTTGTATTTGCATGTAGCTTCTCACCGAGGCGGGAAAGGCAAAGCCCAAACCACAAGGTAGACCCAGGGCCAGCAGAGGGAGGGGACTTCAGCCCAGCTGCAGAGCCATCTGTTGAAGCGTGGAATGTTGCTCCAGGAGGTCTTTGAAGGAGCTAGAGGCCAGGGGTGTTCATGGCAATGGCACCTTTTACCAAGGTGTGGAAGTGGGAGACATACCGTCTCTATAACCAGCCTGACCCTGTTTCAGGAGGATGATTTGTTTCTGCCTCCCTCATCTGGCCTCATGGCTCACCTCTGAGCATACTTCCCCTGGCCTGGGTACAGCTGGCACACCGGCAAGTGTAAGGCTTTAGGGGATAAGAGCCCAGTGGCTGTCTGGGGCCTAGCAACACTGTGAGAAGGCAGATGAAGTCCCTCAGAGGCCTCCCACCAGGCACAAGATGGTCACAGGAGGTTCAGCAGACATGCATTCCTTCCCCTGCTCTGCCCCCCTGACCACGGCACGGCACCTCCTGTCTTCTGGGACATCTGGCCATTCACCATGTCAGCTTCCCCACACCCTGAAGAGGAGCATTAGGGGCTACACAACAGATCCACAGAGAACGTGGCTGTTTAAGCCCTCAGGGCCAGGAGGCCCAAAGAGCTTGCAAGACGGAACTTGAGCTCGGAGGGACCTGCCTGGGGTAGGAGGGGTCATCGTCAGTCATTAGCTGATTCCAAAGCCCTGGTGGGTTTCTCAGCATAGCTGCCCAGGGGGCTTCTGCCTGGGAGAAGCCTGTGCTTTGAAGCTGTGTATGAACACTGTGGCATGGTCTCAGCCGGGACTCAGAGCTTCAGCACCCAGGCAGCCTCTCTCTCTGTCCTCACCGAGGCTGCAGGAAGACCTTATGCAGCCATCCATACCAGCCCTGCACTGCTCAGCAGTCACTCCCATCTCCAGATGAAACAGCCAAGCCAAGCTTCCACGAAGCTGAAAAGTCACTCGAGACAAAAACCAAGCAGGTAGCGAGGCTCTACCCACTGAATCTGAGCACCCTCCAGGCAACAGCAGCCAGAGAATCACCCATATTTTCCGCAGATTCACGAGAGCACCTGGGATGGGAGTCGGAGCTGCCCTACCCTGGAACCCACGCAGGCCAGGCTTGCACACCAGGTATGAGCCCCCCGTGGCTTGCACACCAGGGGGCTATGGGCAGGGGGACAGAGCACCATGAAAACTGTGCAGCTATCAGTTCATGAACACTGGCCAAAGAGGTGTGGCAGCCGTACCAGGCCCTGCCAGCTCATCAGAACGCCTCAGGGGGGGAAAGTCAAGCAGGGCGGAGAGGGTCAGCCAGGAAGAAGTGTTTTCTAGGGCCCTGGCTGCCTTCCCAGCCCCTCTATCCTGCTGCTCTGAGTGGCAGGGAGTTAAGAGTAGACCTGCAAAGTCACCCCTGGAAGCGGGTCCTCATGGGCTTCCTTCCACCTGCTGTCTGCTCAGCAAATCCAGCACTCCTTCTCCAAAGTCCAGAAGGCTATCTCTCCCTCACTGGCCCTGCCAGCTAGGACCCATGTGCCGACACCCGAGAGATGCAGTTCTGAGGAAGACAGCCAGGATTTCTGGCCAACCTGGAACTCAGACCCACCCAAAATGGACAGTCTAAGAACAGAGGCCCATTGGGACACAAGGGTCAGGAAGTGGGGGCACACGCCTCAGAGGTGCAGCCCCCACTGCAGGAAGAAGGGAAGGCAGACTCTGGAAAACGCATCAAGCAGGAAGGGGCAGGCTCTCCGGCTACCCACCCATTCACAACCAGCTCCAACGACTTTCTCAACAGCTGAAGACTTCCTGGGCCCAGGTGAGCAGGACACCGGCAGCAAGGCCTTGGCTCCACTCCCAGGGAGATCATCAGGAGTGGACAGAGCTGGGTGGAGAACCCATGTGCCAGATTGCATCCATCCACCCAGAACTTCAGGAAGCCTGTGTCTGCTGCCCCTCTTAATCATGAAAAGGGGCAGGCAGGCTGGCAACCCTAGCCCATCAAGCTAATTGCGATATAATCACCCTGGGGTTGAAGCTCCTTCTGGGCAAACTCACAACTAAGAGACATAAACAGGAGAAGTCAGGGACCCATGCTGCTCCCATTCTCGGGTGAGATGTCCCCAACTCAGACCAGCTCTCCTTTGTAATGGCCACAAGGATCAAAGGCAAGACCTAGAGTGGGGGGTCCCGAAGGCACCTGCCCCAGTGAGAAACGTGTTCCCCCATTCCCCAGGAGAGCCAGCCACGCCTCTGTCCTCAAGGTCAAGTATGAGGTGGATACCCCAGTGCCAGTCCTGGACAGGAGCAGCAAGTCCCTTCTGTGGCGGAATGGGCGCTCTAATTGGCAAAGAGGAAGCCCCAACTCAGGCCTTTAGGGTCTTTCCACTCCCCATGCAGCCCCAGCAGCTCTGCCAAGTTTACAAGGCCCCATCTTGCACCCTGCAAGGGCCAGGTGGGGGCCGTATGCCTCTCATCCCTGTACCTCATCCACTTGGGCTCAGTTCGCACCGGTTTTCCTTTGAGGCCAACAGAGGGATCGCTTTGCAGTTTAAGAGAGACCGCTAACCAGCCTATTGGGGAATCATCTTTCAAAATTAAATCCGTCGCCGCTGGCTCCCTGACCCTCTCTTCCTGCTCATTCTAGAACTAAATTCCTTCTCCCGAGGCCCCAGAGCGCACGTGTTTAACACACAAACCAGTTCTGGAAGCCCCCTCTGGGCACCCCCGCCCCTGCGCAGGCCCCCAGACCCCAGGAGACCAGCTTGGGGAGGAAGTGGGACCAGGCGGCTTCCTCTCGGCCGCCTCCAAGCCGGTCCCCCAGCTGGACTCTGCACAGCAGGGGCTTGGATTCCTCACCTCTTCAAACTTCAGCATCCGCCTAAGTCTGCAGGACTCTCACGGCAGAGGCGGGAGCCGGGAGACTAGGGGTCCTGTGGCAGCCTCGAGGGCCCCATATCCAACCCTGGACCCCACGTCTAGACCGTCCCCTCCTTGGTTAAGGCAAAGAACCCATTGTTCTGGGGCCCCAGGGACAAAGCCCCGAGCTCTGTTCGGGTCAGCGTCGCTACCGCGAGCCTCGAGACTCGCGCTACTCACATGCTCGGCTGCAGCGGGCGCGGGGGGCGCGGCGGAACGGCTGCAAGCACGGCGGGGAGCAGCAGCATAGCCAGGGCCACCGCGCGCCAAGCCGCTCTCGCCTCCGCCCGGACAGGCATCGTGCGCGTGATTGCGCTCCCACTCGGTCCTCTGCTCGCCGACTCAAAGGAGGCCCTTGCGGCCGCGAGACCCGGTCTTCACGCGCGCCATGCCCTAGCGGACAGCGGAACGCCGCAACCGAGCCGCACTAGGTGTGGGGCGCGTGGTCGCCGCAGGTGCGGACGGTGCAGCTGCCACGAGCGCCGAGAACTTCGCACTCCGCTTGCAGACACTTGCCAGGAGTGCTGGAGAGCGAACTCGGAGCGGGATGCCCCAGAAGTCAGACCTGCCCGCCGCGCACCTCCCGCCCGGACCCCAGCCCCCTCCCCGCCTCGGCTCCCGCCCCTTTTCGGCCCCACCCCCAGCCCAGGCCACGCCCGTTCCGCCTTCGGCCCCGCCCACACTGTCCCAATAGAGAAAGCCCACTTCCAGCCCCACTCCAGCCCCTCCCCTCCGCGGCTCCTGATCCAGCCCACAAAACTAAGCTTGCTTTTCTGTCTCCATTTGTGCATCCTCTGGACGTTGTCTGCCCACCTCCGGCAGAGAGTCCCAGGTCTGGTCCCGTCCAGGTGTCCGACCTGAGTGTTGCACACCTCGCAAATAGACTTAACCGTGACCTGGGACTCCGGTAAGCGCGTCCGTGACTTCTCCTCTCCACCAACGCTGCATTCACCGTCCCTCGGCCCCTCATTCTGCGCCCGCCCCCGCTGCCCCAGAAGTAGGGAGGAATTGGAGGGGCAGCCTTTGTGTGCCTCTGGGCACCTCCTTTGGGTACTGACATAGGTAACACCACCATCTGGGCATTTGTATTCCTAGTTCTGTGTGAGTGCTTTGGGTCGGTGGCATGGGGTGGAGTGGGCGTGTAGGTCCCACCAGGCACCTGCACAGAGGTCTAGAAGGCGAGGCCACTCCCTGCTCTGGGCTCTCTGCTGTCCTTTAATTCTGGTTTGGGCTTGATGTGACTTTCTCGAGGGCTAGGGCCAGACTGTCCAGCGCTAGACATGTCTCTGGGGCCAGGACTTTCCCGACACCTTTAGAAAGTTGAGCTGGGATTGTCTCAAAAGGGCACTGGTTGCAGACAGTTGTGTGAGCATCCGCCCCTGCTCGCCTCCTGGAGAAGTGTGCCTGCCTTTACATGATTGGTAGGCCTAGCCTGCCCTCCTTTGAAGACCTCCCTCCTCCACCATTTCCTGGGGAGTGGGGTAGGTGTTCCAACGTCCTCTCCCTAATGGCAAGTGCTTGAAGGAACCTCTGGCCAAGGGACCTGGAAGTGGAGGAGGAGAAGCGTCTCACTCGCATTTCAGAAGGCAGCAGTCACATTCATGGGCGTGGGTACTGCCAGTCAGACCTACAGCTGGCCCAAGTGGAGAGCCATGGGGACAAGGAAGGGAGCAGAGCCTCTGCTTACACTACTACAGCCTGCAGATCTGAGCACTAGCACAGGACCCTGGCCTCAGGGAGGGAGGGGGGACGGGGGTGAGGCTGGTCCTGGAACTTGCTACCTGATTCCCCAAACAGGACAGGACCCTACTTTGCCCTTCTCTGTTCTGGACCAGATCTCCCTCTTCTGCCTGAGCCCATCACGGGCTCCTCCCTGGATCTCAGTAGTAGAGGCTGCTCAAGCGCTGGGTGACTCTAAAGTACTGCCCTCCCAAGTGTCTGCACCCAAGAAATCATCGATTACCCCACCTCAGTTTGGGGCCTCCACTGCGGGGAAGTACAGGGTGTCTCCCCAAGTCGGAAACTGCAGTGGGCCCATCTGCTGGTTCCTTCTGAGCACCCCCTTCTCTCCTGGAGCTGACTTTCTCATGAATGCGCATGCGGTCAATAGAGTGTCCACACGTGGACCGGGACCCTGAAAAGGTTCACCGCCTCCTCTGCTAAACCATGCCCCAGGACCAGGGTCTGGAGTGGGTGAGCCAAAGAGGACTCCACCCCACAATCGTCTCTGGTCATCAGAGGGAAGAAGGTGGTCCTGGGTGAGAAAGAGAATCTCTCGGTGGGGCTCGGTCTGGGTGTTTAGTCTCCTGAAACCAATGAGGGGACCTTATTGAAGAAACAAATACCAAAGGAAATGAGTTTTGCTGATTTTACAAAAGTACATGGTCTAGTGCATGAATTTCTAGCCCCCCCCCCCCAACTTAACAATTTTCCTGAATCAGTTTTATTGTTAGGTTATTCTAGTTTTGTCCGTGCACCAGCTCTCTGCTGTGTGAAGAGTCCTGGCAGGTGTCAGGTGGTCAGGCAGACAGGAAGTGGGGCGCTTCCTGTTGGAGTCCTTGTGGTTAGGGTAAGACACCTGTGCACCCCCTTTTGCAGCAGGTGTGTCCTTGCCCAGCTGTCATGTAAGGCAGGAGTCATACACATAGGCAGAGTGGGGTCTGTCCACTATTCCCAGAGTCCTTGTTCCCGGTCAGGTGTAGGCAGGGGGACCCTGTAGTGTGGAGCTCACATCTCCAAGCAAAGCCCATCACATAGACTGGTGTTGTCTGGAGTCTGGCTCCTATGCCCCTGTGTGAGCATCACTCAAATTTCCAAGCAAAGCATTTCACATGGCCTGGTATTAGCTGGAGTCTCACCCCAGCCCCAAGACCCTTTTCTTGTCCGTCCTGGCTCCTGTGAGCATCTGATTGCCTGAAGAGTGTCTAATTCCCAGTACAACAGCTTAGTAATCAGGACACTAAGAGTTTGTCGTTTTAAAAGTAATCAGAACCTAGGGCTATGACTCAGCTGGTACTGTGCTTGCCTATCCTGCATGATTTTCTGGGTCCAGTCCCTAGCACTACACAAACTAGGTGTGGTAGTGCACACTCGCACTGGGGAGGTAGAGGCAGGCAGAGCAGAAGTTCAAGGTCATCCTCAGCTACACAGCAAGTTCGATGCCATCCGGGGCTACATGAGACCTTATCTCAAAAAGCAAAAACAAAACAAACCCCACAAAACTAGAAATCAGAGTGTGTTGGGAGCAGTGAGACCCCAGATCCTGAATTTCTTGTAATCCCCTGATTTGAGTGCCTACAGCTGCTCTGAGCATGAGACCTTCAGGAGTTCCTGGTGGCAGGAGAGTGGTTTCTGGTGGGTTTGGCTGGGGCGTGGCTATCTCTATATAATCTGCCCCTGAACACAATAAAGGAGGCATTCTTGGGGGAATTCAAGGATGACCCATGTCGCTGTCTCTCTGTGTGTGTTTGTGTATTTTAACCTCCAGCCCCTTGCCTGAAGCTCGTAACTGGGTGCCAGCACACAGAGCGCAGAACTCAGGGTGCACATATGCTAACAGACTGCACACATGTGTTTCATACACTTTTTTTTAATTTTCGAGACAGGGTTTCTCCATAGTTTTTTTGGTTCCGGTCCTGGAACTAGCTCTGGTTTACCAGGCTGGCTTCGAACTCACAGAGATCCGCCTGCCTCTGCCTCCTGAGTGCTGGGATTAAAGGCATGCACCACCACCACCCGCTTGTTTCATACACTTTTAAAACTCACAATGAGCAAGTTTTCTTTTACAGCTACTGAATTAAACATAACAATATTCTCCAAAACTTAACTACCTGGCTGCTTTTTCATGGCATAATTATTTCAAACTGTATCGTGGGCTGGAGTGAGTCATAACACGGTTAACGAAGCAGACTAGTTCCGTAAATTATGCCCTCAGTAGGTCTCTCTGTCCCTCAGAAATGAGCAGAGGAGTGAGGGGAAGGAGCAGGCTCCCAGTTCATTAAGTATGTGCATGATAATATCCTTATGTAAACCTGTGTATAAAAATAAATAAGCACTTGGCTCAGAAAGACGGCTGCGTGGTCTGTTGTTGAGTCTGCTGTGTGTATCTTTCATGTGGAGTTCATCCCAGTGTCTGCTGTTAAGGGATTATGGCCAGCTAGCCGGTCCGCTGGCTACCACGGACACCACATTCTCCTAGCTCGACACAAACAGCACCTGCTTCTGAGTATTTCCAGTGACTCCATCCTGGATTGTTGTACCAGCAAGGGCTGGCCATGGAGATGTTTGTGATAGCTCTGGGCGAAGGCTCACATAGCTGCATATGTAGGTCCTTGAAGTTTGTAACTTAATTTTCCCTGTAAATAATATCGGTATTCTTTTTCTTATTTGTTAGACTTACTCATTTATTGGGCAGTGCATATGTCGGAATCAGAGGACAATGCGATGGACCTGTTTCTGACGTGTGTCACAGGGGTCAAATTCAGGTTTATCAGATTTTCAACAGTTACCTTTCCTGCTGAGCAGTATAAGAACTTGGTCGTTCTTTATATAATGGTAATTCTTGGTCATCCTTCCAAATTAGTTTGGAGGTTAATCTGTCCAGTTCCTGTCAAATTGCATTGGAATTTATCTGTAATTGCCTTAAATGTGTTAATTTAAGAATTATCAGGATTTCCACAGTAACTGGACTGTTGACACAGCGCCCCCTTGTGGACATTGCACGTATTGAAAGACCACTTGCTGGCTTTTGCAGGCTAGTGGCTCACACAGGTATAGCCCCACGTCACCTTCCACTTCAGGGTCTGCTCAGTTCATGGGGTACAGATTGGATTTACCTGTAAGAATCCTTGAACTTCTGGGGGTAGAGATATGGGTCAATAGTTAAGAGAGCTTAATGCTCTTCCAGAGGACCTGGGTTCGATTCCCAGCACCCACATGGCCACATACAACTCTCTGTAACTCCACTTCCAAGGGATCCCATGTCTTCTTCTGAGCCCCTGTGGACACCAGGCACACATGTGGTACACAGATATACATTTAGGCAAAACAGTAAATACACACACACACACACACACACACACATTTGGTTTTGTTTGAGACAGGGTTTCTCTGCAGCCCTGGCTACCCCAGAACTCTCTTCGTAGACCAGGCTGGCCTTGAACTATAAGAGATCCACCTGCCTCTGCCTCCTGAGTGCTACGACTAAAGACGTGCACCACCACACCTGGCCTACATTTATGTTTAACCAGGACCTCTCAGGAGTGTGCAGCATTCACACCCAGGTCCAAGCCCACTGCCACAGCAGACACGTCCTAGGATCTCCAATTTTCCCTTCCTCAGTCCACCCTGTCACCATGCCTCCCACCCAGCAGTGTCTATCCCAGACAGACAGGAGTCGTGTCTGTGGCTCCTTTTATCTACCTAGAAAATAACCTTCTCTTATTAGCCTAAAATGGGCTTTTAAAAAAAATTCTCACTAGCCTTGGCTGTCCTGGTACTCCCTTATGGAGGCCAGGCTGGCCTTGAACTCACAGAGCCCTGCCTGCCCCTACCAGCTGCTCCAATTAAAGGCCTGCAGCGCTGTGCCCTGAGGAGACAATACTTTTCATTGTTATTGTCTAGTTCTCTGCTGGAAACAATTAAGATCGTCTTTGGCTGGAGGAAAAATAATGTAGGGAGGGAGAGGGCTCAAACCACAGTGCTAATTTCCAAAGCAAACCGCTCCCTCCTTTCCCAGAGCCTTGCTGGCCGCCCTGCTCTGCCACCCTGCTCTGCAGCCCTGCTCTGCACCCATGCTCTGCAGCCATGCTGGCCGCCCTGCTCTACCACCCTGCTCTGCAGCCCTGCTCTGCACCCATGCTCTGCAGCCATGCTGGCCGCCCTGCTCTGCAGCCATGCTGGCCGCCCTGCTCTGCCGCCCTGCTCTGCCACCCTGCTCTGCAGCCCTGCTCTGCAGCCATGCTGGCCGCCCTTCTCTGCAGCCATGCTCTGCAGCCCTGCTCTGCAGTCATGCTGGCCGCCCTGCTCTGCAGCCATGCTGGCCGCCCTGCTCTGCAGCCATGCTGGCCGCCCTGCTCTGCCGCCCTGCTCTGCCACCCTGCTCTGCAGCCCTGCTCTACAGCCATGCTGGCCGCCCTTCTCTGCAGCCATGCTCTGCAGCCCTGCTCTGCAGCCATGCTGGCCGCCCTGCTCTGCAGCCCTGCTCTGCAGCCATGCTCTGCCGCCCTGCTCTGCAGCCATGCTGGCCGCCCTGCTCTGCCGCCCTGCTCCGCAGCCATGCTGGCCGCCCTGCTCTGCAACCCTGCTCTGCCGCCCTGCTCTGCAGCCATGCTGGCCGCCCTGCTCTGCCGCCCTGCTCTGCAGCCATGCTGGCCGCCCTGCTCTGCCGCCCTGCTCTGCAGCCATGCTGGCTGCCCTGCTCTGCCGCCCTGCTCTGCTGCCCTGCTCTGCTGCCCTGCTCTGCAGCCATGCTGGCCGCCCTGCTCTGCCTCCCTGCTCTGCCGCCCTGCCCTGCAGCCGGATGCATCTTGCGGGAGATGGAAGAGAGAGAATCCCCTGCAGCTCCAGAGACGTCGGCTGCTGAGCCAAAGGCCACCACCCTGAGAAAATAAGCTCATGTCTCGTCTGGGTTTTCATGGCTACTTCTTCTAACAGGTGACATCAGAGGTTGTCTCCACAGCCAGACGTGGTGGCACCTGTCTGTGACCCCAGTACTCCACGATGGAGGTTGAGACAGAAAGACCCTGAGTTTGTGGCTAGCCTGTGCAACATTGTAAGATCCTTGCTCAAAAAGCAAAAGGAAACAAATGCCCAAGGTACCTTCGGGTACTCACATGCAGCATGCTGACCGCAGTCCCCTATTTCTGCAGATGACATAATCAGGGATAACCAAAAAAAATGGCAAAAGTCAGAGACAGCCAGGGATCTTCTCTAGAGGGCAAAGCTTATGCCTGGTGCCCCGCCCAAATGTCAAACAACTCATTTAGAAGTCTGTGGTTCACTTATTCTCGCACCCATTTCTAAAGCTCTAACCCTGCTGTGAGAGAAAAATCAAAATGAAAAGGCCCCTCAGGTATGTTGACTCGCGTGGGCTGTGGCCCAGTATGGAGTTAGGTCATGTGATTTTGCAGCAAGGACCCAGGCTGGACCCTGTCCGTGGGCAGCTGTTGGGCCTACACACCAGTCGCTCTATTTCTGTGCCTTCCTGACCTTGCATGATATGGAAACACAACAATTTCTATGGAAGCTGGCTCCTGCTCGGTAATTGAATATGCAGCCTGTACAGCTTCAACGAGTATACAGCTACTGTCTTAATTATGGTTTCTATTGCTGTAATAAAAACACCGTAATCAAAAGAAACTCAGAGAGGACAGGGTTTATTTCTTCTTACTACTCTCGGGACACACTCCATCGCGGAGGAAAGTCGGGGCAGGCACTGAAGACAGGAACCTAGAGTCAGGAACTGAAGCAGAGGCCATAGAGAAGGGCTGCTTACTGGCTCGCTCCCTGTGGCTGGCTCAACATATAGAACACAGGAGCACCTGCCCTGGGGTGGCACCACCCACAATGCTCTGGGACCTTCCATATCACTCATTAATTAAGGAAAAGCTGCACAGCTTTCCCACGGGTCAGTCTGGGGTGGGGGGCATTTTCTCAGTTGAGGTTCCCTCTTCCCAAGACTCTAGTTAGTACCAATTTGATAAAACACTAGCCAGCACCGCTATATGTGGTTTCTGGACATGGGCCTGCCTGACAACATCACAGGTCCTAACTTACCATCTTTACCCTTTACCAAGGGGGCAGCCAGCAGGATGGAGGAAGGTCCAGGATGGGGCGCGTGTTATTAATCATTACTGCATGCCAAAATGACATCCATTCATATGACAGGCTAGGCGCTGGGGAGATGGCTCATCTGGGTTGAATAGCTTCCTAGGGGACTCCATGTCTTCATCCCCACATACCCCAGCGTGGCCTGATTTGGAAACAGGGTCTTTGGTGAAGTTACTGAGGGGTCTCATCATACTAGATTATCAGAACGGGTTCCAGACCCAACAGCAGGGATCCTTGTAGGACAGAGAAGGACACGAGGGGACCCATCAGGGAGATGACTGAGAAGATGGCTGGGTTGGTAGGGACTGCGGATACCCTAACCTCAGGGTTTTGGGGTGTAGAGCTGTTATGCAATGCACTTCAGTGGGCTTAGCTGTGAGCCTGGGGCCACTTGTCCAGCAAACTGTACCCTGGGCAGATGGTGAAAATTTCACTTGAAGAAATGGATGTCCACATTGGGTTACTGGCCACCTGCCCTAGGGCAGCCAAGACCCCCAACTTCTCTCTACAGGGCCTGGCCTGGGCCAATTGAGGTTCCTTCTGAGGCCACATGGAGACATAGCGGTCTCCTGATAGACACGCCTTGCATGTACAGCCTAGGCATGTCTCAGGACTCTCAGCCCTTGCCTGTTTTGCAAGACCTCAGTGTGGAGGAGGGGCTGCAGCTCAGTTGGCAGAGTACTTGCCTATCATCCGCACAGGCCTGGGTTCAATCCCCAGCCCTACATAAAACCTGGGACAGTCAAGAATTAATAAATGAAATGAAATAAATGAATGAAAAAAATCTGGTGCAGATTCCTCCCACTTCCCACTTAGGCAAGGGAAACCCACAGAGGTCCTTCTGAGGCCACCCGAGGGACATGGAGGCCAACTATTAGAGACGCCTGGCGTAAGCCCAGGCCTCTTCACTGGACCAGGTGGATATTGGAGCTGAGGCTGGTTCCAGAGAGAGACCCTCTTGGACTCAGTGGGACATGGAGCAAAATCATCCTCCTGGTGGCATGGTGGTTGTTAGAAAATCACCATAGAAAGTTTGTGAGGGCCACCCAGGGCTGTAGTCAGGCTGATTTCCCATAAGGCCACATTGTCTGGAGCTGGCATCTTTATGCCCACAGCCCTGCTGTGTGCCTTAGTTGTTAGGAGCTGGTTTCTCTCATGTGTGTATGCATTTGACTGATTTTTAAAAATGTGTGTGTGCGTGCGCGCGTGCTACAGAGAGTGTGTGGAGATCAGGAGACAAGCTGCATGAGTTACTTCTCTCAGGAACTGAACTCAGGTCCTCAAGTGTGGGAGCAAAGACTTTTACCCGCTGAGCCATCTCTCCAGCCTGGGAACCAGGTTCTTTGTCAAGGTTACCTTTAAATCCGTTGTGGATGCTTTGAGTCAATGACTAAGGGCAACATCGAAAGAACTGTTGCAGCCTCCTGTGACGACTTCCAGTGGTGCTTCTAGGTGGATCTCTGTGAGTTCAAGGCCAGTCTGGTCTACAGAGCGAGTTCCAGGACAGGCTCCAAGGCTACAGAGAAATCCTGTCTTTGAAAACCAAAAAGACCTCATGTCTGCCAAACTTTGAAGCTGGGGCCTCCCTGGGAAGGCTGAGTGTGGGTCGTTGCGCCATCTGCTGACCATTTTGGGAACTGCGCCTCAGGGCCAACCTAAGCTCTGGAGCCCCAAACCAGTCTCCTAGTCTTGATCATTGCCCCCTGGTCCCTGCCCCTGACCTGTGTGCCCACGTGGGGGTCATCTAAATGCAATGCTTACCACTTGCACCTGGATGAATCCACCGTTACCAGATGAATTTTGTACCTTCTAAAGATACGTTCAAATTCCAACAAGTATCGGTGACTGATCATCTTTGGAAGACAGTCTTTGATGATGACCAGGTAAAGAGGAGGTGTTAGGGTGGGCCTGCACCAATACATCAGGAACCCTTACAAATGAGCCAACAGGGAGAGACAGCCACAGGCTGAGGGACACCCAGAGTGGCTAGCAGCACAAGAAGCTGGAAGGGCAATGGAAGACATGTGTCCTCGGGTGTCAGAGGAGCCCCCTACCTGCTAAACCCCCACCCCCCACCCCCGCACACACACTGTGGTTCTGGTCATCTGGTCTCAGGAACCTCAGTGCGTGCTTCTGTTGCTTCCAACAAGCCAGTCCATGGTCTGTCCTGGCAGCCCCACGTGAGATACAAATGGTCCTTACTCATAGCGAGAATACCAGAGACTTGGTAGTCAAAGTGAGACAGGTTTATTTCCACGTCTGCAGAAGCCAGCTGTCAGTGTGCAGATGTCGCATCGTGAAGTCATGGTTTTCACAGTTCCCAATCTGAAGATTCCTGCCCTTTTCCCCCACAGGCTGGTGCAGAGTGTTGCTGTCCCCCCGCCCCATTCCCCATCCTCCCCTTTTCTGATACATGGCCTTTGTCGTGGCAGATAGTCTGGTTTTTCAACCTTAAGATACGCCTAGACGAGCAGGCTCCAGCTGCTCGTGCCCTCTGCTGGGAACAGGTGCAGAACACCTGCTTAGCTGTGACTCTTCGATGACCTCACACTGAAAATGGGCCGTGATGCTGTACCTTAAACCCTGGATGTGTGCATACCGCGAAATGACATCTGCTTATTGTCCTGGCCTCCAGCTGCTCTTCCCTGCTAGAGATCTTTACTTTCCTTCGGATTTGAGTTACTGAAAGCTGTGTCAAAGCTGTTTACCAGCTCTGCTTCACGAGCACGTGTTGCCTTGGCCTCGAGGATCAGAGGATAAGGTTTTCACCTGTTGGCCCACCTGACTGTTGGGTATATAAGCCTCTGTGGCGCTATTGAGTAAAGGGCTTCTTACCAGGGACTAGAGGTCCGTGTCTCTGTCTCTCTGTGTGTCTTTGTATGTTTCAATCTCCAGCCCCTTGCCCGAAGCTCGCAAACTGTATGGTAGTGCATAGAATGCAGGTAGACATTGTGTGCTGCAATTGTCTTATGTGCACTTAACCCTCTGCCCCTCCTCTGCCAGCTCTCAGCTTTATGGATGCCCAGCTCATACCCCATATCCACAGAGACAGGAGCCCGTGTGGGAATCTATGTCATCACGGTTGCTCCTACCAGTGTCCCAGGGACCTCAACACTGTGAACTAGATTCTCTGAAGAAGCCACGCTATAAAAGGTCTTGCAGGCTGACGAGCCCTGACGACTGCAGGTCTGGAGCTAAAGCCATCTTAGGCTGTCATTCACTCCTGAATCTAACCTATGTCTTGGTGACTGCTAGAGGACTTTTGGACCGTATTGTCTTAGCTGACCATTTGCTCCAACAACCCAGGCACACTGTTGACCACCCTGCGGGAGCCGGACCTCACGGACACCTTACATGGCTTTCCTCCTAAGAGTTCTTCCTCTCTGGCACAGGGGCCTGGCGGTTTCTGCCAACACCCACATACTGTGCCAGTCTGGCCTGTTTCTACAGACGGGGAAGTATTCCTGGCAGATGCTCCTTTGGGGCTATTGCTGTACCCCAGTGCACCCACCATGGCCCCAAAACAAATGTGGACACACACACACCTCCACACTGTCCCTAATCAGTATCCCCACCCCTTACTCCCTGCTGTTCTAAACCATCTTTACCAAGCCTCTAGCTCCTCCGAGAACCCATAAGGCAGGGTCTCTGAATGCTCCTCATTCCCGTTTCTCTGCACCCAATCTAGTTGCTCCACACTTTGTCCCAAGCAGAAGGGGCCATTTTCCCACCAGTCTTAGGCATGGGTCAGGATGTCCCGAGTGTCCACATCCTGTTGTCTCTCTAGCAGGAAGGAGTTCAGGGGTTGACCCCTTCCCCTCAAACTTGGCCAGGGCCGGCTAACTTTAATCCCACAGCCTTGGTCCCCAAAGCTCTGGCCCTGGCAGAACATTCTCATACTGTGGTTCACTTTCTGCCCTCCGCTGCTAGTCCTGTGTTAGTATGGCAAGACCTGCCGGCAGACCTTGGTAAGGATACTACCAAGATTCAACCTGGTGAACCAGTGGGTTTATTGGGGTTAGAGGGCTATGGGTGAGGGGTCAGAACACGGACAATTCACAGGCAGCTGCATCACTGAAAGCCGATCCTAGCATGGGTGACAATTCCTAAAGCTGGCACCGAGTGGCTTGTAGATAGCTGGACGGACAGGAGTCTCCTTCGGCGGTTCCTACTGCTTATGTAACCCTGCGAGGGCCAGGGCTCTGCACTGGTCACTTTCAGGGACTTCGGAGTGTTAATGAGCTTCCCTCCTGATTCTAGAGGGAACTGCTACGTGGCAGCCCCTGCCCCGTGAAACCTGGAGCGAGGGAAGCCGACTGGAACCTTGCTGCCCCCAGCAGAGGCTCAGTTAAGACTGTAGAGCCCGACTCCAGGAGCAGAGCAGCCCAGGCGTACAAAGGGACACTCAAGGACCAGCCTGCTGAGCATCCCACACAGAGAGAGGTGGGAGAAGGTTGTCAGAGTCTCCCCTTAGATTCTGGCCACAGCTTTCGGGGGCCCCCTCTGTTGTAATTCTGACCCAGCTGCGTTCATCGATGGAGGTGCTACAGTTCACCAAGAGTATAAGGTGAACCGGGGTGGAGTGGGGGGGGGCATCATCCATGTTGGGGCAGTCTTTTGGCGATACAGCTGTTTGGGGGGTCATCTACATTCCTACAAGTAACCCTCATCTCTGCTCCCACAGCTGAGCCCAGTATGGTCAGTATGCTCAGTTACCCTTGTGTAGAAGTGCTATTCTGCTCTGTCACTGGTGCCCTGCCTGGGGAGAGCACATCTCTGAAGCTCACTCAGCGCTCCCAGCAGCCACAGGAGACACGATGGCCCCACTGAGACAAGGACACAGAGAACCAGATGGGAGACGGGAGCAGGAAGCTGGCAGTGGCCATAGCCCCACTAACTTAGGCTGCCCAAGCAATCGCAGAGCTGCTCTGGGGTACTGGTTGACAGAGGAAGACTGGGCCTATAGTGAGAGCATAAGTGTGTGGGTGGGTGCGCCACGCACATGGGGGGGGCAGTCTACAGGAGGAGAAGCAGTTCTCAGCCACACTTCCCACGCTGGCACTCTTAGCACTAAAGTGTTGCAGCACCTCTTGTTACTGCCACGGTTGATACGTAGTAGTGAGTGACTACAGAGGAATGCTGTGTGGTCCCCAAGTAAGTTCCAGTGCGGGGAGCTTCCAGAGACAGGTCTGATGTCCCAAGGCTGCTGGCTCTTACAGGATCACTCCGAACCCTTCTCCCAAGTCTAGCATGTACAACAGAAGGCGGAACTCTGCCATGGTTAGAGTGCCCAAAGTGCCAGTCATGCAAGGGGCTCGATCCATAAACCTCCCTACCAAGTACAGCTTCCACGTTCGCCTGTGCACACTGACAGACACGGAACAGACCGACAGGTGCAAACAGGGCTATAACAACACAAACAAGGCAAAAAACCCAGAGCCCTGGTGGACTGAAGTCTCTCTCAGGAGGGTGTCCGGAACCAGGTGAACACAGGATATAGGAGATAAAAGGCTTTGGGGGCGAGGAGGGAGTAAGAGGGAACGTGACAGAGACAGGGAAGTCAGAATTGACCACTTGGGTGAAGGTTTAAACTGTCGTGGATGCACAGCCCTCGGAGCCTGTGGGGACGGTGCGATGCAGGTGACATGGGGGTCAGTTAGGTTCTTGGAAGGACAGCTGAACCCAGGCTTGTGTCGCTCATCTGGACAAATAGAGTGCCCCGGCGACATGCCGATTATGAAGCGATTACATACACCAGCCACCCAAAGGGAGCCATTATCCCGCTGTGAGGCTGCTGGGCTGGATGAAGAGAGCTAAGGAGTATTTATCTTTCGGGGAGGAGCTGCGAGACCCAAGAGTTATCCAACGTTTTCTTCCAAATCCCGCAGAGCGGCATAGTCTGTGATTCGGTAACTCACCAGTGAGCGTCATGCCCAATGTGAACAGATGCCCCGCACACACCCAACTACCAGTGTGCACAAACCCTAGAAAGCCACACACCCAAGGTGGCCCTGGTGTTCATGTCCACACCTTAGGTACCAATATCCCCCAGTGCCCATCCAATATGCCACACACCTGAGGTGCGTGCACACAAGGCAAGCAGCTCACCCTGAGACGCCTACATCTGAGGGGTCCACACCGAAGCACCCGCAATCCCCAGGTGCCAACACCCCCTCCAGCGGTGCGCACACCTCCGCGGAGCGCGTGGCGCCGAAAGGCACGCACCGTGACCTTGGAAAAGGTGAAGGGCGTAGAGTCGACGCCCCTCGCGCCACCCCGCCCTCCGCGCAAGCTGGACCGAGCCTTCCCTTTCCTGGTCCTCAGCCAGGAGCCTCCCAGCAACCTACACCTTTTCCTGCCGAGTAAACAGGAAATGGCTCTGCGTGTGGCGGTTGCTTCCGGCCCGGGGCATCGGTGATTCTGAACGGCAGCGCGCTGCAGCCAATCGCAGGAGACGACTGGGGAGCGAGCCAATCGCGGGGCGGGCGAGGTCGGACGGACGCCGGGGCGGCGGCCGCGTCGGTGGGGCCGGCGGGTGGCGGCGGCGCGATGCTGCAGCTGCGGGACACGGTGGACTCGGCGGGCACAAGCCCCACGGCGCTGCTGGCGGCCGGCGAGGATGGGGGAGCGGGCCGGCCGGGGACGAGCACGCCGCTGCGCCAGACACTGTGGCCGCTGAGCGTCCACGACCCGACACGCCGCGCCCGCGTCAAGGAGTACTTCGTGTTCCGGCCCGGCACCATCGAGCAGGCGGTGGAGGAGATCCGCGCCGTCGTGCGACCCGTGGAGGACGGCGAGATCCAGGGGGTGTGGCTGCTGACCGAGTAAGCCTGCGCGAGTGCGCGTGGGAGCCTCGCCTCTCGGCCGCCGGGTGGGCAGCGGGCTGGGGCCCTGGTAACAGGCGGTCCCTCTCCCCTCCAGGGTGGACCACTGGAACAACGAGAAGGAGAGGCTGGTGCTGGTCACCGATCAGTCACTGCTCATCTGCAAGTATGACTTCATCAGCCTTCAGTGCCAGCAGGTGGTCAGGGTGGCGCTCAGCGCGGTGGACACCATCTCCTGTGGAGAGTTCCAGTTCCCTCCGAAGTCGCTCAACAAGTAGGTGCACCAGCGCACTACACGGCAGGGCCCCTGCGAACCCTGTAAGTTCCGTTCTTACTAGCTAAAGGCCTCATCTTGAAGGACCAGTGAAAAGGACCTTAAAATAGAAACTGTAGAAACTGACTTGAGGGCTGCCCAGTACCACCTTAAAAGGGCTGCCGGCACTAAAAACCGGTTACCAGTTAGGATTGTGGAATCCTAGCCCACTGTTAAAAGCTATGTTAAGTACTGAACACTCCCCAGACTGGGCATTTTACCTCCAGCAGGATGGGAGCACAGGGTATCTGTTCAGTCTTTTTCTGGTTCCTGTTTAAAAGAAAAGCAGATTGGCTGATTGATTCGTTGATTGAACGTACTAAAAACCGGATACATTAGAAAACACCTAACAGCCAGTTTTCAAGAGCTGGTGAGCTTGCTATAAAAGAAGTATTCTGAAGCTTAAGAGGCCCATACCCGTGGGTGGTGGTGACACACACCTTTAATTCCAGGACCCAGGAGGCAGAGGCAGGCGGATCTCTATAAATCTGAGACCAGCCTGGTCTACAAAGTAAGTTCCAGTATAGCCAGGGCTACACCGAGACACACTGTCTTGAAAAACTGAAAAAGAGGCCCATACATTTGAGCCCAGTCTATGGCAATTTGAATAGGGAATCCAGGAAGCTAATGGCTGCGAGCATTATTCAGTAACACATTAAGTAACGAAAACATCCATAATTTGGCCAGACTGAACTGTATGCCGGTTTCACTGGCTGTAAAGATGAGTCTTAGCATCACCAAGACATGAACTTCTTACTCTCAGAAAGTGCTTGAAGTGGCTAGCGGAGACCGTTGTTACACTGTACCCCAGCTGTCCCTGCCTTCCCTGATAGCAGCTGGCTGCAGCGTTGGACTCCA
Organism: Microtus oregoni; assembly: GCF_018167655.1. Taxonomy (NCBI): domain Eukaryota; kingdom Metazoa; phylum Chordata; class Mammalia; order Rodentia; family Cricetidae; genus Microtus; species Microtus oregoni. The sequence goes on along the minus strand of NW_024544727.1, from coordinate 996,221 downwards.
GTGGTAAGCAAGGCTCTTTCCCCTCTTCCATCAGGCGAGAAGGCTTTGGGGTTCGCATTCAGTGGGACAAGCAGAGCCGCCCTTCTTTCATCAACAGATGGAACCCCTGGTCCACAAATATGCCCTACGCCACCTTCATAGAACACCCAATGGCTGGCATGGACGAGAAGACTGCGTCTCTGTGCCATGTAAGCAGATCCGAGGCCCGGGGCCAGCAGTGAGTGTGAGCACTTGAAGTGCAGGTCCTGATAGTGGGGCCTCGGAACACGGGGAGACGCCCATCCCGCTGCAGGATGCTCAGTCTAGAGGGGGCGAGTTGCAGTCCTAGTGAGGCTGTGCAGGTGCTGCCGCTGGTGCAGGCGGGTACTTGGGAGGTGCTGAGGGAGCCCTGAGATCCTTCAAAAGGGCACATGTGCAGCATATAGTTCATTGTGTACATGCATTCCAGACAGGTTATGGTAGGGCTGAGAAAGTCCTGTCACTGGATGACATCATAGTCCTCATGAATTTCTCCATCTGTGATGGAGTGCACAGCACGCCAGCGTGCAGCGTGTGGTGATGGTCTCGAGTGCACAGCACCCCAGTGTGCAGCGTGTGGTGATGGTCTCGAGTGCACAGCACCCCAGTGTGCAGCGTGTGGTGATGGTCTCGAGTGCAGAGCACGCCAGCGTGCAGCGTGTGGTGAGGGTGCTGTCGGAGGTCACGTGCTCAGTGTCCTTTGTATCACCTCAGGGCGTGTGCTGAGTCTCCTCATGGTGTCTTTAGTGACAGAGTGGTACTATCTGGAGCTGAGTGACGTTTGGACAGATGAGTCACCTGGTGACCCAGCCCTTAGCACTTGACCGGATGACTTCTCAGAATCCCCGTTTCCCATGTAGTGGAGTACTGTTGTCTGCCTTGAGGTTAAGGTTCCATGTTTCTTCTCTCTTTACAGTTGGAAAGCTTCAAGGCTCTCCTGATCCAAGCTGTCAAGAAAGCCCAGAAGGAAAGCCCACTGCCAGGACAGGCGAATAGCGTGCTGGTGCTGGAGCGCCCACTCCTCATCGAGACCTACGTAGGGCTCATGTCCTTCATTAACAACGAAGCCAAGCTGGGTTACTCCATGACCAGGGGCAAGATAGGCTTCTAGTCTTCGTGGAGGGACGCGGTGTGCCACCTCAAGCTACCCACTGCGGTTGGAGAGAACACAGGCATGGTCCCTTTAGGTGCCTGCTTAGAATAGTCAAGCGAATTATATATATTTAGTTGGATATTGGACACCTTGGCAACATGATATATGAAGGCAGAAATACTGGCTGTCCCTATGCCACCGTGTTCCTTCTGTAACTCCACATAAATGTTTTCTCCAGTGTCCCTGCTGGGCTTGTTCTTCCTGCTCTGCCTCTCCAGCATGCTGAGCAGAATGTGCCCGCCCACTTCTGCTGAACACAAACTGTTGGACACTGGGCGGAGCAGAGCGACCCGTACCTGCACTGCAGATGCACTTGCATTAACTCCCCCCGCCCCTCGCCGCCCTTCAAGTTTTGTATTTTGAAATTCAGCCCGTTTTTTAAAAGCTAAATACAATAGCAGTCAGCAGATCAGTTACAAGAAAGACAGCCTGCCTGGTCACTCCTAGCGAAACTGCTCTTCCCTGAATATGTTTGACCTGAAGTCACACTTTGCAAACTAATCCAGCTTGGGTTAATACAGTTTTCCTAGGCCCAGGGACAGTCAGTCTCATGACATAATCCAGGCCCTTCTGGAAGTCATGGTGGTGGGTTTTTATCATCCTGTCTCTGTTTAAAAGGGACTGAGTGGTTTGGTTTAAAAAGTGCATGTTTATAATAAGCAGACCAGCCTGCATCCCCCTGGCCCCACCGAGCTTTGCTGAGCTTCACCACGCCAGCCACACACGGTTTCCCCTGTGGCTCTAGCACCTGTCAGTACACTGTAGATGCTGGCCTGTCACTCGATACCTCTGCCGCAGCTTTAAGTTAACCATGGATGTGACCAGAATGACCTCAGATGCACCTGGTCTTTGTCCTCTGCTTTTGGTCTTGTAGTAAAGACGCTGAAAACCAAATGAAGTCGCTCCTTTTTGAAGTTACTGTCACAAAACAGTTGCACCAACTAAAGACTGTCTTGAGGCCTTAGGGACTGAACCTGCTGGCTGGCTGGCTGTGGACCCTCCCCATAGTCCTCTTTACAAAAGTTCAGATGGGCAAGTCCACAGTCCAGGTTAAGAGCCTGGTTCAGATAGCCCAACATTTTGGTATGGCTGCTTTCAGGCCGTTTGCTAGAGATGTGGAGCTGTGCTGGGTGGGCTAAGTGCTGGGGGAGGCACGGGTGCCTGAGGACATCCTGCTGCAGAGGGGCTGCACAGATCCACAGTAGTCACCCTTGGTCAAGAGCACTCTGGAAACAGCTCGGAATATAAAGAGACATAAGGCAGCTAAGTGTTGTTATCCTCCTAAGATAGACCTTGAACCTATGACCTAAGGCCTTGAGGGAAATGACCACCCTTGTCCCATGGATTAGCAAATACCTATTTTATATTACAGTTTATACATATTTACAGAACACATCACTACAGAAAACTGGATATCCCGTCCCATCAGGAGCCTGTGCAGCTGTTGCTTGTGTTGAAAGCAGCAGGGCCCGTTGCCTCGGTTTCCACTCAGGTCCTAGGCATGGCCATCCCGTTGTCCACAGGCTGCGCCAAACCCCTCCTTGGTCTCCAGAAAACAGAGACAGAAGTGGTCCTTGCTGAGGAGGGCCAAGGAATCCCCACTCAAGTGCCAGCACAGTCCAAGCACTGGGAAGTCACCTAGAGAGACAGGTGGTCAGGGTCAGAGCAGAGATCAGGACCAGGGAGGGCATCCTACGGATTAAGTGAGGATCCTGGCGAGCCCAGACTGATGCAGCCAAAGCCTATAAAGCTTGGGCAGCAGGTCCCGTGTCAGGTTACACACTGGGCAAGGTCCTGCAAGTTTGCTAAAAGCCATGGGGGTGGGGGCATGTCACCGCTAGGCACGAGCCACCGTCCGTTGGCTGGAATATGCTTACCTTCCCCAGGTACCTGCACGGACACACAGCCTGCAGGAGACCACAGGTACACCTTGCTCCCGCCTGTACAGATGGCCAGCCTTGGCTGCTGTGGGTCCCACTGAAATGAGCGCACTGGAGACAAATGCTCCAGTACCACAAACAGCTTCAGCTTCTGAATGTCCCAGACCCAGACAGCGTTGGGGACATTGTCTGCAAGGAAACAGAGATAGGGCACCATGTCAGTGCCAGCCCTCTTCGAGCAAACCTGACTCAAAGGATGTACTAGGCTTCTTTCTCAGGGACTAGCACCCAAAACAAAACAAAACAAAAAAGACCCCCAAAGGCCATAAATCCCTCCTTTTCCCCTGTGGTTTTTACATTTGTAATTGTGAAACTATGCAAACAAAACCAGAGCCACAGAGGCCAATGCTGGAGGGAGTAGGCGGTCAGCCAGGGCATGGGCTGACTAGCTAGGAGCTGCTGTGCAGACCGTCCACAGGGAGAACAGCGCACAGCTGCCCTCCTGAGCTGCTTCTTATTCATTTCTGCTCTGGGCGTCAAGCGGTGCAGGGAGCAGCTGACCCTGTCCAGGAGTATGACACTGACCGTTTCTTGTTGCCAGGAAGTAGCTGTCAGAACTGAAAGCCAGCATCCCTACTCCCATCCTAGGGTTAGCTCTGTCAGCTACCGGCTTCAGAGTCTGCAAGGCAACTGGCCCAGAGGCGATCTCATCTGGAACACAGCAGGGAGGACATGCCAGGGTGCTGGTTAAAGGGGGGAAGGGAAAGCAGGCCGGCAAGTGTGCAAGAGATCTGCTGTGGGAAGAGGCCTGCTCACGAGTTCCCTAGGGGACAACCGTTCTATTCCACTGCAGAGAGGGCCCCAAGTGGGGACAGGCCCATGCAGTCTGGAGCCTCCAGGAAGGGTACAAACATCATCAGGTCTGCTTTCTGAGCTAGTCCGAGCTGCTTGAACATCTGGCCAGTCTACCCATCACCAGCATCTGCACAGACGGCTGGCTGCCCTTTTCCAGCTGGGAGGTGAAGGAAGATTATCACTCAGCAGAAGATGTTAGCTAAGCACCAGCCAGTACGAGCAGCACCTCTCAAGCCTGGCTGCCCTCAACCCTGCAGGGCAGGAAGTGAAAGGCTAAGCTACCAAGTACATGTCTGCTCCTGTTCTCTCTCCCCCCAATCCCTCTGAGGTCCATCAGAGAACTGTCGACGGCCAGGACTGTTAAGCTACTGTGACAGGTGGGATGAGGGCACATGGACTACAGGGCAGCGTGGGAAAGGTGAGCATCACAGGAGAGCACTGGTCTATGCTGCAGGGAGCTTGAGACCCCAGCTGAGATCTCCCCCACCCCACCTGAGATTCACATGGACAGAGGATTCTCATCTGAGACAAAGCACAGGCTTTCTCCCTCTGCTGCTTACATTTGCTCTCTGAGGTAGAGAGGGCACCAGCCATTGCTCGGGGTGGTGGGAAGGACAGGTGGCCCAGCCCCAGCTGTGGGATCTTCTCAGCTTCCTTATACACAACCTGAAAAACATGATTTGGCCACTAACCAGTTTGTGACAAGAACCAGGGACTCGGGAAGGTGGCCAACTTAAGTGCCAGACATCACAGTTGCTGGGAAGAAGAGCACCAGTCTGACCCCTTGCAGTGAAGTTCGGACAGCTCAGCTGCCACCTCAGTCCTGCTGACCAGGCTGTCCTGGAGAGATGGGCCCTGACTACATGACGGTGTCGTGGTAAACAATGTCACAGCCATGCAGAAGTGGCTTGTGTGGGTGCCAGGCCAGAGGGCAGTGAGCAGCAAGCCTGTGGGAGCAGCAAACAGCCAGGCACAACAGATTCGCTGCTAGTGTGGGTCTTAAAACCCATGAGCTGGGGCTTGGCTGCCAGCAACTTTAAACAGTGTATGGGGGATAAGGCAGGTCACTGGAGGTGTGCCTTAAAAGCCTGTATTGGGACCTCGCCTGTCCTTCCTCTCTCCTGGCCACTGTAAGATTAGCTCTGCCCTGCCATCTGCTCCTTACCACAGTGTGTTGCCTTGACACAAGCCCAGAGTAAGAAGGCAAAGGGTCCACGGACTGAAGCTCCTTTTCCTTTAAATTGATCCTGTCCCAGTGACATAGCTGATTTATACACCAGTCCCGGTAGAGAAACCATAGCACACACAGAGACCTAGACGCATGAACCACAGGCAAGCCTTGGCGGCCTGCAGGGCCAGCCTTGCACCCTGCCGTCCCTCACCTGAGCTCAGCCAAGGCCAACCACTACTACTGGAAGAGCACACGCTAAGCCAAAGCCTCACCTCTGCCCAGCTCTTCCTTCCTCCAGGTTCTGGCCTGCAGCCCCGCCCCTTCCTTGTCCTCCTCAGGTCTAGCACCTCAGTGGATGGGTGACCTCTACAAGGAAAGCAGAAGTCTGTCCTTGCTGCGGACTGAGAGATGACAGCGCAACTCAACACTGTGGAGCTACAGAACATGCCTTTCTGGTTCCCAGACCTGAGCTGCCCCTTGCTCCCCAAGGTCTGCACAGAACAACTCTCCTGGCCCTTCCCTGCTTGTCTGCACAGTGCCTGGCAGGACGGCAGATGTTTGAGACTCCCCAGTCCCTCTGCTAACACCAGGGACCAGCAAAGGACAGAGCATGGATGAACACAGCATCTGGCTAGGACAGAGGCACAGTCCACAGAACCTGGACTAGACATGCCCTTGACAAAAGAGGGTGTGAGGGCGCAGGGACAAGGAAGACGACATCACAGTAACCAAGGAAGTCAAGAGCAGCTCACAGCACCAGAGACACCACCATGCTCAATTCAAGATTCATGCAGACTTACTGTCTTGGGATTATTAATGGTTGCAGGATGCCCAAACTCGGTGATCATCTTCCAGGTCACATGATTAAGGAGGCGCACCTGGGGAAGGAACCATGAGGATGACATGCAGGCTGCAGACAGCTCACGGAGGTGGCCAATCCCGAGCCATTTCCCACCTTTCCGTCATAGCTCCCAATGGCCAGGAACTGACTACTGGGGCTCCAGGCCACAGACTTGATGCCCAGGGACCACTCATAGGCACAATATGCGGAGAGCAGGCGGCCGTCCAGGGAGTACAGCAGAATCTTGTACTGCAGACAGACAGTAGACAGGTCACAGGTACCGAGTGCAGGCTTCAGTGCCCAGCAGCTCGCTGCAGTAAAAGCACACACAGGTACCTGCAGGTGCGTGCTCTTGAGAAAGAATGTGCCGCTGGCCATGTGCTATACCTCCAAGCAAGTGTCCCACGCTGCCAGCACACAGCCATTCGGGGCCCACTCGATCCCTGTGAGATCCTGCGTATCTGTGTCAAAGTGCTTCCAGACGAGAGGAAAACACGACAATTTGAAAAAATTTCCTTATATAAGTGCATTTATTTCACAACCAATGCTTTTGGCATACGTATCATTTCACATGCAGCACAGACAAGACAGCTGCATGCCGTCCTGGCGAGTGCCAGCCATTCCGGGCCAGGCGCACATGCCCTCATCCTCCCGCAGCCTGCTTCCCAGTGTGCCCCCTCGGATATCTGTTCATGGGTTTGAGGCGTGTTTGCATGGAGGGCGATATGCTCACGTCACAGCTCCTGAGACATCTTGCCCAGGGCCAACTCAACAGCATTCCTCCCAGCAAGGCATTCCCTTACACAAATGAGGGTTCAAAGTTCATGCCAATGCCTGGCATGCACCAAGTGTGCACACAAGGTCTGAATCACACTTAGTGTGCACTGCTTAAAGGCACACACAGTACTCCTGCCCTCTGGCCACAGAAACCTCATTCTACCTACACCAGGGACTGCAAAGGCCCCTGGAATCATCAGAACACTGGCTCTGCCCCTCTCCGCCCCCACCCCTGCCAGCAGGAGAGGACTGCCCTACCCGGAGGAGCTGCCCCTCTCCCTGACCCCAGCAGGAGAGGACTGCCCTACCCGGAGGAGCTGCCAGTCGCTGCACACAAAGATGCTCACATAGTCCCTGCAGTCTCGCCTCTCTGCCAAGGCCAGGTAGCGGCCATCCCTGGTGAAAGTTATTCCTGTGGAGAGAGAATGTACTGGAGCCAGAGCGTGGACAAATGCCCAGAACAGCAGGGACTTTACAGGGGACAAGAGAAAGAACCAAGCAAGAAAAGGGGAAGCCCCAGAAATGTGGTGAGCAGGACACTGTCACACGGGAACCTGACAAGCAGAGAGATCTCACTCCTCCAAGTTAGGTGGGAGCCCAAGTACCTGATTTTTAATGTGTCAGAAATGTCACTGACTGAATGCAGGGCCTAGCTGGTTAGTATGTTTCACAAAGAAACTACAGGAGACACTTGTGGTCAAAATCCAGCTTGCTATTTTGTGTGTTTGGCACACGTGTGTCGTGGCATATGTGTGTGTGTGTGTATAAAGGTTAAAAGACAGTCTTAGGCGTCTGTACTCCCCAATGACCTTGTTGAGATTGTTTGCAACTGCATGTGCCAGGCTAAGTGGCCTGCCAGCTTCTGAAATTCTCCGTCTCCAGCTCCCATCTTGATGTAGGAGCGCTGGGACTGCAGACTTGTGCGGCCGTGCCTGCTCCACAGTGGGCTCTGGGGTCTGAACTCAGTGCTGGGACTGCAGACTTGTGCGGCCGTGCCTGCTCCACAGTGGGCTCTGGGGTCTGAACTCAGGGCTGTGCCTGCTCCACAGTGGGCTCTGGGGTCTGAACTCAGGGCTGTGCCTGCTCCACAGTGGGCTCTGGGGTCTGAACTCAGGGCTGTGCCTGCTCCACAGTGGGCTCTGGGGTCTGAACTCAGGGCTGTGCCTGCTCCACAGTGGGCTCTGGGGTCTGAACTCACGTCTGCAGGCTTGCACAAGCCCTTTATACCCTGAGGCAGCTCTCTCGTCTGCTACTGCATTTCTTACTGTTTTTGGGTTTATCTTTATTATTCTCAGTTAGTGTATAGGTTGTGCAGAGAGAGCAGGAGCGCCTGCAGAGGCCACAAGTCCCATCCCCTGGAGCTGAAGCTATAGGCAGCTGGGAGCCCCTGACATGGGTGCTTCTGGAAGAGCAGTGTGTGCTCTAGCCCAGAACTTATCATTTCAAATAAATGAATATTCAGTATTAGCATAAAAAACCCGAGGCCAAGGTTGCTGCTTCATGAATGATAAGAACATTTCAAAGAACAGAAGACTAGAGGACACCTCCACCCAGACCCAGACTGTTGTTCAGCTACAGTAACACTTCAGACTACAAAAAAGTCAGAGTGAACCTAAAGTGCACTTCAGTCCAGTGTGACCTGCAAACTGCTTATGGCAGCAAAGAATACAGTACGACGCCCGATGTTTCTCGGTCCTTCTACTGTATGTTGTTTCTGGGATCGAGGGCAGTGATGCATACACATCCCATCATCCCATACACTCTGCCCAGGGCTCCAATGGCGAGGGGCTCCTGTCTCTTTCCCCTGCTCTGGGATGCTCAGATGTGACCGGATGTGAGCCCTGACAGAAGAGCTAGTGAAATGAGCTGGAGATGCTCAGGGGTTAAAAACGTACGCTGCTTTTCCAGAAAACTGGACCCCAGCACCCAAGACAGACAGCTCACAACCACCTGTAACTCCAACTCCAGGGACTGGGATGTCCTCTCTAGACTCCACGAATGCTTGCATTCACATTACACACACACACACACACACACACACCTGATTATAAAAATAAATCTTAAAAAAAAGTGAGTGCAGTGAGGCTGCAACAGGCACTGAGGGAGAGCGAACTGCCCTTCCCTCCCAGGACGCCACCCTCTGCGACTCTCCACAGCATCCTGCTGTCAAGGAAATAGCATGCAAGCTCTTGCTTACAGAGACACAGGAAACAGCACAGAGTGAGGAGAGCCAGGTGATACCTAAGGACACAGAGGAAGGTACAGCCATGGAGGCTGGCTGGGAGGGGTCTGCTGCTGCAGCAGCCACTGCTTTCTGCTCTCTGTGACAGACTGTGTGTGTGTGAGGGGCACTGGCAGACTCACCCTGCTGACAGGCTTTGGGATACTTGATGTAAGACACAGATTTTGTGCACAGGGACCAGACGGTTATTCGCAGCTGCCAGGGAGAAGGGGAGAGAGAAAGGAGTTAGGATGTTTCCTGTCGCTAGAAAGACTCTCGAAGCTGAGAAGATAAAGGTGGACTCACGTTGTACACGCACAGCAAGGTTAGTTTAGCATGCTTGCATGAGCGGCTGTGAGAGCCCTGATCGTCACCAGTCGTCAGAGGGGACATTGACTCCACAGCGCAGGGCTGGGGCAACGTCAGGGTGAAGGTCTCACAGCTCAAGGAGGCAGTGGAGTTTGGAAACTCGGCATTCCTCCAAATGCCAAGTGTCTAAGATCCCAGCATGTGTAAGACAGAGACAGGCAAGTGGGCTAGCTTAACTAGACCTGGACAGCTAAGTTCAAGTGAGAGACACTGCCTCAGAACGAGGTGGAGAATAACTGAGGAAGACACGCAACATCGACGAGACGACGTGGGAACTCGCACACACCCCACGACGCAATTCACTTCAGTGCCCTAGCCTGGTAGCCATCTCAAATCCTGATGCGAGCCCTCGGAGGTGAACCCCTCCATCTGCACTGGCCCAGCAGGATCCTGTCACTGAGCCCCAGGGCTCCCCACAACTCAGATCTCAGCAGCAGAGCGACAGCTGAGGATGATCCAGCAAGCCTGTCCTTTCAAGGAACAAGAGCAGCAGCTATGACTGCCAGGAGGGGCAATGGACGGGCATATTTAAATAAATACACGGGCACTGCAGACCCCAGGATCCCCCAGAACGGGGAGAAGATGGCTACTGTGCAATGCAGCTCCAGCAGGCTCTCGAGGCCTGTCGGTGTTCCGAGAAGTGTGTAGGTGTGTCTTCCACTGCTGAGGCGACAGCCCAAGTTGGCCGCCTTCTTGTTGTCTCACAGGAGACAGGGACTCCTTGCACTGTACAGCGCCTTCATGGATATCCTGCCTCCAGAAGGGTACCCATGATCTAACTGTCCTGCGTGGGAATTGCATGACTCTCAGTTATGTGTCCACTCTACTAACGGATGCCTGTAGGGTCACCTGCTGACCATCAAGCATAGCCGTGGTAAATGAAGTCTGAGGGATTTTTTTAAAAGCTAAAACTTAAAAGCTAGGAATAAGGTAGGGCATGGTGACACAAAGCTTTAATCCCAGTCATCAAGAGGCAAAGACAGCAGATCTCTGAGAGTCTAAGGACAGCCAGGGCTACCCAGTGAGACCCTGTCCCAAAATATAACAAAAAGGTGGCTTCCTCAGGGTGCCCCTTGCTAAGCCATGGTATTCCTTCACACCCGAGCTGAACAGTCACTTCAGGGCCACGGGCCAACAAAGCCATCGAAGGCGACCTGAACGTTTTACTCTGTCCAAACGTCCTCTCCATTTCAGTATGTGTGTGACTGAATGAATAAAGGTACTCCTTTTTTTGGGGGGTGGGCATTAACTGAGGGTCTGAGATCTGGAGGCTGGACTCTGGTCTGCAGAACTCTAAGCATGAGGACTGCTGATCAAAGTTGTCTGGAAAACTCTCAAATGATCCTCTGACAAGCCCAGGCCACTTAAGAGGCCCAGTTAAGATGTTAGCATAACCAGTACAGAGTTGGCCTGTAACAGAAGACATAGACTTCCAATCCCAGAGTGTTTTACTCCAGAACCCAGACTTCCAATCCCAGAGTGTTTTACTCCAGAACCCAGACTTCCACATCCCAGAGTGTTTTACTCCAGAACCCAGACTTCCAATCCCAGAGTGTTTTACTCCAGAACCCAGACTTCCACATCCCAGAGTGTTTTACTCCAGAACCCAGACTTCCACATCCCAGAGTGTTTTACTCCAGAACCCAGACTTCCAATCCCAGAGTGTTTTACTCCAGAACCCAGACTTCCAATCCCAGAGTGTTTTACTCCAGAACCCAGACTTCCACATCCCAGAGTGTTTTACTCCAGAACCCAGACTTCCAATCCCAGAGTGTTTTACTCCAGAACCCAGACTTCCACATCCCAGAGTGTTTTACTCCAGAACCCAGACTTCCACATCCCAGAGTGTTTTACTCCAGAACCCAGACTTCCAATCCCAGAGTGTTTTACTCCAGAACCCAGACTTCCACATCCCAGAGTGTTTTACTCCAGAACCCAGACTTCCAATCCCAGAGTGTTTTACTCCAGAACCCAGACTTCCACATCCCAGAGTGTTTTACTCCAGAACCCAGACTTCCACATCCCAGAGTGTTTTACTCCAGAACCCAGACTTCCAATCCCAGAGTGTTTTACTCCAGAACCCAGACTTCCACATCCCAGAGTGTTTTACTCCAGAACCCAGACTTCCAATCCCAGAGTGTTTTACTCCAGAACCCAGACTTCCACATCCCAGAGTGTTTTACTCCAGAACCCAGACTTCCACATCCCAGAGTGTTTTACTCCAGAACCCAGACTTCCACATCCCAGAGTGTTTTACTCCAGAACCCAGACTTCCAATCCCAGAGTGTTTTACTCCAGAACCCAGACTTCCAATCCCAGAGTGTTTTACTCCAGAACCCAGACTTCCACATCCCAGAGTGTTTTACTCCAGAACCCAGACTTCCACATCCCAGAGTGTTTTACTCCAGAACCCAGACTTCCACATCCCAGAGTGTTTTACTCCAGAACCCAGACTTCCACATCCCAGAGTGTTTTACTCCAGAACCCAGACTTCCACATTCCCAGCGTGTTTTAGGCACAAGGGACAGGATGGGCCGCGTTCGGCCAGCTTACATGGAATTCAGTTGTATTCAGAATGTGGCGGCCGTCCGGACTCCAGCAGGAAGCAACCAGCCCCGCGGAGCCCTCGTCGATTTTGCAGTGCCATTCCGGCTGCTCCAGTGACCAGACCTTGAGTCATAAAAGAAACACAGGGTTGCAGAGCGCGGTTGCACCACCCACAGCCTGTAAGGGAGAGGATGCTACCTTGTCACCTCAGGTGTCCCTTTAAAAGGATCCGCTCTTGTCTCCGTTCCAGAACCTCACTTAGTTAGGCTTTGTGGATAACAGTTCACTGCCTTCCAACACTCCCTAAACACAAATGCCTCCCACTCCGGAGAACATAGCTCCGAGACTAACAACATTTTAGTGCTTTTCTTTTCTATTTTTTAAACATCAAAAGTATTTGGATTAAACTATTAGAGAACATTAGGTATTTAAAGAAAAAAACTTTAGAGTTTCTTTGCATTTTTGTTTTCAAACCTAACTAGAGGATACAAAAAACCCCACTCCTTCCTAGTTATGCCCCTGGGAAAGTTTCCTAATTCTAACTCTGCTACAGTAACAGCACCGGACCAATTACACAGGCCCTGTGAGTGCAGGCGCCCATCCACACAGGGGACTTACATGAGCCTTACCTATATGTCGCATGTACCTGCCTACACACACGCCTGCCCCGGTACACACCTGCACAAGCCCCCGTCTGTACATGGCACACAGGATGAAGAGGGAGTCTGCTGACCACTCTATGTGCTGGATCTGGTCCAGGCACGTATACAACTGAAGGATCTGAAGGGTCTTCCCATCCCGGATCACTAGCCGGTACTGGACACAGGAAGCCTGAAAAGTGAGGCAGAAGGCACTCAGTAGTGTCTGCTCTACAGGAGGGCAGGAGGGCTCTCTGGTGTGGAATGCCCTCTGTGTGCTGTGAATATGTTTTATTACCATTGGTTAATAAAGAAGCTGCTCTGGTCTATGGCAGGGCAGAATATAGCTAGGCAGAAAAGCCAAACTGAATAGAGGGAGGAAGACGGCGGAGTCAGGAAGACACCAACAGCAGCCAAAGGACTAAGATGCCAGGGCATTACCGGTAAGCCACAGGGCACGTGGCAAAACACAGATTATTAGAAACAGCTTAATTTATATGTAGAGCCAGCTACTAAGAAGTCTGAGCCATCGGCCAAGCAATTATAATTAATATTAAGCCTCAGAGTGGTTATTCAGGAACGATGGGTGGGAGAGAATCCTCTAGTAACAACAGTGAGGCCGTGCTCAATGGTCACCTCCTTTCCTCCTGTCTGGCATGTTTCAAAGCTGCCAGTAATTACATTCGTTCCAAAATTAGAAGAAGAGAAAGCTGGTGCATACAAAGATTTAAACGTTCTACCACGCAGTTTCATCACTGTGCACACTGCACATCTGTCCAACATTCAACTGGAATCCCCAGATTTGTACAAGTAAATTTATTTTTTAAAAAAATTAGATTGGTGTGCATGCCTATAATCCCAGCACTGGGGAGGCAGAGACACGCAAATTCCTTAGTTTAAACCAACCTTGGTCTGTAGAATGAGTTCCAGGACAACCAGAGCTACACAGGGAAACTCTATCCTGAACCACCCCCACCACCAAAAACAAAAGAAAGAAAAGGGAAAAGGGTTTCTTGCTTGGGTGTGATGGGACACACCTGTAACTACCGCTCTAGGGAGATGCTGAGGCCAGCTTTGCATATTACACTATAGTCTAAAAGAACTTGCACTCGCCTCAGATGCAAGTTTGGATTCCCAGAAGTCACATAAAACTGGGTGTACTTGTTTATAATGCCAGTGTTCCTGTGGTCAGAAGGGAGGCAGAGACAGGGTAGGTCAGCTAGCCTGGTGTAAGCAGCAGAGAACAAGAGACCTTGAATGGAACAAGGTGGAAGTCAAGCAATCATATTCCAGTTGTCCTCTGCCCTCCGTGTGCGTGGCCCCCATGTACAATTGCACACTAACACAGACACACGTGCACGTGGTGCACAGGCAGACTGAAAAAAGAGAAAAGGAAGCCTAATTCGTCTTCTGTGGAAAAAAGAGAGCGCAAGGGCCAAGTGCAGGTTAGAACTAGGGCCTAGCACAGGACTTAGGTTTTCACAGGACAGCCTTGTGAGCTGTGAATTCCAGAGTTACCAGGTCCAATGAATTCTTTAGGAACCATTGAAGACACTGAAGCAGGAAGCATGGGCCAGCTCTGCCCAGTATGGCAAGATTCCCAATAAACAATTATCAGGAGTTTCACAACATTTTGATGAGTGGGCAGTCCCAAACACAAACATCAGATAACTAAAGGAAACCTCCTTGCTGTTCATAAGAACTTTCAGGAAAACAACCCTCATCTGCCGAGATACTTGGAAAAAGGTAAAATGTTTCGAGGTAGGAGTGTGTGTGTGTGTGTGTGTGTGTGTGTGTGTGTGTGTGTGCGCGCGCGCGCGGCACCTGTGTAAATTCTCTCTTTCCACCCTTCCATGGGTCTCAGAACTCAAGGTGTCAGGCTCGCACAGCAGTACCGTAATCTCCTAATACTACCTCTATTCTGACACTCACTCCCTACTTTCCTAGAATGACACAAAGGCGGTTAAACGATGTCTCAAAGGCCTGGGTAAAAACAGCAGAGTGTGGATTAAGAACCAAAATAGCCAGGCGGTGGTGGTGCATGCCTTTAATCCTAGCACTCAGGAGAAGAGGTAGCTCTCTAGAGGCCTACCTCACTAGAGTGAGTTCCGGGCAGCCAAGACTGCACAGAGAAACCTTGTCTAAAGAGGATGATCAATGCATAAAAGGAAGCTCATTAAAAAGCATGATTACATTTGTATGCGGGGAGGGTCATACACTGGCTGTAGCTTATGTGGCGGTTAAGACAGCTTGCACAAGTCATTCTGCCCTTCCATTATGTGGGCCCTAGCGATGGGACTCAGCTACTGGTCCAGAACCATAGTTTTTATAAACCGAGTTTGTTTTCCCTGATGGCTTCCTAATGCCAGTGGTCATATGGGTGTCTGTCACCCATAGAATGGACAGCTGACATCCAACACTGGGACCAAAAGCTAGTTACTTAAATCATCTGCATGTCATGGAGGAGGAGAAGTAGCGCGGAGGAGAAGTAGCGCGGACCAAAAGGAGGGCACCATTTAACCAGATTACACGCGAGCAAACACAAACTATGCCGTTTGTGACAAAGTAACAATGAGCTGGCATCGCCTAACCCAACTTTGACAAAGGGAAACTGGAGCCGGGAGGCTGGCATCCGCCCAGCCCGCGCCACCTGTTCCAGGTCCCCCTCCCTACCATGACCACCTGCCAGAATATCGACCTACCCCCAGCTCCATCCCTACCCTGCCCAGGCCACCCGCTCCACTTGCCCCTTCCCTACCCCGGCCCCCTGCCAAGACCCCCCTAGTCCTGCCTGGCTCAGGCCCTCTTTCCACACCCTGATCATCTACCTAGATCTCCCCCGTCCGGCCCAAAACTCCTCCCCTGGTGCCCCGCTTCGTCTGGCTCGAGTCCCCCTGGCCGCCCCCCTCGTCCTGCTCGGGCCCCCTTCCCGCCCCTCTTCGACCCGCTCTGGCCCCCTGCACAGGTCGCGCGCCCACGCACAGGTAATGCCCCGCGCACCGCGGCTCACCAGGTACTTGCCGTCCGGGGAGAACCTGCAAAGCAGGCCCGAAAGCTTGAATGATTCCGAAAAGTTCATGGCCGCGGCCAGCCGGGGCCAGCAGCGCCCTAAGGTACTGCCCGCAACCGCCGCGGGCCGCGGCCGGAAGTACGGAGGCGGAAGCAAGCTGCAGCCAATGGGAGCCTCTAGCGGCCGCGCGGCATTGTGGGGCGGGGAGTCCGCTCTCGTGCCTTAAAGGCGCCTAGCGCCTTTGCGCCATAAAGGATCTATGTGCAAGCCGCGGAACTCGTGGCTGAATTTTGACTTCAGATAAGTCACAATATAAATATGTTCCCAGATGTTACATGAGACATACTTAGACTAAAAAACTCCCTTATCTAAAATTCAAGATTTAACTAGGCGTCCGTACTTGTAAATAAACATTTGTTTACTTGTAAATACATATGTAAGTATGTAGTCGTATGCAGATAAACCTATTTTAGTATGTAACAAAGTTTCTGTTACAGGGTTTAGGGGCGCGGCTCAGATGGCAGAGTGCTTGCTTAGCATAAATGAAACTCTGGTTTCGGTGCCCAGCACCGCCTAATCCGGGCACGACCGTGCACACCTTTAATCCCACACCTGAAGGCAGAGGCGGCGGCAGTTCAAGGTCATCCTCCGTTAGAACGTCTTGGCCTACGTGAGATCCTTTCTCAAACAAAACAAAACAAAATATAGTATCTATTACAATTTATTTTCTATGTATTGTCTAAGTATAAATATAGGTTTGCTTTGAGGTTTTGTTGAGAGCGACCACGAGCAGCACGACCTAGTGACGCTCAGGTGCTTCGCAAGTCTAGGGCGAAACGAAATCGTAGGCACGTCGATCAGCTCACCTTCCTGGATGTTAAAGTGTGAACTTAGAGGCTCTTGATAGCAGCCCTGCTAGGCGGCTGTGGGACAGAGCGCCAACCGGGCTTCAAGCCCCGCTCGCTCCCCAAAGAGCCCTGCTCCTGACTCACGCGGCGTCCCAAATCCTCGGTCTCACAGGGCTCCCCATTCCCGTCTCATTCTGGAAGCTGATTGCTCCTGTTTGCACCCAGAGCTTCTGAGGATCAATTTATCGCGCAGCCACTGCCATGGGTGCTGGGTCCCGAATTCTGAGAGCAAAGCAGACCTGGTATTGTTTGGTTAAGCTCCTAGCTACGAACCTCTTCCTCGCAGATACATCTAATTTCCGAGTAGGATTGAATGAGGGTACTTGTACCGTTAGGAGAGAACCTAGAGAGTGCCCGGAATGCTGGCCTTTTCTGTTCCCAACCAGTCCCAAACTTGCTTGTCCCCACCCTGTACCTAGCAATCGGCCTGGTTCATGGTCAGAGTGAGAGGGGGAAATCGGGTCTGCGCCCGACCTCTTCTCTTGCAAAGCCACTGGTGACACTAACGTAACTTCGAGGGCGCGTGGGAACGAACATCTTGGGCTAGGACCACCCTGCAGAGCCACTAAGGGGCCCCATAACCACGCAAGGCAGGGCACACCCGGTGGCCGAAACCGACTCCGAATTGAGATGAGGGACCGCTAGACCGCTCACTTGCCCCGCGGCGAGATCGCTGGTAGTGCAGTAGGCATCTCAAGCCAGAGATGAGTCTGTGCCTAACCACAAGCCGCTCTGTGTGAGCAATTTCTGGGCATCCGTTGAGCATCGCCTACCACACCAACACCCACGTGCACTTTAGACCAAGAAACGACTGATACCCAGGGCTAGGAAACCCGGACGGATCCGGGAGGGAGCAGGGTGCCACCCGTGGCCCCAGGGTGTATGGGTTCAGGAGGCACGACCTCTGATTGAAGTTTGAAGAGTCGAACCCAGAGGGTCTGCACTGAATACTCTTTCCAGGCGGGCTGTGGTCTCCATCAGGCAAATCGAGAGGGGCTACGAACTGTTCTCAGAGGAGACCGGCTGGTGCTCGTCGGTCAACAGTTCTCCTCCAGGGCTTCCAGTCTTCAGTTTCGGTCCCTCCTCCAGGTTTACTTCGGCCAGGGCTCGCCCTGGAGAAGGCGCAGCTACCCGGCTGAGGGCACTCCTGACCCCCTGAGTTGCAGGCGCTTGGCAGTAGAAGCAGCGAGGGGTTCGGAGGAGATGGGCATCTGGGGAGAAGGCGGAGGAGAGAATGGGAGAGAGTCCAGGGCGTCGGGGGCCGAGTGTGCACCTGGGTCCAACCCCTCGGCGCCTGCGCACCCTTCCTGGCGCCCCGAGCACCGCCAAAGGTCGCGGTCCCCTACAGCTCCGCGAAGGGCTCCGGCTACTAGCGTGCAGTCCGGCACGGAGACCCCGCTGGGGTTCCTCTGGGCGACGCGCGCCAAGCGGTGGCGGGAAGGAGGCGGGAGGAGTGGGGCCGGGACCCCGACTCGGGCAGAGCCAGCTGGGGAGGCGGAGCGCGCGTGGGAGCCCTGGGCCGGGGTGGCCGGCCCTCCTCCCGCTACGGCTGAATGCCCGCGCTGCGTTCCCGCCGGTCCGCTGCAAAAGGCGCTAAGCCCGCGGCAGTCCCTTTGCCGCCGCCTCCCCGCCCGGCGCCCATATAACCCGCCGTCCCTGAAGCCCGCCCCGCAGCCCAGCGAGAAGGCAGCGGCTCAGCCCGGTTCTCTGCGACGCTGACGCCCCGGCCAGCAGCCAGGTAGGCAGCCCTGGGACCGGTGAGAGCCAGGGATCCCTCCCGCGGCTCTGAGGCTGGGATTAGGGTGAGCGGCAACCGGCAGCCGGGATGCTAGCCGTGGGAACCGCCCCAGGGACCTCGCGTCAGTGGCAGGAGGGGCCGGAGTGGGCTACCAGAAGATCCAGTTGGTGCCTCGGTAACCCTGGGGCCTGCCTCCTGCCCACCCTGTCCACCACAGGTAGCAGGTGATCCCTGGAGATACTAGAGCTTACTTAGGTCTCCAGCGAGTGGAAGTTGGGAGGTGCAAGGAATGCGAAACCCGAAGGCCTTTCCGTGCATGCCCTGTAAGCAGACTAAGAGAGTCCAAAGCCAGCTAGAGCCACTCTACGCTGGCCCGCTGGTCCCAAGACGCGAGTTACCTGGAGGGTTGTTGCTTCACCTGCCTCCCTCCCTAGTCTTCTAGGAGAGAATCCAGGCTGCCAGCGCTGTCTCCTGTTTCAGATCAGGTCAGATCCTTCTGAACCGGGCAATGCGCTTAAGAGATGAGCACATGTGTAGGTGCCTGTCCGTACACACAGAGGTGGGGGGACCCCAAGACCCTTGGTTCCCTGTATGTGCTGTGATCTCTCTATTAATTAGATGTGCACTTGGGACCTGGTTTGCAGCAATGTTTGAGGAAGGTTGCTGTTGTGTTTGTTTTTCTTCATTTAAAATTCAGTCCTGTGTGTTCCTGCCCCGATGCCGCATGGCATCGTCAGAGGATGACTTCTGAAGTCAATTCTTTTTCCATCTTACCGTCTTGGGGATTTAACTCTCAAGCGTCCAGGCTAGGCAGCAAGCACCTGCTTGGTTTTTGTTTCTGTTGCTCTATGTTATCATTAACTTGGGAAGAAAATCAACGGAGACAAAATTCATCACAAATTCTCGGCGTGTTGCAAATGCCGATCCCCCACACACACCTTCATTCTTTGAATTATTCAGTAAAAAAAAATTTAAACATTACCTTGTGAACAAAAGGAAAATATTTGAAATTTTGCCATTCATGATTGTATAAATGTGTATGTAATCTTAAAAATAAGCGGCTTCAAAGAAGTTGCATTCCCACTAGTCTGGCGGGACTGGGCTACTGGTTGGCCTAAGTGGGAGGCTGCCTATCTAGCTCAGGTACTTGCGGGTCCTTGCAGGATGCTGAGCACACCTGCTCATGCCAGGTGGTCACCCCATTCCGGTGGGCACCCTGTTTGCAAACAGTCTGGGACAAGTTACTTAACCCTTTGGAACCTCAGTTTATCCATCTGCAAAAACAATCATAACAGTGTCTTTCTCAAAAGGTTGGGAGAAAAGTAGCCAGGGCGCTATATCCAAAGTGGTTGGGAGAGTGCTGATATCCACCAAGTGGCCCCCAAATGTGCTGGCTTTTGGTCCTAGATTTTGACTGTACCCCAGGAAGAGGATCAGTCCCCAGGTTTTGGAGAGGTGGTGGCAGCAAGGCAGGAATCTGCCTCTGACCTGGGTGCAGGCTGGTGGCATCTATCAGGAGTAGGTCCTGTGGTAAAGATGCTTCTATTTCATGTTTATTTATAGAGCATGCCCAACCCAGGTTCTGGAATGGACTTCCAGTGGTGATGCATTCAAAGGAACACAGCTAAAGTAGGGATGAAGAGGGAGGGGAGACTGAGGGCTGAGGGAGGTTCACGGAGGCCGGGGTGTATCCAGGGATGTACTAGCCCTGAGACTCCTAGAACTCCAAAGCAAAGACGTTTTCGTCATTGCCTTTAATTACAGCTGCTTGTACACCTCAGTGGGAGACTGTTTCTGTCACCAAATTCAAGGGCAATTTACTGCCCAGAAGCAACACAAATGACTGTGTACATGGTGAATGGTGTTCATAAAAAAAAAAAGAAAAGAAAAGAAAAAGCGAATCAGAGAAATCCTCAAAACACTCTTGTTTGTTCCTTCTAACAAGCCAGATTTAGTTTCTGGTTCATCAAAGACTACGTTGAAATGTTATTGGTACCAAATTCTACTTCAACTTCAGAGAAGAAACTATGGAGTAATATTCTGTGACAGAGATTCCTTTAAAAACAAAAAACAAACAAACAAACAAACTAAAAAACCCCGGGTCACTCAACCTTGTTTCTGCCTAAATACGCAGCAAGGAGTTTAGCAGATACATTGTGTCATTTAGTCTAACTATAGACAGCTTAGACGAGGCAATGCCTCTTGCTGCCTCCTACCCTGCAGAGCAACCTTGAGGGCTTTTGCAGACACTTTCTCTTTAAGAGAGTTTGCTTTTCCTGGACTTGTTGCTCCACAGGGGAGGAGCAAAGAAGAAAGAATTGCTCAGCAAAACTACCGCTTATGAAGTAGCTGCAGGAATTAGTGCCTAGTGCCTGTTTGGGTTATGGCTGTGTTCTGGTATTAGGCTAAATAAGTTAGGATTTTGATTTGCCTGTAATTCTCCAACATTCCCTTAATGTAGTAGGTACTGCAATTATGCCCGTTTACAGTTAGGCAAAGGAGGGTTTAGTGTGTGATTCAAGGGGTCTGGAGTTAAAGGTCTTCACACCACAGGAGCTGAGAGTCCCCCTCCCCCATCTGACAAATGGTCTAGGTCAGGGGCTTCTGGGTGGTTCTCTCCTCTTTAGCTGGTGTTGGCTAAGCAACCTAGTAAAGTTAAGACAGAGTCACGCACTCCAGTACCCTGCCCGGAGCACTGTTTTAGAAAGGACTCTTTGAGACTAGGTGACTAGAATTAGGAGTGTTGTGAACTCAATACCTAAGAAAATTTTTCTCATCTTCTCCAGTTATGAATGTACAAACAAACCAAAATCTTTACAGTTCATGGAATTTTCTCACCCATTTCAGTGACTGATATTTTTACTGTCTGTTCCTCGGTGCTCGGATTGCAGACATTTGCTGCCATGCCAGGTTTGGTTTTGCTGTTGTTGCTGTTTAATGTGGGGTTTTTTGTTGTTGATGATGATGTTGTTTTGCTCTCTCCTCTCTCCCTCTCCCTCTCTCTCTCTCTCTCTCTCTCTCTCTCTCAATGTGTTTTATGTGGGTTCTGTGTATCTGAACTCAGGTTCTCATACCTTACCAACTGAGCCATCTCCCCAATCTCTACCAAAGGTAATAACAATAAACTAATTTTCAGAAACATTCTAGTCTTATTGCTAGTGCTCTGCTTATCTGCATAGGTGCAGTGAATGTACTGAGTGACTGTGCAAGTCAAACAGAGTCCCATAGCCGGCTTCAGAAACCAGTGCTGGCAGCCAAGCCAAGTCAGGGTCCCACCCTTGGAATTCATCTGCAGAACTTCTCCTTCTAGAGATCCCTCAAATAGCCTTATCCTTACCCCTCCAGGGGGTAACTGTCCTTGTCTATGAGACCTTGTAAGCTAGGTACTTTTTTTTAACCTCTCTCTCTCTCTCTCTCTCTCTCTCTCTCTCTCTCTCTGTGTGTGTGTGTGTGTGTGTGTGTGTATGAGGGGGGGGGTGTTATTGTTTTTTACTTATACAAATAACTCTGCCTCTATGGAAATAAGCATTTCTATATTACAAAGCATTTACACACATAAAATAAATAAATCTTTTTTTTCTAAAGAAAAGAGCTGAGTGTTGGTGGTGCACACCTTTAATCCCAGCATTAGGGGGCAGAGGCAGAGGCAGGTGAATCTCTGTGAGTTCGAGGCCAGCCTGGTCTACAGAACAAGTCCTAGGACAGTCAGGGCTACACAGAAAAATCCTGTCTTAAAAACAACAAACAAATGAAAAAGAAGAAAGGAGAGAGAGAGAGAGAGAGACAGAGACAGAGACAGAGACAGAGAGAGAAGAGGAGGAGGAGAAGAAGAAGAAGAAGGAGGAGGAGGAGGAGGAGGAGGAGGAGGAGAAGAAGAAGAAGAAGAAGAAGAAGAAGAAGAAGAAGAAGAAGAAAAAGAACCATAACTGATAGAGACGAGGTCAGACTTCTTGGGATTTCATATAAAATTTTCATGCATTTATTATTATCATTATCACTATCACTACCACCACCACCACCACCACCACCATCATCATCATTTTACATCTGTGAGTACACACATGTCACAGCATGCCCGTGGTGGTCAGAAGAGTATTGGGGGAGTTGGGTCCTTCTACCATTGTGGAATCTGAGTTTCAAACTCAAATTTCAGGCTTGGATGCCAATGCCTTATGGCCTGATGAACCATCTTAATGACCCCGCACACCCCACTTTTTAAACCTGAGTTCTGGGGATCATAATTAGGTTCTCATGCTTATGGCAAGCACTAACACTGACCCAACCCCAGACATGACTTTGGTTTGATGAGGTCCAGAACCTCTCCCCACAGCTGGGACCCCTTTCCTGTTGTATGTGCCTTTCAGAACTATGCCATCGGCTCCTCCTCGGTGCCACTGTGGATCTGCAGTCTGAAGACACTAAGAGTGGCCAACGGAGTCACATGTCCTAGTGTTCTGCAGCCATGATCAGGGATTATATGTC
The DNA here is from genome assembly GCF_018167655.1 of Microtus oregoni. NCBI lineage: Eukaryota > Metazoa > Chordata > Mammalia > Rodentia > Cricetidae > Microtus > Microtus oregoni. The sequence goes on along the minus strand of NW_024544727.1, from coordinate 973,613 downwards.
CTGAGTCTCAGTATGGACCTTAGATCTGTGGCTGGAGCGATGGGGTTGTGGTGCTGAACCCCATTTACTCAAAGAGTCAGTGTGGGGTGGAAGTGGTCGGGGCTGGCCCGGGGCAGAATTCAACAGACTGAAGGGTGAGAGAGGCCCTGGGATGATGACACCTGGTATTTTAGAACCTTCTGTGGGTTCTCAGTAAAACCCCTTCTGTTTTCCCAGTGTGCTTTGGGTACAAGGATGAACAGCAGCCACCGTTAGAGAATTTGCATGATGCCACTGCGGGCCACTGTGCTGTTCTCTTGGCAGCAGTAGGCTTTGTTTCCTCAGCTTACAGATGGGGAGGCAGAGGGCTGGGAGATCCCTGCAGCAACTAAAAGGAGGGGCAGCATCATCCTAAGTGTGATGAGGCCATGGTCATAAAAGATGAATTCAGGATTGGGTTGTCATCCCAACCACCGGGGAGGCTGAGGCGGGAGGATGGAAAGATTAAAGCCACTCTGGGCAACAAAGTGGGTTAAAACCCATCCTGATTGACTTAGGGAGACTCGGTTTCAAAACAAAAAGTCCAAAGGGTTCTAATACACTTCAGGGGCAGAGCACTTGCCTGGCAGGTTCTTGGTAAGGACAGCGAGAAAGGAGAGAGTCTCAACAGGGAAGCCCACAACTGAGCTGATACTAGATTTTGATTAATTTGTTTTTTAAAAGTCTATTTTGGTTTTCGAAGACAGGGTTTCTCTGTGTAACTCTGGTTGTCCTGGAACTCACTCTGTAGACCAGGCTGGCCTCAAACTCACAGAAATCTGCCTGCCTCTGTCTCCTGAATGCTGGGATTAAAGGCGTGTGCAACTCCCCCCTCGCTAGATTTTAATTTTTAAGTAAGATTTTTTAAATCTTATGTATATGAGTGTTTGATTACATGTATGTATGTGTAGTGTATATGTGTATGTGTGTGTGCGCGTGTGCGTGTGTGTGTGTGTGTGTGTGTGTGAGAGAGAGAGAGAGAGAGAGAGAGAGAGAGAGAGAGAGAGAGAGAGAGGATGCCCATGGAAGCCAGAAAAAGTTGTTAGATCTCCTGGAACATGAGTTACAAAAAGTTAGAAGCCACCGTGTGAATGCTAAGCACTGAACCCTGGTCTTTAGCTAGAGCAATGAGAAAGTTTTACTGCTGAGCTCTCTCTCCAGCCACTCAACATTGGTTTATTAGACACTGGGGACTTCAGAGATGAAGAAGACAGAGACCTGAGTGTCTTTCTCCGGTGTGTGTGTGTGTGTGTGTGTGTGTGTGTGTGTGTGTGTGTTAGAGGGAGCCTGCCCAGCTGAACTCTGATACTGTGAGAGTACAGGGGCTCTGTGGGTTCCTGTCCTCCAGAACAGGGCCCAGAAGGCCTCATGCTATTCAGGGTTGGGCTGAGAATTCTCTATTAGAGGTTTCATTGTGCATATTCACTGTATGTGGTTCTGGGTTACATAAGGACTTCTTTGGACAGGCATATATGGTACAAAGGCTGTTCCCTATGCTTCTCCCCCCCTTACCAGTCCCCTCCTTTAGACAGTTTATTTATGCCTTCTTGTCACGCATACCTGTGTGTGTGACTTTATGCATATATGTAAAAATCTAGGAACCACATGTGAGAGAAAACACAATGTTTATCTTGCTGAGACTGGATCAATTCACCTAACCTATCATTTCCAGCTGCTTCCATGTTCATTAAAATGACATAACTTTGCCATTCTTTATGACTGAAAAAAATCCATCGTATATATTCGTCTCCTTTTCTCTATCCAGTCCTCTGCTATTGGGTAGCTAGCAGTACTACCGTGAGCATTGGTTATGCGGGTGTCTCTCCAGTGTGTCAGTTCGGAGTCATTAGTATGAAGCCCAGCAGTGGTACACATGGGCCATATGGTAGATCTGTAGCACAATTAATAAAAACCCAGAGACAGATATTAGGGTTCAACCTGAAGGTCAGAAAAGCAAAGCAGCCAAACCACTGGCTCTTACCTCTACCTCAGTCTGAAATGGTGATCCCGCCTCCAGGAATCTCAGAATGAGACTGTGTCTGAGAGCTGTCTCCTCCTGTCTTGTATTCCTCTCTAGTTCTGAGATTAAAGGGGTGCACCACTACTGCCTGGTTTCTATGGCAAACTAGTGTGGCTATTGGGATTAAAGATGTGTGTCACCACTGCCTGGTCTGTAAGGCTGGCCAGTGTGGCTGTTTTACTTTCTGATCTTCAGGCAGGCTTTATTTATTAAAATACAAGTGAACTATCACTACGAGACCTATTTCTAAAGACCCTCCTTGCTGACTACAACAGTGGCCGTGCTGGTTTGTCCTCCTCTGGCTCCTCCTGTCCAGATCCTCACCAGCGCTTGTTGGGTTTTGTTTTCAAATGAGTAATAAGATGGAATCTCGGCATAGTTTTGATTTGCATTTCTCTAATTTTTAACCATCTGTATTTCCCCTTCTGAGGTCTGTCTGCTCATTTCATTGGTCTGTTTTTTAAAATTGGGTTGTATAATCATGTGTGTGTTTAGTTTTTTAAATATTTGCTTCATTTATTTATTTACTTGTTTATTTTTGTATATGGTTTTTTGAGGCAGGGTTTCCCTGGTTGCCCTGGCTGTCCTGGAACTCGTTCTGGAGACCAGGCTGGCCTTGAACTCACAGAGATCCACCTGTCTCTGCCTCCCAAGTGCTGGAATTAAAGGTGTGTGCCACCACCATCCTGGTTATTTGCTTTATGTTTATGTATGTGTAGGCATGTGTGCCTGACCAGAAAGTGTCGAATTCCCTGGAGCTGGAGATATGGGCAGTTGTGGAAGCCACCTGGTACAGGTCCTGGGAATGGAGCCCAGATCCTATTCTACAGCAGTAAGCCCTTTTGACTGCTGGACCATCTCTGCAGGCCCTGTGTTTGGAGTTTTGAGTTCTGTATCTATTCCGTTATTCTATGGGTAGGGATATTTTGCCTGCATACGTGTCTGTGCACCACATGTGTGCCTGGAGCCCTTGGAGGCCGGAAGAGAGTCTTAGGGCTCCTGTGGGTGCTATGAGTTGAACTTAGCTCCCCAGGAAGAGCAGCCAGTGTTAACAGCTGAACCCCTCCTCAGTCCCTCTTTGTGTTTTCTGGACGTCAATTCCACGCCAGATATATAGCCAGCGAAGACTTCTTCCCATTCGGGGCTGTCTCTTTGCTCAAATAGCTCTTTCTTTTTCTATACAAAGTCTTTTGTGTTGGGACCAATTGGAGTCCCGGCCTTCAGCTGCTCTTCCCTGCTAGAGCCTTCTGATTGGAGTTACTAAAAGCTGTGCCTAGAGGATCAGAGGATGGGTTTTTCACCTGTTGGCCCACTTGACTGCTGGGTATTTAAGCCTCCATGGTGCTATGAAATAAAGGGCTTCTTACCAGTAATTAGACATCCGTGTGTCTGTCTGTCTCTGTGTGTGTTTTCTCAACCTCCAGCCCCTTGCCCAAAGCTCACCAACTGTATTGTAGCGCATAGAGCGCAGGCGGGGGGGGGGGGGGGGGGCAGTGCGGGCTGCACTTTTGCACTTCATACAGTCTCATTTATCAATGGGCTTCTGCAGGGGGAAGGGGTGGGGGACAGAGTGCAGCTGCCCCACTTCTACTGTTTTCTCAAATGCCTCTGTGTCTTGTGTTGAGCTAGTGTCCTGAGTGAGTCAGCCGCCTGCCTCCACACCAAGTTCTCTGGAGAAGCCGAGGCTTCGTTCCTCCTGTGATCTTCCCCGAGCCACCATGGACCACACCCAAGAACCCCTGGAGGGACAGCGCAGGGATACCAGGCACCCGGGAAAGTTTGCGCAGCCTCTCTGGTTTCAGCCCCCGCATAGGTTCCTTGGGCATCACCACCCTCCCCATTACCCCATCTCCTTGCCAACCAGGGACAGGGCCTGGAGTAGGCGCCGCCTGGGCAGGTGACCTGCAAGGACAGGCTTTGTCAGCCGGCTCAGGCTGCTGTATCTAAGAAGGGCTGTCCCAATGTCCCTGCCCAGTGACAGCTGCCAGATCCCTCCCTTTGGGGATAACGAGGACTCTTAATTGCTCACCTGCTGCTCAGAGAAGTTGCCATCCCTGGGAGGGGTTGTGTGGGGAAGCTGTGCTAGTTAGGGACATGGCCCCTCCTTGTGAGGACCATATGCGTGGTGTACACCTCTCAGTGGGTCCTTCACAGAGAGCAAGGAAACACTACTCCATCCTGTACCATATCCTGGACTTTGGGAGTGACTTCCGAGTTGTGCCCTCCTCTGGGTTTAGCTAAACCAGGGGACTTGGATTTTGAGACCTCCAGGCTCAGCCAGGCATGTCCACTTTCTAGGACATGCCCTGCTGGAGAACACCCCTGGCAACTCTCAGTTCCCTGGCCCTCGTGGGAATCAAGGGAGAGTTCCCTCTCCCTTGTGGGAGAGGGCATGCAGGATCTTCAATGGGATCTCACCAGCAGCAGAGGCAGGGGCTTATACTAGAGAGGGGTCTCTCTTCTGCAGAAACCCCAGAAACCCTGGCCAGATGCTGTAGGGCCGCAAAGGGAAGATGAGCTCGCCAGTGGCAGTGGGCACTTCCTGTTATGTGTGCTGCCCAGACCACGAGCAATAAGCAGCCCATCCCACCACTCTTTTACCCAGTTCCCTTCCTTTGGGGTCCCTGGGACTTTACCACACAAAACAGACTAGACTCAGTCCCCAGACTAGGGAAGAAGGGTCTGCTAGAGATTCCCATGGGAGTTAGAGGCAGCACTTTCTTGATCTGCAAGGCTTGGATCAGACAATGTGGGCGCCCCCTCTTCCTGCCACCACCTACTCAGTCCCCCCCCCCCCCCGTGGTCAGCCCCCATCAACAAGCCTTTGTAATTGCAGCAGCCTCCTGTCTCTTCTTTCTTTTGGAATAAGGCATGCTCCAGCTTGCTTCGGGGCCCTTAATTTTTGATCGGGGACACCTCCTTGACTAATTATTTGGCAGTAATGAGGGAGGAGAGGCGAGGTTGTGAAAGTGTCCCTGAGCTTACAGAATGAAGCTGCAAATTAAAAAATGAGGCATCGGTAAACAGAGCGCTAATTGGATTAATGTGAAAACGACAGACGGAGATAAAAATAGTGAGGCGGACGACAGCGAGATTGGGGTCAGAGCAATTTCACGAGCATCGCTCAAGCTTTGTGTGATAGATGTGATGAGCAGAACACCGGAACCACACAGGGGCTGCTCTTGATACTCAAATGTGAGCTCACTGAACACATTTGAGTCGCACAGCTTCTTCCGAGTCAGTGCAAACCGCCTGGGAGACTATCAGACCCCTGAGCCATTTTGAACACTAGAGATTCTACATGACAACTGCCATCCTCTGCTCCATTTCATTTCTCTAAGTTTTATTTTAAATTCTGTGTACGTGTGTATGTATAGGTATGTGCACTGAGTGTAGATGCCCATGAAGCCAGAAGCCTTGGCTCTCTCTGTAACCGCAGTTACAGGCAGTTGTGAGCCACCTGGTGTGGGTGCTGGGACTCAAACTCTAGTCATCTCTCCAGCCCCTCCTTCTCTTTCCTGTTGGCCCTGTAAGATGCTTTCGAATTCTTTGAATCTCAGAGCCAAACTTGTGTGTGGGTTACCTAGTGGAATTTTGTTTAAAAAGAAAAAAAAACTCTGTCAGAAGATGGTGGGAAGTTAGTGTGGGAACAGAGTGTCCATCTCACTTCTGAATGTTCTCATCAGGTATCGGGAAATGTCTCCCACGCAAGAAGTTACTGACGAAATCTCACAGGGACAGGGTGAGCGCTAGCCATCGGTTCTCCTGGAATGCCAGCGAGGTGCCAGGCTTCACAGGACTTGGAGGGCACCTGAAGGACCTTGCAGACCAGATGTGTCCTGCACTCCTCACCTGGTCACAGTGATACTTTATAGTGGGGGTTAACCCTGGACTGCTTGCCTCAAACCCTGGCTGGCACCTAGACTGTGCAAGAGTTCATAGTCTCCAGAAAATATTCATTTAGACAAATAACATAGCACTTAAGCTGTGTATATATTTAAATTGTCAAGTCCTGATTCTTAGGATGAACCTTCTCATATCATTGCTTTGCACTGTCTTGGTTATCATGGTTCTTACGTGAATCAAAAGCCCCGTCCAGTCCATCCATCTGTCCATCTATCATCCATCCATCCATCATCTCTCCATCTATCCATCCATCCATCCATCATATATCCATCCATCCTTCCATCCATCATCCATCCATTCATCCATCATCTGTACATTCATCTATTCATCCATCCATCTATCCATCCATCTTTCCATCCATCCATCCATCCACCCATCATCTATCCATCATCATCTATCCATCATCTATCTATCCATCCATCCATCTATCCATCCATCCATCATCCATTCATCCATCCATCCACCCGTCTATCTATCCACCCACAAAGCCACTATGAAATAATTCATCTCTTGCTCATTGTTGAGTACCTGTTGTATACTAGGCACTGTTGTGGGGCTCAAGAACCAAAAGTTTGTAAGCTCAGCCTTTGTCATTCAGTGACATCAGTCTGAAGCTGAGGTTTCTGTCCTGCAGAGTGCAGGCCTCTTGAGTAATATGGAGGTCACTGAGCCTACCACAGCAAAAGACATCCCAGGCAGAACACAGAAGCCAGTGCTCCTGGGATATGCATTGTATCATTCAGAGAGGCGTGGGGATAAGTCTTGTAGTAGGGCAGGAGGGGCGGTTAGGATCTGCCACTCAAGGGACCATCAGAAACTTCAGTAAGCCAGGCAACGTCTAGTGATGTCCTAGTGCCTGTTCTCTGAGTGCCTGTTCCCTGTATCTTGGGTAAGACACAGGGGACTCAATCACATGCAGTGAGAGGCACAAGGATTTGGTCAAGGTTCTGTTTAGGAGACCCAGGTCTGCTGTCTGTGAAAATGAATGCGGCAGTGAAAACAGAAGTGAAAAAACAGAAAAGAGTCGATGTTCTGCCAGCGCAGATGAGGTGAACATTGTCTCCGTCATGAACGATATGTTAGATACATCAATCCCTCCACTTCCTCAGTAGACAGGGGTAGTAGCTCTTCTCAGGGTATTGGTAACATTCATGTCAAATGAAAAGCGTCAATACAAGGTGTCTGTCACATCCTTCCTTGAACTCCTACTTGCTCTTGGGACTTTTGTAGGGGTTGAGGAGCTGGCGGGGCCAGGACCCAAGACTCAGCTGAGACAAAGGAGGAGTGCTCGCTCTCTAAGGCAACCATATCCTGTCCTCCTGCTTCAGGGACTGTGACAACCGTGGTCATTCTGGATTATTAACCAGGCAATCCAGTGCCATCATAGAGAGAGAGATGGGTCAGAGCTGGGGAGAGGGTGCCATTCTAGAAGCAGTGGTTAGACACTGGGTGCCTGGGAGAGTTGAGAGGTGCGGAAGGCGGTCCCTCCAGCAGCCTCTGTGGGATGGAGGGAGCCCATGCGGCCACACCTCGATTTTAGCCACTTTGGCTCAGTTCTCCAATCCTGTGTGGGAAGAAACACTCATTGTTTGATGCTACTAACTTTACAGCAGGTGAGACCAGGTTCACCTCAACATTGTACTCATCAGCACTCCCCACACCTGGATACCCTCCGTGGGCCTGGAGCATGGGAAGAAAACAGATCTTTAACCCTGGCCTCTTGAATTCCTTGCTGAATTCCCTGCCTAGCACTGGGGTTGGCTGCCTTTCTGTCACCTGTTCAGGAAACAGCTTGAGACATGGCTTGAGCTGTAAATGGAAGCTGGGTGGTAGTGGCACAGGCCTTTAATCCCAGCTCTCGGGAGGCAAAGACAGGTGGATCTCAGTGAGTTCGGGCCCAGTCTGGGCTACAAAGCGAGCTCCAGCATAGCCAGGACTGTTACACAGAGAAACCCTGTCTTGGAAAACAAAACAAAAAAATGGAGATGTGATTGGCCACCTGCTCACCCGTCCGTCCTCCCGCTCACCCGTCCTCCCTCCTGCTCACCCGTCCTCCCTCCCGCTCACCCATCCATCGTCCCGCTCACCCATCCATCGTCCCGCTCACCCATCCTCCCTCCCGCTCACCCATCCTCCCTCCTGCTCACCCGTCCATCCTCCTGCTCACCCATCCTCCTTCCTGCTCACCCATCCTCCCTCCCGCTCACCCATCCATCCTCCCGCTCATTTTTGTCCTTCAATAGATGGATTCAAGTAGCAGAGATGCTGGGCTCCCTGCTTATTCCTAGAGAACCCAGAAAAGCACCAGCCATACCCACAAGTATCCCTGAGCTGTGTGTGTGTGTGTGTGTGTGTGTGTGTGTGTGTGTGTGCGCACATGCCCTACCTCTTGGGCCTTGGGTCCCTGGAAGGTGAAAGGTATCCAGAGATAGGATCGGTGATAGGTCATCTTTGGTCACCTCTTTCCCTTTCTGGGTCTGTCCACCCAGGGTGTGTTGTCCTTCAAAGCTTCTGTCACCTGTTACACCATGCTCAGACTTGGCCACTGGGTAAGGCTTGAGTTTATCCAGGAGAGAAGCGCCGCCATCTCAGATAACGTTTTCTGAACTGGCATTTTGTGGAACTCTTGCTTCCTACATCCGCCGTGATCACCACCCACTTTTCTTTGTAGCTTATGACAAGGTGGACATTTCTTCTTTTTATAATTTTTAATTTTGAACTTTCACATATTATGCCTTGGGTACTAACTGTTTTCACCCATCCACCCTTATGTTGGCTTAGTGACCCATCAAGAATAGCCAGACCGACTTATGGCTGTGAGTTCAGAGCTATCCATTGGAGCCCACTGGGCTCAGCACAGGGTACATAACCGAAGACCGTGGTTCCCCATCTCCCAGAACCCACTAATAGCCAATAGTTCAGAGGTAAAGGGCTAAGCTCCTCATCTCCCCTCCTTGACTGATTGCTGATTGGGCTGGGCTTGTGTGACCTGTGCAGGAAGTGAAGTTAAGTTAAGCTAATGATTGCAATAGTTGCTTGAGTCTCTTCTGGGTTCTATTCTCATTGTTCCCTGAGCCTTGGAGGGGATCTAGGTTACTTGTTTAGGATTGGGTCCACATCTGTCTCTTTTTGGCATCTTGGGCAGGTGAATCTCTATATTCACCGCTGTCTGTTGTAAGGAGAAGCATCCCTGCTTGAGGCTGGGGGGGTGATTGTGTCTGTGGGTTTAAGCACAGAAGTTTAGGCGGCAGTTTAGTATGCCAGCTTAGTTAATTAAAGAAGTACACTCTCCCCAGGTGTGGTTGTGAATGTCTTTAATCCCAGCCCTCGGGAGGGAGAGGCGGGTGGATCTCTGTGAGTTTGAGTCCATCCATCTCTCTTTCTCTGCTACTCCCTCATCGCCTTATTTTTCAGACAGTTTAACTACATATTCCTGACTATTCTAGAACTTGATATGTAGACCAGGTTGGCCTCGAGTTGGGTCCCCACTACCCACATTAGAGAGCTCAAAACCACCTGCAACTCTAGTTCCAGGGTCCTGACACTTCTAGCCTTGAGGGGGACTACACCCACGTGCACATAACCGATACCCACACGTAAGCATAATTAATGTTTTCTAAAATCTTAAAAATGCCTGCAGTGCAATGGGAAGCTTGGAAGCTCATTCGTTGAATGGTCAAGGATTATGACTGACTGCCTCAACTTCCCCTGTCAGTTCTGCTGGATATCTCTAAGCCCCCGACTTGATGACGTTACTTTGGTTCTACCAATCAAGCTACTCCAGATATCTCTGCCGGATGTCGTGAGCTTCTGGTTTGATGTTTCATGTTTATCTCATGAGAAGAGCAGTAGTAATGTCCGTTGGTAATGGTTTGCCTTCTAGAGACTGGGTCTCACTATGTCTGGACCATGTGGAACTCACTCTGTAGATCAGGCTGGCTGCACACTCACAGAGATCCACCTGCCTTTGCCTCCCAGCACTGGAGTTAAAAGGTGTGTGTCATCACACTCCCAGCAAAAGCTTTTGGCCGTGTGCTGTCAGGGGGCCAGCCTATATCAGGACAGAGGTTTGGGGAAGACAAGGGACCCTCCCCATTCCCATAGTCTGCTTTGACAAAGCTTCAGTGGCACACGATAGCTTATCAGCATAAACTACACTGCAACAGGAGTGTAGTAGGACCTCCGAAGTCCTCTGACTAGCGGTTAGAAACATGAGATAGAAATTCTGAGTTTAGCACTCTGGCTGCTCATCCTCCCGGGTCAACACCAACTGGAGTTAGGTGTGGGCATGAACAGGACAAAGACATGGTTCCTATCATGCAAAAGGACAGGTACTTTGCTGCCACCAACACGTGGAGGTGTGTTGTTGAGACGTCAGAGTTCCCAGGGCTTATTCTGAACTGTTCAGGGGAGAGAGAGGTGGTACCGAGGTGTAAATGGGTTGACTGTACCATCTTCTGGCTTTGTTTATGTGCTTGGGACCATCAACAGGAACTACCCTCTGTGATTTTAACCTCCTGAACTCAAGTTTCCCAGGTAATGGGAGCGTGTCCTCAGGTTGGTCACCAGGAGCAGGGGTCATGAACACAAGTCAGCACAACACCTGTAAGCCTACTAGCTGGTCCCCAGACCCAGGGCTCCCAGCCAGGCTCCACCCACTGGCTTGGAGCTGGCCACAAGGCCTCCCAGCTTCCGTAACTCCAATGTCATCACCTAGGCAACTGGGACGCTGCTGCCACTGCCCTGCCACTGCCCTCCTGCAAACCACGGGGCCTCCAGCACCTCAATCCAAGTCTACGGACCTACCCAGGGCCCAGGCTCAGCCAAGGTAGGCATGGGCTCTGCTTGACTCTCAGCTCTGAAGGCAGGGTTCTCTTGCTGTCCCCCTCCCTCACGGGACAACAGCCTCAGAGTGCCAGCAGGATACAAAAGCCCTTCCCCATTGACTCTCACCTGGTAGCCCAGAAGTAAGACACTGTGTGAACAGGCATGCCCCATAGGCAAGCTGGTGGCCAAGGCAATCTGAGGAGGTACTTCTGTGGTTCTGATGGGAGAAGGCATTGTGGTATGGTCCTTTGGGAAGCCATCTGCCCTGAGTGAACTTCAGGGCCTCCCTGTCTGTGACCTTGTGCTATGGCCAGTCAGGATGGGAACAAAAGTGATTCTGGCATCTCTGCAGCCTTCATTCATCTGAACCACCTTGGTTTCTCTTCATTCCCTGCCCAAGAGACACCAAGCAGCTACCTGGACCCTCTGAGGCCATGCTTGTCCTGCAGGGTGTTGCCACTGCGCTGAACTGACTGGTTCTCCTTAGCGTCTCCTCCACTGCCTAGCCTCAGCCTCTTTCAGCCTTCATGGTCCTCATGTGTATGTCTGTAGGCGGCCCGAGTGTGGACAGTAGATTGAGCTCAGCAGGCCCTGCTCCTGCTGCTGTCCTGTGAACAGGGGGACAGGCAGATTACATAGGGTCCTAGCAGGATGAGCTGGAGAAAATCCTAAACAGAAATGGTCACCGTGGGGCCTGAGAACACGTGAGCATACACGTGCGTGCACACATATGAACACCGCAGTTGTGTGGTGTGTTGTGAGGTGGTGTGTATATGTGTGTGAGAGGGTGGGTGGGGAGGCAGGGAATCCGGGTGTATGGGCCACACCCCTGTGTCTAATCATCCTTTCCTAGCCTTGGCCCTGGAGCCCAGATGGCTGGAATGTTGTTTGGGAGATATTTGCCTCCGGTTTTTAAAATAGGGTCTTGTTCTGTAGCCCAGGCTAACCTAGATTTCACTGTAGTCCAGGTTAGCCTTGAATCTTGATCATCTACCTCAGTCTCCCCAGTGCTGAGATTGCGGGCATTTATCACCATGGCTGGTTGTCTTGGGGTATCTCTGATCTGATTGGTTACTTCAACTGCTGGTCCATTTGCATTCACTGTAGGCAAGAGACCCTCATAGCAGGTCTCATGCTGTGAGGGTCTTGTGCCTATAGTGAAAGCTCACAGGGCCAGCAAGAGGACACGGGTCCCTGTGGTGCCACACATGGCCAGTGATAGTTCCTTGGGTTCTAAAATCTGAACTTCCAACAGATCGAAGACCAAATGAGGATACAGCTCCTTTTTTGTTATTTTAGTCTTTTGTTTATTTTGTGTGTATATGTGTATGAAGGCATGTGGGTACATTCCAGAAACTGAACTCCATCAAGCCTGGCAGCAGGTGCCTTTAACTGCTGATTATCTCACACAGCCCCTATAGGAGCCTTTCAGACCTGGGGTGCAAATGGTGAGATTTTATCCCCAAATAGCTCACTCTGGGGTTCAACCATTCTTCCCTGACCTGCAAGGCCATTTGATCACACTAAATGATTAATTCAGCCACCAATGTCTGTTCGTTAGATGCCAGCTTTAGACTGTACACTTACTTACTGAACAACATGGCCAGGTCTGTCCTCTGCATTTTATCTGAACACACACGGGCTCTACTCCTGTAGACGATGTCATGACATTCGGGGAGCCAAGGGCTGTCCGGAGACCCCGAGAGGTGAGGCTCTGCAGCCATCTGGTCCTACAGATGACTTGTAGGACTGTTACCTGGCAGTGTAGGGCCTTTCCTTGCAGCCTCGGGCCTGAGACAAAGGGTTCTAGGGTGTTTGGCACCTAGTTCTACAGGTTAAAGGTCATCTGGAACTTTCTCCAGAAGTAGATGAGTCCCTTGGAGAGGAGAACGGGACAGGAAGTGCCTGCAAGAAGCCACCCTCCACATCCAGCCACCCTCCACATCCAGCCACCCTCCACATCCAGCCACCCTCCACATCCAAAACCAAATGGAAGTCGGGCCATGAGGACCCACAGGTGGCTATATTACAGACACAGAACAGCCATCCACATCGGATTCTTGGTAACAATCTTGTCCAGGATTCTCCTGAGAGCTTAGCATAAACCATTCATGCAAGGAAGGTGTCACAGCCTTCTTTAGGGACTAGAGAATCTAGGCTCCACACACAGGAGGAGATGGGGGTCCCTAAGTTGGTGGCTTGTTGAAGGTCTGGTGAGTGCAGAGGTCTGAGGATCAGGGTGTACACTGGAGGTTCCCCATAACTGTCCTCAGTAGCTCCATCTGCCCTCCTGAGGCCTGTCTCCGTGACCTGCAGCCTCTGCTCGGCAGCAGTGTGTTTGCCTAGCCGCTGACTCTCTCTGATTAAACCCAGGCCCTCTAACGATGGTGACCAGTAGGCAAAAAGACCATCTGACCCCTGTGAGTGGGGTAGAAATGGGTTTGGAATAGAGGGATTCAATGGGCAGATTGAAAGAACCAGGGTGACCGGCAGCCTGGCACGTGGAAGAGCTGAGTCATAGGGCGAGGCCGTGACAACTCCCATGAGGTGGGCACCCTCTCCACTGAGACTTGCTCTGGACACCTGTATACACAGTGTCTAGACAGACACCCTCCCTGGCTGCTGGCTCCCATCTCTCCTCTCCCTCAGCATGAGCCCTGCTCGGTGCTAGGCGGCCGCAGGACCCAGTTCCCTTTCCACTCTATCCTTGCAGGCCTGAACCGGTCTTGCCACCCGCTTCTCTCCAGCCAGGCTCCCTTGGAGGACCTCCTCTAGGTTGCTGCTGCACACTGACAGGGGACGTCTGCCCAGCTGCACTGATGGTGCATGGGGGGGGGGTCACACCAGCAAGCTCCCTTCAATTGTACCACCCGTCCCCCTGGCCCTTCAGAGGAACTCACTCCTTCAGGTCTATGACCCCCACCGTCCAAATTCACCTGTCGCCTGATTTCCAGCCACCATAACTTGAGGGCATAGGGTGGGAGTCCAGATCTGGCTTCCTGGTCCTCCCTGGCACCCAGCCTTTGGCATCATCACAGGTATCATCTGTTCTGCCCCCCAGATAATCAGGTTATCCCCAACTCACCTCTTCCATGTGATAGATATCAACTCTCTTCTTGGGAAGTCCTGTGAGTGAGGTGGTGTGGTGATATTTTGTTTGTGATCCAACAAATAAAGCTTGCCTGAAGATCAGAGTGCAGGGTAAGTTACTAGTTAGCCATAGAGGCCAGGCAGTGCAGTGGTGGTACACCCCTTTAATCCCAGCACTCAGGAGGCAGAGGTGGAAGGATCTCTGTTAGTTCAAGGCAACCCTGAGCTACACGAGGTTGGCCCAGTCTCAAAGAGAAACAGAGCCAGGCAGTGGTGGCTCACATCTTAATCCCAGTACTAGAGAGTCACACACCTTTAACTTCAGCACTAAGGAGGTGGAGACAAGAAGGGATATGGCTGGGTGGAGAGAGGAATATAAGGCGGGAGGAGATGGAAGCTCAGCGCATTCAGTCTGAGGATTCATAGAGACAGGATCACCTCTTTGGTCTGTGCATTGGTAGACATTGGTAGAAGTAAGAACTCTCTAGTGGCTGGCCTCTCTGCTTCTCTAATCTTTCAGCTTTCACCCCTGATAGCTCTGGTTTTTATTAATTAAGACCAATTAGAATTCGTGCTACATGGAGGTGCTCAGCAGGCTTGAGACCACTTTCAAAGAGGGGTGAGACCAGAGATGCAGCGATGGCAGAGACCAGAGTTGACCTATCTCTGTCCACAAATGCTGCTTCTCACTCTGCCTTTCCATTACAGTAGGGCCTGACTTTCTCTCTCCCACTGTGACCCCATCCTAAAGGAGCCATGACTCTGCTGTGCATCCAACACCATCCTGCCCAGCGCTGTTGCATCATGGTCACCCTCTTAACTTCACTTCACGGGTGGTGGGCATGAGGATCCATGATCATCCCTTTACAGATGAGAACACGGAGGCTCGGGATGGGGTGTCACCTGCCCAGGTTCACACAACTGGAGAGTGGCGGAGATGGGCTGTGTGGACGGAGCAGAAGGGACTTGGCTTAGGTGCCTAGCAGGGCTGAGTGTCAGGGTAGATACCATGTGTCCCATATCACCCCAACATGTAGGTGTGAAATTAGGGGCAGAAGGAAGGTCTGAGCGGGTCAGCGGAGGACGGGGAATCCCTGAAGGTCTACATGTGGGCAGGGCCTTGAAAACAAGTGGGGGCTTCCCCCGGGAAGGTGGGAGTGCATACCAGAAGTGCTGTCACTTCTAGAAACCTATCTACCCCTGTTTTTCTACCCGGGCTCCAGGCGGCCACACCCTAGCCAGATGTGATTGGCTGAGCTTCCCCATCATCTCCCCCTTTTGTCTAAACAAGGTCGAACCAAACCCAATACAACCATATACAACAGGAACAGATACCAAATATAAAATTACAAGCAATAAACAATATTAAGCAAGAAACGCATAACAAAAGTTTTACTAAGCATTCTATTTCAAGGAGTCTAAATAATGTATTGAAATTAAGTTTAGCTAAATCATGAGGAGGGTAACTACAATTATCTAATCTTCAACTCCATCAAAGATCTGAGAAGGGAAGTAATATTACTTGAATAAACAGGAAGTGCAATTGAGAAACTTCCAAAATGTGCAACAAATGACAGAGACTACTGACTACCTGGGCAATCACCCAAAGTCTCATTTGCAGCATCGAGGCAACCAACTTTGGCTAAGGCCTGACATAACTGACAAACCATTTTCAAAGGCAAGGAACTTTTCAAAACTATCTTACCCCGTCTTTGCAGGATATGACAGTCCTGTTTTATCCATTTAGGGATATCTCTGTCAGTGGTTGAGGTATGGGCATTTCTTTGCCCAAAGGCCAGTTCTGCCAAGAAGAAAGGCTCCAGGTGGAGTGTCTTTGGTGCTCAACATTCTCTCAGGAGTAGATGGGTGTTGCCAGGAGTGATTGTGTCTCATTACCATGGAACTCTAGGTTAGATTAAAGGCCATTTTCTACAGCTCTTTGAAGAGGTTGAAGATTATACTATCTATAATGAATATAATCTCTATGTATCTAAAGAACCTGATTAGCCTAATTATAAATATGACAAATATAGATGACTATTGATCTGTAATTCTCAATACCTATCTAACTTAGACTAAGACAATAAACAGCTGTGCAATAAATAAGAACAATGACCTTCAAATGTAAACAATGTATAAGTATCTTGATCAGAGGTAGTAGTGTACACTGCAATATGGTAAATATATATGTCAATACATAAACAAAGTTTCAAACAGAGGTAGAAGCATACATGCATACAATATTCAATATAATTTAACTTTGTATCAATATACAAGAATCGATACCAATATAATTGTCTAAAAACAATAACTCACAAATACCAATCTATTATCCCATCACCAATTATCCCTTTTTTTTTTCAAGAACACCCCTGAGCCTATAAAATTCCTCCCCCACCCCTCAACCATATACCAATTGAAACCAACCCCTAAATGATGTCCCTAACCCTGAGGGCAAACTCTGCTGGGAGAGAGGACATCATCCTCTAAAATTGCTTCCAGCTGTCATGGGGGAGACGTTCTTCCTAGGGGATCCTGTGAAAGTAAACGATGGTTAAATTCCAAGATTAGTATTTGGTTTGGTAAAATTGCAAATAGTCTCTGAGTATTTTGTGGAGGTCTGGCCAGAATGTCGTAAAAGATGTGCACCATTTCAGCTAACCAAGTTGGAACCATCTTGTGCAGCTGGTACCCAAAACAGGCCTTGTAGTAGTGCTACCAGCATCATGACGTCATATTACCCAGGTGGAGTTGTTGTTGTGGGGCCCCATCTTCTTCCTGGAAACTTCAAAGATTACTGCAGGGAAATTTGTTGTTCATTGTGGAAGACTTAAGCATGACCTATATAGACATATACAGACATATATATTCAATGAAAGGTATGATAAAGACAAAAACAAATATGAGGAAAGGCAAAGAAAGCTTATAAATTATTTTCTTTTCTACTGTCCCATATCATGGCTCTTGACATGAGACAGAAACTCCGGGTTTTCTCTTAACAACAGGCTTGGAATTGGAGAGGGACTGCGCGCTGGTAGGATTTGCTGAAGGAGAGCTGGGAAGGAGGCTCGTGATGGCGGGGGTGCCTTAGAGAGAATGCGCACCTATCTACCCCTGTGTTTCTATCCGGGCTCCAGGCAGCCACACCCTAGCCAGATGTGATTGGCTGAGCTTCCCCACCTTAGAAAGAAGAGATTAAAGTGCAGGAATCAAGAGGTGGGTGCTTACTATGCGCCCTGAGCGGGCGACCCAGCCTCTGTAGCTGTTTGCTAGCTGGACTCTCCCTGGCCATGTCCCTGATGATAAGATGCGGGACACACTATTCTCTTATATGTGCCATCTTGAGGGGCACAGGTCAGCATGCTGCGATACTCATTTCATTTGGTCTTGTCTGAGTCCCCACAGGGTGCCAGGTGACTTGGCATGGGTGGGAAGTTTGACCAACTATTATCTCCTCTGAGAAGTCCAGGGAACCCCGGTGACCTGAAGGATGAGCCCCATTCCCGTACTGCGGCTGATGGCCTCAGCCCAGGCAAGAGAAAGCAGCTGCTTCATAGTTCACATAACATACCCCACCCTGCACGGAGTGGCTAAATTTGTCTCCCCTCGCCAGTACTTCACTTCCCCAGCTTGGGGAGAGGGCAGCAGCTGCCACCTGGACGTCAAGGGCCTCACCTGGCTAGGGAGCAGAATGGCTGCCTGAAGGTCGGGATTTTCCCATCTGGGACAGGACCAACAGGCGAAGGCGGTTGTCACTGCCACGTTGGCCCTGAGGAAGAAGGTACTTCTGCCGCACATCAGGGGGGACCCCAGCCTCTGCCCAGCATACTAGGTGAGAGCAGCAACTCTCCTAGCTGCACCCACCGCTTGAGAGAGACAGGCTCCCGGCACCAGGGCCCCCTGGGGCCAGGTTCTTGGCTTCCTATCTTTGGACTGGGCCACTGCCTAGAAACACTGCGGTTTCCAGAGGGACACTCCCTGGCCATGTCCCTGAGCCTGACACCTGCCTTCCCTCCATGAGAGGATCTCATGGGTGCTAGCTAGGGCATTTTGAGTTCTCTGGAAGAAAGGCCACAGAATGACTGAAATGGGCAATGGAGAGCCCCTTCTGTGGTCATCACCAACTTACTACTAGGCACTTCTGATTTCCATTTTTCTGTTTATTAACATTCACTGCTAATACGAAGTGAGCAGCTAACAAACCACATTAACCGTGACATCATGTAGTAGAGTTACCAAGAAAGGGGTGGCCAAGGTGGGTCCCTCTGGGGCTTTCCCCTGCTGACCTAGAGAGAGAGGATCATTAGCATACCCAAAAATCCCCATATTGCTGAAGGGCCTGCCTCCCGGCTAAATGTGGACTCTCTGACTTCACAGCTTACATAGGGGAGGATGGGCACTGGGGTTCTAGCAGGTGTGGGGGTCTGTCCCCACAGATGGCCCAGGATGACTGAGAGTGTCTGGTATATCATACGTGGTTGTGAAGCATGGGCATAGCAGGAATGGGGGGTGTGATGGGAGAAAGTAGGGATAGCAAGGGCAGGATGCCCCCCATTCTGTTTAATTGATATGTTCTATGAGAAGTGACATCTGTGTCCCCACCTCCAGTTGGGTGATATAGATGAGGGTGGGGGAGGAGAGTTGAGAGTTGTCCAAGATGAAGGCTGCCTTCAGCTTTCAAGGACAATGACGGGGAAGAAGAGTTGGACAGCTGAATGTAGAAGTAGCATGTGTCCAGGGCCATGGTGACGGGGGACAAGGAGGGGGTGCTTGGGAGAAGGACAGGGCTGATACCAGAACATGTGGGAGCCAGACGGAAGGTTCAGAGGGCGGTAACTTTTGCTTGGAAACTAAGACCAGCCATAACGGGCAGGGTGAGGTAACAGAAGAGTCAGCAGCTTCCGTTAGGGGACAGGGACAGCCAGTGACTTTCATTAGGTCACCAACAAACCTGTTTTAGCTCAAACCCCAATTAGGATGGCCAGTGACTGGGGCGAGTCCCTGGGGGTCTCAAACATTGTGGGCTTGGGACGTTGGTTGCTTCATCTCTAACTTGGTTGACAGAGCCCAGTACTCGGTGTGAAGTGAACCGCTGACAGACCACATTAACTGTGACATCATGTCGATATACCATGGTGGGGGTGGTCTGATCACAGTGTGTTCCTCTGGGGTTTTTTCCTGCTGACTGGAAGAGAAAAGACAGTGTCTGTGTGGGCCTAGTGGCCCTGCCAGGAACCTTCAGTCAGAATTGCTGGGGTTTCTCCGTGTAGGATCACCCAGTGGTAACAATGGATCTTTTAATCCCAGAACTCAGGAGTCAGAGGCAGATGGATCTCTGTGAGTTCAAGGTCACCCTGGTGATGTGGGATTCCCCCTCTGTATACTGTGAATACCATTGATTAATAAAGGAACTGCCTTGGACCTATAGCAGAGCTATAGGGGAACAGAGCTAGGTGGTGTGTGTGTGGGGGGGACAACTAAGCTGAATGTTGGGAGAAAGGCGGAATGAGGGAGAAGCCATGGAGCTGCCTCTGGAGACAGACGCGCTGAAATTTTGCTGGTAGGCCACGACCTTGTGGTGATGCACAGATTAATGGAGATGGGTTAAATTAATCTGTAAGCGTTAGCCAATAAGAAGCTAGAGTTAATGGCATGACTCCAACTCAAAGTTGCTAGACCTCTGTGATAAGCTGTGTTGTCTTTGGTTCAAAGAGATTTTGCTGTCTAGATGCGTTAACTTCCTTCTATAACCCTATTCTTTACTGGTGCCCTGGGCATTGCAGGCCTGGCTGATGTACCCCCTGACTCTCCCATGCTTGCTGGGACTCTGTGGGGTGCAGCAGGTGCTGAGGTCTGAGTTGGTCACAGAGCATCTTCGGCAGCTTGCTGTGGTCTGGGGTGTGGTGCTATCTTGTTTGTGATCTAACAAATGAAGCTTGCGTGAAGATCAGAGTGTGGTGCTAAACCACTAGTTAGCCATAGATGCCAGCCAATGGTGGCACACACCTGTAATCCCAGCACTCTGGAGATAGAGGCAGATGGATCTCTGTGAGTTCACCCTGGACTCCATAAGAGATTGAATTATCTGAAAAGAGAAGCAGAGCCAAGAGGTGGTGGCTCATGCCTTTAATCCCAGCACTCTGGAGATAGAGGCAGATGGATCTCTGTGAGTTCACCCTGGACTCCATAAGAGATTGAATTATCTGAAAAGAGAAGCAGAGCCAAGAGGTGGTGGCTCATGCCTTTAATCCCAGCACTAGGGAGGTGGAGACAGGAAGTGATATAGCTGGGCGGAGAGAGGAATATAAGGTGGGGGGAGACAGTAGCTCAGGGTTCAGTCTGAGGACTTGAAGAGACAGGATATCCAATTCGGTCTGAGGATTTCGTAGAGGTAAGAACTAGTGACTGGCTGCTCTGCTTCCCTGATCTTTCAGCTTTCACCACCTTAATACCTGACTCCGGGTTTTTATTATTAAGACCAATTAGATTTGTGCTACACTGGCTCACTAGTGTAGGCGCTGCCAGGCCTAGAAGAGGTCCAGCTCAGCAAAGAGGAGAAGCTATCTGAGGCTTTGAGGAGGTGGAGGCAGGGCTAGGACGGGGCCAGAGGCAGCCCATACACCAGCTGTGCTTACAGGCTGTGACAGATGTGCATGATACAACTGTCTCTGAATTCGGAGCTCCCCTGGGGGCCCTTGGTGCTTCTGCCATCAGCGGGTACCACGGCCAAGTGTAATTCAGCCTGAAGTCTTCCTCTGAAGATCCTGGATCTTTTGTGGCTCCCATCGCATCACAGGATGCATGTTCTCTCTAGAAAAACTCCAACAAAATCTACAATTCCTAGGCCAGTGAGATAGCTCAAGGGTAAAGGCGCATGCTGCCCACCCTGACGACTGGAGCTCTAGCTCTGGGACCTGCACAGGGGAGGAGAAAACTGACTCTTGAAAGCTGACCTCTGACCTCTGAGGTGTACACCTGCATGCATACACATGCACATGCACGCACACACATACACACATGCACACACACATACATACATGCACACACACACACACACACACACAAGACAGGCTATTGAGGAATGTGGATTTCATTGAGAGGATTTAACTTAGAGTTTTAGGGTTGATTTACTGGAGTGCAGGTCCTGACCTGCCCTCTCACCCTGAGGTCACACATACCTGCAGCCAGGGCCCCAGGAAGCCCCTTTGATTGGCTCCTGTAGTGGCCAGCATCATACACTCCTGGTGGTGGCAGCAGAGGCTGGGGCTGCAGTCTGGTGGGAAGGGAAGGGCTGAACAGGGAGCTGGGCACAGAAGCCCTTGATATCCCTCACCAAATCCTAGCCCTGAGGGTGCAGATATTCCAGAGGTCTTTCTCCCCCTCCCCTCTCTCTGCCTCTCTTTCCCTTTTCCCCGCCCCTTCCCCCCTCTGAAGAGAGAGATTATAAGACAATAATGTAGTAAAGGGTGGGTTACCAGCTGTGGGGGATTTTGTAGAAAATAGAAAATAAGGAAGGGAGACAAGGCTGGATGGTGTGTGGCCTCCCGGAGGCTGTGGTGGTCTCTGAGTCCAGACCTGGATGCTAGGATGGAGCCTTCAAAGACACGGGCAAGAAGGCAATGTCCCAGCTGAAGGGACAGTGGTGCAGAGCCGACTATCAGCAGCTGGCTCAAGCACACCCCATTAAGACTAGAGGAACCCGTGGGGGGCAAGATGAGAGTGTGCATGTGGGGGTGCTGTGTGAATGGTGAGCAGGCCAGGGTTTGATCTTAGGCCTCTGGCCAGATGTGCCTTCTGTGTGGACACAGGAGGACCTGGCAGACAGGAAGGGCGCGAAGAAGAGCACTCAGATAGGAGTCTTGGGTTTGTGGTGGGGGCAGAGTTGTAAAATCCGCTGACCTCCTGGGAGTCTGGAGCCTGCAGGTAGCCCCTCCCCCTACATCTCCCCGCCCCGGGCATTGGGCATCTGTCACTTCTCAGTCTCCCTCTGCTTGTCCTGGCCATGTGTGCTCAAGGGATGAAGTGGAACCCATGTTCTCTCTGGCTTCCCCCAGAGGGCTGACCATCTTCAGATACGTCGTTGCTGGAACTGAAGAAGTCAGCCGGTGTGGGTGCGAGAGGTAGGGTGACGTGTGGAAGGCAGAGGTACCCACAGAGCACTCCTGGCATAGCCTAGGCTGGGATACCCAGACCCAGTTCCAGCCAAGGCTCTTGTTGCTGTGTTCCCAGGCTACAGCCAAGATGGAGCCCTGGAGGAGCATGTGTTTGGGGTCCTCCACCTGACAGGGAGTTTCAAAGTGCTTATTCCTATCCTGAGTACTGGCCTTCAGTGGGTGGCACAGGAACGTGGGAGACCATCCAGGGCAAAATGATCACAGCATGACTGACGTGTTCCAGATGCCGCTGTGGGTCTCTCTCTCTCTCTCTCTCTCTCTCTCTCTCTCTCTCTCTCTCTCTCAAACAAAAACCAACGTGAGCCAGTGAAGTGACTCAGGGGGCAAGGGTGCTTGTTGCCATGTCTGATGACCTGCAAGGAGAGAACCCACCCCTGAAAGTTGTCCTCTGACCTCTGCCCTCACACCATGGCACACGTGTACACATATACCGTACCACACATGTATAAATAGGTAATGTATAAATAAATGGACTTACATAAAAATTCAAGAATGTCCTGAAAATTTCCTAACACATAATTAGCATCTTATCTTAAAA
Source organism: Microtus oregoni (assembly GCF_018167655.1). NCBI lineage: Eukaryota > Metazoa > Chordata > Mammalia > Rodentia > Cricetidae > Microtus > Microtus oregoni. The sequence continues at coordinate 951,040 of NW_024544727.1, read as the reverse complement.
TACTGCTTTTGTAGACTAGGTCTCAGGTAGTTGAGGCTGGCCTTGAACTGATGCCCCTGCCTCAGCCTCTTGATGACGGGGATTGCCTGTGTGCATCGCTGCTGGCTTCCAAACAGCATCTTGAAGCTTGAAGCTCAGCGGCCTCCATTCATCTTGTGGTACGGCCGAGCTTCTGCCTGCTCCCAGCATATTTAACCCCCAGAAGAAACCTGGGACCATAAGCATTTACTTACCATTGCACCACCTCAGGCTGGCACCCCCGGATCTGCCTTTGGCTCCCTCTGTAGACTTCCTGTCCTGCACCTGTCGAAGCAACAGACTCAGACACTGGGTGGCTCAGCGCTGTTCTCACGGTTCATCCACATTGGGGGTTTTGAGTCGGCAGCTTGTCCCTGGTCACGGCCAAATGCCACCTACCGTGTGCTCGGGTCACATAGTGTCTGTCAGCTCTTCTGTCGATGTGTTCCTGACCCTCCACCCCACCTGGCTAAAGTGAACAGTGCTTCTGTGAAGTGCTTCTGTGGAGGGACATAGGCTTTGCTGTCCTTTCCCCTTCTGAGCTGGCATAGTCAGTGTAAAGGGGAGACAAGGACCACATGGCCCATAGGTCAGGACCTCAGAGCAAGGGTCTGAAGGTGTTGGCTTAGCCCAGCTGACCCATTCACACCATTCATTCCCCATCCACCAGCCTAGCCCTGCTGGCAAGCCCACCATGACCAATGGCTCCTCACCAGAAAGGACAAGCGCCCCCACAACTGGTGAAGGCAGGTTTCTTCTGACCCTCTGTGTTGGTTGGCCAATGCTGTGTCAAGCCTTCGTAACTGTGGTAAATGGGAAGTGGGGGGAAATTAATTCCTATTATTAAAGAAGAGTATAGATTAATTGTTCATTCCTGAGCTTATTATAGTTGTGTGAGCTGAGCTGATTATAGTTGTGGAGCAAGGCGCTTAATGTCTCAGAGTCCGTCTTCTGAAGAGGACGGGGCTGTGACTATCTGGTGCCGCCCTCCCTTCCTAGGTGAGCCTCCACCCTCTGGTCTCTCTTTGCCTATGCTCTGCTGGGCCGCTGTCCTGGCTCTTCCAGCTTGTGCTACTTCTCTGGGGACCAATGGTCTGGCCTGTGCCATCTCTAGAGCGTGCCACAAACCTCTATGAGCCGCCGCCTGCCTGGGGTCAGGCAAAAGCGACAGATCTGCCCTGCCAGCCCTGGGCAAGTCTGGACCTGTCGGCTTGGCAGTGCAGGGCTGGGCCAGACTGACTCCCAGGGCTCAGAAGGCTGCCCCAGGGAGCTGTTCCTCAGCTGGGATAGGGGCAGCAGCAGGCAGGTGGACTGGGGTTCCCCTGCTCCACCCGCTTCCTGGGTGGAGTCTCCATGTGGGAGGCTGTGCTAAGGAAATAGTGGGGAGAGAGCTAGTGGGTTCTAGCTGGGGTCACAGTAACCCTGCTCCCCTTTATCTCCTTGAGGAGGAGACCACCCACAGGTGACAACTCCAGGACAGTCTCAGGGCCTTAGCTTTAGACTCTGTCAAGTTTTCTTGTCTGTGGGTCCAGAGAGGACCCCTCCCCTCTTGAGTTCCGCAGCAGCCTGCATAGCTACGCTTCCCAGACCTGGCTCCAGCAGGGGGCACTCTGTCCATGCTCTTACTAAGAGGAACTGATGTCTGAGCTGTCTCCAAGTCCTGGGCACCTGGGACAACCTTCCCCCACCAAACACACAACCAAAACCTGGCTTGACCTAACCCTGGCCATACCTGTCGTCTCAGAACACGGTGATGGCAGCCCTGGCTTATTCTTGCACAAACTGCCCTAAGACCCTGGAGACTAAATTCACTCACCCCACAGCGTCTACACAAGGGGTGCCCTTGTTACCCGTTTCCCCAGAGGTTATTTACTGCCTGTCTGGAACCCTTCCCACCCCAGCAGAATCTAAGAATAATATATCAAAAACCAAATTTGCCTCTGTCTCACTTCCTGGGCCAGTGGATGGACTGCTTGAGGGGGAAGAGAAAGAGAGGGAGCAGAAGAAGAGAATGAGGAGGAAGAGGAGGGCACAGCGGTGGTGTCAGCAGCATGGGCAGAGAGCTTGGCAGCTGCTCTGGAGTCTCCCCTGCACGGTCACAGCCCTGCTCACTTCACTCACCTGAGAAGGCAGAGGGTGGGGCTCCCCAGATGCTCACGTTGTCCTCCTTCTCCCTCCAGAATGAGCCGCAGCGTGGGAGAGATGACCCAGTCCGCCTCTTCCTCCCCTGGCGAAGGAGCTACCTTCGAGCATCTGTGGAGTTCTCTGTGAGTATGGAAACCCCCTCAATCATTGGGCTTGCTTGACCTTGGCTGGCTTGGAGCAGGTTGAAGAGGGGTCTTCCAGGGTAGCAGCTACCCTAGGCCGTGGCCTGGGTGGTCTGTCCTCTGGCCAGTGCTCTGATGGCTATGGGCGGAGAGGTCCAGGGTGCAGAGATCATGTATGCAAAACGATTTCATCCCAGTACTGCCAGGTCTGAGGGGCAAGCCAAGAGCTGGTGAGGTGGGGACGGGAGCAGGAAAGCTGCAGAAGGTGGAGGACTACGATCGATCTCTGGGACACACAAATGCTGCCAGGAGCCATGGGGAAGCCTGGCATCCTGAACCAGGGGAACTCAGGGGATGATGGACCACATGCTAACAGCCGATTTTCTCCCTCCACAATGCAGGGAGCCAGACAGCACTTACTTCGACCTTCCCCAGCCCAGCAGGGGGAATAGCGAGGCAGTGGGCAGCGAGGAGACCAGCATGGATGTCTTCCACCTGCCGGGCATGGTGAGTAGGGCGGTCCTTGCTGAAGACGAGATTGGTAATAAACAGGGGTCGGCTTTTCTCAGGAGCCAGGCAGAACGAGGAAGCCAGGGCTTTGGGTGGCCCACCTTGTGTTAGTCAGGACACTTCAAATTATAAAGAAGTAAATATATTTAAGTTATAAGAAGTAGAACCAGCTTGTCTTATGTCAGATCCTACGTAGGAATGAATTTAAACATGCTTGGCTCCAGTGTGGGAGGAGCTGCCAGCATGGCTGGACCCAGGGGTTCCCAGCTGCCTCTTTCACCTGTTTCTTTCTTTAGTTTTTCCTGAGATGCCTTTGTTTTCAGGCGGCTTCACCCCTCAGAGAGAAGGGAGTTGAGATTCTCTAACATCTCAAGGCCCTGTGGAGAGGGCACGTCTCTTTTTCCATTGCCCAGAAAGCCCGCTCCATGTTGGTCTGAGTAAGCGCGTAGCTGTCTGTCTCTGAGCTATCCCTATCTTTCGTGTCCCCTTTTCCACTGTGGACCAGGTCAGGATGGAGGGCAGTGAGCTTAGCTCTCTATATGAGAAGGGGACGATGTGGCCAATGGGAACAGTCTCTTTCCTGGACCAGGAGGGGTTCCAGCCCGCCAGCTCCTACTGGGAACAGTAGTTAGCGTGGTTCTGTCCCTGACCCACTCTCCGGCTGCCGCTGCGATGCCCTGCTGATGCCAGGAGCTGGAGGGAGGTGGCTGGTGCGTGTAAGAAGGGGCCTGTGACGACCTCTGGTCCTGAGGTCTTCTGTCCTCAACAGCCTCCCCACTGGCCCACCAGGGTGCTGGGATCCCATCAGACATGGAGGCTGGGAAGGTGTCAGGCGGGTACTCGTTGGAGGAACCCTGCAAGCATATGAAGGAAGAGCAAAACCCAGGCCAAGTTGGCACATGTCAGCTGCAGAGGCACCAGAGAGCTGAGCAGGTCTCCAGGACAGCCTTTCTCCCACTAGCCCCTGAGGACCCATGTGCCAGAGGGACGGGGACTGGAGAGGCTGGGAAAGTGTGAGGCTAACTCACACTGTCAGAATGAGTGTACACCAAGGCTGGAGAGGCAGGAGACATCTCCTTGTGGCCCCACCCCCCTCTGTAGAGGGTAGAGCATGGGTCAGGGCCTACTGGTCCCCACAGAACTAGAAGACTGTCTCCTACAGCGGCAGCCCCGGTGGGCCGGGGTCTTTCAGGTGTCGGCCTGGTGATGTCCACGTCTCTGAGCTCTGCCTGTCCAGCCCTGGTCTCTGCCTACTCAGGAGACTGTCTCAGAGTTCACCTTCATTCAACACCTTTGCGTGTCCGTGTGACAGGCATGACAACTGAGGCAGATACTGCAGCAGGGGTATCCTGGGGTTTAGGAACAGAAGACAGACGTGCAGTGTGGCAAGAAGGATAGTCCCCCACCCTGCCTGTTACCCCTTAAGTGACAAGATCCTGACCCTTGTTGTCTACAATACTGGTGTCTTCCAGTCTAGAGAGACAGGAAATGGCTACCAGGCTGCAGGGAGGGGGGACCTTATACAAAGACTCTAAAGATGCCTGCCTTGGCAATGCTGGAAGCTGCCTCCCCCGGCCCAAGCTGCCCAGCCCATGCCTGAGAGGACAGAATTCTCAGAGACCCCACTGACCTACCTGGGTGGGGGTCTTGGACTGAAGGTGTAAACAGGGAACAGTCCCAAGCCCCTACGGCTAGGGATATGATACCCACCCCTGGCCCTAAGGATACCCAATGTAAACATGTTGGCAGGGTGCTCATGAGACCTCACCTGCTGGGGCATGCTGCTCCCAGCGGGGGTAACTCGGGTGGGGCACAATGCCTCCACAAACAAGGGGCCCGCTTCGTCAGGTAGCAACATGCCTTGCAGTAGAGCCATGGATGAAATTCCTGGGTGCACAGCTCAGCTCCTGGAAGTGGGAATTCCCTGGAGCCAGGACTTCCTGGCCTCCTTCTTCAGGCTTCACCTGACCCTTATCCCAGTCCTCTCAAGATACAGCTACCGACCCAACAGCTTCCTGTATGTTTCAAAACTCCCAGCCGCTCTGAAAGCGAAAGATCAAGACTCAGATGTAAGCCACATCTATGGCCATCTGGCGGCTGTGCTCCAGACTCATTGGCAGAAAGACGGCCTTGCCACCCTTGGCAGAGGGCTGCGGAGAACTGCAGGGGACGATAGCTGTTTCTTACCTGAAATGAGGTGGTTGAAGTTTGAGCTCACAGACGACATGGCTGATTGCAGCTTATCAGGATCAACAATGCTTAGGGAAGAAAGGGACAGCTTGACACTGCAGGACGCATGCTCCCAGAGCAAGGCGAGGTGGACAGTGTTGGGATTCGCAGTCACCAGCTGAGTCTGTGGGATGGAGGTGGCTGTGGAAATAACAGCTTGGGGTACAGCTGTGTTGGGGTGGCTTGGGGACCTGCAAGGTCCCTCACTGTTGCAGGGTAGGGCTCTCAGGAAGCAGTGGTCAGGGCTCAGACTGAGAGCACATACTCCCGGTCTGGGGAAGCCACAGACGGAGGAGGGTACCCTGCAGAGGCCCACACTCCCACGTGTCAGCTGAATGGGTGCTCTTACATGTGGAGTGTGTAGCCCAGGAGTGGGGGTTAATGGCTCCCATTCGGGGGCTCGGAAGTATGATAGACATCAGAGGGAGGAGTTGGCCACACTCACACAGAGAGGAGGGTGCGCATGCCGTGGACTCACATGTGGGTTCCGTGTGTTGTTTCAAACAGGACACCAGCACAGAGTAAGGCCCCCACCTCACACCCCACAGTCTGCAGCAGCTTCTAAAGTATTGGGTGGCTTTTAAGATCTTAGAGTCCTGGGGGAATGGGAAGTACAGAGAGGAAACGGTGCTGAGACAGCCGGGGTACCTGGGCCTATTCAACACTGTGACTGGATGGGAGCTCCCAGATGTTAGCCCCACCCCTGGGAACTCTAGCCCACCCTCTGGCTGGGTCCAGCACAAGGAATACTACCCAGCTTCGCTCTCAGGTCAGCGAGCAGTTCTGGACTCTGAGGTACCGAGGGCTCTCAGCAACCCCACCTCCTGTGTCCTCAGGGACTCTCACCCATCCCCACAGAAGCTCACCCAGTGCTGACTGGTACCTATTTGTTCCTATGTGCTGGATATCCCCACCCAAATGCCAGGATAGTCTGGCAAAGGTGATCCAGCTTAAACCAGCACAGTTCTTGAACAGGTGGGACATCTCTTCAATGGTTTATGCTGTGACCAAGGGACCTCATGTGGGAGATTGCTTCCTGTCGCATGGGAGGTCTTGAACAGGTCTGCCAGCTACAGTGAACCCTCAAAAACCACACGATACCCTTCACCCCACCTTCATGACTGGCAGAAACCGGTACCGTCAGTGAGTTCAAGTTCTCACATGCCTCTGAGTCTCCGTGTCCTTGCTTGTGAAGTTGGTGTGATGGAAGGGGCTAGAACAGAGAGGATGCTGGGGGATGTGCAGGATCCTCAGAAGTACCAGCGGATGCTGGGAACCAGCTCACCTGCCTGGCCTTGTGTGGAGGGAGGGGCTTGACATCTGACCACGTCCTTGTCTTACTCGAGGAGACTGTGTTGTGGGGTTAAAGAAAATGGGGTAAACAGGAACAGCTGGGCCCCTGGTGGGTTGTGAAAGAGCCCCAGACTTGGTGAGGGAAGCTGTGAGCCCCTGTGGTCTTAGTTTCCTGTGGCCATGTAGACAATGTAGCAGAATCTAGAAGGTTGTGATGAGTAGGGGGAAATCGATGTCCCAAAGACTAAATATCCTAGGTTCCTAGCCCACCCTGGCCTTCTAAGCTGGGGAGACCACAAGGTCTTTTAGTCTTCTGGGTCCCAGTGGCCATATTTGTAAAATGGGGAGATGGACAGTTAGAATTCTCTAGGGTTTGGGGGCAACAGGTGCTCTTTCTCCCACGGGAGTGATGGGGAGGGCAAGGATGGTGTCCTATGTTTCCCAGGCTGTTTCCTTGAAGGCCCTGAACAGTTTGCCACGCAGAGGCACTGGGTCCTCGAGCTGGTTTTCCCCGTGTCCAATTCGGCCTTTGTGTATGCAGCTCCTTGCCCTGGCAGTGGTCTTCAGTTCTAGCTGCCCTCGAAGATTCCAGGACCAGGCTTTAAAACAGGCCCTGGTCGCTGGGTGTTGTGGCCCATGCCTAAAATTCCAGCTCCTAGGTAACCCTGCTAGGGGGATCTCAAGTTTGAGGCCAGCCTGATCTACCTAGGGAGACCCTGTCTTAAAAATGAAGTGATCCCTGTCCAACAAGAAGAGGACTCAGAGCAGTACTCTCCCAGGTACTATTAGGGTGAGCTGGGGGTGGAGCCCATGCCAAAGGCTGGAGATGGGAATGACTGCTCCAGCCTATTCTAGGGTGCCCAGCAAGGTTGAGATGCTTCGGATGCGGCCGTCCGTGTGTGTGTGTGTGTGTGTGTGTGTGTGTGTGTGTGTGTGTGTTGGGGAGTCCCAGATCACTGAGGCTTCCACCACAGTGACTGGAAGATTGAAGGAAGGGCAAAGTCCCCATCATGAACACCAACTGCTGCCAAGGAACCGTAGAAGTTTGGCTTTGAGGGCAGGAACCCCAATTCTCACCCAATAAACATGATAAACATGTTGTGAGATCAGCCCCTTCACTCTGATTCCTTAGTCTCCGTGAGCCATATGAAGATAGGCACCGAGAGCCAGAGCCCCTCCAGCTCTTAGGCTGCAGAAAACCCATAGAGGGGGCGGTGGTTCCACAAAGGAAGGGGGAGAGAGGCAGGTGCCCCAGGGGTGGCTGCAGGATCGCCGCCCTTTCCTCCCCTCTCCACGTCCTCCTCCAGGCCTGCACCTCCAGTAGACCACCCAGGAGGAGGCAGGAGCCAGGCTGGGGCAGAGGCTGCAGTGGAGAAGAGAGCTCAGAGATGGACACCATGGCTTCCCTCATGGGACTCATGGCTTCCCTCATGGGACTCATGGCTTCCCTCATGGGACTCATGGCTTCCCTCATGGGACTCATGGCTTCCCTCATGGGACTCATGGCTTCCCTCATGGGACTCATGGCTTCCGTCATGGGACTCATGGCTTCCCTCATGGGACTCATGGCTTCCGTCATGGGACTCATGGCTTCCGTCATGGGACTCATGGCTTCCGTCATGGGACTCATGGCTTCCGTCATGGGACTCATGGCTTCCGTCATGGGACTCACGGCTTCCCTCATGGGACTCATGGGCTCTCAGGCCAGGTCCCTCGTCTGGAAGTGTGGACATGAGCAGGAATTCTCCCCTGCGTTTTCTCCTTTGCAAAACCAACATGACAGTTGATTGATGAGGACTCAGAGCTGCCAAGCGGCACAGTTCCCTCAACCCCATTCTGGAAACTGAGGGCCATCTCTTCAGGATTCTCTGGAGCAGCCAGGCCACACCTACTGGGGTGGGCGTCTGCAAACCTATCCCTTAGCCCCCAGGAGAGAAACTGCAGATGCCCCCCAGAACTTCTTACTATGAACCCCAGTTTGAGCAGTGTTTCTCAAAAGATTTTCCCCCCACAAAATTTTTATTTTTTTCTTTTTTTTCTTTTTTCTTTTCTTTTTTTTTTTTTTTTTTTTTTTTTTTTGATTTTTCGAGACAGGGTTTCTCCGTAGCTTTTGGTTCCTGTCCTGGAACTAGCTCTTGTAGACCAGGCTGGCCTCGAACTCACAGAGATCCACCTGCCTCTGCCTCCCGAGTGCTGGGATTAAAGGCATGCGCCACCACCGCCCGGCTCACAAAATTTTTCTTAACAAACTGGCTTTACTGTTCAGATCTGACTTAGGAGCAGTGTGGTGGAGCTGTGGCTTTCAGCCAGGGTAGGGTTCTGTATGACGTAGGGTACCTCCACTGCTTCTGGGGGTCTCCGAACTCTGAATTAGTGCTATAGCTACAGTTCCCACCCAAACCCAGCTACTTCCAGCTCTCTGGAGAGGCAGAAGGTGGTTTGGAACTTGGCAAGAAAGGGCTAGAAGGGCTCAGTCTCTGTGCCATCTCTGCATCTTCTTGAACATCTTTAAACTTTCAATGTGGGGATCACACTGATGTGTTTTAGGGGGCCTGGAAATCCAGGGCCAATGTCCACTTCCACAGGACACACATCTGTTGTAGACAAGGTGGGTTCAGGTACCTACACCAAAAGTGACTTCGTGGTTTGAAATAAACCTGAGACTTAGATGACCCCAGACAAAGGGCAGTGGTAACCGCCATAGGGCCACCACTGGGCAGATGCTGATGTAGAGCCCCTTTCTCTGTAAGGTCTAAGTGGTTGAGATGCATTCTAAAGGGGTCCCTCAGGAATTCTCTTCGGTGGGGTAGCCATGTCCCTGCTTCCTGGGCTTAGTTAGAGCCAGGAAAAAAATACTATCTATAATGCAATGCTATGGATTCTTTGGCTCCACCCACCAATGTGGGCTTTTGACCACCTGATCCTGTGCCAGGCTCTCCACGGGTGCCCTGGCACAAGCATAATGGTGTGTCTTTCCTCTATTCAGGCCTTGGGAGTGGTCCCTATGGGACCATAGTTCTCTGAGAGGAGGCAGGTCCTCTCACCTGGGTCGCCAAGGCTGGCAGCACCACCTGTTCCTTCAGGGTGGCCAAGCCCTGGCTACCAAGGTCTCCAAGACCAGGGCTGACCGCTCATGCTTTGGAACGGCGGCTGCTTATAGGTGAGAGCCGCGGCCCCCAGAGCCTTCACTGGGGGCAGCTAGGAAGGAGCACGGTGGGAATGGGTGATCTCCGAGCCAGCCAGTGACCCCGCATCCCCACCGGCTCCCCCTGTGCAGCCTCCTTGGTGCGGTCCAACACATCTGCGGGCAAGCTGAGGCCTGCCCTGCGTTGATGAATAGTCATGAGGAAGAAAGGGGTGGGCCCCGGTTTGTTGTTGGATGCAGCCAGTTGACAGAAGTAAGGGAGAAAGGCAGGGTGAGAATGCCAGCCCACAGCCCACGCGCTCCTGAGCATCCTTGGCTCCTACTTTCCTAGCCAGACAGCCTCAGCCCCTCCTCAGTCCACCCCACCGGGAAGCCACCAATCTGCCCCTACCCCACCGAGCCACCCAGACCCATGCCTCGTCCCGCGGCACACCAGCTCCTCAGCGTGTGCAGCCCCCCACAAGCATACCATGCTTTACGTCGGTGACCCCATGAGACACCTTGCCACGGTAGGTGTGCTGTGCCCGGTCTACTTGGAGACCTGGTGCCATGCATCTCTGGGGCTTGGCAGGGTCTGCCATGGTTGGGGTTCAGAGAGACATTCTCTCACCTGTCTCCATGACCAAGTGCCTGCTACCAGGTGGGGTGACCAGTGGCGTTGGGGAGGCTGGAGGCAGATCCTGGGCTGGAGGGTGGACGGCTCTAGTTCTCTTCATTCAGAGGTGACTCTTGAGGACCAGAAGCTTCTGGCAGGGCAGCGAGTGGGAAGCTGGAGGGAGGCTCTGCTGGTGTCTGATGGGGTGGCTGAGTTACTGCCCTGTGAATTGGGTGATCCTGAAACAGCTTTTGAGTCTGGTGGCTCTGGTCCTGCTCAGGGTCCCTGGGCTATCCTGTGCTGCCTACTCAGCTGCTGAGGAACTTATGCAAAGAGGTCATCTTTGCTTTGTGCTTGAGCGTGAGGCTGCCCCGCCCTGCCAAGAGCATCCTCACCTGGGACTTTGTTCACTTGACAGCACAGATGGGGTGTTTCTCATAGCCGTGGGCTCTTCCCAATGTGGGTGTGAACTCCAAGGCACAGATGGGTAGCAGGCTGAACCCAAGGCTTCCTGTTGCTCTTCTCATTCAGGTACAGCTAGCCTCGGCAGAGGAGCAGAAGGCAGAAGGGGCCACAGCCTGTTCTTGGCCTGAGCCCAAGGGACTTAGGCTCATTTCCAGACTTGCCAGGTCCCTGGGGTCAAGCAGACACCAGGCTGCTAATTGAGCAGATGGAGGTCTTGGTGCAGCTGCCCCACATGGGACTATTTCTCCGTTAGGGGAGCAGGCAGAGTAAGGGCCATGAACACATACACTGTGCAGGGACCCTACAATGGGTAAAGGATTGTGGGAGATGACAGAGTCCAGTTGTACCCAAGATAGGAGCCATGAGTACAGAGCCACAGAAGTCTTTGTGAAAGATCAGAGATCTTTGGAGAACTGCAGCTCCTAACAGAATGAGCAGTGTGTGTGTGTGCATGTGTGTGTTGTGTGTGTTGTGTGCATTGTGTGCGTGTGTGGTGTGTGTGCGGTGTGTGTGCATGCACATGCATGCGTGTGTGTTTGCATGCATGTGTGTGTGGTGTGTGCATGTGTGTGGTGTGTGTGTGTGTGTGGTGTGTGCGTGTGTGGTGTGTGAGGTGTGTGCATGTGTGTGTATGTGTGTGTGGTATGGTGTGAGTGTGGTGTGTGTGGATGTGTGTGGTATGTGTGTGTGCATGCGTGCATGTGTATGTGTGTGCATGCATGCACATATGTTGGGGGCATACTGGCATAGCTCAAGGGACAGCAACTCCACCCTTCCTCCTACCTTCACCTGAAATCCAAGGAAGGGGTGTCCTTCTTCCTGTCTGTCCTCACCCACATCCTAATCGATTATTTTGTCCGCCAGTGTGTCGTTGTCAGATACCAGCTACCCAGGTAGCCTTTAACTCCCATACCCAGTTCTGGGCCGTATAGTTTACTGACCTCTGGGGTATCTGGCTGCCATGTCTGGAATCTAAGGGTCTCTTAACTGGCTTATCTGGAAGTCAGAGGGCAGAGAACTGTGCTGTTTTTTCCCCGGCTTGATTTTTCCTCTAATGGAACAGGCGCCACCTGTTCCATTGACTGAATGCAGGTCAAATCATGGTTCTTCATGGATGCCCTTCCTGAGGCAAATAGGAGACAGAGAGCCACTGTCAGGGCCACACAGAGACCTGCTTCCGAGACAATCAGTGACTCCCACCCAGCTACTGCTGCCCTAGGTCTCAGAACCAGTAATGGCTACCATGTCACGCTGTTATTCTGTGTGGGTTATGTTGTTTTGGTGGGGTATGTATGTGTGTTTATATGTGTTCTTGTATTTTGAGACAATCTCTTTCTTGCAACTGGGGCATACTGAGTAGGCTAGATTGGGTTGTCTGTCTGTCTCTGCTTCCCGAGACTAGATTACAAGCTCACACCACCACGTCTGGCCCTTGTCGTGGTGCTGGGGATGGAACTCAGGTCTTCATTCTTTTGTGGCATGCACATCACTGACTGAGCCGTCTCCCCAGCCACGTGTCCTCTCTTTGTGGACCATGGATGCCCCTTCTGCATTCGGCCCAATGCAGCAGTGCACCCCAGGATTTGCTGGGGCTCCAAGCTTCTCCTGCTGGGAGCCGGGCAGAGTCATCAGTCTAACTGGGTGGGCGGGTGACTCGTTTTCATTATTTGCTCGTGACCTTGTCCCAGTGAATGAGAGGATGTGTAGCAGAGAGTAGCCTTTGGCTCAGAGTGTATTAAAGATAATGTGAACCATGGACTCGCTGATGCGTCTTTCCCACTCATCTGACTTTGTTGTCCCTGCCTGGTGGAAGCAGCCACTTGGGAGTCCACAGGCCAGCCTTGTCTTTGAAGAAGTGCCCGGTTTTCAGGATGCTGTCTGATCCAGGGATGGTTTTTCTGATAAGTGTACCCCATATTGATTTGGGGTTCAGTATATGGGTTCAGACTTTATCTCTGGTGCCCCCACCCCCAGCTATGACTTTAGGGAGAGTATGAGGCCACATGCCGAGGCACAGTTTTGTTCTCTGTAAGCAGGGTGGTACTAATTCTGATGCCTGCTTAGGTCACAGAGATGAGCTGTGAGATCCCAATGACAGCATCTGGCCATGGCTGTGCCGGCCCTTTACATGTTGGTGGAGTTACAGAGAAGCTGACTGCAAGAACTGGGCGTGAGCTCATCTTCCTGCTGCTGCTTCCTGTGCCGTTGACTCTGCCTTTCCCCCCCACCTTCCTTTCTCTCTCCAAGGAGTAAAGAGTCTTTAGCCAAGTGGTGTCTCTCAGCTGGAGTCCAACCCTGAATGCAATGCAGGATGGGCTGCATGCAGGGAGCCCATTTACAGTGTAGGAAGAAGTTGAGGGCCATTGGAACTGGGCCTGCTAGATGGGATGAGATGAACAGGAGCCTATGATAGGTAGGACTATCTTCTGACACCCTGAACTCCTAGCCTCTTCCTCAGTTTCCAGTTCTCCTGCATGTGTGTGCACACACACAGATGTGTGTGAGGTTGCAGAGAAGCGCATGTGTGGTTCAGGTCTGGAGTCCACCCTGTGCCTGGAGCAGGCTTCCCCGAGCTCCTACAGGAAGCCCAAGGGGTGATCTCATGAGGGAAAAGATAGCTATGCAACAAGAAAGGACTGGAGAGCAGAGGGGTGGAGCTGGCCTTAGGGTCTAGAAAGGCACAGTGCAGTGCTGGGAAGTGACCAGAGGAGGGCAGAGCTGAGACTGGGAGAAGGGATGTGGTCCAGGTGGGGTGGGGTGTGTGAGGGTGACTTCAAGGGCTTTCCACCGTGATGGAGAATTGCTGCAGGAGCCTCAGAAGGGAGAATCAAGCATTGTTCTGTGACCGTGCAGAGTTAGGGGTGCTTCCGCAGTTGAATGGTTGAGACAGAGAGAGTGGCTGGCTGGTAGGAACTGGAGACTAAGCGTGGAGTTCCTGAAGCAACAAAAGGAAGGAGGAAGCAGGATCTGACCATCTGGTGGCTGGCACAGGGCATCTGTGGAGATGGCCAGGTGTGAGACCTGCGGAGGACTGAGACAGGGCTAGAGGACAAGGCCACAGCTGCCTTAGGAGCCCTGAAGCAGTGGTCAGGAAGGCTGTAGGGTTCTGTGTGGGAGGCTCAAGAACGTGAGTGCATGGATGAATGGGGAGGCCATGCGGGCAGGATGCTGTGGACATGGACATCCATGGGGGAGGCCATGTGCAACTCAGGTGTGGGAGGCCATGCGGGCAAGATGCTGTGGAGATGAACATGAGTGTTATTTAAGTCATTAAGTTTATTTATTATTTGTTATTACGTTATTTAAGGGGGAGCTATGGGAGAGGGGGAAGCAGTTCTGGGAAAGACAGCCACTTTAAGGAGAAGCCTGGAAGCCAGGAAGGGGGCATCATGGTGCCCTGGGACAAGGGGTTCCACTATGAGGTTATGAAAGGGACCAGAGTCAATCACAGAGAGGGGGCTGGTGACCCCAGGGAGGATAGAACTGAAGTAGGATTAGATGAGGGAGCGGCACACCCACTGGAGTCTGATCCAGGGAGATCATCCTAAACCTGTGTTCTCTCTGTCTCCTCGCTGTCCGGGGACATTTCCACTTTCTGTATTCCCTCCTGGTTCCCAGGGAGCCAGATGATGGGATATCCACTCATAAAGCCAAACTGAGCTCCGGCGACCCACCCGGGCAACATCATTTCAGCCGTGAGACACCTTCTACTCCCTTGAACCAGACCCAAACCCTAGCGCTATCTCTGACCCCCCTTTTAAACACCTTTTCTCTACTGCTACTGTGTCCAAAGGCTGCAATGATGCCTACCCCATGCTTAGACGTGCACAGAACCACGTAGACGTGCACAGAACCACGTAGACATGCACAGAACCACTCAGACGTGCACAGAACCACTCAGATGTGCACAGAACCACTCAGACGTGCACAGAACCACTTATGTAGACATGCACAGAACCACTTAGATGTGCACAGAACCACTTAGACATGCACAGAACCACGTAGACGTGCACAGAACCACGTAGACGTGCACAGAACCACTCAGACGTGCACAGAACCACTCAGACGTGCACAGAACCACTCAGTCGTGCACAGAACCACTGCCCTTCCTCCCATCAGAGGTCCTCGGAGACTCGTCCATAACCCTTTCTGCTGAACCCAGTTATGAGCCCCAACTTCTCCTGCTGTGTTCATCACCCAAGCACTTGCTCTTGGCCCTTCCTCTGGCCAGGGTCCTTTCCCTGCACCCCTGCGTAGGACTACACCAGATCCCACAAGATTTGGGGGGTCCAAGGGACTGCTTCCTACAGACTAGAAACCACAGCAGTCCGTGCCTTTCCCAAAGTCCCACCCTACCTAGGCGCCTGTTTCTGCCTCTTCACTGGGCAGTGTTCGCCCTTGTTTCCTGGAAGCCCTGAGCTAGTTTGTTGATTGTCCAGAAGGTTCATCACTGTACTCCCAGGGGAGAACTCGGGACCCTCTGCCAAGAGATGACATGAACAATGCAGGGGCATGGGATGCCCTGAGTGTGTGGGCAGCATCTGTCCTTAGCTTTCATGGCCCATCTCCCAGCTTACACTGGGCTGTCTTCTCCCTCTTTGGGTCCCAAGACAGTGTCACCATCTCACTATGGGTCACTGCAGATGGCCCACATTGCTTGGGCCCGCATCTCCTTTGTCGTGATCCTAATTTCTCGGGTCAGCTGCTCGTTCTTTATTCCACGTGAACCTAAAGTCTAGGAAAAGACTGGGGGATCCTCACTGACTGGCTCCAGGTGTCCTCAGCTATGAACAAGACAGACAGAAGGACAGCAAGAGGAATGCATGGATGTGGATGCTGAGTTCCTGAGTACAAGAATGTGCCCAGGGAGAGGAGCTGGCAGAGGCATGCCCCCTCCTACATCTTTCTCTGAGCGCCACCTCCCCTATGCTATTGGGGCACACTCAGATGGTTTGAAATTTTCTGTAAATCACTGCTGCTCGTATAGTGCCAAAGAGATGGGGGAGCTGCCCAGAGACCCCCAGGAATGTTCTGCTCCACGATACCCAAGGTTCAGGCTGCACTGGGTGGAGGGATGGCCCAGACTTCACAGTGGGTCTTGCAGACGCACGCCTGGCAACTGAGTGGAGCTTCTGGGGGCACGTTTCCCGGGTGTGAGGTGTGGAAAGTTCCACATGGCCCTGGCATGGGACCGGGCAAGGCTCTGCCTCAGCGGGCAAAAGGAGGGTGCTGTGTGCATACCTCCAGGGAGACAGCCGTTCCCCCCATGCACAAGTCGTGTCTTGTTGGCATTTCCATCCGTTTAATCACAGGCTCAGGGAGACTGTGGGAAACACCATCAGGATGGAGGTCTCCACAGGGCCAGGCTTCTGTCAGTCACTAACCCCGGGCAAGCTGAACCCAGGCTCAGACATGCCTACGGGAGAAGACTGGGGCTCCAGAAGCCTACTTACCCTTAGAAGAGTCCACACAGCTTCGGCTGGTGTTCTAGAAACGAGAGGACCCTGTCTCCCCATCTCTCACAACAGAATGAGCACAACGCTTGCCCCAGGGAGAAGGAAAGAGGCCCAGGAGTGAGCAGGTTTCTGCAGAACTCTGAGACCCCATAGAAGCAGATGTGGTCACGGGGGCCATGGCACCCATACCTGTGCTGGATGGGTAAACGCTACTTGGCTCCTACCCAGAGTTACTACCTTAGTAAGGGGGCAGAAACGGCCATGGAACAACAGATCAAGTGCCCAGGGGCTAGGCCTTGTACTGAGAAAGTGGCATTGGAATATGAAGTACTAGCGGCCGCACAGGGGAGCCTGAAGGACCACAGCATATGGGGACCTGGCAGCTAGCTCCTTTCTTCAGTTCCCATCCCAGCTACTTCTATGAGAAATCCAGGGTGGGCCACAACTGCCTTGTCATCACAGGAGGGGGCACACAGAGGCCAGGGTGATTTTCAGAAAGAAAGGAGGGAAGAGAGAAGGAGGAGGCAGGGAGGAAGAAAGGATGGGGGAAAGAAAGAAAAGACAGACCAAAAAGGGGAGGAAGGGAGCAAGCCAAGGAAGAAAAGAAGGGAGAAAAGAGAAAGGAAGGGAAGGAACGAAGAAAGGAAGGAGGGAGGAAATGATGGAGAGAGGGAGGAAGGGAAGGAGGAAGGGAAGGAGAGAAGGAAGGAAAGAAGGAGGAAATGGTGGAGAGAGAGAGGAAGGGGAAGAAGGAAGGAAGGAAGAAGTAGTGGAGAGAGGGAGGAAGGGAAGGAGGGAGGAAATGCAGGAGGAAGGGAAGGAGGGAAGGAAGGAGGAAGCGATGGAGAGAGGGAGGAAGAGTAGAGAGGAGAAAGAAGAAAGGGAAACCTAAACAAAGGTCCTCTTCTACTGAGACCGCAGTGGACTTGGGTGGGGTTGTGCTCCAGGCTCTCCAGGTATCCTGTGTGGTCTGTGAAGCCATGTTCCCCTCTGTGCATGTCAAAACCTCAGGGAACTCTGAACTTAAGGCTGCTGCTGCCGTCTCCTGCTGGGTACTTGGGTCCCTGGCATTATCCTTGTGAGCCTGGCTGAGGTGAGGAAGTGGCCAGACCAGGTGGACCTATTGGAGCAGCTGTGGACTCAGCATGAGGCAGACAGGCAGGAAGGAAGGACAAAGGAAGTTTCCTTCCCCCCAAAGGCATACTGAATCCGGGGTACAGAAATGCTTGGGTTCAAGGCATGCCGAATCCAGGGTACAGAGATACCTGGGTGCCCCTAGCAGGCAAGCAAGCCCTTGGCTGGTGACTGTGGATCAGGAACCGATTGGTCACTTTGGTGCGTGGACTTTGGTTCTTTTTGTCTGTGGAGATTTGGAGGCTTCAGTGTGAGGTTCTTGGAAGCACACCTGCAGCAGAGCTTGCCTTTGCCCCTCGAGAAGGCAGAGTTTGGAGGGAGCCTCATTAGTAGACGACACTCTCGCAGCCCCGTGTGCCATCACGTGTTCCCACTTCTCTGTGTGTACCGACTTCCGAATCCCCCAGTATCACCAACCCACATCATCCCAGAGTAAACTGAGGCAGAGCGGTTGCGTGAAGGTCTTGGGTTCTGTGTGGAGCAGATGGGGACACAGGAGACAGCACGGCCTTAGATGTTTTACGGGAAGGGAAGCCCATAACACCAGGGCAGCTGAAGATCACACAGGAGCTTCCTGGAGGCAGGACACCTTGGCAGGCTCGTCTTCTGGTGAGGAGATGGAGAATGAAGTTAGCCTGCACCCCTGGGCCTTTGCATTTATGTTCGACATCCAGTGCATGCAACAGGCAGATTTTCTGTCATTATTTTCATTAGAGGGAAAAAAAATCACCTTTTTGGAGAATGTTGCATGTCGTGTAAAGCATGTGCTTTTGTTGCAAAGAACTGGGCGCAGCCCGTCCACCTCCGTGGTCCATTGTGGTGTTCTGGGCTATGACAAAGGCTGTCGAGGTTGATGACGTCAGAAGGGACTGTGTAAGGGAGATAACCTGCCCCCAGCCTTTAAAAAGATGCTCAGTTTCCATCCACGTATAAGAACCGATAGATCGAGACTGTTCGTGGGTTTGAAACAGTTAAGATGGGAGGTGGGAGTCGTTAAGGTAAAAGCACAGTATCCAAGTTTAACATGTGAGGGCAGGAAGCCGAGAGCTTCCTTGTCTGGTCAGGACAGGTGACTGGTGGGGGAAGAAAGGGATGCATCGGGGAGGCCCTGCCCTCACTCCAGCATTGAGCAGGAAGAGCCTGCCCCCATCCTCTGCCCCGGATGCTGTCTGTGGAGGCCAACAGGACAGCAATCAGCAATCGTGTGGACATTTCCTCCAGAGGCTCCTGAAGTCCAAGGAGTAGAACTGTCTGACTGTGTTTGGGTCTCCGTGGGTATTTCAGGGTCTGTTTCACTCAGCCAGAGATTCCGAGCATCTCTTTCCATGCCAGGTGTCAGCACAACCGGTACACATCCAAGAATGAGACCCCCGCTGGGGACGGCAAGTCTATCCCACATGGAGCTTCATGGCTCTGCTCAGCCTTTGGTACCAGCCTTGCTTCTTGTGGGCAGACAGCCTCTGTCCCTTCCTCACTGGGCCCTGTGCCAGTATGTTAGGGTGGAAATGTGCCAGCCCAAGGCGATGGAGCTCCTGGATTCCAGTGTCCTGATGGTTGAGCCAGGGTTATTCCTCTCTAATAGCCATAGGGTTTCGGCTTCCAGGCCCCACCCTCACAACTGTGCTACAAGTTATGAATGGACTTAATTCCCACTATGCAAAAGAGAAAACGGAGGTCCAGGGATGTGGAACCTTATCCTACCTCTCTCCAGTTCCTGCTGTCCCCACGTCCTGGGGCACAGTTCTCTCCCTGGACCCACCGTCAACCAGGAGAGAGTGCTGGTTAGACTGGTATTATCTCCTTCTCTCTCTGCTCAGAGCAGACAAGAAACTCAGCTGCCTTTAGCAGGAGCTTGGGGAGCTAGAGACCCAGTATTGTGTGACCTGTGCCTCATGACCCTCTGCAGCCGCTGTCAACCCAGGGCATGAAGAGACTACCAGGAGACAAGGTGTTAGAACTGAGTTGAAGTCTGAGCCCAGGGAAGGAGGGCAGAGGCATTGATGGCGCTGTTTCCAGCAGGGGTGGGTGGGAGGCCTCCTGCAGATCTCTATGCAGGGGCCAAGAAGAGCTCCCGGAGATTGAGGAAATGGGAAACTCTTTGGAGAAAGCCTGACCTTCTCTGTAGAGAGTGGGGCTCACAGGCCCCCGTCTGCCTGAGCCCAGGACAGTGTAGAGGGTGGGGCTCACAGGCCCCCATCTGCCTGAGCCCAGGACAGTGTAGAGAGTGGGGTTCACAGGGGACCCCATCTGCCTGAGCCCAGGACAGTGTAGAAGGTGGGGCTCACAGGCCCCCATCTGCCTGAGCCCAGGACAGTGTAGAGGGTGGGGCTCACAGGGGCCCCCATCTGCCTGAGCCCAGGACAGTGTAGAGGGTGGGGCTCACAGGCCCCCATCTCCTGAGCCCAGGACAGTGTAGAGGGTGGGGCTCACAGGCCCCCATCTGCCTGAGCCCAGGACAGTGTAGAAGGTGGGGCTCACAGGGGTCCCATCTTTCTGTGCCCAACAGTGTAGAGGGTGGGGCTCACAGGGGACCCCATCTGCCTGAGCCCAGGACAGTGTAGAGGGTGGGGCTCACAGGCCCCCATCTCCTGAGCCCAGGACAGTGTAGAGGGTGGGGCTCACAGGGGACCCCATCTCCTGAGCCCAGGACAGGTCTTACTCTCAAGTGTCCTGAAGGTTTGCTAGATGACTCCAGCACCACTGGACACAGAGACCTGGGGGTGAGTTGTGTTCTCCTCAAACCCATCCCCCATCAGAGCTGTTGTCCCCTGATGTTGGGGTTTCCCGTGGAGACTGGCCCACTAGTGGCCTGGACACTGGAGGAAAGGCCACCCGCTGGCTCCATGACTCCTTCATTCCTCAAGGCCTCCTCAGGTCACGCCCAGGCACCCCACACGCACATGTAGGCACATGTGGGCTGCCGCAGGCCGGGCATGTCCTAATTAGCCCACTATCTTGGAGTTCTCATTGAAAGGAAAACAAACCAAAAAAGTTCGGGTTTTGCCCAGGTCTTCCCTGAGGCCAAGTGGGCCTTGTCTGGGCTTCCGGGGGGCCTCTGGGCCTGGGGGACCCCCGGGCTTCTGTGTGGACCTGCTTAGACCTCTCTGACAAGCTTCTCATTTCAGCAGTTTATCTGGAGGCAGGAGTAGGGGCCCTGACTGAGCCTCACAGCCTGGCAATGAGGAAACAGAAGTGGGTCCTTTCCCCAGAGCCTCAGAGGAAGGAGGGAGCGCTATGGAGATCTCCTACACTTTGTAATCAGTGAGGTCCTTGCCATCTTTGGGAGGTGTGAGCAAGTGGGTGGAGTCCCTGAAATGCAAGAAAAGAGCAGGCAGGGGAGGGCCAGCATTCACTAGACAAGGGGACAGGTTAGTCTACTGGCTGGCCAGTCCAGTGTCCCCAAAGCAGGTCTTCAGGGGCCTGCCTCTGTGAGAGGGCCTCAGATTCGCCATGCCAGCCAGGTTCTGCACTCCAGTGCTGAGGGCCTGACTGCTGGAAGCTCCCGGTCCCTCCTGCAGAACGCTCCCCCACAGATGCTATCGCTGTTCCTTTTGGTTCAATTACTAAGTCCTTGGCACCCACCTCCAATCACGGAAGAATGCAGACAAGTTAAAATATGAACCTCACTGCCATGGGCCTGTACTCTGCTTCTGCGCAAGAGAGGCAGGGCTCTCTGCCCATCAGGGATGGTACAGAAATTGGGCATGGAGAGGCTGCTACTGCCCACTGCCACTGTCGTGACCTCCCTTCCCAAAGCACTTCGCTGGGGAGACATTGAGGGCTGCAGGAAGGAGGTGGACCTACCATCCAGGATCTGAAACGTAACAGGGAAATGCCTTCCCCGAGGTCCAGGGATCCCCTGGAAGACAGGAAGCGTGAGGTAGAACCATGGCTCTATCCTCATTCCTAGACAGCTACACCAGAGAGAGCTGCCTTCCTGACCATCACTCAGACATGGGAAGCCATCATTGGACTCACAGCCTCGCCGTCACATTCATTCATTCATTCATTCACTCACTCACTCATTCCTTCCTCTGCTACTTTGTGTGCGCAGAAAAATGCCTCATGCAACCGCTCTGAAATGCACGCCTCTCAGGGAACACGGTGGGTGGGATCCTGCGTCTGTGGGCTCCTCTGTGGCGACGGCATCCTCCTGTCTGAGTCTGTGTGACTCTCAGTGTTTATGACCCCTATCCTGTCTGTGGGCTCCTTTGTGTCTGTGGGATCCTGTGTCTGCTGAGTCATCTGTCTGTGTGTTCTGTGTCTGTGGGGACCCATGTCTGCGGGGACCCGTGTCTGTGGGGACCCATGTGTGTAGGTTGTGCATCCTCAAATTCTAATGAGTAGGAATCAAAGAAATATCGCATTTATACTGAACATGTACAGACATGACTCTCTTCATCCCTTAAGCGGGCAGTCTAATGGTTACATGGCAGATACCACGTGTTAGGTTTTGTGAGCCAGCCAGGGGATGTGTGTAGGCTCCATGTAAGTGCTATGCTGTTGTCTGTAAAGGGCTTTATGTTAAGGGCATCCATGGGGTTCTTGGGCCTGATGGCTCATGAGCGCTGCGGGACACATGTACAATGTGAACCACGTGTGGAATTCTGGACTTGAATAACTGCATTCACATGGTGAAGAGGGCTGGAGCTGTGGCTTGGGGGTGGAGTGTTTGCCTGCGTGAAGTCTGGGCTCAGTCCCCAGGACTGCAACATAAAACAGATGAAAGGAATTGGTAAATGCAACCGACAGTTACTCCTGCCAACGTAGGGTCATCCCAGTGTGGGACCACGGAGCTAGGAGAAAGGTGGTAGGCCTTCTTTCTCTGGCATAGAGTCCTTGCAGTTGGGATACTTTCCTTCATGTGCTTAAACACTTTGTAGCCATTAGGCCAACTCACAGGATGGTGTGGGTCCTCACACGCTCACAGTTCAGTGGGAGGCATAGGAGTGACACCTTCCTGTGGTAAGCATTAGGACTGGACAAAGGTCAGAGTGCCCAGATGCTCCAGCTGCTGTAGCCAGAGCTAGCCCCTCTGAGCTCAGTGGAGTTTGTGGCAAGACTAAGGCAGAGGCTTCTTCTGGGAGTTGGGCTGGGGTCAGAGGCCTATAGGAGGAGTCTGAGAACGGGGATGCTTGGGTGGGGGTATGTGCTGGGCCAACCAGAGTTCTGCCTCTATCCCACCCACACTCCTGTGCCAGCAGGAGGAGCGGGACCATGACTTTCCTACCAGGAATCTGTCGTCAGATCTTGGGGTGGGATGGGGCCTCCTCACCCTAGATACTCCAACATGGGAGGCTTCACCCCTCTTTCTGAGGGGAGACAACTGTCACATCCCATGCTCCCCTCACATGGTCTTGGTGCTGGAGGAGGTAAGGATCAGTTCCTTCCTGCTTTTAGACAGTGTTATTAAGGTGTAATTCACACACCACACAATCTACTATTTAAAACATATGGTGGTGGGGGGTATAACTCAGGTGGTAGAGTACTCCTGCCTAGAGTGTCTGAGGCCGTGGGTTCAATTCTCAGCACGGTATGAAGTAGGCACCCTGGTGCCTGCCTGTAATCCCAGCACAGCACTTGAGAGGGAGATTAGGAGGATCAGGAGTTTGAGGTCAACCTCCTATATAATGAGCTCCAGGCTAGCTTGGGTTACAAGAGACCACATCCCCAAAACTAAAAAGAACAAAACAAACAAGTAAATAACAAAATGTACCACCCAGCAGTGTTTAGTCTGATGGGATGTGCGCATCCATCACCTCCAGAACATTTCCTCCTCGCCAGAGAGGAACAGTGCCTGAACTTCCTACCTCTCTCTGTGCAGTCCCGTGGTCTATTGCTGTCTTCCTCTCTGGCTTTGCCTCTCTGGCTTCACCTGTTCTGCGTTGTTTACCGACATGAAGTCACACTGGGTGTCTGCTGGGAACAAGGTTCAGAGTTTCATCCACAGGCTCGCTACATTGTCACAGTCCTATGTCATCACAGTACTATGATGTCATCACAGTCCTCTGTCATCACAGTCCTATGGTGTCATCACAGTCCTATGTCGTCACAGTACTATGATGTCATCACAATACTATGATGTCATCACAGTCCTATGTCGTCACAGTCCTATGGTGCCATCACAGTGCTATGTCATCACAGTCCTATGGTGTCATCACAGTCCTATGATGTCATCACAGTGCTATGTCATCACAGTGCTATGTCATCACAGTGCTATGTCATCACAGTGCTATGTCATCACAGTCCTATGTCATCACAGTCCTATGGTGTCATCACAGTCCTATGATGTCATCACAGTCCTCATTGCCAGTGCTCTTCTAACTCCTTTGCCCACATGTCCGGGGTAGGGGTGGAGGGGCTAGTGTCCTATGGTACAGGAAGTTGAGAAGGTTCGGGAGCCTGCCCAGGACTAGGGAGGATGTAGTGGTCTGGGTCTGGACTCAGCCCCTCTGTGGATAGATGGTTTTTTACTATGGAAACGGATCCCCCTGCCAAGGTCTATCCATCCAAGTCCAGTAGGGCCTTGCATACTGGGGAGAAGGTGGGGCTTAGACATTGGCTCAGCTCAGGTTTGCTCAGATCTGCTCTGCATGGCAGCAGCTGGCTGCCCCAGTGTCCCAGAGCTGGTGGTCTCTGACTGGTCCTCAGTCTCAGGGTGCAGAGGCCACAGTTCCAGCAAGAGACAGAACTTGGTTCTGGAGAGACGGCTCAGTGTTTGGAGCACTTGCTTCCCTTGAAGGCCACAGTTCCGGCAAGAGACAGAACTTGGTTCTGGAGAGATGGCTCAGTGTTTAGGAGCACTTGCTTCCCTTGGAGGCCATAGTTCCAGCGAGAGACAGAACTTGGTTCTGGAGAGATGGCTCAGTGGTTAGGAGCACTTGCTTCCCTTGTAGAGGACACAGGTTTGGTTCCCAGTACCCACACGTCAACTCACGACCACCCATAACTTCAGTTCCAGGGGATTTGATGCCCTCTTTGTTGTTGAACTTGGGGTTACACCTTGTATCCTGAGCCAGGTTTGGCCACCCATACACAAGAAGCCAACTGAAGAAGTCAAATGAAGACAGGAAAAGTTTATTCAATGTGGCCACACTGACAAGCAGGACAAAGAGGGCCACTAAAGTTTGGCTTCAGGGTCCAAAATGAATCAAAATTTAACTAGAGGGCCAGGAATGTGCATATCTGAGCATCCTGGTCAGGGTGTGACCCAGCTCTCACTGATCATCAGCCTCAGTGGGGGCAAATTTATGTGAAATCTTTTTCTGAGCGACAATCAGTCTTGAGGCCTTTTCCTTCTCCCACCACGAGATTGTGTTGGGGAGGTGGGAGGTGCGAGGAGAAATTTCCATTTCTTTGGGGTCCATTGTTTTACTATTCTGACTGACTGAGAGGCACGAGTCTCTCTTTAGAATAGCATCATTTCAGTATCACTCAGGGGTAGGGTGACATCATGCTAGCCTGCTTCCACATGTGGCAGGAAAACACACATCCGGGAAAACACTCATACACATAACATAAAAAATCTATCTAGAGCTGGGAGGTGGCAGCTCAAGTCTTTAATCCCAGCACTCAGGAGGCAGGTGCAGGAGGATATCGGTGAGTTCAAGGCCATACTGGTCTATACAGCTAGTTCTGGGACAGCCAGGGCCACATAGAGAAGCCCTGTCTTGAAAAACCAATCAGTCAATCAAGAAGTAAATAAATCTTAAAAACAAACAAACAAACAAACAAATTAGAACGCATCTCTGGCCCCTTGTCTCCCGGAGTTCCCTCATCTAATCTGTCCTCTGAGCTGATCCTCCTCCTGCTGGGCAGCCTTTTTGTAGGACCCTCCCTCACGTGTTAACTTCAGTCTGGTGTTCTCAAGGACACTTGAATTGTCAATCAAGGACTCAGAGTGGACCACTGGGGCCTTGGCATTGCCGGTCACTTTGTACAACTGCCCTCCGTGTGAGGACTGAGGGACAGGAGGGGCTGAACACAAGGTCCCCACGAGAAGGGAAACCTGGGGTCTGGAGCCGTGTTGTCTGGGAACACCTATTGCAGTACGTTAGTGGGAGGGGACATAGAAGACAAGACTCCAGCCAGGTTCAGAGGCCTCTCTGAAGAGGGCAACAGAGTAAAGGGAGGCACTTTGTACTGTGATCCCCTTTCTTCACCGTCTATCCAGTCTCTGTTATGTTGCTGGCTAACTGGAGCCAGTCATTTCCCCCTCGGAGTCTTGGGGTTCTCGTCTGTGAAGTGGGAACAGATGGCAGTACCCACCTCAGGCCGGTGGAGGTCCATCGGAGTTTGTAGGAAAGCTCACCAGCGCAGAGAGGATCAATTAAGCAACTCAATTAGGGACCCACTCTGACCAGCATCCGCCATTGATACTATCCTCCCAAATCCTTCTTGTTGTGATGTCTTTTGTTGTGGACCGGGTCGTCTTCCAGTCTTCCAGTTGATAGCTGTTGAGACACCCGTGGCAGGAAGGTGGGGCCTCCCTCAAGTTCCAGGGCCAGTGGGGTAGTTGATTCAGGGGAAGGGCTGGCCAGCCTGGGCTTTCTTAGAGAACCAGCAGGGGTTCTTGGAGGAGCTGCCCAGACCTGGAGGAATGGGGAACTCATTGTAATGGAGATAAAGCCAAGGCTTAAAGAAATTCCTTTGAAATGGCTGTTGGGACTTCTGGGGACTGATGGCAGCCTTACTTCTGTCCATCATTCAGAGGGCTGGACCTAGTCACATCTGGCCTTGCAGGACTTCAGGATACCCATGCTCTAAAACCCAGTGCATCCCCACCCTTGCAGCCAGGCTACAGGCTCTCAGAACTTTGATCTTTGTGGCCCTCCAGCCCCTGTGCTGCCCCAGGAGCACAGTGGAGCCCACCAGGGTCTTGGGTTGGGAACCTTCCCAACCAAATAGCTCCCCTCCAGGTAGGTGTACAAAGCCCCAATCCACCTTGCTGGCAGCTGGGTGGATCCCCAGAAGCCCTGGCACCCGGGAGGCAGACGGAGGGGGCAGGCGGGAGAGGTGAATATGCGTTTATCCCAACACAAGTAGTGACCTGTTGGGGTGGGGTGGGGGCCCCAGGAAATATTTGGGATGACTTGGAGCCGGCTGGCCCTTTAAGGCTTCTGTAACAAGACACCTCCCCAACGGGACAGGAGCTGGAGCTGGGGCTTCCACCTTAGCCCTTGTTTCTCCCCTCCCTCCTCCCCCTTCCTTGCCAGGCCCAGTTCAATTTGCTCAGCAGCGCCATGGACCAGATGGGCAGCCGCGCGGCCCCGGCCAGCCCCTACACCCCGGAGCACGCTGCCAGCGCACCCACCCACTCTCCCTACGCGCAGCCCAGCTCCACTTTCGACACCATGTCTCCAGCGCCTGTCATCCCTTCCAACACTGACTACCCTGGCCCCCACCACTTCGAGGTCACCTTCCAGCAGTCCAGCACAGCCAAGTCAGCCACCTGGACGGTGAGTAGCCATGGTCAGTGGGCATCCGGTGGGAGGGCAGCAGGGTGGAATACCACGGCCCTGGCACTGAGGTCTGTCTGAGCACACATGCTGTCCACATGGGGTTCCCACCTGGCCAGAGCCAGGAGGAGCATCAAGCAGGAGGCGGGTTCTGGCAGTGTGGGTGTGCCCACTCCTCGGACGTGTGGCCAGAGTCAGCCAGCCTCCCATGGGTCTGGAAAGGTCAGGAGTGTTGCAATCAATGAGATCCATGGGGCAGGGAGACTGGCCGGCTTTTTTGTGCTCAGTGCCTTGGAATCTATCCTGAGCTGAGTTCCGCACCTCTGCTGAGGCTTGGGGACCCACATGATCCTTAGGGGACTACCTCCTCCAGGTGGTGTGGTCACTTGCTGGTTGTGGACAGGCTCTCCAGGAGTGTAAGCACAGTGCCGGGAGCTCTGGTCCTTTCTCTGACGTCTCTAGAAACAGTCTGGTTTGTGGCTGGGAATTAGCTGATGTTGTCAAAATCCACCCCCTGCTCACTGGCTGCGAGTTGGGTAGCCAGCTAAGTGCTTTGACTTGCCCACGGTGGAGTCCAATCTTGTCCCCATTGCACAGCCAGGGAAGCTGAGGTGTGAGAAGGGAAGCAGCCTGCTCAGAGTTGTGCAACTAGTAAGTAGGTGCTGGAGTTGGGGTTCAGGGGTCACTGCCATGAGCCTTTTTAACCATTGAGCATCCAGGCTGTCTCTGGGAGCAAGGGCTGCGGGAGAAGCAGAGTGAGACCTTGGGGACACTGTCTGGATGTGCAGGGCATACAAGGCATTGGGTCTGGAAGGGCTGCCCTTCCAGTGGGGAAGAGGGAACTCTGCACCGGCTGGGCCAGTAGGAGGTGCACGGAGGGATACTGGGTCGTCCAGTTGTCCCCTGAGCAGCAGCGTCCACTCTCTGTAGCTGGAGTTGGGGCTGGGGCCATCTCTGCGGTGCAAACTTTGTCTCACCTCCCCTTCTCAATGGGAGCAAGGCCCCTCCCAAGGCTCCTCTCCAAAACCTTAGTCCCACTGGTGCGGCTTTCACCTTCTCTCTGGAGACTGAAGAGCTGGACAGAGCCAGCCCTGTATGTGGCCACAGAAGATCAGTCTAGTTGGCCTGGGTCTGGTCTCAGGCCTTGACCTCCTGCAGTTTCTTTTGGCTACTGTTCTTGGTGGGCTCCCCAGTGTCTGATCCATGGTTAACTGATGGCTCATCCCAACTGCTGGGGCTCTGACGGGCTCCAGTGAGTCAAGAGGGGCTGGGTGACTATAACAGTACCTCATCCTGAGTTTCTCTCACGCTCCATTCTCACCAACCACTGACTGAGGGGCGGTGGTAAGGGCCCGAATGAGACAGGACCGGTATAGCACACAGTGCTGGGGCAGTGGAGATGAGGGAGCCATCCAGCGTGGCCTCCTTAGTTGGCTTTTCTATAGAACTGTTACCCTTGCTGAAGGTCTCTCCTGTGTCTGTAGCTGGGCTGGGGTGGGGTAAACCATAGATCCTTCGTCCAGCCCAGCTCCTGACCTGGGGTGAGGTGGGGACCTGGTCTGTCATAGAGGTCTGGTGGTGTCTGGAGGAGGTCCCCTAAACCCTGGGGATGATGCAGCTTGTAGAGTCGCCCCCGCCATCTTATTTGCTGAGGATGTTGATGGGGTCAGTCTCTGGCATGTCTGAGGGTTCAGGGTACATCAGATGGTCAGCATTTGTCTTTGGGAGGGGCAGGCAACGCCCTCTCTGCTGGCTTCCTCCTTCCACTTGGGGCCTCTGCAGCCCCATCGGAGGTGTCTGGCACTAAGTCTCCCATAATGGTTTGTTTCCTGCTGCCCTGCTCTGTCCTCATGGGATGGTTTGCTCAGACAAGAGACAGTTCTGGCTGGCCAGACTTGCCATGGATCACAGAAGGCTTGGCCTCCCCACCTAACCTTCACCCAATGCCAGGGCAGCAGAGCTGAGTTGTTGGGCAAGAGGATGCTATTTCCTGCACCCTCCCAGCCCTGCCACACAGGGGGCGGAGGTGGGACCAACATTGATAATGAGATTTTTGGCACCTTGGCGATCTGGGAGCAGACACCCAAGGGCTTTTTTCAATACCTAGGGAAGGGCTGGTAGCGGCTGCTCTCAGCTCTGGGGGTCCAACTGTGTGTGTGCTGCCCAGACTTGCCATCTAGGATTCTGCGCCTAGGCCCCTGCCACACCACTGGCTGGTAACTGATAGATAACTCATATTTTTCTCAAGTACAATTCCATATTGACTGTTGCCTTCGTTCCTCTCAGATTGGCAAAAACACCCTCACTGGCCTCCAAGTGACCACAGCTGTTAATGGGGCCTTTGGCTTCGGCATTGCCGAAGTCACCTTTCCAGCCCCAGAGGATCTGCTTGCCCAAATCAGCTTCCCTCAACCTAAAAATCTGCTTGTGTAGTAAGAGGTCTGTGCCCTCAGTTCATGGTCCTACATGAGTGTATATACACACGTATGTGTACGTGTGCCCAGGGTCCCATATGTGTGGACACCTCGGTACACAGATGTGTGTAGCGCACGCACATATATCTATAAGCACACAAGGATGTAACATACTTGGGCTCAGGGACCTATATATATGTATACAGAGATGCACGCACATACACCAGTAAACACAGGCGTGCCAACAACTAGGAATGAACATGCAAGCACACATGCTAGTCTCCCTGGATGCTGTCTTGGGTTCTGACAGCCCCTTTCCTCAGGCAAGGCTGAGCAGCGAGTGGATTGGCCAGAAGAGGGCTTTATTATTGGGTGTGAGATTGTGGACACCTGGTCTCAAGAGTCCCTCAACAGAGGAGGAAGTGGAACGAACAAGCATGATGCAATGGGCGTCTAGCCACTGTCCAGCTCCAGCGCAGCCCCTTCACGCTGCCCTCGTCTTGCTTACAGAGGTGGCTGTCTTCAATATCGGAGGCATTCAGAGAGAGAGCTCTGGAGCTGGGCAAGAGGGCCCGTGTGTATGGTAACGCTGGCCTGGTGTGGTGTCTGGGCTGTGACACCTCTAGCTTGCTAGAGAGGGGGCCAATAGTGAGGCCGTGTTCTCAGATAACTTGATTGGCCTGGGAGCATCATTGATGAAATGGCTTGGACACGGCCCCAAGTAATCTTCAGTGGTGCTCAGCCTCAGTGTCTGTGTGTGTGTGTATGTGTGTGTGTGTGTCTGCCTGTCTGTCTGCCTGCCTGCCTTCCTGCCTGTCTATCCTGAGAAAGAGCAGCTACCCACCCACCAGCCCCTGGCGGGAAGCACAAAGCCTCCGTGAGGGATTCCTGGGGAGGATGGGGCTGAGTCAACACTAATGGGTTTGGAACAAACTTTCCAGCCCCTCGGAGGTTTGCAAAGCAGAAGAATAAAGGAGGTGTCCCAACATGATTGTGGTATCAATTGCGTTATCCTAAAAGTTTATGGAATGCATAAATGGAATTAATACCTTTTACTGGCACCGGGAGCAATTATGTATATTTAAAGCCGAGAGGAGAGTTCTAACAATGTTTATTGTGGAGATGAAACGTGAATTATTGGGGGGAAACAAGAGCACTTAGAGAGGAATTACAACAATTGCTCATATTGTGTGTGTAACTTCACAGAAGAAGGCGGGCTACCGGTAGGCTGGCCCTGGTCTATGCTGGGTCCCGGCTTCAGAGATGGGTCTCTGTTCTCTCCTCCACTGATGGCCCAGAGGACCTTGGTCCCCAATGGGCACAGAATCTAGCCTGGAGACTCTGGACCCCTGGATCCAACTGCAGCTAGACACTGGCAACATGGTCCCCGTGTCGAAGGATGCTCTCCACCTGAGGGGTTACACCACATACCTGCAGGGCTCTAGTGTGGAGCAGGAGACAGGGCACCTTGTGGGATAGGACTCTATCCCATGGGGCTATGGAGGATTGAGTTCTGATTCATACATCGCAAAGAACCATCCATTTTTCGGAGACTCGGCTGTATGGACTGGGAGTGTGGTTCCTGGTTCACTCCTGTTCTTTCCACTCAGCCTGTCTGGCGTGACCCCGGGAGGCCTAAAGCTGATACTTACATAGACTCTCTCATAAGCTCACACCATACTGGTGGATAGGGACCTGGTCTGGCCGGGGTTGTGGAAGACTCCCCATTTCTTGCATTCTTGCAGCTGATGCAGGCATGGCATCTCAGGACCCCCGGTGCTGCCACCCCTCAGCCTGC
Source organism: Microtus oregoni (assembly GCF_018167655.1). Classification (NCBI taxonomy): domain Eukaryota; kingdom Metazoa; phylum Chordata; class Mammalia; order Rodentia; family Cricetidae; genus Microtus; species Microtus oregoni. The sequence continues at coordinate 920,258 of NW_024544727.1, read as the reverse complement.
AGGAGATGTGTATACCTCCTTTCCCACTTTGCAGAGGATAACTCAGAGGAGGGGTCAGGTCAGGCCATCAGCAAAGTGCAGAGATGAGATGTTAACCCAATAGCATATCCCAGGAGTCTGTGGAACTCTCTCTGCCTACCCACTGCTCCAAGTTCTCCAAGGGTGGTTCTGGGATGTTAGGAGCTCTGTGAACAGTAGTGATGAGGCTTTGACACTTGCAGGGGGCGGGCACCACTTACCACGAAGAAGGGAGCTTGGCTTGTTCCTTAGCACCTTGAGAATTTCTATCGCCACTTGTACTGGCAGAGAGATACAATATCTGCCCACCATCCACCCTGGGGAGATTCTTAAATGCTTCCCGATTAGAATCTTCTAGGGCTGACCAGTCTCAAAGGTGAGTAAGCCAGCCAGGTCTGTGAACCACCTTTCCCCATTGTTGATCCATGGTATGCTTGACCTGCAGGACCTAGCCCTGCCCACTGCCCCTCAGGTCTACCAACACACTGTACAGCTGCATGAGAAACTGGGGTGGGGAAGGTGTCCATCCTAGGCTAAAGCTGGGAAGGGTTTGGGGAATAAAGTAAGGTGAGCTCCAGAGCTGAATGGTGAGTTGGGTTTTGCACACCTGCCCCTCCAGGCTGGTGGTAGGTTATAGGAGCAACATGAGATTTATGAGACTCCCACTTTGGAAGCTAAGCTAAGATGCATGGAGACCACTCCAGAATAGTTGTCTGTGCCCTGGAAGCCCAGACTCTGTTACCTCCTCCTGGTAAAAGCCCAGAGCCCATCCAGAAACTCTGTTGCTTGTACAAGTTGGAATATTCTAGGCTCCAGGAGCAGGGAGGAGGGGTCTTCTGCCATCACCCAGCAAAAATCAGTCCAAGAAGACATGGTGGACCAACCTTGGTGCTCTGAGACTGGGTAGCAGGTTGTGAAGCCGGGCTATGCAGTACACTTGAGGGCTGATTAGAATCTTCTGGACAAGTTGCTGGTATGGCAAATAAGTCAGAAACCATTCAGTGACCCGAATTCCAGGTTCACCACTCAGTGCGTGGCCTGTATGCCTGCCTCTCCACCAGCAGTGCGAGCTGTATCTGCTCACTTCATGTCCCCTTGTGCTTGACAACCTAAGGGAGCTTGCTGAGCCTTAGAGGGGGCGGGCGGTAAAACAGGGCTGTGTCACACTCTGCATGTGGTCCTGGTCTCACGGAAGCTCCCAGTCCGCTGTGCAATGCTTATTGCGGGATTGGACATTTAGACACCTGAACGTTCCTGTTCCAAAACTACTTAAGGTGCCCAAAGTTCAGTGGAAACTTATATTCTAGTCAGCTATTGCCTACAGCACTGAGGAGCAACTTCCCCCCACACAACACGCACCACACACACACACCACACACACACACATCACACACATACACACACACAACACAACACACACCACACATACACACACACACACACACACACACACACACACACTCAGCTTGCTTCCCTGGCTCCTGGCTGTCACTAGCCCCTGAGACTATACGGAAAGTCACCGGTCCTGAGAAGAGCTGGCCAAGGTCTGTGTTTAGAAGGGTCACAGCTGGAGTAGAGATGGGTATGTCAGACTGTCCTATGATGCCCTGCAATCCTCATGCTGACGAGATTGATCCTGCCTGTGGATGTCGCCACTGACAGCCAGCGTGGGCTCCACGCTGTGCACAGAGCAGGCTGGTTGCCACCCTCCCTGTGGGATCCTGTGCTGCACAGGTCTGTGAGTCCCTTATCACTGAGCCAATGACTGGAGGCCAGAGGACGGGCCAAGCAGGTCTGCTTGCAGCAGCCGGCTGCCCCCGTGCGTGGCCAAGACACAAGGCACAGTTCTCCTGCTGGCTGGATCAGGAAGAAGGATGACGGGGTCCCTGTTTGGACTCACGGGGAGGATAAAGCTAGGGTGCTTAGGACCCCGTCATGATGTATTCCAAGTACTTTCCTCCTAAGCTGCTCCTGAGGTCCTCAGATGGCCTTTGATCCTGGGATAAGATTAGGTGTCCAAGCTAGGAGTAGGTGACAGTACCTCCTAGAGAAGTCTCAGAAAATCCTGACAGTGGCACTCTGGAGCTGGGGCACCACACAGCATTTGCTCGTAGTTCAGCTGTACCCATCCAATCAGCTTCTGGAGCCTCCCTCCACCCCATGACTTGATGTCGGGGGAGACACCCCTACCTGGCAGCTTCCTCTCCCCCAGAAATATAACCCCGGCTTAGAGTCACCTGTCTCTCCTGGCTCTGGTGTGCTGCTTGGCCACCTGATTGCCCTCTTACACTAACCCAGTCTGTTTAGACCCTGATTTCAGGCCCCTGACTTGCCAAGTCTGATGGAAACAAAGGGCCAAAGGTGTGGAGACTCCTCCCTCCAGCAAGCCAACAACTCCACAGCAGTGGATACCAGCCAGCACCATCTCTAGACAGTTCTGATGCTGGGTTTCCTGGAGGTCTGATGCCTTCCCCAGGGCAGGGATTCTAAACCCAAGGCTGCCCCTGTGGTACCACTGCCTTATGTAATGTTTCTGCCTGCTACCATTTGGGACTGTCATCTATTCCAGAAGCTCACAGGACTCTGCAAAATGCTTGTCTAGTTACTCAGGGGACACAGAGATACACGGGGTACAGTGGGGGTAGGGAAGGAATGTGTGGGCCAAGGTAGAGAAAGGATATAGTTTCCTGGTCCTCTCTGGCTACCATATCCAGGCACCTGCACACGTCCAGCTGTCCAGAAGCTGACCAAGTCCTGTCCTTTGGGGTTAATGCAGAGGCTTCATTATGGAGCCTGACATTTGGGACCCAATTGACCTTCATGCTCTCTGCTCCTTCCCAAAGGCTGGGGCTGGGTGCAGCACCTACCGCCTGGATCTTTCCGGGAGCTACTCAGGGAAGCAGCCCTCAGCTTGTCATTAGCATAAAAAGGCACTGTTGCTTTGAAGAGTCTCTGCATTTTGAGAACTGTTTACCAGGAACCAGAGATGTAGAACAAATGCAACCTGACAAGGTCTGGTTACCCGATCTACCCCAGCTCAGACGGCAGCTTTTGGAAGCCAAGTTCTAGTTCCCAGGAAGTCAAAGTAGACCCAGAAGCTTTGCAGAAAATGGCATGGACAGGGCTCCTTTCCTTCCTCAGGTTTCTGTGTGGACCCCTCAACCGTACATTCCTTCCAGATTCTCAACCATCACCCTCCCTTTCTCCTCTGAGACAGCTCTATCGGGCCCTCACACGTAGCTATCCATCTGCTTCCCAGCTCCTTAGCCTAGGACGGAAACTGCTGGAAGGTTCTCTGCCATGCAGAGGCTAAGCAGGCCCAAACCCCATGACCTGGGCCCTCTGACTCCACAGTCTTGCTGTGAAAGAGGGCACAGGCTACCAGGGTACCCATATGGCTCCTGCTTGTTTGTTTGGTGGGACAAGCTGCCCAGCTCCTGAGGGGTGCCCCAGCTAGCTCTTGGCCTGCTTCTCCCTAGGGGAATGGGTCTTTGTTTCTAGACTATGGCCTACTCAGGCTTCAGATGCTCCTGGGGGTCTTCTACCCTCCCTCAGATTGCAGCTCTTTAGGAATGACTACTGCCTCTTTATTGCGCATTTGGCAGGGTTAGGCATTGAAGCCTGGGTCCTCCGAAGAAGGGTTCGTAGAACACGGACTCTCCCTGCCCTCAGCCTATATCCTGGCATGGAGGTGTTCTGGCATAGGCTGAGCGATGTCATCTGGGCATCATCCCCTCCCTAGGGCTTAGGTGTAGACCCTTGTCCTATCAGGCCTAGCCTGTGTGAGCACCAACCCCAGACTCAGATGTCCCCTGATTGATCATGGACATGAGTGATCATGAGAGCGAACTCAGCCGAGGCTAAGATGCGCCCACGGAGTGGCTGCCTGGGACCTGTTCTCCGCTGATGGGATCCATGGGTCTGCGGCTCTCCCAGTGGCCTTTCTTGAGGGGAAAGGGAACAGGGAGGGGAGGCACAACTTAGGGGCTGTGGACCTGGGTCCCTCCAGATTTAAGAGATCAGTCTGAGCTTACCAGATTCCGTGTTCTGCTCTGTGGATCTGTCCTAGCAAGAGTAAAAGCCTGTGACCATGGGGCTGATTCTCAAGGGGGGTCCAGAGTCCAGACACGTGCAAACACACACAAACTATATAAAAGTGGGCTATAAAAAAAAACTAAAAAAATAAAGCCCCCACCACCGCCTTTCGTTCAGAATCTGTCCTAACAGATTCACCCAAGCTGGTTAACGGTATTTGCGGTTTTCAAGACGCTACATGTCCCGAGAAAATGACAGACAAGTTATTATCACCTCCCTACTGTCCTCCTGCCCAAACCTGCCTGTGCTGGGCACCCAGCTGCCTGGGAGCGGGTGCGAGGAAATTAACAGCCCTGTGCCGCGCCCGCCCCCACCCGCCCTCTCACCCACCACCCTGCACCAGCCCTGCCAGGCTAGGGGCTTCCAGCCAGGCGGGGACTATAGTGGACTGGGGTGGGGGCAGGGAGGGAGCGAAGGAGGAGGGTTCAGGAGAGGAGTGCAGCAGGAGGGACGTCTGCTCTGCCCCGATGTTGGGCAAAGTATTTCCTGCAAGCCCCGCGGAACACACGCATCCGCGCAGGCAAGTCTGGACGGCTCTGTGTCAACAGCCGAAGATAAATAAGATTTTATCAGCTCGGAATCTGTTGAAACACATCCATCTAGCGGTTCTAGGGATGGAGAGGCAGGAGGAGGGCAGCAGGGAGGAAGCCTTCTCACGTGACACTCTGGAAAAGAGATATCCACCCTCCTGCCCCTTCTTCAGAGTCTGACCCTTGAGGACTGACCCTACAAACTCTGCCCAGGAAGGGGAGCACTGGCGACCTCCTGGTCTCAGGTCTTGAGTATCCTGGAGTCTTTCCCTGTGGCCACTGGTTATACCATCTGGCCCTCCGGGATGTGGGGAAGCCTCGGCACCCCACCCTGAAACTCCCTACTCTTGGCTAAAATAGATATCCACAGATTTAACCTGTGGCCAGTGTAGGGCTAGCGAGTGTTTGTGAGCCCCAACGCCTCAAAAACCACTGTTTTTGACTTAATAGCATTGCCACCTGAGGGCGCAAAAGTGAGGTGAAGTGTTTGCCTTGCCCTAGGGAGAGGAACCTCCTGTAGCTTCATCCCTGAACGTGGGCTTCCCGTCCACACTGGCTCCGTGAGACACTTGCACCACCAGAGATGACTTGACATCAGGTGATTCTTTCTCTGAGAGATTATCATGCGGCAGCCGCTGTCTTGGTACCAGGGACAGCTCCTGGCACTTTAAGCTCCTCCCCAGGGAGGGGCATCTATGGCTAGTCCCTTACCAGCCCTGCTACTCTGAAGCAGTTCCCTAGCTTTCTTCAGATCACCCTCCCCCACCCCTGCCAGGGTCCCATTGTAAGCCCTGGGGGGCTGTGCCACCTCACACCCATCCCAGGGCACCCATAGGTACAAAAGCACCTGAGCAGGAGGGTCAGGCCTCAGCTACCTCTGGCCACACCTTGGCAGTAGTGGTGCACTGACGGCTTGGAGGCTTAGATCCTCAGAGGGCGGTGGTGGGGGAGGGCAACAGTGGCCTGCAGGGCTGGGGCAGGGCCCCGGGGATGGTTGGGCACTGTGGTAAGGCACTGCTCAGGAGTAGGTGGTTGAAGGGAGCCCTGATGCCTCCCTCCGTGGCTGGGCTGTTCCCTGAGCCTGGCTCCATCCTGATAGGAGCACAGAGATGAGCCTAATGCACGGTCCCTCCTGCCAGGCATGTTTGGGCTTCCCAGGAATGTGGCCTAAGGCACCACCATACCTGCCCTGCTCTCAGCCCATCCTGGCTCAGGCCCCAGTGGGTCTATGAACCCTTCTCAGGTCATGAGCATGGGAGAGGAAGGAACCTCCGGATAGTCAGGTGATTGTAGGAGCCCCCAGGTCCGTGTGCCCGGCAGCTGTACCAACTCACCTATCACCTCACCTGGTAGTGAGAGCGTCCATGCTGGAACACGAGGCGTCTGACCTTGCTGGCACTCTGCCACATGCCTGGCATCTGGGGGTCTTGTGGTAAGTCAGTGGTAGGCAAACCTGACAGGTGGCCCCGTGGTTAGGGCAATCCAACCTACATTCCTGAACCAGAACGGGGGACTTCAAAGGCTGGCTAACAACCTCTTTTTGCTGCTCCTGGTGACTTTGACCCCAGTTCCACCCCCAACCCTGAGCCCATTTTCTTATCCTCCGCAATGGGCAAACAACAGTCACTTGGTTAGCCTCAGGTGAAGCCCCTATGAGTTCAGGACTGGCTCGGTCCTCCCTCCCCAACAGGAGAGCAAGCACAATTGTCTGAGCCTGGGCCTTGCTGGGAAGCCTTCATTTGTGACTAAGAGGCCTGGGCACTCCGCTGGTCTGCCTGGCACTGTGTATGAATTTACTTAATGCTTGGGGATCCCCACGCTGTGAACTTCATGTCACCCCAAGAAGTCAAACTGGCCTCCCTGGTGTGGCCCCGAGCTGCTGCTTTGACTAGAACTCTTTTTCTCAACTGCTTTTCAAAGGGTCCTGATAGTGAGCCTCTCTTGCTCTTTAAATAGAACGGGAGGGACCTACTTCATGGTACCTCTTCCCACCTCCCCTTCCTTGCATTTGCCCATTGTATATGATATTTCGGTAAGCCTCTTACGGGAAACCTTGAGCCTACAGGATTGGGGTGGTCAGGATCCCCCACTGTCCTTTGCAAAGGAAAGACTCTTAGTATGTGAACATCGCCGGCTCTTCCCGGTTTTGTGACAACTCTCCATCTCTAGCCTCGGTTTCCCCAACTGTCCCAATGGAGCGTGGTGAACATTTTCCAGGTTGATGTTACTCATAATTCTAAGTCAATGGGGACTTTAGAGGAAGCGGCACACCATAAAAATCCCCTCTAAACCCAAGGGCCTGGGAACCGCCACTGCCCCTTGGGGAGGAAGGTGTGAGGAGTCTCCAGGGGTTTCAGGAGTGCGAGGGAGGGTCAGCTAACATATACATAAATGGACATACCTGAAGTGGCCTCCTCAGGGCCAGTTTGGTCCTTAGATGGGTGACCTGGGCCCCAGGATGGTTGGAGGAATGGCAGCATGACCTTGCCGCCCTGGCATGATCTCAGGTGCAGTCAGGTTCTAGGGTGGGGAAACCGGGTTTTGCTGCATGCAACTGTCGAGCTTGGCTACCTGGACTCAGTGGCTTTTGTTGGTGGAACAGTGCCGGTGTGACAGGTCACCCTGCAAAGCCGTGCTAGGCCAGAGAGTGGAAGGCATAAGCCGTCTACCTACAGAGTGTTTCTTCTGTGCAAGGCAGCAAAATGCAACTGTGGACTTGTCAAGCAAGCTCAACGCTCCAGATCCACCTCTGCAGCGAGCATAAGAGCTCTGCTGGGGAAACAAGACAGAGACTGATCCCCACTGTCCTCCTGTACTTTCTTGCCCTTGACCCTTGCCCACCACTTGCAGCCTCTGGGATTCAGGTTGCTAAGTGGGCAGCAGGCATAGCCATCTCTGTGTTCTGGAGGAAGGATGTCTGAAGGAGGGCACACATGGGAGCAGGCCTTATCAGGGTGCCTGGGAAAGGGGTCTCGCGGAAAGTGCCCAGCCCAGACAAGCATGCGGAGCTGGGCTGTGAGCTCAACCTGGCTCTTCTCTTCCCCCAGTACTCCCCACTTTTGAAGAAGTTGTATTGTCAGATTGCCAAGACTTGCCCTATCCAGATCAAGGTGTCCACGCCGCCACCCCCGGGCACGGCCATCAGAGCCATGCCTGTCTACAAGAAGGCAGAGCACGTGACCGACATCGTTAAGCGCTGCCCCAACCACGAGCTTGGCAGGGACTTCAATGAAGGTGAGCACCCCCTCTCCACTGTGGGTCCCCAACCTCTACAGCACCATGGCCAGTGGCCTGAGGGCCCAACTGAAGGGGAAACCCGGCCAGCAGTGCAATTGAGAGATGCTGGCCAATGAGTGGGCTGGTGGACTAGCGGGAACTTTGAGCAGGAACCCCGCCCCATCCCTCCCAGTCCATTTTCTCAGCGCTGGCTGCAGCCTCAGAGGCTGATGTTCCAGCAGGGGTGTAGCTTGGGAGAAGCCTGAGGGACCAGCTGACCTTGGGGAGCCTTGTAGAACAAGCATTCCTGCAGCATTCCTGGAGAAGCCCGCAACACCCCCAGGGTCAGAAGATCTGGGAACAGCATCTGCCAGGCTCAAGGCCACCTGAATGAGGGTTGTACAGCTCTGAGCCTCGTCTGGGACTCTCACAGGGACAAGCCCTATGGTCTCAGCTCTGCCATGCACCTGGTACGGGGTGACAGGCTGGAGGATGTGCCACTCTCTAAAGCTATGTCCCCTCCTGGCAGGACAGTCTGCCCCGGCTAGCCACCTCATCCGAGTAGAAGGCAACAACCTCTCCCAGTATGTGGATGACCCTGTCACCGGCAGGCAAAGCGTGGTTGTACCCTATGAACCCCCACAGGTAGGCTGGGGGCCAGACAGGGTGGGGTTCCTGGAGCCACTGCTCTGAGTTCAGCCTGCCTCTCCAGAGCCTTTTCTTGGCTGTTCATTTGTGACCACATACTGTGTGATATGACCCTCAGACCTATCTCTCTCTCTCTCTCTCTCTCTCTCTCTCTCTCTCTCTCTATCCCTAGCTGTATAGCAAGGAATGGTCACATGACCTCTAAGCTTTCAGCCCTTCCCTACTAGGAGAGTCTAGTCTTGTATGTTTCTCCCAACATGAGCATAGCTTTCTAGACATGGGAATGAAGAGTGAGAAAGAGTTCCTGGACATCTCAGACTCCGTTGGCAAAGACAAAACCAAGCCAGCAAGCATAGGGCTTTGGATGGAGGGTAGGGAATTCCATGCTGGGAGCTGGGGTCATGAAAGGGCCCCTAGTAGGCTGGGGATCATAGAAGATGATAAAGGGGACTGGAGCTGTGGAACGTGGGCTCAGGAGAGCAGGAAAGATGAGGTGAAGGGCCTGTGTGCAGAGCCTCGAAAGTGGGGTGCAAGCTGGAGGTGCCGTATAGTGGAGGTGGGTAGCATAGGCTATATATGGGGTACAGGGTGGATGTGGAGGCTCAGGCTGGACGTAAGTGAGGGATCCAGGCTGGAAGTGGTGGTTGCAAAAAGCAGCCAAAGGAAGAAAGACTGGAGGAGGCAGGGGTTGACTTTTGGCAACAGAGGGGTGTGTGATCACCATTCTAGATCTGAAATGAGGCCCACAGCTGGGGCCAAAGGCCAAGGTGGAGGGAAGTTGCTCTACAGGAACGATGGCCTGTGGCCCCAGGGTGGAGACTCAGAGGAGGACTGTAGACAGGCAGGTCTCATGCTGTGTTGGTGTGAGGCCTCCCCCGTCCTCTGTCAGGCCCCGTGGTCCTCTGAGGAAGCTGTTGTATCAGTAGGACAGGGCCAAGGGTGGACCAGCCTCCTCCCCTATCCTCACAGGTCTCGCCTGAGCAGACTTGCAAACAAAGTGGGATTCTCATGCCCTCTAGTGGCTGCCAGGTGCAAGTTCTGGGAAGGGCTGGCATTTGTGGCTTTGGTGTCCTGATCTAGCAAGACCATGGAACTTCCTCCATTCTGAGGATGGAGTCCCTCTCATTCTTCTGTTCAGACGAGCCCAGAGCATGCGGCAAACACGTGACACAAAGGCCCATGCACACTCACACCCACATACGGCCTTAAGATTTGACCTCCATGTATCATGGGAGCTGGCTGAGGCAATCGCACCATAGACTCTGCACTTCCCAAGCGCTCTGATCCCAGAGCCAGCAGAGTGTTATGAGGGCACGAATGGACCCGTGGCTGGGTAGGCAATCTCAAGTGAGTGGCTAGATGTGTAGATGGAGGGGTGGGTGAGTAGGTGGGGGGAGTCAGGCCAGTGAGTGGGTGATGAACAGGAGGGTGGGTGGGCAGGAATGTAAACTGGTCAATAGATGGATGGGCAAGCAAATGGATGGGCGGGCAGGTGGGTGAGAAGTTGGCGGGCAAGGGAACGGGGTAGGTGTATGGGTGAGTGGGTGGGTGGGTAGGTAGATGGATGGATGGATGTGTGAATGACGGGCAGGCATGTAAGTGGATGGATGGATGGATGGATGAGTGGATGGAAGGATGGATGGATAGATGATGGATGAGTAGATGAATGGGTAGATGGATGAGTGGGTGGATGGATGAGTAGATGGATGGATGAATGGATGGATTGTTGTAATAAGAGCAGCGAGGCTGCGTCCCCAGCACCCCAGCCGCCTGGCTAGCTTATACCCCAAAATAATTACACGGACACTGTATTCTTTTAATCACTGCTTGGCCCATTTCTATCTAGCCTCTTCTAGGCTAACTCTCGCACCTGGACTAGCCAATTTCTAATAATCAGCTGTAGCCCACAAGGTGGCTTACCAGGGAGATTCTAGCCTACGTCCATCCTGGGTCGGAGCTTCATCGTGTGTGTCTCAGAGAGCAGAGCTCTCACGTCCGCCCTGGAGAGGGGAGCATGGTGTCTCTGCTCCAACGAGCAGAGCTGTCTACTCTGAGCTCACTTCCTCTTCCTCCCAGCATTCTGTTCTGTTTACTCCTCCCACCTATGTTTTAACCTATGAGGGCTAGCCAAGCACTTTCTTTATTTTTTAACCAATGACCTTCCTCCATCAATGGATGAGTGGATGGATGGATAGATGGATGGGTAGATCGATGGATGGATGGATGGATGGATGGATGAGTGGATGGATGGATGGATGAGTGAATGGATGGATGAGTGGATGGATGAGTAGATGGATGGATGATAGATGATGCAGAGGGATGGATGGATGGATGGATGGGTGGGTGGATGGGCAGGTGGGTGGCTTGATGGATGGATGATAGATGATGCAGAGAGATGGAGAGATGGATGGATAGTGCACAGACAGGATTAATAGACGGTGAGTGGTTGGGCAGGTAGATGGGTAGATGACAGAGAACCATAGTGCATCACTCCTATACCTATCTAGAACCAGGGCCAGACATGACAGCTAGAAGTCCCTTTTCCAGTTGGTTGGCTCTGCATACTGAAGCCAAGCCCTTTCCCTGTCTCCCCTGTGCACAGGTGGGGACAGAATTCACCACCATCCTGTACAACTTCATGTGTAACAGCAGCTGCGTAGGGGGCATGAACCGGAGGCCTATCCTCGTTATCATCACCTTGGAGACCCGGGAGTGAGTCTGCGGTGCCAGGATGGTAGGGGTGGGGCAGGGACTTGGGCCAGCACTGTGGGGGGCATGTCATGGACACAGAGAGGGCTTGCTCTCCTTGGAGGGCACTCAGGTCCAAGGCCAGTCCTGTGGGGTCTGCAGGGGGTGGACATGATCAGGAGTTCACCACTGTGCTGCGCCCACCCTACAGTGGACAGGTTCTGGGCCGCCGGTCTTTCGAGGGTCGCATCTGCGCCTGTCCTGGCCGTGACCGCAAAGCCGATGAAGACCACTACCGCGAGCAGCAGGCCCTGAATGAGAGCGCCACAAAGAATGGGGCTGCCAGTAAACGTGGTGCGTGGGGCTCTGGGCCAGGGTGGAGGGCGGATCATCCCTCAGGATGGAGTTGGACGTGCTGGGTGTGAGCTGGCGTGCCACCACAGAAAGACACCAAGCATGCTCACATCCGTGGGATGGATCTGGGTCTCAGTGGCCTGGGCCTAGAGGCCTCTCTGGCTGAACAGGGCAAGTGCAACCCAAGCCAACCCAAGACAGTTCCTTTGTCTCTATGCTCGAAGGCCAGGGCCAGGCGACTCTGGGCCCAGCTCCATCTGGCCTAGGCTTGCTCTGGGCCCATGCTCCACCTGTGGCAGGTGTTCACCTGGGCACCTTGGCCCTCTGACTCACATGTCTCTCCTGACTTGCTTCCCAGCATTCAAGCAGAGCCCTCCCGCCATCCCGGCCCTGGGCGCTAACGTGAAGAAGAGGAGGCATGGGGATGAGGACATGTTCTACATGCATGTGAGTGACTGTCAGAGTGAGCTGGGGAGGACAAGGCCTGGGGGTGCCCCTTACCAGAAAGCCCAGGTGGGCGAATTCCAGATGCCACAGAGCTGGGCAAAGGTGGCATCTAAGCACCTGGGGTGGAGACTATGACCCTGGAGGAGAAGGGGTTTGAAGGAGGCCCTGCTCAGAGTCAGACCCTGCAGTGCCCGAACTCAGTGAGTGTAAAGATGCCAGCCAGGTTAGCTCTGCATCCAAGAGACCCCCATAGTGGAGATTCAGTAGGAATCCATGATCCTACAGGGCACAGCCTGTGTTTACGTGACTCAGAGAACACTGGATGGTGGCAAGGTCATGAAGGGTTCTGAGAGAACGTTTTCTATTTCCTTGAGCATGGGTCCTGTTGCCTATAGCTGCCAGGTGGGAGGAGGAAGAGGAGAGCCTCTTAGTGGGAAGATTGGGCATGGAACTCTGAACCCCTGCAAACCCCCTTCCTGCATCTGCCTCTAGGCAGAGGAAAGAAAGCCAAGTTGTCCTGAGCTCTGGAGTGCAAGGGGACCCTGAGAGAAGAGCTACACTCTGCCACAAACCCGGGGTCCCTCCTAAGGCTCCGGCTGCCCCCTCCCACCAGAGGCATGGAGCCAGGGGAGGCTCCCGGGCACCTGGGCAGAGGGTCTGCCTCTCTGTGCTCAGGTGCGAGGCCGGGAGAACTTTGAGATCTTGATGAAAGTCAAGGAGAGCCTCGAACTGATGGAACTTGTACCACAGCCTCTGGTCGACTCCTATCGACAGCAGCAACAGCAGCAGCTCCTACAGAGGCCGTGAGTGAACCCCACCATCTGGATGGGGAAGTGTGGATATTCTGACCCAGCAGTGAGAAGGCCAGGAGCCCGGGAGGTATGGCGCACAGTAGGACCAAGGCAACTCAGTCCTCAGAGGCATCTTCTCCAGGATCTTAGCCTTCTGGGACTTAGCCCCCACCTTAAACACACCTCTGCCTCCTATGGGCCTTGTAAATGTTGATCAGGAGTGGGCAGGTGAGGCTGGTGTTGCTGGTGAGGTGTTCATCTTCCTGGTAGCTCTCCGAGAGGTGGGGTCTTCATCTACCTGCCTCCAGGGATGTCCGCAGAAGTGCCAGGTGAGAAAGGAGTTGCTTTTACCTCTTAGGAATGTATGCTGTTGTTTTCTAAGCAGGAGTCACCTGCAGTCATCATCCTATGGGCCCGTCCTCTCCCCGATAAACAAGGTACATGGTGGCGTCAACAAGCTGCCCTCCGTCAACCAGCTGGTGGGCCAGCCTCCACCACACAGCTCGGCAGCTGGGCCCAACCTGGGACCCATGGGTGAGTCCCTAGAGCAGAGGACACCTCGTGTGGGCTGCAGAGACCCAAGGGGGGACTGGTTGGATTTACCAGGATCATAAACAGGACTGGTGTGGGACTCTTAACGGCTGCTTTCCCTGCCGCTTCAGCCTGGAGAAGGGCAATGGCCACAGGGAGGTTGGCTGCCTTCATTCTAGTCCCAGGAGTCCTGTGTCTGGGGCTCTGAAGAAGTGGTTAGTTAACAACACATGCCTGGCCCATCCTCCCTCTTGAGGACGGTCCCTAGTTTCACTCTGCCTCAGTTTCTCCATCAGCAAAATGGCAGCACTAAGTCCCCTCATTTGAAGGATTATAGGACATGAGGCATCACAGCCGGGCAGGCTGGAATGTGGGTCTCCTCTGTAAGGTCTTTACATGGACATTAATGGATATGCTTCTGGCAATACGCCCAGGGGCGTCCCCCATTAGGGCCCCGGAACCTGGTAACACCCATACACCAGCTGCTAATCCCTGGATCATTTAAACTAAGCGCCCTGTACACAGCCACGTCCCACTTCCACCTCTTGAGGAAAAGAGTTGGGCCTACGGGTTCAGCCCTTGCTCGGCCTCAGACAGCCCTGACTAGGCTGGACCCTAACCTGGGACACTTCCCACCGCATGTGGAGCTGCTCTCAGACTCCTCCACCGTTCTTTTGCCCAGGCTCCGGGATGCTCAACAGTCACAGCCACACCATGGCGGCCAACGGTGAGATGAACGGCGGCCACGGCTCCCAGACCATGGTTTCGGGGTCACACTGCACCCCGCCACCCCCCTATCACGCAGACCCAAGCCTCGTCAGGTGTGTGGGCCATGTCTGGACCTGGGTTTGGGCTGCACCCCCTCTTCCTCACCTGCTACTGGGTTCCTGCTCTGGAGGAGCAGCCTTGCATGTGGCTCTGTTTTATTCTGTGTTTGAATTGCTTGGCTGCCCCCAAAGGAAGACAGGCTAAGACGGTCGGATGTGTCGGGGCTCATCAGCAGGTAGTGGCACAGAACCTTGGGAAGAAGGGCACTTGAGCCAGGACTCCTAGGCTGAGACACTGATGGCTGGCCATACCTGCTCCAAGGGACCAGTGGCTTTGCCACTGCAATGGACAGTTCCCTCCCCAGCAAGACCGCTTACTCCTGGGAGACCTGAGCACACAGCCTAGCAATGGGAGTTAATGCTACCTTCTCAAATTCTCTCTGCAGTTTTTTAACAGGATTGGGGTGTCCAAACTGCATCGAATGTTTCACCTCCCAAGGGTTACAGAGCATCTACCACCTGCAGAACCTCACCATAGAGGTAAACACCGGCAGACCTCCCCGAAGGGATGGAGGGCTTGGCCCAAGGCAGAGTAGAACGCACCATTTAGGGTGGCAAGCCGGGGGATCTCCCAGAGCCTTTCCCACAAACAATCAGATTCTGGTTCTTAGAAGCCAAAACAGGCTCGGGTGACTTGAAGGAGGCTGGGTGGACATGTGCTCTGGTCCCTGGTGGTGACCTGGAGGGCTTCCGCTTTTGTTAAAGCCCCCTGGTGCCACAGCCAGACTACCTTTAATTTAGGGGGCTGGGATTTTTCCAGACCCAGTGGTTAAGAAGTGCAGGAGCCAGGAGAGAACAGGCCCAGAAAGAATAAACGGGGCCCAAAGACCAGCCTACACATACAACACAGAACATTCTGGATTGGGTGTGGACTAGAAAGGTGCTGGACATCAAGACTGGAGCCCCAGCATCTGAGTAAAGCCCAGTAACACAGCCAGCCTTGATTTGTCCATGGGACACAGCCTCAGGGCCCGGGGGCATCATCTCAGTCCCTCCTGCCCCTCCTATAACTATTTCCTAGACTCCCGCCTAAGTTAGAGGACAGTCCATATCTGCCGCCTGCCCAGGGACCCAGGCTGGATACAGAGACTTATCAGAGGCGGTGAGGCCGGTGCCTGACGACCCGCATCTGTGTCACCACTAACTGCTTTCCTTCTATCTAGAGTCACATATTAACCCTTGCCTCACTAGTGAGACTCATGCGCTTGAAGCTAAGGGATGAGCCTGGAGCCGCTGCCAACTAATGGGTGCCAAGGGGCAGCCTGGAGCCAGGAGACAGGTGGTCCCTTAGGCCCCCATCTCTGTTCTCACTGTGATCCACGTTCCAGGCTGCATGCGGCCCCCGGAGAGGCCTTCATCACGGTCCCCTCCGACACTCCCACACGCCCTTTAGCTGTCCTACAAAACCGTGTGGCTAGACACTGTGTGTGCTCAGGTGACCCTGATGCTGTCCCTCTCTGGGCTGCTCTGTCACCCACATTGCCGTGTCCTAATAAGTCAGAAGCTTCCTTGCAGGTAGGATGTCCCTGGTGTGGGGGACACACAACCCTGTAGTTTCTCTTTTATAACCACAAGGTGTCCGTCACTCCCGCAGGACCTCGGGGCCCTGAAAATCCCCGATCAGTACCGCATGACCATCTGGAGGGGCCTGCAGGACCTGAAGCAGAGCCATGACTGCGGGCAGCAGCTGCTTCGCACCAGCAGCAACGCGGCCACCATCTCCATCGGTGGCTCTGGAGAGCTTCAGCGGCAGCGCGTCATGGAAGCTGTCCATTTCCGCGTACGCCACACCATCACCATCCCTAACCGCGGAGGCCCAGGTGGGGTGACGGGCCCCGACGAGTGGGCAGACTTTGGCTTTGACCTGCCTGACTGCAAGTCTCGGAAGCAACCCATCAAAGAGGAGTTCACAGAGACAGAGAGCCACTGAGAGCCGTGCCTTCTCCTTCCTCTGTGAGAAACCGCCCTTGCAAGCAGGACCCCTCAACTGTACCCATGGAAACAGCAAGGGCCCTTTGCCAGACGCCGTTTCCGAAGGAATGGCACTCATGAACTGCCCCTAGGAAACTTCTGGAACTGCCCTACCTACATGGACACGAGGCAGCTGGTGGGCCAAAGGCTGAGACAGGGGCTGTCCCTTTGTGGGTAGGTATGCCCATACCCACTCTCTACGCCCGTTCTTTCTTGAAGACTCTGCCATCTCTAGAACAGAGCGAGAGCCTTTTCTCACTTACCCTCTGCCGCTAAGTATTCTGGCGTCTTATCGTTCCTGCTAGCTGTGAGCAGCACGGCCACCATGTCTTCTGCAGGTTGATTCCAAACTGTGTCTTGAAGCTGAAGTCTGGAGACAGCCTCTGTAGGATGTGAGGATGGATCTGTCCCTCATGTATGCCATTCTGCTGGTCCCCTGAGTCTCCTGCCCAGAACAAAGTCAGAGTCCAGGGGAGGCTGGAGGGCCAGGGGAAGCTTCTGGCATCAGCGCTCAGCCAGCACCCAAAGCTTCTGGCCACAGCCTCTCCACGGACCTCTCTCAGCAGACAGAGGGACAGTGGGACTCAGACTATTGAAAATTGAATTTTCAATATTTGATAAAATGTTACTCTTTCTATTTGATGGGTCAGCTTGCTTTCTTCCCCCCAACCCCACCACTTTAACTTTCCCAGCATTCCTTTCTGTGATCAACCTAGTGCATTCCTGGCTTTTCCAGACACTGTTGTCAGCAAGCCTAGGAAAACCGAGTGTCTGTTACCAGGATGGTTGGATGGGACAGTCAGAGAGAGCACAGCTGTGGGAGGGCAGGTCAAAGTCCAGCTGGGAGAAGAACATCTGTCCTGCCCAGCCTAAATGCTAGCTCATCCCCGTGGGGGAACCGGGGCAGCTGCTGGGGGCTTCAGCCTTCATGGTGTACCCCAAAGACAGAGTGGCCTTGGAGAGACAGCTCCTGCTTATACTCAACCATCGGAGCTCTCTCTGCCTGCCAGAAACTGTGAACTCCTGCAGCGAGAGCCCTGGCAGTTCCTGCAGGAGTGGAGGACCACAGGGAGCCCCTGATGCCATAAAGCCTGATGCGCTGCCCAGACTCTGCGCAGCCAGCCATTCTCCTTCGGCCTGGCTTTGGTTAGCATGGCCCAACAGAGGCGGTGAAGACCGTGGGATGGTAACACAGTCAGCACCACCAGGACTGGCTTCCTATTGGGCTGCCTCCTGGGAGCACAGGAGCAGACACTGCCAATCTTAGCGGGCTCTGCAAACTCAGGCTGCTATCACCCACACCACGCTTTGTGGGCCTCTGAGGGGCGGGGCTTGGGTGCACTCAGGGTAGGTGCAGGCACCGGGTTGCCAGAGATCAGCTGATCATGTAGGCTCTTCCAACTGGACAGATGCTGCAGCTTAGCCTCTGGGAGGGGGTCCTAAGCAGGCCTGCACCCAGATGGTCGGCTGCAGCTGCAGCCGCTGGCTTAGGACTTCCTGGGTGCAGGGAGTGGCCATCCTGGCATACACTAACACACCTCACAAAGTGAGGGCAAGTATACCCTTCTTGTTGCACAGATGAGCAAACCGAGGCTAGACAGACTGCATTGCCTGCCTACGGCCTCAGGTCACAGTAGAGGTGGGTGACACTCCCGAGGCACACACAGCCCTATGCTACCTCAGGAACTACACTGAGGTAGCATAGGGATAGCATAGCATACTGTATCCTCACTCCTGGCTCTGTGAGCCCCACTGAGATGTGCTTGAGTTCTGGGGTCTCACACGAGTATATCTCAGGCATTGTCCAGGAGGAGCCATCCTAAGCGCCCCACTTCATGCTCCTGGGAAGGGTTAGGAGGACTTATTTAATGGTGGCTGTCAATAGGAAAGAACCCATCTGAGGACTCAGAGCTATGTATCTCCTCAGAGTGCCTCAAGTGCCAAAGCTGCCTCAAGAGCCTTCAGGATCTGCCACACTTGAAGGGAACCGCCACGGACTATCTCCAGAGAATAAATGTCACGGGAGCAAGCCTTGCCATTCTGAGAACACATGTAGCTCTCCAGAAACCGGCCTTTGGGTCCAAAATAAACTCTGTTCTGCAAAACACAGAGAGCAAGAGAAAGCCAATCTTTCAGTCACCAGGATTCCCGGAGCGCTGATGTGGTAGACCGGGAGTGAATTTGGGGGTGACCTGGAGACAGCTGTTGAGCAATTGCGGGTACCTCGAGGCTGGACAAGTAGCCACGCCACACATCAGCCTGTGTGGTCCCAGGAAGCTCCGTGCCTCCAGCTAATGGCTCTCTCTCATGGTCCTCCTGCACTGCTTGTCCCCCAGCTAACTGCTCTCATGGTCCTCCTGCACTGCTTGTCCTCCAGCTAACTGCTCTCATGGTCCTCCTGCACTGCTTGTCCCCCAGCTAACTGCTCTCATGGTCCTCCTACACTGCTTGTCCCCCAGCTAACTGTTCTCATGGTCCTCCTGCACTGCTTGTCCTCCAGCTAACTGTTCTCATGGTCCTCCTGCACTGCTTGCCCCCCAGCTAACTGTTCTCATGGTCCTCCTGCACTGCTTGTCCCCCAGCTAACTGTTTTCATGGTCCTCCTGCACTGCTTGTCCTCCAGCTAACTGCTCTCTCTCATGGTCCTCCTGCACTGCTTGTCCCCCAGCTAACTGCTCTCATGGTCCTCCTGCACTGCTTGTCCCCCAGCTAACTGCTCTGGCTTGGGCTGCTTTGAGGTCACGGCATTGAGCTTGCAGCACCAGCCCTGGATCCCCGTGTAAGAATCCTGCAAGGGTCAAAAGTTGCTACTTAGAACAGCATTTCAGACAGGGGACAAAAACCAAAACCAAACTGTCCATTTCCAGTGTAATGACATGCTTCTCCAGGCAGTATTGATGGATGTAGTCCAACGACTCTAGTCACTGTTTTGGGTAATGTCATCTTAGAAAAATGTGTTATTTTTTTAGCTGTGTTTTGGTGGGAATTTTTGTTTTTGTAATATAATAAAAAAAATCACATGTTCCTGTGACTGGCTCTTATGACTAACCTCTCCCTTAGGCTTGTGAGGAGCGAGAGCAAGCACAGGCAGGAAGTGTGTGCACCTGCACGGGCCCAGCAGCACCCGCTGAATATCTGCATCTTTCCTGCAATTGTGCATCTGCCCCGCGGGCTGGAAAGGGGAGATTTGGGGACATCGCAGACACCTAGGTGATGTGTAGCCTGCATGCTCACCTCAGGAGGACTTACAGGGAGGAGTACACCTCTCCTGTCGGCTCCACTCACACTTTGCCGTCACTCGGGCCTCTTTGTGGTCCTCAGACTTCTTGTTTTTCAGCCTGTGGACATGTCTTAGCAAAAATAAGGCTTTAAAAACCTACTCTGCTTTGAGGGAAGTTTGAGACTTCTAAGAGTTGAATGAAATTTAGAATAAGAGAGGCTGAGGTGAGATGGAGAGGGACCCAAGTTCCTCTTCACCTCCCGCAACTGCCACTGCAGGAACAGCACTGTTCTAGAGTCTCCGTGCTGGCTGCCTTGACAAGGGGGGGGGGGGGGTTGGGGCAAGATAAGGATGAGATGGTACAGGGTGAAGCCATGTGAGGCCAAGTGAAGCACAGCGCTCAGGTGAGACCAAGTGAGGCACCTCGTTCTGGCTGGGACCCAAACACCACCGTGTGTTTGACACTTGTACACTCAACGCTCTTCATTTAATGACCTGGTTATTCCCTCTCTGATCCCTCATTGGTCCCCAGGGTCCACTGTGGAGGGTTGAAGGAGATGAACTGTAAGCCCCCTTTCTGGGTGAGTGTGAAGCCTTGATCTAAAAAGCTTTTGGGGACCTGAGGCAAGGGAGCCAGCGCCCATATCACCAGATCTCATGACTTCGTGTGATAACCTACTACGCACCGTGTGGGCCCCAGAATTTGGGTTAGAACTCCAAGTGCTCCGTGCTCTCTCACTCAAAAGCCTAATGAAGAGGGTTTACTATGATTGGGGGATCTGATGCTTGGGTGAATTTTAGGAGGTCTGAGGCCCATGTCATCTCAGGGGTCCAAACTAACAGCCTTCTCTGGTTCCCTGAAGAGCGCATAGAAAGGTTTAGCTGTTTGGCTGAACTAGATAGAGAATACAAATTCAGAAAAAATCCTGCTGTCCCCAAGAGGGTCTGTGGTTATTATTCTTGTGACTGGAATCTCTGTAGTTAAAATGAGATCATTAATGCATGAATACAGTCCAGCTGGTCCCAGACCTGAGCCTTTGGTGAAGACATTTGAGCCTTTGAAAGAGAACCCTTTAATATACATGAGGCTTGTTTCTGGAGAGTTATGATGGTGTCTAACGATGTATGTATGGAACGCGGCTAATTCCAGGGTGAAATTTAGGGGATGGCAGGTCTCTTGCTAGGGTCTGTCCATAAAGTCAGGGGCTAGCCTAAAAGCCCTGAGGTAAGAGAGTCCCCAGGAGCTGCTGAGCAACCTGGGAGAAGGGTCTTGCCATTACAAGAAAAATGGGAGCTGAGAGTCTGGGTGGACAGGAATATGAGAGAGAGCCTCTCTTTAGATCTTACAGTGTGATCCAGGAGGTGCTGACAGGCGTCTTCCCCAAGACGGTAAAAGGACTGGGACATACAGGTTAAATTGAGAGCATAGCCTCATGCATGGTCCTGGACCCTTGTGTAGGATCCATCTGACTTCCTTATTGTTGAAGTGGAAGTGTTTTATGGGGTGTGGCAGGAGTACAGATGCCCACTAGCCAGGAATTCACCAAGAGAGGCTGTCAGCCTTTCTGTGCTTCAAGATATAGGATATTGGGGACTTCCAGGAAATTTGTTAAAGACTTTAAGAGCTGTTGCCTCTCTTAGTGAACACCCAGAAATGGCACTATACCAGATGGCATAGGGAACTTGTCTGGTGACACAGACGCATTTAGGGAGGGTCCTTGAGTACTAGATTATTCCAGGCCACTTCAGGACAGGGGGCTGAAGAATTTCCTAAGAGCCTCTAGACTCACAAGGTGCCTTAACTGGACTTGACATTTAGATATGACACTCCCCTCCACACACTCTCCACACGTCTGGGGTTAGTGAAGGTTTATAAACCACGTAGCCTCAGGCTCACAGAGAGGGCGACCTCCTTCCTCAGTGGGCTGCTCACACTCCAGGCACAACGTGGGGAGTGCTATCTAGTTCCATTGTTGTCTTGAGCCCGATGACCTTGGGAGAAAGCTGGTTATGCACGACTATCATCTGAGGCAAACTGACACCTTCTTTAGGAGTCCAACTGAGTCTGCTTACTAAGCCTCATTCCATCTGGGCTTGTTGGCTGTTGGCCATCCTTCTTGGAGGAGGAGAGTATCGTGGAACTCTCACCTCTGTATCCGGCTACCCTCCCATCCAGGTGTATGCAATTCTGATCAAAATTGCGTGTGACCTCATAGTGTCACGGAAGAACTAGAGCGCCATCTACACAGCTATGGGGAAGCCATCATCCCCGCCGGGTGCAAACCCTTCACCCATGCTCCCACCCCCAGTCCCTCAACCATTGCTGTGTAAGTAAGCCTAATGCGCTCTTTGGGCTCCTCCCCCCACAAACTTTACTGGACCCACTCCCTAGTTTATAATTGAGATCTTAGGAGGAGCAGGAGATGTTGTTCTTGTCTTCTCCGGGAAGAAATTTTAGCCACATTGGCTTTCCCCCAGGGAAGAGCAAAGGCATTTTCACTTCCAATTTGTCCCTACGTTGCAGTCTGGATATGGGTCTAGGAGAGACTTGCACCCTGGTGGCTTTGGGCAATGACAGTTGAAGTATATTCTAGCTGACCCTGTTAGCTGGAAAAGACTCACCCCCAGGCTGGGTTAGTGCTGAGACTGGACCAGGCGGCCACTAGATGGAGCCGCAGGATATCCTGAGATGCAGGGATGAGACATTAGCTGCAGCTGTAGGCTGAACTTTTCCCATATCTCTTTTCTCCTCTAACTTGGCCTTTCTGACTCTCCAGACCCTTCCTCATTAATTAAAGACTTTGAAAGCTGTGCCTAATAAAAGGGGAGGAAATCTGGGCTCCGGGATAGTTTTGAAGCTTTTCTTCCATTGAGCAAATACATAGGTGATGGTGGGGCCCTTGAGGCAGGTCCCAGCCCAGGTGCCAGGAGAACTGTGCCTGCCAGGAGCGCCCCATCCTATGGGCTGGGGGTGGGGAGGACCACCAAGGATCTGGCATCGGGTGGCAAAGGCCCGCAGGCCTCCTGGGAAGACAGCCGTATGAGGCATGGTGAAGTCAGTGTGGCCTCCAGCTGTCCCTAATCTATTCCAGCTCACAAGGGCTCCGTGGCTCAACTCAGGTGAACCAGATCCAGAAGCAGGTACAGTTGGGGAGTGGGAAGGACTATATTAGGGAACAGCTCTCTAGCCAGGGCCAAGATCTTGTGGATGTCTCCTTGCTGAGGGTTGGGGCTCTTGTCTGGGGACTTGATGTCAGAGCTGGCCCAGCAGAAGCAAGTTCTGGCCTGTGCGGGTGTACCTGTCCCCAGGGGCTTGCCATCTCCACCTCGGAGTCCCTTCTCTGGACCCACAATCTCTCTGCTGGTGAAGTGTCTCCTCTCAGGGGATCACCTTGGCTCATAGACAGCTTTTCTTGCCAACTTATACCTTTGAAAAATTAGCCTCTCGGAAAAACAACAAAAACAGACATTTTAGGGATCTGACGTCCCAACTGAATTTCATTATTGGAATTCCTGAAACACCCAGGCTGCTGTTCTGTGAGGCACACATCACCTGTGCAAGGCACGGCGCTGAGCTCACCTGGGTCCCTGGGTCTGCGAGCTGGTGTGCCCATAAGGCTCACACACCAGTGGTGGCTGTCCTTACTTCACGAGTGCCTAGGGGAGAACTCGGCAAGCCATGTAGGGATAAGTCCCGCCCCTTGGGGGACGTGTTCGCCTCCGGCTAATGTTTGCCTATAAATTTGGCGAGTGTGCTCCCAGCCATCCCTTTTGCTTTCCTGGTCTCCACAGGAACAGTGGTTCTGTAAGTCTATTTCGCCATTAAAGCTGTATATAGAGTTTTACAATCTGTCTGCATTCGTTTACGCCATTACATTTTGGCGTCCAACGTCAGGCTATTTTGCCCCCAACTCAAGCGGGTAGCCCACTAGCTAACACAGCATCCTCCTGGGTGCTGTTTTTTAGTTCGTGACTCGGGCTCCAGTGCCGAGTCCAAGACACACTCGGCCACATAGGCCCATTCTGCCCCGCCTGCTCGCCAGAGCAATTAACCCCTCCCTGCCTGCCTTGGCTAAGTTTGCAGCAGAACACCACTGCCTGAATTAGCAGAAACTCAAGTACCTGCAGTTTTGCAACAAAAGCTTCCACAGCGGCAGATTTGGTTTGATACAAAGTGACTTGGCCGGGCGGTGGTGGCACACGCCTTTGATACCAGCACTTGGGAAGCAGAGGGGCCGGCCAGGCAGTGGTGGCACACGCCTTTAATCCCAGCACTTGGGAAGCAGAGGCAGGCAGATCTCTGTGAGTTTGAGGCCGGCCAGGCAGTGGTAGTGCACGCCTTTAATCCCAGCATTTGGAAGGCAGAGACAGGCGGATCTCTGTGAGTTCGAGGCCAGCCTGGTCTACAAGAGCTAGTTCTAGGACAGGCTCCAAAAACACAGAGACCACCACTGACAGGAACCGATCATTGCAGGTAAAAAAAATTTTCTTTAATAAATAAAATGTCTGAACACATTACTGTTCAAGAACTTAACAGTTTTTTTAATTGTACCATGTGGGAGATTTTACAAGAGGTGTCTATCACCCCACATCTATGGATCCTTCTGGGATTCATAGTTTTCATTGGCACTAAATGGTTTGATAATAGAAATATGATAAAGTCTTTACGAGACGAATCCAGGATTATTAAGGCAGAGATTGAACGCTTAAAAACAATTGAGAATGACAACAATCTTCTCAAGAATCAGTTTGAAGTTCTCCAGGCTGATGTTAGGAGAAATTCATTACTATGGAAGAGGGAACAGCTGATTTGGATCGTAAGCTTCAGTCCATTTCTGTAGGAACTGAAACATTAGTGGCTGATATTAAGGAGAAATTAATTACTATGGAAGAGGGAACAGCTGATTTGGATTGTAAGCTTCAGTCCCTTTCTGTAGGAAATGAAACATTAACTGAGAGAATCAAAACTGCTGAATGTGACAATCGGATTTTGTCTAAAGCTTATGACAGATTGACGGAAAGATTGTCAATACAAGAAGGCACGGTTTATGCCATAAAAATTATGTCCAAAGATGAGATGTTATCTCTAACGGACAAACTTCATACTTTAGAATCATCAATGAAGGCTTTGGAACATAATTCTGGACAGGAGATTCAGACATTGCAGAAGGCAATGGTGAACAGAATTGAAAAGATTGAGGAATTTCTAAATTCTGATGAAGAAGAGCAAAGGGTAGAAAGGCAAATTTTAACTACATCTGTGGGTAAATCTCTCCGGGACAATTTCCACAAAGCTCTACCTACAGCTCTACCTGCCTTTCCAGTAATAACAACAGAGAAGGTGATTGGTTCCAAAAACCCTAGGGTCATTAAGGAGGATGCATGGGAGCCTGTCCGAATGAATGATCTCAAGGAAATAAAACAGGCTGTCATGACTTTTGGGATGCAAGCCTCTTTTGTTAAAGAGATGCTAAGATCTTGGGCCACAACAAGCAGAGCAACCCCCTCGGACTGGCTCCAGCTGAGCTCTGCAGTACTTGAGAGTGGACTGCAATTGAAATGGAAATGCTTATTCAGGCAAGAGGCTACACTCTTAGAACAGCAGGAAAACGCGAAGGGAATTGACATTTCCCTAGATAAAATTCTAGATGAAGGGCTCTTTTCCGACCCTCAGGAACGAGCTAATTTGGATGAAAACACACTCTCCATGTGTACTACAGCAGCCTTAAGAGCTTGGGACAGGGTACAAGACCCAGGACAGAGAATGGAATCATTTGTCAGAGTTAAACAGGATCAGAGAGAACCCTTTAGTGACTTTTTACAAAGATTAACTAAGGCTGTACAAATAGGGATATCTGACCCAGAAGCAAGACGTATAATGATTGAGTCTTTGGCTTATGAAAATGCAAATGTGGAATGCAAAAGGATTTTGGGCCCTTTAAAGCTCAGATCAGTGCCCTTGGAAGAATGGGTCTTGCATACACTCAATGTTGATACATTTGATTATGCCACTGAAGCATGAGTAGAAGAAGCAATTTCCAATGGTAAAAGGAGACACCAGAATACCAAATGTTTTAATTGTGGCAAAATGGGTCATATGAAAAGGAATTGTAGACAACGGATTTTCAGAAATAATAATAATAATAATAATGCATCTTTCAGAAATAATAATAATAATAATGCATCTTCTAGAAATAACAGGAATAGGAGGACTCAGCCTTCAGGTTTATGTAGAAGATGTGGAAAAGGCAGACATTGGACGAATGAATGCAGGTCTACAAGAGATAGACAAGGCAACCTGATACAGACGGGAAACGTGAGAGGGGGGCCTCACAGGCCCTCATGGCAAATATGGTTCAGTCATTTCCAGTTTCTGCAGAGAACGTGCCTCGTCAGGACAATTAGGAAGCCCCATGCTTACTGTTACAAGCAATAATGATCAGAAAGATAAGTTACGTGTGTTTTGGCAAACTTCTATAAATGATCAAAGACCTAAACTGAGAGTGTGTGTAAATGGCATTTTTATTACTGGTCTGCTGGACACAGGTGCTGATGTAAGTATCATTACCCCAGAATCTTGGCATCCATATTGGCCTCTTCAGAATATAAATGTTCAGCTCCTGGGAATTGGAACCCTATCTCGAGTAAGGCAGAGCACAAGATGGGTTGAATGTATAGGGCCAGAGGGACAAATAGGAAAATTAAGGCCATATGTAGCCACTATCGCAATGAATTTATGGGGTCATGACCTATTACAACAATGGAATACCAAAATTAACATTCCTGCTACTTCTAGAGCCTATATTTCTGAGAATAATATTAAAAGATATTACAAATGGAGAAAACCGGCCATTCGAGCTGTACAAGAACAAGCAATTGATGTCCCTTCGGAGATACCAACAGCCTTGCCTCTAAAATGGTTGACTGAGAAACCAATATGGACAAAGCAATGGCCTTTGGCTGAGGAAAAGTTACAGGCTTTAGAACAGCTGGTACAAGAACAATTAGATGCTGGACATATAGAAGAATCTACCAGCCCTTGGAATTCTCCTGTATTTGTGGTTAAGAAAAAATCAGGTAAATGGAGAATGGTGACAGATCTCAGGGTCATCAACAAGGTTATTCAACCTATGGGCCCTCTGCAATATGGAATTCCTTTGCCCTCTTTATTACCAAAAGGATGGCCTCTCATAGTTATTGATTTAAAGGATTGTTTTTTCACTATACCTTTGCAAAAAGAAGATAGAGAAAAATTTGCCTTCACAGTGCCTACTTATAACAATTCTCAACCTTCGAGGAGGTACCAGTGGGCCGTCCTCCCCCAGGGTATGTTAAATAGCCCCTCCCTGTGCCAATATTTTGTGAACCAACCATTGCAAATAATACGCAAGAAATTTCCCAAATCTATAGTATACCATTACATGGACGACATTTTGTTGTTGTTGTTGTTTTTTTTTTTTTTTTGATTTTTCGAGACAGGGTTTCTCCGTAGCTTTTGGTTCCTGTCCTAGAACTAGCTCTTGTAGACCAGGCTGGCCTTGAACTCACAGAGATCCAACCTGCCTCTGCCTCCCGAGTACTGGGATTAAAGGCGTGCGCCACTACCGCCCGGCTACATGGACGACATTTTGTTATCCGATTCAAACATGGATACCTTGAACAGACTGTTTGAAGAAATAAAGATACTTTTACCTAAATGGGGATTGCAAATCACTCCTGAAAAGATTCAGAAGGGAGATTCTGTTAATTATTTAGGTTATAAAATAGGTTTGCAAAAAATTAAGACACAAAAAGCACAAATTAGGAGAGATCGCCCACGGACTCTTAATGACTTTCAAAGACTGTTAGGAGACATTTCCAGTCTACAACCAGCTATTGGAATAACACCTGATCTAATAATTCATTTGAACAAAACCTTGGATGGTGATAAAGATTTAAACAGTCCCAGAGAATTAACAGCTGAAGCAGAAAAGGAACTGACAATGATTGAGGAAAAATTACAACAGGCACATGTGGACAGGGTGAATCCAGAGCTCGATTGTATTCTCGTCATACTACCATCAAAAATTTCTCCTACAGGAATTTTAATGCAGAGAGATGATATTATTTTGGAATGGATCTTTTTACCACATAAACCAAGTAAGAAACTGAAAACTTATGTGGAGAAAGTCTCTGAGTTAATTATAAAAGGCAAGCTGAGACTTCGTCAACTAGCAGGCATAGACCCAGCAGAAATTATAGTGCCTTTCACTGCTGATGAACTAAAGAAATTATGGGAAGATAATGAACCATGACAAAGAGCTTGTGCTAATTTTTGGGGAGACATTAATAACAACTATCCAAAAAGCAAGAGGCTTAACTTCATAAAGATAACTTCTTGGATTATTCCTCGAATCGTCTGTGATGCTCCAATAACTGGAGCCCGTACATTCTATACTGATGCCAATAAATCAGGGAAGGCAGGTTACAAATCAGAAGACTTGGGTAAGGTGGAACAAAGTCCGTATAATTCTGTCCAGAAGGTGGAATTACATGCCATTCTTATGGTGCTAAGGGATTTTAAAGAACCTATTATTATAATCACTGATTCACAATATGCAGAAAGAGTTATTTTACATATTGAAACTGCTGAATTTATACCTGATGATACAGAACTAACCTCATTGTTTCTCCAGGTTCAAGATTTGATCAGGAACAGGCTTTGCCCTATGTACATAACACACATCCGATCCCATACAGGTCTGCCAGGTCCTCTAGCACAAGGTAATGCAGAAATTGATCAATTATTGATTGGTAGTGTGCTACAAGCCTCTGAATTTCATAAAAAACATCATGTTAATAGCAAAGGTTTGAAGAAAGAGTTTTCAATTACATGGCAAAAAGCTAAGGAGATTGTAAAGAAATGCCCTACTTGCTCTTTCTATAACCAAACGCCACTGCCTGTAGGGGCTAATCCAAAGGGCACCCAAAGGAATGAAATCTGGCAGATGGATGTGTTCCACTTTGCAGAATTTGGCAAATTAAAATATGTTCATCACACCATTGACACTTATTCAGGCTTTCAGTGGGCAACTGCTTTAAGTTCAGAAAAAGCTGATTCAGTAATCACTCATTTATTAGAAGTCATGGCTATCATGGGTATACCTACACAAATAAAGACGGATAATGGTCCTGCTTATGTTTCTAGGAAAATGAAACGGTTTTTTGATTATTATAATATCAAGCATGTTACAGGTATACCATACAACCCTACAGGTCAAGCAATCATAGAAAGATCAAATCTAACTATAAAGGATATGTTGAACAAACAGAAAGGGGTGGAAAACACCCCCAGAAATAGGCTACATAATGCTTTGTTAACCTTGAATTTTCTCAATGCTAATGAGAAGGGAACAACAGCTGCAGAAAGACATTGGATAATGGAAAAGTCTACTGAACTACATCAACCAGTTTATTTCAAGGATGTGCTGACCTCACAATGGAAGCCAGGAGATGTGCTACGTTGGGGAAGGGGTTTTGCTCTTATCTCCACAGGTGAGGAAAAATTGTGGATACCGTCAAAATTAATAAAGGTTCGGTTTGAAGAAGAGAAGCCACTTGGAAAAGATAAATAACAATTCTTTCATAAGGATGGCAAGCATTCTGATGGTAAGAAATACAGATAGGTTGGAGGCAGGGTTCTTTTCTTATCTCCACAAGAAAATACTCATCTTCAAAGAAATTAAGGGACCCTGAATATTTAATTACTGATGGATGGACACATTTTGTAAGTATTAATTTATATATATATGTCTTATTAAACATTTCTTTATAAGCTGGTTTTGAAGTTGGACTCTGGCTCAGTCCCTCTCCAATTCCAAGCCTGTTAGTAAGAGAAAAACCCAGAGTTTCTGGAGTTTCTGTCTCATGTCAAGAGCCATGATGTGGGACAGAAAGAAATATGAGTTTAGAAAACATCTTTGCTTTTCTTCATATCTATCATACTTTTCATTGAATATATCTATCATGCCTTTCATTGAATATATATATGTATGTCTATATATGTCTATATGATTAATGTTTAAGTTTTTCACAATGAACAATGAGTTTTTCCTGAAGTGACATTTGAAGTTTCCAGGAAGAAGACGGGGCCCCACAACAACAACTCTACCTGGTTGATATGACGTCATGATACTGATAGCGCTACTACAAGACCTGTTTTGGATACCAGCTGCACAAGACGATCCCAACTTGGTTAGCTGAAATGGTGCACATCTTGTACAACATTCTGGCCAGACCTCCACAAAATACTCAGAGACTATTTGCAATTTTAAAAGACATTGATCTTGAAATTTAACCATCATTTTATTTCACAGGATCCCCCAGAAAGAACGTCGCCCCCATGACAGCTGGAAGTAATTCTAGAGGACGACGTCCCCTCTCCCAGTAAAGTTTACCCCTGGGTTTAGGGACATCATTTAGGGGTTGGGAGGTTGGGGGAGGAATTTTATAAGCTCAGGGATCATTTTGAAAAAAAAAAAGAGGGAATGATGGGATAATAGATTTATAATTGTGAGTTACTGCTTTTAGACAAATATATTGGTATCCATTCTTGTATATTGATACAAAGTTAAATTATATTGATTATTGTATGCATGCATGTTTCTATCTCTGTTTAAAACATTTTTTATGTATTGACATATATTGTATTGATAAATATTTATTGTATATATTTACCATATTGCAGTTTACATTTCTACCTCTGATTAAGATACTTGTATAATGCTTGTGTATTGATAATATATTTACCATATTGCAATGTATATTTGTACAGTGTTTATATTTGGAGGTCATTATCCTCATTTGTTACACAGTTGTTTATTGTCTTAGTCTTTAAGTTAGATAGATATTGAGAATTATATAGATAAATAGTCATCTAAGTTTGTCATTTATAATTAGACTAATCAGGTTCTCTAGATATATAGAGATTATACTCAGTATAGATAGATAATCTTCGACCTCTTCAAAGAGCTGTAGAAAATGGCCTTTAATCTAACTCAGAGTTTCGTGATAGTGAGACACAATTGCTCCTGGCAACACCGCTCTATTCCTGAGAGAATGTTGAGCACCAAAGACACTCCACCTGGAGCCTTTCTATTTGGCAGAACTGGCCTTTGGGCAAAGAAATGCCCATACCTCAACCACTGACAGAGATACAGACCGTGCATCAATGGATAAAACAGGACTGTCATATCCTGCCAAAACAGGGTAAGATAGTTTTGAAAAGTTCCTTGCCTTTAATAATGGTATGTCAGTTATGTTAGGCCTTAGCCAAAATTGGTTGACTCAACATTGCAAATGAGACTTTGGGTGATTGTCCAGGTAGTCAGTTGTCTCTGTCAATTGTTGCACATTTTGGATATTTCTCGTTTGTTGAGTAGTGTTTATTCCCTTCTCAGATCTTTGACGTAGTTGAAGATTATATAATTTTAGTTACTCTCTACATTATTTGGACTCCTTGAGATAGAATGTTTAGCAAAGTTTTTGTTCTCAATATTGTTTGTTATATTTATTATTTGTTGTTATTGTATATAGTTGTATTTTGGTTGGTTCTGTCTTATTTAGACAAAAAGGGGAGATGTAGGGATAAGTCCAGCCCCTTGGGGGACGTGTTCACCTCGGGCTAATGTTTGCCTATAAATTTGGCGAGTGTGCTCCCAGCCGTCTCTTCTGCTTTCCTGGTCTCTGCGGGAACGGTGGTTCTGTAAGTCTATTTCGCCATTAAAGCTGTATATATAGTTTTACAATCTGTCTGCATTCGTTTACGCCGTTACAAAGCTGCAGTAGAGACCCAAGACAGCAAGCAGTGCCAGCCCCCAGGGACTCCTGCTTCATTAGACGGGGCTGCCAGTGCCACCCGTCTGCACTGAAGCCAACTCCACACATAGCCTCCAAATTTGGAGAAAATCTGTTCATCGCTCCTTGAAATAGCAAGACTAGAGTTTTGATTCATTTATTAAATTTGGATGTCCGTCCCAAGGTAAAATTTTCTATTTTGTGGCTGTCACCTGTCCCTCTGCATTTCTGTAGCAGAACTGGAAGTCCACTTGGGTTCCTTAGTGACCACACGTTTGTAGCTAGGCTAAACTGAAAAGACCAGAGTGGAAAACAGAAAAATAGGCTCTTTTAAAACTTTATTTTGGCGAATGGAGTGCTTTGCCTACACGTGTATGTCCTTACCATATATGCACACCTGGTGCCCGTAGAGGTCAGAACAGGGCATCAGCTCTCATATGGATGGTTAAGAACCAGCATGTGGGTGCTGGGAACCAAACCCAGTCCTCTGCTCTTAACCACTGGGCCATTTATTCAGCCCCGATATGTGACTTCAAAAGTATTTATGTTAAAGCCAGGCATGGTGGCACATGCTGGAATCCTAGCACCTGGGAGACAGAGGTAAGTGAGTTGGAAGCCAATCTGGTCTACATAAGTAAGTTCCAGGACAGCCAGAACTACATAATGAGACCCATCTCAAAAATACATATATAATTTTATTTATTTATTTATTTATATGTTTGTTTAGTGTGTGTGTATGTGTGTGTGCACGCGTGCCTGTGTGTATGTGTGAGGGTGTGTGCGCTCATGAGGTCAGAAGAGGAAGTGAGTCCTCCGTAAGAGCAGTCCATGCTCTTAATGGTTGAGCCTTTCAAATGGGCAGGGGTTGGAGCAATCCTGAGATTGCTACAGTAGCACACAGCTGGCCTCAGAAGCACTTAGAAGCCATACTGGAAATTCACAGAATAACAACCTGAAGAGTAAGGCGAAACTGACTTCTCTAGGTTTGAAGCGATAAAAACACCCCATTTCCTTTTCCTTCTCTTTGGAACAATTTCTCACAAGTAGACATGGTATGTCAAGCTCAGGCCTCGAACACCTCCCTGCTCTTCTCTTTCTCACCCTCCACCCCTCCTATCTGTCCCCTTTGTCCCCCAGAGAGACAGTTTCATATCGACTTCCACATCATAAAAACATAAGCATTTGGATGTGTCTACGCCAATGAAGAGAACACAGCGTCTTTCTGAGACTGGCTTCAGTCACTGAATATGACTGTCTCCACCTTTATCGTTGTCCTAGAAAACACTTAATTATTCTTTGTGTTGAAGAAAACCTTTCATCGTGAATGTCAATCACACCTAATTCTCCACCCCTTCTTTGCTGGTTCCATAGCTTGGCCACTGTAAACAACAATTAGCCCCGTTTCTTATTAAAACCTGTCCAAAGATCAAACACAAAAGAGATTTATTTTGTAATTTTATATTTGGCCATAACATTTTAAAAGCATCTGTGGGTCCTTAGAATTGTCTTGGAAGGTATTCTAATCTTATTTCTGTTACTGTGGCAAACACCGCAACCAAAAGCAAGCTGAGAAGGAAAGGGTTTATGTCAGTTTGCTGGTCATCTCTGTCACTGAGGGCAGTTACAGAAGGACCTCAAGCAGGAGCCTGAAGCGGAAACCACGGAAGAACATTGTTTATGGGCTCACAGGCTCACACGGGCTCACATGGGCTCACACGGGCTCACACGGGCTCACACACACAGGCTCACACGGGCTCACATGGGCTCACATGGGCTCACATACACAGGCTTACACAGGCTCACACAGGCTCACATGGGCTCACATGGGCTCACACGGGCTCACACACACAGGCTCACACGGGCTCATACGGGCTCACACAGGCTCACAGGGGCTCACATGGGCTCACACAGGTTCACAGGGGCTCATACGGGCTCACACACACAGGCTCACAGGGGCTCACACGGGCTCACATGGGCTCACACAGGCTCACACGGGCTCACACACACAGGCTCACACACACAGGCTCACACGGGCTCACACAGGTTCACATGGGTTCACATGGGCTCACACGGGCTCACACACACAGGCTCACACGGGCTCACACACACAGGCT
This sequence comes from Microtus oregoni, assembly GCF_018167655.1. NCBI lineage: Eukaryota > Metazoa > Chordata > Mammalia > Rodentia > Cricetidae > Microtus > Microtus oregoni. The sequence goes on along the minus strand of NW_024544727.1, from coordinate 886,973 downwards.
CACACGGGCTCACACGGGCTCACACAGGCTCACAGGGGCTCGCATGGGCTCACACAGGCTCACAGGGGCTCATACGGGCTCACACACACAGGCTCACATGGGCTCACACAGGCTCACACGGGCTCACACAGGCTCACACACACAGGCTCACAGGCTCACACAGGCTCACACAGGCTCACACACACAGGCTCACACACACAGGCTCACACACATAGGATCACACGGGCTCACACGGGCTCACACTGCAGCTTCTGTATACACATAGGAACTCCCGACGAAGGAGATATCCCACGGTCGGCTGATCCTCCTACATCAAGACAACAACCCTCCACAGGCCAGTCTTAACTGAGGGTTTCCTTTCAGATGGCCCCGGGCTGCACTGAACAGACAATCAGAGTCAACCAGAGAGAAGTCCCTCTCCCAAAACGGCTGATGGCCCAGGGGTTTTGTCCTTGCTTTATTATCTCAGGTCTGATCCTTCTTTGTGTAAGCCTGGTCTTGCTATGGTGCCCAGCCCTGTGGAACGCAAAATGGGGGCTCAGTGGCCCAGTGAGAGGCTCAGCAAAACCAAGAAAAGAAAAAGGGGGCAGAGGAGAAAACAGGTACTGTTAGGAATATTCTTAAGATGAGCCTCTCTGCCGACGCAAATAATTCCAATCAGACCAAATTAGACCAAATAGAAGATGCCCATGTTTAATGCGGCGTCCCCACGTGGCCTAGAAAGCAGGGCGAGAGGAAGAGAGCTTGGGAGACCACGCTAAACACCAAGACCACGTGTTCCCTTTTCTGTGGGAGTGGTCCTGGCCCTCCCTGGGGAGGGGTCAGCGCTTGGCGGGCTTTCCCGGAGATGGACTTGGGACCAAGGTGACTCCCAGGGGAAGGGTCTTGAAATGGAGCTTCCTGCTCCATTCCTGCTCCATTGGTGCTCCAAGAATGGGTGCCAGGGGCTGGGGTGATGCTTTCACCCAAACATCCCAGGCTTCTTCTTGGATATAGAGGTGTCAGAGGGCTGGGGTCTCACTTTTGATCAAACAGGTACTAAAATAGTCAAGCCAAACCATCTTCATTGGTAACTACATCAACTATCAACTGGTGGAATCTGCCAAAAAAAAAAAAAAAAAAAAAAAACCATCTGCCTCTGCCTCCCTAGTGCTGGGATTAAAGACGTACGCACCACCGCCAGGCTGATCTCCAGGGCTCTTATTATGAAGGGGGGATTACTGTTTCTCGTGTTGCAAATGAAGGGGGTGATACTCTGGAATGAAGTGTTCTGTCAATATGCACAGTGAATACGTGCCAATAAAAGAAAAGAAATTCCTAATCCTGCACCCAACAAAAACGAGAGAGGAGGATTCTGGGCCCCTGAGGTCAGATGACTTCCTTTTCTCTTGTGACCTCCTGAGAAGTTGTGGGAAAGGCATTTGGGTCTGCTTCCCAAGTCCTTTACCTAATTGCAGAAAACTGAGGAGACTATGACCATGCCCTGTTTCTATGGAGACATCTGTGATGACACACACTGCTCCCAGGAGCCTGTAGGACAGGAGCATTGGAAGCTTGTCTTTTCTAGCTTGGACCCCTCTGAGGGTTCAAGCTAAGGTTGACTTCCCCTCCATAACCGGCGCTGTACACAGAAGCAATAGGCCCTGTGCAGTCATTCAGGGTGACTGTCTGCCTCTGGCTCCGTCTTCTCAATGAAGAAGGAGAACTTCCCCGAGGAGCTCAGCTTGGTATCTCCTCAGATCAGCAAGGGCCTGGTGCTGATTCAGAGAATGGCCAACCGAGACTCCCGCGGTCTAGAGAGGAAGCTGCAAGAAGACCATCACAGACCCAGCAAGTCGGCCCAGGCCATCAGTCGCTACTACTGCAAAGTGGTACGGAGTTGGGTGGAGTAGCTCTAACTTCCTGGCACAGCCACCATGGAGCGAGTCGTTCCTCTTCCATGCCAAAGACCCATGGGAGCTAGCAGCCAGCAGAGCTTGGCACATGCCTATTGGCAATCTGCCACACAGAGTCCAGGAGGCCTGCAGACTGCTGCTTCTGGTGTGGCAGAGCCCTGGCTGGCCTTGCCCGACTTTCTGAAGGACTTATGACCTCCTATCCAGAGCCCCCAGGCTTTCTTGGGGGTAGCTGTATGGAGTCACTGACTTCCCCCTCTGCAGACCTTGGCTCTTACTTGGTCTGGACAGCCAAGCCCAAAGGAGGAAGTCAACTCTGAACCCTGAGCAAAGAGACCCCGTCTGTCCTGAGTGTTACAGAGGAAGATGAAAGAGAGAGAAGGGCCCAAGGAAGGGAAGTCCAGATGGAAAGGCTGTCTGCATCCACCATGCACCAGGGGAGCCAGGGATGGTGATGGCTGTCTACATGACTTCCTAGTTGGGTGCTGAAAGCCCAGCCAAGGGTTGCCTCTAATGCAGAGCCTTCTGGGAAAGCTTTCCAGCTGGCCAGGAAAGGGGCGGCCCATTGCCCTGAGTAACAGCATAGACAGGGCCCCTGCAGCCATCCCGTAGGCACAGCCCAAGCCCCTGGTCTCACTTTTTCTCCTGCCAGAGCCAGTTCAAGAAGCTCAATAGCCCTAATGGCTTTGTGTCTGAAATGGAAGAAATGAGAAAGGCCTTTCTCATGCGGCCTGGATGCCCCCAGTTCAGTACCAGAGCTACATCTGTATCTCATGTGGGTAAGACCACCCTCCCCCAGACCACCAAGGGTGATGGGAACAACCTGCTGCCTCCTGGAACCCTTCAGCTCATAAGGAGCCTCTGGGGATGCTTCTGAACTCGTCTGTGGGAGCACAGAGTCTCTGAGGCCTGCACAGAGACTGGGGAATGGCGAGATGCGAGAGGACAGACCTCACACTCATGATTGCTCCTTCTTGTTTTGCTGTTGCAGTGTTGGGGTGGGGAGGGTTGGAATTTCTAGAAGCTTCTTAAGTCCACGGACACTTCAGTGGGAGCAAACACTCCAAGGACTCCTAGAAGCCTTACATCTTGTTTTGCTGAAGCCCAGGAGAGCACTACCCAGGGCACATCACTCAGAGTCAAGGCTACATCCTAACCTCTTGGGTCTCTGACTTGCTCTTGTCCCATGTCCCCAACACTGACTTGGGGACTTGTCTGTGAAGTTCAGCAATAGCCCAGCATAGGCTCCACTCCCCAAGGGGACCTGTGGGATTGTTGTGGGGTGGACTGAGGGGCCACAGAGTCTAGGCTGCAGGGTCTGTACCTGCATTCTCTCACAGACACCTCCATCAGTCCGCTCAGGTGATACACTGTGATCAGATGGGTAAAAGACAGAGCATATGGGATCTTCTGTTGTTGTTGTTTTTGTTTGTTTGTTTGTTTTGTTTTTCGAGACAAGGTTTCTCTGTAGCTTTGGAACCTGTCCTGGTACTAGCTCTTGTAGATCAGGCTGTCCTCCAACTCCCAGAGATCTGCCTGCCTCTGCCTCCCGAGTGCTGGGATTAAAGGCGTAGGTCACCACCAGCCTGTTTAAGCTTCTGTTTTGATGGAGCCCAGGGTTCAGTGCCGTGCCTTTGTCAGGAAGACTCACTTGTTCCTGGCCTCCTGTTTAAAGATAACATGCCAGCCTTGACCCTAGAGATCTTGGAACAGTAAGATCGTTACCTCTGGCACCTCGTACATTCCAGGTTCTGCCACCACGGTTGATCTGCCCAGGGACACATGTACCAGCTCTGGAACCTGGAAGATGTCTGAGGACCAGCCCCTGGACAGGCAGGGCTCTGCCACCAGTATGGATGGTAAGGGGATCCTGGAGGTCTCTGCCTTCATCTTCTGGGGTCCTGGGCAACGAAGCTGCACCCCAGGGATGCCTGATGTGTCCTCATGGAACTCTTCCTAGCATTGCCTGCTTCTCAGAAATGTTGAGACACAGGCTACCCAGGTCCAGGGCTGTAGCGGGACTCTTCTCTCGTTGGTGGAAGACACTACCATTGTTACTTGTCTTTGGCTGAACTGCAGCTGAAATCTGTGTCCTCTACCTTCTTTGTGCCCTTTCCTTCCAGCCCCTTGGGTACCACATCCTTGAATAACGAAATGAGCTTTCCTTTGCCAGAAAGTGAGACAAATGTGTTAGTTTCAGATAATAACCCGTAGTGAACAACTCCCTCCAGGCTTTAGAAGGTGAAGAACCCCAAATTCTAAAACAAGACTCCGGGGTGCAAGAGGACTGGGTATGGGGTCAATAAGGGCAGTAGCAGATGGCTTCCTATCCTGAATCCCATGCTCTTGTCCCTCCACCCTGGGGTCTGAATATGGACTTTGATACCCGACCACCCTCCTGAGTGTGTTCTTGGTGCGTGTGGACAGATGTGGTGGTTCCAAGGGCTATACATAGGCTTCTGGTCGAGGAGACACAAACTTTAAGCTTTTAGTTTGGCAGTGGATGACAGCTGACTGGACAGATACCGGCCTCTGAGGGAAGGTCTGGAAGGGTGGATATTATCATGGAAAATTCCACTGCATATCCACAGGGAAGAATCTACTGCCCCCTGGCCCATGTTCCTCCACAGGGCGCCTCTTTTCATTCAGCAAGAGTGCTTGCGAGCTCAACTACTCACGCAAGAGGAGTGAGCCCCCAGCCACGAGCCCCACCAGCAGCCCAACCATGGTCAAGAGGTCCCAGAGAACCAGGATGCCCTGGTACATCTCAGTCATCCATGAGAAGGTAGGGTCCCGCACCTGGTCCGGCATCCTGCCCACCCCCCAGGGGACTGTTGTTCTACTGTCTGGCTAGCTGTAGCCTAAAATGACACCCAGACACCCTACATTGGCTGCTATTAATCTAACGATTCTCACACACACCTTCTGCCTCCTTCCTTCTTGGTGTGTGGCACTTTAATCCGCACAGAACTAGTTAGCGTGTGTGGCCATCAACCAGTCTGTACACCTTCAGCCCAGAAATCCCTGTGAGTATGAGTGAGAGGCTAGCAAATGCCTAAAGATCTGTGCATAAGCCAGCACATCCTGGTGGGATCCTTTCTTTAAATAACAAACAAACAAAGTTGGTACTTGTGAGAGTTGAGAACACAACTCACTTGTCTTAGAATTATGTTGAAATTTGGCATCCAGGCTATTCTGGCCTTGTTTTTAAAAATTCAGAAGCACTTCTGTAGTGATATTTTGTTTGTGATCTAACAAATAAAGCTTGCTTGAAGATCAGGGGGCAGAGCTAAGTCACTAGTTAGCCATGGAGGCCAGGCAGTGGTGGCAGACTCTAATCTCAGCCCTGGGGAGACAGAGGCAGATGAATCTTTGTGATTTCAAGGCCACCCTGGACTACATGAAATTGAATCAGTCTAAAAGAGAAACGGAGTCAAAAGGTGGTGGCTCACACCTTTAATCTCAGAATTAGGGAGGTGGAGACAGGAAGGGATATGACTGGACGGAGAGAGGAATATAAGGCGGGAGGAGAAAGGAGCTCAGTTGCCATCTGAGGATTCAGTCTAAGATGCAGTCTGAGGATTTGGAGAGATGGTATCACCCCTTCTGTCTGAGCATTAGTAGAGGTAAGAACTCTCTAGCGGTTGGCCGCTCTGCTTCTCTGATCTTTCAGCTTACATCCCCTAGTATCTGTCTCTGGGTTTTTATTATTAATACTAATTAGAATTCGTTCTACACACTTCATCTAGGCTTTGGGAGATTCTCGGTTATCACTATTCCCCAAACTCTGAAGCATTTGTTTTTTCTCTCCTACCATTTTGCCCTCTAGGGCTCAAACCCTGGGTCTTGCATGTGCTTATAGAACCAAACCTTCTACTACTTTTTATTTTGAGACAGGGTCTCACTGATTTGCTCAGGATGGCTTTGGACTCACTCTACAGACCAGGCAGGCCTTGAATTTGCAATTCTCCTGCCTCAGCCTCTCAAATGAGTTGGAATTCCGTGCTTACAAAACAGACAAGTTTTAATAGATCACAGGTTTTCTGCCTTTACAAGGTAGGCGTTTTCTCTTTTCTGCTTCCTGCAGTTAGCAGGCATGTAGGAACTGTCTGACTCCTGAAAGTCTGTGTCACTAACCTAATGTGGTGCAGCAGCAGGGAGCGGTGCCATCATGGCCTGTGGCTCCTGCAGCGGCGGCCTCTTCATTCCGAAGCCGCTGGCTCCTGTCGTGTCTCCTCCTGATCAGCTGCTTTCTCTGTGCTAGGCTTTCTCCCAGTGTTGGCTTTAGGATGTGCTGATTTTTTCAAATGGATGTTTGCTATTTCTAGGTCTTGAATCCATGTGTTCATGCACGCATGTGCAGGTGCATGTGTGTGTGCACGGGAACGTGTGTGTAAAGGACAAAGGTCAACCTTGGGTGCTGTCTGCCTTGTTTTTGAGACAGAGTCTCTCGCTTGTCTGGATCTCACTGGTTAGACTAAGCTGGCCCCAAGGATCTGCCTGTGTCCATCATCCCAGGGCTAGAATATAAGTGTGCCCCCACTTCTGGCTTTTTTAATGTTAGGTTAACTTTAAATTATTGGCTTTAATAGAGTGAGACAGCTTCCCATTTTGATTTTATTTGTATTGTCTTTTTAATAAATTATTTCATGTGTATAAATGTTTTGTCAGCATGCATATCTGTGTTCTCTGTGTGTAGTCTGGAGAGGGTACCAGACCCCTGGAATTGGACTTACAGATAGTTGTGAGCCATCGTGTGGGTGCTGGAAATAAAACCCTGGTCCTCTAGAAAAACAACCAGTGCTCTTAACCACTAAGGCATCTCCTCAGGTCCAACACCTATTTTACGTAGGTTGCAGAGATCAAACTCAAGTCTTCCTATTTGCTCAGCAAGTACTTTACTGGCTGAGCACCTCCCCAGCTCCCATCCATTTTTTTTAAAAGCCAATGGGGCTAAAAGGGAAACCCTGCACACTTGTTGAATGCACAAGGAAGAACACCAGTGGACAGAAGCAAATGAATTTCTGCAAGTCCCAGCCAGGACAGGCCCTGACAGCTGGCATATGTATGATATGTCCAGAGGCTCAAAAGTGTGTCTGTCCCTTGACCCAGCCCTTCCACCTCTGCCATGCTGGCAAAGGTGTTTACCACCAGGCTGCCGCTGCTCACCCACCAGGGTGGGAGCCTCTGAGAGATGGCGACAGGCCTGGCTCCCTCCGGAAGCTCAGATGGCATTACTGGGGTTGTCTTTGTGTCTTTCTGAGAGGCTGTAGCGACAGGAGAGCCACTTGCACCAGCATATTTGGCCCATGCCATCTTAGCAGTCCTTGGCAGGAAATGTGCCAGTTTCCCTGGCGGCAGTTCTCAGAATGCTTGAAGGCACATGCACATGTCTGAGATCACCTTGGTCGGAACAATAAGATGTGTTCTCTGGTATTGTTTTCCCACTTTGCTTTTTTATTTTGAACATTAAAAAAATTAATCATCATACAAATAATTCCCACACCCCTTTCACATTTTCCAATGCTACAGTGTTGCATGCTGGCTTCTTTCTGATGTGTGTGGGGGGGCAGGGGTATGTGTGTGGTTTCTGTGCTTGCAGACACATGTGCAGGCACATGTACCCATGTGCATGGCTGTGAGGGTGGGAAAAAAACCTTGGCTGTCCTCTCCAGTTGCCCTCTGCCTTATTCCCTTGAAACAGGATCTCCCACCAAACCTGGAACAAGCTGTTTTTGGCAAGGCTTGTAGCCAGCATGCTCCAGCTATCTTCTTGTTTGTACCGGGGTTACAGGTGCACAGGGTCTCACATCTGGCTTTCTACGAGGGAGGTGGGAACTCAAACTTGGGTTTGTAGGTGGAATTCTTTGTTGGTTCAGCCCATAGCTCAGGCTTATTACTAACTAGCTCTTATATTTTAAATTAGCCTGTATTTCTTATCTATGCTCTACCATGTGACAGTACCCTTTAACAACAGGGCAAGTTCATCTTTCTTCTCTCTGCATCTCCTTGTGACCCCTGAGATTTTACTCTCCTCAGCATTCTCTTTCTTTGCCCTGAAAATTCTGCCTAGCCATCGGCCAATCAGCTTTTTGTTAACAACGAGAGCAACACATCTTCACAGTGTACGGAAGGATTATCCCACAGCACAGGTTCTCACGCTTGTACAACCAGACGTTGATCTTTCCAGCCCCATTTGCTCCTTTCTCAGATTTGTTTTTATTTGCCTATGTACAACAGGGATGGACCTGAAAGTGGCTATGCGTGGGTGCCTTCAGAGGCCAGAAGAGGGCATCAGATCCCCTGAAGCTGGCATTATGGGTGGTTGTGAACACCATGTGGGTGCTGGGAACCAAACTCAGGTCTTCTGCATTCTTGCCCGTGAGCCATCTCACCTCCTTTTGCTTCATTTCCCCCTCCCATTCTTCCTTCTCAACCCTCTCCCTATACAGTTAACTCTTTATATCCTCCCAGTACTGGGGCCTGAGTCTAGGCCCCATACATTCCGAGCAAGAGTTCCACCACTGAATGATGTCCCTAGCTCTCTGACTACTCTTGTGAAAACCTCAGAATGGATATCATTAAATTGCCCACGTAGGCTTTGCATTTGTGATCCCCCTGCTTCAGTCTTCTGAATAGTTAGGAGTTCATCAATTCTTTTTTTTTTTTTTTTTTTGGTTTTTCGAGACAAGGTTTCTCTGTGGTTTTGGAGCCTGTCCTGGAACTAGCTCTTGTAGACCAGGCTGGTCTCGAACTCACAGAGATCTGCCTGCCTCTGCCTCCCGAGTGCTGGGATTAAAGGCGTGCGCCACCACCTCCCGGCGAGTTCATCAATTCTTGTGTCTCACACTTTCCCCTGGTTTCTATTTCCATTAGGCTCAATTTTTGGTTCTTTTCTAAATTTAGATTTTTGAGGTAGCTATTTTTTTTTCATTTCTTTTTATATCATGTGTATGGGTGTTTTGTCTGCATGAAAGTCTGTACACTATGGGTGTAAGGTGCTTGTGGAGGCCATGAAAGGCCAGGACTCCTAGAACTGGAGTTGCAGACAGTTGTGGGCTGCCATGTGGATGCTAGGAGCCAAACCCAGGTCCTCTGCAAGGTCAACAAATACTCTTAAATACGGAGCTATCTCTCCAGCCTCTAAGATGGCTGTTTATATTAGTTTATATTTCTCCCAATAAGAAAATCTCAAAACCACAACCTTGAATTTATTTGTTTGTTTGTTTAGTGTATGTGTCCCTGTGTGACTTTCCTCCATGTGCAAATACCCTCAGGACCAGATGAGGGTGCTGGCTCCCCTGGAGCTGGAATTACAGGTAGTTATGAGCTGCCCTGCATGGATTCTAGAAACTGAACTCTGGTCCTCTGCAATCAGCTTTTTGTTAACAACGAGAGCAACACATCTTCACAGTGTACGGAAGGATTATCCCACAGCACAGGTTCTCACGCTTGTACAACCAGACGTTGATCTTTCCAGCCCCATTTGCTCCTTTCTCAGATTTGTTTTTATTTGCCTATGTACAACAGGGATGGACCTGAAAGTGGCTATGCGTGGGTGCCTTCAGAGGCCAGAAGAGGGCATCAGATCCCCTGAAGCTGGCATTATGGGTGGTTGTGAAGAGCAGAGTAGAGCTGGGCACGTGGGACAGCCCTTTAATCTCAGTAGAGGCAGGAAGATCTCTGTGTGTTTGAGGCTGAACTGGTTACAGTCAGCTAGAGCAACAGACACTTGTCTCAGAAAAAAAAAACAGTACTCATTCTTGAGACATCTTTACTTACATCACAGTTTTAGATTTATCCTGAGGTGTGACAATGGTCCCACATTCAATTTCATTCATTCATAATGTTTCCTAACTTCTCAAGTGGTTTCTTCTTCAGTCCATAGAATACACAGAAGCTTATGACGTTATTTCAATTAACTTGAGAGATTTCTAGTTGCCTTCCCTTCCAGATTGTTCCTCCTGCCTGGAAGCCTTACCTTAGTCTTTCTCTGAGTTCATATCTGCTGGTGAGGAACTGTTAGCCGAGGATGCCTTTAACTTGCCTTCTGTTGAAGAACTGACACAGTTGAGATTTTGAGAAGGCAGACTGAGGGGCTCCCTAACAAGCTCGTTTGGTGGGGGGTCACTCTTGGGTGACATTTCCGCATAAATGTGTGGGCCACCGAGAATACAGGTATCCTGAATTACAGGGGGAAGGCTGACCAGGCTCTGGTCCTGACCTAAATGCCTTTGCGCAAGGATTTAGGGTCCACGCCCAGGACAGATGCTAATGCTGTACAATCCCAGGGTGTGGCTCCCAGGATGTGGCTCCCGGGGCATGGCTCCCGGGACGTGGCTCCCCAGGAATGGCTGCAATAAAGAGCTGCAAAACTTGTCCTAGTGTTTAAGTGTCTGGGAACTACTGTTCTCTGGGTGGCTGGGAGGGGATATGGGGACAGTTGGCCTTGCCTGGTGGCCCAGGAGTCGTCTCTGGTTTCCACATAGGATCATTCCCTGGTCCGGCTGGGAGAAGAACTCCGGCGCCTCTCGGTGCTGGAGACCCAGATGCAGAAGAAAGATCAGGAGATCCTGCTGCTCCAGAAGGAGAAGGAGGCCCTGAAGAAGCAACTGAAGGCCCTCCTCAGAAGCAAAGGCACAGAACCATCTTCCTCTTCCATCAAGACGGTGAGCCTTCTGCCAGGGGCCTATGGGAGCACTGAGCTAGTCCAAAGGGGTAGCTCGTGGACTGAGACATTAGCAGAGGGTGGGGGAGGCCAGGAATGGTCCTCGGATTGGTCCAAGACTTGATGTCTTTCACACCTGATAACAGCTTGTGCTTGTCCGGGCAGACGTGAAGTGGGAGCAGGGAGAAGGCTGGAGGTCATGGGCAGTGCCTGGGTACCTTGGGAAAAACTGCCCACACAGATAGATGCCTGAGGCAGAACAGATGGGACTTCTGCTCCCCCATCCCCTCCAAGGGCTCTAACACAGGCATGAGAGGACAGGGCAGGCAGATGAACTACAAACAAGCATGCTCACTGTGCCAAGTGGTAGGGCCCAGAGCCCCGTAGTTCCCCAGAGCTGCTCACGCACAGACCATGGCCCTGTTTTACGGATGACACTGCTCCCTTGCCCTCTGCCATGGTTACCGCTTGGAGATACTGATGTTCCCTTCCGGGAGGGTGAGGGACAGGGACAGCATCACCTGGAGCTCCTGTGGGAGTTTGGAGAGCTTGGGGTTCATAGCAGCATCTGACAGGATCGGTCATTTGAGGCCTCGCTGAAGCTGGGAAAGGTGAGCATGCTGAAGATACCACACAAAGAAGAGGAGGAGCTTCAGCCCTGGATGCAGGTGTGGAGCAGGCTGAAGCCCCAGGCTTCACTCCTTAGATGCTCCTAAGGGAAGAGGACCGCTAGGAGGGAGGCCCCAGCCACAGTGCCCCTCCCTGCAGCCCTGAATGTTGCTGGCCCTCCCTAAATGCAGATGAGGCCAATGGGCAAGCTCAATCAATGCCCCTCCCCCACCAAGAGCACAAGTACTGAGAGGTGGAGGTACCTCTCTCTTGTACCTAAGGACATTTGTGTCAACGCCCAGTCCCTTTTCTCTCTGTTCCCCAGATGCAGGATGACTTCAACATGACAGAGAGCAGCAAGGAGCTGCCGATGGAACCCGGAAGTGTCGTGGAGGAAAAGGGTCCCAAGGGGGCCCCGGAAGAGGCTGGAACTACTGCCAGACCTGGGAGCAGCATGGGCAAGATGGGGACTTTGCGTGAAGAGGGCCCTGAGGAGGAAGAGGAAGAGGAGGAGGAAGCAAATGGACTAGCAGAGGAGGAGGAGGAGGAGGCGGTGGTAGAGGAGGAACTGTGGGAGCTGAGGGAGGAGGAGGAGGCCCAGCGTCCCAAGAGGTCACACTCCCTGACCGAATCCTTTGAGGAGGAGCTGATGGCCCAGCTGGAGGAGTATGAGCGCATGTTGTTGGACTTCCAGAGTGAGCTGGAACTCACCAGAACCAGATATTCCCTGGCCACAGGTAGGAAGGGCCAAGGGGCGGCTGCCATGGGGTGCGGGCGCCCAGTTCCCAGCGGGCAGGAGAGGCAGGAGATACAGGTCCCTCTCCACCTGGAGTTGCACCAAGAAAGGGTAACGGGGCATTCAGACAAGCAACTCGGGCTCACAGCTGGTCCTCACTCTCTCGCTCTGCCTGTGACCTGCCTCGCTCCGCCTGTGTCCCGCCTCGCTCCGCCTGTGTCCCGCCTCGCTCCGCCTGTGTCCGCCTTGTTCCGCCTGTGTCCCGCCTCGCTCTTAGGAGCCATCACATCCTTACAACGGCAAACCGACTTCCAGGAGTCTCAGCTGCGAAAGGTCACCATGGAAAACGAGCTTCTGGAAAAGGAACTCCACGAACGAAAGCGGCAGATACAGGCCATGACCAACAAGGTGGCTGTGCACTCAGCAGCCCCGCTAACTAAGTCCAGGGCACCAGCTGGTAGCAGTAGAGCTGAGATTCCTATCATACTGTGGACAGCCTCAGTCCTACTGTCCTTTGGTCTGTGTCCCTATGTCTTCTGCCATGGTAACCCTGGTTATTTCCCAAACATTTGCCTGCCCCTGATCCCTAGGCTGAGTTTATCCACATTTAGAGTATGCTTAGCTTCTGGGCCTGCTCACGCTTCTGTCAACAAATGCCTGAGACAGAACATGTTATGAAGTAGAGAAGTTTATTTTTACCCAGGCTACCCCACAAGGGCCTCTTCTCATGGCCCCCATCCCATAGCAATGACGTCTAAGTCTTCTAGCAAATTCTTCGGGAAACTCCACTATAGCATCAGATAATGCGTCTCATAGAGTCATCTTCACTGTGACATCATCAAAAGACTTCCTCTTCCCCAGCGTCCTCATCTGCCTTCCAATGGGGCAGGCACTCTTTCTGTCCTTGGCTCACCTAATGTCATCGTATCCCAGCTTCCATTCTGTGCTAACATCATTTCCGCAATCACTTGAAACATGTAAGAGTCCACTAAACAACACTGAGATTCCTGTCATGGTTTTAAGCTTTGCTTCTGCACCCATGGCCTTCTCTTTCTTGTTTCTGTGCAATGCATTTCTAGGTTTTTTTTTTTTTCCAGAAAGGAGGTATGCCTGTAAGCTTTGGGAACACAAACCACCTGCAAATGCCTCAATTTTACACGTTAATAACCACCAGATTGACCACAGTTTGGAAATCATTATCCCACCCAGCTGCAGAAGCATTGCCCTGCTGCAAAGGCAAAGACATTGTTCCTGTCACTTCCAGGCCTGCTGGTGGGAAGTCTGAGGTCACCTGTGTGTTCTTAAGGTTATCTGTTGGAAAGCTGTCAGATCCTGTCCGGAGACCTGGCAGAGTCGCTCCTTAGTGCCCGGAAGTGAGTCACCTCGCGCTGTGCGGTAGGCACTGCGTGGCCCTCTGGAAGTGTGTCCTGTGTTCTAGAATCTTTGTGTGCCCTGCTGTTCACTTCCTCGTTCTGTTTTGTTCTGTTGCCACAATTGACAAATGCCCTGATAGAAAGTAACTTAGAGAAGCCCGGCAGTGGTGGCACACGTCATTAATCCCAGCACTCGGGAGGCAGAGGCAGGTGGATCTCTGAGAGTTCGAGGCCAGCCTGATCTACAGAGCTAGTTCCAGGACAGCTAGGACCGTTGCACAGAGAAACCCTGTCTCAAAAAAACAAAAAAGAAAAAGAAAGCAACTTAGGGGGCACAAGGTTCACTTTAGCTCACGGTTCCAGTCCATAGTCCATCGAGGCAGAGCCAGAAACAGCTAACGTCCAGTCACGAGGAGAGGGAGTGGATGCTTAAATGCTTAATGCTCACACAGCTTTGTCTGCTCCTGCATAGTCTCGGACCCCAGTCAGGGAATGGCTGCCCATTTTCAGGCTTAGCCTTTCCAAATCAATTAACAATCAAGCCAATCCCCCACAACAGGTATGACCACAGACTAGCATGATCCAAACAATCCTTCATTGAGACTCTCTTCCCAGGTGTGCGTTGTATCAGGTTGGCAGTTAAACTAACCACATTCTTTTCTAGATTATTTTACTTTTTTTACCCCACTCCTCCCCTCTTCTCTCCCTCCCTCCTCCCCTCTGCCCTCTACACTCCTGCAGGCAAATGGAAAGACCTAGAAAAAAATGTCCTGACCAAGGTAACCCAGACCTAGAAAGACAAATATCATATGTACTCACTCATAAGTAGATAATAGACATAAAACAAAGGACATCTAGCCTCCAGGCCACAACCCCAGAGAACCTAGGGAACAAAGAGGACCCTAAGAGAGACATATATGGGTCTGCCTAGGAAGGGGAAAAAAAGATGATTTTACTTTTTAAAGTAAAGATGATGGTGGCACACGCCTTTAATTCTTGCACTTGGGAGGCAGAGGCAGGTGGATCTCTGTGAGTTCAAGGCCAGCTTTGTCTACGTGGTGAGTTCCAGGACAGCCAGAACTACACAGAAAAACTCTCGAAAAACAAGCAAAAAAAATTATGTATGTGTGTGTACATATATGTATGTGTGGATGAATGTGTGTGCATGAGTGCCCGTGCTCACAGAGGCTAGCAGAAGTCAGCCTGGAGGCTGAAGGGAGCTGCTTGTCATGGTGCTGGGAGCTAATCTCCGGCTGTCTGCAAAGGCTACCTGGTCATCTCTCCAGCCAAACAATCACGATCTTCCTTTCTGATTTCCCTTAGGGAGCTCCAGGTACGTGGATTGGCCCTCTCTTTGTGAGCTGCCCTTTCTTTTAGCTTTCTGTCTCTTTGTCCCGTAAGTTTCCTCAACTCCATCCGTAGCTCTGCTTGGGAGTTTCAGTTTCATTGTTTGAAATGTCCACCTATGCTTTGAAGGTTCTTTTTCTTCTTTTTCCAAACGCTATACCCTTTCTATTTCACAAGAGCCCTGTCCTCTCTTCCTGCAAAGGCAGCATTGATGGGAGCTTGCTGTCATGTTCTGTGACAAGGTCTAGAACTGAGCCCCAGGCATGTTCATGACAATCAAAGAGCGTCTTGGCTAACAAGCAAAGGTTTCTTACTCCAGTTCTGGGCCTGGAGGACAGAAAGATGAGGATGTCCCCCACACTCAGCTCACAGGGGAGAGTGGCATCTTCAGGCCTGAAAATGACTAGTCTTTACCAGAGTGGATAAAAGGGCAGGTAGCTTCCAGGCCAGGGCCTGTCTTTGGTTTCCCTGTGAAGGGCTTAGCGTCTGGCTTTCTTGGCTCTGCCATGTTGGATGCCATCCACTGCTCTGTTTCCCATCTCCCACGGTGTCCTTGGCTCTCTTTCTCTTCTTGCACGTCTGCAAAAACCCACGGCTTTTTCTTCTTGGGAGGGTGAGGAGGCAGGTCAGGTGTCTGTATGCCAACATACAGTGTGGGCCTGGGACCCACACTGACCCCACTGTCTGCCCTGCAGTTCTCCAGCCTCCGGGAGGAAAAGAAGCAACAGGGGATAATGGGACTCATTGAGAAGGAAAACCTTATCCTCCGACAGGTGATGGCACGGGCGCCGCTGAGGCCTGGGCTGGGCTATCGTCCTGTGTGGGTTGGGGTACCATGATGGACAAGATAAGGTTGGAGCATCTTCACAGTGGAGCTGGCCCTCTTAATCCACTGGGGTCCCCTGGCAATGGCTGGGCTGGGTGGCAGGAACCGGAGGCTCTTTGCCTCCATCTTTTGGGAAGACGCGGTAAGGATTGCACAGGAGCAGCTCTGGCCGCATAGCTAACGTTCTGCCCTTCCTGGTTCCCCCAGCAAGTGTCTGACTTGGAGACAGAGCTCCTCAAGCGCGACCAGGCCATCGTGGAGCTGCACAGCAAAGTCAGCGAGCTGCAGGCTCAGGCTGACCTGTATGAGGACCACCTGAGGCGGTGGAAAGAGCTCCACAACGATCTCCAGAGCCGGAACGAGACAATCCAGCAAGCAGAGCAACAGACTCGCGTGGTCCTGGAGTCCTCTCAGGCCAGGGTAATGCCCACCGTTGCCCCCCACCGAGGATTCAGATTCATGTTCATGACCACCTATATCCTTACCCACTACCCGCCCACACAGACCATATGCCCAGCAGACAAGGGCTCTGGCTCATTCTGCCTCACATTGCAATGTGCAGTGTAGAACTGATGTTTGTGAAGTAGTAGAGGAGGGAGTGAAGGCTCATGGAACATTCTGGAAGCAGAGGACAGGAGCTAGTATTGTTCATCGAGAAAGTGGATCTTGGGTTACCTAGAAAAAGAGGCAGGAGGGAGGGTGATGATGTCCGTGTCTGCCCCTCCTTTCATCCCCCCCGCCCCTCCCCAGTGTGTCTCCCTTCCTGCTTCAAGTCCTCTTTATCTTTTCTAAGCTGATTTTTTTTTTATAACCCATTGAGTCCACTTTGTGCTGCCCATATGTGAACAGCTGTGGGGTCACACACTGGGGGGCACGAACAACCAGTCAGTGATCACAAAGACTCCTTCCCATACCAGACATTAACTGCCAATAGTTCCTCAGCTGGGGTGGGACCTTAGGAGCCCACTCGTGCTCCACTCTGGAATAAACAAACAAATATGTGTATGTGGTATGTGGGTGCCAGCACATGTGAGTACAGGTGCCTGCGAGGCTAGAAGCTTCAGATTCCTGCAGAGCGGAGCGATAGGGAGTTGAAAACACCCCCATGTGGGTGCTAAGAGCCTGTAACCTGTGGTGGTTTGAATGAGAAGGACTCCCAGAGGCTCAGGTTCCATTGTTTACGTACGAGGTCCCCAGTTGGTAGACCTGCCTGGGAAGGAGTCCGGAGTGCAGCCTTTTTGGAGGATGGGCTTTGGGGTTTCGAAAGACTCTACCCTTCCTAGCGCCTGCTTCTACCTCCTACTTGTGGGTCTTGGGTGTGTGTGCCATAATGCCCTCGCTGCCCCGTCACAGACTTCAACCCTCCAAACGTGCAGCTCAAATCAAACACTTTTATAAGTGGCCTTGGTTATGGTATCTTATCATAGCAATAGAAAAGAAACTAGACAGAATCAAATTCGGCAGGAGCAGAACAGGCAAGGCTCTTAACCACGGAACCATCTTGTCTGTCACGATCTATACTCGAGTTTTTTTTTTTTTTTTTTAGATTCTTTGCCAAATGGATATTTTTTTTCTTTTTTTATTAATTTTTTAATTTATTTATTTATTAAAGATTTCTGTCTCTTCCCCACCACCGCCTCCCATTTCCCTCCCCCTCCCCTAATTAAGTCCCCCCCCCTCAGCCCGAAAAGCAATCAGGGTTCCCTGTCCTGTGGGAAGTCCAAGGAACCCCCACCTCCATCCAGGTCTAGTAAGTTGAGCATCCAAACTGCCTAGGCTCCCACAAAGCCAGTGCGTGCTATACTCGAGTTTTTAACTGGTTTAGTTTTGGCCTCCATGGCAGTTTTTTGGTTGCGGAGGTTGAAGGGGTATATATCATAGATAAGAGAGCTGTCTAAACACTGATAGTCTAGAGAGAAGGGATGTTGTGAATTGTTAAGAGGCTGAGGTGGGGCTGGAGAGATAGCCTAGCCATTAAGAGCTCTGGCTGCTGCTCTTTCAGAGTACATGGGTTGAATTCCCAGCACCCACATGGCAGCTCACAACCACATGCACCTCCGATCCCACAGGGTCTGATGCCCTCTTCTAGCCTCTGTGGGCATTGCATGCATTTGGTGCACAGATGTACAAGCAGGCAAAACTCCCATACACATAAAATAAAATTAAAGCAAAACAAACAAAAGAGAGGCTGAGGTCTTCAGTGGCAACTGGAAACTAAAATTTAAAATAATTGTTTGTGTCATTCTTTTATTTTATTTATTGTTGGTTTGTTTGTTTGTTTTTCGAGACAGGGTTTCTCTGTGTAGCTTTGGAGCCAGTTCTGAAACTCACTCTGTAGACCAAGCTGGCCTTGAATGCACAGAGATCCACCTGCCTCTGCCTCCCAAGTGCTGGGATTAAAGGCGTGTGCCACCACCGTCCAGCTCATTCTTTTATTTTTAAAACATGTATTTTTATGTCTGTGCACGTGTGAGTCTGTGTGTATGCATTCAATCCCCTGGAGCTGGAGGTACAGGCAGCTGAGAGTCCTGGGTCCTGTTGGGTGCTAGGACCCAAACTCAGGTCCTCTGCAAGAGCAGCAAGTTCTCTTAACCGCAGCGCCATTTCTCCAGTCCTGTGCTAATATTTTAAAGTCATATGCAGAGCTGGGGATATATCTCAGCGATAGAGAGCTTCCTAGCACGTGGGAGTCCCTCATTTCAGTTCCCAGGACTCCTGGTGGAGACGTGCGCTTTTCTAACTTAAAAACATAAAAATAAGTGTATTGCCATGCTAAAGTTTCTGTGCTTCAATGTGGGGCCACCTAGGAACTGAGGTCTGATCCAGAACATTCTAGCTCTTAGGCAAGTCCCATTTCCAGCCATGACACGCAAGAGCAAGAAATAACTTCCGGCCTGCAGGGCTTACAGTGGCAGCGCCGGGCGTCATTCTTAGTAACAGTGGGAGATGGTTTCACCTTTCTTCACAGCTGGAGCGACTAAGGAATAAGATCATCCAGGCCGTCTACAGCGTCAGTGGGACCAAGAGCTTGTCCACGGAGCTCTCTGACAACTATATCCTGGAGTCCCTGCAGGTGAGAGGACCCAAGCTATGTCCCCACTGCTCATCACTGAGGCTGAGGGAGGAGGGGACCCAAGCTGTGTTCCCCCTGCCCATCGCTGAGGAGATCTGGACTCAGTTTGTAAACCGGGTTTTCATCCTAGCTGTATCACCATGCATTGTAACTCCAGGACTGTCCCTTTTCCCTGCTCAACCAGAGAGGGCCAGCCTATCCTTGGAGATTGCTCTAGCATGGAGCTGCTCTCAGCCTCATGGAGGATGGCACTCAGTTATCCTGGTGCTCATCCCTGCACAGGGAGAGGGACAAGCTATCTGCATTTTGGAAGTTCTCTGCCCAGCTCAGCTTCCCTTGGTGGAGCTCCCTCCAGAAAAGCTTCTGGGCCAGAGTTCTGGCACAGACTCCTTCCTCTTGGCCTCAGCCTTGCCAACTCCTATGGACCTAGAGTCCCCCAAAGCAGAAGCTTTAGAGGGTCCTAGGGGGTGCAGGCTTTGGTGCCTGTGAACTGGAGTAGTCACCACCTGCCAGCCCTCGGTGCTAATCCTAGCTACTTTGTGTTTTCCTGAATAACAGGGCCTTCCCTTTATAAAGGGGATGAACCCACCTACCCTGAAGGTATAGCCCTGGGGATGGCTGAGGTACCAGGCTGCTCTGGTTGGGGTCGTATGCCACACAGGATCACATCTCCTTAGCAGACGCTCTGTTCCCAAGGTTCCGCTGCATTGCCCAGCGGACCCAACACGTTCACATTTCCCTGCGGCTTTGGGGAAGGAGCCTGGGTCACTCCACTGTCACCTGTGGGGACAGGCCTGTGGTCATATGTCTGCTGGTGGGGAGGAAGAGGGACAGAAGGACAGAGAAGATGCTCAAGGCCCTGCGTCTCTGCTAGGAGTGAGAACAGGGCTAGGGCTGGAAAGGGACTGGTCAAGCCCCGATGGACGAGACGAAACAGCTTCTGGTCTCTGGGAGTCTAAGGTTCCCTTCAGTGCCACACTGACTAAAGGGGTGGGCTTGGTGCGACAAGTGCATATTCCCCCCACCCCGCCTCCTGGGACAGCATCTCTGAAGTCCTACCACTGGCAGGGATACCACACTCCAACTTGCCTGCTGCAGCAGCAAGTCCTAGGTGGGGGGGATGGGGGACCAAGGTGCGGGGCTGGAGGCCACCCACGGACTGTTTCTTGTGCAGAGAATCATCACAGAGAGAAGCGAGTTCTACAGCCAGCTGAAACAAAAAGGGGTCAAGGTGCCCCCGCTGCAGCAGTCAGACATCTCCCTGCCCAGCAAGCTCAAGAAGCTGTCTCCCAAGTAGACCTGGCAGGGACCCCAGGATGTGGCCTGCCAGGCAGAGGCCAGGACCTGTGCGGCTTGCTCTGTGTTAAAGAATTAAACCTTAGAGTTGGCCACAGTCTCATCTTCTCTGCAACCTACAGGACCTCATCCTTTGCACCAGAACCTCACGGGCCAGGTCCCATGGCACAGCCCCATCTGTAGGGGAGAGCCACACCTCCAGGACCCCTCTTCCAGGCTTCACTTTTCTTTGCAGAGGGCCAAAGACCGCTCCCCCCCCCCCCTTTAGATCCAACACTTTTACCTGGGGCATGCTCTTGCTACTGGGGCCCCTTTGGAAGGTGGGAAAAGCATGGGATGCGGTAGGGAGTGAAGGGGCTGAGGACAGCTCTTCTCAATCCACGGCCTCCTGGCGTCTGTGGTCAGGATGGTTTCACATACGACTGTGCCCCGGTACCCTGATGAACATAAAGCAGCTCTTTACACACATATTATGCCATACACTCTCCTGATCCTGCGGCCGCCCGTGCACTGGGCGGCATTAGTGCAGACAGAAGGCCCGGACACCGAGCCTTCTCTGAGCCTGACTCTGAGAGGCTGGGCAAGGACCTGGCGCCCTCTGCAGGTCTCTCCGGTGGCCGGCTCGGTTCCGCAACTCCAGCAGCGAGAGGGGTCTGCCCCTCCCGATCTGGATCAGACTTCCCAGTCCACTGCCCCCTTCTCAGTCGGGCCTCCCTCAACTCGGCCCCGCCCTTCAGACCCGCCCCCAGCCTCGGGCCCCGCCCCCGTCACCCCCAGGGCTGGAGACGCTTCCCGGGCTTGCGCAGCGGCCCTGGCGAGGGGCGCAGGTGAGACGCACTCAGCAGGGATTAGCAGCTTCCCGTTGCAACCCACGGAGGTGGACCCGACAGCTCGCCCCCACCACTCCTATGTCCTCCCTCCGGGGCTAGAGCTTCCCTGGCCCTAGAATTCCTGAGTGGGAAGGGCTAGATAAGGCCTAACAGGCCCGGAACTGGCGGCCCAGCTTCTCTCGGGACCCAGGAACTCCCTTGGGGCCTGTTTCTTCCTTTCCTTTAGCTATCTGCTCCTCTTCCCCCCTTTGTTTTCTGTATTTAAGGCTCGAGGCACCAACCCTACCTACCTCACATCCTGGCTTACCCTGCTTGGGGAAGGTGGGATTCACTGACCAGACCCTGACAGCCTTCCTGGGCACCGGAGGCTTCAGCCCCCACCACGACTCGCCTTTGTAAGTTGGGGTCTCAGAGGTACTCTGTGGGCAAACGGGTCTAACGAGCAGCCGCACGGCATGTTGGATTCCTGTGTGCACACCTCTTCGGGGAGGCTCTGGGTTTGGAGGGGCCTCGTAGGCCCTTCCTACTGTGTCTATGACGATTGTACAGATCAGGGTGCACGAAACCCAGGAGACCCCGGTCCGAGGAACCCATTGCTCTCTGGTGGCCTATCCAGCCACGGATGGTTGGCAGATAACAAGATCCCACTACCTCCGGCTTGGACAAATCGGGGAGACCCCCACACCCCAAATTCCACATGTGGGCAGGTTTTGCTGTAGAGACGGTCCTGTTAGAGCCAGTGTTACATTGACGTCTAGACTGCATGTGTGGTGTAGCAGCTCCGGCCACTGCAGAAGCAGGAAAGAGGTGGCCACTCTTAACTGTGAAAGAGCAAAAGCTTCCTCTCCCCGCATTCCGCTTCACCCCGCACTTTGCCCACAACCAGTGGCATGGCAAAAGAGGGGTTCGGGTATCAAACTCATCTTGGCGTGGCTGCCACTCAGAGCCAACACTCCTGTTGTCCACCTGGAGGAAGGGATTGAGCCTTGTGCAGGTAGCTGGTGTGCTCTGTCTTGAGGCAGGTAACAAACAGGATACTCCAGTCACGCTTGCCACCCCTGGCGGTCAGCCAGAAGCCCTACCTGAAGACACTTGTGGTTAAGATGGCGTCCCTCTTCCACCCAGCCAGCCTGGCATCCTGGGTTTCTGTAGCCGTCTTCGGCAGCCCGCTGGCCTGCTGTGCCTTTGGGTCACTGGCACAGGGTTATCTAGGACACATGCTGCCTTCCCGTGGCCTCAGCGGCTGTGAGGCAGGGTCTTGGAGCTGGGTGTTGCGAGGGGACACTTGGATGCCCAGTACACAGGAGCCCTAACCTTCTCCTGATCTCAGCCTGTACTTCTAGTGTGTGCCCTGTTTCCCTCAGGTAAACAAGAGGCCACGGGAGAGGTCAGAGGGTAAATGAGAGGGTTAGTCAAGTATCCAGTGCAGGCAGGCCTGCAGGGAGGCAGGAGCAACCATGCATGGCAACATTGTCACTGTGACTCCTCCTCCTCCCAACCCACTGTCTGTGCCCCTGGGGTGGCTGGCCCTGAAGGAGTCAGGGATGGTTTGGTGGTAGGAACCTTCCTGCTCTAGGCACTCATGTGGCCCCTACTTCCTGCTAATCTATAATCTACAGGGGCCCCAGAAGCCCTGCTTGATGCCTCTCAGGGGCAGCAGGTGGAGGAGGGGAAGAGGACAGCTGCTGCCCAGCAGCTCCCTGGCTGGCTGGACTGGCGGTACCAGCCACCATCCACTGCTCATCCCTCTCCTTGCCAGCCTCTCTGGAGGGCAGCTCCAGGCCTTATGGGCTGGGCCGGGGAGGAAGACAGTTATCGGGTCCTTGGCAGCTACACTTTCCTGGTCTCTGAGGGCGGCACTGGCTGCCTCTCCTGATAAATGTCCCGCAAGGGAGGAGAGCCCCTGACCCCCCCGTAGAGGCCCCAGCTGGCAAAGCAGAGGCTTACATTCCTGAGGGTCAGGGCTTAGCCAGGGACCGCCCTGCCCTCTGGGTTGGAATTCTTGCTTTGCTTAGCCCTTCCGACCCTGAGCTAGTTTCTAGTTACCTTGGTAAGTACCGCCCCTCCTTCCGGGCTGACCCTTCCGTCACAGCAGCAGGCCTGCCTTCTGGGAGTCTGGTCTGATAACTGTCTTGTCTCCACTCTGACTGCTGTAGCCTCCCCCGTCCCCCACTCCCACAGGCCTACAGCATGCAGCCCCAGGAGAGTGGTGTCCGCTACAGCAGGTGGGACAACAGCAACCGGGATGAAGTCAGCATGACTGCCATATCCAGCACAGAGGAGCCCTCATGCTATAGGAGGTAAAATCTCAACAGGCCGTGACCCCCATTGCACTGACCAGCCTTGTCCAACCATTGGGCTGTCCCTCTGGATGGACAGGTAACTCTCAACTCCAGCAGGGCACTCAGGAGACCCTGATCTTCCTTCCCCATCCAAACCTATCCAGGTCTCCCTGGAGCCCTGGCTTGGGCTCACTGGTGGTTCTCGCTCTAGGCTCTCCCAGAAGTTGTGCTCGGGCAAGCTGGGGATCGCTATGAAGGTGCTGGGTGGAGTGGCCCTCTTTTGGATCATCTTCATCTTGGGCTACATCACTGGCTACTACGTGCACAAGTGCAAATAAATGCTGCCAGCTCCCATCCCTGGGACTCGCTCCCCCCCCCCCCCCCGGGGACTCGCCCTCCCCAGGACTCGCCCCCCCCCCCCGGGACTCGCCCTCCCCAGGACTCGCCCCCCCCCCCCGGACCCACTCCCACTCCTGGGACCCGCTCCCACCCCTGGGAGACTCTCCCATGCACACAGACCCCAGGGCATATGAAAATGCCAGGGCGCACTGTGCAGCTCCAACAGCCCGGCGCAGGCAGCCGCTTACTTGCTGGGGATGAGGCTCAGTCTCAGTAGAGCTGGAGGGGACCTCCCCAGGCTGGTCGCTGCCTGTGGTGTCCACATCCCTTTGACCAATGCTAGGCGCCTCAGTCCAGGGCTTGGCCTGTAACTGAGGCAGGCAGGCCACACTGCGTGTGCTCCTCCCTGTGGCCTTGGGCTGGGCTCCTGGCCCTCTTAGGCCTTCCAGATTCCTGATTGTGCAGGGAGGGCCCTGAATAATGATGCGTCCCCTACCTATTCTTTTTAGGGGACACAGATAGGGCCCCATATAGAAGACTTGTTTCTGTGCTTGGCACAGAGGCCTTTTCAAACACAACATTGTATGCTTTTTATTTGAGACAGGGTTTCTCTGTGTAGCCTTGGCTGTCCTGGAATTCACTTTGTAAACCAGGCTGGTCTTGAACCCAGATCCACTTGCTTCTCTCTTGAGTGCTGGGATTAAAGGCATGGGCCACCTGGCATACAACATTGTATACTTTTGTTTGGTTTTTGATTTTTTGTTTTTCGAGACAGGGTTTCTCTGTAGCTTTTGTAGTTTCTGTCCTGAAACTAGCTCTTGTAGATCAGGCTGGCCTCAAACTCACAGAGATCCGCCTGTCTCTGCCTCCCCGAGTGCTGGGATTAAAGGCATGCGCCACCACCCAGCACAACATTGTATTCTTTAGCAAACTAGGGATGTCTTCAGGGATGGCCCTGAGAGAAAAATGGAGGCTGGTGCTCTGCTCGCTGCCTCTCCACAGGCTCCCCCTCCTTATAGAGCCTGTAGACAAATCACTGCTTACTGAAGGAACAGTGGGTGACGGACTGTGCCAGCAGTGCTGCCCAGCCAGGCATGACCCTCCTCCACAGCTCTTCCAGTTTGGCTTCCAAGAACACAGGAGTCCTAAGGGTCGGGATGTGGTTGGACCTGTCCCTCCTTATTGGACCATGGAGGACAAGGCCTTCAACACTTGAGGGTACTGTGGCCTCCTCTCCAGTGGTCTACACAGAACCTCTCTGGGCCACCTGTCATCCCTGCCATGCTGTGAAAAGGTTCCAGGCTTGCAGGACATTTGCTAGAAAATATTGAGGTGAAGTCTGCACCCTGGGCTGAGAGGGTGGAGGGTATGGGAGAAGGGGAGCGAGACAGTAGGTGGCAGGTGCCAGAAGACTAAACCCACTGCTCTCGGGTTGGAAAGACTCCCCCTTCCCATTTGCCTTTACCACACTGACAAGTTGAGGGGCTTGGCCACGCTGGCCGGGGAGGGCTGGTATGGCTGACCTCATTCTCAGAACTCCTGGTTTGTATTGTCCTGAGCTTCAGTGGCCCTCATGAGGGAATCTGCAGTGGAATTGCTCCAACTGGCCTGGGTTCTAACAGACACCACCTGTCCCTACTCACAGGCCCCAACTGAGGTAAGACAGTGGAATGCCCTCCTGTCCCCACAATAGCAAAACAGGCATTGGGAGGTCCCAGGGAAGGGACCTCAAGGCCTAGTGTGGCCATTGTCAAGAGCAGGGCACCCTAGCCTGGTAGCCCTTGGAGTAGGAGCAGGTGTGTGCTTGAACAAGTCAGACCTGGCTGAGCCAGGTATATGGGGTTGTGGTTGGGGGGGAGGGGTGGGACAGGGAGGATCAAGTGTGTTCCACCTAAGGGGCTCCAGGTAAGAGAAAGGAAGTGCCCAGCTTCTCTTGGTAGTCCTGCACCCCTGGGATGACGGTAGTGGATGGGCATCTAGCCATATCCTATACTCCAACTGAGACAGGTGCTCTCAGCCCTGGCAACTGACCAGCCTAGCGCTCTCTGGCCAGTACTATACAGGGAGTGGGTAGTCTCAAGTAGCCACAGGCCATGGGCCCTGGTGGGCGTCCAGAACCAGGTAGGGATTTGGGCTGTTTTCCCATGTCAATGCCAGGAACAGACCCTGGCACTGTCCTGTTGATGAGAGCGGGCAGAAGGCTGGATGCAGAGAACATGCTGTTTCCAAGGGGTTTTATTAGTTTTATTAGAACAAAGAGGCGTTCTGCTTGTGTCTGTAAAAAGTTCCAAAATTTTTAATCTCATACATGGACTGTTCTGGAAGAAACAGCAGGAACTGGCAGGGGTGGAGGGGTGGACATGGGGCAGCTCCACCCTTCCACACTTTGGTGAATCCACACAGAATAGGTGAGCCCTTGCCATGTGCAGTCACAAGCTTTGTCCAGGACACTGCGCCTGGAGGGACCCGCAGCCCCACTGGCTCTGACAACCACAGGACCTTGCACAGCCTCAAAACTAAAACCACAAACCCAAACCGTTGTTGTTTTACAGAAGACAGGAACTGTCCTTTGAGGTCAAAGACCACCAAAGAAAGGCCGAAGGGAAGACCACCAAAGAAAGGCCGAAGGGCCGGGTCCCTTCTGCAGCCAGATGGTAAGGCATAGGATAGGACCACTAAGTCCCTTGTGCAGCTGGCTGGGTCCTCAGGATCAAGCGCTTTGGCTCCAAGGATGGCAGGTGTGCCCGGTACATACGCCAACACACGCAGAGTGAGACAGGTGGTGGACAAGGACAGACTGACACGGAAGCCTGTAGGGCCATGTGTGTGGCACACCTTCCCGCCACTGGCCATCAGCTCACAAACCAGCCTTCCCATCATGCACAGAAATCTGTCGACCTCTGGGGCTGAGAAGTGGATGGACTGTGCTGGGACGCAAGCTATACAGGTCACAATCACATGATGCTCTCCACGTCTCTGCTATTAGCATGCTGTCGAGAAGGAAGCGCAGTCCCATAGGATGCCTGCCGCCATTTACCCTGAATTCACACCTGCACATCAAACCCTGCTCAGCCTCCCCCCGTTACCCACACGATTCAGGACATTTCCAGCAGTTATGTGAACATCCATGAGAACAGCAGAATCTATTAGTGCTGAAATGATGACAAAACTCATTTTACAACCGTCACCCAGACAAAACACAGACACCTTAAAACACCCAGAGAAAAGGGACGAAGAACAACCAACCACACAGAGACATCTACAGCCAGTGCCCCCACAGGGGCCACAAGTGGAACCAGTTATGCAGCCTGGATGTCAGCGAACCACAGTCACATAGGGAGGGGTGGTGACCAGGTCGGCCTTGGATGGGTAGACCACCTTCAAGCTGCCCTCCAGATCCACCACTCGGACCTGCTCCACCACCAGGGGGCACTGTCCATCCTTCCCAGCTCTCTGATTCAAGCTGGGATCAGAAACCCCACAGCTGGCATCAGCTTCCGTCCCCGAGAGTGCATCTTCCTCTTTATTTTCTGAAGTGCTTTTGCTCAGTTCTGCCATTTTCTGCAAAGAAAAATAACTTTTTAACAGAGAGGAGAAGTGATCTAGGAAGTCAGGCTGCCGTGACCCAGAGAGCAGCAAGCAGCAGCCATGGAGGGTGGGGACACAAAGCTGCCCTCATGGCCACTCACCAGAATGAGGCTGTCCATGATGTCCTTACAGAGCTGCAGGCTAGTGGCACTTGTGACTTCCAAAAACAAGTCGCATGTGGTTTTCTTAATCTGAAGAGTTGGAGTTCAGGAGAAAGTTATTGGTGTGGGGACACCAGCTGCTTAGTGTATTCAGGAGAAAAATCCATGAGCAGAGTTATGTAGGCTGGAGGTGCAGAGCACCTGCCTTGTTTGTATGCATGAAGCTGGGTTAAGTCCCCAGCACTGTATAAACCAGGCAGGAATGGCGGTACACACGGTACACACCTATAATCCTATAGCGTTAGGGACGTGGAGACAGGAGGATTGGAAGTTCATGGTAATTCTTAAGACTATATATCAAGTTAAAGGCCAGCCTGGGCTATGCGAAAACCTGTCTTAAACTAAGAACTTGTAGCAAGGGCCACAGGCTGGGGGACAGCACGATGGTGACTTTGTAGAGGTGGGCGGCACCAGGTGTGAGCAATGCCAAGGAGCAGAGGGCCCCAGTCCTCCACTTTGCATATCTCTCATGAGCGGGCACGAGCAGGTGGCGCAGCCTAGAGGACGAGCCACACACCACACACTGCCTACCTTTGTCTTCTCGCTGTTTGTTATAGGTGGAAAAGAAATCACATCTCCTTCGGCATCCACGAGACAGGGGTAGTTTTCCTTCCCGTCCAGTAAGTGAAGGTACCTGTGTGGGAGGGAATCCAGGTGGCAGGCAGTGTGAGCCCTGCATCCTCATCTGCCCAGAGACCTGGGAGGTGAAGTGACAGAGGCCTTAGGTCTGAAAACCCTGACCACCACTGAGAACCTGATGGCTGCCTGAAGCAGGACCCACCACCACCTAACCCCTAACCCCTCACAGTGGAGTCTGGCCCTTTCAGGAGGTACTGACTCTCTCTTAGAAGTCTGGGGAGAGTCCCTCCCCATCTGCTTATGCTGTCTTCTGGCAGCTGGAGGGCGAGCCGAGACAGAGGGATTTGTGGTGGGCAGTGTGCCGACCTGTCTGCCAGCTGACTGACCTGTGTAGCCCGGAGACACTTTGCCGCTTCTTCTGCTTTCTCTGCTCCTCAGCCTCCAGCTGCAGCTGCCTTACCAGCTCCTTGGCCTTGGCTTCTTTCCGCCCCAAGGGCACAATCTGTAGGAGCAGAAGCTCATAGCTCATTGTGTTACTAAGGCCACCCATAAGCATGAGGGATGCCATACACTCTCTACCTTAATCTCTAGCCAGGGAGTGGGCTGCCAAGTCTCTAAGTCTGAAGCAAGAGACTATATTTCCAGAGACCCCTCTGCAGAGGGGGTGCTCAGACACCTGTATTTCTCTAACATGCGACTGCTCAGAAGGTCAACAGAGAGATAGGAATCAGTCACCTGAGCTGGCTGAGTCAGGCATGCAGTTGGCACCTGAGTCCCTACCCCTGGGTCTCTATGTAAATCCAAGCCTGGAAATGACAGCCTAGAGAGCAACCTGGTGATTCAGCTCACACTACAGGTGTTAAGTGGGACCAAAATCTTTTGTTAAAGTTGGCAATCTACCTAGGCATGATAGCACACGCCTTTAATCCCAGCACTTGGTGCAGAGGCAGGTAGATCTCTGTAAGTTCAAGGCCAGTCTGCTCTACACAGAAAGTTTCAGGTCAGACAGGGCTACAGAGTGAGACCTCAATAAAAGTGGGTAAGTACTGGAAGCCCTTTCCAAGGCCTACCTTAGGACGGGCATCTGCACAGCTGTGCCCTGGGTCCCAGAGCAAAGGCAGAAATCACTTCCCTTATGCACTTGCCCAGAAAGTACCAGGTTAAGCTTCCCAGGCCCAACCCCCAGCCTGTGAGTACAGGGAAAGTGTGGACGGAGGGGCAGAGCAGTTGGTACCTTCAGGTCATTGGGTGGCCGGGCGGCATACAGCAGGGGCCCGCGCACTGCCTGGAGGTCGTGGGTCGCAATGGTTGCTGCTGTCCTCTTCTCACAGAGGTCGTCATGGAGCTTGGTCTGCAGATGAGAGCAGAGGAATGGGCTTCAGAGTCCCTGCTGTCCAGGGAGGCCTGAAGCTCACCACCACAAAGCGGCACCTCCCTGCCTCCCAACTCTGTGGCTATCTGGTCACCAGCACCCTTTCTCTTCTCTTTAATTCTAGAACTCTCATCTCAACCTATCACTCCATCTACAGGGCAGATCGCAGGTCTGCTGCTAGGCTGGGCATGGCTGGGGCGGGGAGGGGGCACTACTGGCTTCCTCCCAGAGCTGCTGAGGGACGTCTCAGATGGCAACTCTGGCCTTGCCTGCATAAGGCTGCAGCTGTCTCTGCTGGGCACAAAAGGCAAAGATGTGCTTTTCAGTGCACAGGGAGACAGCTGCCAGGAGTGGTCCAGTCAGCCAGACCCAGGGACTTCCATGAGGGTGTGCTGCTGAGAAGGACAATTGTACTATTGTTTATTATTTGTTTGTTGTTGAGATAAGACCACACTACATAGTCCTGATTGATCTGGAACTTGCTATGTAAACTAAAATGGCCTCAAACTCACAGAGATCTGTCTGCCTCTGCTGGGACTAAAAGTGTGTGATACCAAGCTTGGCAAGAAAAGACAATTCTAACATGGTCTCATATAAACAGACTGCATTTTACTGCAGAAACCAGAAATTTCTCACTAGCATCAAACATCATCAATGAATTCATGTCTGGAGTGGGGCGACATGTGGTCACTGTGTGGAGGAACCGACAGCCCAGGCCTGGCAGACACTGGACAAGGGTGTGTGCTCTGGATCCCAAGGGGGTAGGCACCCTGAACCAGGGCCTGCCATACTACCACTGATGTAGGGAAACTGAGGCATGGAGACTACCTCGCACCTCATGACCCTGACCTGACTGCTGGCTCCAGTGGTACACCCAGGATGCAGCCACTACACCCAGTATACAGGCTCCCCGAATCTATCTGCTGCATGTATGCCCACCCCAGCATGCAGCACCCATCAAGCCAGCTCGCTGCATGCATACCCACCCCAGCATGCTTGAGTGCCCACCTGGGAGTTGAGAAAGCGACGGAGTGCATTTCCCGGCTGCAGGTCCATGCCTCTCACGATGGCCCCCACGATGTACGGGCGCACATCCCTGACCTCTGGGCTCACCTTGACTGTCAGGGGTGTGGGGTTCTCAGAGACGTGCAAGACCTTGAGCATCAGCCTGGCTGAGTCTGCTACCTCCTCCTCGCCCTCCCCACTTTCCCGACGCTGCTTCCGCTCCCGCCTCTTCTTTCTGTCCTCCTTTTCAGCACCCTCTTGCCGGCCCTTGCTCCGGCCACCGCGGCCACCAGCACGTAGGTACTCTAGGATGGATTTGGTCTGGCAGCCACCCACCATCTTCTCCAGGCGCTTGTCTCGAAGCTTGTTCCCTCGGAAGTTGATCTCTTTGAGCTTAGGGCAGTCTGCCAGTTCAGCAGGGATCTCGGTCAGCTGGTTGTTGGAGAGGTCCAGTGTCTGGAATGAAAGAGGACAAAAAGTCCTACTGTGGTCCAGGCCCAGGAGCTACAGCCAGGCTAACCCTCCACAGAGGCTGCTAACTCAATGCATCAGGCCTGTCAGCAGGCAGGGGACCGACCAGAACTCCTTCCAATCTGAAAACAGGGTCCTCAAATGGCACCCTTCTATTTCTTGAATATAATGACAAAATCAAGCACCAGTAGCCCCCTCCCCAGACCAAGTATGACATCAGGAGTGGAACACCGCCTCAGCTGGGGAAGGCGGTAGGGCCACTGTGTGCATGCCACACACGCACAAAGACCAGTGCTCTGTGGAAAAGGACATCCTGTTGCTATCCCTACTGCCGGACAATGCTGCTGTTGCCACTCGGCCTCCACAGTCATTGTGGCTGGGGGGAGCTCAGCAGCAGGCTAGGTGTAAAAATCCCTTTCCAGGGAGACAGACTAATGCCTGCCCTGCCTTATAGAGCAACACTGTTCAGTTTCGGGAGCTGGTGATTTTTAGTGAGCTTTCTCATAGAACGTGGGCCAGGGTTACTTACAGGAATCTCAAAGCGGCCACACCACTGGAAATCCTCATCACAGCATGGGTAATAGATGGAGAGTCTACACAAACACACACCCCAGATCACAAGGCCACATGCACGCAGGGCAGAATTACATACATTCTGAGAATGTAGCTGGGAAGGACTGAGACAGCTCCAGCGACCCTCCTTCTAGGAGTGACATCAACAGTCAACAAGCCTGATCTGGTCTCAGTCACAGCTGCTCTGCGACTCACACACACACAGATATCCCTCTCAGGGCTGGTGGGGACTCTGTCTGCCTGGCTCTCTGCTCTTACATCAAGCACTCTTCTGAAGAGCCTGAGAGAGGCCATAGGCACCACGGGTGCGATACCTCAGCTCTGCCCTCAAAAACCAGAGCCATGCAAGGGCTGCAGCAAGCACTTGGATGCAGTCTGTGGCAGCTGTGCCTGGACCTCGGGGTGTGGAAATGGGAAGAGGACAGCACAGGGAGGGGACTTTTACGGAAACACCTGCTCTGGATGGTGGCGCTTCTCAAGCAAGGGAGAGGGAAACTTTGGCTGGAGCCACCAGGCTGCTTGAGGTGGGAGGACACAGCACAGAGGGGATCCAGACATACCACCCAGGACAGCAAAGACGCATGAGGCAGAAGACAGCCATAAAAGCCAAAGGAGAAAAGCATGAAAGCAAAGTGGCACAGGTTCTTGAGAAGGGAGAGGCCAGATAACAGCAAGGCCTGCTGGGTAAAATGCAGGGCTGGCCTGCATGTGCAGGTGCCCTGCAAGAGGGTCCTCGAGATCAGCCCCACTGGGGAACCTGAGCACAGTGCTCCTCCACCGACACTCAGAGCCAGGAGCTTTCAGCTCTAAGATCTTTGAGATGTGGATATTGTGTGAATGTGATGAGCTATCTCGGGAAGGGGCTCAGCTGCTTCACACACCCACACAGCCTCAAGGGAGCTCATGAAGTGTTTTAACATGCTGACTTGGACTGCGACGGCTGGCCTTTCCCACAGTGTAGCCACCCCAGCGCCCCACGAGTCTGGAGCATCAGATCTGTGCTGTGCCTCTGTCCACTGGTGGCAGAGAGCACCGGCAGGACCTAGCTGCTGCCCAGTGACTCCACTGACCTCTTAGGACCACTATGACACTATCAGGAACCCTGCTGGGTCCGTACCTTCCGCCCAACCCTGAGAATGGGGGCTTCTGTGCTCATAAGAAGAGTTGTGTACAATGTTCCCATGACGAACCATGCCCTGAAGGTAAAACACGTGAGGTGGAGGCCTGTGGCGGTCCCTCCCTCTGAGGCTACTGGATTTAACCTTCCTTTCTCCAGTTGAGGAACGGGGTTTTCAGTGTGTGAGACTCCTAACTCTAGTAACCTGAGAAGCACCACTATCCACTCCAGCCCCTGTTTAGCAACCTTCCCAAGTCCCCTTGGTGTCTTCTGGGGCCCCCAGGATTCACATTGTCACTCTGTCAAGGTGCCTGCTCCGTGGACTACCAGGAGATGCGGAAGGACAGATGCAAACCCAGACAGCTACACACAAAGCTGTCTCAAGTGATATAAGCTAATTTGTAAAAATGAAATGTCTGGAAACAATCTTCAGCTGGAGTGGTCAAGAAGCCTCCAGAAAAGTAAGGGACTGACATAAAGGCTCCAGAAACCAACATGAAGCCAGCACTGTCTGAGACACTGTTATTTGAACTGTAATGTGAGCCACATGTATAATTTTACATTTTTTGCTGTAGCACACTCAAAAGAATATAATGGTTAGATGAATTTAAAAAAAAAAGTTGTGTGTAAATGTTCTGACTACAGTGGGATGAAAACATACTTCTCAGACACTGGGTTGAATGAGATGTTTCTGCTTCCGCTGTTGAAATATAATTTACTGAAGAGCCAGGAAAGCAATAAGCAGGGAAGGGGGACAGAGGTAGGGTTGCTTGTACAGCACAGCCTCAGAAACAGCCGTTAGAGGGGCATCTTCCAGGGACACCGCCTGACAAGGGCGGGACAGTGACAAAGATGAAGACCGAGCCAGAGAGAGGCAGATGGGTCCTGGCGCACAGAACCACAGGGTGAAGTGTTCTTGTGAGAAAGGTGACATTTGCTTGGGTTGAGCCGGGTCTCAGTGCCTAGAGTGGCAACCTTGTCATGAGAGCAGAGCCTGGGCTCCAGCTGCAATGGGCCCTCCTGTGTGGAAGGTAACAACAGCAGACGCTGAAGCAGGGCAGAATGCTGGGTGCCAGGGGAAGCTGTGAGTGGCTGTGCTTGGGGCACATGGATGCCTGGCAGGATGTGCTCAACACCCGACACCAGGACACCCAGTGGGACATAAGGACAACTGAGGCCACCTCTGCATCAGACGCATGCTAGGACGAGTCTACAACACAGTGGTGGCAGCAGTGTGAGGTGGTGTCTGTGAGACACATAGGGACCACAATATGGCAACGGCTGCTGGGTGAATCCGGGCACTTTGGCTACAACTGCGATTCAAAGACTGGGAAGGACTTATTTACCCCAGATTCTGGTCAGAGACAGAGGTTTTGGTCCCGGTGTGAGTGACAGGGAGGGACCAACCCTTGGCCAGGAAGAATCTCTATGGGGTATCTTTGATGACTAAGGTACTGACTGTCTACTTCAGAAGTCTCAAGTGACAGACACTGCAGAAGTAGACCAGAGTGATGTCACAAAACCCTCCCTGGCTTACCACAGCCCTGGCATGATTCCTAAGAGACCACAGAACCCCAGGAGAAGAGAATGGATATTACTCTGGGTTCACAGGTGATGTGGGAGTCCCCTCTGTGGGTTGCTTGTATTGGTTAATAAATAAAGAAACTGCCTTGGCCTGTTGATAGGGCAGAACTTGGGTAGGCAGAGAAGATGGAACTGAATTCTGGGAGGAAGAAAGCAGAATCAGGGAGATGCCATGGATCCCTGCCAGAGTAAGACATGCTGCCGAAACTTAGCCAGTAAGCCACTGCCATGTGTCGATACACAGATTAATAGAAATAGGTTAAAACAAGATGTAAGAGTTAGCCAATAAGAAGCTAGAGCTAATGGGCCAAGCAGTAATTTAATTAATACAGTTTCTGTGTGGTTATTTCGGGGCTAAGCTAGCCGGGCAGCCGAGATGAACAAGCGGGCCCTCTGCCTGTAACACGCAGGTCTCCTGCAAAGAGAAACCAAGCCACACATGTCTGAGGCAGAGCAATGAACTCATGTCCCAGCAAGCATAGTCACAGAGAGGGACAGGACAGAAGAGGGAGGCCAGCTGCTGCTTGCATTCCTTGCCCCAAAGGCCGAAATAGCAGATTCAAGTTTTCCTATTGTTCTCCTCAGATTAGGGTTGAAGAACTGATCTAGCTTTGTGTTGGTAGTCACTCAGGCTGGTGTGGGGCCAGAGGTGGTGGCAGCTCCTGGGCAAGAGCCAAGGCACCTGCATTCGATTCTCTTTTCTGGAAGTAAAGAGATAAGCAGAGGCCTTGGTGTCAATGCCCTGGGCCTAATCAAGCAGGCTTTGTGTGTCCACATCCTTGCCTGTAATGGATTTGCTTTAACCAGTGGAATGTGGTTTAGTGGCAAGAGGCTAGGCCTAGAGGCCTGACAACCTGCTTCTGAGTTGCCAGGTGAAGAGAGAGAGGAGTTCCAAGATGATGGATGATATGCAGACAACAGTCAGCTGACACACACACACACACCCAACAGCAAAGGCAGCTGCATCCATTTGTGGAGCCAGATCAGGTACAAAGAGAGGCACCATGCTATCGCAACCATCGGCCTCCTGGAAAGTCAAAACATCTACTACATAGGAAGGCATAGTGTCCAGCCTGTGTCCCACCTAAACCATAGGGATGCCAATGACCTAGTGGTCCAAGATACCACTGGGAGTGACATCCCACAGCCTCCTCCAGTCCTCATGGAGATTCCAAAAAACAGGTATCATTCTGCAGAGTGGCTGGCCCATTTCTCCCTCTCTCTCTCTCTCCCTCTCTCTCTCTCTCTCACACACACACACAAACACACAGAGAGAGAACGAACATATTACCAGTCAAGAGAGAGAGAGAGAGAGAGAGAGAGAGAGAGAGAGAGAGAGAGACAGGCATACTGTCAAAGTGAACCCTTGTGAACCAGCCGCTATGTCGATTCATCCTCATTAGGAAAAGTCTGCATAAGGAAGCCGGAGAAGACACAAAGGCCTGCCCTGCCAAGGTTGCACATGGGGTGGGGGTGCCGGCAAGACTGGAGAGATCAGCCTGGAGTCAGGTCCGGCTGTGGCTCTGCATCTTCTGCCTTCCCATCCCTCACTCAAAAGACTTAAAGAGCACCTGGTGGGCGTCAAACATGGTGTGAGCCTGGGTCCACAGAACGCATGAACCTTCTATGAAACGGAAGCCCCAACCCGAGCGACCTCTGAAGGCTGCTGTTAGGGTGAACACCGCCAATTCCAGTTCTCTCATGTTTTTGTGCCTCCTCTGGATGCACTGCCACTTGGAAACCCGATCACTTACACACAAAAGAACGAGACCTGGCTCCCTGCTACTGGACATCACCGGACAACTTTTAAAGTGCCCTACATTCGGAGACGCCCGAGCACGCGGGTCTGAGCCCCGATCTGGGATGGACCGGCGGCGGGGGGCCAAGGCAGCCTCCGAGGGGCCCCAGCTGACCTTGAGCGAAGCCAGGTGCGCGACGTCGGGGCTGAGCTCCCGCAGGCAGTTGTCGGCGGCGGCCAGCTCACTAAGCAGGGGCAGAGCTCCCGGGAGGAAGAGCTCGGCGGGGAAGGCATCCAGGCGGTTGCCGGTGAGGTTGAGGCTCTGCAGGCGAGGGGCGCAACGCGCCAGGTCGGCGGGCAGCTGGCGTAGGCGGTTGCCACTGAGGTTGAGGCTCTGCAGCTGGGGCAGGCCGGGCGGCTCGGCGGGGCCCAGGCCCTCGCCCGGCGGCAGCGCCTCCAGCGCGTTGCCGGACAGGTCGAGCACGCGCAGCGCGGGCAGCGGCCCCAGCTCGGGGCTCAGGCCGGGCCCCAGCGCGTTGCGCCGCAGCACCAGGCTGTGCAGCTGCGGGAGGCCCTGGGCCAGGCCGGGCCCCGGCGCACGCAGGCTGCCGCAGCCGCTCACCTCCAGGTAGTGCAGCAGCGGTAGCGTGAAGAGCCGCGGCGGCAGCCGCCCTCCCGCCGCCTTCACCCGCTCCTCCAGCCCCGGCCCCGTCAGCAGCAGCTCGCGACGCCGCTCGCGCTCTGCGAGCTCCAGCTCCGGCCAGGCCTCGGATACCGCCGCCGCCGCCATCACACCCGCCCGCGCGCCGCTTCCGGAGTGCGGCGCCTTAGTTCCGGCGGGAGCCGGAAGTGACGGCAGACAGTTTGCGGGGTGGGTGGCCGGAGACGGTCACTCAGGCTCCCGGAGGGGCTGTCTAGTGCTGATGGCCCTGGGGATTCTTATAGGCTAGAGTGGCCTCCTTTCCTAACGCCCAAACACCAGCTAAGCACACAGTTGTGCTGGGGATGTCGTTTAATTAGTAAAGCCCTGTCTGGCGTGCATGAACCAAAGCTGGCGGTTTGATTCCCAGCTTTGCATACTCGGTGCACAATGGTGCACACCGGCCACTCGAGCCCTCAGCAGGTGGAGGCCGTGCGGGACACTGGGGGAGTATACAGCTGATGGCAGTTAGCATTCAACATGTCCACCCCCGAGATGAGTAACTCTCTGATGGGGAGCCGCACTTGGCAAAGATCGTGGGGTCACTGACAGTGAATCCGTTTGTTTTTGTCTGTGATTTTTCTACCTTCCTTCCCTAAAAAGAGCTATGTGTATTTTCCCCACCGCCTGTGTGTTTATCTTGTATTCCATCTTCTGAGCACACATAGCTGTGGATGGTCAGGAAGATGATTTCCATTGAAGGTGTATAATAATGTCGATGAGTAGAAATAGTAGGATTTTTTCATAGCTCAGACTGTCATAGGAAAATTACAATATTCTCAGTTACAAAACAGCTTTTAACTCATTTAATTGATTTTAGACTTCAGTGCAAATTCAAAATGGACTAGTTGCCCTGGCAAAACGTGCACAAGGTCAAGTTCCCAGGTGTCTATTTGTTGAACCAAGTCAGGCTGACAACATTAAAGACATAACTCCATGCCGCAATTGACTTCTTGCATGCACTCCTGGCCCCAGCTTGTGATTCAGAACACAAGGTCCAGTCAACAAACTGTTTATTGCTTAGGTCCTGAATTTTGATGTCATTCTCCATGCCTCTCAGGCTACGTGCAGAGAGGCTGTGCCTTCCTCCTGTATGGCCAAGCATTGCCATGCATCCAAATGCTATGTGAGCCTGAAAATATAATTTATATATTGTCCAGAGCCCCCCCCCCTCTGTGTGTGTGTGTGTGTGTGTGTGTGTGTGTGTGTGTGTGTGTGATGTAGAAGAGAGATGTAGCAGTGTGAGTGTGTGAAGAAATGTGACAGAGTGGAGCGAGGAAATGTGTGTAGAAGAAAAACATGTGGAGGAAAGAGATGTAACTGTGTAGAGAGATTAAAGAGATTTTCAAGAGGCAGTAATAAAGTTATTATCATAACACATAAGTTCTTTTCCTAAAGACCCTCAGATAAGATTTTTTTCTAAGTCCTGTTACTCTGAAGGCATTCTTTCTGCAACCCTGGGTGCAGTCCTGGGAGCTGGCCTGTTGGGCTACAAGGCAGGAGGACTAGGAGTTCAATGCCAACCTTGGCTCTATAACAAGTTTGAGGTCAGCCTGAGCAACATGAGACTGTATATAGAAGGTAATAAAAGAGACAGGCAATGAGAATAAAATTTAGTCAGTATGGCATACAGGGATGAGGAAAAGATAAAGGGCTCCAGTGATCCCCTCCCACCAGGGTACTGTCTGCAGGGTACTGACAAGAGCCTTAGATTTAAGTAGAGGAAGAATTGGGACAAGCAACAAGATATAGCCCAGTTGGTAGAAACATATGCCAGCCCTGGTGGGAGGGAGCAGTCTTGGGCCGAGGTACAACCTAGCCATCTGTATGTTCTTTCTGGTCCTGGAAGGTGGTCCAAGACATTGAAGTTGTATCTGCTGCCTTCCTTCAAGGGGGAGCTATCAAGTTTCCATGGGTGGGGCCTAGTGGTCAGAAATAATGGGTTAGGGCAAAACTCGCTGCACTGGGCCTGGAATGCAGTAGGGTTATTGTGGTGGGATAATCCTTCTGATGTGAAGATGTTTTACTCTCATTGGTTAATAATAAAGCTGATTGGTCTATAGCAGGCCAGGATAAAGTTAGGTGGGACAATCCAATTGAGGACTGGGATGAAGGAGGGAGGACTTGAGATAGAGGCAGCCAGCTGCTGGGAAAGAAAGATGCTAGAGGACAGGTAAAGCCACGAGCCACGTGGCAATACGTGGATTAATAAAATGGGTTAATTTAAATGTAAGACTTTAGTAACAAGCTTGAGCTATTGGCCAAGCATTTGTAATTAATATAAGCCTCTGTGTGTTTATTTAGAAATGGGTGGTCAGGACAAAAAAAAATTCATCTACAGTTTGTCATAAGATAATAGGAAGAGTCAGGCACATCTTTGGAGACTGGATTGTGATTACTAATCTTATCTGTAGTTTGCTAGGGAACTGTGCAGGAAAACACAACCAGGCTGAAATGGGGATAGTAGTAATCATGGTGATTATGACTCAGGATGGCTTTGGTTATGTCGAGTGGAACCAATGCAAGAAGAAAGGGCCTGTCAGGCAGTGGTGGTGTAGCCAGGCAGTGGTGGCACACACATTTAATGCCAGCACTCAAGAGGCAGGTGGATCTCTGTAAGTTTGAGGCCAGCCGGGTCTACAAAAAGAGTTCCAGGACAGCCAGGACTGTTACACAGAGAAACCCTGCCTCAAAAAGACCAAAAAAGAAAAGAGGAAGAAGAAGAAAGAAGAAGGAAAGAAGAAGAAGGAAAAAGAGGAAGAAGGAAGAAGAAAAGGAAGGAGGAAGAGGAAGCCCAACACATTGTCAAGGATCTTTAGAAGTAGGAAAAGGAGGAAGCAGACAGATGGACAGTGGTATAGTGAGTAGAGACATGGAGACACCTTAGCGGGTTCTCCCCTACAAAGGAATGGACTTCATGTATGATTCATTGGTTTGAGTCTGGTGAGATTTGTAGCTGACCTCAGCACAGCAGAACTGTAAGGTGGAGGCCTCTGTGCTATCCTGCTAAGGAAGCATTGTGAAGTACTGTTGTATTTCAGTAGTAATTATTTTCACCTGTAGGTGGAATGGACACGGCTGGAGGGAGGTGTGGTGCTTGTTCCTTCACTAGCGCATAAGAACCTCCTCCCTCGGAGACACACAGTCGTGGTTGATTGTGCTTTGAAAGTCCTCCACCCTCCTCTCTGGGTCAGAGAGGCAAATGCTGTGCTCCTTGACCTACACATGTGTTCTAGTCAGGGTTACTATTGCTGCCATGAAACACCATGACCCCAAAGCAAAGGTGGGGAGGAAAGGGTTTATTCAGCTTACATTTCCACAGCACTGTTCATCATTGAGGGAAGTTAGGGCAGGAATTCAAGCAGAGCTGGAAACTGGAGGCAGGAGCTGACGCAGGGGCCATGGAGGGGTGCTGCTTACTGACTTGCTCCACATGGCTTGTTCAGCCTGCTTTCTTATAGAACCCAGGACCACCTGCCCAGGGCTGGCACTTACAATGGTGCCCCCATTGATCACTAAGAAAATGTCTTACTGCTGATCTTCTAGGCTTTGGCTGGCTCCACTCCACTGCTACTTCTGTCCTTGTTGGCCCAGGGTACTGGCATCTCCAACACTGCTGGGGTCCTCTACTGCAACTGGACTGAACTTTCACCAATAGCCTCTCCTAGGCTCTACATGGAACCAAGCCTCTGCTTCTCGTGACCCTTTCATTCCTGGATCTTGAACTGTTACTGAGGCTGCACCTTCACTAATGGTCTCTCCTGGTCTCTCACAGTGCTAAGCCTCAAGCTGCTCTACATACATGATCCCTTCATGCCTTCAAAACCAATACCACCTGGGTCACTCTTAAAGTCCAGTTCAGCTTCCAGCATGAGACACAACCTAGACCAGTTCCAGAACATGGCTTCTCTGTGCTCTCAGGAAACACTTCCCAGGAGATTTCACCTCCATGATGCTGGTCTCTCTCTCTCTCTCTCTCTCTCTCTCTCTCTCTCTCTCTCTTTTTCTGAGACAGCGTTTCTCTGTGGTTTTGGAGCCTGTCCTGGAACTAGCTCTTGTAGACCAGGCTGGTCTTGAACTCACAGAGATCAGCCTGCCTCTGCCTCCCAAGTGCTGGGATTAAAGGCGTGCGCCACCACCGCCCAGCGTGCTGGTCTCTTTTTAATCACTAATTTCTCACCTCCAGCCAACCAGTATCAATTGTCCCAGTAATGCAAAGGTTTCACTTCAATGGTGCTGGTCTCTTGATAATCGAGGCTGATTATTCAGCCCCAGCTGACAAGAATGATAGACTCTCAGTTCAAAGTAGCAAACAACCCTGACAGAATTGTCAAGCTTTCCCCCACCCCGAAACATCCCAAGCCAGGCCTCCATCGACTGCACTGCCCTCAACATTCTCAGCTTCCAAGCCCCTACAGAACATGCCACAGAGCTCTTAACACTCAAGGCTCTTTTGCCCAAAGTTCCAAAGTCTTTCCTTTATCCTCCTCAAAACATGACCAGGTCCATTACAGCATATCCCACTTGTCTTAGACCACTGTTACTGTGATGGAAACACCGTGACCAAAAAAGCAAATTGGGAAGGAAAGGTTTATTCAGCTTACATTTCTACATCATTGCTCATCCTTAAAATCAGGACAGGGACTCAAACATGGCAGGAACCTGGAGGCAGGAGCTGACGCAGAGGCCATGAGGGGGTATTGCTTACTTCTTGCTTCCCATGGCTTGCTCAGCCTGCTTTCTTTTTTTTTAATAGTATTTTTATTTATTTATTTATTTATTAAGGATGTCTGCCTTGTCCCCGCCACCGCTTCCCATTTCCCTCCCCCTCCCCCGATCAAGTCCCCCTCCCTCATCTGCTCGAAGAGCAATCAGGGTTCCCTGACCTGTGGGAAGCTCAAGGACCGCCCACCTCTATCCAGGTCTGGTAAGGTGAGCATACAAACTGCCTAGGCTCCCCCAAAGCCAGTACGTGCAGTAGGATCAAAAACCCACTGCGATTGTTCTTGAGTTCTCAGTATTCCTCATTGTCCGCTATGTTCAGCGAGTCCGGATTTATCCCATGCTTTTTCAGACCTAGGCCAGCTGGCCTTGGTGAGTTCCAGATAGAACATCCCCATTGTCAATATCAGTCCGAACACACTGAACCTGATAGAAGAGAAAGTGGGAAGTACTCTACAGCACATGGGCACAGGAGACCACTTCCTACGTATAACCCCAGCAGCACAGACACTAAGGGCATCATTGAATAAATGGGACCTCCTGAGGCCGAGAAGCTTCTGTAAAGCAAAGGACACTGTCACTAAGACAAAAAGGCAACCCACTTACTGGGAGAAGATTTTCACCAACCCCGCAACTGACAAAGGTCTGATCTCCAAAATATATAAAGAAATCAGCCTGCTTTCTTACAGAACCCAGGACCACTAGCCTGAGGAAAGCACCACTCACAATGAGCTGGGCCCTCCCCCAGTGATCACTTTTAGAGGAGCAGCAGGAGGCAATTGAAGTTCAAGGTGTTAGCCCACCAGGAGGCAATTCCCTGGTGGATGAATCTCTGATAG
Organism: Microtus oregoni; assembly: GCF_018167655.1. Taxonomy (NCBI): domain Eukaryota; kingdom Metazoa; phylum Chordata; class Mammalia; order Rodentia; family Cricetidae; genus Microtus; species Microtus oregoni. The sequence continues at coordinate 845,250 of NW_024544727.1, read as the reverse complement.
AAGAGGCCCTGAGACCTGAGACTCTGGAATGTCTTTTGCTTCTGCTGTGCCTTTACGTGTTTGCGGCTGCTGTCTTTTTCTGGTATCTGGCTTGGTGTGAATGGGTGTGGGAGATCCCCACTGCCTGTAATATAGTATGCTTATCTCATTCTGCTGGGCATTTTTACCTGTGAATTCTTATGAAGATGATTCCTTCCTAAGCTGTGCTCTCTGATTGATAATAATAATGTTTATACAGAGTTTTGATGAATAAAAATACATACAAGGACATGTTACAGAGCCAGGGCCTATGAGTTTCACCTAAGGAGCTGCACAGATTGCAGCTCAAGTTAATAATGATTAAGAAAAACGATTGAGGGCTGGAGAGATGGCTCAGTGCTTAAGAGCATTGCCTGCTCTTCCAAAGGTCCTGAGTTCAATTCCCGGCAACCACATGGTGGCTCACAACCATCTGTAATAAGGTCTGGTGCCCTCTTCTGGCCTGCAGACATACACACAGACAGAATATTGTATACATAATATATATATATATATATATATATATATATATATATATATATATACGATTGAGTCCCAGGAGCCGGGCTGGCTCCAATTCCTCTCATCTTAATGTAGAAAGAAGCACTCACAGACTTCAGTGGGCATCATTAGCTCAAACAAAGCCTCACAATAACCTCAGGTTAGAGCAGACGCTTTGATGATAGCTCTGAGGTCACAAACCCAAGAAGACAATCTAAAGTTTTAGAAAGCCACACAGCTGAATGAGGAACTCTCTAAGTTCAGAGAACAGAACGAAACAGCCTAATTATTACTGGGATTGGATGACGACCAAAGGTGACGATTAATTCCTTGTACCCATTTCTGCCCTCAATCTCCTGATATAAACAATATTTATGAGTGGGTATGGACTCTAAACATTTAAAGTAGAGCTGACCGACTCTTTCCCATATAGAAAATTTTAGATTCATGATTTCTTTAAGATTCCTTGTAAGATCACCTTTTAAGATAAGTAGTAGATTGGTCCTTTCTTTGGCTCTACAAAATGTAGCCTGCCTGTAGAATACCTTGCTTGCTTATGCACTGCTGATCTCTAACAAGTTGCGTGAGTGTGAATATGCCTGGGTTCTTGGAATAATCAATTTCTCACCTGTCATACAGAAAATCATGGAAGGGATGTGGAAAACAGGCTGTGTTTTATTTGTACTCATTGTAATAATTCACTTGAAAAACAGAATGTAACCACACTGTAATTTTTATTCTCCCTGGAAGATTTTCCTGAGGTATATAAGATGTAAGTGAAAGAATGAAGAGAGAGTTAAAATAGATTAGAAGGAAAACATCAAGAATAAGGTTAGAAGGAAAACATCAAGAGAGATAGAAGGGACATTTCTGGATAGAGATAGAAAAGAGAAGATAGAACACAGAAGAATAAAGAAGGAAACCTTCAAGAGACAATGTGTCTTTTCCCTTAACCCTCCTCTGCTGTGGGATAATGCTCTTGTACACTGTAAAGATTTGTCATTTGTATTGGTTTAATAAAACGCTTATTGGCCAGTAGCCAGACAGGAAGTATAGGTGGGGCAATCGGACTAGAATTCTAGGAAGAGGAAAGGCAGAGAGTCACACCAGCCAGATGCAGAGGAAGTAAGATGAGAATGCCTTACTGGGAAATGGTTCCAAGCCACGTGACTAAATATAGATAAGAATTATGGGTTAATTTAAGTTGTAAGAGCTAGTTAATAATGAGCCAGAGCTAATAGGCCAAACAGTCTATAATTATATAAGCCCCTGTGTGTTTCTTTGGGACTGAATGGCTATGGGACTGGGTGGGACAGAAACTTTGTCTACACCCTTCAGATAACGAAGTCACAGTAAGTGCTGACTCTGTGGATTCCCTTTGTACCCTGCACTGCTGGGGCTGGTCCCTAAGACATTGATAATCACTAATTGAAGAAATGCCTTCCTGCTGGAGCCATTTCCTCAACTGAGGCTTCTTTCTTTCTGGTGACTCTAGTGTATGTGAAGTTGACATAAAACCAACCAGGACAACACCCAGCTGCTCATCTTTGTCTACATAGGTGACTTATCAAGCTTTAATTCTAGAACCATTCATGGTTGGCTGGCTTTATCACTGGGCCTGCGGAGGAGCAGAAACGTGGTGTTGGAAGCAGACAGAAGAGGTGGTACACCTCATGGGAGAGCAAATCAGAGAGGAGAAGGAGAGGTCAGGGTAGAGAGATCATGCCCCAGCCCAAAGGTCTGGTTAATTCTCTCTGGAAACTTGCCCCACAGACACCTAGAACGTGACTTACAAATCCAGTGAGCTGGGCACAGTGGTGATTGCCTTTAGTCCCAGAACCTGGGAGCCAGACTCATGTGGATCTCTGAGCTCGAGGTCAGCCTGGCCTACACCACAAGCTCTAAACCAGCCACGGCTGCATAGTGAGACCTTGACTCAAACACAGAAACAGGACTGAAGAGGTGGCTCGGTGGTTAAGAACTCTTATTGCTCTGTAGTGAGCCTTGGTTCAGTTCCTAGTACTCACACGGTGGGTGGCTTATAACGATTACTCCCGTTCCAAAGAATCTGGTGCCCTTTTCTGACTTCCATGGGCACCAGGCACACATGTGGTGCACAAACATACATGTTGGCAAAACACACACATGTAAAAGGAGTAAATCTAGTAAAAAAATGAAATCTGTAGGGGCTGGAGAGATGGCTCAGGGGTTAAGAGCATTGCCTGCTCTTTCAAAGGTCCTGAGTTCAATTCCCAGCAACCACATGGTGGCTCACAACCATCTGTAATGAGGCCTGGTGCCCTCTTCTGGCCTGCAGGGGTACGTGTAGGCAGAACATTGTATACATAATAAATAAATAAATATTTAAACAAAAAAAAATGAAATCTGTATATAAAATCTTGAAATAAAAGTGACAAACACTGAATGATCTTTTTACTGTATTAATGTACTCAAGTCAAATTAGCACATAAATCCTAAAACAATAAAAATATATTATTTTATACTTCTGGCACCTGAAATAAAGACAAATAGAAAAACTATGTTAAAACATTAAAAAGTTGCAGGTTTTCATTAAAGGTATTTACAATGTATTTCAGTATCAGATATGACACAATTCTTTTAAATTAGGTTTAATAGAATATCTTTTATGAAAAATAATATAAATAAATATTAAATATCCACAATGTGTCGTACGTGAAGCTTGAGGAGTGTTCCACACTTTGATATTATGAATGGTGGGCTCTTAGCTCCCTCCCTGAATCAAGCACAGTGGTGTGGAGCTTTGAGGCTGCCGAGACCGCCAGTCACCTCTGCAGAAACTCATGATTCTGTAACAGGCAAACACGGGAGCTAAAATAAGGGATTCTTTTTTGTTCTGTTTAATTTTGAGCCAGTGCCTCACTCTGGAGCCCAGGCTTCCCTTGAACTTGTGGTGAGCTTCTGACTCCGGCCTCTCGAGTGCCAGGAGCACAGGTGTGAGCCACCACGTGGGCTAAGAAGGAAGGATTTTTACAATTATCTTAGTAAAGGCCTCCGACAGGATCCTCCTCTCAACAGATCCTGTTCCACGCGACACTCTCAGCCATGCACAGCAGCTGTCTGCCAACATCAGGGGTGAGCTCATGGGATTGACTACCCAGCATGCTCGCTGCTCAGGCACCTATACATATGGAGTTTTACATGGTTGGGAATTTTAAAGAAATATGCCCTAATTTTATAACACTCATTTTCTCAATCCTAGACATTTCAAGGGGAAATGAGGAAAACCTCAGGAAGTAGGCACAGGGCAGGGCCTCAGTGGCCCCCTTCAGCCTGGGGCGGAGACAGGGGCATGAGTTTCAGATGGACTCAGTTCTCCACAGATGCTTGTCTGCTGGAGCTCCTGGGAGGAAGGCGGGCGGAGGATGCTGCAGCTGCCCCTGAGGTCTTGTGAGTGACATCCTGTGAATGATCTGGGAAAGTGGGTTCACTTACATCATAGGACATAACACAACTTTTTGGGTTAGCAAATGTGGAAGGTGCTTTCTTGTGCCGTAAAGAAACTGAGGCTTGCAGGTGGGTAACCAGGGGACATCACCCAAAGCCCATTGAGGACTCTGCAGCAGAGGATCTGAGCCCGCTGAGGGAAGGCATCAAGGCAGGGCTGTCAGTGGGGAATGGCAACAGGTGTGCACAGGAGCACTGGGCAGTGTGTCCTGGAGGGGCTTGTTCTTAGGACGGCCGCCTTTTGCTTGCTTCCCTTTATTGCTTGTCACTGTATATGCTGTGACAACCTAGCAGACAGGCCGTGAGAGAGACAACACAGGAGGTTCAGTCTGGCCTGCTGCTGTCTGCTAGGGTCACCAACGCTGAGCTTAGCCCTGTGCAAAGTCTAACATGTGCAACAGACACCAGTGAGCTCAAAGTTTGGGGCTTCCTGAGCAAGAGGTACTTTTGTGCCCGGGCACTGACAAAGGGCCTAGCGTAGGATGGGTTCTTTGGTCATATCCATACACTCTGTTCCTGTGACACAAGAGGCCAAGGTCAGCAGGCACAGAGTCCTGCATCACTATATCAACACACATGGCTTAGAACGGGGAAATTTGCACAGCCCCTGGCAGAGACAGAAGTGGAAACTGTCACCGTCTCATGTACGTCCTGCTGGAGCTCTTACTCGGGCCCCCCTTTGGGGTGGGGATCTTGCTTCCAACCTTGGGTCCTGAGGTGCCTGACTTCGATGCTGCTGGGCCCTTCCCTGTAGTGGAGACAGATGCACAGGACACAGAACCACATGAAAAGAGGAACTCTTACCTGCAGGTGGACTGTAGACCCCATAGTGACTGTGAGAATGGCCGAGAACCCACACTAGGCTAGAAATGCATATGGCAGCGGGAGAGGAAGACACAGGACACATGCACAGAAGGCCATCAGTTCAAAGACCCAGGAAGGGAGTGGAGAGCCTTCCTTGTGCATAAGTACGGAGATGCAGAGCTACACCCCCAGAACGAGCCACTGTTTCACAGTATCACCACATCCAAAGGTCTTCTGTTCTCTGGGAGGGTGTCTTAATCTGAAATGAATGCCTTAGATGGTGGGCTGAAAGAAGGCAGTGGCTTCCTCTGTGGGTGCAGCAGCTGTGGGGAGCCTTACAGCCCCCAGTGAGCTGCCAGGAGGCATCTGTGGGGAGCAGCTGCCCCTTGGAGAATAGGGTTAGCAGGTCAGATGCACACAGACAGGAAACTCAGGATGCATCTCACCTAAGTTGCAGCAGAACGCAGGGCCCCACGTGTGACTTCTGACTCACCTTGCTGCGGGGCTGTGGCCCTGCTGAGAATGTGTGTCTTGCGCAGGTTCATTGTACAGCCAGTAGGGCCCATCAGATGAGCCTTCCACGCCTGCAACAAAGAGGAGGCTCAGCATGTTAGCCTGGTGGCTCCAAGGGACCCAGGGCGCTGCCAGAGTACACAACTCACTGTTCACAATGGGAATGAGGTGCCAACCAGTGAGAGACCTGGCTCCCTGCCCTTCTTTGGCCTGAGCACCAGAGTCTTACAGGCTGGTTTTGCATTTCACATTCCACCCTGGATGACTGGAACCTGAGTCCTGTGGCTACGAGGACTTATTTTTGCCAGCTGCTAGAAGGCACTAGGCAGTGAGCTCTTCCCTTGTTGAGCTGCAGGTGAACATGTAGGTTAGCTAGCAACTCCATGGCAGCCCAGCCTGGAGTCAGGGGAACCATGAGGTGGTAAATGGATGTTGTCAGACAGAGCTAAGGTCGCATAGACACCCGGAATAGGAAGTCATGTGACAGCAAACAGCCACCGATAGTACATGGCAGATGGTGGGCACAGAGGGCAGAAAGGAGGAAGCTGCTGGCTGGTTCAGTACTGTTCAGGGCAGAGACCAACAGAGCGAGGGCAAGAGAGAGAAGACTGTGGGCAGCTGGAAGTGAGTCAGTAAAGGCAGTAATTATGATGAAAACTGAAAGCTCCTAAATTACAGATGAGTCTGGACATGAGGACGTGAGGACGTGCAGGACGTGTAGGTATGAACAAGTCCTCTTACACAGGGTAGCAGGGTCAGCACAGCGGTCTCAGCCTGGATGCGGGTCTTACAACAAGCCCTACGTACAGACTGGGGAAATCAACGCTAGAGCTCAAAGCCTGGGCCTGTGAGATGGAAACCATGCACCCAAGCGGTCTTCAGCGGGTGTCCAGGCTGCTGGAGCCACACCCTGGGCTCCAGAACAGAACCTGACAATAGCAGGGGCCGGACCCACCGACTCCAGGGTGGTCCTAGGGCAGACACATTGTGTCCTTGGACCTTTTTTGGTTGGTGAGGCTACAGAACTTGGGGACAGGGGAGGAGGGAGCATGCAGGGATTCCAGGAAGACAAGGCAAGAAAGGTGCACTGGCTGGGTGTGGATGGGAGACAGCAGACATCAGTGTGTACTGACAGGGTTGTGACACCTAAGTGTCCCAGCTCTGTCCACTGTGGCTTGGCAGCAGTGGCCCTCCCTGTGCTGAGGCCTGCTGAGAGAGAGAGGGCCACACATCTTGGCAGGACAGCTGATTCCTGTCTGGGTAGAATGTTCCACACAGGAGGATACACGTCAGCTACAAAGCCTCAGAAGACCAGGCAAAAGGACCCTTGCTGTCCAGAGGTGACCATCTATAGGGCAGGGTGGCCATGGCTCTGTATCTACTCCCATCCATGAGTTTAGCAAGACACTAAAAGCAGACAAGCCGCCACCTAGAGACTAGAGAGCTGGCCTGACATTCTGATAGCCACTAAGAGTCCCTCCAAGATCGAAAAAAAACTCATGCTGTGGGAAAACTCCTTAAGCAGGAAGGTAAACAGCTTCAGGAAGTCCCCAAAACTGACCTGGTTCACTACGCCCCTCCCTGTCAGTAAATGAAGTCAAGTTGCAAAGACACCAAGACCAGCCCAGCTGCCTGGGAGAGGTTTAGACCAGAGTCACCAGGAAAGGACACCCCATACAGCTCTGTATGCAGAATGTGCAGTGTGCTCCAGGTTCCTAGCTTCAGTAAATTGTCGCTCACGCTGGGGCGAGCTTTGGTGACACGACAGTCTCCTATAAGCAACCCCTCACTTATTCTCCTCCTAAGTTATCCCAGTACTACTCAGGCTTCACCAAGTTGGACTTTGGTAGTTTCTGTACTGTGTGGGCTCCTTCTCTGGGGTGGTTAGATGTGTGTTGTGTCTCCCCAGTGAAAGTCTTGTCACACAACACTGGGGATGAAGAAAAGTGACAGGAAAGAATATTGGACTCCATAGCATCTCCTGGGGCAGAAGCACAGCCAAGAGAAGGTCTCCAGAGCTGCCTGGCATGTAGGGCACCACCACTGTGCTATGCAGGCAGAAAGGGGGTAGGCCTGTGGATACCTCGGCCCCTGCATGCATCCCCAAATACCAGAGGCAAAACACATGACAAAAATCAGCCTGTGTCACCATGGTACCTGCTCAGGACAGGGGGAGAGCATGGCACTGAGTAGGAAGAGAACCATCAACCACCATGGGGCACATTCTTTTACTCCAAATGGTTATGGGCTACAGACATGACCACGATGCCAGGGAGGCCTGGATTCATATATGAAAGCCACACCAAGAAGTGTAAAACCATGGGTGCCCAGTGACCAACACTCTGCTGTTAGGAAGTCAGGAGGGCACTGTGCCTCCTAACTGTCATCCTGAGAGTGTGTTCAGTGCTCCCCGGCTGCCCACATCTTGGTTCAGGCCCCCTTACCTCTTCTCCAGGGGCAAAGTTTTCATGACACAGAGGACATCGGTTTGCCACCTTCTCTGATTTGGCAGCTGCAATGATTTCAATAAGAAGACTTGGTTACTTGGATGACCCCTCAGTGAGAGGAAGGGTCCATCCAACCCCACAATTCTAGATGGCACTCACGGTTGCACTCCTTGGTTTGGATGTGCTTGGGAAGCTCCTCCGTGGGGACAGCCTCGCTGCAGCGGTGGCACTTCCCAAACCCATGCCTCTTGTCACACTCTGTCAGCAGGTGCTCCGTCAGGCTGGAGATCTCAACCACCTGCACCAGAGACAGAGCCGTGTGACTGCTGTGGGGAGGCCAGGGCAGCTGTTCTGGATCCTCTGGCATTTGTTTAACCAACAGTGTCCACAGTCACACACTTCGTAGTGACCCTGGGTCCTCCTCATGTCACCTGAGTGCCATGGAAAGGCCATGGTATGGGCTGGGGCTACAGCTGATCTGAGTGTCTGCTGTGGCTCTGGGTTCAAATTCTGGCTCCCCAGTATTTCTTAAGAATGTGCATATGAAGAAGGTTCTCCCACCCATCCAACACTTGCTCAGATACCTTCTGCATAGACATGGAACCACACACTGCTGAAGAGGTCAGTTGCACACCCGGGGCTGTCAGAATCTGTACTGCAGGATGGAGGAATGAGTGTCCAAAGGGTGAGACCTGCCCTCTTACATCCTTCCCTGTGCACCAGATGAAACGAAACACTTCCCATTTGTCTTCACTGTTTGAAGACAGAGGCCCAGAGCAGGAGGGAAGCAGCGCAGGGCATGACCCCTAGGAAGGACTTCTGTTGTGGGATGTTTGTACACTGTGTGAAGATGGGTTGTGGTTGGTGCAATACAAAGCTGAATGGCCAATAGCTAGGCAGGAGGTATAGGTGGGACTTCTGGGTCAAGAGTGGAAGGGGAGATACTGGAGGCATGCAGGAGACACCAACGAGACACAGAACAACTCAGACACACAGAATGGGGAAGAGGTTGTGTTTTTGTTTGCACAGGAAATGAAAAGCTATGGATTCCTTCAAAATGAACAAAGATCAGATCTGAGCAGGGGAGACCTCCGAGGATCTTGGCTGCAGACGTGAGGGAGGAAGACAGGAAAGACCACAGGACAGATGACATGTACACTCATTCCTTGACATGGGAACAGCTCTGCGATTGTATGAGACATGGTGTGGATAGAGGTTGGTTATACAGTTCAGACAGACTGTTTATAAGGTTGGCAGATGCCTTTTACTGCTCGAACACAGAGCAGAGAATCATCTTTAGCTGACTGTGCTTATGGCACATTCTGCTCTTGTGTTAATGCTGATATGTATGCTACCTTTAAAAGTCTGTGTTTTCAGAAAAAAATGATCAGACACCAATGAAGTCAAGTAGCCCAGCTGATCCAGTCTCTCAGAATTTCCTCAAAGTTCTGCATCCAGAACAACTTCAAAGCTGCTAGCTAAACTAAGATGGTCCAGTCTCACAGACTACTCCAGCCAGGACTTTCCCTGCACTTTCCCATCACACAGAAACTAAACAAAAAATAATATAGCTAGCTCTCCTAGGACTTGACCATTATCCCAATTTTATCAGGATCCCCTGTAGGTACCATCACCCCAGACACTGGAAGCAGTCTAGAAAACCTAACACCTGCATCCCCAAGAGGTGGGGTGAATGGTTTTTGGTCTTCTGGAAGGTTAAGGATGTTTATCATCATTTAGGGGAATTGGTTACAAATTGTTGTTGATCATGGTCAAGAAAAAAAATTGAGCAAAAGAGATTATACTCATGGATCTCATTTTGAAAAGAAAAAGGGGGATATAGGAATGATAGGATAGAAGGGAAAATTATTGAATCTACTTCTAAAGTAAAAAAAAAGCAACTACTAGTCTTAAGTAGTTTACATCGGTAAGGATTTTTGTATACTGAAACAAATTTAAAGTTATTTTTATTTTAATATAATGTATATGTGTTCCTACTCTTGTGTAAGGTATTGTACCTATGCAGCTCATTTTAAAATGCAATGTAAATCTCTAGTCCTTAAAAGCTATTATTACAAATTGTTTAGGACAATTAAGAAAATGTAGGTTAGTAGTTAGTCATCTATAACAGTCAAACTTGTAGCCATGTTAGGTATGTTTTCAAGGTCAAACAGATATTTTAGATAGATGGTCTTCAAATACTTCAGAGACCTACAGGATATGGCATTTAAGATGTTTTTAATAGCATAAAACTTTTCGTGATAGTGAGACACATCTGCTCCTGGCAGCACCATTTTACTCCAAAAAATGACGACAGACATTGAAGAACCTCAATATGGAGTTTGCTTTCATTGGGGTAAAGCTAGCCATTTAGGCAAGAAACTGCCCTTGCCTTGACTGCTGACAGTATACTGTCCAAATTGGACAAGCAGGACACAAAAGAGTGACTGCTGAACTTTGTCAAGACACAGTAGGACAGTCCTTCAAAATTCCTGCTTCACAGAAAAGCCTGTGGAATATTCGAAGCCTGAAGACGTAATGCCCCAATACTGTGGAGGAAACTCTGTTGACTGTCCAGGAAGTCAGCTGTTTTGTCATTTCTACAATTTTAGAAGTTGCTTGCTCTGCACTTCCTGTTTACTCAGGTAATATTATATCCGTCTCGGGTCTCTGATGGGGTTGAAGATGAGACAGTTAAAGTTATGGTTTTGTTACCAAATTCAGAAAAGACACTCATATAAGTGATGTCAAGCTTATAAAGGTTGAGAGACATATAAACCTAAGTTGTTTATCTATAAAAACATTTTAAGGTCTAAAACGTAAAAGGATATTTTTAGGATGGCAATATAAATTATGATAAAAAATGATTTAGGGCTGGGTGATAGTGGCACACACCTTTAATTCCAGCACTCAGGAGGAAGAGGCAGATGGATCTCTGTGAGTTTGAGGCCAGTCTGGTCTACAGAGTGAGTTCCAGGACAGGCTCCAAAGATCCAAAGTTACAGAGAAACCCTGCCTTGAAAAACCAATTAAAAAAAAAAAAAGAGCTTAGGTATAAAACCTTGGATTCATCAAGATAGAATACATAATAAAATAATCTTTCCAAATTTGCCAAATAGTTTTACTGTATTAGAGTTAAAATCTTTCCTTTTTATTTATTTATTTTTTTTATTTTTTTATTTTTTTGGTTTTTCGAGACAGGGTTTCTCTGTGGCTTTGGAGCCTGTCCTGGAACTAGCTCTGTAGACCAGGCTGGTCTCGAACTCACAGAGATCCGCCTGCCTCTGCCTCCCGAGTGCTGGGATTAAAGGCGTGCGCCACCAATGCCCGGCAATCTTTCCTTTTTATTTAGACAAAAGGGAGAAATATTGAGGATATTTGCACACTGTGTGAAGACGTATTGCTGTGATTGGTGTAATAAGAAACTGACCAGCCAATAGCTAGGCAGGAGGTAGAGGTGGGACTTCTGGACAGAGAGAGGAAGAGGAGGCAATCAAGGAATGCAGGAGACACCATTGAAATGCAGAACAAGTTGAACACACTGAACAGAGAATTCTCAACAGAAGAAGTTCAAATGGCCAAAAGACACTTAAGGTCATGCTCAACTTCCTTAGCATCAGGGAAATGCAAATCAAGACAACTTTAAGATACCATCTTACACCTGTCAGAATGGCTAAAATAAAAAACACCAATGATAGCCTTTGCTGGAGAGGTTGTGGAGAAAGGGGTATGCTCATCCATTGCTGGTGGGAATGCAAACTTGTGCAACCACTCTGGAAAGCAGTGTGGCGGTTTCTCAGGAAATTCGGGATCAACCTACACCTGGACCCAGCAATACCACTCTTGGGAATATACCCAAGAGAGGCCCCAACATACAACACAAGTATATGCTCTACTACGTTCATAGCAGCATTGTTTGTAATAGCAGCAGAAGCCATGTGGTAGAATGTAGATTAATAAAAATATGGGCTAATGTAAGTTATAAGAGCTGGCGCAACAAGCCTGAGCCAAGGACCAAGCTCTCATAATTAACAGGGTCTTTGCCATCATTTGTCGGCTGGCGGCCCATCCAAGAGACGCGGCCAAGAATGAGACCGAGGGCTATACCCAGATGTAGAAGATGACAATAAAAAGACACCTAGCAACGGAGGCCAATGACCAGTAGACAAATGGTGCCCGCCTCAGTCACAGGCAGCATGTAGCATGTGAGAACAGAGGTGCCCTCTTTCTCATTGCTGTGAGCTGTAAGGTGGCCGGGACTCTGTACCTCTGGGCACTAGTTCAGTAGAAAAAGCCTGTCCAACAGGACCCGGCTAGACATGTGGCCCAGAGTTGCCCTGTGGTCACATCCACAGGACCATGATTGGACATATGGCCTAGTGCTGCACTATGGCCCATCAACAGGACCAGGCTAGGCATGTGGCCAGTGCTGTGGTCACATTGAGACTCCATAATTAACTCGACCATGGCCATTGTAGAGCAGAGATTGCTATGCTGATCTTGAACCCATAGTTATGGCAATAAAATTATGCAAAACAATACACCGATAGCCTGATACATGGTAAGGGATGGAACTGCAGCCCTCCTGAGATTCCACCCACCATTCCTGATCCTGCCCCTCAGCTGCAGCACACAGGAAGTGGAAGGTTCACTGAGGATGGCACTCCACTGACATGGCTTTTGTCAGCTGTACCCTGTTATGGAGGTGAACAAATGTTCTGTATATCTCCCTAGGAAAACCCACACAGCAAATCAGAGCCTGACTATAGATACAATAGAGCCAAGGAAGAGTGTTGGACAAGCTGCTGCATTGCCTGTTATGGGAAACAAGAGGCATTTGCAACTGCGGCCCAACCATCTAAGGTTGGAGCATGTGCAGGAGAATCTCAGTGTGCCTGTTCTTGTCTTGTATAGCTGGAGGTCCTGAAAACACACTCAGCTGGAGCATATAATAACATGCCTTCAGGCAGCACACTAGGGACAGGACTGGAAGCAGGCCACAGTAGTGCATATCACCTGGCTACTTGCTGGAGATGGAGGGCCACACAATGCCCACGAGCCATAAGTAGCTAATAAACTTCCTGGTAAGTTGGACTTAGAGGATCCTAATTAGTGTCCTAGCCAGGGACAATGAATGTTTGTGTGTTCCAGGAGTAATGAAACATGAGAATTCCAACAGTAAAGCTATTCCCAGCAGTCCCAAACTGAAGCAGTCAGGGTAAGAATCAATCATGGTCTATGCAAAACACATACATAGCAACAGGCAATGGACACAGGAGAGCGTGGGCCCACACAACAGGATTCCACTTACAGGAAGGCCAAGCAACAAATGCTGTAAATGTTGTCAAAGGGGGACAGGGACAGACTGAGTTGCAGGTGGTAGAGAGTGGCTGACACAGTCAGTCACTCTGGGTCACAGCACAGACTTCTCTGCTCTCTTCATGACTTCCCTCTCAAGCTTCAAAGATCGGGGCTACCCATGCTTTGGTCTTTTTCTCAAAACCTTGGTGTCTTAGTGCCCAGCACCTGTCCTGCAGTGGTCACCTGTGAGTGGCCATGGCCCATGCCCAGCACCTGACCTGCCTGCAGTGGTCGCATCTTGTCAGCATGAGGCAGTGTTTCCAGTAGTGGAGGTCCAGGCCCTCTTCTGTGAAAGATTCATTCCTCTCCCCACAAAAGATGCACAGACTACAATGAATTAGAAAAGGCAGAAGTGAAGGCTTTGCTCTGGCTACCATGACCACTCAACCCCCAATGCATTAGACTCAGAACTCGCTAGGCCCCTCCTGTCCTGAAAGGCCTGGTGCTCTACAGGCAGACTATTCCCCTTGAGAGCCCCCATGTCACAGACACAAGCAGCGTCACTCACTTATCCAAATAATGGTTATCTGGGATTTCCGGAGCATCTGGTGGGGCAGCTTTCCTTCCTTGAGGGTCTGAGGAGATTAAAAAAGCACAATCTAAGTAATGTTTGGTTGAAATGTTTAAAGTTTCAGCAAAAAATAGTAATTTATGAAACTGTCAGTTTGGTGTCCAAGCACAAAGTAAGCTCCAGTTGGGGTTGCAGAATCAAGAGAAGCAGCTTTCTTTCCTTTTCTTCAGTGCTAGGAGCCAAATCGAGGCCTTGCACATCCCAGGCAAGCACTGGCACCATGAGCTACAGCTGCAGCCTCAGGTTTGTGGCCAAGGCCTTGCGAGGCAGCTTGGAGTAGCTGCAGACTTGCTGCAGTGCTCTAAGTGAGCACGGCCCCCACAGGCTCATGTCTGAACACGTGTCCCCAGGTGGCGGAACTGTTTGGGAAGGATTAAGAGGTGTAGCCTGTTGGAGGAGGTGTGTCATTGGTGGCAAGCTTTGATGTTTCAAAAGCCCATGTCATTCCCAGCATCTGTCCCTCTCTCTGGTGCCCGTGGATCAGATGTGAGCTCTCAGCTACTGCTCCAGCACCATGCCTGGCTGCCTGCAGTCATGCTCCTGCCAGCGTGGTCATGGCTCACCTTCTGAAACTGCAAGCCCCAAATAAAGTTTTTCTTTTATAAGGTGCCTTCGTTATTGACATCTTATCACAACAGAAAAGTAACTAAGGCATTTGCCATCCTCCTGCTTCATCTGCCATTCACAGGGCTCAGATGTCTGACACCAGGCCTGCTAGAGGAAGTGATTTTATTTTGTTTTGACACAGCCTCACTATGCAGCCCTGGCTGGCTTGAAACTTGTTTTGTAGCCCAGGCTGGCATCAAACCCACAAGAAATCCTCCAGTCTCCGAGGGCTGGGATTAAAGGAATGCATAACCATGCTCGACAAAGGAAGTGAGGTCAGTGTTGCGGTGTCTTGGTTGGAATTCGCTCACCTTGATTTCTGAGCTTCACGCCGTCATTCTCCTTCTCCTAGGACACAGACAGCAACGGTCAGAGTGAACTGCAGCTGTGAGTTAGTCTACCCAGGATGCACTGTCCTCAAAGTGCATGGCTAGGTTTTGTTTGATATTTCTATCAAAGAATAACAGAATTCATGCTTTTCTATTCATTCGTTCAGGACAGTCCTTCCTGTCTATCTGTCTGTCTGTCTGTCCGTCCATCCATCCATCCATCTATCTATCTGTAACAGTCTCATCTGGCCGCAACATTGCAATCCTCCTGCCTCAGCCTCTTTAGTGCTGTAATTATAGGCACTGGGCTCCACAAAACTATGAAAGAGTTATCAGCAATCTTTTCAAGCCAAACCTGGTGGTGAACACTTGTGATGTTGGCACTTCTTAAGCAGAAGCAAGAGGATCACAAATTTGAGGCCAGTCTGTGCTACTGAATGAGTTCTAGGGCAGCCTTAGCTACAACTGTGGGACTCAGTGCTAAAAACAAGAACAAAACAACTCCAACATTTTCTCCTGCTCTCTTTAAGCCCCTTAGCTCCACCATTCCATAGACACACAAATACCAAGGCTACCAATCTCCTCCACAGGTGACTGTCATTCCTAGGAGCCAAGTGATCATCAGCCCCAGCACAGGTATGATGGGCAGCAGGGCCCTGGTCATGTCCTAGCTAGCGTGTGACCTGGAGTGAGCCTCTCGTTCATCACACTTGTGAACCAGTGGGAAAAACACAGCATGACTGCCCGTCCTCCCTACCCCCCAGTGGTGACTGCCATAGTGCTACAGTGGTAGAGGAGGCAGGGGAAGGAAGCGGCCAGCTCCTGCCCCACCACTTCTCCTTTCCTTACTGTTCCTCTCACTTTGGCCTTTGGTGGGAAGGTCTAGGGACCTCCAGCCCTTCTTGGGCAAATGTATTTGTAGATGTGTTTTCTGATTCTCTCTTTGTTCTTTCCCATTTGTGTGGACAGTAGCGTGTAGACCTCTGCCCTCTCCACAGCATCCTTGGGTTTGTGTAGTAGCTGTGGCCACAGGCACAAGCAGCTTGGAGGCAGGCTCCAAGTACACCTGGTAAGACTGAGCCTTCATCTGGGACTGTGGCCCTCCTTAACTCCTCTGCCCTCCTACAGTTTCAAAATTACTTTACTTTGTGTGTACGCGTGTATGGGGGCGGCTGTATGCATACCATGGTGCAAAGTGAAGAGGTCAGAGGACCACTTTATGGAGTCAGTCCTACCACGTGGTTCTCAGGGAGACTGAACTCAGGTTAACTTGAGAACAGGCAGGAGGATGCTCCCCCCAAGCCTCAGAGCAGCAGTGGAGCTGGCTAACTACTGACATGGGCACCAAAGGCCTGGGGCAGGCCCTCTTTTATCTGTGCCCCTGCCAAGGCACCATCTGCATCGCCGTGGCACCCCACACACTCAGGTGGAAGGTGCTGGCGTTCTGACCTGGGCTCCGGCCTGGGTCTCTCTCAGCGCTGCCAACTGGCCCTGCAGAACCTTCACCTCTTCCTTCTTCTGCTTTTCTGCTTCTTTAGTGGCTGCTCTTTTCTGGGCCTGGTTAAAAAAAAACATTTTCCCCATTAGAGGAACTTTCCCAACTCTGATCCAATCTGTTCTTCCTAAACAAATAAATTCCCCTAAAGGCAGACTTCTCAACCCCAGCCCCTCTAACTCTAGCTTTACTGAGCCTTTAAATCTAGGCTGACTTGAGAAACTGAGTTCTTAGGGTAGCTTCAGACATTGGGAGACAAACTGAAGCATCTAATTTGGACATGACTGTAACTCGTATTAAAAGGAAATTCTTCGGTAATTTACTAAAGGTTTGTACAGCACTGATCCCGCTCTTCCTAGACAGGAAACAGTGGTCTTACAGGCAGGGCACAGACAGGCCAGGGCCTCGCTCAGGGGTATGCTTCTTACAAGACTGTGCTTGTCCATATGGGCTCCTAGAAAGAAACTGGCCGTTTATTCACATCTCAGGTAGCACTGTTCTCTCTCTCTCTCTCTCTCTCTCTCTCTCTCTCTCTCTCCTCAACCCAGCCTGTCCTGTATTCACAGCAATCCTCTCAGCTCAGCCTCCCAATGCTGAGACCATAGGTATGAGTCAGCATGGCTGGTCCGTGGTCCAGGTTACTTCTTCAACCCAGACTGCAGTTTCATCAATCCGTGAGGCACTCACCCTGACTTCAGCCTCCGTCAGCCTGCCGTCTATCTTAGCGATTCCCTCAAAAATGGCTTTGTAGAGCAGGTTCCTGCGTGTGCTGCTGTCTTCCGGGGGAAGGTGCTCCAGGGTGAGGGCTGGGTGCTGTCTGTACAAGTCCAGGATGATTCTGACTGCTGTCTCTCGCACCTCATATACCTTGTGCTCCAGGGCACTCAGTGCAAACTGCAAAGAAAGCAGTCTCAGCTCTGCTACTGATTTTCTTTTTTCTTTTTTTGGTTTTTCGAAACAGGGTTTCTCTGTGGCTTTGGAGCCTGTCCTGGAACTAGCTCTGTAGACCAGGCTGGTCTCGAACTCACAGAGATCCGCCTGCCTCTGCCTGCCAAGTGCTGGGATTAAAGGCGTGCGCCACCATCACCCGGCTCTGCTACTGATTTTCTAATAACAAAGTTAACTTCTCCCAGCACAAGAGAGACCCAGGTATACCACAGAGACTTGGAAAATAAAGACAAGAGCAGAGGGGGCCACACACCCAGAGTTCTCTTCCACATGTGACACAACCCACTGGAGTCTAGCACCACTGGTGCACTGGGAAGCCCTCCTTAATTTGCATCCACACACTTCCTACTGGGAAACACTCCAAACAGGGATGAAGTGGGTGGCGCCTTTGGGACTTTTGTCTGTCTGTCTGCCTGGGCTGTTTTCTTCCCCTGCCTGCAGGTTCCCATTTATCGGCAGCTGACACGTGCTGCTGCCGGCAGGCTGTCACTTTGCGCAGTGTCTGCGCACAGCAGTGTCTGTGCAGTTTGTTGTTTTGGCATCATGAGCAGGGTGCTGGGATGCAGCTAGTGTTAAGAGCACTGGTCTAACATATCCATGTGTTCTTTCCCTAGAACCGTAATCGATCAGACCACCAAAAATACTGGCGAGATGGCTCAGCCAGTAAAGGTACCTGCCACCCAGCCTGACTGCCTGAGTCCTGGCCTTGGGAACCAGAGTGGAAAGAGAACATGACTCTTACAAATTATCCTCTGACCTCCACACGCACGTTGTGCTTTCTGCTCGCTCTGTCTGTCTGTCTATCTATGACAGTCTCATCTATGCAGCCCAGGCTGGCCTCAACCTGGTTATCTCCACATGCACACTGTGTCTTCTGCTCCAGCAGTGCTCAACACCATGCTTTCCACACCCTGAGCTCACTCACCTTGTGTCAGTGGTTCCCAACCCCCAAATGACCATCGGAAAACACAGACATCTACATTATGATTCCTAACAGCAGCAAAATTAGTTATGAAGTAGCAACAAAAATAATGTTATGGTTGGGTCACAACATGAAGAGCTGTATTAAAGGGTCCCAGCATTTGGAAGGCTGAAAACCTCTGCCTATGACTTTCGTTTTCACTGCACCCTGGTGCTGTCATACCCAGGTCAATGCCTCCCCAGTGGCTCTGGACCCTGGGCCTCCCACCCCCCACATTTCTGAAGAGCCTGAGTCCCACTCTTAGGCTCTACCTAGACCTGGCTGTGCGCTGTCACCATCTGGCTCTCACACTGCGTCTGTGTTTCCTCTACTCTTACATCAGAGATTCTGGTCCACCCTGCTGCCGAGTCTCCCGGCCTCTGCACTGGGTCTACACTGCACAGCCACCCCGGTCCTGCTCACCCAGTCTTGCAGTCACCCCGTACCCTTCTTCCTTTCTTTCATATCATCAGGGGGCGCTGAATGTGACGGCAGCCATCAATGCCCCACTGGTTTATTTTGTTTCACCCCAGTCTTGGGTCACATACACTAGGGGTGTCTTGTACTATGGACAGCGAGGTTCAGTCATGAAACAAGTGTCTGGCAATGATTCAGGCCGGAGACCAAGGTAGGGATGGTTTGTTTATATTCTCTGATGTATTCTTAAGCAAATAAGTTTTTTTTTTGTTTTTCAGGTTTTTTGAGACAGAATATTATGTAGCCCAGGCTGGTCTCAAACTCACCGTGCAGCCAATGATAATCCTGACCTCGTGATTCTCCTGCCTCTACCTCCTCCGTGCCGGGATTGCACGAGTGTAAAGCCTGGTGTATGCAGTGTTGCAGATTGAACCTGGGGGTCTATGCTTGCCAGGTGAGCATTCAGTCAACTCCCCAAAGAATGACTCTCATGATTTGCTCCCCACTTTGGATAGTGACTGCTCCCACATGCTCCCTGGCTCAGTCACTGATTGGATAGCCCTGCCCTAAGCTGTGACCAATATCCTGTTGCATGAGGCTGGCTCACCTTCATCACACTGTCCACGGTGAAGCCTGAGTTCCCAGTGCCAAGGTCTCTCAGCAGCCGGGCCAGAAGGTCCACCTGGCTCATTGCCAGATGAGTGGAAGCATTGGGTTTCAGTGGCTGTACTAAGTAGGATGGAATGAGTTGGAGAGATTTCACCTCCTTAAACAAGGCCATTTCCTACAAAACATAGCATGATTTGTTAATTATTACAGGTAAAAAGCTAGAGGTAATTCAGTACAACTTAGCATGACTGTCACATTGAACACCCGAGGGAACAAACAGGGAAGTGAAGGGACAGTGACAAGCCACACGAGAATTATGAATGGGAGCTGGGGTTTCTTGGAAACAAGTTAGGGAGGGGGTAGAACCACAGATCTGAAGCAGAAGAGATCAACATGAGAGTCAGGAGAACGTTGAAAACAAACTGAAAACCTGAAGGCTTCTGTTCTTGGAATTTCTCAACCTCAATAAAACTATTTTCTGAATGTAAAATGTGGGAAAAGATTAGGCTTAGAGATAGAATTTCAGCATCAAGTGTCAATGATTCTCTAGTAATGTGATCACTGGTGGGCCAGAAGAAAGTCCTATCTATTGCTTCCATTGTTGGGTGACAGGGTCTCACTATGATGCTTAGTCTCCTTGAACTTGCTATACTGTGCTCAGTATGTAGTCACAGTCTCTCTTTGTATTTGGGCCATGAGTGATGAGTGATAGCTCAGATACAAAGGACAAAGGCACAGTAAATATGGCCTCCAGAGGCCAGGACAAGAGGTTCCTGAAATGACAAGTGGGCCTGATCATGAAGGCTCAGAGACAGGTAACCTGGCAACTTTGAAAGTTTATTTTTATTCATGTGAGTGTGTCTACGTGTGCACTTGTGCTGTGTCTGTGTGTATATGCCACAGGAGTGTAGGTGGAGACCACAAGAGGGCGCTAGATTCTGTGAGCTGGAGTCACAGGACGGTGTGAGAAACCACACATGGGTTCTGGGAACCTAACTGCAGTCCTCGGAAAGAGCAGTAAGCACTCTTCACAGAGCTGTCTCTTCAGCCCTAGTGAGGGAGCTTTAGACCACCCAGAAACTAACAGGAAAAGCCAGGCAGAGAGGCACACTCCTGGGGCACTAGCAAAAGGGATGTTGGGGCAGGGGACCTGTGCGTTGAGGGTAGCATGGCTATATGGCAAAACTGTCTTAAAAAAATATTGAACGTGAGCTGAGTGTGGTGGCACACTCCTGCAGTTCTGGCTGTGGGAAGGCTGATCAGTAGGAGGAACACCTGTGCCCAGAAGGAGGCGACCTGGGTGACATGGCAGACCCTGTCTCTTCAGGAAAACAAAAACCAAACCGACTTCACACATAGAAAAGAAATGAAGCAATACACATTTTCATTTGTGCTGAGACTCATGAAATCCTCCTGCCTTTGTCTTTCAAGGGCTGACGTATCTTTTTACGGTGACACCCTGCCAAGCTCTGTGCTACAAGCACATGGCAGCACTTCTGTTTTTTGTTCTTTTCATGAGACAGTGTTTCTCTGTGTGTCAGTCCCGGCTGTCCTGGAACTCACTCTGTAGACCAGGCTAGCCTTGAACTCAGAGATCCACGGACCTCTGCCTCCCAGGTGCTGGGATCAAAGGTGTGCTTATTTTTTTTCCATAATTGCTTTCCCTGAAAATAAGTTTCTTAATAAACCAAGTCTGGGATTCCTCACATCTTGATGAATGACAAGAGCCCTAAGACAGATGTTCTATGTCATAAAACTTGCATCAAATTTTAAGGAGTTCTTAGGTTTTCTCCAGTCCAGATACGGAGCTTTAGGATCCCAAACTCTGCTGGGCAGTGCACACCTGTACAAACCCCAGAGCTTAGGAGGCCGAGCCGGGAGCACCATATCTAGTTCCGGGTTACTCTTGGCTACGCACAGTACCAGCTGAGCCAGGGCTACATGAGACCATGTCTCATAATAAGCAAAGCAAAGCAAAACAAAACAGCTTCCTGAACTAGATGCGCTCATCAGCTAACTTAAATAAAGCCAATACTTTCACAGCACTTTCTAAACGCTTGCCCAGGTATGACGTGAGACTTTCACACTGAGGACAGAGTAAGTGTGCTTGGCGAAAGGGTGAGGACGGACTCACACAGGACTGGGTTTCCTTTTCATTTTTGTTAGCAGCCCTCTAAGTGACTGCACCCTGTTCCTCTGATCTCGGCATGTGTGTGGGTGTGAGCACACCACAGAGGGAGAGTGGAGGGCAAAAGACAGTTTGCTGGAGTTCTTTCCTTCAACCCTGTGAGTCCATCTCAGGGAGTAAACTCAGGTTGTCAGGCTTGGTGACAGGCGGCTTTTACCCACTGAGCCATTGCTCCGGCCCTTTCTTTGTTCATGTGAATGGCATGTGTGTGAGTATCTATGTATACCAGCATGTGTGTAGGTACATGTGGAGGCTTGAGTTGATTTCAGGAATCTTCGTCCATACCTAGTCCATCTTATTTGAGGAAGGGTCTCTTAATTAAACCCAGAGACTGCCGACATGGGTAGTCTTGCTAGGCAGCTTGCTCCATGCTCACCCTGTGTTTATGTGGGTTCAAAGGATTGTATCTGTGAATCAGCAACTGCTCTAACTGCTGAATCATCTCCCTAGCTTTATATAATCTTTATTTTTATCTCCGATAAGCTGGGCTTGAGTCATGCTTGCAATCTGAGCACTTGGAAAGTTAGGGCAGGAAGATCACTGAGTCTCAAGGAGCCAGCCTGGACTACATGGTGAGTTCAAGTCCAGCCTGCATTACAGAATGAGGCTGTCTCAAAACAACAACACAAGCTGGTGTAGACAGAGCTCATTCCTCCTAGCACCAGGGAGCATCACGGCAGCTGTCTGAGGATCAGCAGTAGAGAACCCTGTGAGGCAGAGTCAGACAATCACAGGAAGGTGATGGGGAAGTTCAGACCTGAATGAAATTCAGAGCCATGACACGGAGGCGAGCAGAGGAATCTCCGGTTCTGGCGAGTAAAAGGGGAACGGTCCTCTCTACACAGTGCGTCGTCTCCAGTTTGCTCAGCTTGTGCTTGGGAATGTACTGGGTAATTATCATTTTCACCAACTTCAACGCGGCCTGAAAGACCTGAAGAAACGAGGTCAGACACATCAGCCATTGTGGTGGGAGTTCAGGAGGAAACAGGAGACCAACAAATGTGAACCTCATACTACAAATTGCTTCCAAGTACAGCACCCCACACCCGGGGCCCTGCTCACTGTGGCCCCCCCACTTGACCCTCCTGACCACGTGATGCCAGCTCAGCACTCCTGAGAGACACCGAGCCTCTCCACTTTTCATTTCTGAACACTCAATCTAAAGCCTGTCCGGAGCTACAAAAAGGAACTCAGCTCATTGGCCCCTCACTCTCACGAGAAGGAGAGCACTAAGCACACCTGCTGAACTCTGTGTGGAAACAGGGGCTGTGTGGAGCAGAGACGTGCCCAGGAAGCATGGCATCTCCCATCTGCCATTGTCCTGGAGCTAGGATGTGCCTCTTACTGGAGAACCCTCATTCCTGGTCTCACTGAAAGCTAAGTCACAGTTATGTCAATGACCTGGGGACAGGAGGCAGAGGGACTTACTGAGGTCACGATGTCCTTTATGGCTCTTCTGATGAGAAAGACAGATGCTCTCAGCATGTTTTTCAAATCCTCCTTCTGGGTTCCAACAGGCATCTCCATCAGCTTCTGGTACAGCGCCAGCAGGGCATCTTCCCGGCAGGACCACGTCTTAGAATAGGCCCCAGCCACCTGCCAGCCAACAGCAGTCCTGTCTCAGCTCAGGAGGCAGACTGTCCAGCCCCACACAGCCATCCCAACTGCCATCCTGCACTTCAAAACTCTTCTGTAGGAGGAAGCCCTCTGCAGAATTGAGGGGGAGAGCTTGGCTACACTGGGGGGAAATTAAGACCTGAGACCTCCACATGTGAACGGCAGGATGTACACACACACACACACACACACACACACACACACACGGTTAGGGTTAGGACACACACGTTAAACAAAGCAAAACCCCTGCAGCAATTTTCCCCTCTCTCCCTATGCTGGTGTGCTCTGTGTCTGTTTCCCCTTCTCTCCCTATGCTGGTGTGCTCTGTGTCTGTTTCCCCTTCTCTCCCTATGCTGGTGTGCTCTGTGTCTGTTTCCCCTTCTCTCCCTATGCTGGTGTGCTCTGTGTCTGTTTCCCCTCTCTCCCTATGCTGGTGTGCTCTGTGTCTGTTTCCCCTCTCTCCCTATGCTGGTGTGCTCTGTGTCTGTTTCCCCTCTCTCCCTATGCTGGTGTGCTCTGTGTCTGTTTCCCCTTCTCTCCCTATGCTGGTGTGCTCTGTGTCTGTTTCCCCTTCTCTCCCTATGCTGGTGTGCTCTGTGTCTGTTTCCCCTTCTCTCCCTATGCTGGTGTGCTCTGTGTCTGTTTCCCCTTCTCTCCCTATGCTGGTGTGCTCTGTGTCTGTTTCCCCTTCTCTCCCTATGCTGGTGTGCTCTGTGTCTGTTTCCCCTTCTCTCCCTATGCTGGTGTGCTCTGTGTCTGCATGTATCTGCACACTTGCATGCCATACACATGCGTAACTTGGTTTTGATTTTTACCAAGGGTTCGCCTAAGATGTCAATGGCAGAACTGGCTTCTCTCAAGGCCTTCTCTGTCAAGGGCTCTGGTTCCCCTGAGACACCCCGTCTCCGGACGTCACTGCTGTCTGCGTCTTTCACTTCGGGCTCGGTGGATGCTTCCCCCAGTTGCTTCCGAGTAATGGGAAGAGGCCGTTCATCGTAGGGCACGGCGTCCACCTGGAGGTGTGCAGAGGTGAGCAGAGTGCTGGGGGTGGGTGCTCTGCTGGGGTGTCTCCTCACAGACTGCTGGGCGAGAGCTCTAAAGGAGTCAGTCTGCTAAGCACCAGGTTAGAATATTCCTACAAGTGGGCTGTAACTGGAAAAAATTGATGAAGCCTTCCATTCCTGTCAGACTCACCCAGACATGGAGCAGCAGCACTGCCACCTCAGAAGTCAGCTCAGACACACACTAGTCACCTGCAGCCACTCCAGTTCGGCTGACACAGAGGACAGGAGGAAGGGTCATCCCATTATTTTTCAGACTAGTGTCTGTTGACATACTCTTACTGCATTGCATAGAGCAATAAACATGCTTCTCCTCTGGGGCCCAGTGAGGGAAGCTGTAACAAGCCTCCTCTGTGGTGTTCCTTGGTGAGGCAGCTGCCAACCCAGCCTTCAGTCCTCAGCACCTAAATCACCAGGCACTGCTCTTGGTGCCCACACAGCAGGGAAGATGGACCTTCTGCCCTCAGAGCCCCATTCAGTCAGAATTGAAGAGGCAAGGACACAGCAGGGTGAGAGCGGAGAGGGAGCACACGGTGCTGAGAGTGGGTGAGTGCACACATGTGTAAAATTACCGTGTGAACCCGAGACACAGGGAAGGCTAGGCCACGGTGAGCGCACACATGTGTAAAATCACCGTGTGAACCCGAGACACAGGGAAGGCTAGGCCACGGTGAGCGCACACATGTGTAAAATCACTGTGTGAACCTGAGACACAGGGAAGGCTAGGCCACGGTGAGTGCACACATGTGTAAAATCACCGTGTGAACCCGAGACACAGGGAAGGCTAGGCCACGGTGAGTGCACACATGTGTAAAATCACCGTGTGAACCCGAGACACAGGGAAGGCTAGGCCACGGTGAGTGCACACATGTGTAAAATCACCGTGTGAACCCGAGACACAGGGAAGGCTAGGCCACGGTGAGTGCACACATGTGTAAAATCACCGTATGAACCCGAGACACAGGGAAGGCTAGGCCACGGTGAGTGCACACATGTGTAAAATCACCGTGTGAACCCGAGACACAGGGAAGGCTAGGCCACAGGGTCAGCACAGGGATCTGCTCTGCTCTCGCAGCTGCTGCAGAGGCTGGAGTGCATGGCTAAGTTGGTCCAGCTGACTGAAGTGAGGACCCATGGGCCGTGACAGCAGGCAGCCCAGAGACAAGGAGCCGGGGAGTCACGTGATGGGAGGAAATGTGCTGTGGGAACTCCTTCAGCCAACAGCCTTTAAGATACTGGCCCACTTGGGGCATGGTCAAATACACTATATATACAGATATAAAATGTGTGCGGCCCCTTGGCTGCTGGATTCGGCTCCTGTGCCCCACTCATGTACAAGACTGATGGTCTGTGAGTCGACCCCCAGATAAAGAGGACTTTATTGTACTCCATTCTGGGCTAGTGTGGGGCTTTATTATAACTGACAACAGAAATCAGGTTGCTAATGACAATACTGAGCTCCCAAGTCAAACTAGTCCTGAAACCTGCAGGACCTACTGTGTTCCCAGCTAGAACAGTCAATAAAAAGCCCAGCTTGACTCAGGTTTCTTGTTACCAAGCTGTTTTAAGAGGCATGGTGACCACAGGTACATGACTGAGGTGTCATCTGGAAAAGTATGAATAGGGAATTTACCCATTTATTTTGAGACAGGATCTCACTCTATTGCCTTGGATGTCCTGGTCTTTGCTATGTAGTCCAAGCTAACCTGGCAGCAATCCTGCCTCAGCTTCTTGAGCGCTCCAGGAATGGGCATTTTACACATGCTCTCTTATTCCTTGAAGCAATGCTTGAAGTAGATGTAAAGACTTTGTGAGCCCACAGACGACATGGCAGACCCAGAGGGCCCGACAGGCCAGGTGACAGCTGTGCCTCTCAAGGGCGTGGCCAATGGACTATGCTTGCTTGGGCTCTGCTCTAGCCGGCACCCCAGTCCCTTCTGGACTCAGAGAGGAGGGCTGGCCATGGAGGCAGGCACGTACCTATGCCTTGGGATTAGGACCCAGTCCAACCCAGGTCCTCAGTGATGCAGCTGGTAGTAGTCAAGCTGGCGTGGAGTAACTTACATGGCTCCTAGGTACAGGGCCTGCGGCAGGTGGGGACCGGTCCACTGCTGAATGTCGAGGAGATGATGCCGAGGGATATGCCAAGGGCTTTTCCTGGAGGGCAGGGCCTGCAAATGTGCCTTCTGTTTCCAGCTCTTCTGTGCGCGGCAGTGAGGACACTGCCTTCCAGTGCTGGGGACTGCTGGGAGATGCAAGGGGCTGGAGGGGCAAAGCGAAGGGCCTCTGCATCTGGAGGAAAGATGGACAAGGGACCATGACCATTGCAGGCCATCTGAAGGACAAGGGGCCATGACCACTGCAGATCATCTGAAGGACAAGGGGCCATGACCACTGCAGATCATCTGAAAAACAAGGGGCCATGACCACTGCAGATCATCTGAAGGACAAGGGGCCATGACCACTACAGATCATCTGAAAAACAAGGGGCCATGACCACTGCAGATCATCTGAAGGACAAGGGGCCATGACCACTGCAGGTCATCTGAAGGACAAGGGGCCATGACCACTGCAGATCATCTGAAGGACAAGGGGCCATGACCACTGCAGGTCATCTGAAGGACAAGGGGCCATGACCACTGCAGGTCATCTGAAGAACAAGGGGCCATGACCACCACAGGCCACCTGAAGGACAAGGGGCCATGACCACTGCAGATCATCTGAAGGACAAGGGGCCATGACCACTGCAGATCATCTGAAGGACAAGGGGCCATGACCACTGCAGATCATCTGAAGGACAAGGGGCCATGCCACTGCAGGCCATCTGAAGGAAGCTGTGCTGAGCACATAATGGCCTACTGGTTAGTCACGGGACCATGGCATCACCTCAGCTGTCTCTGCCACAGTTACAGCACAGATCACAGCAGCCCCAAATAACTGACAGCCTGAGCATGCGTGCTTGGGCATGATCACAAACATACTTGTGCTAGAAGCACAACGGTAGGCAGGTGGCACTCGGGCAGGACTCTGGGTTCAGAACTGGCCTATGCTGTTCACAGCTGGTTAGGTGACTCTTCACAATCCAAACAGGCAGGGCTGATGGATGGCACACTGTGATTCTCACTGATCTATGTTTTACTTGCCAGGAAGGCAGAGGTAGATATAGAGCCGGCAGTACCAGTCTGAGACCAGCAGCCTGGAGGGTGGGACTGGTGAGAACTGGCATCTGTATGCACACCAAACCTGCCCCCATCTGCATTCAGCATTTGCCTGATGAACCGTAAGGTTATGGATCTTGCTAGAAGTCTGTCTCCACTCAGACTACTCAGGGGGTTTACACCTGAGGGCATGTGGCGTAGGGACCACACTCCATACAATATGGTGACTGGGCTGGAGGGGTCCCTGAAAAGTGACAGTGCCTTGATCTTCCAGCCCTGGGCTCCCTCTCGTCATCTTCTACGTGAACTCTAGAAGATCCCATCCCAGCAGAAACCTGCTGACTGCACATGGCACGGAGCAGCTGCTTTAGCCCACACATTCACAGAGCCCGAGCACAACTCTGGTTAGCCCTTCACTCTCTCCCACTTGCCCCTACCCTGTGGCCCATTCTGACCTCTGGCTCGCCCTGCAGGAGGCCGTGCAGCTCCAGCTGTTCGTACACCTGGGCACGGTAGCGTGCCATCTGCTGCTTCTTCTCTTTGGCCAGGTCATAGTCTTCCTTCTCCACTGCGCAGCGCTTCTCCACCTCGAAGCGCCCCAGGCGCTCACCGACCTTCTGCAAGTCAGCGATCGCTTGCTTCAGTTTCTTTGCATGATCATAGCGCTCCTTCTTGACAGCATCCCGTTTCTTTTCATCCAGCCTGCGAATGATCTGTGCAACTTCGGGGTCTTGGTACATGTCAAAGGCCAAGTCATCGAGTGGAGAGATGTAGTCAGATCTCCTGAGGAGAGAAGACGACCCCAGGTCAGGAGATTCCAGAGCTCGTGCTGCACACACAGGTGAGAAGGTCCCCTATGTGAGGGAGTACAGCCTCGGCTGGTCAGGCTGCAGCCATCAACTATCTGGGGCTCTTGCTCCTGGTGCTTGACCGAGCTGTATGTCAGGCCAAACCACAGATAAACTTAGCATCCATGACCACGTGATTATGCCACTATTCTTAAAATTTACAGCATGGCAGTGATGAGCTTCACTCTGTGGTCACAAAGTACAGCAATAGCATTGCTGGGACCACTGCAGACTCAGGACCAGCTCAGGGTCTCACAGCAGCTGCACGGGCTGCATCAAGTAAGCCAAATACAAGCTGTGACCTGGGTATTTTACATAGAGGTAAAGTTGAATTAGATATTATTTGTCACAAAGACTTTAGTTGGAAAACTTTAATAATAATAAGTTCAAGTGGGACTTGGGCACACACCACATTTAAAAATCCCCAGGTTCCTTTCTGCCACTCCATGCCCTTTGCCTGGCAGCCCAGTGACTGTGAGGGACAGCTGCAGCGGCTCTGGCCATTCCTTCCGTCAAGTAGTGTTAGGGTTGATATAACAGACATGCTGCCCAGCATGCCACATTATTAACTCTCAACACTATGCTTGCAACTCTACATCACTTGGCCACGATGTCACAGAAATAATATAAAGGTTTTATTTTTAAAAACCTCACCAGAAAAAAGGAAAAAAAAGTTCCATGTTGCCATAGTCAGAATTTGCAGGGCAGGAGCACACTCACTCTTATGCAGCACCCCAGGGAAGGTCAGGTTCTCACACCATGAGTCTCAGCACCGACACTCAACTCCACAGAATCCTGGGGCCAGACAGGTCAGGCCAGGCACAGCCTGCCCTACCACCGAAGCTGGAAGCTCTGCTGGAGCCTGCCATTGCTGCTGTGGCTGCTGTGTGGGCTCAGGCTTTGGGGAGGCAGAAACCAAGGGGTGGCTACCAGGAAGGAGCTGACTAGCGGTGACACAGCTGAGGGTGCACTGGCTCTCTCTGAGCACACCCTGAGAGCTGAGGGTGCACTGGCTCTCTCTGAGCACACCCTGAGAGCTGAGGGTGCACTGGCTCTCTCTGAGCACACCCTGAGAGCTGAGGGTGCACTGGCTCTCTCTGAGCACACCCTGAGAGCTGAGGGTGCACTGGCTCTCTCTGAGCACACCCTGAGAGCTGAGGGTGCACTGGCTCTCTCTGAGCACACCCTGAGAGCTGAGGCATGGTGGGCAGCTGCATCACTGTTCTCAGGCACCCGTGCTAACACCTGAACACTCAGAACTGAAGCATCTCTGAACGGCAGCAGTGCAGGCGTGCAAGATATGCAGTCACCTTAATCTCGGCATGGATATGAGACAACCCGACCAGTGGCCTCCTGCTCTCACCTGACCTAAGCCTCATGGAGACCCAAATCCTCCAGAATGACCAAGGTGTTATGAGCTGTCTTGTGAAGGAATGGGGGAAAGGTCTTACCCGGCAAAGGTTCCTTCTAGGGCTGGGTCCTCATTGTGGGGACTGTGGCCAAGGTAATGGTCAATCAGCTTCTCTCTAGAGGTCTTTGGGGACAAAACATCTTCTTAGACTCTCAGCAAAAAAAAGGACAAAACAAACATTAATTTTACAACTGTTTAACAGAGAGGTGCCAGTAAGACTCAGTGGCCCTAGTTTTCTGGACAGGCAGCTAAAATCCTTGAGGAAAGTTTTGAGGCCTTCTTAATTGATACATGTGTGTGTGTGCATGTGTGTGATGAGAATTAGTGATTCCTCCTCCCACAGAAATTCCCTTTACCTTAGGAACTAAACTTCTCATACTTACAATATTGCTTTCATCACCAAAATCTGCAGGGTCTCCAATGATATTTATCGCAACCAAAGCCACCTAAGAAATAGTTAAATCAGCAGAAATCAAGTTTGAAGTGTTTGAGATGCCTTAAGCCCTTGAACCATATCTTGCCCGTGTTGTTATCAGGTAGGAGGGTGTGCGATGACAGTAAGGGTCACGCTGATGTAGAGAACTGTGATGTGCTCAACAGATAACAACCACTGCTCTTCTCATGCTCAACCAAGCTGCTATGGCTTATAGGTTTCTAAAACAGTAACCGCTAACCTAGACTTTTAGTAGTCTCTCAATAAGAGGTCTCCACCCACATTACCCCAGACAAGGAAAAGAAAGTAAATTGACACAGCCCAGCTAACCCAGTGCTTCACCTCTCGCCTTGGCAGGAAGTCGCTCTCCTTCCCACCCATCACTGTGGTCCAGGTTCCTAACCAGTTCCTAGCAGCTGAGCATCTCACAACTCATTCACCTGCCACAACAATGTGACCTGTTAGCTTTCTCCTACTGCTCTTGGAAAGGCAGCAAGGGGTACAAATGTGTGTGCAAACAAGATTGTTCTGGGCACACCAGATCTCCTTTGTCAGGGTGGGATTGAGTTCTACCAAACACTCTACCACTGAGCTACACAGCCTGTCCCTAGCGCTGTGCTGAGCTACAGAGCCTGTCCCTAGCGCTGGGCTACACAGGCTGTCCCCAGCGCTTTGGCTGGCTTTTGGGAACATATTCCTCATACTGGGTTGCCTTGCCCAGCCTTAGTACAAAGGCATCTTAGTCCTACCGCAACTCCATATGCCACGCTTTGCTGATACCCATGGGAGGCCTTCCCCTTCCGGAGCAGAAATAGAGGAGTGGACTGGGGGACAGGGGTGGAGGGGAGATGGAGGGAGGGAATGAAGGAGAGGAGGGAGGAGAAACTGAGGTTGGGATGGCAAGTAAATAAATAATTGATTAAATTTTAAGGAAGGAAGGAAGGAAGGAAAGAAGGAAGGAAGGAAGGAGAAAAAAAAAGACAGCAGAGCCGTTGGAGCAGCTAGAGCAGTGGCGGGCAAGCGGCTTCCCTGGCCATGGACAGTTCAGACAGGTTATCTGCTTGATTCTGCCAGAACAGCTGCCAGTCAAAGTCACACACGCTGTCACACACACCTGAAAATACGAGGTAGGAACTGTGGAAGCAATTTTACCACAGCGGTGTCAAGCTACTGCATGCAACTGAAGCGCAAACCTCAGGAACCATTCTGGTACTCTCTTTCATCTGAGTCTGGTCCAATCAGAGGCTCTTGTGTGCCCCATGACTACATGCCAGAGTTAACATATGGGAGAGTCTGGCTTCAGAGAGCAACAGCTGCTCACACAACTGCTCCGAGGAGTGTGCAGGTACGAGGACACCTGAGCAGTCTGCTCATGGAGGTGTGTGGTGAGGGGGTAGAGGGTATGGGGTGTGCTGTGGTGACAGGACAAAGACACACACACACACACACACACACCTTACCTGATTATATATGTTGTACTTGTTGGTGTGGTTTTGGTGAAAGATCAGCTTAAGAAACTGCCCCACAGCATCCACGTAAACAGACTTGAGTTCCCTGGCTTTGCAGCCTGTCTTTTCGTTGTCACACAGAGAGACATAGCTGGAAGGAAAGTCACACCTGATGAACTGTCCACAAAGCTGTCGGGTTGAGGGCACCCCGTGCACCGAGTCTCATTCTCACCCCAGTCTGCGGAAGCGCTCTGCTTGGTACGGCACCAGGTACTCAGGCAAGCTTTCACTGATGTAGAACTCAACCTTACTGGAGATCATGTACTGGTGAGCAAGAAGCTGCAGTTTCCTTATCCGACACCTCTCCACCATCTGGAGAACAATCTCTTGTGGAAACTGGCAGAATCTGAAAGCAAACACAGCCTTGGGTTTCTGAGAAACGTCTGTAGTTTCCTGTCGGCCTGCTTCCAGGCAGGGGAGTGTGAGGCGCGGCATTCTGGATGTGGGGTAGCATCTACCTGACTAGAAGACTGTGCTGCCCCTCCCTTCCAAAGCCTGGACCTAAGGCTGACTGGCTCTGCTGGCCACCTGTAAACCTAACTTCAGGCTGCTAAGACTAAAGGCTACAGTGGCCTTCAGGTTAATCAGGAGATAAATCAGCCATTCTTCTGGGACTGTACCAGTAGGCCAGACAGAGCCAAAGGTTTCCCCACAGGAACCTGAGTCCTTAAGCGAAGCATCTGCTTACAACACACAGGCTGTCAACAAACAGCATGGCACTTCCAGGCGCAGGCTGAGCTGAGAGCTACACACTGCATGACCACCAAGCAAGACTTGGCTAGAGCACTGCTTCTGTCAGCAAGGAACCTACACAGCC
Organism: Microtus oregoni; assembly: GCF_018167655.1. Taxonomy (NCBI): domain Eukaryota; kingdom Metazoa; phylum Chordata; class Mammalia; order Rodentia; family Cricetidae; genus Microtus; species Microtus oregoni. The sequence continues at coordinate 813,143 of NW_024544727.1, read as the reverse complement.
AGGCACAGCCGTGACTCAGCACTGACACACGCTAGCCAGCAGGCACTGTGGGCACGTGGAACAAAGGGAGCTCTGAAGAACAGGGCAGTCAGGGAAGGCCCCTCCCTTCACAGGTCTCAACATCATTGCCTGGTGACCCGTGTGTGCACGCGTGCTCACGTGTTATCACTGCTGTCCAGGTCCTTCTTCCACATCCCACTAAGAAAACCCATCAACACGGTGAGGCTCCTTTGAGGTTCTTCAAGAGTAGAGCCATTTCCCCCGACCAGGTGGAGCACAGTGAGCCTGGGTGCCACTAACACATCAGCCCTGTGCTCACCTCCCAGTTCTGACTTCAACTCAGGGTAAGTGCTCTCCCACTGAACCACACACTTATAAAATACATTGACAGGGACAGACTGCTTTGTCTTGAATAACAACAGCTCAGTGGGTGAAGGTGCCTGCTGCCAATCCCTGGAATCCACACGATGATAAAGAACTGAGTCCTTCAAGTTGACCTCTGCAGTGGCATTTCATTTGTGTTCTGATAAATAAAGCCTGCCTGAAGATCAGAGTAGAACAGCCACACTGGTCAGCTTCACAGACCAGGTAGTGGTGACACACATCTTTAATCCTAGTAGTCACAATAGTTGCCATAGAAACCAGGCAGTGCATGCCTTTAATCTCAGTGGTGCACGCCTTTAATCCCAGCCCTAGAGAGGATTATAAAACGGGAGGAGACAGCTCTCAGACATAGTCTCCTTCTGAGATTCTGGAGGCAGGACTACCATTTCTGACTGAGGTTGAGGTAAGAGCAAGTGGCTGACTGCTTTGCTTTTCGGATCTTCAGGTTGAAGCCCAATTTCTCTCTGAGTTCTTATTAATCGTGCTTCAGACCTCCGATATCCACACACATTGAGAGACATGCAAGGACATGCACATTAATAAATGTGGAAAAAAAACTCTGAAAACTGAGACTATGCAGGCTGCGGTCATCAGCTCTGGAGATTTGAAGCCTGGATCCCAAGGCTCTGAGAAAGACATGGCAGGAACTTCCCCCATCCCATAAGTAGCACCCTGTACCCAGTTCCACCAGAACCCTGAGCAAGCTTTCTGAACCACTCCTGACAGGACCCTTTGTCCATCTTGGTGACACTTGGGGATACTTTCTCTTGACTCCTCCAACACATTTGACCTCAGGTAAATCAGGAGACTCCTGGGCCAAACCTTGTGTGACTCTATCCGGTGGTTGAGGTACACAACCCTTTCCTTTGGTATCCTCTGGAAGCATGGTACTAACATGGATACAATTAAGAGTTTAAAGGAAAACCACGCCAACTACAAAAGTACCATGCTGGGGTGACTTGCATAATCACTGTTACAAAGTAGCTCTGTGTGTCTACTTACGAACCTATGAGCTTCATGGATTTGACTTGCAGGGCAGACACAGCTAAGATCTCTGCAGAGGGAAATGCAGAAGGCAGAGAGTGGAAGCTTTGCCCTTAACAACTGGAGGGAAGCAGAACAGAAATGGGGAGCTCGGGAGAAAAGAGGGTGTGGCTAGGAGCATGAACCTGCACTCCTCAGTGGGGACAGCATGCCTGGGAGGGAATGGACCAGGAAGTTCGACACTGTCAGCTCCAGCAGGTTCTGCTCTATCCTCTCTGCTTGACTCTTCCAGTCTCCCAGAGCTCAGGCACAGAGGAGGGGTCCTGCTTACCTGACACCTACAGCTCCAGCAAGCGCCTCTCTACCCTACCTGTTTGACTTTTCTAGTTCCCGGGAGGTCAGGCATGGGGGGAGGGGGTCCTACTTACTGGGTCCCCTCAGACATTCCAAGAGGAAAATGCACTTTAATTTTAGTGATTTTAATTTAGTTTTCACTGAAATACACCATGTACCCGACTAGAAATGCATTTCGTGTTTTTAGATCGAGAGGCACCAACCCTACCAGGTATTCAGACCCAGAGATGTGCTCTCAGCACTGCCCCTCAGGCCAGCCTTACTTTGGTGACCTCCAGCCACTGACAGTCGGTGCGTGGATCATTAGTTCCCGAGCACTGAAGCCATCTTCATGTCCAGAAGAGCTGACCACTACAAATCCAATCTTGTGGGGCATTCTGCACACATGGGCTGTTCAGAAGATCAGGGAAGAGTTCTGAGAAGGGATTCAACTAGGTTAGATGAGGTGTTAGCTCACGCCATACAAGGTAAGCCACAGAGTACTCAGACTGGCCCATCACTCCAAAAAGGTTAGTTTGTCTACAAAACATTTTTAAATGGATGTTCTAATTCTACTTAACACACCATTTAAGCTATCTTGATTTTCCTGAGAGTCTGACCTGTGCTGCGGCTGAGTTACATCCTCACTAATGATCAGAGTCTGCCTTTGTTGTGTGTGAAAGTTACCTCACTGGGGTTTCTGCAGATGTGATCAAATTAAAATGATACCCTATTGGGGAATTCATGTGGCTGGTGCACTTGGAGAAGAGGAAAAGGATCTGGGGTGAGTACCACTAAGGGACAATGCCCACCTAGCATACAGAAGGCTAGGTGTGGACTTCATCTCCAGAACCCATCCCCCACAAAACAATCCCTAAAAAACACACACAAGAAACACACGCAAGAAGTGGAGGCTCAGACACACTAGAGTGGTGGGGGTGCCACATACTGAAAGACTGGAGCCACTTAGTTAATGCTAAGGTTGGTACTGGAAACCATCAGGAGCGAGAAAAGGCTTCAGACTTCAGAGATGCTTGTCCCTGCTGCCACCTCAATGCCAGCTCTGAAATTCCTAAGCCTCCCTGCTTGTCACACTCTCATGGTAAAACCAAAGCTTTTGGTAGGGTACAAAGTCTTTTGGTATTATCAAGGAAACAAACAACTAGCAATGATTAGGGAGGACACCTAATCAGTGTAAACATGCAGCCCTACGGAATGCAGGACGCACAGATGCACTGGTGCAGATGTGAGCACAGTTGAGTTGGGAACCTGACTCGGGACATTTAAGTGTTATCTGTGAACAAGATGGACCAGGACCATCTGTTGGCTCCCAGACCCTCAGAGGATGTGGAAAACTACCCAGCGACGTCTCGTAGGACACATTGCTGGGCCACCTGCCCTCGCCCTCCTGATGGGCACAAGCAGTTGTCAGTTTCCCCCTGAACCTAGACAATCAAGCTAGGCCAGAAGCAGAGGCAGTTCTCCCAGTCCTAGTGAAGAAGGAGTGTCACTGCTTATACTAACAGAAAGTCTGCTGGAAGCCAAGTCGAGAGGAGACATGGTCAAACTTGAGGGAGCTCGAAGAGGAAAAACTGGCTGAATGATTCTTTCAGTATGATTTTTTGGTGAACTGACCTGTGCCCACCACTGTCACTTGGAGGACACATGCTGTCATGTCTGCTTTGCTGCTTGGCACGCATGCTCTCCATGCTGGAACACAGCACAGAGTCAGCGATGAGCTGGTGTCTCTGCACTCCCCTCCAGCCCTGGTTGGGACCTGTTACACTTTCCTAGGCTCGGACAGTCCGAGAATTCCACATCCATGCACAGTGAGGGTTCATGGATGGGAACACACATATGTGTTGCCCAGAGGGAACAGGTGACACTCAATCCCAGGATTACACTGAGGCCACAGCAGAGGAGCTCTCTCCCCAGAGAGATTCCTAACACAAGAGTCCAAGCCAGGCAATGGTGGCGCACGCCTTTAATCCCAGCACTCGGGAGGCAGAGGCAGGCGGATCTCTGTGAGTTCGAGACCCGTCTGGTCTACAGAGCTAGTTCCAGGACAGGCTCCAAAGCCACAGAGAAACCCTGTCTCGAAAAGCCAAAAAAAAAAAAAAAAAAGAGTCCAGGGCTACTGAGGCCACTAGGAGAGGAGGCCCTGCCCAAGTGAAGCTAACCTTGGGCTGGAGGAGCAACGTCAGAAAGCAACACACGGGCATGGCTACTTCTCAGTTATCAAACCAATCAAATACTTGCTAAGTAGACAATTGTTGGTGAAATAAATCATCATCAGAAAAAACAACAATCCTCCTAATACAGGAAAAAGAAGAGCATTGGAGGTTTCTTGGAATAAGATGCATCACTGAAATACTCTGTAGGCAGTGCTATCCAAAGTACCCCGCAGGAGGCCTGGCTCACGTGAATATGCCTGATGTATAATTCAGAGCTTTTGCTTACTTTCATGGGATTTGAAAAGGACCATTTCAAGGATCAGTGCCAGTCTGATGCTTGCTGGTGTGTTTTGTTTTTGGAATGTATGCACTAAACTACTAAAGCCAGCACAGCAAGTCACCGTTAAAGGTGCTCCACTGAGTTCCCTGTGTCTGTCGCAGCAGAGCGGAGGAAACTGACCCAGAACACAATCAAGAGTGGTTCAGGGGGCTGGAGAGATGGCTCAGAGGTTAAGAGCATTGGCTGCTCTTCCTAAGGTCCTGAGTTCAATTCCCGGCAACCACATGGTGGCTCACAACCATCTGTGGTGGGATCTGGTGCCCTCTTCTGGCCTGCAGGCATGCACACAGACAGAATATTGTATACATAATAAATAAATATTTTTAAAAAAAAAGAGTGGTTCATAAGCACAGCTGGGTGACTTAACATGCGTCTCCTCTGACTGTGAGACCACACTCCTATAACATGCGTCTCCTCTGACTGGGAGACCACACTCCTAGAACATGCGTCTCCTCTGACTGGGAGACCACACTCCTATAACATGCGTCTCCTCTGACTGGGAGACCACACTCCTATAACATGCGTCTGCTCTGACTGGGAGACCACACTCCTAGGTCACTCAGGTCCCCGAGCCTGGAGCTCCTCTCAGGCACTACGCTCCCCTTCAACACCCACGGAAGCATGGAAAGTCTTACTGCGTTCAGTCACTCCCACTGCCTTGGCTCTTCTGTTCCACACATGTTCCTACCAGACAACATTCCTTACACCCCACTTCAGTTACCTCTATTCAGGTCTTAATTCCAAAGCCCTCTGTGGCCTCCATCTAGGAATTAAAATGCTGCTTCTGTTCTGATACCTTGTTTCCCCCATTCTTACATCTTATCTTGAAATTTGTTATTTTTGAGACAGAGTCTCAATATTTAGCTTCGACTAGTCTAGAACTCAGTATGTAGACTGCAATGGCCTCAAACTCACAGAGATCCTCTTGCCTTGGCACGCAAAGTACTGGGATTAAAGGCATGTGCCACTATGCCTCAGCATGTTGTGAATTTTAGAAGGATCCAAACACTTAGAGGTATATCCCTGGCTCTGACTTCTTCAATTATTTGACCATCTTCAAGGGCCTGGCCTATACCGGTTGTGGTTGCACACACTTTTAATCCCGGCACTTGGAAGGAGGATCTCTGAGTTTGAGGTCAGCATGGTCTATGTAGGAGTAACAGGGCTACATAGTGAGACAGTTTAAGACAGACAGAGAGAGATAGATAGATAGATAGAGAGAGAGAGAGAGAGAGCGCAGGCAGGCCAGATTTCTACCTTGACAACAGTTTTACTCAGTTGGGTCTGCATCTCTGGTCTTAACTAGCACCTTCTGGGGTGCATTGAGACTTACAAACAGAACGTTAAAGGCAGATACAAGTGTGTCCCCAATAAAACCAGAACAAATAACTGGTACTGAAGAGGGCTGTGGGGCAGTGTGCGAAACACCGGGAACTCAATACAAAACAATCCACTTTCAGACCTGACACTGCAGGAGACTTCCACTCCCTACTCCTCCCCTTTGCCCCAATCATCAGGAGCCTCGGCACATGCTCGTGGCTCCACAAAACACACCGCGGAAACTTCTGGTCACCAGACATAGGTGGTGTCCCAGCTGTCCCTAGGGCAGCCATAGCCAACAGTGTCAGGTGACATTTACCCTAACATTGCTTAAAAACCGTAACTAGGCACAAACTCTTATATTTTTGGTTGCGACCCTTCCCTTTAAAGCCATCTCTCTAGCCCTAAGTCCAAAAACAATGTAGCAACTTCAAACATTTTGTTACAAAGAAATAAAAAATGTTTCTAGTTTTCTTTTCAATAAACGCAACTGTTACAATATTAAGTGTTGATTGGGGACCGATTAATCTTAAGGATTGAAAGTGTTTTTAGAGAATCTTTAAGCTTAAAAAACATCTCAAACCTAACCCAACTAGGAAACAAACCCCGCAAACAACACGCATCAAAGTGTCTGGCTTACCAGGGGCCAGAGCTACAGTCTTCAGCCTCTTGGTAACTGGTTCTGCTCAGTAACGCATCCAGAAGAGGACAAGGCGGGGCTGGAACCGGATTCCCGACACGAAGGCCGAGGTGCGCTACCTAGAGGCCTAGAGCAGGCAGCGGCCACGTCCCTCCACGGCCAGATGTCTTCTGCCTCGGTTCCGCTGAGGACCGAGGCCGCGCGGGGTCACAGGGCGCCGCGGAGACGAGCAGGAGGGACGCTGCCGCGATGCCGGCCTCCGCTCGTTTCGGAGAGGCCTCGCCTCGGTCCGGCCGCCCCCACCCCGGGCCACTGAGGCGAGGGCAGCGGAGGAGCAGCCCGGGCCTCCTCTGCCCAGCGCCCGGGCCGCAGCCACGCTCCCATGGCAACCAGGCCGGCCCGCGCTGTACGCCTGCGCGGGCGTCCGTAGGCGCCTGCGCGCGCAGCCACGCCTCGCGGGTTCCGGCTGGGGAAAGGTCCTGCAGACGGACGTTTCGGGTCGCGCCTGCCAAGGAGTAGAGTAAAGCGTTCCGGGCGGCGCCTACGCGCCACAGTTCCGGGAGTGGCGAGGAGTGAGAGTCAGTCGTCGTCGTCCGGTGCGTGCAGTGTCTGCTGCCGGAGTCCTGCCATGTGCGCGGTGCTCCGCCAACCCAAGAGCGTCAAGTTGCGAGCCCTACACAGCGAGTGCAAATTCGGCGTGGCGGCTCGGAGCTGCCAGGAGCTGCTGCACAAAGGTTGCGTCCGTTTCCAGGTGGGTCGGGGTGGCGGGGCGGGGACCCGGCTACTACGTGCGCACGGTTTCCGTCCCCTTAGATGGACTTGGAGGGGCGCTGGGCTCCTGCAGACAGGTGGCACCCTGAGCGGACTGCCTGTGGGCAGGACGAGCCTACTCTTCCTGTTCTCCAGCTCCCGGTGTCCGGCTCCCGGCTGTGCTTGTATGAAGATGGCACGGAGGTGACTGATGACTATTTCCCGGGGCTCCCCAATGACGCCGAACTCCTGCTGCTCACTGCTGGACAGACCTGGCAGGGCTGTAAGTAGTAAAACTTCGGAGATTGGCGGGACCCACGCCGTTTAAGCCCAGGTCCAGGAGCCCAGGAACGAGCCTAGTAGATCAGGTCAGGGGCACTGAATGCCAAGAGCTTTTGCTGAAGAACTCTATTTCCAGTGTATTTATTTATTTATTTATTTCGTAACTGGAAAAGCAAGGGGGGAGGATTGGAGGAGCCTGGGGAAGGTTTTGCTGTGCTGGGCTGTGCTGGGCAGGGCAGGCGTTGCTCAGGGCCATTCTCCGACGTATGAGTGTTGAAATGCTCTCAGGGATCGTAGTTTTTATTAAAGCTCTTCTAGGTAGGTGTGTGATGACAGCTCAGTGTGGCCTTAATCCGAATTTCCCCGGTGGCTAATGGGATTGGATATCATTCCGTGTTCTTATTTGCTACCTGCAGGCACTTCTTGGTGAAGCAGTCTTCATGTCTTTTGTGTTTTTTAATCGGATTTTTTTAAGCTGTTGAAATATTTACCCCACCCTCAGCAAATCCTGGTTATGCCTTCCATGTCAGATAATGTGGTTTTCTAATATCCTCTGTTGGGTTCCGTTTCATTCTCTTGTTTTGGAACCGAGCTCCAACCAGCTGAGCTAACCGACCTTGCTCTTTTCATGCTCTGTAATAGAGCAAACGGTTCAGATCTGGGAGGGAAATGGAGGCCAAGGTTACATGTAGCTGAGGCTGGCCTTAAATTCACTCTGTAGCTAAGGCTGGCCTAAAGCTTTTGTTTCTCCTGCCTCCATCTACCAACTGCTGGCATTCCAGGCATGTGTCCCATACCCAGCTTCAAATTTTTTAACTTTGATGACATCCAGATTGTCATTTTCTTCGCTGTGCATTTTCTTTTCTTTCCTTTATTAATATTACTAATTTACTTATTTTTGATGTTTCTTCATGTTCACTGTGCATTTTCACTGTCCAGGAATCTCTTGGTGGGTCCTGTCTTCTTGAGGTTTCCCCCTGCATTTTCTACATCTGTTGCTGTGGCCACAAGACCTTATTTCTTCAGCTTGTTGACACTGGATCTCACTGAGTTTTGAGTATGAAGCAGAGTTGGAGCCTCATTTGGCTGTGGTCTGTGCTTTTTAGTTGTCACTGGATTCTGTTTGCTCCTGTTTAGCTAAGATCCTCAGGAGAATACACTTGGCATTCAGCATCTGCTAGGAAAGCCCAATGTAGCTTGCTACTTGTGGAAAGGGTCCCTGGGAAAGTCAGGAGAGGGACTGTGAGGCCTGGAAGTTGGGTCCTAAGGGAATGAGCAAAGGAGGTGACCTAGTGTGGAGGAAGAGAAAGCAGAAGAAGAGCAAGTGCACTATTCTAGGGCACTGCAATCCCATCACCTGGCAGGACGTGGCCAGAGGAATGGAATTGGCAGCGTCACCCTGTGGAGGATTCGAGTGTCAAGTGCCAAGGCAAGGGTTGGTGACACCAGAGTCTTGAGTCTTCACTTCTGGCTGTCTCTGGGCTTAGTGGACAGGAGCCTCCTCTTGGGACCAGAACAACATGAATGTGTTTCTGTTTTGTCTTGTGGTGGCAGCAGATGTGAGTGACATCACCCGCTTCCTCAGTGTGTTTAATGAGCAACATGCTGGGGTCGTCCGGGCTGCGCAGCAACTGCTGTCACATGAGCGGGACCCACTGAGGCAGAAGCTGCTGGCTGACCTTCTGCATCATGTCAACCAGAACATCACTGCTGAGACCCGGGAGCAGGACCCGTCCTGGTTTGAAGGTACGTAGACTGGGGTGACCGTGTGGCCAGGACGTCTGAGACAGGCAGGGAAGGGCCTCCTTGGAGCAGAGGCTCGGGAGGATCTTTGTCCACTTCAGATCCTGATGCTTCCCAACCAAGGGTGACTGGCCTCTGGAGTGAGTGATAACAAAAGGTGTCCATGAGAAGGCATCTGGCCAGGACTCCTGGGTGGGGGCAGTGTCCTGGGCAGCCTTGAAATAGCTTTCTTTCTTTTTTTCTTTTTCTTTTTCTTTTTCTCCCTTCCTTCCTTCCTTCCTTCCTTCCTTCCTTCCTTTTAAATCATTTTTCCAAAAGCCATGGCAAAATGCATGGAATGTGGAGTTTATCATCTTACCATTTGAGAGAGAGAGAGAGAGAGAGAGAGAGAGAGAGAGCGCGCATGTGTGCGTGTCTGTGTATCAGAAGAGAGAGAGAGAGAGAGAGAGGGCGCATGTGTGCGTGTCTGTGTATCAGAAGACCACCGTGGGTGTCATCCTCAGGAATACTATTCACCTCCCTTGAGATAGGGTCTCATTGGCTAGAGCTAGGCTGGGCTGACTGGCCAGCACACTTCAGAAATCTCTCCTATATGATTCATATCCTCCCTAGGTCACTTAAGGTACCTGGTTCCATGCAAATGCTGGGAAAGTAGTTGTCAGCTGGTCCCTTTAAGGAATAATGACAAGAAAAACCAGTCTATAGGGTTCTGGGAGATGGATCAGTGGGCATTGCTTGCTGCTTGAGCTTGGGGACTTGAGTTCAGATCCCCAGCACCCATGTAAAATCCAGGTGTGGTGGCATATGCCAGGCAGAGTCAGGCAGATCCTTGGGGTTCACTGGTCAGCCAATATATCCCAAACAGTGAGCTCCATGTTTAGTGAGGGTGGAGAGTGACAGAGGAAGACACTCAGTGGTGACCTCTGCTCTTAACATGTGTGTGCATGGGAGAGTGCACCTGCACAGATGTACACACACATGTGCACATTCATGTACACCACAGACACACATGCACAGACTTAAAATTCTAGAGAACAGGAAACAATCTACATGCTTATTCAGATATAAGTTTTTAAAATGATTTGTTTATTGGTTTTGGTTTGTTGAGACAGGGTTTTTCTGTGTATCCCTGACTGTCCTGGAACTCACTTGTAGACCAGGCTGGCCTCGAACGCAGAGTTCCATCTGCCTCTGCCTCCCGAGTGCTGGGATTAAAGGTGTGCACCTGCCCGGATATGAGATTTTTAAAGTGTTAATGTCTGTGGTTGGGTGAATCTACTGTAGGGCAGGCTGGGCTGCAGAGTTAGTGGCACTCCACATATCCAAGCCCCTTCACCCTGTCCTGCCGTCGGCACTGGCGTTTGCTGTCAGAGCCCATGCTCTGTGGGTCTGCAGCCCAAGCCCTCTCATGCCCATTTCCAGCTCTATGAACAGAACCCCTCCCCAGCTCCTCCTTCACATGGTACCTTGTGTGGGTGGAATCATACAGGGTTTGTCCCACAGCTCCTCTCGTCAGCATGCTGCCCTTTATGTTCGCCTGGGTGACCAGCGTCCTTCCCTTTTAATAGTGTCCAATCGTACGGATGGAGCACACTTTTGGCCCTCTCCTCTGCTGCTGACTACTTGGGTTGTTAAGTCCAGATTGAGGTGTCCTTGAGTAGTTGAAATTTCTTGAGGGTTTGAGGGCCAGCCAAGAAGAAACCTCTTAGCAGTGTTTGAGGTGCCTCAAAACCAGATCCCCCAACTAGAGAACACGCACCCTGCCGTTAGGCATCTCTGCGGCTGATGCAGTCCCTGATACACCTCCCTCTGGTCATTTCTTGTCTGCTTGGCTCCTGAGCCACTCAGGACACAAACCAAGAGGTCGTGGTCTGCCTGTAGATCCCAGAGTAATCTTTCTTGTAGGTTTGGAGTCTCGATTCAGGAATAAGTCTGGCTACCTGAGATATAGCTGTGAGAGCAGGATCCGGGGCTACCTGAGAGAGGTAAGGCCATGCTCAGATCACGCTGAGGGAGGATGGTGCAGTTGGTGGGGTTGCCACTCCACTGCTGATGCACGTCTGCAAGGTTGCCTGTGAGGCTTGCGTACCTCAGAGGAGCAAGAGCTTCCTGTCTCCTACATCTGAGCTCTTCTGTACTTTAGCCTCTGACCCCATCATCTAACAGGTATTAGAACCTTTCTGGGCCGTGTCCTTTGGATAGGGTCAGAGGCCTCAGCCTCAGCTCTTTGCCAAGGATGCTATTACGTAGAACAGCACCAGCTGGCGCCTTATGCAGCGGGCAGGTCTGTTCTGATGAGCTTCGTTCCGTTATGGAGAGGTTTTCTGCATCTCCTCCATTGCTCTTCACGATCGGGTGGTTGTTTCCCCCAAACACTTGTATTTATTTATTCTCTGGGTGCTTGGCAGTCCTCTGACCTTGGAAAAGTGGAACACAGGACCGAAGACACCTCTGCTTGGGGTGCTTTGTAGATAGGCTGTGAGCGGCTGACTATTGGGTCTCAGCTCTGGTCTTCTCTGGGAGGAGCGGCCAGCGGCTCCACTGCACCTCGCCTGAACTCCAGGAGGAGGCTGTCCTTGGTGTCCTGATACCCTGGCTTCCTTTCTTGAAGATACGAATGCCAGTGAGGTGCAGAGTGGAAGGAAGACCCTCTATGGTGCATGGGACCTGCCCATACCGAGAGCATGAGGTGCCCCTCATTTTGCCAGGTGAGCCTTCTGTGCCTCTCTGCACTGGGCTCCACGTGACTGCCTTCATTCAGATATGATGAGCAGTGGATGGGTGGTTTGGGGACAGCAACTTGTTTTGGGGACCTTCTTCTCCCTGCTCTCCTTGGGGTAACTTGGGTAACCGCCCAGCAGTTGGCTAGTGGCACAGACCTGGGGCTTCTCCATCTGTCTGTCTTTACAGCATCCTCTTCAGCACCCAGAACATGGATCATATGTCAGTGTCTGTCACCAAGATTCCAGTTCACTAACCAGAACTAACCCAGCATCTGTTTGGGTTCCTACCCCTGAGCTTCTTGGTTAAAAGTAGATCCTAAGGCTGCCTTCTTCCTCCGTGCACACCCTCCTCCGAAATCTTCTTATCTCGTGGTGTAGCTCGAGCTGGGTGTCTATGGGGAAAACCTGACAGAGCCCCCTGCTGGTTGAAGCCACCCTCCCTTCCTGACCAGGCCTGGAACCTGACCACCCTGACTGTTCTCTTGTCACCATGGATACTGCCTGCTTGCCCAGGCCCCGCTGGGCTCAGAATCTCCATTGGGCATGCTCTAGGACTTCCTTCTCAGGCTGCTGCAGCACTGCCTGTACTCACCTGTTAGCTGCCCTCCACACCAGAGTGAGGTCCGCAAGGGCAGTGTGGCGGGCAGTGGGCACAGTGGTGCTCCATGCCTGACTGCTCTGCCCAGGTTTCTTCTAGGTGGCAGTAACAACCCCAGGCAGACGGGTGGGGGGGGGGGCGCTGATAGAATTCACAGCTCGAGTTTGCAGGAACAAAGCCAGGCGTGGGTCCCCCTTCACCCTGCATGGCCAGGCAGCTGAAACAGCAGGCGTGGGTTCCCCTTGACCCTGCATGGCCAGGAAGCTGAAACAGCAGGCATAGGTTCCCCTTCACCCTGCGAGGTCAGGTAGCTGGAGCGGCAGGTGTGGGTCCCCCTTCACCCTGCATGGCCAGGAAGCTGAAACAGCAGGCGTGGGTCCCCCTTCACCCTGCGTGGCCAGGCAGCTGGAAGGGCAGGCATGGGTTCCCCTTCACCCTGCACTTTCTTTGTTTTTAAACCTTTCCCTTTCCCCTCTCTCTCACACAGTGGGGTCAGCTTGGCCTTTGCTGCTCATTTGCATGTCAGGCTCCACATTGATTGGCAGGTAGAAAGTGCTGCAGGAGCCCTTACATGGCTGTGTGCTGTCCCCGTACTCCCCATATCTACCTCAACCCGCTCAGTGTGTCACAGCTGCCGATGTATGGTGTCCAGTGTTTTGTACTTCATGTGGCCTTCCTTGGTGATTGTCCCCACATGACCTAACATCGCCGCCGGTGCCCTGACTGATCCTAGTACTGACCCTCTGGCTGCATGGACGGGGCCCCCTTGTGGGTGCTGCTCGCCTTATCACAGAGGGAATGCTCCTCCTGCTGACTATGGGATCTTAAGTCACTTCCCCCCCGCACCCCCCCACCCCCCCGCCCTCACCATGGGATCTTGCTCTGTAGAGCAGGCTGGCCTTTGGATCCTCCCACCTCAGCCTCCCAAGTGCTAGGATTACAGATGTGAACCTCTCTGCCTTGTTTTGTTCTCCCAGCCAGATGGGAGTGTTAGTTTTTTTTTTGTTTTTTTTTTTTTTTGGTTTTTCGAGACAGGGTTTCTCTGTGGCTTTGGAGCCTGTCCTGGAACTAGCTCTGTAGACCAGGCTGGTCTCGAACTCACAGAGATCCGCTTGCCTCTGCCTCCCGAGTGCTGGGATTAAAGGCGTGCGCCACCATCGCCTAGCTGATGGGAGCATTGTTGATTCCACTTCACGGCCCCCCGAATGGCCATGATGTGATAGCTGAGCAGTGGTCAGACACTCTAACTGTAGAACTAGGCGTAGGCTGGCTCCTGACAGCCAATGCGTGGTGTAGGTTGGTGATTGAAGGCAGGCTTTCGGGCACGGGCAGGCCACAGGCAGGCTACGGGCTCAGCGATGCCTCTGGCTCACTCTCACAGGTGAGTGCTCACACCTCTGCGGTGGATGCAGCGGCTCGGGAAGAATTCGAGCGGGTCCTCAGCTCCATGTGCCAGAAGCTCAAATCCCAGAAGTACAATGGCAGCTACTTTGACCGAGGTGCAGAGGCCAGTGAGCGGCTTTGTACTCCGGAAGGCTGGTTCTCCTGCCAGGTGAGCTCTGTGCCCTTCATTCTGGGGTCACTGCCTCCTGGGGGTGAGAGGTGGGTAGGACATTCAGCAGCTGGCCTAAGAGTAGGTGCTGGTAGCCCTCAAGTTCAAAGTGCGGGAGGAGGCAAGGATGGTGGCGTGCAATTGTTGGGGTGTACAATTGTTAGTATATGGCACCGTAGTCGTGCAGGAACATGTTGGGAATAACAGGTCTGTTCCTGTGTGGATCTGTAGAGGCACCTAGTGAAGGATGATTATCTAGTATCAGGGACAGAAATGCCTTCATCTTTTGAAAACTCAGAATATTAAGATCAGGGGCAATGGAATGTTAGGGGCGGTAGAATTCCAAAGACCGCATTTTTAAAAATTAGGCTTAGTTTTTTGAATATGAGTGTTTTGCCTGTGTATATGTCTGTGCCCATGTGTGCTTGGTGCCTGTGGAGACCAGAAGAGGTTGTCAAATCCCCTGGAACTGAGGTTACAGATGGGTGTGAGCCACATATGGGTGCTGGGAATCAAACCTTGGTCCTCTAGAAGAACAGGCAGGAACCTCTGAACCGTCTCTCCACCCCACAAAGAGAGAATTTTCTTTTTTTTTTTTTTTTTTTTTTTGGTTTTTTGAGACAGGGTTTCTCTGTGGTTTTGGAGCCTGTCCTGGAACTAGCTCTTGTAGACCAGGCTGGTCTCGAACTCACAAAGATCCGCCTGCCTCTGCCTCCCGAGTGCTGGGATTAAAGGCGTGCGCCACCACCGCCCGGCAAGAGAGAATTTTCAATCTCCAAAGAACAGCAAACACTTTTGTTTTTTAAAATGAGATCTTAATATGTAGTTGAGGCTAGACTTAAGGTCACTATGTAGCTGAGGCTGACTTAATATTTATTTCCTTTTATGTATATGTGTGTAGTGTTTGTGTGGGAGTGTACACATGCCACGGCATGGGTGTGGTCAGAGGACAGACCACACCTGGCTTTTACGTGACTTCAGGATCCAAACGTGGAAAGTGCTCTTCCTGCCGAGCCATCCCCCTGGCCTTCACCTCTGCCTCTTAGTGCTGGGGATCACTGCCTGGTTCAAATGTTGGTTCGTGGATTGAACGCCTTGTGGGGCCTGCGCCTTCGCAAGCTTGTTGGCTTGGAGGAGGACAGTAACGTACCTCCCTCTGCCTTTCCAACCCCTGCCTCGGTCCCTGCAGGGCCCCTTTGACCTGGAGAGCTGTCTTTCCAAACACTCCATCAACCCCTATGGCAACAGGGAGAGCCGGATCCTCTTCAGCACCTGGAACCTGGATCATATGTGAGTGTCTGTCACTGAGATTCCAGTTCACTAACCAGAACTAACCCAGCATCTGCTCAGGCAGCTCAAATCTGGCCCATTACACCTGTGTGCTTCAGGCCCAGGGACAGACCCCAAGCGCTTATGGAAGGAGCATCTGGAGCGATGCTCCTGACCTTCCAGCTGTCAGTGCCCAGTGCTAAACTGTCCCGCCCCCTCCCACCCCCTTCTGTGGGTGGGTCTGGTGGCCTGGCTCCTCATGGCCCAGTGGTGGATTCAAAGAGAGTGGGTGCTCTGTGTTTGAACCGGGAGTCTGCTTTTGGGCTGTGTTGTGGGAGGTCAGGACCAGTAGGATGGTATCACAGCTGGGCAAGCTGCAGTCACTTCTAACCAGGGCAGGGCAGGACATATTCTTACAGCTCTTGACTGTAACTACCCTTGACCTTGCTTTGTGAAGGCAAAGTGCTCCCAGTATCCACAAATGGCTACCTGACTCTTGGAGTCAAAACTATGAAACATATATAAAGAGTGAGTTTTATTTGAGGGCCCCTTTATCCCTCAGTACTCAGTGCCCCTGCCCTGTTGCCACAAAAAACCACTCTCCTGAAACATGCCCCGTTAATGCCTGTTGCACACCTTTGCCAGCAAGTGTGGACTTCCATGCCTTTCCAGATCTACTCTCTGGCTCCACGGTGCTCTGTCCACACAACTCAGTGCACAGCAGACTCCTTCACTGTTTGCAGACTAGCCCACATTAGTTCCCTCCTGGGCATTTAGGCCGTTACCTAACCCTGGAATGAAACTGTCTCCCAGTTCCATCCCTGTCCGGCTGATCTGTGGACCGGCTGCATCCACAGCTGGCGAGCAATGCAGATTTGGACCCCACCCAGCATCAAGAAGGCCTCCGGGGGTCTGGTGTGGACTCTCCATGAGAAAGAGTGCCCTGGCTCTGACCTCCAGACTCCTTGGGAAATCGATACTGGTGTTCCCCTTCCGAGTATCTCCAGCCTTCTCTGAATGTTCCAGCTCACATGCTTGCAAGTTGCTTCATGTCCTTGTCACCACTCGGTGTCACTGTGCCTCTTTGCATTTCCCTGACTGAGGAGAGCACCCACTCTGCTGTTTCTGTTTCCTGGCTCCTGGGAAGGCTAAGGCCTCTTTGCCATTCATGGCTTTCTTTCATGTTGCTTCCTTTTGCTCATTGTTTACTTTTTGTCCCGGGCACTGATTCTCTCCTGGCTGTCTGTGAGAGACATTGTTGCTATAATTTTGCCACATTCTGATGTCTTTTATAACAACCGGATGGGTGGCCTTGGCGAGCCCTTGGAGACTGGGTCCCTTTCTTAGGGTCTGAGGCACTGTTGTCAGGATCCTGACTGCAGGCCCAGAGCCGTACAGATCCTGCCATTCCTCCTGCAGGTGCAGGGGCCTCTGTTTGCTCCCCATTGCCTGCAGCTGCGTTTGCCCTATGCTTAACTGCAGGGTGTTTTGCTGTTATTTTTATTCCTACTTTGCACTCCTCTTAGGGTTTCTCCTTGTTTTCTAGTTTCTCTCTTTTGTCTTTTAACAAATGCTGAAGTCTACGTGTCTCCGGCTGCACCTGACCTTAGTGTTTTGGGGTCAGTGTGATTGTTCTGACATGTGAGCCTTTGGCAGGTCTCGGAGTCCCAGGGCTGTTCCCTCATTCTGCTCTGGTACCTGAAGGTTGCGACTCCTACGCCCACTCAGCTCTTTGCCTCACGCTCCCCCGACTCGGTTTCTGTTGCCATCAAAGAGGAGATCACTAGTTGGCACATTAACTGCCTTTTGTCCTGCACGGGTCCCTCCAAGTGGCTGCTCAGCATGAATAAGTGTGACTGGCTTCGTCTCATTTTCTGTTTGCTGTACCTGTTGTCCTGGTCTCACTGTGTAGCCTGGACCTGCCTGTTACTCTTGCAGGAGTGTGTTTTGAGTGCTGTCCTGCCTGGCTGTAAGCCTGCACGGATGCTTGTTTTCATCTCAATACCTACTTAGGCCGTCCACTTCTCTGCTCACTGCCTCCTGCATCTCCCTGCTCCTGCTAAGGGCTGGCGAATGAGTGACCCTAGTGCTTCTTAAGGAGGGCCTGGGGTGAACTCCCTCCTAGAACATCTACCACTGAGCGAGTGCAGGGTGACTGTCTCACACTGGGTCTGGGATCACAGGCATCTAGGTCCCTTCTGCTCTCCCTGGTGGAGGCTGATCACATTGATCCCTGGTGCCTGCTCATGGGAGCTGCTGCCAGTCAGCATTCTCTTTTCAGTGAAGACTGGTTCGTCCCCTTACCTGAAAGGGATACACATCCAGAGACAGCTCTTTCTCTTTGCTTCTGCTGTGACTTGTCCTCCGTTCTGATTCTCCTCTGCAGTCCCTTGGATTCCCATGGGCATTCTGGGAACTCCTTGCCACCTACCCACCCACTTTATGCTGACTCTGCTTGCCTGCTCTGGCTCAGTGCTGTTGTTTTGGGGTAACTTCCTGCTGTGGAATCGGTTGCAAACCCCCCCCCCACACACACACACCGCCCGTACATTGAAACTGTCACACAATGAGACTGCATCCAGAGATTGGGCCTTTGGGAAACAGTTCAGGTGAATTGGTGTCCTAGGAAGGAGAGTGATCAACAAGAACAGATAGTCTTGTTCGTAGGAGAGCGTGTTCATGGTGTCACTGCCGTGTGAGGACAAGCCAGCAAGTTGGCCCTGATCAGACCAGACTGTGCAACGGCTTAGACTTCCAGCTCAGAGCTGTAGAGTGATAGATGAGGGGGAAGTGGCTTGCTTTCCACTCTGCTGTTCTTGGGACTGTGTTTGGATCTGAGTTTCTTTGGTGACCATTTTTCTGTTGCTGGCTTGTCAAAGGGTCTCTGCAGAGTAGTCTGCACCTTTTCCCTGGAGGCGTCTCAGTTTCAGTAGCTCTGAAGCAACACAACATTCTCTTTGCTTGCCACTTCCGCGTCACATTGGTCATACACACTTGGGTCACATGCCTGTGGGAGACACAGTATTGGGGAGGGTGGTTCTGTGGGCACCTGTGTAAACGGGAGTCACTCTGGTGTAGTGAGGAGGAGAGGCTGGCTACGTTCCTGGCACCCGGCCGCCCGCACGGCTAGCTTTATACCTGAAATAATTACACGGAAACTGTATTCTTTTAAGCATCGCCTGGCCCATTAGTTTTAACCTCTTATTGGCTAGCTCTTACATATTGATCTAACCCATTTCTAATACCCCTGTAACACCACGAGGCGTCTTACCAGGGAAGATCTTAACCTGCGTCTGTGTCCAGTGGGAGAATCATGGCGACTGCCTGACTCGGCTTCTTTCTCCCAGCATTCTGTTCTGTTTACTCTGTCTATCTAAGCTGCTGTCCTATCAAAAGGGCCAAGGCAGTTTCTTTATTTAACCAATGAAATTAACATGAAACAGAAGACTTTCCCCCATCACTCTGTGCCAAGAAGCACTCCCACGTGGGGCTCGGCTTTGTTGAATGACCATGTGAGCCGCCTGGCCTTGCATCCTTTCTAGTATGTTAAGCAGTACCCACAATTCAAGTTTGCAAAGTAAGACAATGGCATTGCTAGCACCAAACTCTGCTACAATGACCATGCCTGCCCACGGCCATGTCAGTGTTGGGCCGGTGCCACCAGTCTGTGAAGCACAGTGCTGGGCTTCTCTGGTGATTTATCCACAAGCCCCATCCATTCCACTGCCTCTGCCCTTCTGGGATATTCTCAGCTTAGGTTCCTTAAGAATCTTCAAGATCCTCCCGCCTGTTACACCTGCTAGCAGGTGTATTAGGGTTTCTGCTGCTGCGATAAAGCACCAGCCAAAAGTAGCATGGGGAGGAAAGGATTTATTTCATCTGAAACTATCATGAAGGGGTCAGGACAGTCCCTCAAGGCAGGAACGGATGCGGAGCCCATGGAGGGCTGTTGTTTACTGACTTCTTCAGCCTGCTTTCTTATACAGTCCAGGACCACTGGCCTAGGGGTGGCACTGCCCACTGTGAGCTGGGCCCTCCCACACCAATCATTAACCAAGAAAATGCTTCGCAGCCTTTATTTTTTTTTTATAATTTATTTATTTTTTTATTTGCCTTGGTGTCAGATCTTGGAGTTACAGACAGCTGTTAACTGCCATGTGGGTGGTAGGAATTGAACCTGGGTCCTCTGGAAGAGCAGTCAGCACTCTTAACCATAAAGCCATCTCTCCAGCCCCCCGGTTCGCAGCCTTTATACACACCAGTCTGATGCAGGCGTTGTCTCACTTGGGGGTCCCTCTTCCTAAATGACTCCAGCTTGTGTCAAGTTGACCAAAATCTAAGCAGCACAGCAGGGATATTTGCTATGGTAGACTGCTATGAGTGTCTGTGGCTGGTGGGAAGGGCACAGCACCCTGCAGTGCGTGGCACTGACAGCAGATGGACTGTCTTCCCTGACTTGGCAGAATAGAGAAGAAGCGCACCGTGGTGCCCACGCTGGTGGAAGCCGTCCAGGATGGGAGGGAGGTGAACTGGGAGTACTTCTACAGCCTGCTCTTCACGGCCAAGAACCTGAAGCTGGTGCACATTGCCTGCCACAAGAAGACCACGCACAAGCTGCAGTGTGACCGTAGTAAGATCTACCGGCCCCAGGCAGGATCCAAGAAGAAGCGGCCTGCTCGCAAGCGCCCGCCAGTGACACATGCCAGGCCCTCTAGGGTGATGCAGCGGTGATGGGGCTATTACCCTTACATTTTTTCACTCTAGAAGCCCCAGCCTGAGTTTTCTTTTTAAAAGCAAGTATATTTTATATGTTTTAAAATTTTTTACATTTGCCATACATAAAATAAAGATTTTTTCCAAAATAGACGTGTCTAAAAAGTGTGCACACATCGAGAAAGGTGGGGCCAAGGGCACAATAACAGTAGCCGGTGACCGACCCATTGCCCCAGCTGAGTCCGTCTTCACAGCCGTGCGCAGCAGTGCCTCAGGACAGCGTGGTGGAGCTTTCTGTGCCTGTCCTACAGTCACGGACGCACACTGTTCACAATGTGTGGTCTTCCATGTTTCTGAGGGCTGTCCTTTCCGTAGGGGCCGGGTGTTGGCGCTGGTGACCTTGTGTCAATTCTGTGTTCAACTGACAGTGTGTTCTCTTGGAGACGCCATCCAGAGATCTTCAGACTCGCTGAGCCGTCTGCTGAACACGACAGGGGAAGACCCACACTACATCTCGGCGTCGTCCTCATCCTCATCCTCTTTGGCTCTGAAATGCATTTTTCTGAACTCTCGTCTGCTCATGGAAGGACAAGATGAAGAGGCTGGTGGCAGATCCTTAGAGGGAAGAAAACATGACTTCAGTCTTGAGTGGCACTGCCTGGGCACCAGATCCAAACCTGACCACGGTCTGCTCTGGGCCGTGCAAGTCTGTCCAGGCACTGGGCCCTTGGTAAGAAGGACGCTATCCTACAGACTAGGGGCAGCAACAGAAACATGGGTGCATGCTCACAAAACCACAGCTCTGACTTCCTAACCTGTTCACTGTCCAAGATACACCCAGGGCGCTGGAGCCAGGAGCCCTGCCTTCCAGCCTGTAAGCCCGAGAGTGGGGCGCTGCAGGGGAGAAGCCTCCCACTTACACAGACCTCATTTTCTTTTTCTCAGTTATGCTTACCTCTGAGTTGTGGCCTTATGGATACACAGGAACCTGGGAGCCCAGGATGGCAGCTGCAGTTTGCTGCCCGCACTGCAGGAGAGACAGGAGGGCAGCACTTACCTGCATAAGCTCAACATTCCCGAAGAAGCGACTCACAGGCATGGGCTGGTTGCTGTCATCATCTAGAAAGACGCTGCTCTCCATCTGGAGCACAGGTGTCTGCACCTCCTCTGTCCTGGGCACTGGCTCGGCCTGTCTGGCAGAACTGCCATCAGGTTCCTGGGCTGCAGCCACCCTGCCGGGTTCTGGTGTGGGCAGGCCACCTTCAGTCTTTGCTGAGGGTTCCTCACTCACAGGCTGGCAGCAGCCCTGGGGAGGCTCTCTACTCTCCGGCACAGGGACAGCCGTCTTAGCGCTGGCCTCGGCAAACTCACTGTCACAAGAGGCCTCGGGGGCCACTTTTGGCAAAGAAGAAATGTCACTTTTACGGTCAGCTTTCTGTAGTTCTGCCTTTACAAGGTGACCTTTGTCATACTTGAACTTTTTGGAAGTACGTCTGTCTGTAGTCTTATGTGATGAAGAAGCCTGCCAGGAAAGAAAAATGTAAGAGAAAACCAGACCTATCTGGCAAAGGCACTGGGTTCAGGGCCAGAGCCCCCTCTGTCCTGCTAAGGGGCAAACAGACTGGAGGCCGAGGGAGACTCCACAGCACTGCTCCAACAAGCTTTCCCAGGGCTGTTTTCTAAAGTACATGCTTGCCTGCTTTAAAGTCCTGGTAGGGACATGCAAGATGGCTTAGAGAATAAAGGTGCCTGCTGCCAAGATCACATCCTAGAACCCACATGACAGAAGGAGAATCTCCCATTGCAAGTTGTCCTCTGGCCTCCACATATGCACCATGACATGTGTGCCTCACCCCCAAATAAATAAAAATGTAATTCTAAAATATGTAAAAGAAACCAGTTTCCATCTCCTCACTCAGAGCAAGCTCCCGGCTCTTTTGCCTGGACACTGCACACCAGGAGACACTCAGGCTGGCTGCAGCAAAGTGTCAGCATGCTGTCCTGAGTGGTGCTGTGCCAGACACAGAAGCCGGCCCCAGCCCCAGCTGCGGCGCTGTGGGGGTCAATCCCTTGCCTGGGGCAGCTGCACTGTGGTGTGTCCCTCCTTGCTCCACTCTAGGGGTGAAGCAGTTGACAGACTCACATGGCTGCACAGGCCACCTTCAAAGCGGCACTATGCAGGAAGCTGTCTTACTGTCTGGATTGCTAGCACACTTCCATCCACGCACGAGCATAGTGCACAAAAGCAAACTCAGCTGTGTTGAACGTGCACCCCTCTGACGGCAGTGACAACATGTACAGGACCTCTGAAATGTCTCCCAGTCTACACACAGCAGCAATGGCTCATATTTCACACAACACATCTCGGGGTGACAACTGTAGAAGGGACGGAGCCAAGGCCTCGGTGTTCTTGGTAATGAAGCTCACCAGACATGCTGTCTTGACAGATGTGGAGCTGGCAATGCCCTCGGTAGAGGCTGAGCTGGCTGGAGTGTAGCTTCGGGCCTGAAGGCGCGCTGAGGATCGCACTCCACCTGTGAGCTGGACAAGAGCGACGCTCAGAGAGCAGGCTATGGCACACCAGCCGAGCTGCGGCTTCTCAGCTCGGAGCCTGAGCGTTTCTGCCCACATTCCCTCACCTACAGGCAAAGACTACTTCGGCCTAACGTGGTCCAGCCCAACTGTCTAGGTTTAGACACAGGGTTCAGGGTCAGAGAGATGGCTCAGTGGGAAAGGGGGCTTGCCACCAGGACAGCGGACCTGAGTTCAATCCTAAGGACCCAAGTAGTGGAAGGAAAGAACCGACTTCTGGAAGTTGTCTTCTGGCCTCCACCCGTGCTGTGGCACATGCCCCCCCCCCCCCACGCACACACACAATTTAAAACAAAAGATGCAAGGCTGGCTGCCCACTTGTCCACTGTGGAGGCTCAGGACCATCAGTCCCCCTGGCAAAATAAGATGAGACAGAAACACCAGTTCCTGCACTCATCTCTGTCCACCCCCTTCAGCAGTCCCCATCCTATGGACCAGAGCACATAGCTCCTGGTCCATATGTGTTTATTTTTTATTATTATTTTTTATTCTGGGGTGGCATCCAGGGCCTACTGTGTGCTTGGCGGAATCTGTACCTTGTGCTATAGCTCCAGCCAGGACCTTGCACCCTTGAACCTGCCGCTGTTTCCCAAGTGCTTGGCTTACAGATGTGAGCTGCTACATTTGGTTTATGTGGGAGGGGGATCAAGTCGGCTTCATGCACACTAGGTAAGCGCTCTCATCCCCAGCTGTGCCACATTCCCAGCTCCACCCCTTCAAAACAGTTTTTGAGAAAGGTTCATACTCTGACAGGTCTTGAACGCAAGCTCCATCCGTCTGCTCTAGCTGTTTTGAGTGCTGGAGTCAAAGCCTCCGCCGCCACACACAACTCTCTCACATCAGCCTATTGCCGCAGCTGGCCTAGAAATTCCTGGCCTTAAATCAAAAAGTACTTGAAGAAATAATGGCTGAAAAGATCCTCTGTTTACTGAAAACAGAAATCTATACATCGAGGAATCTTAAACTCAACTCCAAGTTGACAGGCCACCTCTGTGACACAAGAGGAGAGGAGGATAAACCACTGACAGGACCACCCCGTAAGAGTGCTAATCTCAGAAAGACTGGTAAGAAGCCAGCCCCTTACTCAGCAGAAACAGTGGGAGCCACACTGAGTGCACTTGGTACACTCAAAACAAAATGCCAGCTAAGAAAATCCGCACCAGGAAACCTGCCCTGTAAAATGAAGGCACGGATAAAGAAATTCCCTGATGCCAACTGAGGACAGCTGCTTTAGAACGGCTGGGAGCACTGGCTGAAGCTAACACACACAGGGGCACCCGGCCCCAAGGGAAGTCCGTGTACAGGATACTTTAGACACACTTCTCTCGGGTAAATGAGGCAACCTGGTCATGACATGCAAGCAATAACAAAAGGGTGGATATGAGGGAGCCTTGCTGGCCCAGGCGAGTGGCTCCTTTGGAAAATGGGAAAGTCACGATTGCAGGACTGGACTGTCAATAGATGGCAAACAAAATATTACAAAACGTGGGGAGCGACCCAGGCGAGTGAGGCCGCTCTGTATCTCACTGGCACGGAGGCAGCTCAGCTCTGCAAACCCTCACACGAGGAAGGAAGAAGCATAGCGAAAAACTGCTAAATTCAAACCTCAACGCCTGAGCAAGCAAAGGGGGGACAGCAGCTGACATGGCACACAGCTGCCTATCAGCGACACTACAGGCAGCCGCCTACACAGTTCAGCCTATGTCAGCGGGATTCTGGCCACCTGGAGACGGAGGGCACACTTCAGGCTAAAGGACACGGTCCCCGCCTTGCAAGCCCTGCCAGGTCAGAGTCCCTCTGCAGGGGGGATGAGGCCCAGCCACCCTCCTCACTGTCACACTGCTGGTCCTCTGCCCCGAAAACATGACGCGGGGGTCTGGCTGAGGCCGGCTGCCCCGTGCGGGCCCGGGTCTGAGCAGCGTGGCCGGGACAGGACGCCAGAGCAGGGAGCCGCACTGTCAGGGGCCCCACTCGGTCCCAGCGCCAGCCCTAAGTCCAGGAGCCCTGTAGCCCCGAGCCCGGAGGAGGCCGTGCAGGAGCCGCACTCCCGGGGCAGGGCTGGAGGGGATCCGAGGCGGCTGGACCGAGCAGCCGCCGCTGGGCGAGCCAAGAGAGGCGCCCGCCCCTCCTCGGCTCCCCAAACAGCGGCGAGCGTCCTGCCCGCCCGGCCGCTCACCTTCCGACTCCTCATGAGTGAGCGCCCTGGACCCAACGCTCCTTCGCCGTCTCAATCGTGCGCCCGCCAACGCCGCCGCCGCCGCCGCCGTCACTGCCGCGTCTGACGTCACCGCCGTATCCGGATCACGTGCAGTGGTCCTTCCTGCAACCAGGTTGAACTTATAGTTGGGTCTCACACTGGCAGGTGATAATGGTTGGAAGTTAAGAACTTTCTCTGGGTGTTCTGCTCCTATTAAGCTTATCATGGTTGGCCGAGTCCTACAGTGAGGCCTCAGACAGGTGGCCCAGGCCTAGCTCTGCCAGCTGCGGGTCCTGGCTTCATTGTGGGCCTCAGCAAGAGCCTAGCGGTTAGATGCATTTGCAGGAAACAGTTTTTGAGTTTGACCCCAAGACCCACTAGGTATCCTGTGACCACATTGACGCTCCCTCACGAGACTGACTCATTCTCTCTCAAAATAAATAATGTAAAAAATGATAAAGATCTTGAAATACAAATGAAATCTTTGGTCTCAGCCTCTGGTCTTGCTGGGTGGCTGGGACTGAGTGTAATGATTTAAGTAAAACGCTGCAGGTTCCCGAGTGGTGACAGTGGGCAACGGGCCAGGAGACCATGCTGCAGGTCCCTGAGCAGCGGCAGGCAGCAGGACCAGAGACCACGGTGGACCATGAAGGCAGCCAGTTCCAGGTAGGTAGCTGCATGCTGGGTGAGAGACTGAGACGGATAGGCAGCCATGCAGAGTGAGGTTGGAGTTATGGAGGGGAAAGGGGGAAGGGGAGAAGGGAGAAGAGCAGAGAGAAATGGGGGGGGGCGGGATTGGGGCACAGTTTTCTCCAAACTGCTTCCTACTGTTTATTGGCCGAAGTGTTTTTAGGGTTCATGAAGACCTTTTGGGACTTGTTCCATCAAATCACTTAGCCTGGAAGGAATCCACAGGTTCTTCTATGGAAATAAAAGCAGAACCTCTTTTCCAAAGTAACATATCCTTAGACTCAAATTTTGAAGTCAAGATAACTTTAAAATATATGTTAGTTTAGGTTAGCAGCCCCCAGAAACAAATGTCTCTCTGCAGTCAAAAAATTCAAAGAAAACACAATAATATACATAGTCCAGATTCTCTATGTATTTTTCATCTTTGTGTGGCTTATTTTTCTTTACTCCTTTAATCTATGATTGTCTGTACTCTTTTGTATTACTTTAACTGTCTCTTTAAAGACTTTACTTCTTTTTATAACTGTCTATACTCTTTTTTTCTCTCCCAAGCCTTCGTACATTTTTAAACACGTTGTGTCTTGTTTAGAGGTTTTTAATGTCTGAATCTGTCCTATTGTGCATCTGTAATCCTTTTCTGATAAGAAGCATTTAAAAATAGTAAGCAATGTGGTTGTCACAGCCTTGGATGCCAGCTCCACCTCTCTTGGCCTTTCAATATGACAGAGGTACATTTACTACCAGTTCTGGGACTGCTGGGTGGGAGCCATGCTTACCACCTCAACTCTTGGAAGCACCATGTGGCACATAAATCTTTTCTGTCTTAGTTAAAGCTAAATCTGCTATGCGGCATTCTGCTTGGCCTAGAAATGTCTCCGTGTATGGTGGCAGTTGTTCCCATGTAGAAGGATCAGCTTACACATCACATTCCTGTACTCTAACTTAGTTTCCTCTCCCATGTCTATAGCTAAGATACTCAGGAGGTCTCCCATGGTCAAATCTTTTCTCTATTAACCTGGAAGGAATCATCAGACTTTTGATTCCCATGGAAATCAAAAGCATAACTCCTCCCAAAAATAAAACATTTTGGACTTCCATTTTAAAGTGAAGGTATTCCTAATGTATATAGGTTGGTTTAATTCAGCAGTCCCTTCCATAATCCTATGTGTCTCAGCAGCTGTTGTTTGTCCATTAGCATTCAAAAACTTCAAAATTAACAAAGCACCATTTAAGGTCCAAACTCCTTGTGTTACAATATTTTCCATCTTTACGTGGCTTATTCTTTTTTAAATTTCTTTACTTCTATATTTAAAGACTTTGCTATTTTTAAACTTCTTAAATGATTGTCTATATCCTTTTTCTTTTTTTCTTAAGCCTATGCACATTGTTAAAGACATCGTATCCTGTTTAGAGTTTTTTTTCTGTGTGAATATATACCATCATGATTGGTTTAATACAGAAGCTGACTGGCCTATATCTAGACAGGATAAGGTAGGTGGAAGAACCAAACTAAGAGGACATTAGGAAGTAGGTGGCAGTCAAAGGGTCATGAGGAGAGAAGCAAAATGAATTTGCCATGCTGAAAGAAGGTACTGCCCACCTGGCAGAGGGTAGACAAAAAAATATGGATTATGCCAGCCTGCAGGCTGTGCCCAACCCTACCTACCACACACTAAACTCTGTCTCTCCAAGACCCACTCTGCTTCCCAACCCCATGCACCTGAAATCTTCCCCCTGGCCAACCCTCCCTCTCAACCCCAGCAGACTACATAGGCACAGGTGCTGACCACAGTAGTTGGAAGAACAGGCACAGGCCCAAGCCACACCAGTTGGAAGAAAAGATGAGTAAACGCCACTGTAAGAATACATTCAACAACCAAAAGCCATGTGGCACCACCAGAACCCAGTGATCCTACAACAGTAAGACCTGAACATACCTATGCAACTGAAACACAAGAAAATGAATTTAATTAGTTTATGAAGATGATAGACGCTCTTAAAGAGGGGATGAAAATTTTCCTTAAAGAAATCGAGGAAAAGACAAGCAAAAATTTGGAAGAAATAACTCCCTTAAAGAAAGCAAAGAAAAAAATAAAAAGAGGTGAAGGAAACAGTTCAAGATTTCAAAATTGAAACAGAAACAAGAAAACACAAATTGAGGGAATTCTGGTAGTGGAAAATCTGGGGAAGTGAACAGGAGCTACAGATGCCAACATTACCAACAAAATACAAGAGATGGAAGAGAGAATCTCAGGCATTGAAAATACGATAGAGGAAGTAGCTTCATCAGGCAAAGAAAATGTTAAATTCAATAAATTCCTAACACAAAACACCCAGAAAATCTGGGACACCATGAAAGGACCAATGCTAAGAATAATAGGGATAGTAGAAGGATTCCAGCTCAAAGGCATAGAACACATATTCAATAAAATTATAGGAGAAAACATTTCCAAAGTGAAGAAGGACATGTTCATAAAGGTACAAGAAGCTTGCAGAACATCAAATAGGCTGGACAAAAAAAAATCCCCTTGTCACATAATAATGATAACACTAAACACACAGAATAAAGAATTTTAAGAGCTGCAAAGGAAAAAGGCATGTGATGTATAAAGGCATACCTATCAGAATTACACCTGACTTCTCAATGGAGACTCTAAAAGCCAGAAGATTCTGGACAGACATTTTACAGACACTAAGGGACCATGGATGCCATCCCAGACTATTATACACAACAAAATTTTCAATCACTGTAGATAGAGAAAACAAGCTATTTCATGACAAAACCAGATTTAAACAACATCTATCCATAAATCTAGTGCTACAGAAATTACTAGAAGGAAAATTCCAACCCAAGAAAGGCAGTTACATCTACAAAAACACAGACAAATGATAATTTCACAGCACCAAAACTCAAAGAAGGGAAATCCAAACACTACCACCACCACCACCCCAAACCAAAAAATTAGCAGGAATCCACAATCACTGGTCAATAACAACTTAATATCAAGGAATTCAATTCGCCAATAAAAAACACAGGCTAACAGAATGGATATGAAAACAGGATCCATCCTTCTGCTGCATACAAGAAACACACCTCAACTTCAAAGACAGAAATTACCTTGGAGTAGAGATTTGGGAAAAGATTTTCCCATCAAATGAACTTAAGAAGCAAGCTGGTGTAGCTAGTCCAATATCTAACAAAATAGACTTCAAACTAAAATTTATCAAAAGAGATAGAGAAGGACATTTAATATTCATCAAGGGAAAAAATCCATCAAAATGAAGTCTCAGTTCTGAACATCTATGCCCCCAATACAAGGGCACCCACATTTGTAAAAGAAACATTACTAAAGCTTAAATTACACATCAAACCCCACACATTAATGGTGGGATGACGTGGGATGTCCTTCTGTATGCTGCAGATATGTATTGCTTTTACTGATTGATGAATAAAGCTGCTTTGGCCAATGACAGGGCAGAATATAGCTATATAGGAAAGTCAAACTAAATACAGGGAGAAAGAAGATGGGGTCAAGGGAGACACCAGTAGCCACCAGAGGAGTAAGATGCCTGAGCAATACCTGTAAGCCATGGGGTCGAGAGAAATGCCAGCAATTGCTGAGGAGTAAAATGCCATTACTTAACTCCTCATTACTGTAGCCATGGACCATGTGGTGATACATAGATTAATAGATATAGGTTAATTTAAATGTAAGAGCTAGTTAGTAATAAGCCTGAACCATTGGACAAAATTAATATTAAGTCTCTAAGTGATTCTTTTATAAGTGGCTGTGGGACTGAGTAGGATGCAAAAAAGCTTCCAATTGCAGTGGGAGACGTCAACACCCACTCTCACCAGTGGACAGAGAAACAAGGGAACCAACAGATGTTATGTTTCAAATGAACTAACAGACATCTACAGGAAATTTTACCCAAACACCTTCTTAGCACCTCATGAACCTTCTCTAAAATTGACCACATACTTGGTCATAAAGCAACTCTCAACAGAAGCAAAAGATTGGAATAACCCCTTGTGTCTTATGGGACCATGAGGGGTTAGAGTTCAACAACAACACAAACTACAGAAAGTCTACAAACTCAAGGAAGCTGAACAACTCTCAGCTGAATCACCACTGGGTCAGGGAAGAAATAAAGAAATTAAAGACTTCCTACAATTCAATGAAAATGAATCCACAACATACCCAAACCCGTGGGACACAGTGAAAGCAGTGCTAAGAGGAAAGTTCATATCACTAAGTGCCTACATAAAGGATTTGGAGAAATCTCACATGAGCGACTTAACAGCACACTTGAAAGTTCTAGAACAAAAAGAAGCAGACTCACCAAGGAGGAGTAGATGCAGGAAATTATCAAGCTCAGGGCTGGAATCAATAAAACTGACATAAAGAGAACAATAGAATCAATGAAACACAGAGTTGGTTCTTTGGGAAAATCAACAAGATAGACAAACACTTATCTAAACCAACCAAAAGGCAGAGAGAGAATATCCAAAGTAACAAAATCAGAAATGAAAAGGGGGACATAACAACAGACACTGAGAAAATAAAGAGATTCATTAGGTCATACTTTGAAAACCTATGCTCTACAAAATTGGAAAACTTAACGTTTTTATGTGAGCCAAGCATGACAGCACATGCCTGTTATCTCAGCACTTGGGAGGTGATGGTAGGAGGATCAGGACTTCCTCCATTCCCAGATCCATAGAGACTGCAGGGCTGTCCAGGGCTATCCAGGCTAACTGTCTCAATGCAATAAAATCAAAAAGAATTATTTGAATTTTGTTCTGATGCAGATTTTAATAGGAAAGTATTTCCACCTATGGCCTGGCCTCCAGAGCACCCTGAGGAAAGAAGCCTTGTTTGTCTTGGGCCCTAGACTACATTTTGAAAATTATTTTCTTCAAATATATCTCAATTTGAGAAACACAGAAAATATTGGGTGGGTGATTGTGCAGTTGGAGGGAGAGGTGCTGTAGACCACAAAGCTTGGGAGAGGAAAGGCCTGGGGGAGCACCACTTTGTAGACTTGCACAGGCCGTTTAACCTATCACAGGTAGTTCCTACTTACAAAATGAAAACAACCGCCTCGTTCTCCTAAGCATTCAGCTGTATTCTGCAAGTAAAGTGCTTCAAACAGTGCCCGGGGCACAATAAACATGTAACAGCATGCTTCTGTCATTGTGAATTTTCACATCTGAAAAATGGGGAGAAAAGAACTCCTAGCCAGTCAGGGGATGGATTTTCTAGAGGGCTGGGGAGGGAGCCATCTCTTTATAACTTCTGGTAGACCAAGTTCTAGGCATGTCACTGGGGAGGCAGAAAGGACATGATTATCTGCTCCCTAAGAGTCCATGGTGGAGTCCAAACATGTAAGTCAACAGAAACAGTCCAACAGAATTGGGGCTGAGGGGCCCAGAGGAAGTTCTTCAGGAGCCTGGGGTGTTAGGGACACTTCTGAAGGTGGCAGAGTTGTTCAAAGTTACAATACACCATTTATGCCACCATTTCTATACTGCATCCCCTCTTGTTCCCTTCAGAAAGAGGTCCCTAAATCTAATCTTCATGTTCAGCCTTTTTATTCTGACCATGACCAATAACAAATTGTAATTAATTCCCCTAAATGATGACAAACATCCATAACCCATCGTATGACTAAAATCCACCCCCTCCACCTCTTGGGAATGCGGGTATCATGTTCTGTAGAGTTCTCCGTTTCTGGGGATGATGGAATCTTTAGGGGACTCTCAGGAGATTGGGATACTGGTCAAGTCCTGGAGAGCCAGCTGTATCATTTGTTGTTCAGTCTCTGTGTAACGGAAAAGTGCAGGGCTTATCCAAAGTCCTGGCGAGAGCAGTCTGTGAGACTGGACCATCTCAGCTAACAGCTTTGAAGTTGTTCCGGATGTAGAATTTTGAAAAAAGTGTCATAGACATACATTCTGAGAGGCTGGATCACTTGAACTTCTTGTTTTTATTGGTATCTGGTTCTTTTTTTCTGAAAACATACAAACTTTTTTTTGTAGTTTCCAATATTTTTATTTACTCAAAAATCTTTTGTTATGTTCATATCATTCATTTCAATTACATGTGATTTTTTTTTTAAGACTGTGCCTTTTGGGGATTTTATTTTATTTTTTTATTAAATTTATTTATTTATTTATTAAAGATTTCTGCCTCCTCCCCAAAACAAACTTTTAAAGGTAACATATATCTCCACATTAACCTAAGTATGGAATGTGCAGTGTGCCCACATAAGTTAAAGATTGTTTTTGTTCTATGTTTGAGCAGGTAAAAGGCACCTGTTAACTTTATAGTTTGTTTGGATTGTATAACCAAACTATAATAAAAATCTTTCTCCATGCCATATGAAATAATGTCTTTCTCGCTAATGCAACACATTGCCCAGCTTCCATTCTGAAGCCCAGTTATCTCGAGAGTATTTAGGGTGGTTAAGGATGAAGCCCAGTCATCTCTAGAGTATCTAGGGTGGTTAAGGGTGAGCCAAGTTATCTCTAGAGTATCCAGGCTGGTTTGATTCAGCGGTCCTTTCCACAATCCAGTGTCTCTCAGCATCTGCAGGTCTCTCTTCATTAGCATTCAAAAATTCAAAGTCGACCATTGTGAATCTTAGTTTAGGATGTGCCATATTTGTTTATGCTGTGGGAAGTGTGCTTAACGATGCAAAGACAGGCTGCATTCTTTTATGTTCACTTGTTTAACTCTGTGAAGCTGTGTTACTTTGCCTGCCTAAAACACCTGATTGTTCTAATAAAGAGCTGATTGGCCAATAGCAAGGCAGGTGAGGGATAGGTGAGGCTGGCAGGCAGAGAGAATAGATAGGAGGAGAAATCCAGAGAAGGGTGAAGAGCAAGAAAAGGAGGAGAGGAGGACGCCAGGGACCAGCCACCCAGCCACCAAGTCACACAGCCACCCAGCCACCAAGTCACACAGCCTCCCAGCTACACAGCCTCCCAGCCATCCAGCCACACAGCCTCCCAGCCACACAGCCACACAGCCACACAGCCATCCAGCCTCCCAGCTACACAGCCTCCCAGCTACACAGCCACACAGCCTCCCAGCTACACAGCCAGCCACAGAGTAAGAAGGAAAGAAAGAAATATAGAATAAGAAAGGTAAAAAGCCCAGAGGCAAAGCATAGTTAAAGAGAAATGGGATATGTTGAGCTAGAAAAGCTGGCTAGAAACAAGCCCGGATAAGGCTGGGCATTCTTAAGAATAAGACTCCTGCATTTATTTGGGAGCTGGGTGGTGGGCCCTCAAAGAGCAAAAAAACCAATTACAGTCAACAAAACACCCTGTGTATCCAGATGCCCTGTGTATTTCCCATCCTTATGTGGATTTAAAAAGATATTATTTTACTCTCTCTTCAAGACTTTATTAATTTTAAACCATTTTTTCTATGATGGTCTATACCCTTTCTTCAGCATCTGAGCACATTTTTAGATATACTGTCAATTTTTAAAGAGCTTTTCTGTGTCTGGACCTGGCTTTTCTAAGCATCTGCAGTGTTCTCTGATCATGTGAGACAAATCTTAAACTTCTTGTCAGCAGCTGTGCGGCTCAGCTTAAGTGTGTGGCGCTGGTGGCTGGCTCTAGCCCGCAGGCAGCAGCCAGTAGCTGTACCTCTGCCTGCCACCAAACACCAGGCCTCCTGAGAGACTGCAGGGCTAGGAAGCTACATCCAGCTCCTTGTCAAGAACTTTTCTTAGCTTTCTCAGACCCTATGTTTGGACATCAGACACCATATGTAGCAAGTCTTTCTCTGTACCACCAGTTCCCAAATAATGCCATGGAGACTTATTATTAATTATGAAAGCTCAGCCTTTGCTTAGGCTTGTCCCACTAGCTCTTATAACTT
Source organism: Microtus oregoni (assembly GCF_018167655.1). Lineage (NCBI taxonomy): Eukaryota > Metazoa > Chordata > Mammalia > Rodentia > Cricetidae > Microtus > Microtus oregoni. The sequence continues at coordinate 779,961 of NW_024544727.1, read as the reverse complement.
GAATGAACTCATTTATTTTCATCTGTGGTCAGCTGCGTGGTTTGTTACCTCATTTCTCCACAATGTTCATGCTGCTTTCTCCATGTCTGGCTGGTGACCCCGCCTTTCTTCCTCTCCTAGTCCTCTCTGTCCCCAGAAGTCCCACCTAACAGCTTCCTGCCTAGCTATTGGCCATTCAGCTCTTTATTAAACCAATCATAGTGCCACATCTTCACACAGTGTAAAGGGATATTCTGCAACACCGTTCCTAGGACACCCCTTATCAACAAAACTCCTCCTTTCAGAGCTCATAAAGGGAGGCTCCAGACAGTCACCTGGGTCTCTTGAATTGCTTAACCCAAGGAGCTTGTGGCTCTCTTTGTAGTGTATCTGACCCACACGGTTTCTTTTTCATTCATTAGTTTGCATATCATCCATTTATTGTGAAAGGGAGGCATGGCGATGATTTATGTGATGAAATATGTCAGAACTTTAGCGAAAAGGGCAGCTTCATGTCCAAGAATATCGCCAGCTCTAAATGAGAAATAACTCTTGTCATCTAGACGCGCACTGGTGCCTCTGTGCTCTGGTGGGATTGGCTCTGACTTTCACACTATTTGGCAGAATGTCTCTACCCATTCCTCAGCATCTCACCCCACAGCTGCTACTGTTTGCCGGACGACATTTCTTGGGGATTTTTCTAGAAGCATAGTGCTACCTGGTTGGTTAGTTTCAGCTACACGCCTTTTAACCTCCATCAAAACTGTAGAAGAATCTTTCTCAGTGCGTGTCCTGCTATGATTTTCTCTCTTTCTAGAGATGGCAGCCCTTCTAGTGAGCAGGGAGTGGTGGTTAGGGCTCTCCTTCTAGGCTTTTCCAAGTAGCCAGAAAAGTGAATGACCCCGACTTTGCTCTTGGATAATGTTTCTTACAACTTTCCGTTCTGTATTCTCTTCTGTAATTCTTTGATTATAGAGCCAGGACCTGAACACCCCTGGTCCAGACAGTGACCTCAGGTAACAGACATCCCCCAAAGACTGAGGGTGTTGTGGGCTTCTGTTTGGAGCTATGTGTTCATTCACAGGCTGTGGTGGCAGAATTCTTCATTTCCCTGCATTACCAAGCTCTCGCTGTGGGTCTGGAGATGTTACAGTATTGGCAAGTGAGTCCCTCTCATGCCTTTTACAGCCTTTGGACCAGCGGGGGATGCAGATGCTACTGAAACACCACACAGAGCGTTCTGAACATTTTCAAGATAACAAGAGCCATGCGGGGGAGGGGGGAGAAGCTTCATGGCATGGTGGGTGTCAGACTATGGCGACCCTTGGTCACCTCTTTCTTTATTCACCCTTTCCAGGCCAACAGGAGAGAACAGGAAGGATTCTCAGAAACAACTGAGATCTGGTAGTGGCCCAGACTGGTCAGGTGACTCTCTGTGAGGTGACACACGCTGAAATGGATGGAGATGTTCTTCCGGACTTCTCCCCTCCTTTCTGATTCCCTTGCTGGTGTGTTGGGATACAGAAACTCCTGGGATACAAGAGCAAGGACCGACTATTCCCCAAGTACTGGAATACTCTTGTCCACTTCTTATCTTCATTTGGGGATCAGTTCTATCTGCTGACCTCCAGGATGAGGGAGTAGGGGGCTGGAGGGCACCATCCTGTGGCAGGATATGATATTATGCAGCACTTGTATGTGGTTTGTCTCCCACATGGACCGGGGTCTGTTGAGGACATGGGTCCGGCACAGTGGCTGGGATGTGCTGGTTGAGCCCCGGTAACACTCACAGCCCCATGTAGATGGAACGATGCCCCCATTTCCTTTCCTTTTCTTCTCTACCTGCTCCATGGAGTCTAGCCTCAGGCTTGTCCTCATGCTTCAGCCTCCTGAGTGTTCGCAGAAAAACATTTGTGGGGTGGGTGGCGGTGGCACGCAGAGAGCGGGAGGATGGCAGGCTCTGGGGAAACTTGGTATGCTGGGACATGACCCACATTCACTGTTAAATACTGCGTGTCCGGTGCTCAGTATTTGCCTTTGACCAACTGTAGACCCGAGGAGAATTTTGAAGTGATTAGTAATCGGTCAGTAGCCTCGCTCACCGGGGCACCCAAGCCAGAGCACATTTAATTTCTGCTGAGCAATGGAGGCCCCTGTGATGAAGGTGTGTCTCCTGCTTTCTGACTGTGTTTAGAAGAATGTCGCAGTGGCTGGTGAGATGGCTCAGAGGAGAGAGGCAGTTGCCGCTGAGCCTGAGGACCTGAGCTCCATCCCCAGAACCAACATGATGGAAGGAAAGAACCAAGCTGTCCTGTGACCTCTGCATGTTCAGACATGTATGCACATGCATGCATATATGCACGAATGAACACAAAATAAGTGCAAAATATTGCATGAAAGAGATAATATAAACAAATCCTCAGAGAGATTTACAGCCCATTTTGAAACACGTTCTCTTACTTGTCCCAATGAATATTTCCCCATGACCCTGCTTATCTCCTGTTTTGCCGGCAGCAGTGAGCTACAGCAGGATTGCCACCTGCACTGGATCCAGCACACACTGATCCACACACTAGCTAAGGGGCGAGGAGGCAGAAGGAGGGTGAGCGGGATCAAGGACCTCATCGGCAAGGAATAGGAGCAGATGTAGAACCAACTTGGTTAGGACAGACGGCCTGTGGTGGGCGGGACGGCCTTGGGCTCTGGGCTGCAGGAAAAGTCCCTGAAGGTGGAGCGGGCTGAAGGGAGGGGGGCTGAGCTTGGGTCTGCATGGAAGCTCTGTGCCTGCCCCTTTCAGAGCTCACTGGGGTAAACGCTTGTGGCATTTAGGCAGCTTTGCTTTGTAGACGAATCAATAGCCGTGACATTAAAATATTTGAGTACAGTAAGCCATCTTCTGCCTTAGATAGCCCACAACCTGCTGGGATCGGGATCCAGCTGTGGAGCGTCACATTCATTCTTTTTTAAAATTTTTTATTATTTTTATTGAACTATATATTTTTCTCTGCTTCCCTCCCTCCCTCTCCCCTCCCCTTCTACCCTTTCCCATGATCCCCATGCTCCCAATTTAATCCCAAATCTAGATTAGATTCATATATATCTCTTTGGGTCCTCTTTGTTGTCTAAGTTCTCTGGGATTGTGAATTGTAGGCTGGTTTTAACTTTGCTTTATGTCTAAAAGCCACCTATGATGAGTACGTATGATGTTTGTCTTTCTGGGTCTGGGTTACCTCATTCAATATAATATTTTCTAGATCCATTTATTTGCCCACAAATTTCAAGATGTCATTATTTTTTTCTGCTATGTAGTACTCCATTGTGTAAATGTACCACATTTTTCCTTATCTATTCTTTGATCGAGGGGCATTTTGGTTGTTTCCAGGTTCTGGCTGTGACAGACAATACTGCTATGAACATAGTTGAGCACATGTCCCTGTGGTACAATAGAGATTCCTTCGGGTATGTACCCGAAAGTGGTATTATTGGATCTTGAGGAAGGTTGCTTCCTAATTGTCTGAGAAATTGACATACTGATATCCAAAGCGGTTGTACCAGTTTGCACTCCCCCCAGCAATGCAGAAGTGTTCCCTTTACCCCACAACCTCTCCAGCATAAGTTGTCATCAGTGTTTTTGATCTTGTCCATTCTTATAGGTATAAGATGGAATCTAAGAGTTGTTTTGATTTGTATTTCTATGATGGCTAAGGATGTTGAGCATTTTCTTAAGTGTCTTTCAGCCATTTTAGATTCTTCTGTTGAGAATTCTCTGTTTAGGTCTGTACCCCATTTTTTTTAAATTGGATTATTTATTCTTTTGATGACCAGTTTCTTGAGTTCTTTGTATATTTTGGAGATCAGACCTCTGTCTGATGTGGGGTTGGTGAGGATCTTTTCCCATTCTGTAGGCTGTCGTTTTGTCTTGTTGACCATGTCCTTTGCATCACAGAAGCATCTCAGTTTCAGGAGGTCCCATTTATTAATTGTTCCTCTCAGTGTCTGTGCTTCTGGGGTTATATTTAGGAAGTGGTCTCCTGTGCCAGTCACATTGGTTCTTGGACCGTAACTTCATAATTCATGCTGAGGGTAGGTAGGTATCAGCTGTCAGAGTCGATGGCTCCTCAGCCTGCTTCCTGACCTCTCCCAAAGCTCACAGCCTCACCCAGACTTCCCTTCTCCCCTCCGCTGCTTGCAGGGAACCAGAGGTTCCATGTTTACATCCCACACACTGGCAATCCCACTCATTCTCAGTCTCCCATCTCTTCCTTCTTGGGGGATCTTTCTGTCTCTATCCATCAGTCACGAGTGTTTGAGAAATCGAATCATTTTTTCTTGCATTTGATGACAGCTCTAGGTCATTTTGGTCACACATCGGATACAAAAGGGAGCTGGGAACCTCCTCATGGTCAACCAGGAATACTCCCCAATGGCTCCCCACACTCCCAAACTGTTGATGTCATCTGATTGTTCATCTGATAAACTTCATTTAGCCCTGGAGTGAGTTTCAGCATGGCAAGGAATGCCAGGACTGCACAGAATGCACAGGCACGGAGCCCCTGGACTTGGCTTGGAAAGGGTGTCTACTTGGAGAGTCCTAGCATTCACATCCGGGCATCAGAGAAACACCATGGTGCTGTGGGCTTTGGGAATGGTCTGTGTCAGCTTGCCCCAGCAATGCCTGGGGCATCCTTCATTCAAGTGTTAGTGAAATTGCAAACCTTAAAGAGTGTTCACATCATGAACCCCGACATCTCTGGACACAAAGGCTGAGCCTCTCCCAGTCATCTGCCAGGTCTGTGGCCACAGCACAGTCACAATATCCTTTGAATAAGAGGCGTGGCGTTTGAAGAACTTTGAAATGGTTGTCTTTAGTTAAGTAAAAGCAAACCCTATTTTTGAGAACCTTTGGGCAGATAGGAAGAAATACGGATGCAAAGCTCTATTTTGAGGGTCCCTCACCTTTTAGGGGGCACTAGCAACAGTGGGGAGCTCCAGTGATCTCATTAAATGGGAATCGGGGCTCGGACTGCAAAGCAGAGAGGGTGAATCAGCCTTGAAGCAGATATTTCCTCCCCCACTCGGCTGCTCCAGCCTCTCCTTGCCCTTTTGGCTCACTTGGCTAAACATCAGTGTCACAGTAGGGACAGCAGCCGGAGAAGAGGGCTTTGCCGGTGGATGTGATGATCATTAACTGGTGTTTCCTTTCCCTCTGTGTCTGGGTAATGACATTGCTGAACACAAGGAAAAAAAGCAAGTTCCAGGAGACCTGTCAGGGCCAGAGGCATCTCTTTTATCAAACCCAGGGCACAAACCACGTGTGGTGGCTCTCGATGGTGATCCCAGTGCCTGGGAGGCTGAGGTGGGAGGATTGCCATCAGTCTGAAACCGAACTGAACTATAAAAGGAGTTCCTAGCCACACTAGGCTAAAACCTCAGTGGCGCAGGGGGGCTGCTGGTGAGATGGGTTAAGAGCACTCGCTGCTCTTGTGGAGGGTAGGAGGTCAGTTCCCAGCACCCACATCAACCAGCCCACTACCTGTTTTTTGTTTTTTTTTTTTGTTTTTTGTTTTTCCAGTTCTAGGTCTGATGCCCTCTTCTGACTTTGGGGCACCCACAGATGTGATGTGCGCACATGCAGACATACACACACACACCACACACACACACACAAATCCTTAAAAGAAAGAGCAAAACCCTGTCTCAAAACAAACAACGCAGGTATCCATCTTGTCACCAGGAAGAACACCCAGGAGAGGCTCACAGTGGGGGTTCTGTTTGTCTTTTGATGGTGATAACTGACTTCAAGCTGGTGTTAAGGTCCGAGTCCATAAAGTGCACACACCCTGAGCTAAATCTCACTGGTTTTTAAGTCATGTGGTTTCTTCTGGCCACAGAGACCAGGGGATGGTGGCCTCTGAGGTGGCAGGGAGGGCATCAGGAGGCACAATGAAAGATGGGCACAGAAGGTCTGAGCGCCAGCCCCAAAGAGCGGGTAGAGCTGGGAGGCCATCTTCCCACACAAATCATTATGCTCTGGGGGACTGGATGAATTGGGGACAGCACCATCATCTTCAGGAACAAGAAGGCTCAGGGGAGGAATCTGCCCCATTTCCATACCGTGAGTCTGTCCTCCGTGATGTGTTCAGAGATTCATGTAAGAGCATGTACAATGAGCCCACAGGTCAGTAGGAGGCGCTCCAAGTAAACCAGGGTTCTTGATGAGGCCAGAGGGATCTGTTTCTCCGTGTGGGTCTGTGTGGTGTCTCTGTTCACTGCGGCTCCTCTGCACAGAGAAGACCCAGGTACCTTGCAGGGTGTTTGTCTGCTGAAGTCCCCGTGGCAGCAATCCAGCCTGCTGCTTCCTAAAAGCAAGCACAGTTCCAGGTCAGTGCATCTGGGCAGCTAAGTGCTGGATAAATGACACTGTGTGTTCCTATGGGCAGCAGTGCCAGGACAGCCTGCTGCCAGTCCCCAGAGGCTAACTGTGAACTAATGTCATAGACACAAACTTGCCTCTCAGGTCAGGCTCTGCTGAGCTTGCTGGGTCCCTGGCTGTCTCCCGGTGGTCTTGTGAAACAGTTTCACCTATTCTCTTGGAGTGTAAGCACCCCAGGCCTCACAGGCTCCTTCTTTGCAGAGTTTGGGTGTGAAGAAGGAGTAGGAGGCAGTGTCCACCTCCTTATCTGGTTTTCACAGTGTCCCTCGGCTTGGGGCATCGGCTCCTGTGTGTAGGTTGCAGCTAAGAAGGTTTGTGTCTTGCCTGGGGTTTTATGGCAACCATCTGGAATTCTTGGACATTCTTAGACTAACTCTGCTGACCTGAATTTATAAGCAAAAAGGTGGGGATAATCGAATCGCTGATTTGCTATTTCTAGGAGTCTACAATTAAATATCCCCGGGGGACAGGATGGGACCAGATGTTGGGGAAATGGAGTTTTTCTCTAATCTCTATCTCTCTCACACATACAGGAGCAAAAGTCCAGGCTTCCCACTAAAGTAAGACACAGAAAATGGCACACGACATGACCTCTGAAACGGATCGACATACCAAGTCTCCAAGGTCAACTCCAGGTTCCACAGTCCCAGAGGGACTTGCAGAAACCTCACAGCTGTTACTGTCTTGGAGAGCGTTTCTTATGAGGAAAGGGCATAGAGTAAGACCAGCCAATGACGTGCTGGAGTGAGGATGGGGGTGGGGCTTCAGGAAAAGATCAGAACATCTGGCCAGATGTGTAATGAGACAGTTAGGGGTGAAACCGCGTCTCATGTCTGGAGTTCTTATTAAGGCTCAGTTGCACAAGGAGACCCCGTGGCTGTCATAGCCTCTCTGTTTTAATTGGTATTCACGGCCCGAAGTGCTCTTCTGGGTTGGCCAGTCTTACAATCAGTCCGTCTCTTACCACCCTAAATAATACCATTAGCCTACCCAGGGTGACCCAACATCCCAGACAAAGAGTGCATCCTGTTAGGGCATCTTAGAGGTCACGCTCTTGCGGGAGCCGAGGACAAAGTCTAGAATCGTTCTTCCCACATTGTCCTGGAGAGCACAGCACACACCAACTGGGGGAGTGAGGAGATGAAAGAACACAGCTCTGGTGGGTCTCCAATTCCCCTCTCAGCGGCTGCCTGCTGCTTTCTTCTCTTTCTCTTTTTGTGACTTCTGTTGAAATTCCCCCCAGAACAAACGTCTCTTGCACGCCCCTGATGACAAAGAAAGGTTCTGTAGAACATTTTCCTCCCAGGGAAACAGGCACCCCGCCTCTCTCTCAGTGAGAGGGACATGTTCTTCTGGATACTTTTTAAAAATTTACTGAAAATCCTGTTGACTCTTTTGCTAAGGGGAAGCAACCTTCCAACAGAGAGACACACAGATAATGTCCTTTTAATATTGGTGCAGAACCTAAATCAGGCTGGTGACAGCCCAGGGGACATCACACTTGCTAATGGACTCTGCCCTCTCTTTTGAGAGGAAAGCCAGTCTCTCCCTCCCTGTGGTCAAATGGAGCCTTGGTCAGGCTCCCTTCTCAGTCAGCCCTACCATGACCTCAGGAACATCACCAATGGGGGCAGGTGTCTCCCCGCTCTCCCTCAGCCCTACCATGACCTCAGGAACATCACCATTGCGGGGTGGGCAGATGAACAACCTTTCCTGTTAAGAGGTGACCACGTCCAGCTGCTGCTACTGCCAGCCTCACTTCTTCCAGCCTGAGGCAGGTCAGGAAAGCCCTTTCCAGGTGGGGAGTGTTGCTGCTCTGTACACAATAGTCCTTGTATTTGTGGCTTTTGTGGGTACCCATGGGCTGGGAACCACAGAGGAAGATAATTTCTGGCTTGAGAATCTGGGGTTGGATGGAAAGAATGTCCTAGCAATGGCTTTGCAGCTAAGGTCTCAGCAGGAGGGACACCTGACACAGAGACTGCAGGGTCCTTACCAAGCTCCCCTGGTCCAGAATTTCCAGCTGTCCCACCTGGGATTTTATTCTTAAGATACTTTGAATGTGGTGTGTGTGTGTGGTGTGTGCACACAGACGGTGAGGTATGGTATCAGATGCAGGCTGTGGCTGGATATGCAGAGGAGAGGATAAACTACCAGATCCCAGGGTCTCCCAAGAGAGCAGAGAAGCAGGGCAGTCTCTGCTTCAGAAGCTGCATGATGCCCCAGCCTTGTGGACTCAGGCACTCCACTTCTGACCACAGGGCCTGGGGAGTATGGGACTGCAGCAACTGCGGCTTGAAGAAGCTCGTCCTCAGTGAAGCTGTGGACATCCTGTGGCTTGGCTCTTTCTTGATGGTGACAGGGATGGCCGTGTCCATGTGTGTGGAGAGTACCTGGGACTGTATATGGCTGGTTCATTGTTTCTCTGTGTGTCACCAGGTTGTTGTCACAAACCTATGGTATGCACAGAGACGGCCTTATGTGACACCATGGGGCACATGGAAGGGGTGTAACCTACCCAAGATCACAAGCAAACAGTTCCTAAGGCCAGAAGTGGCTTTGAACCCACTAGAGGTGTCTCTGGTCACCGACACCAGGGGGCAGGATGAGACAGGAGAACAGGCAAGCAGCCATGCTATGTATTTGCCCACTATTCCCAGGAAGTGGTTGAGTTCCAAACTCTCAGGATGCCATTGAGGAAATGGCACAGGCATCAGGTCAAGGGGAGAGAACAGTTCCTTCCCAGTGGCTTCCAGAATCTTCTGTGAAGAATGGAAATGGTGGCAGCAGAAAAACCCATAGAAAATGTGTCTTGGGCTTTGGAGTTCTCCAGAGAGAAAGCATCAAACTCGCATCAGCAAGAAAAGGCAGAGTGGTCACCTGCAGGATGGGCACACTACCCGCCAGCCCAGAGCCTGTCTGCTGTGACATAGTTCAGAAACCGCCTTCACTTGTGTTCTCAAGGTACAGGTCAGCTTGGGATGCCATGGGTCCTGGGTGCCCCATGCCATGGTGTTGCTGGGGCTCTGCCTTCTTTGTACGAACTGGGCTCCTGGATGTCCTGGGGCCATGGTGTTGCTGGGGCTCTGCCTTCTGGTATCCCATCCCTGGGATAAATAGTCTCAGGTCTCTTGACTCTCTCAGCCTTCCCCTTCACTGGCAGTAGGGACTGCTCCTTTCCCTTCACTAGCCACGTGGGAGAAACCCAACCCCTCTACTGAACTCTCTAGAAACCCACCTACCTATTACACTGGGATCCAGCCCCCCAGGAGACCCACAAAGATTCAGGACCCAGCTTTTCTGATATCCCCTCCTCCTGAACCCTCATTCCCACGGATGCTTTCCAGGATACACCTTTTATCCCTTGAGATCCATTAAATCATGGGGAGGCACTCAAGAGTGTGCTGGTCTACTTAAAGAAACAGGCTTAGACTTGCATGAGGGTTGGCTGAGCCTTGGGCAGGTTGTGGAGCTTGTCTGTACGTACCCTCTCCTGGGATAGTCCTTCCTACCAAACTCCCTATCTTCTTCCCCAGCACGCCTTTTCTCTGTCTCCTACCTTCAACCTTTCCCCGCTCAGCCTCTCAGCCCCAGCCCCCATCAGAGCAGTAATCCATGTTCCCCACGCCTGCGGGAGGACTCCCTTCCACTAGCCTGGATCTTGATACCTGCCTGAGGAGCCTGGAATGAGCTTTTGGGTTTTCAGAGCCTCTGGAGAGTTGTCCTGAGAGACCCACTCTTACATAACGTGGGCTGTTACCACACACGCTCTGGTGCAGGGGATCCAGACATGCTTCGGTACCCAGCTTGGTAACGTTATCCCAGCCCTTCACTTAACCAGGCATAGAAACAGACGGGATTAAGGTTGACCTAGAATGCAATCAGAAGTATGGGCACAATGGGCACCAGTTTATAGGAGAAGGGTAAGCCGGCAAGGCTGGCTTCCCTTATGACTGGAGCCTGCGTTGGTCAGGGAAATGAGTGTGTGTGATTCTGAGCTGTCACACATGTTATGGGGACCAAAGAGAACAGGCATTGCCCCTGAATGTTGCAGGACAGCCAGCCATGAACCTCGTGAGCAAAACCGACACAGAGAGTAGAATGGGAGGATGTCTCTGACCCTGTCCTTGCCCAAGTTGGCTACTGCCATGGATCAGGGCAGCCTGCTGGGCTCAACTGCCAACACAAATACAGAGGTGGCATGACTGTCCCGTGCCTAGTGAGGATATGCTACCAGGGACTTCTGGGAGAGTCCAGTCCATAGAATAGAGGTGCAGTGTGACACATGTCTACACCATACTGTGAGATGTCACTTGAAGTCACTTAGGCCAGGCCCCATGTCTGCAGCCTCAGCTCCACAGCCCCATGCAGAACTCTGCTATATACATCAGAGTATCCAATGAGTGGCCCCAGGGGAACATTGTGTTAACGTGACTCCCACACTCTCCTTGGACCGCGGGTGAGCTACATGAACACCGCCACCCACAGAGGGCTCATGATACCCTTGTCACCAGGCTGGCTGCTCTCTGGTGTCATCTGCAGTCCTCTCAGAGCTGTCTGTGGGCCCCAGGTTGAAAGGAACGAGGCCGCTTTGCTGTAGGAGGTGGATGTCCGCTGTCTGTGCAGATGTGGGATTCTCCTGTGAATGTGAGATTTCCAGGCTGGACTCTCCAGTTCTTCCTCTCTGGCTGTAACTAAAGCTATTCTCAGCAGCTTTAGGTTGAGTTTTTGTGCTCACCTTAGATCGTCTCTGCACCTCTCTGGAGCCTCAGCAGGACTGGGTCGCTAGGCCCAAAGCTCGTCGCTCTCATCTCCTCCATCACTGACATTGAATGGGATCTATTCTGAGGGATGCATCGGGGATCTGGGGGATTAGGGAGACCATGAAGGGCCACCCCCATGTCTGAAATCTGTACTGTCTTCTGTCTGTCTCCCAGCTACACTCTTTGGGGATTGTCTACGTGATGGAGGAAGGTCATTGGTTAAATAAAAAGAAACTGCTTGGCCCTCATTGGTTAGAAGATAGGTGGGAGGAGTAAACAGAACAGAACGCTGGGAGGAAGAGGAAGTGAGCTCAGACTCCACAGCCCTCCTCTCGGGAGCAGACGCCTGAGAGAGACGCCATGCTCCCAGCTCCCAGGCAGATGCACGCGATGAAGCTCCGACCCAGGATGGACATAGGCTAGAATCTTCCCGGTAAGCACACCTAGGGGCGCTACACAGATGATTAGAAATGGGCTAAATTAATTTGTGAGAATTAGCCTAGAAGAGGCTAGATAGAAATGGGCCAAGCAGTGATTAAATGAATACAGTTTGTGTGTTGTTATTTTGGGCATGAGCTGGCCAGGCAGCCGGGGTGCTGGGGACGCAGCCCCGCCACCCATATTACTACATCTATGGAACTCTGGTCTGTAGACTCCTAGGCAGGTTAGCTGTGGTCATCAGACCATGTCAGTGGTGATGAAGTCACCTTAACCTTATCATCCCTGGCGAAATTTCCTTGATACCCATCATACCCAGGGAGGTATTGTCCTCAGGGACTTCAAGGCTATGTTTGGTTCCCCTCTAGAGACTAATGGATGCCCCCCCACCAGAGTCATAACGCCCCCTGCAGAAAGAAAAGATCCTGCAAGGATTACTGGTTTCCCACCCCACTTTAATCCTAGTTCTGACCCTTAGCTCTTCTGCTGGACACCAGATTACCTCATGCCGGCTTGCTCTCCACGGCTTCCCTGAGGCCCTACTTTGCTCTGAGGTGATAGCAGGCCTCCCTTGAGCCATCAGTACCCTCAAGAAGGGAAATAGTATGGAGATAAGCATCTTGCCAACCATGTTCTTAGAGTCCTGTTTCTTCTACCCCTTATCCAACATGCTGGGCTGGGCCCTGACCCTGGTTAGAGAACATGCCTCTGCCCCAGCTGATGCAAATAGACCCTCCACAACATCCACACATCTTGGTCTCTCACAAGCCAGAGGATGGGGGTATCACTTTTCACCTAGCCAGCACCGTCTCAGCCAGACTGGGAGATGCATATCCTGGAACCTGCCCCTGGGGTGTCAGGGAGTTCTGGTGAGATTTGAAGCTTCAGGGTGGAAGTGATTCCCTGGAGGTCAATGGTGGGCTGTGATAGCATCAAATTCATCATCCTTCATCAAAGTCTCCTTTGTGTCCACACCAAGGGGACCACTTGGGGACTAGACACCCATTCTCAGCTCCCAGAACACACTCAGAGCCTTTAGGTTACAGAGCCCCCGGCCTTCTCGCCTATCCCCTTCTAAACTCCCCAACCCTAACATTTGTAAGTCCCTGATTTCTTGATGGAGTCACTTCCCTTAAACCTGTTCACAGACTGTGTTCCTTGGACATCTGTAGGGACTGCTGCCCACTGGCACTGGAGCGGAGCTCTATGGGGTCCCCGCTGTGTGTAAAGGAGTTGTGCCAGCTGCAGAGGAGTGTGTCCCTTCCCACACCCTGTATCTCACTGCCACCACGGCAGGATGTTCCGTGTGCAGTCATGAGGTCCAGTTCTCCTGAAAGGAAGGAGGACCTGGCTGGGTGTGGCGGCATCTCCTGACCACTCCTGATGTTTCCGTCCAGGTGGAAGTGGTCTCTTCATGGATCATGGCTTCTTGTCCTGGGTGGACTTATGCCCATGGTATACTTGACTCATCAGTTATAACAGAACCTAAGAATCTGTGAGTTGGGAGGATTGTATCTCTCTCCCTGCTCCCCCTGAGCCACAGCTAGATGAGGTGGTGAGCCATCCCGGAGTCTCCCATTAGGAGGGCTTCACTAGGTCTGCTCGGGGGATCCTGCTTGGATCTCTCCCAAAGCTGTGTATCCAGACCTCACCTCATTCATCGCCAATTCTATTGACTCATGGTTCTTATTCCTCATCTGGTTCATAACTTGAGTTGGAAGAAAGGTGGTATTGTTTGGATCCCCTCAAAGCCCTTGACAAAGTCAGGTTAAAGACAGCATTTTAAAGGGTCATTGTTCCCTCCCCGCCTTGGTGTCTCTGTAATTGTCAATGAAACCCTGGCTCTGGCAGTAGCAAGGCTCAGTTGGACTCTGAGAGTTGTCTTACACCTGTATATGGCCTGGGCACAAGTGCCTTCCCTAGCCCTATCTCCCTACAGTGAAACAGTGAATCGTGTTCTACATCACCGAATTAGAGGGGATGCTCACCGGATGTTCAGGTGCTCTGCCAACATCCAACCAAAGGACCCCCTTTCCCATCCCAGCACCTTTGCATGGGCTGTGCCCTGGCAGCAGATGCCACGTGCTCACCCTCATCCTTGAAACCCTTGTCCAATCACTAACAAAGGATCAGGGAAGAACTGAGGTCCTTCTTTGCCATCTAGAGAGGGGCGGTCACCCAGGCTCAAAGTGGATAGCAGATTGGAGGACGTCCCAGGTGCAGCAGCAGCCTTAACAAACATCTATCCTGCCACTCTCGGCGGCTCCCCAGGGACCACAATGTGCGGGAAACCACAGGCATCCCTATTGAGTCAGAGGGTGGTATGGCTCTCTCTCATGCTGAGGACGTTTAGAGACGATGGTTCAATCATTTCCATATATTTCCCTTTTTCGTGTATGTACAGATCTCCCAGTAAGTTTGAGTTAAGTGTCCACGACAAGGATTCTAAAAGCAGCGTGTGAGGAATGAATACACTGTTACTGTTCGCTCTTGGCAGCTGATCACATGGTAGCAGACTGGAGGGATTGGATACAATGTGGTACTTGCTCCAGACACAGATCTGACTGAAAAATTTAAGTTCAGTGCTGCAACTCAGCAGCGGTGTGAACTTGACCACTTTACTTAATCCCTTTGAGTGTCAGCTTCCGTATCGACTGTGAGGCTGATATGCAATAGGGCTCTTTGAATTCTAGGTGAAAATGTGAAGCAACCCAAATTGGCTCAAGCCAAAGAAAAAATTGATGCACACGTGCAAGCCCTAGAGTCCAGCCTCTATGCTCGCCTTCAGCGATGCTTTAAGAGTTCAGGGCTTACATCCCAGATTTCAGCCACTCTAGGCTGGTCTGCCATCCTTGTGCTCTGATGGGGTACCAGGCCCTGTCACCAGCCAATCTTCGCTGCTATGGAATTGCTAGAGTCTAATTGGTCAGACCTGCCAGAGCCGAGGGCAGAGTCAGTTCCATCCTAAAGAAATCTCCACTGCCCCTAGAAGGTGGGTGCTTCCCTGGGGTACCCAAACCCAATCTCACAGACCACCACACCTGCTCGCATCTAGAGACGATGTGTGAGTGCCTGTAACGGTGCTTGCCGTAAGTGAGGCTGGTGAGGCTTCACTGGGGGAGGGGGGTCTTCCTTTCCTAACGTTGAGAGCTATCTGCTCTTTGGGACTAACCAGGACTAAGCAGCCACAGGTGTGGAGGTGAGGTGAGGAGGGGCCACAACATGCAGAAGGAGGCTTTTGCTGGTAACAGAGCCCGCGTTCTCAGTAAGAGGGGCTCAGAGGACTCACCTCCTATGCAGACTGTGTGCATCTGTGGTGTGAAGGGCCTAGAGAAAACATGTGGATGCTGTCACTGCAGACTTAGGGGACTCATCCTCCTTCGCTGGGATAAGTGCACGTGTTTCTACACGTGGGGAAAGAAAGTCAACTCTTGAAGTTGCATTCTGAGACCCACATAGCACGTTTCCTGAGAAGCCCCTGAGTTGCTTCCATTGGAATTCTCTCCTAAAATGCTTGCTACCAACATATCAGCATGTGGAGTGATGACAGGGGGTGGTCAGACAGCTGAGAGGACGAGCCCTGAATCAAGGTCTGCTGGTGGCTCCCCAAGGAGGCAGAGGGCTGTTCTGAGTTGATATGAAGGACTCAGTGCAGAGCCCTCCTTATTCGCCCAGCAAGGTCCCCCCCTCATTTTCCTCCCACCTCTGGACCCCTATACAGACATTCACCAGCTACAAAGGGCTCAACCTCTACAGTGCTATTTGTGGCTTCCACGACTCGTGGGTCTCCTACTTGGTACGGAGGAAGCCTTTGTGTACCAGGAAGGCCAGCAGAGGAGGCTGGTTCCTCCTGCCATTTAATCCCAGCCCACGGCATCAGCTGCCTTTGCAGGGACAATTTCTTTCCTTTTCCAAATAGGGACTCAAAGTCATCCGTGTCTCTAGCTGCTACTACTCCTTAGGATCTGTGGTGCGGGGTAGCTGATGCTCGTCTTTGTCCTAGGAAACCATTCTCTGGGAGTAGGCACCATGAGGGTTGGGTTTACCTTGAGACACATACTCTTTTTGGTTTCTTTACCTGGTGACAGAGGCAAGTTGGCACAGTGGCTGGCCCCAAGGGACCCCAGGAGGCCAAGAGTGAGCAGTGGCAGACTGGGAGCTGCTCACATCATAGAGGTGCTTTGGTTTGAATGGGCAGATAAAACTACTGGAGGATGTTTTCCACCCAAGTCACCTTCATGCACTGCAGCAGGCTGCCCTGGAGGAAGATGCCCAGTCCCGATCACCCTGTACCCCTTGCAATTGGCTCCCTCATCCCTCCCTTTCCACACCTTGCCCTCCATATCTCCTTAGCCTTTGATCCTTCCTTGTTTCTGGGCCCTCACCCCTGCACTGTTGTAAGGAGGCCACTTGTTCTTTTCCGGCTGCTCAGCCCTGAAATAATCACACAAAAACTGTATTATTTAAATCACTGCCTGGCCCATTAGCTCTAGCTTCTTGTCAGCTAGCTTTTACATATTCATTTAACCCATCTCCAGTAATCTGTGCATCACCACAAGGTCGTGACCTACCAGCAAAGTTTCAGCATGTCTGTCTCTGGCAGAGGCTCCATGGTTTCTCTCTGACTCTGCCCTTCTTTCTCCCAGCATTCAGCTTAGTTTCCCCTGCCTACCTAAGTTTTGCCCTATCCACAGGCCAAGGCAGTTTCTTTATTCACCAATGGTATTCACAGGTACAGAGGGGACTCCCACACCACTGCACACATCTTAGCTAGGTGAACGCTGCATAACCGAGACCGTCAGATCTCCCTGTTGTTGTTACCACTTTCCCGCCTGCCAGGTGCTCACTGGTTGTCACTGGCCCAGCAGTGAAGGTTTGGGGGTGACACAATGCTCCAGTGACCTTGGAGAAGTCAGTCAGACCTGCCTCTTCTTTAGGGAAGGTGGCAGCTCATTGCAGGGAGTTTCTTCAAACTGTCTTGAGGGTCTGGGGAGATGGTTTAACCATGAAGTGCTTGTTTTGAAAATATAAGGACCTTGGTTTGAGTTTCAGGACCTGTAGAAAAAAGCCAGCTTTAGGGATGTGTGTCTTTAATCCCAGCCCTGGGGAGTGGGGGACAGGAGGATGCCCGAAGCTCACTGGCCAGCCAGTCTAGTTTACTTGACAAGTACCAGAACAATGTGAGACCTGTCTTAGAAAACAAGGTGGACAGTACCTGAGAAGCACTACCTGACATTGACCTTTTGTCTTTACATGTATACACACACACACACACACACCACACACGTGCGTGCACACACAGAGACAGAGAGAGACAGAGATAAAGAAAGACACACAGAGAAACAGAGAGACACACACAGAAAATGCACCCATACAAAAATTAAAACTAAAGCAAAATCAACAAAAACCTGCACTGAGTTATCAATAGATACACCATGGCCCCTGGGTGAGAGGGCTGGTCTGGAGTGGGGCAATACGTCCTGTTGAATCTCTTCTTCCGGGTCATGACCACATGGGTTCATTCGCTTGCCTGTAAAATATAAAATGGAGTTTCACAGCTCCAACAAGTGGGTCTTTTTTTTTTTTATGAGTGAAGTGGGAATTACCATGAGATTTAAATGAGATGGTTTATCCTTTATATGGGTTCTGGGGATTTGAACAAAAGTCTTATCTACTAAGTCTTCTCCTAGCTCCCGAATCCCCTTCTTACCTTCATGTCCCATGCAGAGAAATGCCGTTGCTTGGGTAGTCACCATGGGTACAGACCATCTCCTGTCCACTGTTTGCAGGTCACAGGCGGAAGGTTCCCAGTGACTAGGAGCAAGTCTGTGTTCCGCATCACAGAGGCGTGGGTGTCTGTAAACATGTGTGGAATGGTATTCAGAGGATAGTGAGGCTTCTCTTCTTAATCTTGGGCTGTTAGAATGTTGTCATGGACTGGTAATGAAATAAAGTGTTACTGATAATTCTGGAGGCCACTAAGTCCGAGGTTGGAGGCAGGATCTTGCCATGCAGCCGCAGGTGACCGCAAACTTAGAATCCTTCTGACCCGGCCTCCCTCCCAAGTGCTGGGATGACAGGCATGTGCCCCTTACTAAGTGTTCTGGTTAGTTTAATTTCGTTCTGTTTTTGTCAACTTGACATAAGCCAGGGTGACCTGGAAGAGAGAATTTCAGTTGATGGAATTCCTCCATCAGGTTGGCCTATGAGCAAGTCGGTAAGGCATGTTTTTGATGATTTGGGAGAACATAGCTCATTGCTGGGGACCAGTGTTGGCCACTCGTTTTCATCGCTCCACAGGGCTGTGGACATGGTGTTGGGGCATGACTCTTCCCATCTCATCCATGTTGCGAAGTTTGATAGGAATGTACCCCATGGCTTCAGTGCTAGGCCCTCACACCTTTAACCTCCAGCCCTGGCTGTGCCCTGAACACTGAGAGAGAGAGAGAGACAACCCAAAGCCACTTTTCTATTACATCTTCTCCCTGTACATGGTTTCATTCTGTGGTCAATAAAATAAGGAGATGGTCCTGCTCCCCTCTATTCAAAGGAAAATTGGGGAACACCCATGGAGCCATGGTGTGAACTGGCCACCAAAGGCCTGGTCCTACCTAGACCATGACTTCAGGTCTCTCATTGATGTCTTCCTCCTGCCTTTTCTCAAGATCACACCCTGGGGACAGGTAAGGATCCCAGCCTCATGCCAGGTGCCCCCTCTGTACACACAGAGACCCACTCCATTCCTGGACACTGCATGTTGTGGGTCAGTGGGCAGACCACTGGATGAGGAGCAGCCTTGGGCCTGTGGTCAAGACTGAGGGAAGGATTTGTCAGGCCTGGCGTGTCCCGGGGAGGGACCTACAATGTTGATCATTGGAGAGCAGTCATCTTTGCGTGTTTTGGCCCCATTAGTGTCTAGAAACCCAGTCACACAGTGTGAGACTCTGAGACTGGGGGCTTGTAGCTGCCGGCTGAGGGAGAGTCTTGGAGGGACAGGGAAGGGAGAAGCCTGCTCATTGGGAGGTGAAGGAGTCCCCATCCCAGCGAGCACATGGCCTGGATCATCTGGGGCCATCCTGGCTCCCTGAGAGTCAAACTTCCCTGGTGATGGTCACATTGCTAGTGTAACATGATTGCAGAGTCAGAGAGATTGAGGGTAAGCTTGAAGTTCTAACAGATACCCTGACGGCTGTGCTCAGCCAGAGCGGGCTTTCCCTGGGGTCTTCCAGAGGGCTACAGAGAATGACCTCAGGGCAACTTCAAGGATAGCCCAGGAGGAATTCCATTGAGGGACCCACCCCATGGCAACCTCCATTCTTCTCCGGGAGCTCTGCTTCCACTATCCTGTAGTGGTCTTAGCTTGCCTGCACCCACACGCGCCAGGGAGCCCCCCATTCTTTGGGTGCTTTCTTTATCAGTGCTTCTGTGTCTAACATAGTTTGACAGTGCGGGTGAAGACGACGTGCTCCTTCTTAGCTGTTGGCACCCAGGGGAGGAGAAGGATAATGGGCAGGAGGAGGACTGTGCTCTGCGTGTTTGGAGGTGCTTAGTCTCCACAGGTTCTGGAGTGTGGCTCCTGTGTTTGGAGGCTCTTGGGCTGCACAGGTTGTGCCGGTTGTCACTTTAGTGATTTCCCGGCCGAGAAAACCTCCATACTGAGGCTCCCTCTGGACTCAGGGTTCACAGTCCTAAACCAAGTACATGACTTTCTCCAGTCTTCACTGCAAGCGTGTCCCACCTGTGTTTGAGGGTCCGTTGTCCTTTCATATACCCCTTCCCCAGGACATACCAGGATGATCAGCTGCAAACCCGTCCCTCTTGGTCCCTTACCTAAGAGCCTCCGAGTCTGCCTCTCAGCCAGCTTCCCTGCCCTGGGTGACCCTCAGTGTCTGCAAATCTGCTGAGCAAAGTGACTTGCACACGCCTCTCCACAGACAGATGACGGATGTCTTGCTTGGCTAAGACCATCTGGAGTCCTCTCTTAAGCCCTAGCAGTTTGTGTACCCAGCAGGTGCTTAATGTGTGTGGTGAATCCTCCCTCCTGCCTAGGCCTGTCTCCAAAGCACCTGTCCCTTGGGCGGTTGCAAAGTCTTGCTGGGGTCTTTCCCTTTTTCCAGACCTTGGGTTTCCTCAGGGCAGGGCAGAAGCTCATGATTAGTGTTCTCTGTCCCTCAGGTAGGGTCCATTCTGTTGCACAGTGTTCTGGGGTTCAGTTCTTTCTCCTTGAGGGGGGCTGGGAGGGAATCTCCATGTCCCATTTCTTCAAAGCCATTGTTGAAATCCACGAGCCTGATTGGCACAGCCGGCTCAAACCGTCTCTTCCCTCAGCTCATACCCATTGCCTTCATCCTTAGCTGTCTCCTCTGCCTGTGGGGCTGTGTTTGCCTCTGAGCTGGAGAATGCTTCCTCTCGGTGGTGTTCTGAGGGCAGGCACTCAGAACCTTCTGTGATAAACGTACGAAACACGCCTCCTGCTCCTACAGCCTAGAGATAGCCCTGGTTGTAGCCAGAGGCACTACTTCCGTGGCTCCTTCTGGTGCGGGAGAATTGTCTGTATTCTGTCAATCATGTTTTAAATAAATGCTGATTGGCCAGGCAGGAAGTATAGGCGGGTCAACCAGACAGGAAGTAGAAGTGGGGCGATGAGAACCGGAGAATTCTAGGAAGGAGGAAGCCCATTCCTCAGAGTCGTGTGCAGACCACGGAAGAAGCAAAATGTGACCTGCTCCGCTGAGAAAGGTAACTAGCCACGTGGCTAACATAGATAAGAATAATGAGTTAATATAAGCTACAAGAGCTAATAAGAAGCCTGAACTAATGGGCCAATCAGTTTTATAACTTATGTAGTAGAACTTCTGTGTGATTCTTTGGGACTTGGCGGCTGTGGGAACTGGGCAGGACAGAAACCCCAACAAGCAGGACCTCATGTTACATCCTTCCCAGGACCAGCTGTTGTCCTTGTGAAGTCAGAAGACTCCTCACACAGTAGACAAATCAGAAGCCTGAGGCCTTAGAACCGGAAGTGAGTGAGGAGCCTTGAAGCTAGGCCTGGTAGGGACTCATGAAGGGATGTGGAATACTTGATTAGCCAAAGTCGGGGGAGAGGCTACCCACCCCTCCATGCTGTTTCTGTTGCGGCAGTGCCACGTGGCTAACAGGCTTATGACTCCAACCAACACAAAGTGTTTCATTTACAGCCCGGAGGTCAAGGCAGGTTCCACTGTTAGCTGCAGGGATCCCACTTGTCTCAGTCTCTAGAGGCCACTCACTCCCCTTGCCTCATGGGTCTGCCGCGATCTTCCTGATAACAAGGCTTGTTGTTGTTGTTGTTTGTTTTTTAAGACAGGGTTTCATGTATTCCAGACTGGACCTCAGCTCACTACATGGTCGAGAATGGCCCTAGACTCCTGCTCTTCCTGCCCCCACCTGCCACACACTTGGCTTAGGAGCTGCTGGGAACCAAACCCTGGGTTTTGTGCACACAAGGCAAGCACTCTACTGACTGAGCTACATGCCCAGCCTAGGCACCTTTAAAATTTTTATTTATGCGCTGGAGAGATGGCTCAGTGGTTAACAGCATTGCCTGCTCTTCCAAAGGTCCTGAGTTCAATTCCCAGCAACCACATGGTGGCTCACAACCATCTGTAATGAGATCTGGTGCCCTCTTCTGGCCTTCAGGGATACATGCAGACAGAATATTGTATACATAATAAATAAATATTAAAAAATTTTATTTATATTAACTTAAAATATTTTAAAACTTATTCTTGCCAGTGGTGGCGCATGCCTTTAATCCCAGCACTTGGGAGACAGAGGCAGGCAGATCTCTGTGAGTTTGAGGCCAGTGTGGTCAGACTGAGATCCAGGAGAGGCCCCAAAGCTACATAGAGAAACCCTGTTTCAAGAAACCAAAAAAGTTTATCCTTTGACAAAATTTCATACATGTGTAAAATACATTTTGGTCACATTCACCCATGTCTTATTCCCATACCATTCCCTCTGCATCCATTCTTCCCAAGAAGTGTCCCTCTTGCCTTTGTGTCTTTTTCCTCCTAAGTTTAGTTAGGTTTGCTTGATGGGCATGGGTTCCTCCTAAGTTTAGTTAGGTTTGCTTGATGGGCATGGGTGTGACGTCACTTACAGGAACACGGTCAACTTACCAGTGGCTCCACCGCCACAGAAAAATAACTTTCTCTCCTTCAGTAACTTTTAGCTGCCAATGGCTCCTCATGAGCCCCCTCCCATCCATGCTGGCATTTTGACTAATTTGATCTTGTACGGGTCCTGTGCATGTAACCACGGCTGCTGGAAGTTGATGAGTGTAATGCTCACATCATGTATAGCATGAATAATAAAACCCAGGGACATATTGGGGTTCAGCCTGAAGATCAGAAAAGCAATGCAGCCAAACATTAGAGAGACCTTTTACCTCTACCAGATCTTCAGACCAAAAGGCGAGATCCTGTCTCCACGAATCCTCAGACTCCACTGAGCTCCTGTTTCCTCCTGCCTTATAGTCCTCTCTCCACCCAGCCATTTCACTTCTGTCTCTACCTCCCTAGCGCTGGAATTAAAGGTGTGGGATCCCAAGTGCTGGGATCACCTTTGTGTGAGTTCTGTTTCTCTTTTAGACTGGATCAATTTTGTGCAGCCCAGGGTGTCCTTGAACTCACAAATATCCACCTACCTCTGTCTCCTGAGTCCTGGGATTAAAGGTGTGTGCCACCACTCCCTGACCTGTGTGACTGCTTTGCCTTTTGATCTTCAGGCAAGCTTTATTTATTAAAACACAAATAATATACCACTATAGCCATGCCCAGAAGACAGTGTTTCCCTGCACTTTTCTCCATCCTCTGAATCTTTTATTCTTCCTGTCCCTCTTCCGTTGGTGCTCCTTGGACCTTGGAAGGGGTGTTACAGATGTGCGTTGTAGGATTATTTTTATTATCACTTATTTGTCTAGTGATAAGTCCCTGCATTCACCACAGTTACTAAAGAAAGCTTCTTCCCAACCAAGGTTGAGAGCAACGTTAACCCACGGGTATAACTATTTAGAAGGCATTTTAGGGCCCAAGATCTCCCCAGTCGTGTCTTTTGATCAGTTTTCAGTGCCAGGCAGGAGTTCCCTCATATGGAGCAGGCCTCAAATCTAATGAGAGAGTGTTGGCGTATTGTGGTACATGGAGCTCCTTGCTGGATGAGACCGTTGGTGACTTTTCTTCCCTAGTGGCCTGTGTAGCACATTTCTCAGTATGAAAGTTGGTCAAAAGGAAGCAAGATTCTAGATCAGCTCCAGCTCGATTCCTTTATGCCTTGTAAGCAGAGTGCATGATGCCTTCAGTTTATAAGATCCCACCATCTAGTTCTGGGAGGCCAACAAAAGCAATGGGAACAACCTGTATTTTTGGGGTGACATGGCTCTGGGATCTCACTGACTGTGGTAGTTTGAATATAATTGGCCCCCATAATCTCATAGGAAGTGGCACTGTTAGGAGGTGTGGCTTCGTTGAAGTGGGTATGGCCTTGTTGGAGTGCTGCAGATTTATATGTGTTGTTGCTTTGAGACTGCCAATGGAATCAGCCTTGGTTCAGAGGGCAGGGTCACATTCAGCTGGCGGGAGTGGACCATAGAGTTTTCTGGTGGACTCAGAGAGATGCCAGAGGACAAGGAGAGGAAACAGGAGGTGCAGATGGAAGAGAGGTAAAAAGATATGAGACAAGGCATAGATTAATATAAATGGGTTAATTTAAGTTGTAAGAGCTGGTGGGACAAGCCTAAGCTATAGGCTGACTTTCATAATTGATAATAAGTCTTCATGGCATTTTTTTGTAAACTGGCAGCCCAAAGAAAGATCTGACCACTTTGTCGGAAGTGTGTCACTGTGGGGGGGTGGGGTTGGAAGTCTTTTGCTCAAGGTTCCCTCAGTGTGATAGCAGTCAACTTCCTGTTGCCTGCAAAATGGGGGTCTCTCAGCTCTTCCTCCAGCACCACATCTGCCTGCAAGCCACCGTACTCCCCTCCATGGTGATAATAGACTGAACTTCTGAACTGTAAGATGCCATTTCAATTACATATTTTACTTTAAAAGAGTGGTTGTGGTTATGGTGTCTTGTCCCAGCAATAGAGACCCTAACTAAGACACTGACCCCTCAGGAGGTATCGCATACCCCCTGTCTTCTTGTTTGATTACTTTGTGATTGCAATGCTTCCCCCTTCTGTAATCTAGGATAATCTTTCTGTGAGGATTTTTTTAGAGAAATACATCTAACAGGTTATATGTATGTAAGCATCTAGCTACCTTGCACGTCCCTGGGAATTTACTGTAGGACTCCCTGTGAATACACAAACCTCCAGATGTTCATGTCCCTTACATGAAACAGTCACTGTTCACATTTAACCTATATGCATTTTACCATAGACGTTAGTCGTATTCATTAGTTTATTTTGCAGTACTGGGTTCAAACACAGCCTCAAGGCGTCCTCTACAAGAGCTCTCCCATAGGTCTACCAAGTCCCCTCTTCCACACTCACAGGTTCCAGTGATCAGGACAGGGCGTGTCTGGAGGCCTTCACGCATCTCTCCATAACTTCAATAAGCGATCCAATGTGAATGGTATGTAAATCTAATGCAAATGTCATGTAAATCTAATGTAAATACTATGTAAATCCAATGTAAATGCTATGTAATCCAATGTAGAGTCCCAGTAAATAGTCGTTATCCTGTATTGTTTTGGGAATAATGACAAGAGAAAAAGTCCCCGTACAGACGTTAATTTTCTTCTTTTTAATTTCTTTGATTGATGCAGGGTTTTTGTACATATTCATGAAGTATGATGATGTTTTGATTCACAGCTACACTGGGTAGCGATCGACTCAGGTAATTAGCATATCTATCGCCTAAACATTTATCATTTTTATGGCGAGTGGATTCAAATTCATCTCTTTTAACTATTTTGAGATACGCAGCCCATTCCCGTTAATTACATTCAGCTTGCCCTGCTGTCAAATGCCGTACTCATTCCCATATCCAACACCAATGCTGTGAGCTTCCCCACCTCTGCCCTCCTGCCCCAGCTTTCTTTGTCTCTGGTCAATTTCCATGTGAACAATTGTTTTAGATTATACTTGTGAGTGGACACAGTTCTTTCTATAGTTTATAAACTTTTAAGAATGATTTTATGGCTATGGATGTTTTCCTGTATGTTGTATGTGCATGCCTGGTGCCCATGGTGGGTGTCAGATCCCCTGGAAGTAGAGTTACAGATGGTTGTGAGCTGCCAAATGGCTGCAAGGAACTGAACTTAAATCCTGAGTCATTTCTCTAGTCCTTGTTCTTCTTTGTTTTTGTTTTGAAATCTGAAGTTGCTTGAATTCATGGATATAAATCCCTGGGTCTGGAGGGTCAGCTGCAAACTGACATCGGTATCAATCTGTCTGCCTCTATCATCTATCTCTTGTTTGAAAATAAATTTGTTATTATTATGCGTGTTTAAGATGTGTTTAAAGTGTGGGCATGGATACCTTGTAGAGGCCAGAGGATAACTTTTTAGAGTCAATTTCATTCTTCTATCCTGGGTACCTAGGATAAGTCTCAGGTTATCAGTCTTATGTGGGAAGTGCTTTTATCCAATTTATATCTCTCTCTCCATCTATCCATCTACTTTCCCGATGTATGTATGTATGTATGTATGTATGTGTGTATCTATGTATGTATCTATCTATCCATCCATCTATCCATTATCTATCTATCTATCTATCTATCTATCTATCTATCCATCCATCTATGTATGTATCTATGTATCTATCTATCCATCTATGTATGTATGTATGTATCTATCTATCTATCTATCTATCTATCTATCTATCTATCATCTCTACCTCTTATCTATCCAACATATAGGAGGAAATATTTAATTGAGGACTTGCTTACTGTAGTAGGAGGCCACTAGTTAGTTCCCAGTCACTTAGCCCCAAAATAATCACACAGAAACTGTATTATTTAAATCACTGCTTGGCCCATTTGCTCTATCTTCTTATTGGCTAACTCTTACATCTTAATTTAACCCATCTCCACTAATCTGTGCATCACCACAAGGTCGTGACGTACCAGCAAAGTTTCAGCTTGTCTGTCTTCGGCAGTGGCTCCATGGCTTCTCTCTGACTCCGCCTCCTTTCTCCCAGCATTGAGCTTAGTTTTCCCCACCTAGCTCTGTTTCTCTCTAGCTCTGCTATAGGCCCAACACAGTTCCTTTTTTTAATCATTGGTAATCACAGCATACAGAGGAAATCCCACATCATCTTACAGCTTCAGAGAGTCAGTTATCATCATGGCAGGGAGTGTGGAGGCCCATAGGCCAGCGTGGTGCTGGCGAAGCAGGTGAGACCTGCATCCCTGATTTGCAGGCAGGAGGGGGCGGGGGGGGGGGTGAGAGAGACTAGTTTTGGTGTGAGCGGTGAGCCTTTGAAACCTCAAAGCCCACCCCCAGGAACACACACAGTTCTGCTAACTGGGACCAAGCATTCAAGTGTATGAGCCTGTGGGGGCCATTCTTATTCAAGCCACCACAGCATGTATACGTGTGTGTGTGTGTGTGCGTATATGTGTGTACATGTGTATTCATCAACCATCTAACATATATCTTACCTATCACTAATAAATCTTATATTATTTACCTTATCTATAATGTATGAATGCATGTGTGTATGTATTTATTTGTCATCTAACTCATTTATTTACTCATCTATTTATTAATATTGGTTCATCTATTATCTAACTATATGTCATTGATCTCATATGTCTATTATCTATGTATCTATGAATCATGTACGTATGTATGTATGTATCACATATCTGTCTGTATCCATCTGCCTACACACCTATCTACCTAAGATTTATTCTGAGACTTGACTTTCATGGTTATATAGGCAAGAAGTCCTGTGATCTGTTGCCTGCAACTTGAAGAGCCAGGAAATCCCATGTATAGTTCAGGGTAAAGGCCTGGAAACTGTAAAGTCATTGGTGTTAGTGCCTGAGTCTGAAGGCCCACGAACCAACAGGTCTGATGTATAAGGATAAGAGAAGGATGCTCCGCAGAGACCACCACTGTCTTCCCTCTGCCCTTGTTCTTCAGACCCAATCTCATTGGATGGTCATCTGTTTCCCCATTCAAATGCTTGTCTCTCCTGGTAGCATCTTCACAGACATGCCCATGGTTCTCCCAGCTTCCAGGGCTTCTCCTGGCTCAGTAAAACAGCATAAAACTAACAATTACACTGCTTGTCTCAAGGAGCTACATCTGCCAAGTCCTCCTTGCCTCGGGTTCCAGTGACTAGGACAGGAATATGTTTGGGGGGAAACTTAATTCATTTGGTGCAGCATCAGGAGCCCTGGTTAAGGGGTATCTGTCGGTGTTCGGAGACACAAGAGGAGTGGGGATTAGCAAAGAAAGGCTTGCCTGGGCCAAGGGGCTCCACCTGCCCTGCGTCTGCGGGGATGTTTTTCAGTGCTGTTGATGGGGGAGATTAAAATTGCATCTGGCTGTGAACACTCCTGCCCCCAGCACCTGCCTGTGACAGAAGCGGCTGCTGTGCAGAGGTTCATTAAAAATGAAAACACGATGCTGATTTCCACCAAACTTAAGTGGCTTAAGCCAGTGTATGTGAATAAATATTTCACACGACAGTTTACAAGTTCCCACGACAGCGTCTGGGGTTTGGCCAGGGGCTTCAGGGAAAGCTGCTGTTGTCTCAGCTGGGGCTTAAAGAAAGTCCACTCCAGCTTCCCTGATGTGCCCACTGGGTGCTCAGGCCTGGCTGCAAGTCACCTTTGATGCAGTGACCGGTAAAGTGGGAGGCTATGGGAGAATCGCCGTGAGTGATAATGCCAGCCATTGAACAGCTGCAAGCGGCTTTGCTTTAGGGAGGGAAGTTAAAACTGTACCGGGTTGGGAGCTCACTTTTGCCCCACTCCCCTGGCCGTTTGTAAAGAAGTGGGTGGGGCCATGTCTGCCAGGTGGTGCCTTGACATCGGGGCCTCCTTGTGGTGTGTCTGGAACACTTGCCATGGATCCAGGACACCCACCGTCGCTCTGTGCCCCTTCTCTAGCCTAGAAACTACAAGGGACTCATCTTTAGTGAAGCACACAGGGATGTTTGGTGAGGTGCGAGACTCCAGCAGCCAGAGGTGTGGCCAGTGAGGCCACTTCACACCTGCCTCCACTCTTCCACTTTGTGACACAGGCGTCACGTACATGGTTGTGACTGGAAAAGGCATTTTCATCTCTACACAAAGGAGAAGGCTATGGATGGTATGGTGACCTCCATGTCCCAGACTAAAGGCCCAGTCCCAGCACCAGAGAATAAGATATGATCTGGAAATCCTTGCAATTGATATCAGTTAAAATGAGGTTATTAAAGTAAGCCCTAAATCATTTGTGCACACACACACACACACACACACAAACACACACAACCACAGACACACATACATAGTGGCATAGATACACACATGGAGACATGAGCACACACAATACATACACACACAACCACAGACACACACACAGTGGCATAGATACACACATGGAGACATGAGCATACACACAACCACAGACACACACACACATAGTGGCATAGATACACACATGGAGACATGAGCACACACAATACACAACCACACACACACACACATAGTGGCATAGATATACACATGGAGACAGGAGCACACGTATAGAGTCACTCCTGGTGGTTACTCCATGCTGATAGACTCGAGGTGGCTCTGTTCCTGGAGCTGTCACATGGTCCTCCGTCCCCAGCTTCTGCAGGAAGAAGATACCTCTCTGGGTTCCTTCCATTTCACCTAAGGGACTGAAGTAGATAACCTCCATAGGCCGACTCCCCTGAGCCTGCCCTGGTTCCCCGGGGTCTGTCTGGGCCTCTGAGCAGCGGCACTGGCAGCCAGCAGAGGACCAGCCCTGCCTCTCCTTCTGGGGTAATGTGTGCTGATATAATTTTGTTTGTGCTGTTACAAACAAAGATTATCTGAAGATCAGAGTATGAAGATAAGCCACTAGTTAGACTGTAGAGGCCAGGCAGTGGTGGTGCACACCTTTACTCCTAAAGTAGGTCTCTGTGAGTTCAAGGCCATCCTGGGCTATCCGAGATTGATCTACTCTAAAAGAGAAACAGCCCTGTGGTGATGGCTCACACCTTAATCCCAGCACTAGGAAGGTAGAGACAGGAAGGGATGTAGTGGGGCAGAGAGATGAATGTAAGGCAGGAGGAGACAGGAGCTCAGGATTCAGTCTGAGGACACCCCTTTCGGTCTGAGGATTTCGTAGAGGTAAGAACTAGTGTCTGCTGCTCTGCTTCTCTGATCCTTCAGCTTTCACCTCCTAATACCTGACTCCAGGTTTTTATTATTAAGACTGATTAGAACCTGCACTACACCAATGACCCATGTTCTAGGCCAGGCACCCCCAAATGACCTCTCTTCCCAGGCTCCTCTTTGCTCTAACCATGTCAACCTGTGGCAGCTGTAGCTGGGGAGCAGGTTCTGGAAGTGGCCTGGGGGCCTCCTCTGCATATCCAGCTTCTACAGCTCGGTGGTAGAAGACCTGAGACTCAAACAGGAAGTTAGCCTCCTTCAGAGGGTCTGTTCTTGTAGGCTTCTGACAGAGTTCCTACCCCCAACGTTGACTTGGAGGCTGAAGTGTGAAAACAGAAGAGCAGGGTATCGCCTTCTGTGCTTTCTCTGACATTGGGAGATCCCATCCTGTTCAGTGAATAAGAGCTTCTTTCCCATAGTTTTCTCCTCAGCGCCATGTTTGGATCTGAGCTGCACTGCGTTCGGGTTAGATAATGCTGTCGTACCCAGCAAACCCGCAGCTAAATTGTAGGATTCTCGAATCTACCTCTACTCAGGGTGCCCATCAAAACTTTGGTGTGGGTGGGCCTGCCTCCCATCTCATCTGAGACAGGTTCTGGTCACTGTTTTCCTCTGCATAAGGCAGAACAGCTGGCTTCAGATTCATCCAAGATTCTGCCTCTCGCCTCCCATAGGAGCTCTGGAATTGCAGACACCCATGCTATGCCTTTGGCATTTGCATGGGTTCTGGGGATTTAAACTCAGGTCCTTGTTCTTGTGTAGTGAGCCCTTTACCCACCAAGCCATGTCCCCAGCCCCTCATGTGTCTTTGCATGTTGTCTTGGTTACGGTTTCTATTGCTGTAAAGAGGACCATGAGCACAGCAGCTCTTATAAAGGAAAACATTTCCTTGTGGTGGCTCGCTTACAGTTCAGAGGTTCAGTCCATCAAAGCCATGGTGGGAAGCAGGGCAGCCCGCAGGCAGACTTGGTGCTGGAGAAGGAGATGAGAGTACTTGCATCTTGATCTGAAGGGAACAGGAAGTGGTCTGAGACACTGGGTGTGGCTTGAGCTTATATGAGGCCTCAAAGCCCACCCCCACAGTGACACACTTCCTCCTTTGAGACTACACCTACTCCAAGAAGGCCACACATCCTAACAGTGCCACTCCCTGTGAGTTTATGGGGGCAATTATATTCAAACTACCGTACATGTCTAGAAATTTTCACTGGGTGTCAGACTTTGATTTAGGAAAGGGTTATTTTGGTTGCTGATAAAGGCAAAACAAACACCCGATTAAATTCCTAAGTTCTGCCCTGGGATGTAGTTAAATTTTTTGAACACACTTTATCCTTTCAGATTTGGTCTTTAGCTTTTGTTAGGTGGGATCTAGGTGGGATCAAACTGGTGTCTGGGCAGAGATAATCACTCCTAACAGTGAGGTGAGCCGCTCTACCCAATCAGTCCCTCAGGAGTGCAGAGGGCTTCCAGGCGCCCTGTGGGAACATTAACGCTTTCACACCATGGTGAGTGTAGGCACCATGCACCCATTCATCAGATACTTTGGGCTCCTCTTCCCAGCTCCTGGTCCTTCCCTGGATTCACTAATTGCCACCTTTCTGCACAGTCGGAGGAACCTGCTACACCCTGTGCACTGCCTCCTTGCTGCTCGCCGCCTTGTAGACTCTTGGCTCTCATGGCCTCCCTGGACAGTGAGCTTTGTCTCTTCCGCTTAGGGGTCTGTTGCACTCTTGGTTCCCTGATGCTGTCATCTGTGGTGACGCTGGGACTTGCTTCTTCTGTTTGCCATTGCTGAAGAATTGCTGCCGTGGCTGTCTGTCTGGCACGGCTTAACAACCACGACTTCATGTGTTTGTTCATTGTTTCTACCGGGAGGGAACATCCAGTCTCTGTTACTGTACTTGGTGAGACACGCTCGTGCCTTAATTGCTGAGGAAATGGCATGAACACTTAGTGAACACTCACTCTGCCAGACACACTACTGAGAACTTCGTTTTTCCTATCTGTCGCATCTTCCCCATGATTTGATAATGTGGGCATCACTGCCACTCCCTCCTGCACACGGAACAACTGTGGCCACTACCTGGGTCACACTGCTAAACCATCCAGCTGGAGTGCCGGCCACAGACCACACCACAGAGCATCTGCAGGCTTTGTGTCAGGCCCCTCCAGAGCAGCCAGGGCTGGGTGGAGCCTTTCCTCCCTACCTTTGTCTGGTCAAGCATTTCCTCCCTCACTTTGTTTGCTCATCTTCTGGCTTGGATATTTCCGGGTCTGAGTACACACAGCCCATGGAAGTCCAGCTGCTGTTGAGGTCCTTCTCATTTTACACGTGGGGACATCAAAGGTTGCATGGTTCGTCTTGTTAGAAATGGCATTGGTGGCTCATTTCCAAAGGTGCCTGGATCTAACTTCAGGTCACTGCTGCCACACACACAGCTAGAAGCTTAGAATAGAAGCTAAGGTTCTAAGTTCTTCTGAAAGGTCACGAGTCTGATAAGGCTTAAAATAAGCAGAATGTAAAATGTAAAGATGAGCAAATGCCCGGCTTTTGTTGAGGAAATGACAGACGTTACATGGCAGAGGAAAAGATCAGTCCGGATGATGTGTAAGGTTGAACCCTCTTGATACTCAGCCCAAGAGGAAATAGTGGAAGGGCTACAAGTGATGGTTTGTAAAGATTGTTCTCGGGCGGGGGGGGGGGCTGAAGAGGTGGCTCAGAGGTTTGGAACATGTGCAGAGGACCCAGGTACAGGTCCCAGCACCTGCATGATGACTTGCAGCTGTCTGGAACTCCAGTTGTAGAGGATCTGATGCCTCTTTCTGGCTCCCGAGAGCAACTGTCCCACCTACAGAAAATCAAGGATAGAGATAAATTCTAGAAATTTGTTCTATGCTTCAACCAGCACCTGCCCTTCTAGGCCGATGCCCTGACTTTTCGAGATTCTAAAATAAATTGCCTACATTTCTCTTCTCTGAGTGTCCAGTGCCCTCAGGACATGAGGGTGTGTCACTCACATGATGATGGGGAAGTAATCCAGTCACAGAGCCAGGTCTGCCTCCTCTGAGAACGTCTGGAAGCTTCCCTGAGCTCTGCCCTCTCTAGGCCAGCCTTGTGGGCAGCCTGCCTCTTTCATCCTCTGACTTCCCTAGGTGTGGCTAGCTTGTCTGCCGCCCCTTCAGAGGCTCTCAGCACGCAGGGCAAGGGGCTTTACTTGTGTTTTCGTTCTTTGCGCTAAGAGTGGAAGGCGTCATTAGATGAGGATGAATGAAGGAGTCTGAGACTTGTGATGGATAAGCTGGACCTCTGGAAACGCTCGTTCTGAGACAGGGTGGGCTGCGGGCACATGCGACCAGGGCTCTGCCTCCTCCTGCCCCCATACAGTCTCCTTCCTGAGCTAGGCTCATTCATTCACCCACAGTGGGAAGGAGATGTGCAATCCTCATTCTATTTCTGATTGGCTAATACATGTTATGTGCCCATTCCTAGACCTATAATAGGCAAACAGAGAATTTGCATGCCTATCGACTGATGTATCATCAGCAAGAAAGAGGGTGGACTATGATTGGTTAATGAAGATCCTTCTAGAGTAAGATAACAATCTGTAGGGAATGGGGAATTAAGAGATGCATGCTGGGTAATGAGAGATACACGTTGGGTATTGAGAGATGCATGCTGGGTATTAAGAGATGAATGCTGGGTATTGAGAGATGCATGTTGGGTATTGAGAGATGCATGTTGGGTATTGAGAGATGCGTGTTGGGTATTGAGAGATGCGTGTTGGGTATTGAGAGATGCGTGTTGGGTATTGAGAGATGCGTGCTGGGTATTGAGAGATGTGTGTTGGGCATTGAGAGATGTGTGTTGAGCATTGAGAGATGCATGTTGGGTTCTGGTGAGATGAGCGGGAGGGGGGTAGGAGTGGGGTGGGGAGGGGCAGTAGACAGAGGCTTGGTTTCATTAGCAGCTCATCCAGGGCCCAGGGGAAATGCTACATCCTGGGTCACCAACCTTCCCCTCAAGAAAGACTTACATGGGGTCCAACAACAAACCTTTCTAAGAGCCCCATGGAATAAATTACCTCAGCTCTGTCAAAGTTATGGATCACAGCTACCTGGGGGTCTCTCAGGCTCCCCTTGGGAAGGGATTGTGGTCACCCACTGAGAAGCCAGGAAACAGAGTGCAGAGAAGCTAACAAACATGTCCAAGTTCAACTGCTGGTCAGCAGTAGAGCTGGGGCCAGCGCCCATGTCCCTCTTTCCCTGACCCAGACACAGGCCCTCCTTCCTCCCTTGGTCTCTGCTTTCCCCCTTTCCTCCTCCTTCCCCCTTCCTGCCTCTCCTTCTCTCATTCTTCTTACCCCCTTCTTCCTTCCTCCCCCTTCTTCCCTCTCATCCCCTTTCCTCTCCATCCCTACTCCTTCCTGTTTTCCCTCCCTGTCCTCTTTCCCTGCAGTCCCTCTTCCAGCTCCCTCTCTCTCCTTCCACCCATCTCTCTCCTACCCTTCCTCCTCTCTCCCCTTTACCTTCTCCCTTTCCCTCTACCATCCCCTCTCTACTCCCCCTCCATCCTGCCTTCTGTTTCCCTTCTCTTTCTAGCTCCTCCCTTGTTTCCTTCCTCTCTACCTCCCTTTTCTTCCTCTCCCTTCTCCATCTCTCCCCCCTCCTGCTCCTTCCTCCCCTCACTCCCTCCTTCTTCTATCCCTTTCATTTTTCCCTCCTCCATCTCTCCCCCCTCCTGCTCCTTCTTCCCCCCACTCCCTCCTTCTCTTCCCATCCCTTCCATCCCTTCCATCCCTCCCTCCTTGCCCCTGGAGCCAGCAGCAGCTGCTGTGTTTGCAGTCATGCCTCTCAAATCACCCGCCAAGGCTTGGAAAAATGCAAATAAAAGCAAGATTATGATATTTTTTGTAAATAAGCAATGTAGCAACTCAAATCTGGTTTGGGCCGTCAGCCGAATCCACCGGAGAGATATCGGTGTTGAAATATTTGCGTACATTCTCGTGGAACATTTACTGTGGAAAGCTGGGCTCCAGGAAAAAGCTTTGCTATAAATTATTCATGATGGAATCCAAAAGAACCGCCAAAGCCCTCCCACCCAGGGGCTGCCATTTTTGCCTTTCTTTTTTTATTACCTCTGAAGCGCTAGTCTTAGTGAGCATGTAATGCTGTCCACCAGTGGGCGGCATAATTAGCCGGAGAGGTGGATTGTCTGATTTGGCAGTGCTGACCCCATGCTGACCCCTTCAAGGAACCTTGGTTTCTCTAAGAGGATTTTCTCTGCTGGTGGATATGCTAATGTCCTTCGTTGCCCAGGAGCCCGGTGGTCACAGGGTAGCTGGGTGGTGCAAGGCCCTTTACAAGCTGACGGTCTCCCAGGTGCTGCCCACAGAAACCCAGAGACTGTTAGTGTTGAATTGTGTCCCCACCCTATTGTAGGTGTGGATTGGGGTCCAGAGAGCACCCACTGATTTCCAGATTCTTGTGTCTGGGAACCTTGGTTTATGTATTATACCTGAATAATAGAAACAGAGCTTGCTATCAGAAGTGGTCAGGGAGATGGATCAGATTGTTCAGTGCTTGCTGTTGAGCATAAGGACCTGAATTCCAATCCCCGGCACCCAGGTAGCCATACACCTCTGTAGCTTTAATGCAAGGGGAATCAGAGACAGGCAGAGTCCTCAGAGCTCAGCAGCCAGCCAATCTAACCAGTTAGTGAGTACCAGGTTTAGTGCAAGATCTTGTCTCAAAAGACAAGGTGGAAAGCCATAAAGGAAGACACTAATGTCACCCCTGGCTTTCTCACTCAGGTAGGAGGGTACTGAGCTGGAGACCAGCTGAGGATATACACTGAAATTCTGTTACAAATAAGCAAACACCAAACAGACTAGAGAGATGGCTCAGTGGCTGCGAGTTTTTGCTATTCTTGCAGGGGACTGGAGTTTAGTTTCTAGCACCCACATCAGGTAGCTCCAGATCAAGGGGGTTCTGATCTCCTTTTCTGGGCTCTGTGGACTCAAGCACACATATGGGTGCACACTCACGCGCTTCCCCACACATATAAATAAATAATGAATATAAACCTTAAAAATTAAAAAAAAAACCAAATACATTAGGTGAAACAAAAGGTTAGGAGATTAAAACACAAACACACAGCCATGGGGAGAATGTGCCTACTGTGAGCCAGGAGAGTCTCAGGAGGAGCTGGCTCTGCTGCCCGCTCTGGGTCCTTCCATATCCTGTGCCATGGGGCAGTGTGTCTATGTGATTTAAATCATTTAGCCAGTGGCCCTGTTATATCCAGGAAGGTAACTCAGAGGAGGAAATGGCAGGGATTCTCAGAGTCTAGAGCCTGGTGTCTGGCTGGAGGAATAAGAAGCTTGGCTTCCTAAACAGCCCCAGGATCTTTCTTGAAACCAGAGCTCGGGGAGAGGGAGGCTTAGGTGGGAACTCCGCCAGCATCTTCATCCTTCCCCTTGGAAGAGTAGAGCTGCATGTAGATATCTGCAGGATTAATTTTACAACTCATAGACGGATTGCAGGGATGAGAAGTGAGTCCCACTTGCTCAGAACAACACCTCAGACAATGCTATTCCCAGCACTAGTCTTTCGTGCTTGCCGCTCATGATGGGCCGTGTTCATCCTACTGTGACCTCTCAAGGACCCCGAGGCAGAGGACTGGCTCTGAGGGGCGAGGTAGCATGGACTACTTTGCCTATGACCCAAGACCTCCATGCTGCAGCCTTTGGGGACAGATGGGGGTTGACCTATCTAGAGAGCTCAGGGCCAGGGAGCAGTTACAGCTGGGGGTAGAGGGTCAGGGGACACACTGCCTGGAATTGCAGCTCATTTCCTGGCTTGGGGCTACTTTCTCTTTCCATGGTCATTCTCACGGAGACCAGCTCTGGCTTCAGTCATGATCAAATGTACCCACGGTTTTCCACAGCCCCTTGGCCTAGTGGAACAGGAATCCACTTATGAGCTCCTGCTTTGACTCTTCCTTCTGTTCTTCCACATCCCTGCTCCCAGAGTCTGGTCTGCCCAGGCCTTGCAATATAGCCAGGCTTTGGAGCTTATCCATGACTCTGTGGTCCAACTTGGGCCTTGGGGTCTGTCCAGTAGTGTATTTGACCTTAGCTCATCTGGTTGCTTTGGCTCTAGCCTAGACCCTGAGTGCTGTGTGGCAGCGGTGTGTGGATTGGTCTCAGGCACAGCTCTCTCCCGTTTCTTGTGGCCAGGGCACTGACCTGTGAACACCCTTCAAGGGTCTACTTTTGACTCCACACTGCTTTTTGTGGCAGTCCTTTAGATAGCCACAGAGGTCACTGACTGAGTTTTGGGACTGACGATGCATTGAGTAAAACGACCCTTTGTTCTAAGCTCACATCTGCAGAGCAGAGCCTTTTTCTCTCATGGAAAGAGCAGCCTGTGGGCATTCTAGAGGCCTCACCTGTGGCCTTGGTGGAGGCGGGGCCGTGTGGTGCCACTGTGGTGCCAAGCTTCCTGCACACCTGCTGACTCCTCCTCCCTGCGACCCAGCCTGCACTTCCACATTGGAGCATCCTTTGCTGCAATTTAGGGCGAAGTGAGCCCTGGCAGCTGCAGGGACTCCCTGGATGCTTGCCCTTCATTTGAAAAGCAATGGCTGTGATAGATACCTGTGGTTCCGGGCTCGGGCACAGGGGGTGGTGTCCGCAGTTCTGACCCTGGCACAGCAGTAAGCATGCAGGATGGAGGATGGTGTGGAGACAGGAGAGGGTGTGGACAGGTGCCTCCCAAAAGCCAATCAAGGTTGGAAGGATGGCAGTGGCCTTGCGGGGAAGGCACGCCTCTGCCACTCGGTGGAGTGTTCCAACACTCATTCCTGGAATGCATCCTCACCATCTGTCTCCCGAGCTGGCAGAGAGGAGTTACAATTTGCGATTGTAAATTGTCTTTTTTTTTCCCTCTTTCACGCCACATGAAGCAGCTCTGGTGGCTTGAAGGGGCCGTCAAGGTTTGCAGTGTGCCTGGCTTGTTTTCCACATGACAGGAAACACCCCCTTCTTGAGAGTCCTGGGGCAGGTGCGTGTGTGGGAGGCGGTAAGGGATGCAAGCACAGGCATTACTTTGGAGGATGATGGCAATGATGTGCAGGCTCACTGAGGGATCTGTTGCCCTGTCTGATGGGACATTGTCAGTGGGGGCTGTGGATGTGGGAGGAGGCTTCTGCTGCCTTCGGTCAGTTTTCCTGTGAACCCAAGGCTGTGCTAAATAATAATGTAAATTAAGAAAAGAACCCGAGGAAGAACATGATCAAACTATATTTTATGATAAATGAAAAAAACCATAAAATAAAATTCAAGGACGATAGATAGTTCGGTGGATAAGTGCCTGCTGGACAAGACCGTCTGAGTTGGACCCTCAGACCTTATATGGTGAAGAGCTGGGCACTGTGGTAGGCTTGCAGTCTCAGTGGTGGGGAAGGGGAAGCAGGAGGATAGCTGGGGCTTGCTGCCTAGCACGTGGCCCAGTGGGTGAGCTCCAGGATGATGAAGAGAACCTGTCTCAAGAGAACAACCAAAGAAGATACCTGAGGTTAACGTCAAAGGAGGAGTGGGGGACATTTCTGTGGGTGGGCTGGGGTCAGAGACAATCCCAGCCTGACTGTAGGAGAGGCCTTGGGTCGGGCAGGAGGTGAGTACAGACTGGAAAGCACCAAGGCATGGACTAAGTGCGTTCGGGGTGACTGGACCACACACGATGCCGTAACTTCAGGTTGCCCGATGGTCTTCCCAGCCATGGTGCTTTCAGACTGCAGCGGGCTTATCAGAGCCATTTCCCTGGGTAAGTGGAGGCACAGCTGTGCCCTGTCCTCTTCTCTTCCCATCATGTGACCGGAGAGAGGGATCTAGTAAGGACATCAGGAGTGGCACTGTCCTGAATTGCAGCTGGGAGGAGAGCCATCCCTGCTCAGGAACACCCATTCAGGCTTTGAAACTCAAGCTGAAGTACTGTTGTGTCATATTGTTGAGCTGCCATATGCGCTGGCTTTATTGGAACGGTTGGCGTCATTTCCGTCAACACAAGTAGGTGCTTTCGTTTTTGTAGATGATGTGAGATGTTTTTCCTCACAACTCAGAAAATTGCCACAGTGCTAATTAAAAACAAAACAAAACAAAAAAACACCGAACGAAAACAAAACCACAAGCAGAACGGCTGGTTTCCATCACTCCAAAGAGCTTCTGGGTGTTGAGCCCTCGTGAGGACGAAGCTTCTCTGCTAGGTTAATGCAGCCTTGGCCTCTGTGTGATGCCGAGGAGGCAGGTGGCCAGGCACACTCAGTAGGTTAGCCTCTGAGGATGTCTGAGGGACTGTCACAGACATCATGCTAGCTGATGTGGGGAGACCCATCTTAATTATGGGTAGGACCATTCCCTGGGTGAGGAAGCCTTAGCTGCATCACTGGAGTGGGCAAGCTGGGTTCGCCACTGTGGATGTGATGTGGCCAGTACTTCAGGTTCCTGCACACTTGACTTCCCAAAAGCGATGGGAACTGTGAGCCACACAGCCCTTTTCTCCTTTTCTTTTTTACGGTGCTTTTGTCAGCGATAGAAATGAACGTAGAACAC
Source organism: Microtus oregoni (assembly GCF_018167655.1). Classification (NCBI taxonomy): domain Eukaryota; kingdom Metazoa; phylum Chordata; class Mammalia; order Rodentia; family Cricetidae; genus Microtus; species Microtus oregoni. The sequence continues at coordinate 741,353 of NW_024544727.1, read as the reverse complement.
TCGGAGAAAAAGAGACACCACTCTGGCAGGAACAGCTTATAAGGCTGTTTCCCAGCATGCACTATTTCAAGAACAAGCCACCCAGCCTTGCAATCTCAAAGGGCTGCATTTCCTTGGCCTCCTGTTTTACTCTTTCACCGAGTCTGATATGGCTGCTCCACTTCCCTCCATCATTGCTGTGCTCCAACTGCTGACAAGGTCTTAAAAGAAGGGGAGAACTTACATTCTTTTTAGGACATGGCTAACTGTGGCTCTTGTCACATTGTGTTCCTCAGAGACTCTAGATGTGGCCACAAACAGCTGCAATGGTGCAGGGACAGGAAGTATCCATCTGTTTAGTTATGACCCATAACTAAAAGTTATGACGTTAGGAGGCAAATACCCACTGTCTCAGTATTGTTTGGGTGCTCCAAATGCCATAAGCTAGATGACTTCTGGGCAGCAGACCTGATTTTTTTTTTTCATTGCCTAGAGGCTAGAAGTTCAAGGTCAGGATGTTGTGGATTGATTCACTGTGTGGTTAGGACCAAACCTGTCTGATTGCAGTCTCACGTGGGAGGCATAAGCTTTCTTGTTTCACTTTTTGTGATGGAGAAAGTCTCACAATGAGATCTCTGTCTCTCTCCATTTCTGTCTTTATCTTGGATGTGAGTAGAGGGAATGGCCTGGGAAGGAGTACCAGAGAAGAGAGGAGGATGCTTCCTGGGCATCAAGAGAGAACGCTGGTTGTTGACCACATGCTGCGGGGAGTATTAGTGGTCTTCAGAAAAGCAGTCACAGTTGATGCTGAGAAGGGAACCCAAGATGCCTGCCATGGAAGGAGAAGTGGATGGTGAGCTCATCTGGGTACATAGATAGGGCAGCAGGGTATAAGAGCAGGTTGAGCGAGGCCCTCCAAGAATGGAGAGTCAACAAATGAGTGCTACCACCAGCAGCCAAGGAAGCCGTACAGAGGAACCAGGGAAGGCGAGTCAAAGTCAAACCCAACAGCACCTTGCCTTCCTCAACCTCATGGGTTCTGTGGGAAATCCTTCCTGGACCGAGGCCTAGAACACACCCTAGGAGGCAGTGAGGAAGATAAGCTGCTTCTACCTGGGTCAGCCATGGTGTGCACACCTGCACTGCTCTGAAGGCTGAGCACAGTGACCTTTCCTTGTTGTGGCTTTCCATTTGTATTTTAATAAATAAAGCTCGCCTGAAGACCAGAGAGTAAAACAGTTCTTCTGGTCAGCCCTACAGACCAGGCAGCAATGTCACACACCTTTAATCCCAGTAGCCACACTAGCTTGTCATAGAAACCAGGCGGTAGTGGTGCACACCCTTAATCTCAGAACTAGAGAAGATTATAAAATGGGAGGAGACAGCTCTCAGTCTCTGTTTCATTCTGAGATTCCTGGAGGCAGGATCATCATTTCTGACTAAGATAGAGGTAAGAATCAGTGGCTGGCTGCTTTGCTTTTCTGGTCTTCAGGTTGAATCCAAATATCTGTCTCTAAGTTTCTATTAATCATGCTTCATTTGGTGCCCAACTTGGGGAGATTAGATTCAGAGTTCTTGTTTTGAAAAGAAAAAAAAAGGGGAAGTGCTGTTTGATAATGCTCTTGTACCTTGTAAAGATTTGTCACTTGTATTGGCTTAATAAAATGCTGATTGGCCAGTAGGTAGGCAGGAAGTATAGGTGGGGCGACCAGACTAAGAGAATTCTGGGAAGAGAAAAGGCTCAGTCTGCAGTCTCCAGCTAGACACAGAGGAAGCAAGATGAGAATACCTTACTGAGTAAGGTACCAAGCTACATGGCTAAACATAGATAAGAATTATGGGTTGATTTAAGTTGTAAGAACTAGTTACTAATAAGCCTGAGCTAATAGCCCAAACAGTTTATAATTAATATAAGCTTCTATGTGCTTCTTTGGGACTGAACAGCTGTAGGACCCAGCAGGACAGAAACTTTTGACTACATTTCCTCTCCATGGGCACTGGTACCTCCCAGTAGGATCTGGTGGAGCCACTCAGGGAGAATGGTCTAGGATATAGGATAAAGCAGGTGATGATAAGGGTGATGGGCAAGAACTTCCAGTGAGTCACCTCTCTCTCCAGCTGAGGCTGATCTGATTTCCATTCTATTTTTATCACCCTAGACTTTCCCCTGTTTTAACTCTAGTGGCAGCAGCTAGGGCATGGGTGGGCTTCACTCAATGACTGGAGATGTATTTCCTCCAAACTTAGGAGAAAGCCCATCTTCTTAGAGGCACGGAAATGTCATTTCCCCTATAAGCCAAACGTTTTAGATTATCCTCATTTAATTTGACTAATTTAGGAGGAAAGGAGTGATAATTTGTCAGTGTTGCATAGTCTTTTGGAGAGACATTAATATTCTGATTCTAAGAGGGGTGTATGAATTCCTCAGCAACAGATAACACCATTATGTTCTAAATTCTTTCCCCGAATTAGTACAGATGGCTAAAAATACTCTCCCTTTAATTAATCTTCCTAACAATAGTTTGGTGAATACAAATAGATCATTAGTCCCATCCGAGAAGGGGTGGGTGGTGAAGGAGAATCAGGTTGGCTCCTTTTACAGTCCTGGAAAGTGCTGGATCTCAGGGGTGCTTAGGGTCACAAGCCCAAGGGTAGAAATTGGACCTCACCACTTCATTCCAGGTGCTGCTTTAGTCTTGCTGAGGCTTTCGATTGGACTGTCTTTCCCAAGTAAAGCCAAGAGAACTGCCTTTTGCCTAAGGAGCCTGGGCTGTGTTGGAGGTCCCAGTACCATTCTACATCTGCTAAGAAACACCTTGTCCTTTTACCAACAACCAGATACAAGTGAATGGCTGTTCATTCCAGACAGGACATTAGAGACAGACTGAAGAAATTATCCTACTCAAGTGTAGCTTAGTGAATCAGTGAGAGATTTTTTTTTTTGGGCGGGGGGGGGGGGAGATAGGTTACCTATGGGAACATAGGTGATTCAAAATCACCCTTGTCATTGAAAATTCCACCGCAACAAGAGTGATGACTCGGGAAAGCTGCACTCTTGGAGCTCCCTTCATGGCTTGCAGTTAAGAGGGTAGGAGACTTCTTCTTAGCAGTTACTCCTTGTATGCCCTTGGGGGAAGCCCTTATGAGTCTTTTAAGTTTCAGGAACTTCCCAGGCCTTGTAAGTTTTGGTTACTTGTTTCACTTCCCTTCTGAGTCTTAGGATCCTCCATCCTCCCACTGATGAAGGAATTTTGAGTATGGTGGGACCTTTCTTGTTCCCACTGTGCTTGGTCCAGGATCCTAAGATGCCATACACTCAACAGCTAACAAAGTCATCCCTAGGCAGTGATATCTTGACCAGCTCAATGGGTGAGCTCTGGATTCAAGTGAGAGATTTTATCTCTATAGCTAAGGTGGAGAGCAATTGAAGAAGACAGCTAACATCAACCTCTGGTCTCCATACACCTTTATGTAAATGCCTCCATGTGTTCCCCCATGAACATGAATACACACATGCACACATCCCGAATAAGGCACACAGTTACCAAAGAGACAGCTTGAGATGTAGTTATCAGACTGTTTACAAACATGTTTGAGGAATACAAATATACAGGCTTTTTGATCAATGCATGAAAGGCCAACAGCAGTTCTAATGAAGCCCAGAATTCTGACGGAGACAGTGGTGAAATATACTGCATATTTCCAGTCTCTTTTGTGACACAAAGATGCCTAGGATTTGTCTGTCACAAAGCCCTGAGTTCCGTGAGGCTGTCCCATGAAGGTGATAGCTGTTTTCATGATGGAAGGAGGTGCCATGTACTGTCTACAGACAAGTGAAGGATAACGTGTGATTTATTACCATTCAAATTCCCAGACCTCACCATTGTCTGCCCTTGGTGAGCAGAAGGTGGGGTGGGGAGGTAAACCTGTGTCTTAGTTACTTTTCTATTGCTGTGATAAGACACCAGGACAAAGGCAACTTATAGAAGAAAGAGTTTATTGGAGGCTCACGGTTTCAGAGGATGAGTCCATGACCATCATGGAGAGGAACATGACAGCAGGCAAGAGGGCATGGTGCGGAGGCCTTACATCTTGAGACAACAATAATATGGCAGAAAGAGACATTAGGAAATAGTGTTGACCTTTGAAACCTTAAAGTTTTCCCGTAGCGACACACCTCCTCCAAAGAGGCCACACCTCCTAATCCTTCCCAAGCAGTTCCACCAGCTGGGGACCAAGTATTCAGTATATGAGCCTATGGGGGGGTAGTCTCATTCAAACCACCACAACCTGGCTGGGAGAATACATATTGCCACCCATACTCTATTGGCAAGATGTAGAGACATGATGACCCTGCATGCAAGAGGTTGGGGAGGAGAGTCCTGCATGAGTGACTGCACCATGGGAGGACATGCAAGTTCAAACTGCTCTAGTGGCCTCCTTGAAGCCAGGACAGAAGGACTCACATCCCCTCTGATCTGTGCCCACCTTTCCTGTGTGGCCACAGGAAATACTTGTTACAATACCAGAGGTTCTGTTTCACTATGTCCACATGAGTAGAGATGACACTCAAAGTGTCAATCCATGTGAATGTCCCTTTTTCCTCTGACACTGGATTGTACAGTGTCAAGACTTATGTTGATGTTTTACTCCTAGCATGCATGGGAGCAGCCCCACTTGGAAGCGGGGCTGTTACGGTTTGAATCTGAGATGCCCCCATCAAGATCCTGGTGAAGTTGCTGGTGTGAGGTATTATGGAAATTCAAGAAAGGGAAACTTGATTGGAGGAAGGAGGTCTCTGTGTGGGTTCTGGAAGGTGTGATGCTGAGTAGGGGCTCAGCCCTTGCAGGTCAGATGAACTGGAGATGGAATCTGGATAGACGAACTATTGGAACAAACATATATGCACACATGGGAACTTTAGCTGAGGGCCAAAGTTTAACTCTCCATTTTATTTTTTCTCTGTTGGTTGCTCTTCCTTCTCTGTTCTTTCTCTAATCTGTTCTTTTTCCCTGTGGTTTTCCTTTTTCTTCTTTCCAGCTGCTTCTCTTTCCTGATGTTTTCCTGTCTACATCTTTCCTTCTCCTCTTTTTCTTCTCTAATTTTTCTTTTTCCTTTTATACCTCCTCATACAAAGATTTCTGTGCAAGAAAAGATTATCTCATGACCACAAGTTACATATTTTCCAAAAACAAATTAAAATCTCTACAAAATTAGGATCACGTTACATATTTTCCCTAGAAGCCCACAGTAGTGCAACATTTTCTTTTGTATTAATTTTCCCAACAAAAACATCTTCACCTCAAAGCAAAGGTTCTTTTATAGTTAATTAGCAAAGTTTTAGGCAAGCCAAGTACATTTCTGCAGTTCCTTTGTATTGGCAGGCAGCTGTCTGCAGTTTCAATGTGGCAGATTCCTACAAAACATCATTTAAATGGTCTAGCTAACTACCTATTCTTTACACACAATAGGGCCCTTTTCCTTTTACACCTTTGTTTTCTCAAGGTGCATACCAGGGCCTGTGATTAATTCTGTAAGCTACATGACCAAGGGACTGGGGCCTAACCTTGGGTGTAGGGAAATAATTGTTCCCTTTGATCATCTGCCTGTTTTTCACAGGCAGAATTCATGGGTCTATAATGCATGAAACTTCCTTGTTCTTATTTCCCATGCTCAGCAAATCTCATGTCTAACCAAGGGGAAGTTAGCTTTTAGCCTAGATCTGCCTTTTTTGTATCTCTTATTAGAACAACTGGCAGAATATCCTAAATCATGTCCCTAATCATCTTTACTAACTGTCTTAACCATCTGTATCTTTTAGGCTAACTCAAAAAGCTCAGTTAAATCATTGATTCAACTAAGTATCATCGTTCCTACGAAAGTCATCTTCATTATGATCTGTATGTATCAGTGGGGAGTAGGTTTTCCCAAGAAACAATCACACTGTACTAAGTACAGTGGGGTCCCTTCATATAGTAATCACACCGTGCCAAAGATAGAAGGAACACAGCAGTGACAAGCAGGAAAAAAGCACAGTAGAAGCAAGAGGCATTCTGCGAACAATCCTCCCAGGCTTTGCCTCTGCAGCATGCATCCAGAGTAGCTTTGCTATTCTCTGGGCTGTGTTCTGTAAGCTCTATCGCTGACTGAGCATCTCTGACATGGCCACTGGCAGTGTGCATCCCTGGACCTCTGATTCCTGGCCGTCTGTGACACGAATGCCAGTCTTTTGTCATGTGCTCCTGTTGTCACAGTGTTCTGCTCCAGCTCACAGAAGCAAGTGGACAGTGGACACTTTGAAATCACAAGATAAATAATCTTTCCTTTAAGTTATTCCCACGAGTTTGGCCACAGATACACGAAAAGCAAGCAATACAGAGATCTTTGCAGAATAAAGTCGTGATGAGGTCACTGGAGGAGTAATTAATACAGAGTGCTCCGTATCCTCGTAAGAAGAGGAAATTCTGGCTTTAGAGAGGCAGGTGAGAGGGGCATGTGGCAACAGCCTGGGACTGAAAAGGTACAGATGCAACTGAGGAATGTTGAGGATTTCCAGAAACTTCTGGAAGCTGGGAGAAAACATGGTGTACTGTAGCTGCTGCAGGTCCCTGACTCAGTGACCTGAAGGGAGGCTGCCCCTGCTGGTGCATTGAGCTCTCTGTGCTCCCAGGACCCCCTGGGATGGCTCATCTGGTAATATCTCCAAAGTACCTGTGACTTCAAGTCCCACTGAGACCCATATTTTAGACATCTAGTTCCTAGACCTATGAGAAAGTCAACTCCTCTTTCACACTATGCTATGGGATAATCCTTTTGTATGCTGTGAATATGTGTTGCTCTCATTGGTTGGTAATAAAGCTGATTTGGCCTATAGCAAGGCAGAATAAGGCTAGGTGGGAAAACCAAACTGGAAATAGAGTGGCGGAGTCAGAAAGAGAGATGCGAGCAAGTCGCCAGGGGAACAAGATGTGCCGGAAAGCAGGTAGAGCCACAAAGCCACATGGGAAAGGTAGATTAACAGCGATGGGTTAATTTCAGTTGTTAGAGCTAATTAGAGACATAGGTCAAACTTTCTGTAATTAATATAAGCTTCTGTGTGTTTGGGACTGGGAGGACTGGACAAAAGAAAAGCTCTGAGTACATTTATAGTGCTACTCCATTTGAGGTTCACTGTTACAGCAACTCCCAGGAGCTAACATTGGTGGTAACCTAGCGGGGCTCCCTGCAGATGTGTTTCACATGCACCTACTTCTCAAGCAAACATGCCAATCATGCACCCACTATGGGTCCTGAAATGTGCTGCAGTCAGGATTGCAGAGCGGATGTGACCACAGTCCTCTTCTCGTGAAGACGATGGCTCACAGTCCATATATATGCTAACTCCACAAGTAACACGGAAGTGTTGCCATAGTTACCACAGGTGAGATGCCATTCCACAGGTGAGGAATCCTGGGAACAGTGGCACATCCTGGCAGAGGGACTGTCTGTGTGCTTGGAGGAGATCGGGCTGGGCGGTCCAGGTAGCACAGAAGATGAGGCAGTTCCTCCAGGAGGCTGAGCCTGGGCCCTGGGACCTGGGGCCTGGGGCCTGGGGCCTGGGCTTGAGGTGAGATGGTGAGGTAAGGTGTGCACTGAGCTGCTCTCTGTGGCTGGATACAGAGTTCTAGAAGTCAACTAGGAAGGAGATGGGAGGTCCTAGGGCTTAGGAAGGACCACTTTGGTTGTATATACATATACACACATACATATGTATACATATACATACATACACACATACATATACACACATACATATGCATACATATATATATATATATATATATATATATATATATATATATATATATATACACACCTAGGTGAGCCGAGGTAAGGTAAAATGCCCCCAGAACAGAGGGGTGTTGTAGTGTCTTTTTATGTCTTAGCTCTGTGACAGGGATCTTAGGGAAGACAGGGAATCTGAATTGTTGACAGACACGTCAGCCTTGACCACTTGGGTTGCCTTAAGACCCAGTCCCTCTGTTTTAGACAAAGCACACATGCACACCCTGGACGGATACACCACCAGCCACTGTGATTACTTTGCCTGAGGACCTGGTTTCAGTTTAGGGAGATGGATTAGGAGTTGGTTCCCCAGAAGCAGGAGAGATCAATGGCTCAGGGTGGGGAAGGAGAGAAAGAAACCAGTAACTAACTTAGAAGTCTGAGTTAGTTACCACCTGGGTGACGGGGCCCAGTTTTGCTGCAGACTCCTGAAGAATCTTGATCAAGACACTTTGAAACTGCCCTCTGAAGAAGAGATGGGTGTGATTATCTATCAGCTCCCAGGCATTATCTGAGCGTTAGCCCTACGTGGGGAACGTTCTACAACATTGCAGCAGACACTGGAACACAAGGCAGAGTTCTAAGATACCAGTGAAAGCAAGAACCAGCCTTGCCCATGGAACTGTCCGCGAGTGCAGTGCTGAAATCTCTGCCTGTGGTCTGCCTGTGGTACTCTGCTTGACTGACTTCAGACGCACACATGTTCCATGTTGCCCACTCCTCACAGACTCATCAAGGCTGCACCCAAAGGCATAAGCTATGGAGACTTGAGAATCTGCTAATTTTTCTGCTTTCACTGGTCCTGAGAGGTGGGAACTGAAACCTGGCATTTCTCTCCTCCACTTGCTTTGGATTTCTCACAGCCTTCATGCGCTCGCTGAACTTCTGACACCAGGGCCTGGCCTTGAGGTAGTCAGATGAAACAGAGAACACCAAGAAGGTGGAGCATAACCTCCCAGGCATCATCAGATCAAGTTCTGCTGATCAGGGTCACCAATTAGGGGTGTCTCTGCCTCTAAGGACACTTTCTTCTTCCTGCTGGAGGGTTTGACAGATAAGGTCTAAAAGCCTTAGGGACACTCACATAAATGTCTCCTTCTCTGGACTCAGGGCTCCAGTCTTTTTTCCCTGGCTTCCCATCTGAGCCTAGGAGACCTGTTAATGTGATATTGAGCCCCCTTTGCCATCCTCCACCCAAATATAACTGCAGGCCTGAAGAGCAGCACCCACCTGCTCTTTGGTCATAGACGATGAGGTCATTTCAGATGCTTCCATGGAGGAATTCTGGCTTTGAATGCTGCTGTGGCGGTCAGTCTGACTTGAGTGTGTCATCTTCCACCCTTGAGTCCAAGCAGCTAGAAAACACAGCACAGTCTGTCCTTCTAACCGATCTGCTTGCTTCTACACACATTGTTGGTGGCTACTTCCAAAACCCAGCTCTCTTCACACCTGTGCCTCCTAATGCACTGTCTGCTACTGAAGAAGAATCCCCGTCACCTAAGTCACGCCAACACTTCACTTGTTAACCTGAGTGATGTAGCTTAAGTAACATCAGTGAATACATCATGATGAGGTCGTTGTCAACACTTGACCAGATCCACACTGAAGATTCTGGGCCAAGGATTTAGTGTTAAATATTTTGAGGTGTGCAGTGCGTGCCAAGTATAGCTAAAGTTCTTTCCTCAGGACTCCATTGTACTCTATCCTGTAGCCCACTCTGGGATTCCACAGGAGCAGAGCCTCTGTTTAGAATCTGAGTCCAGCTAATGTCATGGCTAGCTGATACTGAGGAACAGAGGCAGGGATGACAGGCATGGGACATGGCAGGAAACTTCACCGAGATGCCGGCAGCTGTTTAGCTGAGTTTCCACTCTAGGGAGGATCTTGTGAACACCACACACCTCTTCCCACTCTCGTGCCTCTGATGGGAGTGAGGCTGAGCCTTTCACCCATCCGTTTCTGCCCTTGTATTTTCAGGTCGCCTCCAGGGTAATCTCTCCCTCACCTCTGGGCTGCGCCTATAGAAGGTGGAGTAGTCTCCATCGGCTCCAAGAAAGAGCTACAGGTCCTCCATGAGCTGGGCAGAGCAAGAGTGGTTGAGATCTGTCCACCACCGTGGAGCTGAAGTCAGGCAGGTGGAGGGGTTGTCCTGCAGGATGAGGGTCTGGATCCCAAAAGCCGCCAGAATGCTCCCCGCCTTCTCAGAAGGCTGGAGCTTTCTCTACTGTCCTCCAAGACTTTACTTTTCATTGCTAATCCCCCCCCCCAGTCCCTATGTCCCATGAGTTTGCATTCTTAGGGTCACTTGGCATCTGTACCCAGGATGCGGAGGGTAGCACCCAAGCTGGACAGCTGTTGGTAACCTGTTGTTGGTTCCTGTTTGTGTCAGAAAAACACTGGCCAACCATTGTACGGTGCGTGAAAAAAGTCTCACATTGAGCCCCGAGTTTGCATTTTGGTTGAGTAGTCAGCTAGAACCCCAGGGGATGTCAGGCCAGGATGCTGTAATCTCCGGCTGGGATAAATAGCCACTGTCCCAGTTTTCTCAGTTTGGGCTCCGGGAGAGGAGTGTCAGCTGTTTCATCAAAAACAAAGCGCTCCCCTGGGTGACAGCAAGCAGTCCACCTATGAAGGGTATTGCTTTCCCCTCCGCTTCTGAGAAGTCTGCCCTAGTTTTCTCTTCGCAAGCATCGTCCTTGAGTTAAACATCTCCCCGCCAGGGAAGAGACGGAATCTCGCCCTTCGTGAATGGAGGGCTGAGGAGCACCTGCCAGGAGCTGCAGAGAGCTCTCTGAAAAATGAGCTATCGGTGTGACCTTGCTGATGGCGGATCCTCCTCACTGACGGGCAGAGAAGTCTGGGTGTGGTGGAACACATGGACTGAAGGGGTACTGGTGAGCAGGGGGACCTTGAGCTGGGGATCCTAACTCTGTACCGTGTGCAAAGGGGGTGGGTGGGTGGTAATTTTGACACCAGTGAGGGGACATGGCTGGGTGGAGAGTGTGAGGATACAGGTCAGCCCAGGGTTGAAATTGATAATTTGTGTGTATGTGTGTGTGTGCACATGTGTGTGCATTTCTATGTAGTGTGTTGGTGACCTGCGAGCATGTGGAGGCCAGAGGTTGACCTCCGATGTTATCCATTGTATTATATTTTACTTTATGTGCATAAGCATCTTGCCTGCTTGCATACCTGTGTACCACGTGTATCCCTGCTCCATATGAAGGCCTGAAGAGGTATTAGGTCTCTGGAACTGGAGCTATAGACGGTTGTGAGCTGCCAAGTGGGGTTCTGGGAATCGAACCTGGGTCTCTAGAAGTACAATCGATGCTCTTAACTCATCTCTATAAATCCCCGCCATCTTAATTATTTATTATTTGAGAAAAGGTGTGCTGGCCTGCAACTTCAAAATTGGATAATCTGGTTGGCCAGTGAGCTCCAGGGACCTAGCTGTCTTCTCCCCGCCCCCCCCCCCCGCTGCCCCCCCCCCGCTGCCCCCCCCCCACCCCCGCTTCCAGCACTGTGACTTTCTTGCCTGACAAGCACACAGGCTGCACACCATACACACACACACACACACACACACACACACACACACACACACACACCCTGGCACCTTCAGGCAGCAGCTAGGGATGAAAGGGTGGCTTCAGACGTAGGGAGCTCCAGGAGCGGCCTTCTCCTTTGATCTGTCTGTTTAAAAAATTCTGTCTCCGCAGTAGCCTCCCTTCAGGCCTTTTCAGTTCTGCAGGATTTCCAAATCCTCCTTTAAATAAAGATCAAAAGGGAGCCAGCTGCTGGCCTCTGCTTCTCCTTCCTGCCGGCCATTAGTCTGTTGGGATTTGAGTTGAAAGTCCAGGCGGAGGACCCCTGAGGATGAAGAATACTAGGCCAGGAATTCTAAATCCATCAGAAAACCTGGTCATCAGCTACGGAGTCCGACCCCAACCTACCTTTCTCTGAGTTTCTAGAGAACAGGTGCAGTGGCAATCATGGGCCAGCACAGGGATGACGGGGACACCCTTGCAAATCCCTGCAAGATCAGTGACTGTGATGATGACTTTGTTTTGTAGGCTGGGAGCTGAGACTCAGAAGTGAGGAGGCTTCTCTAAGATCACACAGCAAGTAAAGTTCTGGTCTGGGCCTTGGACTCCAGAAGTTTGGATTCTGACTCATGTATGAAGCCACTCTGCTACTTTGTCTGGGGACTCACTGCTCTGCGCATGGTCCAGGATGTTCCCTTTTTAGCCTGTCACAGACTCCTATGCTCAGTGCTGTTGGGGCATTTTGGATTCTCAACACATTTCAGAGACAGTGGTATACCTGTCATGTCTGGGGGACCGGGATATGGAAATGAGCAGTCTATAGGTGTTTGGGGACCTGGTCACCCATTGTGACTGCCCAGTGTGGGAAGAGGACAAAGGGGTCTAAGAGTGAAAACCAGGTCCTGTGTCACGGCAGTGTAGGAGAGTCTGGAATGAGCGGAGCCTGTGTCTTCACAGACAAGCCCCTTTTTCTCTGGAGGGTCTCCTTGATTCTGCCTTTTGCTCCTGCACCTTCTCAAGAAGGGCTATTTCCTGCCTCCAGCCTCAGAGTGTTGACCTCCTGCATCTGGCCAGAGGCCTTTTACTTTGCAGGTGGCTTTCCTGATGTATCTGCTATCTTCTGCTGTGTAACAAGTAGCCTGAATGCACAGCTGTTGTATGCCTGCAAAACACAGCATTGGTTATCTGAGCCCATTGCCTCTCCATGGGCTGGCTAGTGGCTGCATGCTCTAGCTTGGGCAGACTGTCAAGGGAAGGAAGGGGAGTATGACTGGATGTTGACCAAGCCTTCTTGTTTTTTCTACACACGACCCTTGTCTTTCAGAATGCGTTCTTGGCCTGGACACTCATGGCCTTAGAGGTTGCAAAAGTCACAAGTGGGGAGGGTTGGGCCTGGGATATGTCTCAGCTGGGAGAATGCTTGCTTAGCATGCACGGAGCCCCAGGTTCAAACCTCAGCATTGCATAAACCAGCCATCGTGGCACACGGCAGTGACACCAGCCCTTGCGTGGCGGAGGCAGGAAGATCAGTTCGATGTTATTATATTCTACCTAGTGATTTCAAAAACCCTCACCCCCATCTAAAACAGAGTAGAAAGGTCCCAAGAGAAAGGCAGAGGTCAACTTCCCCGTTTTGAGAACGTGGGCTTGAGTGAGGGCTTCCCTGAGAGGCTGGGCTTATTGGCAGGCTTTCAGAGTGTGTGAGACTGTGTTGATTAAGTTCACACATATCCTGAGAACCCTGAGGGTCGGGTCCACAGCACCGCTGTGGGACCTAGGCCTCATCCCGCTCATTGAGCAGGGGAGTGGAGCTGCTCCCAGTCCCTGGCAGCGAACGTAAGGCTTACCAGTCATGGTGACAGCAGCTATCCCTTCAGCCCTCCCACCATCAGGCGGTGGGAATCGCCTCTGCTTCGGGACTATGCCTTTAGTTTGGATTGTACAAGACAAATTGAACTTGTTCACTGTGCAGAAGTCTTGGTGGCCAGCTGTCTATTCTGTAAACAAAGGTATCTGGATAAAGACCAGAGACACAGACCCATGTGAGCCACCGGATCTCTCATGCTTGGCTGAGAGGTAGGGACATTTTTTGATCAGCTGCCTTGCAGGCTGTTAGTGTGCAAGCCAGCTTTTGTTAGATTTTGGAGCCCAAGTTCTTGTCCCACTAATTTGATGCAATGAAGCCACTATACTCTGAATGCCACCAGGGAAGCGCTTGTCCAGGAAGGTAGAGGACACATATGAAGCAGAAATGCATGACCTATGTCTTCAGCCAGGATCACAGCTGCCCTGCAGGCCAGCGTGTCCCACTCTTCTGGTTCTGCTAGCTCATGGCTCCCTCCCAGAAGCAGCCTTCTTTGCTTTTGCTTCTTGCTCAGAACTTCTAGGATACCCACGGTCCGCAGGGCAAAGAGGGCCATTCTGCTAGTGAGTCAAGGTCTTGCAGCCCACAGCCTGGAGTCTCAGAGGGAATGACTTTCAGGGCCACTGGCTTGGGAAAGCACAGCTTTGTCTAAGTTGATCTTTAAACACTGGATTTTACAGTCTGATGCTGCCTTGGGCCACTCCTTGATCACCTGGGGCAACTGAGGCTCAGAGAGGACCAGCAGGCTGTTCAAGTCTGTTTTGGCTCATGTTAAAGGTCACCGATTCTTCCCCTGTGTGATTGCACACAGGGATGAGGCCTCTTGCTTTGTTACGGTGTATGAGCAGTTATTGCTTTCATTTAGGCAAGTTTCTTTTTGGAGGTCAGAGTGATATGCAACGAAAATTCATAGATGTTTATCTGCTCTTTCCTCACCCACCTGTTTACCCTTCTGAAGAAGAAGGGTGGCTTAGTTGTTCCCGGCTGTTTAGCCCCAAAATAATCACACAGAAAGCATATTATTTGCAATACTGTTTGACCAATAGCCTAGGTGTATTTCTGGCTAACTCATATCCTAAACTAACCCATCTCTATTAATCTGTGTATCGCCACGCAACTGTGGCTTACTGGCTAAAGTTCTAGTGTCCGTCTCTGGCAGGGCTACATGGCTTCTCCCTGACTCCTCCATCTTTCTCCCAGCATTCTGTTTAGTTTCCCCCACCTACCTCTATTCCCCTATAGCTCTGCTATAGGCCCAAAGCAATTCTTTATTCACTGATGGTAATCACAGCATACAGAGGGAAATCCCACATCACCCTTTCTCCCATATATTCATGCCTGTCTGTCTATCCAGCTATTTATCCACCCACCCACCCATTAATACATCAACCATTCACCCAACCTTACTTCTATCCTGCTATTTACTATCACCCACCCAATGCTCCAGCAGTCATTCATTTATCCATCCATCCTTTCATCCATCTGTCCATCCAGTCATCATCCATCCATCCATTCATCTTTCCATCCATCCATTCATCTTTCCATTCATCCATCCATTCATCTTTCCATCCATCCATTCATCATCCATCCATCCATTCATCTTTCCATCCATCCATTCATCTTTCCATCCATCCATTCATCTTTCCATTCATCCATTCATCATCCATCCATCCATCCATTCATCTTTCCATCCATCCATCCATTCATCTTTCCATCCATCCATCCATTCATCTTTCCATTCATCCATTCATCATCCATCCATCCATTCATCTTTCCATCCATCCATCCATTCATCTTTCCATTCATCCATTCATCATCCATCCATCCATCCATTCATCTTTCCATCTATCCATCCATCCATCCATCAATCCATCTTTCCATCCACCCATCATCCATCCATCCATCCATTCATCTTTCCATCCATCCATCCATCCATCCATCCATCCATCCATTCATCTTTCCATCCATCCATCCATTGGACCATCCATCCATCCATCCACTCATCCATCCATCCATCCATCCATCCATCCATTCATTCATCCATCCATCCAACCACCAGTTGCCCATCTATCACTCTTCCACTGTATTTGGACCATCCATCCATCCATTATCACACAGAATCTGTCCACACAGCAGCAGATGTAGCGGGGAAAGGTGGAGTGTCTCGGCTTCACAGACGGCACAGGTTTTGGGTATACTGATTGGGATATTCTGGAAGGGTTTTTCTTTTCTGAGCAAGTGCTTTCCCTGGGGCTTGGAGAACAAGAAGGTGCCAGCCATCTGGAAACTCCCCTGAGTTATTGATTCTTGTCCTGATAGAGCATTTTGTAGGTTTCTTGTCCCTCTAACTGTATTGTCTCCTTTATCTCATGACTGTCCTTGCCCCACTCCTTCTTACCATCCTTGTGACAAGATGTCCAGAGGCAGCTGGTGCAGAGCTGGCACATGACCCTTGCTTCTTCCATTTCCTTCTTCCTCCTCACAGTAGGTGCTTCGGTGCTTTCATCCTCCAGGTGATTGGTACATTGAGGCCAGCTACTGCATGTATAACCCAGGGATTGGACACAAGAGGTAAAAACTCTACCATCTTTTGAAGGTTTACCTTGTGAATTTGGAGGAACACATTCCTTAGGGATTTCTGTCCATATGTATTTGATCAGGCTAATTTCCACAGTCCTTTCCTGGCTGGCTGCCAAGGAGGCAATTTTCTACTCTCATTGTGGAAGTTACTGGGGGCACAAATTGTGTCCTCCTGGCCAGAGCTCTCTTCCTTCTAGTATGGGTCACTTGACTTGGTAGATATTGCCATACTGATGGTGCTTCTGCTCCCCCTCCACTCCTGCACCATTTCTGCAGCCTTGAGCTGCCGGAGGGCCGGCATAGCCCCTGTGTCCTTTCCTGCATTTCTGGTCCCCACTGGCTGAGCAAAGAGGCTCTTTCACATGGCTGGGTGCGTGGTCCCTCAGCCCATCCTTATTTCTTGCTTCCTTGACACCCACTGCTTGTTTTTCTTCTCTGTTACCTTGATTTTTTTTCTTGTAGAATAGTTTGTGGTATTACTGTCCCAGAAGGGAACAAACTAGGGTCACCTGGGAAGAGGGAAGTTTTGAGGGATTGCCTCCTGCATTAGATTGGCCTGTGGGATAAGCCTGAGGTGGCTTCTTGATTAATGATTAGTGTGAAAGGGCCCAGCCTACTACAGAGAGTGCCATTCATACGTATGTGGTTCTTGGTTGCCTAAGAAAGCAGGCAGAGGACCCATAAAGGACAAGTCAGTAAGTGGTATTCCTTCATGGTCTGTGCTTCCATTCCTGCTTCTAGGGTCCAGATTTGAGTTCTTGCCACACCTGCCCTTCAAGATGGACCATAGGCTGTAAACTGAAATCCCTCTGCCACGTTCTTTTTGGTCACAGTGTTTATCACAGCAGCAGAAATCTAAGACATACACAGATCTCAGTATGACCTATACCTTAGCGCTTCTCAAACTGAAGAGGGAAGATGCCCCCGACAAATGCCTTCAGAGCTTGCTGTCCTCTCCCTCCTGACTTCTTGTTGAGGTCTCTGGGGTTGATTTGTGGGAGGGGGCATCCAGAGGTCATCACAGGGAGAGAGTCAGGGGCTGTCAGAGAGGATGACGGTTCCCAGCAACTTTGTCACCTCCAACAAGAAAGATGCCACCTATCAAATAAGCAGAAGCTTCTCTGAACAATGCTCTTCCATGAAAGTAGCCCAGAGAAGGTGATGGAGATACGGCAGCAATGATGCCCCTGACCCCTTGGCTTCCAGCTGAGTCCTATGGGGACCTGGTTTCCAGCTGGTCTCATATCTTTGAGATCTGATACTCATCAAGCATCTCCATGCAGTGTGGCCTGTCAGAGGTCCCGTTTCTCCACAGTGCCCTTGGATGGCCAGTGTGGTAACAACCTGGTCAAAACAAAGGATGAGTGCAGGTTTTATCACAAGCTCCGGGATAGCAGGAAGAGGCTGTGGCCTGAGGGAGGGGCTGAGCCTCCCCATGACCGCCATCATTACTGTCCTCACAGAATCAGGGCTCAGATCGAAGCTCTCTCTCCTTTATAGAGAGTGTTCTGGTGCAGTGGCCAGGAGAAGAAGGACCCTGGTGACCCTCATGGGAAAGATTTTTGGGGAGACTTGGACAGGAAGGCTCCAAGTCTCCCCATGGAGGTGAGGAAAGCTGGGTGGTTGCAGGGAACCTTTGGCAGGGACAAAGGGCAGCTTTCTCTGAGCAGGTATGGTGCCTATTCATGGACCAGGAGGCCCAGGACCCTGGGGACGAAGTCCAGTGGGGAGAGATGTGGTCATGCATTTCTTTCAGGCCCTCCAGCTGAGGTGGACACTGTTGGGCTCATCGGTGGCTGCATTCCTGGGAGGGCAAAGATTCTGGAGCCCTCCCTTCAGGGCCCAGAGGTGGGAAAGGTCCCCACTAAGTTGCTGGAGGTCTGGAGCCCACTCAGCTCCTGTCATCTTCTGTGCCTGCTGACACAAGGGAGCCCTGCCTCTTGGGTGACTGGAATGACAGCTGTAGGGGAGGTGGGGGTGAGTCAATTCCCATCTCTGGGCCCAGACTTTAGGGAAGAGCTGCCACTGAGAGTCACCACCCTTCCCAGCACTGTGCTGGGCTTCATAACATCTCCTGGCTAAACTTAGGAAGCAGCAAATGGTCCCCCAGAGAGTCTGTGACTCAGATAAGGCACATGCCCTTAGAAATTACTCTGCAAGTCCACAGACAAGCTTTGTTTTAAACTCAGATCCACAATCCTCCAGCACGTGGAGCCTCCAGCCTGTTTCCTAACTCAGGCCCACAATCCTCCAGCACCTAGGTCCTCCAGCCTGCTGTTCCCTAACTCAGGCCCACAATCCTTGAGCACCCAGGTTCTCTAGCCTGCTGCTCCCTGAGCCTTAGCCAGACACCCAGGCAT
This sequence comes from Microtus oregoni, assembly GCF_018167655.1. Taxonomy (NCBI): domain Eukaryota; kingdom Metazoa; phylum Chordata; class Mammalia; order Rodentia; family Cricetidae; genus Microtus; species Microtus oregoni. Next base: position 723,201 of record NW_024544727.1, on the reverse strand, counting down.
CTTTACTGGGATCTGTTCTAGGAGGCCGCTTGTTTGTTTCCTGGCTGCCCAGACTCAGGAAATAACCACACAGAAAGCTATATTATTTAAGTCACTGCTTGGCCAATCACTATAGCATACTCCTAGCAAGTTCTTACAATCAAATTAACCCATTTCTATTATTTTATATTTTACCATGAGGCTCATGGCCTACCGGCAAGGTTCCATCTTTCTCCTCTGGCAGCTCCATGACATCTCCCTCACTCCACCTTCTTTCTCCCAGCATTCAGTTTAGTTTCCCCTGCCTAGTTCTGTTCTGCCCTGCTATAGATCCAAAGCAATTTCTTTATTCATTAATAAATAAAAGCAACACATATACAGAAGGACCAGGGATCCACTGAGGTTGTTCAGGAAATGGCATCAGCATCAATGCGAAGGTTACTGTGTGGTGCTTTCTTGTTCCCTTCTGAAAAGATTCCAGAGTGGACATTCCAAGACCATATTTGTGCTTCAGACCCTGTCCTCAGACTGTGCCAGGTAATGAAGACTTCCCCAGCTTGGAGTTCGTGACAGTTGGGTAGTTTTGCAAAGCCCAAGCCCGAAGGCAGCACCCCAGCCACTTAGATCAGAAGCCTACAGCATCCTTTCTCTGCTGGACCTCACCCCAGCCACTCACATCAGAAGCCCACAGCATCCTTTCTCTCCTGGACCTCACCCCAGGGACTCAGTCACAGGGAACCAGAACAGCACACACCGCCAGGAAAGCAGTCTGAGGCTGAGGCAGCCCTTTCTCACAGGCAGGTCCTATTGAACCCAGAGCCAGAGGAGCCCACCCGACCTGCTCATAGCCTGACACATCCAGAAGAGACCTCCAGGCCTTGTCTATGGCATACCCCGTTCCTTCCTATTCTGCAATGGAGATTCCCTTTTTCATGGTTGCTGTGAAGTGAATTTTAGGTTTCTTCTCACAGGCTGTGCCTGCCCTTCAGCTCCCAGACACCTAAAACAGAAAGTATTGGGGTCACAAAACCCTATTAGGAGTGAGGACAAGGTATATCATGAACCTCTCTATTAACACGATCAAAATATATTATAGACATATCTGAAAATGCCAAAAACACTATTATGTATAATTAATGTACATTAATAAAAACAAGCAAAAATAGATTCAAATTGAGCCCACTAGAGAGACACTTCTTAGCCGCTGAAAGTAGTATGAGCTTGCAATGTTGAAAAATTCATCAAAGGGCTTCCTTTTATTGTTTACAAGAAATCAGCTTCTTTAAATAACTTGATTATGCCTTTTACAAGTGCAAACCCATTTCCAGGATATTATTTCTATTCATCAGATTTTTTCATAAGATAATTTTCCCTTTGTTAGTAGAATGATTGTCGTTCAGTGTTTGTTGGTGTTTTATTAGGAAAAAACAAGATGCAGCATTGGACGCCACAAAAACAAAGCAGCAAAAAGCAAAACAAAACAAAACAGCCCTGGGATTGGTGATACATCCTATAGTTTCAGGCTTGGGAGGCAGTGGAAGTGGGAGTTTAGAGATTTAGAAAAGACCTTGTCCAAAAAATCTAAAGCATGCACACATGAATGCACATGCACACACATGTGTATGCACACACACACACACACACACACCTTAAATCTAGCCCTCCCTATGACAACAGCAAAAACAGTGGAACTGTTTGGAGCGATGGCTCAGTGGTTAAGAGCAAGGACTGCTCTTACAAAGGACCTGAGTCTGGTTTCCAGCACCCATGTCAGATGGCTCACAACTGCCTGTAACTCTAGCTCCAGGGGACCTGACATCCTCTTCTGCTTCCAAGGGCACCAGTATGTATGTGAATATACCCACAACACACACACACACACACATGCACACACAAGAACACACACATGGAGAGAGAGAGAGAGAGAGAGAGAGAGAGAGAGAGAGAGAGAGAGAGAGAAATATTAAAAATGACAGTGAAACAGAATAATCTTTTGAGTCCCTACTGGCAGGCATAGATATGATTAAGTTTCTCCCTTGGTCCCTAGGACTGGACAGAAACACTGCAGTTGAGGAAGGCCAGGCTATACCCAGGGCAGCTCCTAGAAGCCCCATCTTTTTCTTCACTGTTTCCTCTGGCACCTTCCAGGTATGCCAGACAGTCGATGCCAAGGCAGGAAAGCTTCCCCCAGAAAGTCAGGCTGAGGTCTGGACCACCAAGAACTCCCTCCCAGGACAGTGAGTTCTGTTTCAGGGTGCATTCCCCTCCCTCAACTGTTGGTCACTTCAGAGCCTTAGGGAATGTCTATAAAGTTACCCTGCCTTACTCGTTCCCTCCCTAACCAGGAGGATGTGTGCTCTCTGAGCAAAGGGCTTCTACCTCTGCTTGCTCTGAGCCTCCTTGGGGGAGACTCCAGAGGAAGCACCGCAGGAACACCTAGGCAGAGCCCGCTCTCAGAAACTGCCTTTTTTTTTCTTGTAGGTAACGGGCTGCTTGCACAGGGCTTCTAGAAACTGCCACTTCAGGGCAGCGTGGGGACCACTTTTCCCATGCCCTACCTATCTCCTGGGTAGACCCAGCCTGAACTTTCTCACCACTGTGGCAAAATACCATTGTAAGGAGCAAAAATCAGTTTGGCTCACAGTTTCAGAGGTATTGTCCCTGCTGGACACCAGCCCTCAGCTGCCACTCTCCTTCCCCTTCAGTGCTCTCTGGGCCCCAGCCTATAGGATGGTACCACCCACATCTATGACAGGTCGTTCCCTACTCAGGTGACCCTATCAGAGCTGCACCTCACCAGCCTCCTGGGATGTTCTAAGTCCAGTTAACTTGACCACAGTGACAGACCATCACAGTGTCCTGTGGTCACACAATGCTTCAAAATGCTGAGCCTTCTGACATAGCTGGGAGTTCCCATGGAAACAGACCTATGCCCCATGCTGCTCTGCTGACAGACAGACTGTGCTGGGTGGGCAGGCGCCAGGGCTGCCTTTTGTTTTCTTGCAGGATGGTAGGGAAACTGAGGCCCACAACTCTGGGAGCACAGGCCGGTAGGCATTTGACTGACAGAAGCCACTGTGCTCCTCTCTCAGAGGCTGCATCCTGTAGCTGGCTGCCAAGTGGCCTTCCTGCCTGACGTATTTCCCTCCTAAGATGAATAAATGCGACGTTATGGGAATTTAGCAACAGGATAAGCCACAGATGGAAAATCAAACACTTAGAAAAATCATTTAATGTTTTTATTTACTCCATACGAGACGCTACCAGCTTGGGCTGCAATTGGAGTTGTTACATAATTTATGGCCACAAAAACCGATCCCTAACGTACCATACTCACAGGCTTTGCGGGTCCCTGAGGCGCCCAATTCATATTCAGTTCTAGTTGGGCAGGATGAATGGCAGAAGGGTGCAGGGAGGGGATCTGCCTTCTGGAGAGAGCTGAGGGGAGGTAGGCAGAGACACGCAGAGGCAGAGTGCTCTGCCGTGGATGGACTGAAGTCTGTGTTGACACTGGTGTTGTGTTATGCAGCCAGTGGAAAAATAAGCCCCATCGGCAGGGAAGAGCGACCTCTTGCCTCACGTCTGCTTGATGGCGCTCGCCACACAATTGTGACAGTCTGGCTGTAGAGAAGTTTGTTCACGTGTCCTGACCACACGCATTATTAAATCCTTCTTGAACAAAGATTGGCCAGCATCCAAGGGCAGGATTGAGACTGGTGCTCCTTAGTGGGGATTATCCTGGGACAGGTGGCCTTAGCTTGGGTGCAGATGGGCACCTTATTGCCAGCCCTCGTTCCCTCCCCCTCTAGCCCTCTCTCCCAGCTTCCCTCCCTCCCTCGCTCGCAGCTTTCCTTCTTTCCCTCCCTCCTTCTCTCTTTCCCTCCCTCCCTCCCTCTCTCCTTCCCTCCCTCCCAGATTCCCTTCTCTCCTAGATTACAATCCCTCCCTCCTTCCCTTCCTCCCACCCTCTGTCCCAGCTTCATTCCCTCCCTCCTTCCCTCCTTCCTAGTCTTCCTCCTTCATTTCTCCTACCTCTTTGTCTCTCTCCCTTCTCCATTTCCTCAGCTTCATCCAGGGCTCATGTGCACACACTTCTAATGGTTTACCCTGTAAGACAAGTGTCATTGATCTTAATTTTGCGGATGACAAACAGAAAGCCCTGCCTCTGAGGATTATGGCTGTGTATTCAACAGGAACCAGTGACCCCCATCCACAATCCCCACGTGAATCTCTCCCGTCTTGCTGACTCCTGGTGGGGGTTGAATCGTGTCCCCTGAAGTCAGCCAAGAGCCACACAGCACGAACTTCTTTAGAGATAGGGTTATGTGATCAGTCAAGGCATCAGTTGGAATGAGGTCATGGGGGGAGTGGGCTGGGCCCCGAATCCAATGTCTGATGCCTTTGAAAAAGGAAAATAAACACATGTGTCCAGTGAAGGTAGAGATACGGACTGTCCAACAGCACCAGAAACTAGGGGTGGTGTGGGATGGACCGTCCCTCGTAAGCTTCAGGGGAACCAGCTTCAGACATCTGCTCTTGCAGGCCTCTGACTAGACCAGGCTGCCCTGTCTTGGGGATCCAGTCTCTGTGGTTCCTACCCAGCTCTGACCCCTGAGAAAGTCACATGACTTGGACTGGACAGGAGGGGCTAGTTCTTGAAAGATTCATGGAGGATCTGAAATGGGCCACCTCAACAGAGAGAAGGGACAGCCACACTGACTGAATAGCACCTCCAGGTTGTGGGTGGGAGGGAGAGCAGGGCTGGCCTTGTGTGATGCTACACAGAACTCACAAAGCAGGAGCGTCCATTCATGGACAAGGACAGCTGAGAACAGTTTTTCTTAGTATACCTTTGGGGAGGCTCTTGTGTGGGGCTGCTTAGATCCCTGAATGGTCTCTGGTACCAAAAAGATGAAAATCAAAATATCTGTTCCAAAATGACATGGAGCTCACAGATACAACACAATGAAGCCAAGATTTTCTGAGTGTTCCTAGTTGCAAGGTTAGAGCACGCTGGATTCTGCGTTTAACACGTTCCTCGGGTCACCTAACACATATGAGCCACTTGGGTGGCTTAAAGTCACCTCACAACCCGCTGTGCCTGAGACTCTGAGTCCCCTTTACGTCCCCTCCTGCCACGACTCTGATTCTCTGCTCAGTGTTCAGGGACAACGTTGTTGGATATTCCTAATCTAACATGCCTGACCTCCTCCAGGACAGGGATATCGGTGGCCAAAAAGATGGACAAGTGGCTGGATCTGAGGAACCAATGCTGATGTGTATAGCTGGGCTCCTGCCATACAAGGCAGTCCCTGGGAATGACAGTGGGGTGGCATGAGGGACAGTGACTTTCCTGTGCTCCTGTACAGCCGTTGGAGTGACTTCCTCTTTTGGAGGTCAATGATGGGTCCTGGAGTTGCTTTTCTGAATGGCCACAACCTGGGTGGTCTAAGAAACTAATCTTGTGCTCACTCTGGAGTTGTAATGGGTGCTCTGGGAGAGGAGCCCCCTGCCACTTCTAGATGCTGGAAGTTTACAGTGACTAAAGCTTCTTGGATTCCAATTGCCTCACTGTGGTCTCTACCTCCAGGGTCACATGACCATCTCTTCTCTGTCATTTGTCTTATGAAGACATTGGGCTTAGGGACATGTAACCATCCAGCATGGCTTCATGGTTTCCTTAACGAATCTCTTTGCTAATCCCCCTCCACACTAGCTCCCATTTACAGGCTCTAGGACCTGGGACTTGGGCAGAACTTTTGGGGGCCACCTTTCAGCCCCCTGTCAGTGAGATCTATGTTTTGACAGAAGCCTCTTGGGCCTTTGTCCATGGTGCAGAAGCTCATCCTGTCTCAGTGGTGCAGGAGAATTGTCTATATTCTGTCAATCATATTTTAAATAAATGCTGATTGGCCAGACAGGAAGTATAGGCAGGTCAACCAGACAGGAAGTAGAGGTGGGGTGAGGAGAACAGGAGAATTGTGGGAAGAAGGAAGCCCATTCCCTCCAGTCCTGCCCAGACCACGGAAGAAGCAAGATGCAATCTACCCAGCTGAGAAAGGTACCGAGCCATGTGGCTAACATAGATCAGAATAATGGGTTAATATAAGCTACAAGAGCTAATAAGTAGCTTGAGCTAATGGGCCAATCTGTTTTATAACTTATGGAGACCTCTGTGTGATTTTCTTTGGGGCTTGCTTGCTATGGGGAACTGGGCAGGACATAAACCCCAACAAGCAGGCCCTTCATGTTACAGAATGGTGCCTACATAGATAACTGCATCCATGGAAAGCCTGAGAAAGCTTGGGAAAGAATAAAGCATTTTTTTTTTTTTTGGTAGCAGCAATTTCCCGGGTCTGCTATGCTTGCTAGAGGCAAGCGCTCTCATCTAAGAGACGCTTCCTGACTCAGCTTTAGCTGCAAAACCTTGCAGCTCTTTAAAGAAGGCCTGCCAAGAAACACTTAAATAGTGCTGATAAAAATCTGACTGCATGCTTTTTGATTTTCAGTCATAGCAGGAAAAAAGCTGCGCCATTTTAAAATGCCAGCTTTCTGGGCCATCCTGCCAGGGCAAACTCTGACTCTTTCAAGCAGGCAATCCTGACTACGGAGCTTTTGAATGTTGTTAAACACTGTTGCAGCTTGCTTCCTGGCAAGGACCTTGAAATGCCATAGAGTTGTGGCAATAAAACGTGGCTACAGTTGGTACCCCAGCCATGAGGCTGAAATCTTGAAAAGCTAAGGAATGGGCTGGATCTAGCTATCAAAGCCACGACTTTAATCCTCTCCTTAAAGACTCCTGTAGTCAGAAAAAGAGATATATACAGTAAAGAGAGATTTAAAGAAAAAAAAAACCTCTAAATGGTTTACAGTGTGTTAAAAATATATGCAGGCTTAAAAGAAAAAAAAGTTAAAGTTCTTAAAAAAGAAAGAAAGAGAGTAGTTGGGTGTGGTGGTACACACCTTTAATCCCAACACTTGGGAGGCAGAGGTAGATTGACCTCTGTCTCATTACTTAGATGTTCAGAGGGGCTTGCCATGGAGCCAGGTCTGCTGGTTGTTTTGCCAAGGACACAACCTAGGGTCATCTGGAAAGAGGAACTTCACCAGAGAAAACACCTCGATCAGATTGGCCTGTGGGCATGTTGGTGGGGCATTTTCTTGATCAGGGATTGCTATAGGAAGGTCCAGCCCACGTGGGAGATACCATCCATGAGCGGGTGGTCCTAGATTGTATATATAAAAAATCAGGCGAAAGAAGCCACGAGAAGAAAGCCAGTAACCAGCATTCCTCAGGGCCTCTGCTTCAGTTTCTGCCTCCAGGTTTCTGACTCCTCTCTGCGATGGACCATTGTAAGCCGTAAGCTGAAGTAAGTTACTTTTGGTCATGGAGTTTGTCACAGCCATGGAAAGCACACTAGGGCTCCCAGGAATTGCATTTTTCAAAAGTTTCTGGCAAATTTGCACGAGGGCAGTGACCTCCGGGATCAGAGTCTGGAGACAAGCAAAAAAACCACACCAACGCCAAATCTCTCTCTCCTTCTCTCACTCTATCCTTCCTCTCGTTTTCCTTGAGTCTTGCTCTGGAGCCTGGTCCTGATGCTGAGGTTCCAGGTTTGTACCATTTGACCAAGAAGACATGTTCAGAGTGTGACCGTGTCTTACTGAAGGCGTCTTACTGTGGCTGTGTGGCCACCGGAGGAGAAAGGATAGAGTCAGCCTCAGAGTCTGAAAGTGGTGCTCTTGTGAGAAACTTCCAGAAGTAGAAGAGAAATACACAGAACCATGCAGATGGGCTGAGGGCAGAAGCATGCCTGGAGACAGAAAGATGCTCAGCTAGGAATCTCAGAGTGGCAGGCAGCTGACTCTGGCAGCCCACACCAGTTTCTGCCTCTCCCATGATCTCCGAGGAAGAGGGGTACCTGGTGTCTCTGCTGCTTAGACACACTCCCTGAAGACACGCCCAGGCTCAGTGGATACTAGCGGGAGTTTGAGCTTCTGTATGGGAAGGTTTAGGAATGCACGTGTGTGCTTATTTTGCTTACCATTTGTTTATGTGTGTGGCACAGCCATGGCCAATGTGGATCTGTGTCTAATTAAGATCAGATGAGCTCCTCCAGCCAGAATAAAATAAAAACTGTGATAAGAAGGCTACCTGTCAGTTTAATTGGCTGCATTTTTTCTTTCTTAGTGGTCCATAAAATAGCAGAACGTTTTTCTGTCAATAGGGCCCTAAACTCAAGAAATGTTCTAGGAAAAACAGGGGGCTCTGCTAGGCTGTGTTCATTTACTTTTCCTTTTCCTGGCAGCCTTAGGCGGTAACAGGTGAGAAGGGAGAGGCTTAACCAGGGCCTCCATGGGGTGGGGTTGGACTGCACTTTAGAGTGAGGTCATCAGGGGAGGACGAGGCCTTAGGAGAGAGGCTGGAGGCAGGGCCTGAACCTGAGGAGGGATTGCTGCTCTGGGAGTGGTTGCTTGGTTGCAAAGCATCCTGTTAGGTTTAGCTGTCAGCACAGTAGAGTTGGGGGATTGCCCGGATGAGACTGAGGAGTCATCTTGATTACTGATTAACGAGGGAGGGTCCAGCCACCGAGGGTAACCCCACTCCTAGGCAGGTGGACATGGTCTGTGTAGGACAATCCCTGGGCGGGATCCACAGCAAGCCTTGGAGTGCTCCAGTAAGCAGTGTTCCTACATGATTTCTGCTTTGGGTTCCTGCTTGGAGTTCCCCCAGTGACTGACTGTGGCTTGGATGTGTAAGCTGAAATAAACCCTCTCCTCCTTAAGCTGCTTTTGGTCATGGTTGTCTACCACAGGAACAGAAAAGCAGGTTAGAACATGGGTCTCTGGGGGGGCATTGGGCTCTGGGGGACACTGGGGCTCTGGGGCTCTGGGGGGCACTGGGACTCTGGGGCACTAGGGTCCTGGGGCTCTGGGGCTCTGGGGCACTGGGGTTCTAGGGCACTGAGGTCCTGGGGCTCTGGGGGGCAATGGGGCACTGGGGTGCTGGGGCTCTGGGGTCCAGGGGCTCTGGGGCTCTGGGGTGCTGGGACCTTGCAATAGCCACGGCTAGCATGAGTCAAGTGGCCCTACGGCATGTCCCCGTGGTCCTGGGAGAAGCTAGTACTGCCTGGACATGTGTAACAGAGAGGAGCAGGCATGCTGCTGCCTGAAAGGCATGAAGCTGCACTGTGGACAGGATTCTCTTTTGGGACGGTGGGGGCTCAAGGCTCTGAAATGAAAGAGAAGGAAGGGACAGAGGCATGGCTGCGCTGAGGTTCCATTGTCCACACTGGGTGCTCTGGCCCCTTCTGGGGGCTATATTCCTGTCCTTTGTCAACTGGTGTGGTGGCAAGAGTCTACCAGGCAAGCCATATTGCTGGTTCCCTATCTCTTTTGCAAGACAGAGTCTCACTCTAGCCCAGGATGGCCTTAAGTGCATGTGTTCTGTCTCACTCTCCCAAAGTCCTGAGATTGTAGGTGTGAACCTCCATGCTGGATGGTTTTCCTTATATGAGGATGGAAAGGGGGACAAAGGACCCCCTTTTATGAGAACTTAATTATCTCTCATAGCCCCTCCTACCAAGGTGGGGTAGTGGTGGTGGACACAAACCTATGAATCAAGGGGGTGAACACTTAGTCTTTAACAGACCAACAGACTCTCCAAGGACCAACAGACACTGTACCCCACTCCTAGCCAATGCCATCCACTTTGAGCTATGGTCTCCCTTCTCTTTCAGAGTGATGCAGGAGTCCCCTCTGTGTGCTGTGATTACCATTAATGAAGAAAGAAACTGCTTTGGACCTACAGCAAGACAGAACTTAGGTAGGTGGGGAAAGCTAGGCTGAATGCTGGGAGAAAGAAGGGTGGAGTCAGAGAGACGCCATGGAGCCACTGGAGATAGACGCTGGGAACTTTACCTGGTAAGCCACAGCCACACCGTGATATACAGATGATTAGAAATGGGTTAAATTAATATAAGTGTTAGCCAATAAGAAGCTAGAACTAATGGGCCAGACAGTGATTTAATTAATACAGTTTCTGTGTGATTATTTCCATTATAAGCTAGTTGGGTGGCCAGGAACCAACAAGTGACCTCTCTCCAACAGTGCTGGAGCTGACAGGGGGCTAGAGCTGGGGTCCTGATCCTAGGGCTGTAGAGTCCTGGAGTACTCAGAGGCTGCTTCGAGAATTTCTCTTGAGGGGACTCACAATCCAAGCTACTTTGGGGACTCAGAGACTGTTGTTTACAATGACTCAGGATCTTGGTTTCTATCCTTTCCCTTCCATCAGGCCTGCCTCCTCTCTGAAGGAACTGGGGGTTGCTCCTGCCTACGACTCTGATGGTCTTGGGCTCACTACTGGTGGGGCTTGTGGGGAGCAGCAGGGATTGTGGATTTACCTGCTCATGTTTTGTTCCCACATGGATGGCAGCAACACTGCCCTGTAAGATGCAGGATACGGTGAAGGATAGTCATAGACGGGACCCAGGGTGGATGCTGTTTGAGCTCTTGCTACACATAGGCTACTTGGGGTTGTTCATCTGGGTCAGTTCTCCCTAAGTATATCTGGGGGCAACATGGCCTCTGGGGCTACCGGAAGGACTAGGAGATATGGCTGCACAAACTGTGGCTAGCTACAAGTCACTCCAGAGCCTCAGGCCATTTGACACCGAGAGGGCAGCTGAGAGACTCCCAGATCCCCAGGTGTCCAGGAGAGTGTGTTCTGCCATGTCTTACAGCCCACAGTCTGGCTGAGATGCACTGCCGTGCAGAGGGAGTGGCGAGTGTCTGTGGGCAGATAAAAGGGCTGGAAGCTGCAGGGGAGGGATAGAGGACTGGCAGCCACTGTTCTGGCAGAGCAGTCCCACTTTGGCCCCGATCCCAGACCTGAGGCCCAGGAAACAAGATGGTGCTGCATGGAGCACTGACTGACATGGGACCCATCCATTTGCCCACGCTGTCACCCTCCTGCACCTGAACATTGTCCAGGACCAGGCTCAGAGCCCAGCCTTTGGGTAGAGTTGCAGGGAAAGCCTCAGAGACAGAGTCTGCTTCAATTGATTTTCCTGCTTAACCCCAAACTCCTCCAGAATGAAACCTTTGCTCCAGGGAGCTGTGTGTGTCTAGACTGTTGGGAATCACTTGTGCCCCTTGGACTCACCTCTTCCCCACCAGCCCTCTTCCCATGCCCAGACTATGGTCCCAGTCTTTCACTTGGCTAGCCCACCAAGTTTTCCTTTCCTGGCCCATAGAGACCTACATTCAGAAGTCAGTTGCCCTATGAAGATACCCAGGTGGTACCTGAAATATTCACATCTTCTTTCTGTATAGAAAGATGGTCTAGTGGTCCTCTGAACACACCCGGGACTTTTCTATGGAGCCTGCTCAGTAGGTGCATGTGGGCTTCTTCCTGCCCAGGTTGCCAGGCTGAGGGTGGGGGGGGTCTGTGGTTTGACCCTGGTCTATAGTTTCAGGGACAGCTTAGGTCACCTGTGAATTCTCTCGGAACCTTTGCTCCAGAGAAAGAAGAGTTACCAGGCTTTTTATCCTAAGGCATGGGTACTGTCTACAGGACAGCAAGGGACAACTTGCAGCAGGCATGGGGCAATCTCTTGTTTGCTACCTGAGTCCCCATTGTGGCTATCATGTATCCCACTGACTTGGCAGAGCAATTCTCAGTAGTTGACAACTTTATTCAATCATCAGGGAAATAAACCAAGGCCAAGAGAGGAAGAGTAACCTCAGAGTCTCATAACTAACACATGGTAGCCTGGGGATTTGAACCCACATTGCTGCCAATGCTGGGCTGGGTCCTGGTTCTTTGGTTTGGGCTCAGGTATCTGTCCTAGGGACAGTACTGACCCAGAGTAATAATGATGCATCTCTGATGGTTTATCCACAGACCTGACCTACTGCAGGACAGGTATACACAGATAGACCCCCTCATGTTGTGTGAGGCTGCCAGGCATGAATCTCAGGAGAATGGATTTACAGCCTGCCGGGGGCAGAGATGGGGGTACATCTCCCTTGAAACATACCTGCTGTGCTAAATATTTGAGTAAAGCATGAATAATTCATGTTCCAGAGACATACTGTTACTGATGGACAAGGCCAGGGACTTGTAAGTGGTAGGCATTTAACTAGGCTTTGCCTTGCAGCCATGGGAGCTGCGCATTTCAGTGGGACCTGAGGAGTTTGACTGTGCAATGGAGGGGAGAAAGCTGGGAGGGAGGATGGGGGGGTCTCACCTTCTTGACCTCTGTATGGGAGGCGTTAGGGATGCTGGGTGAGGGAGCTAGACATCTGGGCTGAGGGGCTCAAGATGAAAGCTATAGGTGCAAGACCCTGTCTCCCGCTAACTCTCCATCTCAAAGAGCCATGTGCAGAGGTGGGACCCTCAGGTCAGTGCTGACATCACAGGTCGCTATCTGAAGCTGCTACTTAAAGGCTACTGGGGGGTGGAGTAGCGCTGGGTCCAGCTCCTGCAGACTTCCCTGCGTTTGAGGGAGTCCCTGAGAAGGGCTCTCTCTGGTCCCATCTGGGATCTGTTCACGAGACACCAGCTTTATCTCACAGTTCCCCAAAGGTGTGACTCCAGAAGGGGCTGAGGCCAGGTCCTGGCTCAGGTTCTTACATGAAGTGGACATTGGGCTGGCAAGTGGGGTGGAGCTGGAGCTGTGAGTGGCCATGGGAGCAGCAGTGACAGCAGCAGGTGGCAGAGGGGCAGTGGCAGCACAGCTGCAGAGCCCATTCCATAGCCCTTCTGGGACTGTCAATGGCTCCTGGCTTCAACTCCTTTCTTGATGATCACTGGGTGATGGTGGTGATGTGTGTGTGTGTGTGTGTGTGTGTGTGTGTGTGTGTGTGTGTATGTGTGGGAGTGAGAGAACAGAGACTAAGCACATCATAATCTGTGACTCAGTCTTGGAAGTAACATCATGACTGTCATATCCTAATGCTCACACAGACTAACTCCTTTGCAGTAGGTGTGCAGGGTGTGCAAATATGTGAGTAGCAGGAAGTGGATGACTGAAGCCATCCTGTTGGAGGATGGCCACCTCCATGCCCACCCTGAATTGCTGCTATTGCCAGCCCCTGTGACCGCCATGTACAGGGAGGGTTGGCAGTCCCCACAGTGGGCTGTGATATGAAGACCAGGCATGGCAGAGGAGGGGCTAGTAGACATTTTTTTGCTCTTTGCATCCTAGCCCCTAATTTCCATCCTGTCACAACTCTGTGGTCTTAATCACTTGCACCTGACCCCTTTGCTGACCAGAGTTATAGCTTTTTGGTGGGTTTAGGAAGTTGGGGTTCCCTAGTCCTGGGCAGCAGCTGCAGTAGAGCTACTGGCAGTGAGATGTCCAAGACTATTGGCCTTTACAGCAATTGCCCCTGCTGTTGTCATTGCTGAGGTCGCTGCCTCTTCTCTCTGCTCTTGGATCCTACTGTTGTTGCCTTTACTGGCTCTGCTGTTACTCCTGGGCCCAGCTCTGCAATGCCACAGCCATCAGATCTCCCCACCGCTAACATGGTAATAATACAGCAAAAGAGGACATCTTCATGCCAGCAGAGAGTTAGCCAAAGAGCCTGCTTATGTAGTTAAGAAAGAGTGTTTGTCCTGATTGTAGCCAACCTTCATGCAAATGAAGGCTTACATTTACACCAATCACGGTGGACATTCATGCAAATAAAGGGTTGCATTTACATCAACCACAGGTAGACTTTTATACAAATGAAGGCTTGTGTTCACAGTAGTGACAGCATTGTCCTCTTTGTCTCAGTCCCAGCAGTCCCTCTGCTGGGCCATCAGGGAAAGTGCTCCCACGGTGGCCTGGGTGGCCTGGGTGGGAACCGTTGTGAGAGTCTGGTGCATACAGCTGGCAACAGCCAAGGGCTACACCTGTGGAGCCAGAGCTGTGCTAAGGTACTAAGTAGCTGCAATTGTTGTGGAATTGTTGGGCAATAGCTTCCTCAAGGCATCTGTAGAATGTCCAATATGGTGGAGTTAGCTCTAGGCTTTGTCTGGCGGGATTCTTGACAGATGGTCCCTTGTTTAAGGCAGCCAGGGCACCAAGAAGGGGGCGTTCAACAGCTGCCAATTCTGGAGTCAGAGGACCTCATTGCTCAAATATTTGCTTATTTGCATGCAAGTAAACATGAGAAGAAAAGGTTATAATGAGAACTTAGGATTCACACTGGTGCTTGATAGTGCTAGACCAATACTTAACCCCTGGCTGGTGCCTCAGGGAGAGGTGGACCCCTAATCTGTGACTGGAGTGTACAGATGAGAAGCACCCTGTGTCCCTAGTCTTACCTGCCCAGTTCTCATTCAATTTGCCTGTCCTTCTGTCCAAAGTGTGGCTCTCAAGGCTCCACCTGGAAGTGGAGACTCTTTCTAAAGGCAAAGGGTGTCCAAGAAATGAGAGGAACCCAATCTCTTCTGGAGCTGCCCAGAAAAGGATGAGTGTGCAGTCATCAGGGCCATGGAAGCATCCTGGACACAGAGGTCCAGGAGAGGTGCTGGGAAATGGGGCTCTCTCCTCCAGAGCAGGCTGCAGCTTCGACACGGGCCTTCCTGATAACATGTTGGCCTGGCAGGGCTGGCTAGCCCAAGGTCTTATCTTCTGAAAGGTAGAAGCTTTGCTATTCTGTGCGCCAGTGGCACCCTATTCTGTGTGTACAGGTGAACACAGTAGAGGCTGAGGGCCAATGCCAAGAGGCCTCCTTTGCCACTCTCCATTTTATATTTTTGAACTGAAATTATTTATTTTTATTTTTTTGTGTATGAATATTTTGTCCAAGTGTATGTATGTGTACGTAAGTGCACGTCTGGTGCCTGCCGAGGCCAGAGGAGGGCCTTGTGTTCCTTGGAATAGACGTTACAGACTATTGTGATCCACCAAGTGCCTGCTGGGAACTGAATCTAATCTCTCTCTCTCTCTCTCTCTCTCTCTCTCTCTCTCTCTCTCTCTCTCTCTCTGTTTTTTGCAAGAGCAGCAAGGGCTCTTGATTCCTGAGCCATCTCTCCAGTCTCTTCCCTTGTATTTTTAGACAGGATCTGTGATTATTGGTTTTTATGCTAACTTGACACAGGTTAGAGTTGTTTGGGAAGAGAGAATATCAATTGAGAATGTATCTCTCTAAGATTTCCCATGGGTAAGACTGTGAGACATTTTCTTGGTTAATGATTGAGTGCCCAGCCCATTGTGGGTGGTGCCACTCATGGACAGGCTGTCTGGAGTTTATAAGGAAGCCATGGGGAGCAAGCCAGTAAGAAGCACTCTTCGGTACTCACTCATAAGTGGCTTTTAGACAGGAAGCAAAGGAAAACCACCCCACAGTCAACAACCCTAGAGAACATAGACAACAAAGAGGACCCTAAGAGCGACATGCAGGATTCTACGTAGGAATGAGAAAAAGACAAGATCTTCTGAGTAAATTGGGAGCATGGGCTCCACAGGAGAAGGTAGAAGGGAGGGGGAGAAAGGTATGGGAGCAGAGAAAAATGTGCACCTCAATAAAACAATAAAAAAAGACGTGTTCTACCATGGTCTGTTTCAGTTCCTGCCTCCAGGTTCCCGCCTTTAGCTCCTGCCCTGGCTTCACTGGATGATGGATTACACCTGTAATCTGAAACAAACACCTTCTTCCCCCAAGTTGGTTCTGGTCATGGTGTTTTATCATCGCAGTAGAAACCTGAACTAAGCCAGGGTCTCTCACTGAGCTCGAGTCATTGATTTTGACAGGCTAGGTGGCTAGAAAACCCTGGCGATCCTGTTTTCACATTCCCAGGGCCAGGATGTCAGGCCTGCATCACCATGCCTTATTTCCCCCCATGGGTGCTGGAGATCTGAACCCAGGTTCAGTAGAACACTTGCTATACAATCGTGATCTACTGACTGAGCCACTTCCCATGGCCCTGTACTTCCTTTATTAAATTAGCAGAAAATTATTAGTGTCGTCTCTATAATGGAAGATTGGTGGGGAAGAGAGAGAAGCCTCTGCTTCAATCTAATCCAAGTGTTTGAGACTCTAATTACATTGAAATGAGCACCACCAACTCTGTAAAGAGAGTTGATTTATGCACTGTCAGAGTCTCGCGTCAGAGCTGTCTAACTGGAGGGCACTCGGTGACGCCCTGTGGTTGAAGTTGATGGCACAGGTGGCACCTGCCTTTCCAGGGCTGCTAAGGGTGAACGGCATTTCCATCCCTGAGTCCTCTTGGCCTCCTCCTCTGTGTAGCATTTAGGGATGAGCTTGTATAGCAGCTTATCTTTTGAAGTGACGTCCAAGTTATTCATGGTAGGGAACTGCTGCCTTTTTGAGGCTTCTTTTGGGGGTGTGGGGACATCGGCTATGGCAGGAAAACAGTGAAGAAGGTGAGAAAAGAGGAAAGCGTTATAAAACTCTCAATAACAGAAGATCTAGTCACTAGACATGTGAGTGCACCTGCTGCTGCACTTCTGTAAACACAAACAACACGAAGTGGAATGGGGGCACACATCAGAGCTGTGTGACCGCACAGCACGTGGATGGGTGGGGACGGACATAGAGTCTGGTCGGCATGGCGAATGAGCTCCCCCCGATTCTCGGGGCAGGCACAGGACCTGCCTTTGCCTGTGCACACACCCAAATTCTAGAAATGGATGATACATTCAACAAGCTCCAATAAATTCTTAGGAATCAACACAATAACTGCCTTGTCTAAGCACAAAAAGTGAGATGGCCTGGGAGCTAAGAGCACTCGCTGCTCTTGCAGAGGACCTGGGTTAGATTTCTAGCACCTACCAGCATCTGTAACTCCAGCTTCAGGGAATCTGATGCCCTCTGCTGCCTCTTCAGGCAGTCGGCACACGCGTGGTACATATGTAGCCTAACATGTAAACACACAAAATAAAAATAAATAAATCTTAAAAATGAAATTGAAACCAAGGAAAGGACAGGTTTTTTTTTAAAAAAAAAACTTGAGAAACAGGAATTTTTATCAATAAAATTTGCTTTTGTAAATAAACAATTGGAAATGATTAAGGAAACTAAGAAACATTTAGAATAAGTGATAATAAGATGGGATTGACAAGCTTACAGTGAGATGGATAAACCCGTCAATCAGGAAATGACATGCACTGAGCATTTAACAGGAAGAGTTGGAGGAAGAGCCTGAGAGGGTCCTCACACTAACCCACTCCATAAACAGAGAGAAAGGCAACAGAGGGCATAAACAGGGCAGGAAAAACCTACAGTGGCTGAACAAACTCAAGGTCTAGTTTAGAAAGTCTGGGCAACTCTGAGAAGTAAATTTCTGTTTCTTCCCTTCTTATTGCCCACCTCCCCAGGACCCTCAATGCCCTGCCCACGCCCTCACCTCCTCAGGATCCTTAATGCCTTGCCCACCCCTCCACCTCCCCACCTCTAAAGGATTATATTGGACTTCTGGGAAATGAGGTGTGTGTGTGTGTGTGTGTGTGTGTGTGTGTGTGTGTGTGTGTGAGAAAGAGAGAGAGAGAGAGAGAGAGAGAGAGAGAGAGAGAGAGAGAGAGAGTTGGAAACACACCGGGTCTGAAAATGGTATCATCAAAGGACATGACATTTTAATAAACTTGACACGTGAGATGGGAAAATAAAACAAATGTCTTAACCAGATGGGTACACAAGAACAGGGGCAAATGGTGGCCAAAGGCCTCTGCCACCAAAAACCAAGTCTGGAGGACTCTGGGGACTTCTGTAATATTCCCTTCCTTCTTTCCGCCCTCCTTCCCTCCCATTCTCCCTTTTTCTCTCCCTTCCTCAGTCCCTCCCTCCTTTCCTCTCTCCGTTTCATCTTCCCTCCCTCCCTACCATCCTTCCTTCATTCCTCCCTCCCTTCCCCCTTCCATCTTCCTTCCTTCCTTCCTTCCTTCCTTCCTTTCCCTTCCCCTTCCTTCCTTCCTTCCTTCCTTCCTTCCTTCCTTCCTTTTGCTCCCTTGCCCCTACCCCTCCACTCCCATCTCACTTTTTAGAGACAGGATCTCATATAACCCAAGGTAGCTTTAGATTCTCTGTAGTTGAGGATGACCTTGAACTACTGGTTACCTTCTGGCCTTCACCTCCCTGGTGCTGGGATCTCAGATGTACAGGGCCACAACTGACTTCTGGGGTCTTTTCTAGGAGCAATTTCTGTTTTTATACAAAGCATTTAGAAAGTAGAAAAAAGATAAAAAGTTCTTTTTGTAAAAGCAGTACAAAAATCTGAGTTAGTGGAACCTGCTACTGGACTAAGGAAAATAACAAGTCACGAGACAGGAGTGATCCAGGGGCCTCTCCTGTGTTCACCATGGGACAGCTGTGATCCAGGGCAGATGAGAACCTCTCCTGTGTTCACCATGGGACAGGTGTGATCCAGGGCAGATGAGAACCTCTCCTGTGTTCACCATGGGACAGGTGTGATCCAGAGCAGATGAGAACCTCTCCTGTGTTCACCATGGGACAGGTGTGATCCAGGGCAGATGAGAACCTCTCCTGTGTTCACCATGGGACAGGTGTGATCCAGAGCAGATGAGAACCTCTCCTGTGTTCACCATGGGACAGGTGTGATCCAGAGCAGATGAGAACCTCTCCTGTGTTCACCATGGGACAGGTGTGATCCAGGGCAGATGAGAACCTCTCCTGTGTTCATCATGGGACAGGTGTGATCCAGAGCAGATGAGAACCTCTCCTGTGTTTATCATGGGACAGGTGTGATTCAGGACAGATGAGAACCTCTCCTGTGTTTATCATGGGACAGGTGTGATCCAGGGCAGATGAGAACCTCTCCTGTGTTTATTCACCAAGGCCCCAGCCAGGACAGGAAGTGCAGGGGACAAAGCTTAATGTCTTTGTCTTGGTTGAAGTACCGCAGCTTGAGGCACAATCAACAGAATTTCATCCTTCATTTCTGAGGGCTGGGAATCTGAAGTCAGAGAGCTGCATGTGGCAAGATCCATCCCGCTGCCTCAGTGCCTGGCAGCAGTGTGAAGAGAATAAACAAGGGGCTGGACTCAGCCCTTTCCTAGGGCTCTGACCCCCAGCCCTGTGGGATCCTCAGCTTTCTTATCTCTCAAAGGTCCCATCTCTCAGCATGGCGCTCTAGTTGCTGTGTACCCAGACACAACGTGATTCCAGGAAGAAAGGGTTTATTTTAGCCCACAATTCCAGATCACATGCCATCATTGTGGGGGAATCACCACAGTCGGGACTTGAGACTTATGGTTACGTCACACGCACAGCCAAGAGCAGAGAGAGAATGAATGCATGTATGCTCACTTGCTTGTGCTCAGGTCCTCTTCATCCCTCTAACCCAATCCAGGACCTTCTGCCTAGGGAATAGTGCCGCCCACAGTGGGCAAGAGATGGGACCTTCTGCCTAGGGAATAGTGCTGCCCACAGGGGGCGAGAGACCAGGACCTTCTGTCTAGGGAATAGTGCCGCCCACAAGGTCAAGAGACTAGGACCTTCTGCCTAGGGAATAGTGCCGCCCACAGGGGGTGAGCCTTCCCACACCGATTAACAACCAAGGCAGTCCTCTATAGTCGTGCAGGAGGCCAAGATGATCTAAGCAATCTCTCCCTGAGACTCTCCTCCCAGGGGATTTTAGATTCTGTCAAGTGGACAATTAAAACTAATGATCACACGTAATCATAGTGAAAACTAGATTATGTGTGCATCCGTACAAACACCAAACCAAGGCAGTATCTATCCATGAAAAGATATGGGGATCGTCAGCTCCCCGCAATACATTCATTCTGAACCCCACCTGACACCAGGTGCACAGCTGGATCCTGGGTGGGTCGTAGTTCATGCACAAAAAATAAAGACAAAAACAGAGGAGGGAATCCTATTCCTCATGAATAGGTACGTCTTCAACAAATTCCAAAAGCGTTTGCCACAAGGAAGCAACAGATGAATTTCGGAGTTAGACTTCCCGTCAAGGAAGACAAAAAGGACAGCAGGAACACAGCTGAACATGCAAGGAAAGATGTCTGTGGTTAAACACTGACGGGGGAGTAATATGCACTGCATGAAATTAACAAAAGTGAGGAGATAAACCTCAGCGGAAGCCGAGGAGGAGGTGTGGACTGTGATGAAGAGGAAATGGAAGAGGCTGATGTACCCATGAGGAGAAGCCCCAAGTCATTACCAATTAGACAGATGCGGACCAGGCTGCAGACATCTGCAAAGGCAGGTGAGTCATGCTCTACCCTGGGGGCCGCAGGAGAGCGCATGGCAGTGAGAGCCCAGGAGCAGGTGAAAATGACAGTAGAGGGCTCGAGAGAGCTGCAGTCAACAGGACGTGCGGCTCCTTCCAAGGACCCAAGTTCGGGTCCCAGCACCCAGGTCAGGTGGCTCTCAACCACCTGGATAGACTGTAGCTCCACAGGAATAGGACACCCCTTCTGGCCGCTGAAGGTGCTTGGACTCGTGTACACACACACACACACACACACACACACACACACACACACACACAATTAAAATAAATCTTAAAAAAGAAAGAACACACTGCAGTTGGTCCTAAAGTCACCAGAATGGGAGAGCTGGCCCTGCCCCTCACTGGCTGCAGGACTCTCTAGAGTGGGCCTTGCACCTCACTGGGCAGCACAATAGAGCTGACCCTGTTGACAGGGGCACAGGTGATCTGGTTCCAATCTTCATCTGCCAGATGGTGGAGTGGGCCAGGGAGAGATGCCCTCCCCATCCCCCACCTTCACTGCCTGTGGTGGGTGGAAAAGCTGGCCCTGAGGTCCTGAGAGTGAGAGACCTGGCTCTGGCCCTCACTGGCTGCCCCACTCTGGAGAGCCGCTCCCGGACCTCCCCCAGCAACGCAGTAGAGCTGACCCTGTTGGAGCCCGTGCTGGTGCAGGTGAGCTGCCCTGGTGAGAGCAGGAGAAATGGTTCTGCTTCTTCTTGCTGCCTGCAGTAGGGAATGAGCTGGCCGGAGCAGTGCTGGAGAGCTCCCCCTGGTGGTGACAGTGAACCCAGCTACCACCCAGGCCCAGAACCAGGACTAGGGGTATCCCACCCAACATCCACCTCATCTAGGAACTGTATGTGAAGGGGCTGGCCCTGAAGAGTCAAAGCTGCAGGATCGCCATGACACAAGAATAACAGGCTATTCAAGAGGAGTCCCAGTGAGAACCCAGCATCGAAGGTGTAGCAGGAACCAGAGGCCTCAAACTAGATCAATGAACACTTAGAAGTAAAGATGTACGGTCTAAAGGGTGCACTGTGGATCACTGTGACACACCACCACACTACAGCTTCCATGGTACTTTTTTTATTATTATTTTAGTTCTTTTTCTCTTAAATTTCATTGTATTTTTGGGGGGAGGCTGCGAGGGCAGAGGGTGGATACGGAAGGACAGAGAGAAGAGCGGGATCAGGAATCATGATGTCAGATCCACAGAGAGTCAATAAAAAGTTGAAAGAAAGAACAAAGGCCCTGAAACAGGCTGTCAAAATGGCTACGGGCTTATTTACATTGAACTAACACATTTTTGACAAGGGGTAATTTATGTAATTATCATACTTCACTTTCTCTATTTAGCTATTGACGAGGCAGTCACGGGACCTCTCAGTCCCTACAGGAGCACAACAAGGTGTGCAGAGGGATGGGGGGTCTGGGGTCCTCTTTAGACGCAGCAGCTCTGCAGGTCTTTGTGAAGGCGAGGCCATGGCCGAGTGGCACTGTCTGTCCCCACACTGCCCTGTTCTTAGTCCCACGTCCCCATGGTGTGGCTTCGACACAGTTACCCTGGATCTGGTGGCTCTGGGCCACTCGATGCCCCAGATGCAACTCTGCATTAGAATATTTCTGGGGCTGTGATCAGGCCACCCCAATGGCACCTACATCCTGGATACTTTCGTTGACAAGGCCAACCAGGGTGACAGGTTGATGCCTGGCTTTGGGGGACTTCTAGAATGAGTGATCTAATCCTTAAAAAGAGACCACGGGACCCACACTGGCTGTTTCCTTCAGCCCACAGTTCAGGAAGGCACAGAAATAACATTTCTCCAGGGACATACAGCAAGTATGGGGGCCCAGTCTAGTGACAGCCAATGCTTACCATGGATGATAGCCTTCCACAGTGAGTCTGACTGAACTTCAGGGCCAGCAGCTGGGCACATGCGTGCTTGATAGCTTCCTTGGGCAACGAACACTGAACTTCATTTTTCTTCGTAAGAGTTCCTGACTAGGGGCTGGAGAGATTGCTCAGTGGTTAAGAGCATTGCCTGCTCTTCCAAAGGTCATGAGTTCAATTCCCAGCAACCACATGGTGACTCACAACCATCTGTAATGAGGTTTGGTGCCCTCTTCTGGTCTGCAGACACACACGCAGACAGAATATTGTATACATAATAAATATTTTTTTTTTTTAAAAAGAGTTCCTGACTAGAAATTAGTCATGCGGCCTGAAAGATGGCTGAGCATCTGAGAGTGCTTGCTTGCCTCTGGTGGGGGTGGGGAGGACCAGCATTCTGTTCTTATCACCCACGGCAGACATCTCACAGGTGCCTCTAATTCCAGCTCCAGGAAATCTGATGCCCTCTTCTGGACTCTGTGGACACACCTGTACACACCTACCCACACCTACCCACAGACACACATATACACATAATTAAAGTAAATATTCACAGCACTCTCCAAGGCGAACACATGTAAGGGCACATCCATGTCAATGCACATGCATGCAAACACATCCCTCTCTTGAGTGCACACACCAGCATGCATGCAAAGGCACACGTACACACAAAAGCACACACAAAGCACCCATTTGCAAATGCCCGGACACAGATAAACAACACATAAACACATCCATCTCCTGCCTTGGGAGACGGGTACAGGACTCAGCAATCCTGCCGCACTTTGAGCTAAGATAAGATAATATAGACAAATTCTTCCATTATTTAGTCTCTTTGATCAAGCACGCCAAACTCTAGGAGATGAATTATGGACGCGGAGAGGCTTGCCTTCGATCTATCATTCGGAATGCAAGTGCCTCCAGCGCAGGGCCCTGCCAGAAATCACACGCTGATGGGCGGCTTGCTGTTCTGCCTCCGAAGGACGCCTTCTCTGAGCCAGTCTGCAGATGTGCTCACAGATCTGACGCTTGCCAAGGTTTGAGACAGTGGGTGCTTGGACACCCACCGATGTGCTCTACTTACTCAAAGGCCATGTTTGCAAGTGACAGATTTTGTGGCTTGGTGTCTGCGACAAGGAGAGAGACTGGCAATATGTGGAGGGTGGAGCAGGCTGGGGCTTCCTGCGGTTGCTGCCCTCTTGGCTGTGACACGGCTATGGCCAAGGCGATGTCCCCTACTCTAGTCGAGTCAGCAAACCTGGAATACAATGACTGTAAAGTCTAGGGTGGCCAACAGCATCCATCCCTGTGGTGGCCCTGATTCCTCCTTGAGCTGCGGAGATGCTTCAAGCCTTCCTAAGGCAGAGCAGTGTCCTCATGGTCCCAACACCTGGCTGATGGTGGGAGCCACTCTTCCATCTGTCCTTGAGGGCATCTATCTCTCTCAGTGAGTTCATGATTTGCTGACCACTAGGACTCCAGAAGCCCTGGTTTCTCCCCCACAACAACAACCTCCTCTCACAAACTGGCCTGAGCTGTAAGTTCCATGGTCTGCCAGCCTCCTCTTCACCCACTTCCAGGGCTCTTGGGTTTCACCTCAAGTCTTTTGACTCAATCACCCACTCCCCATCTAGCCTTGCTCCTGACTGAGGTGCCCACACTTCTGGACCCCTTTCTGCGTCCTTCAGTTAAGACCGACCAAACCATACTATACTCCCTACTATGACCCTGCGGATATTGTTATCTGCCTAGGATCTATGTTGTGCAAGTCCTGGCCTTCCAGGTCTCACCTCTGACCTGTGTACCTACCCAGGCCACTCCTAGGTGGGGAGTGTGTCCTAGATGTACCCAGTGGAGCAGGTTCCATGGCAGAGCTGGTTGGTGGCCAACACAACACCCAACTTGACTCTGGGTCCTTAATCTGCTCAACTCGCCCTCTTATTCCACAGTTCTGACTTCTCAGTCTGCTGAACCCGCCCTCCTATTCTGCAGCCTCACGTCCATGAGGCTCAGGAGGACAAGCCCTCACTCCTGTCCCTCCCACTCCACATCATGTTCTCTCTCCATCACCTTTGGAATCCATCTGTGCCTACAGTTTTGCTCTTGAAGAGGACCTCACCTGTTGTCTTTGCCCTGCATCTGTAGTCGGAGCCCTGGTTTGGATGTCTGCTCCAGGTGGACAAGCAGTCTGCAGGGGTCTGGCTCCTTCCTTCAGCACCCACCTTGCCGGAGTCTCCCACTGGCTCCCTCTTCTCTACCCTGTTTTGCACATGACCACAGTGATTGTGATCCAGATGAAGTCACCTTTTCCTGGCTGCCTCACCATCTGCAGGCACAGATGGATTCCAAAGGCGATGGAGAAAGAACATGATGTGGAGTGGGAGGGACAGGAGTGAGGGCTTGTCCTCCCGAGCCTCATGGACGTGAGGCTGTAGAATAGGAGGGCGGGTTCAGCAGACTGAAATCAGAACTGCTTTCCTGGCCTTTGCGGTCCTAGGAGTCACCCCCTCCTCCCTCTGTAGAACAGGCAGGGAGGGTAGAACCATAGAGAGAGTCTCTGTGGCAGCTGGAGTCTGAAGATTGTCTCAACATAGAACTCTAACCTTCAGAGAACCCCAGTCTTTTCTCTTAAGTCCTTCAACTGACGGGATGGGGTCAATCACACTGTGGAGGGTGGCCTGTTTCACTCAGAACACACTGATTTAAATGTCAGTTTATCAGATCATACTGTAGCAATGGCATCCTGTGTGTGCACCAAGAATCAACGACAACACAAGCACAGCCCTCAAGCCGGGAACACATGAACTCTTGGGGTTCCCTTCCTCTCTGTAGGGTTTCATGTAGCTCAGTCTTACTCCAGATTTGCTATGTAGCTGAGGATCCTCAACCTCCTGATCCTGCTCCCAGCTGCTGGGGCTGCAGGTATGCCATCGCACCTAGTTTATGAAGCACTGGGGCCCCAACCTGGAACATCTTGCCTGCTAGCAAACACTCTACCAACCGAGCCACACCTCACCTTAAGATCTGCTTTCTTGGCCGGGCGGTGGTGGCCCACGCCTTTAATCCCAGCACTTGGGAGGCAGAGACAGGCGGATCTCTGTGAGTTCGAGACCAGCCTGGTCTACAAGAGCTAGTTCCAGGACAGGCTCCAAAACCACAGAGAAACCCTGTCTCTAAAAACCAAAAAAAAAAAAAAAAAAATCTGCTTTCTTGGTACCCTGGGTCTCCACCATCATGAGTCTGCTTCCAGGGTGGGTATTGGCAGGGACAGGTGTGAGGGTGGGTATCAGCAGGGAAAGGCATATCTGGTGGGGCAGGATCAGAGTGCAGACTGAGATCCCACAGGCTTGTCCTCTGTTTCCTTTTTTGGATGGGGGTGTCATGATGACATTGCTTTCCTGCTCCTCCTCCTCCTCCTCCTCTTCTTTTTCCTTCTCCTTCTCCTTCTTCTTTTCCAAATTCAAGACAGGGTTTCTCTGTGTATCTCTGGGTGTCCTGTAACTCACTCTGTAGACCAAGTTGGCCTTGAATTTACAGAGATTTGCCTATCTCTGCCTCCCAAGTACTGGGATGAAAGGTGTGCACCACCACCACCCAGCTTTCTTTTATGTTTTAAAGTCAGGGTAAAGGAAGCTGCTAAACAGAGGACCAAGTGGCCCTGTTCAGCCCACTGGACAGCTGAAGTAGAGACAGACTTGCTCATGGGCTTCTCTGGAATCCGATTTCCAGTGCACATTTTGTGCAAGTGATGTTTCCAGGATGGGTCGGGTAGGGCTGGCTTGTTCTGCCCATGAGAACAGTCAGCTTCGGGCTGAAAGTCAGATGATTATGTGGAAATGTATCCTGGGCAGCCTGTGTGGACTCCTTGGAGGCAGGCTCAGGGTCTGCAGTGAAGGTGATGAGTGCCCAGGGAGTCGAGAGGAGCCTCTGATGAGTGGGCAGAAGGAGGCAGCAGAGGAGAATCTGGCCCTTAGGCTGCCGAGAGATGGAGGAGGAACTGGAAGGGCGCCCTCAGGACTCATCATAGAGGCAGAGGAGGAGAAGGGCACCTTGGGAAGAGCATTCACCGGCATTTGAGCACCAGCGCTGCCGCCTGTGAGAGAGACGCCCTGACAGCGGGGCGACACCAGAACTCCAGGGGACTCGCTCTGCCTGCGCTGTGGGCCAGCCTGGTGTGGAGGAATCCCTGCTTCTGCAGCTTCTCCACAGCTGGAAATGGTGATACCGTGCCGACTCAACTTTCTTCTGGCAGCTGAAATTAATTTCATTTTATTTGGATTGTGATAGATTTTTAGCGCGAGATAACAGCAAACCTTTGGCAACCTCAGGCAGTTTAATAACCAAAACCTTTGATTAAAAATTTTAATAGTCTAGAGTGATGGAATCACATGAGACAGAGAAAAATGAAGCCTGGCCCTCATGCTGGTGCACACATTTTCTGCCAGAGACAGGAAAGCTCTTCTCCTAATTTTCTTCCCCAAAGGATTGATGACCTCAAAAAACCTCTCTCAAACAAGATTTCCTCACAAAATCACCCCCTCTGCTTTTGTGGTGCTTTCTTCTTTGGCTCTGATTATAGCCCTGACTGGTTGCTCCAAGGACACGTTGGGTTGAGGCTGGGTCTGATCTGGACCTCTGTGGACTTTCACCAGAGTGTTGGGTGGTCTGTGCAGCCACCATGAGGAATCACCTCAGACTGGGTACTCCAAGCACCCAAGATACGTCCTCTCCCTGATCTGTGAGGCTCTGAGCAGTTGGGAGGCATGTGACCCTGGGCTGGGTTCCCTCAAGAAAGCCATTGCCTCCTGAGCTTCTGGTGGCTGTGTGTTGACACTCCAGGCTCAGCTACCCTCCTCTCCTCACCCTAGGAAGGGCACTTGCCAGTGGGTATAGAGCTATCCATGGGAACACAGCCTTCTGGGTACCGTTCTACTCACTTGAGTCCTCCTATCACCTCGGGACAAGGGAGGCAAGCAGGGACTCCAGGCCTCCCCGGCTTAAGAGAAGATACGTGGCTGGATTCACAAAGCTTCCATTTCGAGTGGTTGGTACTGCCCATCTTGACACAAGTGGGCAGGAGTCTTGAGGACAGGTGATGCTGTCTACCTGGCCAGTGGAGAGGGTCAAGTGTGCAGGGAGATGGGTGTCTG
This sequence comes from Microtus oregoni, assembly GCF_018167655.1. Classification (NCBI taxonomy): domain Eukaryota; kingdom Metazoa; phylum Chordata; class Mammalia; order Rodentia; family Cricetidae; genus Microtus; species Microtus oregoni. Next base: position 695,975 of record NW_024544727.1, on the reverse strand, counting down.
TGTCTCCCAAGTTCATTTATGGGACCCCTGTCTGCAGTGCAATGGTGTGAAATCAGATGGGGGTGGTAGATGAGGTAAGGGGGCCCACAGTGGTATTCAGCTGCCACAGGAAGAGGCCCCTCCATGGCCCTCCCATGTGGGGTGGGTCTTAGAAGAAAATGGCTGCTTTGTGACCAGGAAGAGCTCTATCAAGAACCCAAGATGCCAGTACTCTCTCTGGACACCCTGAGTTACAGAGCCACGAGGGTCTTAGAAGCCATGTTGACTAGAAGGGAGGAGGCCATCTTTCTTGAGTGAGAACAGATGCCTCAACTTCCCCTCAGTTCACCTCTGGGCACTTAGTCTTTCTCCTCATCTATAATCTATCTATCTGTCTGTCTGTCTATCCATCTATCTATCTATCTATCTATCTATCTATCTATCTATTTATCTATCATCATCACATTATCTTCAATCATCTATCTGACTATCTATCTATCTATCTATCTATCTATTATCTATCTATCTATCATCTATCTATTATCTATCTATCTATCTATCTATCTATCTATCTATCTATCTATCTATATTTATCTACCTATTTATCATCATCATCTTCTCTATCTATCATCATCATCATCTTCAGTCATCTGTCATCTATCTATCTATCTATCTATCTATCTATCCATCTATCTCTATCTATCACCTGTCTGCCTGCCTGCCCGTGTGTCTCTCTGTCTTTCTCTCTATCCCCCTCCCCATCCACCCATTCCCTGAAAGGACAAGCAGCTGTGACTCAGTTGAACCTCTGCTAACTCACTCACTCTGAGGAACACCCAGGACAGGTTCACACCCTGAGGTGGGATTTCCCTCTGTATACTGTGATTACCATTAATGAATAAAGAATTTTATTGAGCCTATAGCAGAGCAGGGTGGGGTGGAGCAGAGCTAGGCAGGGAGGACTGGACTGAATGCTGGGAGAAAGAAGGGCGGAGTTAGAGAGAAGCCATGGAGCCGCCGCCAGAGTCAGGCATGCCGAAACTTTGCCGGTAAGCCACTGCCACTTGGCGATACACAGATTAATGGAGATGGGTTAAATTAATATGTAAGAGTTAGGCAATAAGAAGCTAGAGCTAATGGGCCAAGCAGTAACTTAATTAATACAGTTTCTGTGTGATTGTTTCAGGTCTAAGCTAGCTGGTGGCTGGGAACCAACAAGCGGCTTCCTCCTGTAACACCCTAGCTGCTAGCTGCACCATGGTCTTTAATACTGAAGAGCAGGTAGTGCTGGAGTGGGTTTCACAAATGAATGGGGCAGCCGTGATGTCACAGGACACGTGGTGACCCAGGAAGTACATGTGCAAGGCAGCATCTGGAGGCAGAATCATGTTAACGGCCCTTCATCCCAAGGGGCGTGGTCACCGGTGACTTGTATGCACCGTGGTATCTGGAGGTTTGATCTCCTCCATCACACAGTTCACATTTGTGAGGATCTCGGACACAGAGCTGGAGTTTTGGCCTCAGAGAACTCCAGTGTCTCTAGGGTAGGGAACATACACAAGCAGTGTTCACGGTACCATGGGCTTGTGACCAGTCAGGGCTTGCACAAAGTCGTCTGTGGCAGAGAGCTCTGTAGCAGAGGCAGGAGTGATGTCCTCCAAGCTGGCTAGGGTGTGAGGGGGCACAGAGCTAGCGAGGAGGGTGGATTAAATGAGGGTCAGTGGTCAGCTGGGTGGGAGCTTGCTGTGGCGTCCGATAGTCAACTCGGAGTGTTTAGGTTTGGAAGATTAGCGTGTGCACTGAGGGTTCTCCCCGTGGTTATAATGACAGTCACGTGAACCCACACACCCACCATCTCAAGTGGCCCTGAGATCTCCTTCAGCTCAGAGTCCAGCACCATGTTGCTAAACCTCGTCGCCGCAGGATGTTAGGTCACAGTCCACAAGCTCTGCGGTTCTGCTCTCCCCTCTGCTGCAACCACCGTTCACTCTGGCTCTCTGCTTTACTCTTCTTTTTCCCCAGGTCTCCGGGCATGGATTGAAGACACCATCGTGGGCCATGGATGGCTGGTGATTTTGTTTCCCTGGGGCGGGGGAGCTGGCCACTCTCTTTCCTTTGTTTTTCTTACTCTCCTTCCTCTTACTCCATCTCCCTCCCTCCCTCTGTACCTCCCTTTATCTTTCTCAGGGTCTCATGTAGCCCAGACTGACTTTGACCTGCCTGTGTAGCTGAGAAGGACCAGAAACTCCTCATCCTCCTGCCTCTTCTCCCAAGTACTGGGATTATAGGTGTCCGCCACCAAGCCTGAAAAATTGTTGCATCTTCAGTGATGATGTGAACATGTCACATCCATATCCCTGTAGAAGTGTCCTTGTCCTAGTCTGCTTTCTGTTGCTGTGATAAACACTGACCAAAGCCACTTTGGGAAGAAAGGTCTCTGTCTTATACTTGCAAAGACCATCACTTAGGGAAGACAGGGCAGGAACCTGGAGGCAGGAACTGAAGCTGAGGTTACTGGAAAAAAACAAGACACCACTTACTGACTTGTTCCTTGTGGCTTTCTCAGCCGGTTTTCTTATACAGCCCAGGACCACCTTCCCAGGGTTAACATCTCCCACAGTGGGCTGGGCTATTTCATTTTAACCATTAATCAAGAAAATGTGCCACAGACATGTCTATATGCCAATCTTATGGAGAGATTTTCTCATTAGGGTACCCTCTTCTCAGATGATCCTGGCTTGTGTCAAATTGACAAAATCTAACCTGTGCAAGCCTGGAGGGGACACATCTGTCCCCTTGGTACAGAGCCAAGGCTGGGCAAAGACGCCCAGTACCTTCTGTTTCTCTACCTGGCATACATCACTTCTCTGTGACATCAAGCCCCACCTTGTGGGCGGAACATTTTCTCTTGGAATACATTTAAAATCTTCAGGGCACTGCTCTTGGAGACGCCCTGGCCTCAGCGGTGGGGTCTGACAAAGAACAGGCTGGGTGTGGTGCTGGCTTTCAAAGCTGACACCTTGGTCCCCATAGTGGGAGCAGCAGGAGGCTGCACAGCCTTGTACCCAGGGAGATGGAAAGCTGCGTCCCCGTCCCCGGGGAGCACGCTCAGCTGGACTCTCAAAGTCACTCAGTGAGAGTGGACCTACTTTAGCTGAGTCTCCAGAAAATCCTCTCAATGCCCACAAATGGATTCTGGGACCTGGTGACCCGAAATCGCCCTCAGCTCTTGTTGGGAAAATCACTTTCCCGTGAGAGACTGGAGCCACTTACCACATTTTATTCTGTCGCCTCTGCAAGGCAGGATGGGGCGGCAGAGAAAGAGGAAGAAAGGAGGGAAATTGAAGGAGCTTGTCCTTGGGAACTGGGTTCAGCAGAGTCTATTTGTCTAGGGCGTGGTTTTCCATTACTCTTCCCTAATGCTCAGCTAAACAAGAGGGGAAGAGGCAATACCAGCCCGCTCTGGGTTTGCTTTGCCGCTCCATATAGAGCTTCCTTTGTGGTCCTCTTGAAGGGCTTAGGGTGGCATGCCCTGTCTCAGGCAATCCTCCCATGGCTGACCTCAGAATTTCCAAGGATGTGGCAAATTTAGTATGAGGATGTTGGTGTCTATGGATAGGAGGGTGACTGGACCCAGGTCCAGCACCTCATGGTCTCCCTGCAGGGTCCTTTGCTGTATGCCCACTTAAAGGCATGGTTTGTGTGGCAGAGAGCTTGCTTGAGGCTCTTTGTAGCCAGGAGCTGTGTCTGCAGCCCAGCTTCTGGTTTGGTCCTTCCTGCTCCTCCCTCCTGAACTGAAATTCTTTACTGTCAAGCCACCAGGAAGCAGGTTGCATCTTCCAGGATAGGGACAAAGGCTGGTTCTAGGACTCAGAGCCCAAACATCTCCTTCCAACAGCCCTGGAAAGCGGACCTGACAGTGTATAAGAGGCTGGACCCTGTAGCCTATACCTTCCAGCCGGTCTGGGATCACTGAAGGGGACTGAGCATGTGGAACCCCAGGTGTTAGCGGGAGCCATAGAACATCTTCAGCCAGACAGGCCAAGAGTAGCTACAGTTGCCTGAAGGAGCATGACTTCTGGAAAGGCTTGGCATTTTCTTCCTGTTGGCTAGCATCACACGGGTCTGGTGGATGGCACTGACTCCATTCTGTAGGGAGCTGAGGTCGTCTCCCCTCTCATCCTGCTGCATCAATTCCCACCCCTGCCAGGGTCAGACCTCTGCTCATCTTCGGGAGGATGTCATATCAAACAGGCCACCCACAGCCCTGCAGGTCAACTCTTCATGATGTTGGCATGTACTGCTCCTACAGAGTGCCGTGCTCCCTGGTGAAGGAGCCTTTGCCTCTCTTCTTCCCTCTTGGGATCTGGGAGCTGCACATCCAGGGCTTCATTATGTTTCTGCTTGCCTTGGCCAGGAGCCTGGGTTCTGGGTGGGACAAGGAAGCTGGGGCTCTGGGGATAGATGCTGGAGCTCTGAAGATGGTTCGAGAAGTGTGATGATGGCTCAGTTAAGCCTCACCGTAATCTCAAAGTCAATTTTGTCTGGATTTAAAATGGGTCATGTGCTGTGCTTGTAGCGGCTCTGCCTCCTCATTATGATTAATTAAGCCAATTCGAGCTTAGCTTGTCCTTACCAAGAGCCTCAGGTGATTCGGAGCCCAGGATGGCAGGAGGGATCCAGCTTGGTGGCTGAGAGCATTTAGGGAGCCACTGACAGGTGATCCGACCTGGGGCCAGCAGGTCCTTGTGCCTCTGGTGGCTGGGCCCGGGGAGGCTCTCTGTCCCCTCTGTGTGAACCCCAGCACTCAGTCCGTTCACAGCTCTGCAAAGCACAGGGGCCTGATGCTGACCTCTGGGGCTCAGACACCCAAATCAGGAAATTGTATTTTGCTAGCAAATGAATCCCTGCCCCTGGGGTTCTGCTCTCTCTCTTGGAAGGCTTCTTTGGAGAGCGGGACATCTCAGTGTGCGAGACATCCATGCACAGCCTGCATCTAAGGGTGGACACTGACTGGGCTTCTTCCTCTCAGTCAGCAGCACCCCGTCCTGGAGAAAGGCAAAGGGCATGCGCAGGACACAGGAGCTTTTAAGGCTGCTGTCACTGGCAGACAGAGGGAGGAACCTGGAGAGGCCTCTGCTGCTCAGGGACGTTGTGCTCTGGGGCAGCCTCTGGGCCACCAGCCCCTGGAGATGGCCCAGCATGCAGTAGGTGCCAGCATATGAGTTTCATACCAGTGCACCCAGCAGGAATTGCTGTGGCCATTGCATAGAGTTTATAAACCCTTTCCTAAGGGCACCATGGCCTCTCCCACCCGAGGAGAGAGCATGCTCCTGCCCACACTGACCAAGGACAGCTGTAAGGATCTGTGGGGCTTTGAGCAGCATCCCGAGGTGGCATCCAGGGTCAGGGAACACTGCATCTATGACATTGAGGAGCTGGCAGCCGAATATAATCACATGAGCAGTAATAAGGGGGCATCTGTCTGACCGTGCTTCCCTGCCTGTCTGGGGCTCCTGTGTCCCTCGGTCCTGGGCCTAAACTTTGCCATCAGCAAGAGGTTCGACATGGATGCCTCTGACTGCTGACTTATGAGCAGCAGGGCAGGTCCTGTGTGCAGAGCTTTTCTCAGTACCGCTGGCCTAGCACCGTGCATCTTGAGCTTGGCTGGCTAGCCAGGCCTGGGAGCTGAGCTATATCAAGAGCAAGACTCAGTAATCCCTCCTCAGAATCACATTCCCATGGAGTCAGGCAAGCACAGGGAAGTTTGGCTTGGCTTGAGATCCACACTCACAAGGAACTCAGCAACTTGGGGTTCCCCACCTACACCGAGATGAACACGTATCACTTCCCATCAAAGCCTTATGGTCACTGTGACCTATAGTGTCCTAGAAACCCTTAGTAACTCCCCTCCCATGGTGGTTTCCATTCAGACACATCTCAGACCACGTCTGAGAACTAGGGGCTGTGGGCTGATCCAGGCTGGACTGGTTTGGGATGTGTGTTCAGGAAGGTGAACTGTTTTCTTAAAATAAACTTTTAGAGATAACTCCTATGTATTATCCTATGTTTATGCATGATTCAGCTTGAGTTAAAATCAACTGCATCATGGGAAAAAGACATTTGAGGTGAAGAAAGCCTTGTATAACTCAAGTCTATCAATTACAACAGAGAAATAATCACACTGCCTTGCCCAGCAACCAACTCCTCCTCCAGGGCCTCAGAAGGAAGTCCAGGGCAGTGACTGGACCCTCTCAAATGCTCCGGTGTAGAAGGAGCTGCGGGTTGCATTCCTGCCGCCCTGCTCCCAGCTGCCTGGCTAGCTTATGCCCCGAAATAACAACACACAAACTGTATTCATTTAAACACTGCCTGGCCCATTTCTATTAATGTGTGTAGCACCAAGGTGCGCTTACCGGGAAGATTCTAGCCTACGTCCATCCTGGGTCAGAGCTTCATCATGTCTGCCCCAGAGAGGAGAGCTATGGAGTCTGAGCTTACTTCCTCTTCCTCCCAGCATTCTGTTCTGTTTTACTCCACCCATCTAAAGGCTGGCCTATCAAATGGGCCAAGGCAGTTTCTTTATTAGCCAATGACCTTCCTCCATCACCCTGTCTCATATAGACTGCTTCTCCCTTGAAGCATATCTGGCCTAGACTTTGCTTTTGCGGCTTTGCAACTTACGTGTGCTGCAATTCTTTGAACAGATGCTGTATTAATTGATGTTTTGCTGCTATGATAAAACATAGGTCTTAGGTTCTGTCACCATTGATGGACACTATAGCTGAATCAACTGCCGGAGGAAGGGGTTTATTTCATGTCACACTGCCAGGTCACAGTCCATCACTGAGGGAAGCCAGGTCAGAACTCAAGGCAGGAACCTGAGGGTAGGAAGTGCAGCAGAGGCCATGGAGGAGTGCTGCTTTCTGACTTGCTCCCCATGCCTTGCTTAGCCTGCTTTCTTATCCAGCCCAGGAGTGGCACTGCCTCTGGTGAGCTGGGCCATCCCACATCAGGTATCAGTTAGGAAACTGTCCATGGACTTGTCTGCAGGCCAAGCTGACAGAAGTGTTTTCTCAGTTGAGGTTCCCTCTTCCTAAATGACTCCAGAGTGTGTCAAGTTGACCAAAACCAAACCAAACCAAACTAAAGCAGACAAAATCAAACAAAAACAAAACAAAACAAATACTCCAGCCCAGTTAACCCCTTGTCAAATTGCTACACATGCATCACTATTAAACTGTAACCTTTCTTTTCTTGTTTATCCCTCAAGAGCTCATATTAATATCATTGTAGAAACAGCATGAGTTCAAACATTCCAGTATTTAAATTTTTCATTGCTTAAAAGTGCAAGATCTCCTCAAATCCAAAATTTCTTTAAAAGCTCAAAGTTTCTTTAAAATACTCAAAGTATTTGGGCACGAGTTCCTTAAAATAAAAGAAAAAAGGGAAATACTTCTTATTCCAAGAGCGAAGAACCAGGACACAGTTACAGTTAAGTAAAACTGAAACCAAACTCCACAGTGTAAATAGCTAATGCTTGACATCTGGAACTCACGGTCTCGTGGGAGTCAAAGGTCTTGGTTCTCCAGGCCTGCCAAGCACAGCACACATCGTCCATCTCACAGCCTTGGGCTGGCTCAGCTCCTCCACTGCTGCTGTCCTTGTGCTTCTCATGGTGCTGCCGTCCACCCCTCTGCAGCTGGGCTGCGCCTGACTAACAGTGCACAGTGCACAGTGCACAGTGCTGCTCTCTCCACTGCAGCTGGGCTGCGCCTGACTAACATCAGTTTCTCCTGGGCTCTCTTCAGGGATTCTCTCTTCCATCACCTCTGCTTCAGATCCTGTCCCGACTTCCCTCAGTGATGGGGTGGGACCTGAGAGCTGTAAACTGAACTAATCCTTTCCTTCCCATGTTGCTTTTGGTCATGGTGCTTTATCCCAACAATAGAAACCAGACTAAGACAAATATGAACAAGTACCGCGAACACTTATAGCTGAAAGTGTTAATGTCAGCTTATGGTTCTAGTGGGAGAGTCCGTATTTGTGGAGGAGGCAGGGTAGTAGGCGTCCTGCTGGAGCAGAAAACAGACTGAGCAGCTCACCTTCCCATTACACACAGGAAAGAGAGGGAGGGAGGGAAGGAGAGACAGAGACAGAAAGAGAGAGAGAGAGAGAGAGAGAGAGAGAGAGAGAGAGAGAGAGAGTTGGAACTGAATTGAAGTTATACACTCTCAAAGCCCACCTGTAAGGATGTACTCCCTGAAGCAAGGCTCTACCTCCTACAGGTTCCATAATTTTCCCTAGCAGGCCAAGTATTCAAACACACGTGCCTAAGGGGCACCTTTCTCCTTGAAACCACAGCATTCTGCCCTTGATCTCTCACAGGCTCATAGATACATCTATATAAAATGTGTTTAGTCCAACTTCAGAAGTCCCCATAGTCTTGACTGTGTCAACACTGTGAAAAAGTTCAAAGTCCAAAAAACCTGGAAATACCTAGTCTTGATATATCTATGAGAAACATCGTTGCCATGGTTTTAAAGCCAACATCATTTTGTGTTTTTATCGCACAGGGCCTCAGCCTCCCTGTGGTCTGGACCTCATTGCTATCATGTCAGGATATTGAAGAACTTGGTTCCAGTAGTATCCAGACAACCTGAAGGGACCCAAGGGACGCCTTCCAACATCTGGCCAGGTCGGTGCCAGGCTGCAGTCTCTTGTGTATGGAGATGTCACAGGGTCCTCAGAGAACAGAGGCAGAGACAGTGAGTGATCCTGCAGGGGGAATAGTCTCCACTGGCCTGTGCGTGACTCAGTTCCCTGGAGGAGAGAGGGAGAGCCTCGGGGGGTCAGACATCAGGAGGAATGATGGCATCTTTAGGATGGAAGTTTCTGTTCTGCCCGGCCCCACAGCCATTCAGTCCCAAAGAAACACATAGAGATTTATATTAATTATAAACTGGTTGGCCTATTGCTCAGGCTTATTACTAACTACCTCTTACAACTTAAATTAACCCATAATTCTTGTCTATGTTTAACAACCATGTGACTTGGTACCTTTTCTCAGTAAAGCATTTTCATCTTGTTTCCTCTGCTTCTGGGTTGCAACTGACTCTCTGCCTTTCCTCTTCCCAGAATTCTCCTACTTTGGTAGCCCTGCCTATACTTCCTGTGTGGCTACTGGTCAATCAGCATTTTATTAAACCAATACCAGTGACAAATCTTTATAGTGTACAGGAATATTATCCCATAGCATTTTCTCTTTTTTTCTTTTCAAAACAAGAACTCTGAATCTAATCTCCCTTGTTTACCTTTTCCCCTGACCATTATCCATAAAACCTTGTAACCAACACTCTAAACAAAGACAAACATCTACATGGTGATTGTGGGATGTGGGCTTGCTTAGTGTATGAGGACCTGAACCTCATCCCAGCATCCTTCCTGCCCTTGGGACCCTATCTAACCCAAATAAATGGCAGCCATTTATTGGAGTGACATTTGATTCTGGAAGTGCCATAACTGTCTCAGAAGGTTGCCTCATGGAAGCATCACCACTCACTTCCGGCACCTCCCCATCACTTTAGAAGTTATGGGATACCGTTGCTTTGCTGCTTGTCTCTGATGACTCCTCAGAGCAGTGAGTAGAGGGCAGACATGGCTGTCTAGTGCCTACTCCCACTTGTAGTCTAAGGAACCTTCCTTCTGCACGGTTCTTTTCTTGCACTTGCTGGTGAGTGAGAAATTGCGCCCTGCCTCTATACAATGTGACCTGCTTCTGGTGGGAAGCTGGCCCTTCTGTGTGTTTCTTAAACCTGGCAAATGATCTTTCCTGCCTTGGAGCCAAAGGGGAGATTGTGTTGGGGTTCAGGGCGGGAGCAGATGACAGTAGGGTAGCAGCTGGTCTCAGGGTGGCTGTAGGCAACTGTAGAGCCTCTGACTGTAGTGCCTCTGCCTGGTCGATGTACCAGTGACTGTTCTAGGTGACTCCCTTGGAGACTGCAGAGGAAGGGTCACAGGCTTCTAACACAGAGCTGGACAACCCCATCTACTCATTTGCTTGTTTTGCACACCATCAGCAAAGGCAACGCTATATCTGATTGTGTCCCCTAGGCGTGTTGAAATCAGATACCAGGAAGATGGCACTGGAGGTAGGCACTTGTGGGTGATGAAGCTGTGAGAGTACAGTATGCAGCCACATAGCAGACACCCCAAAATCTGGGCCAGGCTGCTTTACCCTGGGAGGATGCGTGGAGATGACTATGGACGGAGAAGCCGTGGACCTTCTCTAGATTTGGTTCTACTGCACTCTGACCTTGAACCTCTGACCCAAAATCTTGGCCTGGTTCCTTTGCCCTGGGAGGATGCGGGGAGATGGCTGTGAACTGAGAAGCTGTGGTCCTTCTCTAGATTTGGTTCTATTGCACTCCGACCTTGAACCTCTGACCTAATATCTGGGCTTGGATCCTTTACCCTGGGAGGATGTGGGGAGATGACTATGGACGGAGAAGCCGTGGGCCCTCTCTAGATTTGGCTCTACTGCTCTCTGACTTTGAACCTCTGATCTCTAAGAGCTATGGGCGTGAGGGTCTAAGTGCATAAGCCACTGGGCTGTGGTGTCATGCTACAGCAACCCTGAGGGACTGAGGCAGAGGAACAGGGGTGGTTATTTGTCATAGCATCAGGACATGTCTGTGGAGAGGCCATGCCTGTGTCAGGTCCTGCTTGGCGAGCTGGCCCAGTCTTTCCCCTTACAGGATACACGGAACTGAGAGATTTGGGTGGTGCATGCAGAGATCCCTTCAGGAAGGAAGACTTGTCCTGGGGAAAGCAGAGGGCATGCTGTATCCTGTCTTGTAAACATCCAGGCAGGGATTGCTTTGTCAGACACTTCAGGGAGTTGGTTACCAGGCAGCCAGCGAGGGGAGGATGACAATTTACATATGCAAATTATGCAGGACCATGGCAAGTGATCTCACTCAATGCTTCATTTGCATTTTAGGAGTCCTTGTACAGGGGGAGGGAAATGACCAGTTAGGGAGTATCGTGTTAGTAACGAGGCAGTAAGATACCGGACAGCCAGGTCCATGGTGAGGTGACCTGTCTTAAGACCACAGGCATCTGCTACCCTTCACTTTGGATGTGAAGAAACTGAGGCTGGGAGTCTGGCTGGGTCTCAGAGCCCTGTCCGTCCTCACCATGATGGACATGCCGGAAGGTTAGAGCACCCTGGGTCCTCACCTCGCAGATTCACTTGTGGGAGGCTTTGCTTCCTCTGCTCCCATTCTGATAGAAGCCAACTGCGCAGGGTATGAGTGAGCTGCTGAGCTCTGTGCCAGCCAGAGGTGTGGGCGGCTGCCAGCGCTGCCCTGCTGTAGAGTCCGGACAGCAATTAGCTCGGAAATTGAATTGAGAAAACTGATTTCCCTAATAAAGTGATTGCAATGCTCTCACTCGTTAGGGTCTGGAGCTAGAAGGAGATATTTTGTGTCACATCACGGCTGTCTGAACTCACCCTGGCTTTCCCGTTGAGAATCACATGCCGGCCTTCAGACTATGCTTCTCTTCCTGGGTTAGGCCAGTCCCATCCCAGATCTCTGAGGATGCTCTCCAGGGCATAGGTGGTTATCCTGGGAAGAGTCCCTTGTAGCAGGCACTTTCATCGGTTCAGGCTGATTGCACAGCCCAGCCGATGGCACAACCTGGCCGATTGCACAGCCCTGAGCCCTGCTGTGTGACGGTGCTACCTTTGGCAGGACTGGTGCCAAGGCCAGAGAGGCTGTCATGGTAGAAAGAGGGTCTGGTTCATATTTCAAAACCCACAAGGCCGTGGAGATCCCAGGACATAGGCCCCGAATCCCAGAACCACAAAGCACTTGAGAAATCTAAGGTAGGCTGGAGATGGCCCAGTTGGTAAAACACTCATCTTGCAAACACAAGGACCTGAGTTCTAGCCTCAAAAACCACACAGAAAGCTAGCATACATCTGTAATTCCAGTTCTGAAGGGTTAGAGACAGGGCCATGCCTGAGGTTTTTGAGGGAACCAATCTAGCTGAATACCAGCAAGTTCTAGGTTCGTTGAGTGACCCTATATCCATGCATGCATGGAAAAGTCAGTAGCCCCCAGAGTGAGATGCTTGAGCCTCAGGGTTCTCGATCTCTGGTGGTCTGCCCTGGAGCAACAGCTGCCCAGGCTTTCCCTGGGGGTGGGATGGGGTCAGCCTGTCTTTGGACAGCTTTGGCATCAGAACGGTCAGAATTCTACACTTTTGTAGAATCGAGCCATAGTTTGGGGGTCCACCTACTGTAGGCTGCAATAGTGGGGTCTGGAAGCCAGAGTCTCTTCTGAAGTGGCTAGATATATGACAAACCCACTCTGGCATCCTCCTGCTCCCGAGACTCATGGGAAGGGCTCCCTCAAGGATGTAGCTCCAAGCTGGTGACCATCTTTTCGGAAATAAGAGGCTGAACAAGGCAAGACTGTGGTACTAGATGGTTAGAACCAGAACTGGGAAAGTCTGGAGATCTACACCTTGACCCCTGACTCATTCTGTGCTTTCCAATGTTAGAACAGACTCCAGGGACTGGAGAGAAGTCTTAGAGCTAAGAGCATTGGCTGCTCTTGCAGAGGACCTGGGTTTTATTCCTAGTACCCACAAAGCTGATCACATCCACTCATGACTCCGGTTTTAGGGGATCTGAAACTTTTTTCTGCCTCCTCAGGCACCAGACATACACACAGTGCATGGAGGTATATATATATGTAGGCAAAACACTCATACACATAAAATCAAAACCCCTGAAGAAGAAAAGTTTCTGATGGAAAATGCTTCAAGGGAGAAATATCAATAAATAAACCCATTGGGACAGGTCACTCTAGAAGTGTTCTGGGGCTCGCACATGCTGGTACAGGTCCTGCCCATTGAACTTGAGAGTCCCCTGGGTCCCAGGCTGATGGCTGAGGGCAAGTGTTGGAGCTTGGACCTTATGGTGACAGGACATGGTCAGACAGGGAGGTCCCAGGCACTATGCTCTGTCAATCTTAGGTCAGCCTCTACTGTGGGTCCATTCCACAGCTTCCTATTTCCTTGCCAGAAAAGTCCTTTCTGGAAGAACCAAGTGGACAGGAGTGTTGGGCAAGTAGCACTGTCTTGAAGCCATGGGCTCCAGGACCCTACAGGTACCACATCTTCAGATGCTCAAATACCTCATGAATGATGGAGTGTTAGCACACACATACTCTGCTCTATACTTTAGGTGGGTTATTTTTTTGGGGAGAGGGCTGCCAGATTGGATTTGAGCTGGACCCAAGCGATTCTCCTGCCTTAACCTCCAAAGTCACTGGGTTGACTGGCATATGCTGCCACACTCAACAGTCTGTGTCATCTACAGGTTTTGTTAGCCTAGTACAGCAAAAACTGCGTGACCCAGATGAGTGAAGACTAATGCCAGGAGCAAGGGTCTGTATGTGTTCGGTAGGACGTGTTCCCTTCTTCCTGTATAGTCTCCAGCTGTGGATGACTGAGTCACAGATGTGGAACCTGATGTTGCAGAGAACTAGCTGCAATTTGTCATGGCATCAGGGAATGCAGGCCTTATGTTCGTCCACTCATTCATTTGTCCCCACTAGCTGCACCTCGCCCCATGCTGTGAGCATCTTATGCTGCAGAATTAGAGATGTACCACCTCAGGTGACAGGCCTCCTCAGGACTTGGGGGAAGCCAGCTTTGAACCTCTTCTTTGTGACCTGGCCTCTTGACACCACCCCAAAGTTGTGTAGGAGATAAACTCTGGATGTGGCTGTGAGGGTGTTTCTAGGCTGGGTTAACAGAGGTGGCACTGGCTCATGGGTGTGGGGCCCCAGACTAAATAAAAAAAGCAATCAAATTAGTCACTCCCATTCATCTCTCTGCTTCCCGTATCACACTGTGGATACAGTGTGATCAGCGCCTTAAACTCCGCCCACCATGCCTTCCCCACCATGTTGGAGTGCACACTTGGAGTGTGATCTGAAGTCAACCTTTCTTCCTTGACTTGGTTTTGCCAGGTGTTTTGTAACAGCAAAGAGAACACCATCCAAGGCAGCTCCTTCAGGGTGGGAGTGGGGTGTGAAGGGTTTCCCCCACAAATGATATCACACTGCTGTGATCAGAGGCTGCTGGGAGCCCAGGGAGGGGATGCTGGACATGAGATGAGAACCGTCACTCTGTGTGAGAGGAACATGTACGTGCTCTTCAGGTTTCATAATAGAAGGTGGTGAGGCCGGCCTGGGGGTCCTCACGGTGCTAAGTGAGAACCCAGGGATTCAAGAAGGGAGTGGACATTTCTTTAAATGATGCCAGCATAGAATGCCAGCAGCCAGAGAACAGATATTACCAGTTGAAGCAGAGCACACAGCCAGCATAGAAAGCACAGCTGTGCCACCCAATCAGGTTACTAAGAATCTTGCACACAGCCAGAAAGTGAAGACAGTCCCCAAGCAGGCTCCCTGGCACAAGGGTATTCCACCCTGGGTAAGGCATGCAGCGTGTCCTTTCTGGATCTCACAGTGTGTCTAACTCTCTGGGATCTGACAGATGGTATTGTCTATAAAACTCTTGCTTGCCAGCCACTTAAGTTATAAGAAAAAAAAATTGCAAAAACCTTCTGATGTTCTAAGCATGTCTGTGATTTTGTATCGGGATACATGCATAACTCCATTGGGCCACATGCAGCACATAGGTGTGAGCTGTGCTCATGCAAACATTCAGATATCTGGAGTAGGGTTTTGCGTAGGGTCTTGAGCTCTGTGTTCCTCAATGAAACCTGGAGGTAGAACCAGAGCTTGGGGTTGAGGGCTTGGAAGAAGAGCCTTGGGGACCCCATGATCTTCCCTCGCAGGGGAGAGGTCAAGAGGAAGCCTCCTGGGGAAGGCTAGGGGGTACAGCCTTGTCTGCTGAGGTGAAGAAATTTTTGGCCTGTGGTGAGCCCCCGGCACAGAGTGTCCCTCTGAGACACCACTGGGCCTGGAACATGGTAATATCGTTCAAAAAAAGACCGTGACTGAGCTCCATTTATCTTATGAAAATTGTCCCCATTCTTGACACGCTGTATAGGACACATTTTTTAAAAACAAAAACAGGGCTTTGAGCGAAAAAGCCCAATTTGTTGAAAACAACCTGTGGAGTTATGACAGATGTGATTTTGACTAAGGAGAGCCAACTGGATGGGAGCGGGGTATTCAATTATGGATGAGCTAATTACAGGAGCCGTTGCATTTAGATTGCCGCCACAGCTCTGCCTTTCTGCCTCTGACTGGCCCAGCCTGCTAGTTAGGATAATTAATGAGACCTAGGTCTTGCATTATTTTGCCAGGCACAACCTCTCACTTAATTTCCTGACCCGCTATTTACCATGTGGTTTGCCTGTGGGGTGAAGGAATCCAGGTGGGATTAGCTATCCCCTTGCAGGGGTCTTGGGGTTCAATGAAAGCCCCTTGGAGCTTCGTAGAACTCCCTTCCCCATTTGCATGGGGTGATCTTAGGTCAGATTTCCAGAGCCCCCTGCGGACACTGGTCACCAGGAGCAAGCAAGGCTAGGTTAAAGGCAGACGAGGTTGAAGTCCTTGGTTGTAGCTGTGTGAAAAGCTACCTCCAGACAGTGGCTGTCACCGGATCTCTGAGTGTCTGCTGAGGGCTGGCTCCTCTGGTGTTGTTAGCCTCTGGAAGCACCAATGAAGCCTTCTTTACAAAGGTTAAAACAGTGGCTAATTACATCACACGTTTACAAAGTTTGGGCATTGAGGTGGCTTACCTGCATGTTCTATTTTATCCCTGGAAGTTCCGTGTTGTCAGGTGCCGGGCAAACGACTGAATTCAGGCAGAGAGGAGCAGAATAATTTGTCTAGTCTCTTAAAGCGTCTAGCTTCAGAGTCTGGAGAGGATCTGAGACAGTCAGACTTCAAAGTCCCCGTCTTAACCATCCACCACACCACCTGCAGAGCCTCGTGGACCCCACTAGAGAATCGGCTACATGCAAAATAGCAAAGCTCTTTCCTCCCCCTCATTTGCTCCTGGGAAGGAAGTTTAGTGTCACTCCTGTGGTTGGCTGCCCTGGAAGTGTAAGCAAATCTTCAAGGGTCACTCTAGATTGACTCCAGAACCCAAGGTTAAGATTGACAGACCACATCTTTGTCTTTGCAGCTGAATAAATGTTGCCCACTCCAGAGGCAGGCAGTGGATTGTGATTTCTCTTTTCATACAGACTCTCATTTAAAGGGTCTGACCCCTTTATTTTGCTTGCACGACAGGCCGTTAACATGTCTTAAGATCCCTCCAGTCTCCTTGCAACTGTGACAAGTCTCTGGGATTTAATTTAAAAGCCCTCAGGTAATGTCCCCCAGTTCTGCCATTTTGCTGCCAATGATGGGATGATTCTTTCCGTGGCTGAATAATATTCCAGTGTGCGTGTGTGTGAGATGTGCTCATGGTGTCTCTTTTGCTGTTTTGAGAAAGGGTTTCATGTAGTCTGAGCTGCTTCAGATTTACTATGCAGTTCATCTACCTTGGATTCCTGATGCTCCTGTCTCCATATTTTGTCGCTCATTCTCCTGTTGATGGCATCAAGACTGACTCAGAATATCTGACCGTTGTGGAGGCTGCAGCAGCAGACACGGGCAGCAGGGGCCTCTTGGCATTGTGTCCTTTGGGTGTACACTCCAAGGTGGCAATATATTATATTTATTATATATTTATGATTTTTTTTCACTGTATGTTTGTGTATATGTCTCTGTGTGGGTTTGTGCACATGAGCCCAGAGGCCCTCAGAGGCCAGAAGAGGGTACTGGGTCCCGTGAAGCTGGGATTACAGGTGGTTGTAAACTGCCAGACATGAGTGCTGGGAAGCAAACTCAGGTCCTCTGCAAGAACAGTGTGTGCTGGACTCTGGGGATCCACACTGCATTTGGTTAGTGAAGGGTGTCTGTTGTTAGGATCAAATACAAACAGGTGAGTTGGATGTAGAGCTCCCTGGGGCCAGGGAGAAGGCCCCATCCCAGAGTTTCTCCTGCATGGAGGCAGCTGCTCTCTGAGGGTGAGTGTTTATCTGCAGGGTGTCTATGATGTTACCCAGCCCTGCCTACTCTGGCAGCTCACTGAAAAAAACCCCTCATTTCTCCACAGAGGGGGAGCTGAGCACTCCTGGCCCTGTTCCCACGGTACGTGTGGTGTTGTTGAGCACAAGGAAGTGTCAGAATAACAAACTATGGGATCACTAGGTTAGGAAGCTGATGAAAGTTGTCCGAGATGCCAGAATGAGTCTCTACTTCTGCAGCAGGGCATGCTTTTGGGGTCTTAGGGGTGGTAATGGCTGGGCCCAGCTACAAATTCTCAGCCAGTGATGAGTCTGTGATTCCCTTGCCTCAGCAAGAGAGTAGGTTTTCAATGCTGGCCCCAGATCACATGCCAGAGACTTACAACTTCACATGTCACTCTCAGATAAGACAGAGAGGGGAGAGTGGAGAGGAAAGGAGAGGAGAGCAGAGGAAAGGAGAGAAGAGGAGAGGAAAGGAAAGGAGAGGAGAGAGAAACAGAGAGAGTCAGAGAGACTAGAAAGTAATATACATGAGAAACACAAAGTAGAAGAGACAGAGAAGCAGAGAGATAAAGAAATAAATGAGAGACAAAGCAAAACACACACACACACACACACACACAGAGAGAGAGAGAGAGAGAGAGAGAGAGAGAACACTTGTTGCAGTCTGCAGAACCCAAAGCTCGAAGAACTGTCAAGATCTCTTGTTTCTAGGAAGAAACAAGACTCTCACCCTCTGCCTTTGCCCTCACCCCACAGGATGCTGATGGGATGAAGTTGGTGGCCCCAGGGCTTGTGGGAGCCTTACCTCTTGGTCATTTTCCTACTGAGCCCTCTTGGGCCCCTCTCACTCCCCTGTGGCAGGGCCAGGAAGATTGTGCCCCTCACCACACCCAGTTTCCCCTACCCCCACCCAGCATCCCTCCTCTACACACCTCCTAGCTCACTAATGCCCCTGAGACCTGTGTGATTACATTCTCCAGACATGGATGTTTTCACGGCCATTGCTCGCGGCAGTGGGAGGCTGGCAGTAAAAATAATTTATTGGGGGGCTGTTGATAAAGCCCTGCTTATTGCAAACAGTAAATTAGAGGTGAGTATTTCCACCTTTATTCTCCACCCGGGGAACAATAGCGGATCACAGTAAACCCGAAGGAGAAGGAGGACAAGATACGGAGCAATCGTTCAATCCGCCGGTCTTTCCAGCCACCTCATAAAAATTAAGGAATAATTTTTCAAAGAGATAAGGGCTTTAGGGACAAGAAAATCAAAACAACCAAATTGTTCCTGCCCGGAGGAGGTACATGCAGAATGGGAAGGGATTTCTTTCCCCATTTTTAATTTACAAGAACCTTGTAAACCACAAATTAAAGGAACAACAGCAATTCCAAAGGCTTGATTCATTAAGCCTTTATTTACCCCAATGCCTCCGAAGAAAAATCATCTGCCTACTGGGTGTGAGTTATGGGCTCTGAGCTGGTATCTTCCAGGGTGGAGAGGCCATGTGCCAAGCAGAGGTGGTCCCTAAACGATGCTCAGGGCACGGGGTAGAGATGCTGCACGCAGAGCAGGAATGATATTTAACAGATGCTCACGGGTCTCTCCTTGAGGGAGGACAGACTCAAGACCCAGACATTTATTCCCAACCTCGGAGGTTCCTTGTCAATTCTCATATTCTTTACTCAACTGGCCTAATGCTACCACTGTCCTCCCTGTCCGTTGCCTTTCTTCCCAATTCAATTATCTGTGAGAAACCTTGGCCCCAAACTATTAAACAGAAAATCCCATCTCTCTCTAGTCAGCTTGTGAGTGTCCAGAGGCAGAGCCTTCACTGGTGCCCTGCATCCTCAGATGACAGAGCCATGGTGGACTGTGAATAGACTCTGCCAAAGCCCCCTTTTTCTGTCCAGCCTTGGTTTGTCCATCTCTAAAAAGAGCAATGCTCCTGTCCTTGGCTTGGGAGTGTGTGTGGAGTGCAAGCTTTTCACCCAGACATGCAGTGAGCTGTCAGGATACGGATGGGGTAGGGATGGAGATGCAGGTGAGAAGCTGGTCTGGGGAAGGGGAGCATGAGAAGTGTCCATTTCCAATGGAGGCATTGGAAGCTGAGGTTGGAGGCTGTGAACAGATACAGGGTGTGGCCATGGCCTCGAGGCTGTGGGCAGATCCGGAGTGTTGCCATGGCTCCAAGACTATGTCCTCATGTCCCAGAGTTCTGGGGATTCTCATAAGCAAGTTCACAGTGATCCTGGAGTTAGACAGATGGGAAACAGCTTAGTTCTGGGTCCCATGGGCCAGGTATCAACTTCCTGAGCTCAGGCGGCCTCCTGGAAGGTGCTTCCCTCTTGGGTTTTCCAGAAGGATCAGGATAGGTCAGGTGTTTGAGTCTGTGGCTGCTCGTGGTTCCTATGCCATGCTTCTTTTCCTGGGGCGCAGAAGCCTCTGGATGCATGCGTTCCTGGCTCCTGGATCCCAGGGAGCAGCCTCAGTCACAGCCAGCCCTATCCTCACGCCTCCACCATACGTGTGATTAAGTTATTACCCCATTTGTTTTAAAGACTTGTCTTATCACCTATTTACAAGACTTATGGGTTTCTCATTACAGCCTTTGATGGCACTCAGGCTAAAGCACTTTCCGCTCACTCCAGCCAAGCTCTGCCTATAAAACGAGACAGTGAAAATGGGATGAGAGAAGAGGAACTTCTGGGCCTCAGGGCTGTGCGGGCGGCGTCTGCCCATCAGCTTGAGAGATCTGTTATATGCCCAGAGTTGCTGGGTATCTCATGCCCGGGGCAAGCGGGACCAGGTCATACAAGGCACAGTGAGGGGCAGGGGAGGTGGCTCACGGTTGAGAGTGCTTGCTGCTCTTGCTGAGGATTCAGGTTCGGTATCTAACACCTTCACCAGGCAGCTCATCGCTGTCTGTAACTCCAGCTCCCGGGGGTTCCACACACTCTCTGGCCTCCATGGGCTCTGCAAGCATGTGGTACACATACAGACAACAGACACACATGCGCGCGCGCACACACACACGCACACATACACACCAGTGCCCTTGTCCCTCCTGCAGAGCCCACATAGGGGTGCCCAACATCCTGTGGACCCCTAGTGCCTTTAACATCAATACTGGGGCTGCCGAGGGCCAGGGGGGCTCAGGATCCAGAAGTTGTCACTGCCAACTGTGCTTTGCTGATGGGAAGACAGGGTGGTCCTGATGTGGTCCCCTGCCTGTGGCTGTGTGGAATTTCCCTGTCCTGAGGAGCCCCAGCAGAGCGTGAGGAGTCTGGACCACTGATCATTTCCTGCATTTAAATGTCTTTTCTTCCTTAGTCATTTCTTGTAGCTTCATTAGCCCTTTTTGGGGCTTGGTGCTTTTCAGGCACCATTGACTACAAGATCATTTATTTTATTAGGCAATTTATTTTCCAGTTACATTTTTAAAGGTCAATTAATCAATTTGAGAGGAGGGGTGAGAGATGAGACTCCACGCTCCTGGGATCGGCCCAGCCTTGCTGGCCCCTTGGGCTGGCGTGGGCTTCTTTTCTCTTCTGCCTTGGAGAGGCGAAGGGAGTGGGAAGCCTGAGCCAGCCAGGGTGCCTTGGTGCACAGTAGGGAGAGGCCTGACTCTCCTGTGCCCTGACCTACCTCGGAGGTGGCAGTCACAGCAGAAAAAAGAGGAGGAAGTGTTGACTGAAGCGGGTAGGAGGGAGCCTGTGGTTCCTCTAGCCTCTGGGTCCATGCTGAGACAGTCTCCACAAATGCTGCTGATCCCCATCTGCAAAACCCAGATCAGCTCAGCCTCCCTCGTGCCTCGTAAATAATAAATAAAACAGCAGATATTCAACCAGAGAGAATAACCCTTTGAGCCAAAATGGAACTGCCAACCACTGGCTTCATCTACAGCAAACACTGAAGAGGACCCAGGAAGGGATGAAGTTGGAATCCCTCTCTGGCTGGGGTGGGGTGATCCTGGATCTGCCTTCTAACTTCCCTGTGGGTGAAGCCAGTGTTCTCTGGGAATCCTGGACCTTCCTAGGTGGGCAGTTTCCTCTGGGTGCTGAGTGTTGTTAGAGATGATTTACACTAAGAAATGGTCACTGTGTCCAGGAAGAGAGACTGGCTCTGTACTTGGGACCCCCGTCCCCCGTCCCAGATGTCAAGCTGATCCAGTTCCTGTCTTACAGCCATTGACTTGAACTCATAGTCTGTGGCACCCCCAGTCAGTTGTTGGTCTGCAAAGACATTATGACACCTCCATTTTGCTGCCTCTAAACAAAACCAGGACACTGCCACAGTCTCAGAGACGGTGGGAGCTTGCCCGTGAGTGGTCTGCTGACCCTGGTGTCCCTGTTTAGTTCCCTGGTAGTGGAAAAACGTATAAAGCTTTTGTTTCATTTGCATGGCGGCATAGCGGCACTATGCTTTTAATGGTCATGTCACTCTGCAAGGCAAGGCAGGTCTGGGCAAAGCGTGGGACATTACTACTAAGGTGTTGTGTTCAAAATTAAAATGAATAGTCATGTTTATGTTATTGTTTATTTATTTTTTTGCAAACATGTGTGCTTTTCCTCACTTCTGATGGTGGACTGCCCTGTTCACCAGTGGGGTTTTTAAAGGGAGGACACAATTAACAATGTGGATGGAAACGCAAATGCCCTGCTTAAGATAACCAAATGGTGTAGGCAGTGTGAGCTGGTTCCCATACACAGCGGGTGTGTCTCGGATTTTGCATACACAGCAGAAGAGGAACTTGAGAGAGTGTGTTGGAGAGCTGGTGAGACAACCCAGCAGGTGAAGGTTCTTGTTGCCAAGTCTGACGACTTGAGTTCAGTCCTCAGAACTTACACGGTAGGACGGCCCTGCTCCACAAAGACGTACTCTGACCGCACATGGTAGGACAGCCCTGCTCCACAAAGACGTCCTCTGACCACACATGGTAGGACAGCCCTGCTCCACAAAGACGTCCTCTGACCACACACACACACGCCATGCATACTCTCAACAAACAAACGAATCAAAATAGCATTTAAAATAGATCCTAGAAAAGACTTGGGTAGCTGGGAAGGGGGACTTGGTTTCTCCTCATCCTCTTTCCAGACCTGTGGATGTGTAGTCCTGGGAGTTCTCAGTTCAGTTTCTAAAGGGCAGAGCGACAGCTCTGGTCAAGCCACTGAGCAGTTTCTCAGCACACAGTTGATAAGTGATCCCATTCGGAGACAGGAGCAAATAAAGATGGCAGCCAGGATAAGGCTATGGTTCAAATCTGCACACCTCAGGCAGAGGCACACACCAGGCGGCTGCTGAAGTGTTTGAAAAGCCACTGACAAGTTCCAGGTTTAGTCACACCTGCAGAAGACGGGACATGTTTGTCTGTAGTGTCTGCTACCACTGCCTTGGGAACATGGTGTGCATGAACATCGCTTACAAACTGCACCCCAACAAGCTTCTTACGGTGTGGCTAGGGAAGGCCGCCAGTGTGGTCACTTTCTGCCCGGCGAGGTGGGTTTCTCAGTCCACCATGGTGGATAGAGAGCTTTGGGTGGCCAGAAATGCTATTGCGTGTTGAGTGAAGGCTGTGAGCTTGGAGCCGACGCTTCACTGCGGTTTTTCCTTAGGGTGTACTAGTCACTTGTGCATCAGATTGAATCCTGGTATGCAGTTAACTCTGGAGGAATACAGAAGCTGTGTTCAGAGGGACAGAGGACAGCATATGCCCAGAGAGAGGGACAGTGGTTTGAACACTGGACTTCACAGGGTGCCGAGACTACTGGGAAGTGGGCTGAGAAAGCAATTTTTGTTTTTTTTCTGTTGAAGCTGAAAGGTTGGTGCTTGAGAAAGCATTAGAGGTAAGACATGGGGGAGGAGAGCTGGTCACCACCCTCCACCATCGAGTAAGTCTGGTGACACCATGGCCACCAGCACGATGAAGGCTCAGGGACTGACCTGGATAGCTCTTCTCCGGGAAACAGCCCCCATGCCTCAGGCTCCACTTTTAGTCAACATGAAAAGTTTGTCTCCGCCAGTTGGAGTAGGAAATTGATGATGCATATTGGAAATACTCAAGTATGCCATACAATATTACATCACGGTGTGAAGGATCCTGGGAGCCCAGGGCCATGACTCGGGTCCCTCCTTCTTTCTCCCAGACATGGGATATTCATGCCACCAGCCTTTGATCACATGGCCGTGTCACATCGCTTGGTCTTTGCTGAGCAGCTCATAGTCCTCACACTCTCTCTGCCTCTAAGCAGTCCTGAATGGTTCCCAGGGACTCCCCACTACTGTAGGAAGAAAGGAGAGGGACAGTCCGGATGTGGGGTTGTCCAGGGTTCAGGAAATATTGCTCTGGAGCTCACGAGGGTACACACAGACACACAAACACACACATAGATATACTCACATATGCACGTAGATACACACAGACACACACATAGACACACAGAGAAACACACAGACACACAAACACACACATACACATAGATATACTCACATATGCACATAGATACACACAGAGACACATATACACACAGAGAGACAGACACACAAACACACACATACACATAGATATACTCATATATGCACATAGATACACACAGACACACACATAGACACACAGAGAGACACACAGACACACAAACACACATACACATAGATATACTCACATATGCACATAGATACACACAGAGACACATATACACACAGAGAGACACACAGACACACAAACGCACAGACACATAGATATACATACATGTGCACATAGATGCACACAGAGACACATACACACACAGAGAGACACACAGACACACACACACATAGATATACTCACATATGCACATAGATACACACACACACATAGACACACAGAGAGGCACACAGACACACAAACACACACATACACATAGATATACTCACATATGCACATAGATACACACAGACACACACACACAGAGGCTCACTCACCTGACATTGTCTGTTGGTGTCATTGCCACCAAGCTGACCATCACTGATGTTCACTAACACAGCTGGTTGGCGGGAAGATCAACGTCTATCATTGTCTCTACAAGTCTGCAATCTCGCTGAGTTGTGTGTGCGGACAGCACAATGGGCAGAAGAGCATATATTTGGTGCTTCATGTATGCCAGCTATCAAACAACCACTTTAAACAACCATGAATTCCAGCATGGTGACACATGGTGGCATAGGGAGCTGCCTACAACCGTCCTGTAGCTGAGCTCAGCCTCAAGTTAGAATCTCTCCGCTCCCTGGTTAACTCCAAGGCCACAGGGAACTCTCCACAGGCCCTCAGGTCTCCAATTCCCATTCTTCCTCTGTTCCTCCGCCTCACCTCTCTCTTGGCTGACCTTTGCAGCCATCCTAGCCTCAGCTACTGCTAAGCCCTTCTGTGGTTCCAGGAGCTCATTCCCGGACTCCTGCACCAGAGAGCTTCCCCAGCCTTCGGAGTTCCAACAAGCTATCTTTAGGACCTGGGAAGCCAGCGGATCCTTCCCCAGCCAGTACTGGCAGAAGATTGTCCCTAGGCTTAGATGTCCCTTCATTCTGACCACTGATTGGTGTTTGCGGAAGGCAGCTATGAGGACCGTAGCCATCCACACAGCAGGACTCAGCTATGGCTCCTGCCCTCTGTTGTCTGCCCAGCACAGCAGAGCATGTGCCTAGAACAGGCTTCCAAGTCACACACTTCTACCTCGTGTAGCCGAAGGAACAGAAACAGCTTGTTCCAAGACAGCTGTGGGACACTGAGCCGGGGATTGGTGACCCTTCTGCAGGAAATCTGGCCACTCCCCAGCAAGCCTCTTGCTGTAGTTTTCCCAAAGGTGTGTGTTGTGCAGGAGTTTGGACCCTTGGATGGTCCAGGGAGGCCCAAGGAATTAGCGTCAATCTATATTAATGGCATTTTAGATTAGCCACAGCTGTGCCTGGCTTGTGTCCTATACAACAGGGACCCAGCTGTGAAGGGGACATGCTAAAATATAAATAAATAGTGAAAAAGACAAAAATGATGATGCTAGTGTGTGCAGGGAAGTGGAGAGGAGGGAGGAAAGAGGCCCGGGTGCCCACCCCCACCCAGATCACAGGTTCTTACTTCAGTAGGGCCCTGGCTAGTGGAAGAATTGTTGTAGGAGGCTGCTCATTCACTCCCGGCTGCTCAGACTCAAAATAATCACTCAGAAACTATATTGTTTGCAATACTTATTGTAGGTGGAATCAGACACAGGGTCCAGCTTGTGAGAAGAAATGGCTGCGTGAAACCACAGTCTCCCACCCCAGCACTGACTCTGAGGGCTTCTCCTGGTGATGTCAGAGTCCTGACTTTTCATTGTGCATTTGTGGGAGGGGGCGTCTTTAGAAACTGTAGCTCACTGGGGTGGGCATCTGAACACACATACCCAAAGCCCATGTATGAGTTGCCTTACTGCGGCTGTGGTAAAATGCCATGACCAAAAGCAACTTAGAGCAGAAGACGGTTTATTCTGGCTTACGGTTCCAGAAGGAGAGAGTCCATTATGGCGAGGGAAAGTTATGCCAACTGTCTGAGAAAGTATGGAAGAAGGAACAGAAAGTGAAGAGACTCAAGAACCCCAAAGCCCGCCCCCAGTGATGAACTTCCTCCAGCAAGCCTCTGCCTCCTAAACCTTCCTAAACAGCCCCACTACCAGAGACCTGGTGCTCAAACACATGAACCCGTGGGAGCATTTCTCATTCAGAGCACGGCACGAGTCTTGCCCTGTGCTACTAGGGTCAGCCTGGTTGACACTGCAATTTTGTAGGAGACACCAAATACATTTTTCAAAATCCCGGAGCCAGTGACCCAGTGGCAGAAACACATAGTGACATACGCAGAAGTGATAACTTCCTGGCTCTCATCTCTAGGGTTTTGTGGAGCGTGGCCACCACTCAGCCTGTAGCCAGGACACCTGTATCAGTTTGCACAGCTGACAGTGGCTCGGGTCTAGGTCCTTTCTGAGTAGTCTGGATTGCCTCTCTTCTGTGTTGGGAGCAGTATTGGGCACTGGGCATGCTCTCTGTTGGGCACTGAACACGGATGTGTCTGCATAGTCCCCCAGGTTAGTCTGTCTGCTAAGTCTTCAAGTGTGGAGCCAGGCCTCTTGTCGGCTTGGGCTTTTCTGCATACCTTGGAGTAAGAGAGACTTGTAGGGGAAAACCTTGTACTTCCTGCAGTCTCCTCCTGCCTGGATCCCAGGGACTGTTGGGAACATCTTTCTTCTAAGACTGTGATGGATGGGACCCCAGCAAAGCCATCTATCCAGTGTGACAGGGCACTGAGGAAGGTGGACCCTGCCCACAGTGTGAAAGCTTCCTGAGCCATGAAATACGGGCAGAACTCACCATGACAAACCCCATTTTCCTGCGGGCTCCACTCTGTGACCCGTGATCTCCTCTGGAGCATTGGCATGCTTTGCTCTTCAGATCAGCGACAGATGGATGAGCAGGCAAAGAACCATAGCAGAAACACTGGGAAACACTGAGGCCTGGCGGATCACAGATTCAACTGTTGTAGGAACCGGCCGAGGGGAAGCAGGATTCAATGAGCATGGCAAAGGCGCTGATGGAGCCATGTCTCCCATGGTGGTCCCTATGTTCACTGGAGTTCAGATGAGGGGATAAAGCAGGGGCTTGGGAGCTTGGAGGATAAGTCCCTCACAGTGGAAAGATCTGTAGAATGTCATTTCGGCCTGGGAAGAGTAACTGTGTGCCAGGTGGAGCGACAGGGCTGGGGTGGCATTGAGGAGGAGGAAGGACTATCTGGCAGGTTGACAATGACCTTGGCTCTGCTTGGCTGGGAAGCAGTAGGAGCAAGTCTCCCTGCAGAGCTGGACCGGGGGAGCCAACAGGGCTTCCTCTGTGTGGGCTGGAGCTACCTGTGCAGTGGGCGCCGTTCTGGGTGTGAAAGAGCAAGGGCGCGGCTGAAGACAGAGGAAAGCTCTGGGTGGCGAGGAGATGGCAGTGGGCTGTCGCTCTCCACTATTCTATCAGGGGCTAAATGAACAAAATGATATGTCCTGCTGCAGAGCTCAGAGCTGTGACATCAGCAGCCAGGACACGAAGCCATGTAAACTCCAATTCCCAGGGTTTGAAGCTGCACAGACAACTCCAACTCCAAGGGGGGCAAAAATCAGAGTGATCCACATCTGGCCCCAGCAGCTGGCTGATGTGGGATTCCCCTCTGTATGCTGTAAATATCATTGGTTAATAAAGGACCTGCTTTGGACCTATAGCAGAGCTATGGGGGAACAGAGCAAGGCGGGAAAAACTAAGTTGAATGCTGGGACAGAGAAGGGCGGAGTCAGAGAGAAGCCCTGTAGCTCTGCTGGAGACAGATGCCGGAACTTTAGACGGTAAGTCACAGCCATGTGGCGATACACAGATTAAGAGAAATGGGTAAAATTAATATGTAAGAATTAGCCAATAAGAAGCTAGAGCTAATAGGTCAAGCAGTTATTTAATTATACAATTTCTATGTGATTATTTCGGGAGTCTGGGCAGCTGGGAAACAAACAAGGGGCCTCCCTCCAACAGCTGGCCAAGCTTGTTTGTCTTAGACTTTGGCCAGCCCACAGAGGCCCATTCCTCTCTCCCACTTACACTTTCCCCGATAGCCTCGTCTTCTCGGGCTCCTTGGCAAAAGGCCCTCAGCCTGGACAGTTTGGAACAAGAGAAGTTCATTCTCTCACAGTTCAGTCTGTAGAAGCCCAAGGCCAAGGAGAGGGGGCTGTGGTTTCTTTCTGAGGCTGTGAGGACGACCTTTCCAATTCTAGCTTGTCTCCTGTAGGCTACAAACATTCCTTCTAGAAGCAGTTCCTTGACTTCTGCCTTTATCTCCATCTGGTGTCTCTCTGTGTGTACCTGGCTGTCTCTCTGCCCTTTTCACAAGGACTCAGTTACTCTGCTCTCCTGAGCCTCCCCAGTCACCTCTGCCAGGCCCTTCTTAAAGTAAGCGCACACTCCTAGGTGGTGGGAGCTCAGGTCCCAGTACATGTTTCTTATTCTTCACCCTATAGTCCTGATATTTTCCTTCAGAGTGGCCTTCCTTACTGCGTTTGACTCCAGTCTTGTCCAGGGGCTTCCTTTGGCCAGGAAATGCGAACAGTCGTGACAGTCTCCCACCAGAAGACTTCTTAAATGTGTGTCTGTAGTCTAGCCCCACCCCTTCTGTTCCCATTCTCCACCAGGAGAAGAACAGGCACCTCCAGCTAGTGTTCTTGGAAAACAAAACCAAACAGCGCTCACAGGGACCTTCAGAGCGCCAGCCCATCAGCAGCTCTGCTGCTTTCAAAGAGGAAGCTTCCTTTTGGTACAAGCTCCCGAGGTATCTGGGCTGTTTGTCCCTGCGATTCCAGCTGACTGTTACATTAATTGTCAGCATAAGTAATGGCCGCGGGGAACAACAGATGCTCCCGGAAGCCGACATGACAGAAGTACTTATAAACTCCATCACACACTATGAACATATTCTATTATTTTAAATACCATTACTGCTAATAAGAGCCACGCGGCATCAGCTTCACTGTGATTTGATTAGTGATCCGCGTCGAGTTAGGCGGGTGATTCTCAACTTACTGATGCCTGGGGATCAGGCACAGCGCTTTCTACTGTAGGGAGCAAAGGGGCGTGGACTGTGGGTTCAGCAGGGCACCCCAACAGAACTGGAGCTGAGCCCGACTTCTAAAGAAATAAACGAGATGCCAGATAGATGCCAGCTTGGATCTGGGTAGGTACTGGGAGCCCTGGACAGACCCCAGGCCCCAGCAGGGCCTCTTGCTCTGCTGTCTCCCCACAGTGTGGGTCAGTTCTTCTAGTTCCCAGGGCATGTCCAGCTCTGGGGGGTTTGAGTCGGCACAGGACTCATCCTCTTGCTCTGCTGTCTCCCCACAGTGTGGGTCAGTTCTTCTAGTTCCCAGGGGGTGTCCAGCTCTGGGGGGTTTGAGTCGGCACAGGACTCATCCTCTTGTTCCTGTCTCCTTGTCCCAGGCTTGCAGTAGCAGCCGGGTCTTTGGCTCTAGTGTAGAGAGCTATTCAGAATAGATCGTGTGGACGGTGAGGAGAGACAGGGAGAGACTGTCACCTCTGAGGCTAAATGCTATTTCTGAGCTCCTAAGAAGGATTCAGAGAGGAATATCTCTCACTTTTTACTCTGAGCTGTGATTCCATTTGCAAAGCCAGGAGGGAGGCTTGGCATTGTTAGCAAGAGACGATGGCACCCACTTCATAGCAGGGCAACCAAGAGATCACACTAGGTCTATGGAGACACCAGGATTTGATCTTGGGTCTCTCTGGCTCCAAGCCCTCACGCCATGGGTTATGAGTTGAGTGGATGGTGAGTGAGACTTTTAGGGACCCAAGTGTCTCTCCTCTCTGAATTCTTTCTCAAATTTTTGCAGAGATCAGATCTTGGAATAAGCTGGATCCATAACTGTACCCCACCCTGCTGTCTCCGTTCTGGGATGTTTGGCAAACAGATTGCAGAGAAGAGCATGATGGTTCTTGGGTTGGGAAAAGGAGAGGCTATCTGCCTCTGACTCAAGGGGTGTTAAAGGGTGGAGGGTCTGAAGGGATGGGGGGCCTTTAGGCTCAGAGGGTGAAGCCTCAGTGCCCAGAAGACACAGTGGAGATAGAGAGGTGAGCAGGGAAACCGGTGGCCACTGAGTGCTTGGGAGAAGTGACTGCCGCCTCCTTCCTTGAGATACATTTGGCCCCAAGTGCTCATGGGCAGGGCAAGCTGACTTATGTCAAGAGCCAGTGGGAGTGCGTACTGCCTCTCGGTGCTAAGGCTGCCAACCAGAATCAGCACATCAGGCAATGCCACAGAGCTGAACAGATGTAGGTGGAAGGAGAGGCCTGTGGTGTCTGGGGACCAGGAAGGAGGGTGAGGAGAAATGCCTCCCGCTGTGAAGACATGAGTGATGTCAGCCTTGTGAAGGAGGCTTCTCTGTCTGCCTGGCTCTTTGCAGCTCTGAGGATGAACAAGGAGTGAACTTTCTTCAGGTTGACTTGTCATAGTCATGTGTTTGTGTTCGTGTGTGTGCAGCTGTGCCTGCACATATACACATGCACAGGATCCAGAGGTGGCTGTCAGGCATCTCCCTCAGACACGGGATCCAGAGGTGGCTGTCGGGCATCTCCCTCAGTCACCCTTCGCTGTACTTTTTGAAGCAGGATCCTTTACACTGGATTTTCTGCGTTCAGCTATCCTGGAAGTTGGGGGATGGATTTCATTCCTGCGGTGCTGTGATACTCACACCTGGGGACCTGGGGACCACAGACACTCAGTCTTTCTGGGAGTTTTGGGGTAATCTGTCCTTGCCACACTTTGGTTCACAATAGATGTGGTCTTTGTAGCTTCTTGGATTACAAAGTCAGTCTGGTTTTGGCTCTTTCATCATGTGACCTTGGCCTTGTGGATACCCCTCCAAGTCTCTGGTCTGTTTTACCAAGACACCGTCATCAGGGTCCCTCATCAGTGAAGCCCCACCTTGCTTCGTTGATTCCCTTCCAAGGATCCTGTGCAGAAGCAAGGCTATGGTCAGAGGAGCTCAAGCAGGCACACGGTTCAACTCAGTGCGGGGAGTGAGGCACGGCATAAGGACTGGCTATGAACGCAGTCTGCTTTGTAGGCTTGGGCACTGAGTCAGAACCTTGCTTCTCTGATTAGATTCACCTTGAAACCTCAGATAGGGTGAGCTCATGTGGCTCAGACCTCACCTGGTTCAGGTGGACAGAAAAAATAGATCCTCTCTATCCATCCAACGGCTG
Source organism: Microtus oregoni (assembly GCF_018167655.1). Lineage (NCBI taxonomy): Eukaryota > Metazoa > Chordata > Mammalia > Rodentia > Cricetidae > Microtus > Microtus oregoni. The sequence goes on along the minus strand of NW_024544727.1, from coordinate 665,131 downwards.
TGACCCGGACCAGTCCCCATTCCATTCCTGTGTATTTTAGCGCATCTTCTCGAAGACTCTTCTCCGGAACTGATCTCAAGAGATCAATGACCTTTGCTCAAAGCCTCCTCCAGGCTCTGCAGCTCTCCACTCTGGCTCTCAGAACCCAGATTGGTTTTCTGAACTGTGGAGTGCAGATCAATATGTTTCCGAGGTGTACGGTCCTGGGAGAGCCCTTTGACGGCATGGCCTATCAAGTGAGGCTCACTACTTCAGCCTACTCAACCTGTTATTGGAGGCTGGAGGGCCCTTGGAGAGGTGGGTGCCAGACACATAGAGCCGGATGGCTGCAGAGCCAACAGAGGGAGAAAAGCTGTCTTCAGGCTTTAATTGAGAAACTGTCCAGGCCCAGCGGGTCTGCAGCTGTCTGTCCTTCCATTTAACCTGAGATAGAGGCGCACAATTCTGTCAGAGGCACTGCTGGTCATCCCAGGCTGCAAACCTCTTAGGAAAGACAGCACAAAGGGAATCTCAGATCAAAGGTCACATCTTAGAGATTAGGGCATCCTGATGCTGTCGTCTGCATGTACTGTGAGTATCTGGGAGAGGCTTACACGGGCCATCGTAAGTTCAAGGCTAGCCTGGGCCATATAGTGAAACTCTCAAAAGAGCAGGGTCTCAGGTGTGACCCAGCAGTGGAGGACTTGTCTAATACATACAAGGTTCCGCTGGTGTTTGTTCCCCAGCCCCAAGACTTGGGAACAGAGAAAAGAAAACTCCCAGGCCCCTGACACAGGGGAGCTGAACCTCAGAGCTACTCAGCATCTCCTGGTGTCTTGGGAATGTGGCGGAGCTGGCGAGGAGGAAATGAGCAGTTGGGGATCTGGGGCCAAGCAGCTGTCCTCAGGTCCCAATTTGGTAGCGTGTCAGAGTGTTCCGTATCCTCGGTGCCCCTAGAGAGGTATATATCCAGCCATCACACGCCATTGCCATTCTGAAGCTATACACTATTATTTTTTCCAAAGCAGGTAACTTCCCTGGGAAGTTCTGGAAGACAGCTTTGGGTTCTTACACGGAGAATGACTTGGAGAATATCAAGTCAACCCTGAGGGTAGAAACAGCTCCCTAGAGTCCTGAACAAATGGAAGAGAATCAGTGGGAAGCAGGACTCTGGAGTGAGTTCACTCTGCTCGCCTTCATTAGCTGGTGACCGCGGCAAACTGCCCCTCCTCTCCAGCACCCAGTGTCACCCTCTGTAAGACGCACGTGGTGGGTGGTACGGCTGCTCCCCTTCCCCGTGGCCGGAGGGTCAGGGTGGCAGGGCTCCCACAGCTGGCGAGTTGTAAGATCCACTGGAGCGTGTCCTGCGGCTTCTGTGACCAGCAGCCTGTGTGTTGCTGGAAATATTGATTGGCCTGTGATGGTGTCAGAGGCATCACACCTTGGCAGAGAGTTATCCCCAGAGGCCAGGGCGGAGCAGAATCCAGACCTGAGAAGGCGAAGGCTACACTCAGGGCTCCTGTGAGTGTGCTACCAGGAAAGACCAGCATGGACTGTCACACAAGTCGACACTGGGCCACTCCCAAGTCTCCAACCATCTCCAGGACAGACCCACAGCCGGACCTCATGGGGTTCTATGATACACATGAACAAAATGCCTACCGATGGCTGAGCATCCCTACCTCATCCTGCTGCTGGTGGTCTGTCATTGCTGGGATTGTCTGTTTTTCAGCACCAGGGAAATGTCAGCTATCCCTGGTTAAAATAGAGGTGCTGAATAACTTCCATGCCCTTTAGTGGGGTCCTCTTGCCATGAGGGAGAAGAGGTCTGGGCTGGGTCCAAGTCAGCTCCGTCAGGATGCCTGCCGGCTCCTCTAGGCTGGAAAGTTTCCGGGTTGGGGTAGAGTGGGAATATTTGGGAAGAGGAAGCCAGAAGCCACTTGACCGCCTCTTCTCTGTGGGAATCCTGAGTGATTGCTATGGTCTCTTGAGTTCAATGAAGCTGGAGGCATAGCAGCCTGGATCCAGACCCTTCTGTTCTTTCTTTAAGAGGTGACATACTGCTGCCTGGTCATCCTTAGGCATATGCTTACTGCGAACATGGCTGGTTCTAAAAGGGCAGACGCTTCCACTTGCTGGGTAGCTGCTGATGGGAGTGGAGTGGAGACCCTTGATGTACCGTGTGTCTGTGTGGTGACTGACAGAGGGACAAGCTGTAGCTGTGAGGCTGGGTGCGCTTCTCTGGTGTGGAGAATGGGAAGGCAGAAAAATGTATGTAGTGTCTTGGAGCCCTCCCCACAGCAGAAAGGAGTCCCATTTTAGCCATGAAGTCACAGGTCTGCAGGCTCAACCATGCCCCAGACTGCGGACTCACGGCAGTTGGTCTAGGTCTCTCTGCTCAGACAGTTTATACTGGTGCCTTAGTACGAAGGCTGAAAGATATGCCCACAGTCCCCAAAGATGAACTGGGTTAAAAAAAAAAAAAACTGTGAGGGACTTCTTGCTTCACCAAGCCTGAGAAGCCCAGGTCACAGAAATGTGACCGAGTTCTATTGCCTCTTCCTGAAGACCTCTGGGTTCTCTGGGGAGAGCAGGTAGCCTACCCCTCTACCCCCCGACTTCAGAACATTCTTGGTGAAGAGTGAAGACAGTCAACAGATTTGAAATACTGATCTGGCCAAGTTTCCGTTACTTATTTACTCGTTCAGCAGTCTCTGAGGACTCCAGGAAACCTGGGAATGGGTGAGTTCTAGGAATGGTTGCTGTCCGTGCTCCGCCCTCTGCCCCTGGAGGAGCAGAAGGCAAGCTGTACAGGACAGTGCTGTCTCAGGCTGTGATAACAAGTCAGGCTGTGAACTTGGGTGGAATCCTGGGGCAGCAGGAGGTTGTAGGAGACGTGGTGTAGAGGCTGTCTCCCTGGGGATTAGACCTGTGGTCTGTGTCTGCACGGGGAGGAGCCAGGGGATCTGAGCACAGTGTTCCTTCAGGAGATCGCAGATAAGAACATTGAAGTAGGAAGGCTGGTGAAGGCATATGAGGTGGAGGTGCTGCAGACAGAGACGTGTTCTGTGTGTGTCCTGTCTTTTGGGGAGTGGGATGTCCCTGGAGGGGTGCTGGGAACCTTCGGAAGTGTGTGTGTGTGTGTGTGTGTGTGTGTGTGTGTGTGTGTGTGGTGGAGGGGGAAACAGACAGGAACTGGAGCCTGGTGGGATGGCATCTGCTTAGGGCTTCATCTCTTGGCCACTGGATGGCGCTGCTCATCTCTGGATTTCTGCTTTTCAAATGGGATTTAACCTTGACCCCATAGCCCCTGGCGTACTACGTCTGTGCACGGGTTAGATAACTTGTACTCATTCACAGGTCACTATACAGACGTACCAGGTAGACTCTGAGCCTGGTGAAAGCCCCAGGCTTTGCGTTGCAGGTGATCAGGTCAGACGGGGCCCATTTTATTTCTCTGACCTCTAGGCACACTGTAGCTACATGCACAAGAAGACTACAATTCCCAGCCTGCCTTGCAACAAAGATTTCTCAGGACTTGTTGGCTTTGTCTGGGAGTAGATGAAGGAGAACTGACATAGGCACTCTGCATATATGCTACAATTGTGTAGCTTGGTCCTCTTGTGGGACTCATAACGATGGGGACAGGGGCTGTCTCCAACTCTAACTGGCTTTTGGTACTCTATTCCCATCCTGGAATGCCTGGCCCAGGTTTAATACATGGGGAGGTGCTCAGTCTTTCTGCAGCTTGAGTCCGCCTCGTTTTGCTGCTCACTGGAGACTTGCCCTTTCCTAAGCAGAAATGGAAGAGTGGATGTGGGGGTGGGGGAGGGTTGGAAAAAGGAGGCTGGGTGGAGGGAGAGACTGGGAGGAGAGGAGAGAGGGGAAACTGTGGCTGGGATGTAAAACAAACAAACAAACAAACAAACAAACAAACATTTATTTAAAACAGACAGTCCCAGGCTGAGGGAGGTGCCCTAACAGAGAATCTGCCCAAGCTGTGGAAACTTTTTTAAATATACCTTTGGGAGCAGGTCATGTGGCTTCTGCCTTTAGCCCCAGCTTGACAGCTGCAAATTTGAGGCTATCCTGGGCTACACAGAGAAACTATGTTTTCCAGTTTCAACTCTGTTGCTACAGCTAAAACACTGGCTAAAAGCGGCTTCGGGGCAGGGAGGGTTTACTTCTGTTTACAGCTTTAGGTCACATTCCATCATGGGGAAAGTAGAGGAGAACCCACTTACTGCTGACCAAGGAACTCACTTCACCTGAAGAAGCTTAAACCACAGAGGACTCAGCTCCAAGCCGTTTCACAGGTCGGCTGAGCTAGTTCCTTCTACAGTTCAGGCCTAGGACCTACCACTCCCAGTGGGCTGGGCTTTCCCACATCAATTAACAAGGCAATCACTGACCTGCCTCAGCCCAATCTGATAGCTCTTCCTTTGTGTTAGCAGTTAAAGCTAACCAGGACATGCATGTATCAAAAGGGTACAGGGCTCTTCAATCATGTGAAGCTGTACACAGTTTGGTACTCCTCTGAGAACAATTAGCCAGACGCCCCTCATTGGTTTTTTTCCCTAGGTCCTGTCCTTCCAAGATGACCAAAGGAGTGACGGAGGACAGTGTGACCAGTGTCAGCACTTAAAAAGTTAAAGGAGAGAGATGATCTCATGGTCTCACATCAGGAAGAGGCCTGGATCGGCTTTGATTCTTCTATCTGTCCTTCTAACAGTCAAAGAGGACACAGCGTGATGAACTAGCCTGCCTCCATTTTGGGCTTGAAAGCCATCTTATAGTAAAGACAAAGTAGGTTCATTCCTGGTTATGATTAAACCTGTTTCTCAAGGGTTGAGCTATGCCCCACCTGTAACCTTAGCTACAAATGGTTCCACACTGCTTGTTTCAGGAAACGGCAATCATGTCTTTGTTTAAAAAAGTTGTGACCACCTTGCAACTGTACCTTGTTTCAAAGGGTTATTATGACTACCTGCTGCTATGGCCACCTTGCTATGTTCTGTTTCTGTAACCCCACCTATTTGCCTGCCAAATCCCCCATCTGGAAACCCCCTACCCTTGAGCTATGAATGCCTTGCCTTCTCCATGTCCAATGCTGACCTTTTGAATCTTGAGTTAGGGAGAGACAGTTTGTATACACAAATAAAAAAAACTTGGTTTAATTCATTGCTTGCTTTAATCAACTCAGCCATGCTGATCTGGGTCCGTGGTCTTTCCCCCCATATCTCTGGAACTGACAACCAGTCCTCAGGTGTCATCAAGGGATTATTCTAGACCAGTGTGGCTGGCAGAGTCTTCCCTTGTAACGGCACTGTGTTTCTGTAGCCCACATATTCCTATCAGTCTGTTCCATGACCCTTGATGATCTCATTGCCTGACACCACACACAGACTGTGTGACCAGCTGCAATTCAGGGAGTAAGGACAGAGAGGTCCATATTCTCAATACGGACGTGTTGTCCCCTGCTCAGTGCAGGACAAGAGCGAGAGCCTGACGTCTGGTTACAAGGCGATGGGCCTCCGTATAGTTTTCCCGTACCCTCTTTGTTTCACTCCCCCACTCTCTTGCCTCCTTTATCCTCTTATCCTCCCTCTGCTCAAACCCCAACCCCCCAGTATTCCCCTATCCACCCTCCTGTTAGGGGAGGAGCGATACCATATTGTGGGGAGTCGCTTTCCGCGTCTCCCTGCACAGCGAGAGCCTGATACAGCCTTACTTCCTAGCGGCCCCCTCGCTGCTCCGCCTGTGAGAGGATGGCTGCATTTCAGAACAGCTTTGATAGTCAATCTGTCACAAATGTTGTTTTGTTTGAAATATATGAAGACAATATGGTTTCACGTAGACCTGAGGAACAGGGGGCTGTGAAAGCTGTTTTGGATGATCGTAGATTTTTTTTTTCTGCCTCCATGCTAAAATGAACACCAACAAGTGGCCAATTCTAAAGGTTGGTTGCTGTGTGGGATGGGAGCCATATAGATAATTTTTTTCCTACTCTGTCCCATAAAATCTCATTCTTTGAATGGATTATTTTTTTTACCTGTGTGTGATTTTTAAAGAACGTACTTGGGCAATGTGGAGATAACGTTTCTCTGTGCTTTGGAGCCTCTTCCAACACCAGCTCATTTCCTAACTCAATATCAGGCCACCGCACCCATTAGCATCACCACCTTCTATGTCAGGACCCCTTTGGGTATCGGGCAGCCATCAGGCTCAGGGGTAGACACAGTCCTCCTGCACCCTTGCTTTGCTTGGGAAATGGAACGCTAGGACTGAAAGGAACACTGTGGGTCTCTTTTATTCAAATGACAACCTCATTTCATACACTTTGGGGAAGTGTGGCCCAGGTCTGAGTAGCCACAGCATGGCTCCTGGCAGCTCTTTCAAGTATAAATTAAAAATGGAGCTCCCAGAAGGACCTTGCTGAGCTCATGACTCCAGGCTTTCCCCAGACAAATGTTCTCCTCTGCCTTGAGCCCATGGTGTTTTATGCATAGCTTCTGTTTAGACTATGGAGTGTTAAAATGATGTGAATCCAGGATGGATGCTTTGGAAATGAATGCCTTTTGCTGGCTGTCAAGCCTAGGCCATGCTGTGTGCCCATAACTCCTCCATCATCGAGGCTCCGTGACTTTACTGCTTGCTTATAGGATGTGTGTCAGTGATTGGCACACTCTGCTCACCAGACACAGGGATCTGGCTGGGGACAGCTCTGCCAGCCTGTGGCACCAGTGTCTGGAACAATGGCCTCTGAGGCTGGTTCTCCTGGGGGTGGAGCGCTGGAGGGCTTATTGCAGGGACAGGACAGATCTGTGGGAACGGACACATGTAGACTCAGACAGGGATTGGTTTACCCTTCTTTGTAAAGGAGGGGTCAGCTGGATGGTCTCCTGCGTCCTTCAAGGGAGTTTCAGGTATATTCATGACACTTCTCGTCACTATGAAAATACATGAGAGAAGTGGCTCAGGAGAAAAGGGTTTTAGATCATCACAGAGCAGGAGGCATAGTTGTTGGAGCTCAGCCTGTGGTGGGGGGAGTTTGCAGAGCCGTTTCCTGCAGCTGACTGGGAAGCAGAGAGCTCAGGCTGGACGTGGAGTTGGCTGTAAGTCTCCTGGCCTACACCAGCCACTCCCTTCCCCATGCTGGGCTCTGTCTTCCATATCTCCACAATCTTCTGAGATCCTTGTTTTTCAGAGTGGCCTGCGAGTTTCCTTCTAAATATCTACCACTGTGTACACGTACCAACTGAGCGCCCATTCTCATTCTCTCTCTCTCTCTCTCTCTCTCTCTCTCTCTTCTCTCCTCCCCCCTCACCTCCTGTATCTGTATACACATGCATATTTATAATTATCTTAGACGAAGGCTCCTTCCCAGGGTGGGCACAGGCCCAGGCACCTGTGCGGCCAGGTCTATAATTAGTACAGGCTCAGGAAGTGCTGAAGTGAAAACCCTTCCAGAGAAAACGTATCTGGGAGAAGCAGAGGTATGTGTTGTCTCTGTGGTCGCCATGCTGATGCAGGGGAGGCCTCTGTAGTAGATCCAGGGCTGTGGTATACCTCTGTTTCCTGAGCTCTGACCCTGGTGCTTCTCCAGCCTAGCGTTTTCTCTGACAGACCATAGCCGCCAGTTCAGCACCAAGGTCAGAGGCCATCGCGGCTCCACCTCAGAACCAGTTCCCCAGGACCGGGTGTGCTCTGGGCTCCTTCTGAGGCCTCTCCTGCCCTTCTCCAGACTCCATATATGGCTTTCCATGGGTGATCTAAACATCATGACTGACACCAGCTCGGGAAGGGAAGGATTTATTTCAGTTACAGTTTACAGACAGTCGTGAAGGGAACCCAGGGCAGGAGCTCACGCTGAAGCAGAAGCCATGGAGGAGCACTGGCTGGCTGCCCCTGCTAGGCCTGTTTTCTTATAGCACCCAGCACCACCTTCACCACCCAACACCAGCAGGGTAGCGCTGCCCACAGTGTTTTCCTGCATTAATTATTATTTAAGAAAATGCCCCGCAGACTTGCCTAAGAGTCATTCTGATGGAGGCATTTTCTCTGTTGAGGTTTCCTCTTCCCAGATGATCCTAACTTGTGTGGTGTGGACAAGTTAACCAGTGCACGGGAGTTGTTCTAGTTTCTGAGCCCAGACGATGTCCTATGACTTTTGGGATCTCCATGAATTGTGTCTCTTTATGAAATACATCATGGACCAGCAGAGACTCGGCCAGATTCTTGGGAACTCATGCGCAGGGGAACCTGTAAGTAGCAGTACGTGGCTCACCCAGCCTGGGAGACAAACACATATGGTCTGCCTCCCCTTCCCACCAGCTTGGCCCCTGGATGAGAGCTCCCTCCCTGCATGCCCTTGTCAGGCGTACGCTCATGATGCGAATCTGTTTTCAACAAAGACAAGAGCTTCACCTGAGGAGTGAACTGATTGTTCTTCAGGATGGCTCAGCCTGAAAAGTAGCTGAGAAGGTGACAGATGAAGAAAATATACAAGAGGTTTTGCCGTTCCAGAGTCTACCTGCAAAAGAGATGGGTCCTGAGCCCGGTCCCAGGGACCAAGGGCACCTATACCTTTTCTCCTTTCCTGTCATGGCGTGCCTCTTCCCCATTCCCTCCACCCTCAACACCCACTTGTTTCTTCAGAGGCTTGTTCTTAATTCTGACAACTCTTTGAAAGGCATCTCTCTTCCTCACTCCAGGAGCTAAACATGGATACTGTCATTAGGAAGCTGGGGTTTTCCTATAGTCTCTCTGGGATGAACGAGATGATGCCCAGGTCTTGGAAAAGCAGAGAGACCAGGAGACTGGTAGCATCAAGGCTTCCTGGGAATGCACAGGACCACATGTCTCCTCCACCTCCATTTTCTCCCTATCCATCTCTTGACAACTTAGCTCTTAATCCCCTTCTCTCCTTGGTAAAACATGGTCCCAGACGTTAGCAGCCCCACCTGGCCCTGAGCCATCCCCGAGGGTCAGCATAAGGGGATCTAAGGAGTGACGTCTGTTACTGAGGCTGTCTGAGGTGTTCTGCCGTAGACCTTGAGGGGCAGTCACTCTGGATGGATTCTGCACTTTCGGGGACTTGCTTTCCTCCCCTTTGTCTGCCGATCTGCTAATGAGCCTCCCGTGGAACACACTGCTGCCCAGTCATGGCCTTCGGGGCTCTCCAGGATGGACCAGAGCCTCCTGAATTAACCAACAGAGACCCAGGGCGCCAAGTCCTTTACTGTGGCTGAGCAAGGCCTTGGAGCTGCTGAAGGGGCATTAATCCTCATTTTATGTGGGGGACACAGAGAGGAGGAAAGGCCTGCTTGCAATTTAATGTAACTAAATGTCACTCCACGCCCCCTGTATTGCGGCTCAATTGAAAGCAACGGGGATCGGGGCAGAGGGGGACGAAAGGAATTGCATAACCTGATTCATAACCCCGAGTTCCTATTTATCATAAAATCATTTACAGCTCCATAAAATGTGTTAATTTGGCGGCTGGTGATGTATGTCTTTGATTTAGGAGCTGACACTTGTGCCCAGTGGCTGCTCAGCGTGGGCTCCACAGCCCTCTATGAGGATGGAGAAGCAATCACGTTCGGGGGCTGTGCGGTGGGCTTGTTTTCAGTGACATGTTTGGGCTGTCTTTGCACCCTCTGGGGAACCTGTACACAGGGAGAGGCACAGGAGGTCTGGGGCATTTGATACACAGTAGTGGAGCAGATTAGGTACAATTTTATCCCAAGGCTGAGGATTAGGCAGAGTGCTGGCTGACTGTCCATTCCAGACCCGGAATTCTGCAATTCATGGAAATTCTCCTGGGATATTGGGAGACAGAAGCCAGGGCCCAGTACATGAGCGCATTCTACTTTTAAGCCACAGCATATTGGAAAATTTAAATTTTTTTTTTTACTTTTTGAAATTAAAATATAGCAATTTCCCCTTCCATTTTCTCTTCCAACACTTTCCATATTCCCGCCCACTCTCTCTCTCAATTCCATGGCCCTTTATGTCTTTAATTGCTGTTGCATATTAGAAATTACAAACAGGACTCTCTCAGAGGGCACCGACTGCCTGATGAGGGTCTGTGCACCTGAACTTATGGGGCATTTCCTATGGGCCAGGGCTGTTCAATACAGCAAGAGACTAGCATCCAGGAAGGTGGGCTTCTGCCTACGGACCTCCCCACCTCTGGCTTAGTCCTTTTCCCTGTGTTTCAAAGGCCGACTGAGGGACAGAACTCTTGGTGGATCAGCCTCTTTGTCCCTAAATGAAGAGGACAGAATTCAGACCCCCCCCCCCCCCCAGCCGCTCATTCATGGACAGAGGCTCTGAAGAACGCATATGGAAGTGTGTGTGGTTCAAACACAAAGAAAAAGAGCTTGTTCACCCAGCGGCGGGACGGTCTCCTGGTCACATGCGTGCATTGTGTCCCCTTTCTCCGAGCCACCTCTCTCCCTGCTCCACGTCTGACTTTTCCTTCTTTTCCATGGTTTCTTTTTAATAACTCAAAAGGTAAAAGCCAACCTTCTCCCAGATGTCATCTTTCTCTGCACCCCCACCCCCGGTTTATTAAAAACAGGAAATGCTCAGCAAATCACTTTTATGAGCGATTAAGCACCAGTGTGTACGTGGGGGGCTCATGGCGGGGCTCAGATGACAAGAAGATGGGCGTCGAGGTTGGGGGCCTAGTGAGTGGGTTCCCTGCCTCCTCCCTGCTCCCATCCAGTGTGGCCTCTGCCCCTGCTCCCCTTGGCGGCTGAGGTGAGTATTTCCATTCCTCAGTCTCAGGAGGAAATGGTAGTTTATAGTCTGGGCACCAAGCGGTTTTATTTGCCAATATTTCCTCCTCTCCATAAGAACTGTAGGTTCATAACTTTCATTATTGCAGAATATTATTTACAGATCTCAGTGTAAGGGAAACCAGCTGGGGGAATATTTGTTCGCCCTGCTCCCCCGGCCCCTCCCCTCCCACAAGTCTCTAAATAAACTCTCTGTTGATTCTGAAGGGTGGTATCCATCAGCCTTCGCCGGGAGCACGATGGAGGAGCCCATTTCATTCCTCTTTTCGGAACATTTACTCTTCATTTGCGGCCCTGAAGATGGAGCACTCCCATCAGACGCTCACACACTCCTGCCAAGGACCTGCTCACAGTCACCCAGAAGTTGGCTGCTGGCTGGCCAGCCCCTGAGCACGGGTCTGGAGGTAGCACACTCTCCTGTCCATTAGTGTTATCAGTGTCCTCCTTGAGAAAGGAATGCAAGAGCATCCTTTGGAACCCAGATGTTGAGGTGGCACTCTCTGAGATGGGATTTATTCATGCATGTGAATTTAACTCAAGAATTTCAGAATCAATGACTTATTTCCACACAGGGTAGGGCCCACTGGCATTCCCTCATGGGATGGGGAGGGGCCAATGAGACTGCTCCTATCAGTGAGGATCTACAGACAGTTAAAGGCTGCTGTGGGTAGGTGCGTAGACATTTTCTTCAATGGTGTAGCCAATGGCAAGATACTCATAATTCCACACCCATGCTCCTGTAACTCTGATGAAGCTCTCTGGGCCACAGAAAAAAAGATAAAAGACAAAGTCTTGAGAGTGGAAGGGTGATTCAAAGGGATGAGGAAGAGGAGGACCGGAGAGAGTGGGAGGAGGATAAAGGGAGTGGGGGGTGACAGATATATTATATGCATGTGGGTGGATGTGTTATAGTTGGGCTATCATTATGTATAATGAATTTATGCTAATAAATGTTTAAAAATGAATAAAGAATGGGTGATTGAGACCTGATTTGGAAGATCCTAGCACTGTGGCTGCACTTGCCGTGGGACCTGATCAGCTACTGATAGCTGCCCGACAATGGTAGCTTTGGCTTCCGCTCTCATTTGTGGGGCAGATGAAGCAGGGGCCATCCTTGGATCTTGGGTGTGAGCTGTTCCTAGAAACAAAGATGCCATAGGCTCTGCCTCCTTGGGTTTCACAAACACCACCGCGGGTGGAGATCATTACTTCAAATTTAAGGAATTGTTACCAGCCTTTGGCAACCATGGGCTCACTGCTCTGACACCTCTAGGCTGTGGGGAGTCAGAGTGTCGTGGTGGGGACGCACAATGGGGCAGAGGTGCTCACCTTGGGGTGGCCAGTAACAGAGACAGCATAGAAAGAGGCTGGGGACAAGGGTCATCTTTCCAGGGCATGTCCACTGTGACTTACGTCTCCTGACAAGGTCTTATCAGAGCCTCTCTATGGCATCTCCAAACTGTGACTCCACCTGGAGATTAAGTCACCCCCGAGGGTGAGGTGGAGATTAAACCAAACTCCTCCCCAGAGCCCCAGATCTGGACACCACTGTACACCGGGCATTCAAACCTTCAACTCAGGCGTTTTGTAGGGAGGGGACGCGTTGTATCTGAACTATGACAGGGTTTCTGGGAGCAAACGCTGGGACTGGTAGTGTTTCTGCTTCTGTTGTTCTCAGAAGCAGTCTACAGAAACGAGCAGCGACCTTGAGTCAGAGGGAACCTGACACAAACGGTGTCCCTAAGGGTGGTGTGGAGACCCTGGAGGGTTAAGGGCAGAGTCTGAAGGACACGGTGCTCCCCAGCTCTGAAACTATCCTCCCTCTTCTCATTGAGATCTTAGCTGGCTACTGTCCTCCCTCCCTGCCGCCATCTGTCTCCAGCCCTGTTTTCTTCTCTCTCTCCCTCTTCCCCTCCCTTCCTCCTGTCTCTTCTTGTCCCCATCTCTCCTTGCTTTCTCTAGAGACCCATTTTTTTTTTTTGCCAAGTCTCATCTCTGACAAATCAAGCTGCCCTTATGTTACCCTCAGCATCCCGTACCGCCCACCAGGCCTATTGCCCCTTACACAGCCTTTTGTCTGTCATGGCTGCCCCCTTTCCAGCCACACTTCTTAGAGCCTGATCCCCAGCTCCACTTTCCTCTGAGCCAGCTACTTTCGGGGTGATGAGGGACCTGGGGCTGTGTTCTGTTTCTCTAACTGTGGGCCACGTTTGTACTGAAAGATGGTCACAGAGTTGGCATGCCTGGAGGTTCTCCGACAGCCCGGCTGCTCTTCAACCTTCCTTTCCTCTGAGAACAAAGAGGCAACGATGCCAGGAACTGGTTGTTTATTCTGAGCCTTCCCTCCAAGCATGGAGTTCTCGGAAGTTTCTGGTCTTAGAAATGGCTGTGGGGTTGGTGGGAGGCATGGTGAGGGATGAGAGTGGAGACAGGAGCTTTGGAGAGGAGGGATGCGGTAGAGAAATGAACCAAACTGTGGTCTTGGTGACAAGGCATGGGGGTGGTGGTTGCTGTGGCTGAGTGTGAGAGCTGCCAATCACACTGTGTGCTCTAGGCTTCAGGATAAACACACTGCCCTCTTCATTCTGCTGGAGGCACCGTGGGCCCGAGGGACTGTCTTAGTCAGGGTTTCTATGGCTGGGATGAATACCATGATTAAAAACAACTTTGAGGGGTAGGGTTTATTCCACTTACAATTCTAAGTCACAATCCGTCTTTGAGGGAAGTTGGGGCAGGAATCCACGACTGGAGCCTGGAGGCAGGAACTGAAGCAGAAGTCATAAAAAAATGTGCTTACTGGGTTGCTCTGCCTCTCTCAGCCTATGTTTTTATACCACCCAGGACCACTTGCCCACGGGTGGCGTTGCCCACGATGAGCTGGACCCCCACTCATCAATCACTAGTCAAGAAAATGCCTGAAAGTCTTTGCCAGGCTGATGGAGGGATTTTCTCAGTTCAGGATCCTCCTTCCCAGATGACCTTGGCTGGTAACAAGTTGACAAAACAAAACAAAACAAAAAGAAAAACCCTAACCACCACAGGGAGATACATCATCCCTTCCCGCCCTAGGTGAGACCTGGGAAAAGGTGACACTTTTCTCTGACTTTCTGCTCTATCACCTGCTCACATGGCTCCCAGGAGCCTGAGGCACAGGACTTGAGGGGGAAACTGGACATCAGGCTGGGGCTTCCACTGCTCCAGAGGAACCCACTCAGGGCCTTACCTCTGTACTTCCTCGTCCCTTTGTGAGTGAGTGGAGCATCAAAGGCCAGACAGTTCCAGTTTGCGGTACCAATTGGTAACATTGTTTATTGTGTGGATAAAGAAGAGGTCCCCCAGGGAGGACAACGGAGACCTCCTCTTTAAAGTTGGCTGCTGCAGGCATTGCACTGTCTCTGGATTGGCAGAGGGATGGGGAGGCTGTCAGATGGGGCTGCAGAATGATGGCTCAGTGGAAGCAGGGCACCCTCAGCTATTGGTTTGGGCGTGTATTTAGTTTCCAGGATGGTCTTGACAGAAAGGGAACTGCCAGTGATGAATCAAGGCCAAGATGTCTGTAGATTGCTGTTGTAGAATGTCTTGTCTGATTTCTGGGATTATTACTGGAGAGAACAGTGGCTTTCTAGGAGTCTGACTGGCAAGAAGGCTGCCTCACAGCCTGATGACAGTGGATAGCATGTCCTCTGGGTTGGTGATAGTGGATAGCGTGCCCTCTGTGTTAGTGACATGGATAGCGTGCCCTCTGTGTTAGTGACAGTGGATAGCGTGTCCTCTGGGCTGGTGACAGTGGATGGCGTGTCCTCTGGTTGGTGACAGTGGATAGCGTGTCCTCTGGGCTGATGACTGTGGATGCAGTATGACCTTCTGGGCTCCTTGCTATGGGTGATGAGTTACGCTCCACTTTGTCCATTGTCTGTGTACCCAGCACGTCTGGTCCTCTAGTCCCCACTTACCCATTGATAGTGAGAGGGCAGAGGGACCTGATGCAGTGCGGTCTCTTCTCTTCCCCCTGAGCTCCCGAGTTCATAGCTGAGAGCTGGGGCTCAGCCTAACAGTTCAGACATAGTTGCTCACATGCGGTCCTGCATACATGAGTTCACAGATTCATGTTGAGGTGCTGTAAGAATGTGCCCTTTTATCAATACCTCAGCCTCAGGACCAGATGAGGTGCAGACCTCTGGGAAGCCAGAGGCTCTTTCCGAGAGCTCTGTGGACCAGAGTCCCACATGTATAGTAGGGTTTTAATGCTGCTAGACCCTGGAGGATATGTTTGGGATGAAATGTAAGTAAAGCAAATACATTGTCACTGGCAATGTCACAGGGAGATGCTATCCTGACATGGCATTTGTGTGCATGGGCACAGATGTCATTCTCTTCTCCTTTCCCTCTCCCTGCATCTCTGTTCATGGTTCTCTTGGCTTCCTCCCCTCCCCGCCCACCTCTATCTCCCCAGTGTTGTGTTAGAACTGGTTTGACACTGGTATGGCGTCAAGCTTTTGGAGACCCAAGGCTCAGGTGTGTGTGTGTGTGTGTGTGTGTGTGTGTGTGTTGTGGGCTGGCTGCCAGATGCCCTGGACCCTGTAACTGTCTTGTGGAACTTTGAAACCCACCTCTGGGCTGACTATACCATCCTTCTGCAGCCTCATCAGGAGCCAGATCGGTGAGTGAAAGAAGGAATGAATAGCAGCCGGAGGAAGAAATGCAGAGAGGTGGGGTCATGGCTCTCAGGGCATCCTTCCTCCTGGTCTTCCCCCAGGGCACCAGCCACTCATGTTCTTCCCAAGAGGCACCTTACAATCAATATTCCACATGTTCTTTAAAAGTTATCCCTGCCAGATTTCAGGCTGCCTGTTCTCTGTCCTGCTATGGGGCAATCCTGGAGACCCCCGTTTCCATTTGCTGCCCCTATGACCTCGTGAGGCTTTATGCCCAGCCCAAAGGTGACTGGTGCCCTCAGTAAGAAATCCTAGCCATCCAATGGCTCTCTTCATCCCTCATCTTTAGAAAGGAAGTGGGAACTAAGTGGATCTAAAGGGAATGGGGATAAGGGAGAGCAGCAGACGGGACCATCTTAAAGAGAGCTCAGGAGGGCAGAGCCAGGCAGGGACTAGTGAGCAGATTCCTTGCCTGCCCTGTGGGTTCTCAGGAGCTGCCATCCCTCTGGGTACATGCTGAACCTGGTGCTCAGGAGCCTCCATCCCTCTGGGTGCATGTTGCAGTTGTGTTACAATGACCCCTGACCTTTTCTAAAATTGCAGTTGTGACCGTTACTGCTCTTTCACTACTGGCGGGTGACTTGGTCCTGAGATGTCCAGGTCCTCAGCCTTTCCCAGACCCACAGCCACAGAGCCAGTCTCCAGATGAGGACACATGTCCACGGACACTAAAAAATCCTCTGGGGTGCTGTTTGTGGGAGATAATGTTTGGAGGTGTGTGGGGCTGGGAACAAAGGAGAGAGAGGGTTGTGCAGGTGGACCCACCACCGCCTCAGGCGAGTGTATTGTGGGAAAACAGGAAAGAGTAGAAGTCACCTCTCCCACCTTGCAGGGACAGAGAAGATGGGGGATAGCAGTGGTGTGTCCTCTTCCTACGTTATAGCAGCTTTATTGAGATATAATTCACCTCTCGTACCATCCACACATTTAAAATGCACACTTCATTGGCTCGTGGGACACTCACAGAGTTGTGTAACTGCCACCACCATCCATTTTAGAACATTCTCATCACCCCGCCCGAGAAACAAGCCCGTTTGAAGTCACTCTCCATTGCTCCCCAGCTTGTTCCCTGCCTCCGGGTCCACTCATCTGACTTGTCTGTGTGGGCTTGCCGCCCTGGACATCCCTGGAGTCCATCCTGGTAGCGATGATGGATCACATAGCCGGGGTCGTTTGCAAACAGAAGCCCTCTGCTACTCTGGTTCTGACGGGTTCCAAGACCAACCTGTCTGCATCCGGCAAGGACCATTTGTGTGCAGGCTCACAGTGCCGGAAGACCAAGGCTTTCTTTTTATAGACTTAAAGTTTATTTTTTTGAATGTATAGTGTTTTTTAATTTATTTTTTCAATCTCAATTTTCTATTGAGCCGTACATTTTTGTCCTCTCCCCTCCCTTCCACCCCTCTTCTCTCCTACTCTTTCCCGTGACCCCCACACTCCCAATTTACTCAGGACATCTTGCCTTTTTCTCCTTCCCATGTAGTTCCATGTATGTCTCTCTTAAAGTCCTCTTTGTTGTCTAGGTTCTCTGGGGTAGTGGCCTGTAGGCTGGTTTTTCTTTGCTTTATGTTTAAAAGCCACTTATGAGTGAGTACATATGATATTTGTTTTTCTGGGGCTGGGTTACCTCACTCAATATTTTCTAGATCCATCCATTTGTCTGCAAATTTCAAGATGTCATTTTTTTTTAATACCACTGAGCAGTACTCCATTGTATAAATGTGTCACGTTTTTTTTTTATCCACTTTTTGGTCGAGGGGCATCTAGGTTGTTTCCAGGTTCTGTCTATTACGAATAATGCTGCTATGAACATAGTTGAGCACATGTCCTTGTGGTATGTTTGAGCATCCTTTGGGTATATACCCAAAAGTGATATTGCTGGGTCTTGAAGTAGATTGTTTCCTAATTTTCTGAGAAAACACCATACTGATTTCCAAAGTGGTTGTGCAAGTTTGAACTCCCACCAGCAATGTTTATTTTTATTTATGTGTATTTGTGTGTGTGTGTGTGTGCGCGCGCGTGTGTGCGCGTGCGTGTGGGCCACGCACATGCACATTTGCATACAGTACCTTCTAAGGCCAGAAGAGGGCAGCAGATCATCAGGAGTGGTTTACAAGTGGTTGTGAGCCACTTGACACTGTGCAGAGAACCAGACTCAGGCCCTCTGGGAGATGCACTGTTAATTGCTGAGCCATCTTGCAGCTGCAGAAGGCCTCTTTTACAAACACCAATCCCATTCAGGTGGGCTGAGCCTTCTGCTTCTTCCACGCCACAAACACTTCTGTCCTTCTGCAGGGTGCTGACTGTGCCCCACCCCCAAAAGATGTGCTGTCACTCTGAACCTGTGATGGGAGAAAGGGTCTTGCTGGGATCAACAATTTCAGCATCCTGTAGGCCATTAGTCCACAACAGGATGCGATGGTCAATATGGCTGACTTGAATCTTGTGTCTAGAATCACCAGGAAACAAATGTCTGGGCTTGTCTCTGAGGGATTTTTAGATTGGATTATTTGAGGCTGGAAGATTAGGAAGTGGGGACACTGTGGGCCGGAGTCTTGTACTTAGTAGGAGAAGGTAGATTAGCTCCTAGCTGTGGGCACAGTGTGACCAGCTACCTCACGTTCCTGCACAGCATCCCTACAGCCACCTGTTCCCTCCAACCGTGAGCCGAAATAAACCCTTCCTTTCGCTGCTTGTGTCAAGTGTTTGCCTCAGCAAACCAGTAAGCGGCAGAAACAGAGATCCAGCCTTGTACAGCCCGAGGGCGGGAGGGCTCAAGGTGAGCAAGCAGAGTTTGGGGGCGGTGGGGATACTTCACAGCTGAGACCCCCCCCCCCAGCTCCTGGACCCCTGACTGCACCTGAGTGGAGCTGGAACTGTCTCGTCTTCTCGCCTCAGTACCTCTGAAGAGACCCTTTAGCCCTTATGTCCTTTATGTGTTTCCTCTCGGGACAATGGGACCTAGAGCTCCAAGGGCAGTTTAAGATTCTCACAGCAGAAGGCCATCGTCTTGGTGAGAAGGGCTTTCTGCTCTCTGGGGAGTAGAAGCTTAGGAGGGGCTCAAAATCGTGCTCTGGATAGGTGCTCCAGGTCCGGAACTCCACCCCACACCTGGCTCTGGAGTCCCATTCTCCTAGTCTCTGGATTATGTCTCTCACCCAGCGTACAGTCTATACCCATAGCTGGGCACTGCTCCTGGCATGGGAAACAAGCCATCTGCTGGCCCATTCCCACCGTCAATGGGTCTGTCTGGGCACACTCATCGCCAGCTTGGTGGAAAGAGCAGAAGACTCCATATGTCCATAGTCGAACCTCTAGGCCCATCAACATGTGATTTACAAGGCTGATGTGATTGATTGGATGGGTGCCCTGAGGAGGGGATCATTTTTGGGTTGATTGGGTGGTCAGTATGATCACGGGGCCCTTAGAAGGAGGCACAGGAGTTGGAGTCCAGAGGAAAGAAGGACCGTGGAGAAGAGGGTAGGGTGAGTCACTTTAGAGACAGAGGTGGGGCTGCACACTGGGATGGGCATTCTAGAGAAGTATTGGGTCTCAGTTCCACTGGTATGATCTCTGCTCCTGAGTGTTTCCCTCACCTGAGTTCCAGCTCTGATTGCTGGGACAGGTGGGCAACTCAGGCACTTCCACGGTAGTGCAGGGTTTGGGCTCCCTGTGAGGGTAACTGGGGTACTATCCCTGAGCGACTATGGGGACTTTTTTTTTTTTGATAAAGGGTCTCATTATGCCACCATGGCCGGGCTGAAACTTGTTTTGTAGAGCAGGTTGGCCTTCAAAACCTCCCTTTGTCTCCTGAGTGCCGGGACTGAAGGTGTGCGCCACCTTGAAGGGTTTCGCTTAGAGTCCTCTGGGAAGGAAGCAGGTTCTGGAAGCATTTGTCATACCCAGGTGCTTCCAGGCACTCTCTCAGAGGGCAGTGGCCCCCTGGCACTCTATTAGTCATGTGAAACGCATTCCCCTTCCTTCCTGACTGCCAGGGAAGGGGGACTGTGGTGACCCTGTTGCTCACACGGCCCTCCATTCTATTTTTGGCTGCTGAAATGCTTCCAGCATGGGCTGTCCCAAATGAAAGTGTCTCTCCCCTCCCCTAATATCCTTTTCTACTCCCCTTGCCCTGCCCCTATGGGCACCATGTCCTTGGTCCCAAGGATAGGCAGTCCCAGGTTCCTGTGGTGAGACTGTCATAGAGGGAACTGTGTAAGAAAGTCACATATTAGTGAGGGCGAGGGAAAATATGCCCTCCCTCCTTACCCCTGCCACTGTGGTGGGGGAGAGAGCTGACCCTCCTCCTTACCAGCTGCAGCACTTGGGGAAGTGGCCCCTGTACCTCTCCTGGGCAGCACAGTAGAGCTGACCCTATTGGTGGGTCTGAGAACGTGAGTGTGGGAGATCTGGCTCTGCCCCTCACCTGCCAGGTGGTGGTGTGAGCAGGGGAGAGAGCTGGCCCTACCTCTCTCTCATCAGCTGCAGCGCTCAGGGGAGTAGCACCTGCACCTTCCCTGAGAGACACCGTAGAGCTGGCCCTGAAGTCACAGGTGTGAGAGAGCTGAGCCTGAAGGTGTGAAAGTAGAAGAACCGGCCCCGCCCCTTGCTCATCCCCGCACAGGGTTGGAGAGCTCACTGTGGTGGTGAAAATGGGGATGGGAGCTGGGCAGTGGTGGCGCACACCTTTAATCCCAGCACTCGGGAGGCAGAGGCAGGTGGATCTCTGTGAGTTTGAGGCCAGCCTGGTCTACAAGAGCTAGTTCCAGGACAGGAACAAAAAGCTACGGAGAAACCCTGTCTTGAAAAATCCAAAAAAAAAAAAAAAAAAAAGGAAAAAAAAAGAAAATGGGGGTGGGTGGTGGGTTGGGGGTTGGGAGATTGTGTGTGTGTGTGTGTGTGTGTGTGTGTGTGTGCCAGTGGTCAGGTGGGCTGACCAACCCTGCAACCTTGTAACTGCCCAGGCCCAGAACCAGGGTTATCAGATGGCTCACCCCAACATCCATCCCATCTATGGTCTACTGGAACATGTGAAGGGCCTATCCTACAGAGTCAAAGTTGCAGCATCTCCAAGACACAGAGCAACAACAGGATCTCCCACAGGAGTCCCGGTGAGGACCCAGAATCAATAGTGTAGCAGAAACCTGAACTGGCCCCTAACCAGACCAGTGACTCTTTACAGTGAGCACTTGCAAGTAAACATTCAGGGGTAAAAGGGTTGACTACGTGACTCACTGTGTCACACGACAGCTTCCATGACAAGATTTCCCCCTTCTTCTTTTTTTCTTTTGTTTTCTTCTTAAATTTTATTTTATTTTTATGGGGGAGGTTGCAAGGGCAGAGGGCGGATAGGAAAGGGTGGGAAATGAATGGGGATCGAGATGCCTGATGTGAAAGACACAAAAAATAAAAAGAAAGTTAAAAAAAGGAGGGTCGCATGTGTAAACATGTGTACGTCTGTGAGTGAGCATATGTACATGCATGTGTGCATCTATATGTGTTGTAATGGCACATGCACACACATGTGTGCTGTTTTTTCCATCACATCTGGAGTCCCACAGCCATCAGCATTCAGGCAGAGAATGCTTAGTCACCCTAGAGCCTTACGCCCTACATAATCTATGCATGACGTGGCTATGCAGCCCCTGTGTCCACTGGCTGAATGGCTTCAAATAGTGAACACGCCCGCTCCCCCACTCTCTCACTACGTTGCCTTCAGGCAGGCCTGTGCACCCCCCTCTTTCTCTTCCCTTTTCTTCATCAATAAAACTCTTAAAGTGGGCTCTGTTGCGTATCTTGTGGTCTGTTCGCATGCACAGCAATATCTATGTGCACACGCACGTAGCAGAACATCCACGTGTGTGAATATATGCACATGTATGTAAATACCTGGTGCTGCTGGGGAAGCTGGGACCATCCCTCTTCCTGGATCCTGGCTTTTAAAGTTGCAACCCAGACAGTCCTCCGGGGGGGGGGTCCAGTTCTGCCTGCTGTATTGAGACCACTTGGGTGTGACTTGTCTTAGCTGCCACTGGGTGTGAACTGTCACTGCTCCTGCATTCCGTGGTGTCCTATCCCAGCTATGACCTTTTGGGTCATAGCTTGTGTGATCACTCAGAACTTTGGAGAGGATGGCACACCTTAGGGAAACCTCTTCTGGCCACAGGTTACCCTGACAACAAGCCTTATCCATCTTCCACTCCCCACTGGATCCAAGATACATGGATGCCATTTTCACAGTTCATGGTTCACGGAAATTTACATTCGATTCCTTTTAGCGAATAAAAGAGTGGCTGTTTCATCACAGGCTGTACAGGGCCAAGAAGTGTTTGCATAATTTAAATACTTAA
Source organism: Microtus oregoni (assembly GCF_018167655.1). Classification (NCBI taxonomy): domain Eukaryota; kingdom Metazoa; phylum Chordata; class Mammalia; order Rodentia; family Cricetidae; genus Microtus; species Microtus oregoni. The sequence continues at coordinate 643,282 of NW_024544727.1, read as the reverse complement.
AACTGTAATTTAAAGGCTTAAACTAAATATTCTGGTCTCCAACATCTGACCACTGACTCACAGGTCAGCGGAGGGTTAGCCAGAATCATCAGGAACGGTACGGTAAAATGGGTCAGCAGAAATCCCATTACTTAATGCCCCATGGATGAATGGCTGCACAAACAGACTTTTCCCTAGCATCTGTGAGTTCATGTGATGAGTCCGCACCCACTCCAGGCCTGGTGCCAACCACATTTTCAAATCCCCTTCCTCATCGTTGTCCCCTTCCCAAAACAAACCCCTTGCCGCTGAGCGCAGACCCAAACACTCAAGGGTTATGGGCCTTGTGCTTCTGAGTAACCTGAGGAGCTGATGGAGAAGTGTGACTGGACTGTCCTTGGGCCTGAGGACACCCAGTTAAGCCTCCTGGTGTTCTCTAATTTGATGTTGGGAGGCTCCTGCTGCCTGGACCGTAGGAGGAAGGGCCATGGGCCCCACCACCACAAGAAGACAGTAGCACAGCTTATCCCTGGAGCAACTGCCTATGGATCAGCTGCCCTTTTGTCAGGGCAGGTGTCTGACCTGGACCAGCATCATTTAATGAAAGCCTCGGTTTCCTCGTTGGTGGGAAATGTTCCCACATCAAGACGTCAGCAGGAATAAACGAATGCACCTTTAAACAGTGCAGATACCTGGTGAAGTGCCCAGCTGTCACATTAGAGTCCCTGTCACCCTGACCATCACCACCGTCACCACCACTGTCATCGCCATTACTCCCACAGCCATTATCACCATCACCGCCATCACTGTTACCTTCACCATCTTCATATCATCATTATTGTTATCATCACCACCCTCACTGTCATCATCATTATCAATTATTCCACCATTCTCCTCATTGCTGTCTGTATTGCCATCATCAGCACCACCACCATCAACACCACCACCACTATTGTCACCACCACCAACATCATCACCACCACTATCACCACCACCAGCACCACCATGATCAACATCACCACCATCATCACCACCACCATTAGCACCACCACCATCATCACCACCACCATCAACATCACCACCATCATCACCACCACCACCAACATCACCACCATCATCACCACCACCATCATCACCACCACCACCAACATCACCACCATCATCACCACCACCATCATCACCACCACCATTAGCACCACCACCATCAACATCATCACCATCAGCACCACCACCATCATCACCACCACCATCAATATCACTACCATTGACATCAGCAGCAGCATCACCACCATCACCATCACCATCATCACCACTACCATCAACATTACCACCACCATTATCACTACCATCAGCATCACCACCATCAGCATTGCTACCATCAGCATCACCATCACCGGCATCACCACCATCACCACCATCAATAACACCACCATTGGCATCACCATCGTCATCTTGGTTACCACAATGCATTGCTTGGCTCTGTGGTTGCTGTGGAGAGATTTAATCAACTCAGTATCAGAACCGAAAGGCGCACTGCTTACCCTGGGAAATAATAATGAAAATATTTTCATTATTATCTGCCAGTACCCACCTCTACTCCACAGACGCAAAGCTGAAGCACAGAGAGGCTCTGTACTTTGCTAAAGGGCACACAGAGGGGCCAGCATGCCAAGCTGGGAAACCCTGATGAAATGCTTGTACCTGAGTTGTTTAATTCTTGAGGGAGGCTCACCTTGCAGGGTAGCTACAGCAGGTTCAAGCGCCAGTGAAATGGGAATTCATGGACACTATGTTTTGGGGGACAAGCTCTGAAACAGAGAGCGATCTGGGTGAGATACTTTAAAACATGCTCCCAGATTAATAAACAAAGACCAGGGGGAGAGACAGGGCCTGGGCCAGATACTGATGGGGCCAAATCTGCATCAATGGATACTAGTGTTTCCCAGGCCCAGGGAGGGCTGGCTGCAGGCAATTGCCTTGCTGATGCTTATCTAAACAACCCTCCTCTTGTTGGAGTGGAGGGTTGTGAGGAGCCAGCAAACTCCTGGAGAGAAGCAAGGGGGACTGCCCTTTCCCTCACTAGAGCATCCCCATTATCTCCTTTGTCTCCCAGCTAGTTGCAGGATTTCAGTGTGGTGGTGCAAAGGAAATGCGCCCCAGTACCGCAAAAGGACCAAGATGCTCATTTAGTGTCAGGATGACAGATGCTTCAATTAGCAGACAGGGCCATTTCTCCCCAAAATAGATAAAGATGAAATTTTTATAAGAGCATGCTGTTTGTGTGGATGGTGCAGCACTGTTCGAAGCTGTCGTTACGATATACATTAAAACGAAAAACTCCCATTTCGGTGGTGGCTAACCAGCCTGCTAATCATTTTGCAACTCAGAACCACAGATCATCAAAGCCCTGCTTCCCTTCACCTCGGAGGCTCATCTCGGTTGGGGATGTCATCCGTGTAAGCAGCTCTCACTGACACCCAGACGTCCTTTTCAGGGAGAAGCACGGAGGCAGGTGTTGAAGCTGTCGTTTGGCTGATGCTCTGGGAGATATTTTTTGATATATTAAATTTTCTTTTCTGCTGGTTCAAAATACTCACTTGGTGTGTTACAGGCTGGGCGGGGTCTGGTGAAGCCTGGCCTCTCCTTGGCCCATGTGGTCAAGTTCTAGGGTCCCACACTAGCATCTGACTGCAGGAGGGAACCCCTCCCTCAGCCACAGTGAAGATCATCCTAAAGCTCCATTTTGTTATCTGTATCAAGGGTTTGCAGCCTCCAAATGAGATGGGACACATTGTTCTATAACCAGAGATCGCAACAGGTCTGTAAAAATACTTGGAGCGGCATAACTGACATCAGTTCCAGGAAGAACATGGACACAGATGGTGGAGGAGCTTCTAAGATGCAGAGAATCTCAGATAAAATACAGGTCTTTCAGGAGGAGAGGGACAGTTAGGAAGATTGAGGAAAAAGAGAGAGGGAGGGAGGAGGGGGAGAGAGAAAAAGAGGAAAAGAGGAGAGGAAAAAGGAGGAGGGAGATACGAAGAGGGAAAGTAGAAAAGAAAGAAGAGAGAGGGGAGGAGAGAGAAGAGGAAATGAGGGAGGGAGAGGCAGAGAGAGAGGTAGAGTATGGGATTAGGGAGAAGAAGACAAAGAGAGGAAAGAAGAGAGAGAAAGAGGAAGAGATATGGGGACAGGAAGAAAAGAAAGGGAGAGAGGAAAGAGGGAGAGAGACATAGAAAGAGACAGAGATAGACACACACACACACACACACAGACAATGACACACAGAGAGGCAGAGACACAGAGGGGCACCTAGGAGACAGCTAGTGGGAACCCCTCCATGCATTTGGACCCCAAATTTTCACCACCCATATGGTTATCCGTGTGGAAACCATGTAATGCAGGAAATGTACATATCAGGGGAATCTCATGAGCCTTACATTCTGAAAGTTTCCCTCTAGAGGGATTTCTGTCTTTGATTTAGGTTGCTTCAGCATTCCTGTTTCTGCTGTCATCAGAGGGACATCACCCACTTGGGGGCATCATCTTGAGACATTTGACTCCTTAAAGGCCATTTCTCTGCCTGCACACATGAAGTCTTCCAGAAGGGTGGGGCTTCCGCTGTCCCTCATCTGGTGCCCCAGGAACTTGCTAGGCTTCTGTGTGCATCCCTCGATCCTGCTTGCAGAACCCTTGGCCAAGCTTTACACAGGACTTGCCACTTGCTTTTGAGACGCCCCCACAGCCGAGCGTCCCCTTGAGCTGTTCCTCCTGCTTCACCTCATGAGTGCTAGGATTATAGGTGTGCACTTCCCTCCGTTCCCAGTTTCAGGAACTCGTTTCTCACGAATTCACAGGAAATAAAGGCGGAGAGAATACCTTTTATCCGGTCAAGTTTTGAAATCAATAGCTGTTTCTCTTCCCTGTGTGCCAAGATTCCGCCTCTGCGCATCTGTGGAGCCCTGACATGGAAGGTGACGCTCTTAAACAAAAGGCTTTTAATAACGAAGATTCATCACCCTCTGCCTCTGTTCCAACTGTCAGGCCCCTGTGTGCAGCGGAGGGGGTGGTGCAGGGCTTGGGAAGCGCTTTCACAGGAGACAGGAAAAGATAATTAGAGCTGCGAGGAGACAATGGATGGGGACACCAACAGGAAGGAGGCAAGAGGGTGAAGGCTGGGAGTGGAGAGGGCTGGCACCAATGTCACCAGGCCTGAATGAGAGACAAAAGCTGAGGGCCCTCACCTGTCTGCCTGCTGCACCTGCTGCTGGAGAGGATTGGGTGGGAGGAGCTGATGGAATTGCTCCCCTGCACCCACATTCCTAGAGAGCAGTTTGCTCAGTCTCTCCGAGTCTGCAAGGAAGCCACCAGAAGAAGTAGAAGGAAAAGGGGAAAACTCAGAACCCCAGAGAAGGCTAGCAACCTGCCCCAGTACTTACAGCAGACACGTGACAGGATGGAGCAGTGTTCAGGGGCAGTCATTGCCTGCAGGGCCTTTAAATATACCCAGGAAGTTTCTTCTTTTTCTTTATTTTCTATGTCTAATGTGGGGGTAGCCAGCTACAAATTAGGATGAAGCCTGGGGAGTTCTGGAAAGATATGTTAAGACAAGTTCTGCTAGGCCATGGGCCAGGGTGTCTTCGCTTCCAAGCCCCAGCCATCCTGCATCCAGGTTGACAGTTGAGTCTGTATGGAGAGCAACCTGTGTTGGTGAGAAGGGCACAGGGCAAGCTACAGAACTCTTTCTTACTCCCATGGGGCCAGGAGTAGGTTCTGGAACATCCCGGTGGGAGACAGAAGACCAGGAGCCAGACTGAGGGCAGCAGAGTTTATGGATGTTTGATCTCACATAATCTAGGCGTGGGTCACCTTTCAGCTGACCTGGGCTCAGATGTCACAGCATTGCGAGCCACTCCTCATTCTAGCTCTCCACGTGCGTGGAAGACACTCAGAACGGCATTTCTTTCTACTCCCCTCCCCTCCCAAGGCAGCACATCCTGGCTCAGTAAAACTCCCAGTATCATCATGAACCTAAATTTGGAAAGGCCGGGACAAGCCCTACAGGAAGAACTGCGAGCCTGGAGTCAGAGCCATGCATAAATTCCGAGAGAGGTCTGGGGGCCTCCTGAAGTCTTGGAGCTCCTGCATAGCAGGGTCACCGCCTCCTCACGTGGCAGCCCAGGTGGATGATAGACTAATGAATGAGGCTGGATGACCTGGGAAGGCCTGGACAGGTGGGGTGGGCTCTTCCTCCTGGGAGCCCACTGCCCTCTCCCTATCTCTGGAGAAATGTTTGAAGAGGAGCGTGAGGACCAGCACCAGCTCACGCCTGTGCTCCAAACCTGAAAGGACCTTGCTCCACAAACCCCATTAGTCTTCTTATTGGCGTTTCATCTTGGGCCATGGAGTTGAGAGGACAGAGTGACCTTATTACAGGCGATTACTCTGAGCCCCTTCCCTGCATTAGGGAGAACTAGGAGAGCTGGCTGGCTTGTCTGGTGAAGTCCCAACAGCTGCCTCTTTGCTAATGAAGGAGGCTTGCAGGGAAGGCTTGCAGGAAGGAGCCATGAACCAAGAGAACTCGTGGGTCTGGGGTCTGGCCACTGGCGGCCAGCCGATAGTAGTGACAGCAACTGAGGCAAGCCTGCAGCCTGCTGGAAGAGGCATCACTCAGTCTCCTTCATACTCATGATCTTAGTGTCCCTCAGGGCATCAGCTGGGGGATGGCTAAGAGAGTCCCCAAACGTACTGGGACCTCCAGCCCCCAGCATTGCCCTTGTTAGCCGAGGCTGGAAAGTTTGCGGCAGCCAGCCCCTCATGCGGCTATTTGCCTAGCTTTCCAAACGCCTGCCATGCGTTGATTTAGCTGTGTTTGCCTACGAATCAAACCCAACGATATTCTATTTAATTTCCCTCTCTCAAATATCATGATGCTTAATGTAAACCAATTACTACAATTTTGCTTTCTAAGAAACCAGGAAATGTAATCAAGGAGATAAGATTTGTCTGCTTTTCGTGAAATATTATGGGATGGTAGTGACAGCAAAGGCAGGAGGTGGCCTGGGAGGGCTGAGAACATATACGTGAGCATATATGTTTGTGTTTGTGTATGTGTATGAGTCTGTGTGTGTGTGTGTGTGTGTGTGTGTGTGTGAGAGAGAGAGAGAGAGAGAGAGAGAGAGAGAGAGGGAGAGAGAGAGAGATGGGGATTTGTCTAGGTGGCTTCATATAGCCCATACCCTGAGAAGGCCTGGCATAGAGAGGGAACTAAATGCACAGGCCTTCACAGACGTGTTTCACAGAGGCTGGTCTCACACTAACTCAGAGACCATGGGACAGAGGTGGGAGCGGGTTTGCTTCTGGGCGATGGCCGCACATAAATACTGACAGGACAGAAGAACCGGCCTTTGCTATGAGTCACCTCCTTTCTTCTGGCTCTCACTTGGAAGGGCGGTGTGAGGCTGCGACAGCTGAGTTAGTCTTCAGATGGGGTGTGGCTGCTCTGGGAACCCCGGACACTCCCGCTGCCTTCCCTACAAGGAGCTGACCACATCCTGGCAGGCTAAGAGGGACAATCTTCCCGGTAGATGGCTCCTCTACACCTCAGACTCTGTCTCTGGTGTCTGCCACGGAGGCTTCAGCAGGCAGAGAGGACTCTGCTCACCTCCCCTCCTGCCTCCCATTGCCTTCCCCACATCAGCCTCTGTCGTGCAGACTTAGGAATGGGAGCTCCCGGCAGCCTAGAAGAGGCAGGAAGAGGTAGTCCAGGTGTGTTTTCCATCTTGGACATCTGATCAGGACACAAGGCCCTATCTTTGGAGGTCACACACACAATAATCCCCAGGGATTTGAGCAGGTCTTTAACTCTTTTTGTTTGTTTTTGTAGTCTTGGTTGGCCTGGAAGTCACTATGTGCACCAGGAAGGTCTCGAGGTCACAGAGATGCGCCTGCCTCAGCCTCTTGAGTGCAGGGATTAAAGGCGTGCATCACCACACTGGGCTTCAGGTTTTAACTATTTTCTCTTTTGTTTCACTTTGAAAGGAAGTGGAAATCTCATGGCTTAGTCATTTCAATAGATTAGAAATGTCAAACTTTATGGCTGACAGAAAGTGCACGCATATACTTACAGAACAAGAGCGATGGGGCCTTGTGTAGCGGCTGGAGGAGGCTAATTAGTACGTGTGTCACTGGCTCTAACGGACATTTCCATGATGATAATCTCTCTTTAGTTTCAAAGCCTTTGTCATCCCCGAGGAGGCCAAGTCTTGCCCACTTCCTAGATCATTATCATCTGAGGTTCTTGCCTCTGAAAACCGAGACCAGCCAGTTTCACTGCCCCTCCCCTCATGGCCAGGATCCCCAAAGTCAGGACCCTCGGGTGCTGGGGCAGACTCTGGGCCACCCTCATTTTCAGGGCTCTCGTGTTTCCTTCCAGAGCAGGGGGGATTCTCTGTGGTCCTGCTTGGTGGAGATGGACACAGTCCAATGAGGAAAAGTCGTTACTTGTGAAACAGGTGAGCTCAGAGGGCAGGTGCCCCTTCACAGCAGGGTGATGTTGGGAAGTATGGCAGGGGATTCAGGAACCACGTGACCAGGTGCCCTGTCTTCCGCCACTGGTCCTGAAGCAGAAGAGCAGTGACAGTAACTGTTCATTCTGGTTTCCCTGCATTCCCCTTGGAATCTGCAGTCTGGAGTGGGTGTGTAGGTGTGTGCAGTCTGGAGTGGGTGTGTAGCTGTGTGCAGTCTGGAGTGGGTGTGTAGGTGTGTGCAGTCTGGAGTGGGTGTGTAGGTGTGTGCAGTCTGGAGTGGGTGTGTAGGTGTGTGCAGTCTGGAGTGGGTGTGTAGGTGTGTGCAGTCTGGAGTGGGTGTGTAGGTGTGTGCAGTCTGGAGTGGGTGTGTAGCTGTGTGCAGTCTGGAGTGGGTGTGTAGGTGTGTGCAGTCTGGAGTGGGTGTGTAGGTGTGTGCAGTCTGGAGTGGGTGTGTAGGTGTGTGCAGTCTGGAGTGGGTGTGTAGGTGTGTGCAGTCTGGAGTGGGTGTGTAGCTGTGTGGCAAAGGGAAGGCAAAGCCAGGACCAGCTGCACCGGGCCTGTAGGGAAGTGTGGATTCCAGTGTCCTGGCAGTCTCTGGCTCCCCACCTCCCTGTCTGGAGTTTCTGGCTCTCTGTGGCAGGCTTCTTCACACTTTCCATCCCTGACTTCTGAGGCTCAAGCCAGCATAGAGGATTTGAGCCCTGCCCATCCGTTACTCTTTCCTTTTAGGCAGTCTCCAGGAAGAAGAGCCCCAGCTGCAGAAGTTCAGCCAAAGCTGCCCACGTCTGATGTCTTCTTTCTCAGCTTTGACTGTTTGGAAGCCATATTTTTACCTCAACTTTCTGGAGCTTCAACCACCTCAGCCTAACCTGCGTCAGTGTCTTCTTAGGGTTCCCTGCTCAGGGACAGGCTCCTAGGGGCTCAGGCTCATATGGGGATGCCCTGGTACTAGAGATTCTGCACCAATACATACTCCAAACATGAGTGTGCTCTCGCCACCTTGACCCCCTCGTGCCTCCTCACTGTGGTTAAATCTTCTCGCAGTCCTAACGGCCTCTCTGAGCCACTCTGCACCGAGGTCACAGTAGTCTCTCAAGACTGCCCATTTCACCATGTTACACCCAGCTACACACCTTTCCAATGTTTCACACTGAACGCAGACGTAGACTCGACCCTCCAAGTCCTCACACTGGCCTTGAGCACAGGCAGGCCCTCCTCCGCTCGGTTTGGCCTTACCCAGAACCTACGCCCATGGGCTCACCCCAAGTCCCCATACGAACCCACAGGCCTATCAGGATTTATCCTCAAGGCCTACCTCCAAGTTCTACCTCCAAAGGTTCTGTCCTCTGACCGCCCCAGGCCTGGCCCCAGCTCGGAGTCCCAGCTCTGAGCCATGGCTTCTGCACTTCCATCACCTAGAGCCCTGTTCTCCCAGGATTTCTCCTGTGTTGTCCTTTGCATCCCCTTTCTCCTCTTCACCCAACTATGTGCATACACATCGAGACCCTTTCCTGATTCTACCTTGAGATAATTCACATCCTCAGATTGCAAGGCCAGGCCTCCACTCTGGAGTCATGGTACTTTCTAGTGTCTACTGGGTTTGCAGACCTCCCTTGAATCTAGAAGCTTCTCTTTGAACATAGAAGATATCCAGTTCTAGCCTGTCCGTCATATTTTCTCATCAACAAGGACACCCTGGAACTCCCGGACCCTCCTTGTTGCTCATCTGGCGGTGAGATTCCCTGGATAGGCGTCTCAGGTGAACCCTCGTGGCTGAGAAGATTATTCAGAGGCCTGGCAAGCTCCCATTTCCCATCACGTTCAGGGACTCTGGAGCGGCCTCTTCTGCTGCAACATCACAGATCTGCCCTGCCATGTACCCAAAGGGGACAACCTGTTGTCTTTAGTACATTTCAGGACAGTTTAGCACCAGGCCCCTAGAGGTCATCCGTCTGACCCTGGAGTTCTCCACTGGATAGCCAGCTGCCAGTGCCTTCTGAGTGCACACAGCCGCATTCACACAGAGGTGGCATGGGAAGCTGTCATAGCTGCCTCTCCGCACTGTGGTCTCTGTCAGGCTCTGTATCCCTTCTGAGATTTCCTGGACCTCAGGGCCAGTGCAGGCATCCTCTCTCAGTCTAGCCTGTTAAAGATCTCCTGTGTGCGGTGAGAGATCTTGGTCCCGGGGGTGCTTCTAGCCCTTATGATGCTCGCTTGCCTCTGAGCTCTGCCAGGGGTTGTTTGTCCCAGGGATGGGGACACTCATCTTTAAGGAGCATAAGACAGATTGTCCACTCACACTCCCAAAGTGTGCCTAGTGGATGATGAACACCATCATGACCCCAGGCAAGCGCTGTCCCTTTTCTGCCTGTCTTTGCTGTTTTCTGGAGGTTGTCTTCCATGGGTCCCTCTGACTGTCCCTGACTAAATTCCCACCTCTCACATGGGGGGGGGGTCTCCCTTTCTCTCTAGGCCTTTCTCTTCTCTGTCCCAGCCAGGTGGGTCCCCTCTGGGGTCTCAGCTTCCCCAGCCTCTTCCTTTGGTTTTGGGTGGGAGGCCACACTTCTGTCCCATCCCCTTGTTCTCCTGCAGGACTCACTGTTTCCTACATGTAAATCATTGCCTTCAATTTACTGCCTTCATTCAGCGAGCCCGAGAATAATAACACCACAGCCTGTGTGTTAGATTCAAGGAGCGCTGGTGTCAAGGTGCATACCCTGCAGGCTCTGCATGCGTGATTCGGTGAGGAGGGGCAAGGGGCAGGATGTGGGCTAGAAAGAAGAGCCTGAAGCCAGAGAAGCCAGCATCAGGAGGGCTGGCAGCTGTGGGGGGCACTAGGAGCCACTGCTTTCCTGTCCTGTCTAGCAAGTTCACCCATGTTCTCCCCAGCACACTGACACCTCCGCCCTCTCTTGCCCCCCCTCACTCCCTTGTCTCACTATGCCATCATTTGCCTGTCCCCAGAAATCTCCTGGGATTGCGGGGTGTTGGCCACCTGTTTTCCCCTGTTGGTTAAGAAAGTTGAGGGCCATAGTCTTGGGTTCTAGCCTTGCAGCTTACTGGCTATGAGTGTGGACAGATGCACTTTAGAACCCTTTGGTCTCCTCCACCTCGAAGGATGGACGTTGAGCCCTGCTTGCTCAGGCTTTGCAGGAGATGCCGAGGCAGTGAGCACTCTTGTTGTTGTCATGAGTTTTCTTTCGCAGTCTCTAAAAGCTGTGATCTGAGGTGAGTCACCAGAGCCAGGGTGACAGACACCCCGGCTCCACAGTGTCTAGCATACCTGTGAGCCGCTGGGTGGCCACAGCAGGCACGTGTGGACAGAATCACACCAGACTGTTGTTTGTTTAAAGATTCCTTTATTTTAATCTCATATGCATGAGCATTTGGCCTGCATTGGTATCTGTGCACTGTGTGTGTGCAGAGGTCAGAAGAGAGCATCAGATCCTCTGAAGCGGAGCAATGGACGATCCCGAGCCACAGCATGGGTGCTGGGAATCACATCATGGTCCTGTGGAAGGGCAGCCAGTGCTCTAAGCTGCTGAGCCTTCTCTCCAGCTCCACACCGGACTCTCAAACTCAGAACTTCCTCAGACGGGGATGTGAGGGGATGGGTAAGCCCACTGTAGAATGGCTTTGACTTGGTCCAGAACACAGAGCTTGTGACTTCAGCTTGGTTTTCCCTGTGACATGGCCCTTCTAATCCCACCCTTGTGTTTTCTCTTCGGCCACTGGGGCAGCTCCTCTGCCCTCTGAGCATATTTCAACAGGAAGTTGAGACCACGCCATCTCTCAGTTAGTGCTGGGAGGCTGTCTTAAGAATTAAGACCAAATAGCTTCAGATGACAAGAATTTGTTCTCTCTAAACTCTGGAGGCGGAGTCTGACATCCCTGTAGGGCAGAGAGCCCTGCATGTACCCTTCAGAGTTCTCGGGGGGTCGCATTCTGCCCCTCTCAGAGGCTTGTAGCTCCAGTCCCTTGGCTTGTGGCCACATCAATCCAATCCCCATTATATCCTCATCTTCCTTCTCAGATGTTTCTGCCTCCTTTGCTAACGAGGATCCATCTTAGTGTATGGAGAGTTCCAGGGAACCCATCGTCATGAGGCTTCATCTGCTAGGACCCAGCTCCATAAGGTCACATGAGGGGCTGGAGAGACGGCTCAGTGGTTAAGAGCATTGCCTGCTCTTCCAGAGGTCCTGAGTTCAATTCCCAGCAACCACATGGTGGCTCCCAGCCATCTGTAATGAGGTCTGGTGCCCTCTTCTGGCCTGCAGGCATACACACAGATAGAATACTGTATACATAATAAATAAATTAAAAAAAAAGGGTCACATGAGCAGGTATGGGGTGGGGTGCTTTAGAGGGTTACAGTTCAACTGATAATAAACTTGTGTTTCTCGGTGCCTCTGAGGGATGCTCTAGTCTGCCAATGAGAGGGGCAGAGGGTAGTCCTGGTAGCTCTCATGGAGGGGCTGGCAGGTTCAGCCTTTCTGAGTCTGCATCACTGTTGGGCCATTGCTATAGAGTAGCGGCCCACATGGGTGACTTCAAGGACAAACAGGCTTAGGCTAACACCTTGGGGAATGAGGAAGTAGTTCTGTGGCCTCACCATCAGTGTGAGCAGTGGATGCTGAGCCCGGGAATGAGAAACTGATCCTGTGACCCCACCATTACTGTGAGCAGTGAGATGCTGAGCCCAGGAGTAAGGAAGTGGTCCTGTGGCCTCACCATCAGTGTGTGCAGTGGATGCTGAGCCTGGGAGTGAGAAAGTGGTCCTGTGGCCTCACCATCAGTGTGAGCAGTGGATGCTGTGCCTGGGAGTGAGAAAGTGGTCCTGTGGCCTCACCATCAGTGTGAGCAGTGGATGCTGTGCCTGGGAGTGAGAAAGTGGTCCTGTGGCCTCACCATCAGTGTGAGCAGAGGGAGGCCGAGCCTGGGAGTGCTGAAGTGGTCTGTGGTCCCACTATCATTGTGAGGGAGGCATGCTGAGCCTGGGAGTGAGGAAGTGGTCCTGTGGCCTCACCATCAGTGTGAGCAGAGGGAGGCCGAGCCTGGGAGTGCTGAAGTGGTCTGTGGTCCCACCATCATTGTGAGTGGAGGCATGCTGAGCCCAGGAGTGAGAAAGTGGTCCTGTGGCCCCACCATCAGTGTGAGTGAAGGGATGCTGAGCCCAGGAGTGAGGGCGTGGTCCTGTGGCCCCTCCATCACTGTGAGCGGAGGGAAGCTCAACGCAGCTTGTGATGTGTTTGGCACAGTCTCCATGTCCCTGGTCCCTTTCCTTGGTCTGCAGCTCCTCTTCATACCTCCAGTGGGGATAAAAGGTCTGGGGACCCCTCTTTAGTTCCTCTCAGGGTGAACGGTGTCTCCCCATGGCTGGCAGGCTTCCCTGGTTCTGCCATTAAGGTCTCACGCCTCTCATCTGCTCATTTCACAGCCGTTCATTTTAATCATGAAAAGGTCAACTTGTCAGCACACAAATGTTACACTTAATTCGTTTTCTCCAGGCACATCCTATCCATGATAATTCGGCCCAATTTTCAGTCATTTGGCAAGGGGAGCTGCAGTGGGGAGGGGTCGCAGCGGCAGCACCTGAGAGAGACCCACTGAGTGACTCTGGGGCACGATGTGGGGCAGGGGTGCCGGTGCCAGTCCCAAATATCTACGGTAGTACCTGGCAGCCACTTGGACTGGGGTTCAGGAGTCCTGGGGGTTACAGACTTGGAGGAGGTCCCAGCATGTATCTCCTTGCTTTTCAACCTCCCCCACCTTGGTCCCTTTTCCTTTTTCTCAACTTTCTTCATTTTCTGTATGCTTCCAAGCAACCATAGCAGAGTCTGGGAGACCACCCTGAGTTCTTCTCCCTTCCAGAGTCTTCCTGCGTGGTGGGAGGTTGCTCCTGAACACGGTGTGAACTTGTCCTGGGAAGATGAACAAATGCGTATTCGGGATTTCACCCCAGTCCATCTTGGCGAACCAGTGGGCTTAATTATTTACATGAGTCTGCATGAAGGGTCCCCTACAGGTGCACAAGCAACCAACAAGCGAGCAGCTGAACCTTGGAAGAAAATGCCAACCCCGCAACTGTTACGGATCTGCAGGGAGGGTCTGGACCTCATGAGCCCTTCCATCCTCTATGGTGGAGAATTTATGGGCTAACCTTGTACAGGTCTCCCGCAGATGGTTCCAAGCCTCTGAGAATTAAAGAGGACAATGGCCGTGCCGTGTCTGGAGGACAGTGGATCTAGGTGACTAGGACCCTGGGGAAACTACATGAGTTACCCGTGTTACACGACTCACAGTATTGGTGCAGACCCCAGGAGCAGGCTTGCAGACTCAGCATCACCCTGAGGGTGTATCAGAGAGACTTTCTCCATAACAAGCCCTGTAGTCCCTGGGCTGGGCCACTGAAACGTTTTGCGGTGTTAGCTGGAAACATCGCTGCTCTCAGACACATCATCTCTTCTTCTTCCTAACCAGCTCTCCTTTTCCACAAGGCTTTTAGAGGTTGCGTGGAAATCCCGAAGCAGGGGTCTCTCAGTGCTGGGAACCTGGATGATTAGAGCGGAACTGACTGCCCAGTTTCTCCGCCTCCTCTGCCTCCACTATCACCCAGTTTGCACCTGGCAGGTGGAAGGTCTCCACAAAGGATCATGGGACAGGCACAGGCAGATTGCAACCAAGGATGCTCACTCCTAGATTAACAAGAGGTACTGAGCCGAGTGCGTTCTGTGATCACAGGGGAGTGCTGGGCAAGGAGGTACTCAGTCACTGGGGAATAGAGCCAAGGGAGCTGAGGGGTAAAGGAGCCCCCCATTCCCTGCTGACCCCCTCATCCTGTCAAACACATCAAACAGCAACAGTAGTATCCACCCTAGAACTGGGGAGTCACTATGGGCATTGCTACCCGAAGCACCGGCCAAGATAAAGGTTAAAATAGCCTGGCTCCCCATCTCAGGCAGACTTGCCAGCTGTGTGAGCTGAGGAAATTATCTGATCTTTCTGTGCCTCTTCATCTAGGCTGTAGTGTGCCAGAGGCTCATTAAAGCAGGCACTTAAGACCCTGATTGGATTGGGCTGTGGCTCAGTCGGTAGATTGCTTGCACAGCACGCACAAAGACCTGCGTTGGATTTCCGGCAATGTGTTACGAAAACCAAGCATGGTGTTTAATGCTGTAATACCAGCATCTGGGAGACAGGGGCAGGAGGGTCAGAAGTTCAAGGTCACCTTCAGCTAGTTAGTCAGTAGGAGGCCAGCCTGGACTGCAGGAGATTCTGTCTCCTAAGAGCTCTTGGGATTTCAGTAAGCTTTAAATGAGTATTTTGTCTTCCTTCAGCTGGTACAAGGGAGCACCCCTTGTCTTGGGGGAAGACTAGTGTTTGACACTCACTGAGATGCCTGGTGTGGTCCTCAGACCTTGGGTGTGACAAGGCACTCTCTTCCGGAACCATCTCTTCCTTCCTTTGGTCATTAACACAGACACTCCCTGCCAAGTTGGGCTCTCCTCAGAGCTGAGTGAGCAAGGCCAGGACACGCTGTGTACAGCAGTAATGCTTTGACAGGGAGGAGGGTAGCCAGGCTACAGAGAGTGACACTCCTTTTCTGTCACCTACCTAGGCCTCAGGAGTCCCTGATGCTACCAGATATCCATTCTCCATTCCTTCTGCTCCTGTGTCTCACCTCTCGGGGAGCCTGAAACCTTCACGAGTCCACTGTCTGGAGCAGGAGGAACTGAAGCCGGAGGTGGTGCAGAGGCAACCGGATCAATAAGATATGTCACTGAGAAGCCACTGCAGCCCCTTCTGGAGAATGTATCTTGCTGACAAACTGAATGTGAGATCAATTCTGAGCCCCTCAGAATTTAGCTGTCCCAAGGGGCACAATTTTCCTGTGGGTGACACCTGCAGAATACAAATTAACCCAAATAGGCAGGTGTGACCAGCGACAGGTCCCTTTCCTGGGTGCCAGGTGGTGTGAAAATGGCTGTGGGGTCTCCCATGCAATGATCAAAGCTCTGGAGGGGGAGCATCCCTCTGGACTCTGAGGTCAGGCATGCCCTGCCTCAGTTTCCCTGCCCTCTTCTACAGCCCTCATATCTCACAGCACTCTAGGAGGCAGTAAATCAATAGAGATATCTTTGGTGGGAAGGTCCTTGGTTGCAGGGTAATAGGTGTGCTGATGGGTCTCCTGTGGAAAATGTCAGATGATGATTTGTCTTCCAGGACCGGGTTGACGGACTGATGCTGTCTGGGACTGCACCTTGCTGATTCCAGAGCCAGCGAGCGAGAGGGAGGCCATTGTGAGCCTGGCAGGGAGGCTTTTGTGGCTCTAAGGTGTCCAGGGCACACGGTGGTGCTGCCCGCCCAGTATCCCAGCACTGAGCTTTCGTTTGTCATGAGAGATGGAATCTCTCAAAAATAACCCGTGCGTGCGTGGCTCCGACTTGCAAAATGTCTTGACACTGCCAGCCTTTAATTAGCTGTGCTTTGCTGTCAGGGATGCTGCAACCGCCACTTCGCGGGCTGCAAATGATGTCTTGAGTCACCAGAAGCGAGAGGGAAGTGAGAGCTGGGAGAGAGGCCTGGGTCACCTCAGTCAGTGATCATCTGCAGAGCCTAGGGATAGCAGCCCTGGCTGAGGTCACAAACTGCAAAAGACCGACTAGATCTGGCTCTCGGACCTGATGGAGCTCCGTCCACTGCCTTAGGCTTTGCATTCTGCAAAGCGAGCTGCCATCCTCAGGGACAGAGGAACACACACACACACACACACACACACACACACACACACACACGCACACATGCACACACTCACTCACACACATTCATGCACACATGCATACACACACACGTGAACAGACACACACATATACACGCGTGCACACATGCACACACTCACTCACACACACACTCATGCACACACACTCACTCTCTCTTTCTCTCTCTCTCACACACACACGCACACACACTCACACACATGCATGCACACTCATGTACACATGCTCACACACACACACACGCATGCACACACGCACACCTACCATAACACATCATTACCACCACCAGGAAAGCCAGCTGGCTAACTAGAATTTAGAGATTGATGCCCTGGGCCCAGACACATTTCTGAGGTTCCCATGAGGGTCTGAGCTGCCATCTTCATTTTAGTTAGCATTTTCCTAATGACCTGTGACGCTGAACATCTTGTCACAAGTGTCGGAACCTCTCAATTTCTTTGGAGAGACGTGTAGTAAAACCTTTAACCACATTTTTTTTTTAAACTGAGAAAACAGGCTTTATTTTTTCATAGCAATTTAGGTTCACAAGAAAAGGAAGAGTTCGCACAATCCCTTTCTACACATGGCACAGCCCTTGCCAGTGTTCACATCCTTTCCAGAGCCATCCATCTGTCCATCTGCCACAGGTGCTGAGCCTGTATTGTCCTAGCCAAGCTCTTGGGTCTCATCAGCAGGGCTTATCCATCATACTTGTTTTTATTCTCTTTTATTGGCACGTGGCATTTTGGTAAATATGTGTGATTACAGCAGCACTGATTTTCCTTCCCCACCAAACTTGGTTTGGAATCACCTAGGAGACGCACTTCTTGGTGTGTCTCAGAGGGCATTTCTAGGACAGTTTATGTGAGAAGGGAAGATGGTGAACAGCAGCATCCATGGGCTGGGAAGCGCACTGAACACTGCGGCCAGCTCTCTCTGCTTCCTGACTGTGACCCAGCTGCCTCTTGCTCCTGTTAGCGTGACATCCATGTGACGAGGTACTGTGCCCTTAGACTGTGAGCCGGAACACACTCCTCCTTCCTTAATTGCTTCTTCTCAGCGATTTTGTCACCGCAGTGTGAAAAGTAACTAAAAGAGGAAATTGGGATGAGGAATGGGTCCTTCTGTGATAGCCCTCACCGTGGCTTAGTCTTCACTGGTGTGTCAGAGGACTGTGGGTGGGTGGGTCTGCACCTGTGGTCTAGCGGGGCCCAAGGCATCTGTAACCAGAGTGTAACGGGCCATCTCTGTGGGAGTGTGGGAGACGAGAATGCTGAGGGAAATGTGGAAGTCAGAAGCTTGGATAATGAGGTTTCAGAGGGGATCAAAAGCTGAATCAGAAGCTAGGCTAGAGGCCATTTGGGTTTATATTCTTTCAAATAATCTGACTTTCCTCTGCTGGTGTCCTGAGAGCTTGGGTGAGGCCAAATTCTAAAGCAGTGGATTGATTGGTTTGGTGGGGGAAATTTCAAGATGGAATAGCATTTAGGTTTTGACACGGAGGCCGTTTAACTCTCCAAATATGTGAGGGAGATGGAAGTGTGTGTGTGTGTGTGTGTTTGTGTGTGTGTGTGTTTGTGTGTGTATGTGTGTGTATGTGTGTGTGTGTTTGTGTGTGTGTATGTGTGTGTGTGTATGTGTGTGTGTATGTGTGTGTGTGTGTGTTTGTGTGTGTGTGTTTGTGTGTGTATGTGTGTGTGTGTGTGTGTGTGTGTGTGTGTGAGAGAGAGAGAGAGAGAGAGAGGTGGGGGGTGTCTGGGCCACTCTCTGTCCTCTGAGCCTCACTGCCTTCCTACAGCATGGCCCCTTCTGGATGTAGGATGCCGCGTGCATCCCTTGCTACACTTGGGTTTTCTGGGACACTCCTGGGGACTTCCTGTGTCCTTGGCTATCTTACAGAGTGGCAGCATCTGGGTGTGTCAAGGGGCAGCTCCTGCCTGACTGTGTGCTTCCACTCCTCACCCTGACTCCTACACGTGCCTTTCTCAAAGGAGGTGGCTTTGCAGGAGCCTCCTGTAGCCGGCAAGGGTCTGGGAGCCTTCAATGCAGTTAAGCTGCTGTTAGGGCTGGCTGTGGACAACGCATCCACCCCACAAATCTCCTATTGTTCTCGCACACCACGACAGTGCAGGGCTTTCCCTCCTTAGCCCCCTCCCCCCAGTGATTAAAAGGGTGAGTTTCTGGGAACTAAACGGAGCTTTATTGTTCTTGACTCAAATCAATGCTGCCACCTCAGACAAAGCCAAGGTGGGGGTGAGGATAACAGGTCTACAAACATTTTTCTTGCCAAGTTAAGCTGACCTCCAGGGATGCGTGCATCTCGGCTCTCAGAAGTCAGCCCTCTCCAAAACTTGTTTGCGAGAAGTTTCTGTGGGGAAAACTTTTTAATAAAGGCCTTGCAGAACGAGACGCATTCAATTTCCTCCAATTACACATGGAAAGTAACTTTTGTTCACTGCGTAGTTTTCTCCTTTGCCTCGGGTCTTTTCAGGGATGGGCTTAGCTCAGAGCCTGCATATGCGGAGAGAAAAAGCTTTATGTTTTCTTGGCTGAGAATAGCTCACAACAAATTAGAAAGAAATGAAATATTCCCGTAATACTGGGGCCTCCCACATCAGCAATTATGCTTCTTGGCTTCTTATATCACAGGACTGTTCTTATTTCCCAACTTGCAGCTCTGCATTGCAGGCTTCGGTTTCGTTTGCTCCTGACTGGGGTTCCAGTCTGGGACCCTGAAGTTCTTTGGAAGAACCAAGCTGGCCCCATTCTGAGACTGTTCATGCCTAAGTGACCCAGGCCAGGCAGGTGAGGTTTCCTGGGTGCCACATTTAAGGAAGTTCTCACTGTCTAGTCTCAGTGAGTGGTGACGCTGCCCTTACAAGGCCTTGAAATGTAGACCCACCTTAAGAGTGCAAGGCTTTCTCACTCTCCCTCCAGTGCAGCCTACTGCTCTGGCCAGGTAAGACTTGGAATGGATTTGACCACCTGGTTAGCTCAGCCCCACCCTCCTCTCTTCAGTTTGCACAGGCTGGCCCTCAGAGCTTGCAAGTTATATGACTGACTGGGGACAAGGAACAGTCTCCTGCTGGGGGCTTTGTGTAGGGTATGTTGCAAGTTCAAATTAAAAGGCTGCCCCTCACATTGTGGCTCCCTGACTCAAGTCTTATGTTGAAGTATGAATCCTTCAAATCTCGACACGATCTCCTTTGGGACAGTAGTGATGAAGTCACGGACTGTTGGGTGAGCCCTAATCTGTGTGTCTATGGATTATGAGAGAGAGAGAGAGAGAGAGAGAGAGAGAGAGAGAGAGAGAGGAGAGAGAAGAGAAAGAGGAGAGAGAGAGAAGAGAGAGAGAGAGCGAGGAGAGAGAGAGAGAGAGCACCTACACGGAGGTCAGAGGTCAACTCGCAGGTTGGGAGACAGGATGTTTGCTCTCCTGGGAGTGCAGCTTAGCTTGCTGCATGCCCAGTTCACCCCAGAAGGACCTCTGTGCTGACTGTGCAGCTCCCACTGCGGGTCTACCACTACATGCTCTTGGGGCTCTGTCTTCTTTGCAGACAATGTCTTATTTAGCAACCATGGAGGGTGTGAAGTCCCAGCTTGTGCTTGTAACAGGAGTCAGCTCCAGAGCTACAGTCTGCTCACTGGGACAGAGGACAGCTCTGGGAACCTGCCCTGGCTTGTTCCCCTCACGTCCAGTGTTCTCCAGGGTGAGGGTTTTACCCTTTTCCATCTGCTTCAGGTTTTTGCCCTTGATCCTCTTCAAACGTCAGGAGAAAAAGCAAGTTGTGACCCAGGGCGTGTCCCTCATGCTAATGATGCAACAGCTGCAGGAGGAAGAATGCTCTGAACTTGGTACACAAAAGCGTGGGAAAACTGGGCACTGGGTGAGCCATGGTCATCTGCATGTCTCTGGAGAAAGGCCAGTGTGATTCTGGAAATCCAGTGGCTGGTGGATGCTGTTTAAGGTTTCTGCTTTCGTCTCTCTGCCGGCCACACTAGAAATGGCGAAGGATGGGTGAGAGACTGGGTGGTGGGGCTCAGCTTCGACAGACTGACCTTTGTGTTGGGACAACAGCCATCTGCAGAGCTAAGGAACTCCATGGAGACGGCCTTTCTGCATGAGGCCACTGTGCTGATGCTCAGGACGCAGCACCCCGCCTCCTGTCTCCTCACACCAGATTCCCGCAGCAAAAGCAGGTGTCATGCTTCTCTGGACCTAGGTAAATCACACGGGCATTTCCACGTGGTGAAGCCAGGACCTCCGGGGCAATGCTGTCCTCTCCATGCCTCATCATGGATGTGACCTTGCTCCAGTCCTTGGGGAAAGTCACAGTAACGGACAGAGGAAGAGATCGGACCTGACTCCACTGTGCCTGGATCCAGCTGGGAGGAGCCGAGGCAAGCACAGCTAATTCCACGGATTCTCAGGTGTGAGCTTGGCCTGCTCACTCCATGTGCGGCTGAAAAACAGCTTTTACCTGTTATTTCTCTTTTAAACAGGGAGAGGGAGATCCCAGACCACAGAAGGGCAGAGTCTGCTCTGCTTGGCTGCCATGCCCATCATGTGGGGACATTGCTCTCAGTTTGGTTGTGGTGTGTTCCCCCTTGAATATGGAGGGGAGGAACTCAGAGTGCTGTGGGGTCTAGTCCAGGATCCGTGGAAGTTGTGGACTTGAGTTGCCTCAGGGTCTGTGTGGGCCCAGAGTCTTCCTACTGCCCGTGTTGGCCTCAGAGAATATTACTGGTTCCCAGACACCTTAGGTGATGTTGCCTTGAGTTCAGACTCCAATTCAGGGGCAGGCTGCTTCTCTGAGCCATCCACTGTCTGGATGTAGGTAGATGTGGGAGGCAGGCCAGGCCAGGCACTGGCCGCTTTCAGGATAGGACAGCCTTGCTGTGGCTCTCCTTCCCTCCTCAGGTCTGTAGTGTCCCTGGGACTACTGGGTCAAATGCCCACTCTTTGTCTATTAAAAGACCAGAAACTCAATCCTCACAGTCTGGGGTCAAGGCCGGCTCTTTCAGAACAGGCTTTGCTTGTCCTGCCTCTTCCGGCTTCTAGGGCTTTACTGGGAAAATGTTTACATTGGCTCACAGCCGGACAGTTCCAATTTGTCCCTGGTGTCACTTGGCAAGCTCGATACGTATCTTCTTGTAAAGGATGCTAGTTTCCTTGGATTAGGGCCATACCTCCCCAGTGTGCCCCCAGTCTGCCTCACTGTCCGAGGAAGCCTATGCTGCAGGCGCTCTTGGAGAGGCCTGATCATCAGGGGTTGGGTAGTCTGACCCCATGGGAATCCTTCTTCCCTTCCTTGAGAAGAACTCACCCTAGTGGCCATTCATGGGGACTCTCAGCCTCCCATGGCTCTCATATTCCTGGTCATCGCCCTTCTAGACCTATGTATGGGGTTCTCAGGGGCTATGTACTGAGGTGAAGAAGGGGGCAGTAAGCTGTGGTTCAGCCATGGCTCAGAACCACGACCACCGCCAGTGTTCTGCCCACAGGAAGTCCATGCATCTTCCCTTCTCACTTGCATGCACCTAAGAAAACACGTGTGTCCCAGTGAAGTCTGACACAGCCTGTTCTAGGCCTGCACCAGCTGTAGGTCTGCCTTACTGATGGGTAAGGTAAGACCCACCCTGACAGGGTTCAGAGATAAACTTGTGTCGTGGTACATTGCACGAGGTGCATCTCAGTTTGCTGGTACACGGAAGCTAAATGGGACACAGGATATAGTTGAAGTGATTCCTTCAGTCCACAGTCCCTTGCAGGCCGGTCAGTGTGTGCGCCCTCATACACATGCATTCAAGCAGAATGACGCTCCAAGCTGGCTCTCTACCATGTCCCCCAGTGATGTCACTGTCTCTCTGTGTTAAGGCGCTGGTGTACTTACACGGTTTTGCTCAGACACTGAGCCCATCACTAAGGACACACTGGAACTCACTCACCATCGTTACTTTGGTTGAGGAGAGCTATGTTTAATATTGATTTATAAAATCATCCAAACTTGCACTACTCCTTGGGCCCAGGGTCATATTCGAACTTGGAAGAAGAGTGATTCGAACTCTTCCCTCTAGGAATGAACGCTGCAAGAAGCCTCCAACGGTGTAGTATTCAGTTTTAATCTTCACTACCCAAGCTTCCTGTAAGATAACTCACTGGAGGGTCTGGTTAATTTCCTTCTGCCATCCGTCTTCCAAGCGCCCCACCCGGGCTTCTGTTGCTGTGACATTTTTGTGTCCCTGTGCCTCGCAGAGAGACACGGGAAGGACGACCATTGAGAATGAGAGCAGGCATGGCCTTGAGGTTAGAAGTTAATGAATGACAATGAGCAGGGAGCCTTGGAGGACCCCAGGCCGATGCCAGGGAACCACGGGTCTCCCCATCAGAGCTTTTGCGGATCTGTAGCAGCTGCCAGTGTCCCGCAGGTGATCGCGGATGGCCGGGAGCTCTGCCGCAGCTCTTGGCATTACTTCAGGGGCTCCTCTGGTTCAGGATTGCAAGCGTATGTCATAAGGACATGCCAAGTTGGAAATGTGGGGCACTTTCACGACACACACCCTGGGATTGCTGTGTTTATTAACTCCAACTTGCAAGGTCAGCATCTTTTAATTAAAGACAGGAGCCCCTCCCCCGCTTCCAGTGCTCAGTAAGAGGGAGCACACAGCACTGCTGGTAGGAAAGATGGTGGCAGGCACAGGTCTCCAGGGGCAGAGTGACATCACCAGGGATGACGGTAGTGAGGGGCTTGTCTGGTAATAGCCTCTCTAGTCTAAGATGGGATGTGGATGGTGACCTTGGTGGGTAGAGGGTGTATCCGGACATCTGGCTCTCCTCACGATGCGGGGAAAAGTCTGTTTGAGATTCTAATGGCTAGAGCTGTCAGTCAGCTCTGCAGAGCGGTGGATGTATGTCCACCTTGGAGGCCCAGCTGCGGACAGCTGTATTAAGTGCAGAGTGCATTTCAGTGGATGAAGCTTGGCACACAGGCCCTGTGGGTGAGGACCCGAAGAGTTATCAACATGGAACCTCTGCTCATGGCAGAAGTCAAGTCTCCAGCCAGGGGATGCGTGTAGCAGTGTGAGCCGCAGTAGCAGCCGCGGATGCTGTACTTCCATGCTATCCTATGGTCCTACTCCCACGGACAACCATGGCTGTGAAGGTTTGCTGAGCATCTGCTCCCAGCAAGACACTTCCTTGTTTCATGTGTGTGTGTGTGTGTGTGTGTGTGTGTGTGTGTGTGGTGAGCACATACATGCACAAGTCATGTGGAAGTCAGAGGCCAACTTGTGTGTCATTCCTTTGTTGAGACAACTTTGTTTCTGGAGACAAGGTCTCCCGTTGTCCTGACGTTGTTAGTTAAGACAGTCTGCCCAGGGAGCCCCAGGGATCAGTCTACCCATCTCTCCCTCTCTGCCATTGGGACTGCAGGCTCACACCGCCATGCCCGGCTTTTTAGGTGGATTCTGTGGACCCGAGCTCCGGTCCTCAAGCCTTGCACGGCACCCCACTGACTGAACTGTGTCCCCTGCACTAATGTGAGGCTTTCTCCTCACTTGGTCTAATTGTCTGCGAAACATCTGCAGAGGTCAGCCTGGCCCGGATCTCTCCACGGAGTCCCGCAGTGGCGACCTGTTATCCTTACCCACCAATCATGGTTGCTGTCATTCTAGACAAACCTGAACCCCCTGGAGAGATACGAGGTGGAACTGCGATCTTCTGTGAGCACTGAGCACTGTCTGGGTCTCCAGCAAGAAGGAAACCCCAGCAGAGGGCTTCAAGTCAGGCACAGCTGTTGATTGTCAGTTCCTAATGGGAAAGCGAATTAGAAGCAAGGATGTGACTCTTTGGGCTGCTCACCTAATTTGGGCAGCCATAGAAGTCAGGGTTGGAAGTGGTGTTTGAAGCCTCTCATTTACCCTGGCTGTGGTGACTGACCGTGGTCTCTCATTGCATAATAACGACAATGTGATAAAATGCACACAGCACAGAAATGACCCTTTTCAACTATTTTATTCTGTATTTTTGTGTGTGGAGGCCAGAGTTTGAAATCGGGTGCTTTCTACTGACCTCTGGCTTTTTGTTTTTGAGACAGACAGCTTGCTCAGCCTGGAGTTCACTGATTGGCTAGGCTGGATGACTGGCCAATGAGCTTCAGGAATTCGCTGTCTCTGCACCCTGCTGGGGTTACAACGCTCTCTGCCTGCTGGGCTTCTAGTGTGGGATCTGAGCTCAGCCCTCTCCACTTTTCCCACTGAACCATCTCGCTGGACCCCTCCTCCAGCAGCCTCAGTACCCCATTCTATGGTCTTAAGTATGATTCCATGGCTGTGTGGACATCACCAGCACCTGCCTGACTGATTTAGTCCTCATCCAAAACTTTTCCAACACAGCCGTGGGTGCAAAGAACAGGTTTCTGGCTCCTGTCTCTGCCTGCTGCACTTACATCTGATTTATTTACTAACTGTCAGGACTTCTTATGTCGTATCTTTGAAATCCACAGTGTTTTGAGATACTTCATGTTTGATAAAATGGTGTTTCATATCGCTTGAAAAATTATGTTTTATCTGCTATTTGGGGAAAATTTGAAGGACTGCAGCTACATCGATGTTTTCATTTATTTCCTCTATAATGCACCATTTAATAAAGCAATAGTGGCACAAATGGCATAGGAGCAACCAACCACTTAGTGGATGGATTTAAGGCCCACTCCACAGTTAAAATCCATACTGGTACCATTACTGGGCCGAGAACCATAGCTAGACACACCATGGGACCTATGGGAGAATCCTGCATTATTCTGGTGAACGGACAACTAATGACTCCTAATGACTATCATTGTAACTGTAGATCACCGTGTATTTTAACCTTCATCAGACAAACTTCTTTCTCCAGTAGATGGTGACTAACACAGAGTCCTGAAACCCTCCAAGGTGCAGAGACTGAGAGTGGAATGTTCAACCCTAAATGGCACATCTACATAGGCTCTCCCTTTTCCAACGCTCAGGAGCTGTTGAGGAAGAGAGCGTGGAAGTGTATGAGCTAGAGACAGTGGGTAACACAAGGGGGCCGTGTCTTCTGGACACAGCAGAGAAGCTGCATCCGTGAACATGAAGACTAGTGCAGACCCAAGCCAAACCAAATCGTGGCGTGGCGAGGGAAGGTAGATAGGAAGTCCCACCCCCAGCCGAGGAGATATTGGCAATTGACAGCTGCGGGAGAGGGAGAGTCAGCTTTCTTTATGAGTGCAAGCTCTGGTCGGTCAACCACACTCCAACGGAAGGACACACATTCAGGTGTACAACCTGGACTTGATGTGTTAAAAGAGCAGAAGACACAAGTGGTTGGGCAGTTAGGGTGGGACAGATCTGGGAGGAGTGGGGGTGAATATGACCAAAATACATTTGACAAAGTTAAAACGAACTAATAAAACCTGCAAAAAATGGGCCGTGATTTGTTTACGTTCTTTCCTGATTGGATGGGTGGAGTCTATTTTCGGTCTATCATACATTTGCCTGGCTGTTGGGAGGTTAAATATTCTTGTGTCCTGAGACCTCTGGACGTTGTCTGTCCCTTCTTCAAAGGTATTAGAGGGGTTTTGGCTGTTGAAACACGCGCACACAGCAGGGATGGATTTTCTGTGTCATGAAATACACTCCCTTCGAAACCACACGCAGCACTTGATTAGCCAGTGCGTGGAAATGGCTTCTACATCTTCGTTCATTCTCACGCTGATCTAAGGTTTTTACCCACCCCCATTGTGTCAGAATCTCCCCTCTCCTTTGTGCGGCAATTTCCTTTTCGTTTATAGTCTCTTAAGCAGTTTTGTTATTACTTTTTAAAAAGCTTGGCTTGGTTTGTTTAAAATTGCCTGTACGCCATTATTCTTGGTGCCTTCGGAGGGTGGAGGAGGCGGCTCCGGAAGATTGATTTAGTTTTCCAGTGTGCCTCGGCTCGCCCAGGTTTTTCTGTCACGTCAGTTAATGTTTTCATTGGAAATTATTTATTTTTTTCAAATGTATCAGAAAACCAATGAAACTTTAGAAGGCAGCGAAATAAAAACATCCTGTTGCCCTCAGAGAAGGTAGACCGACTTAAACAATATGTAAAAATTAATGGCCGCTATAAAGGAAACTATTGATGGATTTAGCTACATTAAAATTGTAGATTCCTGTTTTGTTGGTTAGCTTTTTGTCAACTTGACGCCTGCCAGGTCGTCTGGGAACTTGTACTGAGAGAATGCTTCCACCAGGTTGGCCTGTAGGTAAGCCTGGAAGGCCTTTTCTCAGCTCATAATGGATGTGGGAGGGTCCAACCCACTGTGGGCAGTGCCACCCCCGGGCCGGTGGTCCTGGGTGGATACGAAAGCAGGCTGAGCAAGCGTGGGTAGCAAATCAGCGAGTCCTGTTCCTTCCTGGTCTCTGCTTCAGCTCCTGCCTCCAGTCCCCACCCTGAACTCCTGTCCTGACTTCCCTCTGTGATGGACACAGAGCTGAAATAAATCCTTTCCTTCCCACATTGTCTGTGGTTTTTTTTTTTCCTTTATTACAACAATAGAAAGCAAACCCAGAGATTCTATAGACTGAAAAAAAAATCAAAACAGAAGAGAAGAAAAGCTGTGTTTGGGAAAAGAGGGCTGTAATGGTAAAAGAAAAAAGAAGGAGAAAAGGGAAAAGAAAAAGGCTCCTCTTAGTCGAGCAGAACAGTGGTCCCAGAAGAGACTCCCACGCCTCAGAGCACAGGCAGCTCCACAGGCTGGGCCAGGGAAGTGTGGGTTCCTACCTGGTGACATGCTCATCCCCCAGACGAAACATCCAGCAGCCGAGCGCACGGGAGAGCCAGCTGGTTGGCAGCCAGGGTGAGGGCTGCTCTGAGCGACTGAGAGACTTCCTCACAGGGCTCCAGAAAACTGACACGGACATTGTAATAATGGGATGGGATCTCATTAGTGCCCAGCTCGTTAGTGTTGACCGTCAATTTGACCCAACCTAGAATCGCCTGGGAAGCGAGTGTCAATTCATGCAATTACTTCCTCAGGTTGGCCTATGGACCTGTCTGCGGGGGCTTTCTCTGATTGTCAATTGAGTTGGGAAGACCCACTCTGAACGTAGGTGGCACGGATCCACAGATGGGGTCTTGGGCAGGCAGACAGCTCGGACACATTTGTGTCTCTCTGCTCTCGACTGGATTTCACGTGACTAGGCGCTTGGAGTTTTTGTCTTGACTTCCCCAAATGATGGCCTATAACCTGGAATTGTGAGTCAGATAAATCATGTCTGCAGCCTTACCTGTTCATCTGAGTGGAACTGACTAGATCAGACTGGGCTGTGACACATCTGGGATGATTGTCTTAATTATTAATCAGAGGGCCAAGCCCACCATGGGTGACGCTATCGCTAGGCAGGTGGCCCTGGGTTGCATAGGAACGTTAGCTAATCGTGTGCTAGCAAGGCAGCAGTGATTCTCAATCTGTGGGTCGCAACCCCTTTGAGAGGTTGAACAGCCCTTCCACAGGGGTCACTTAAGACCACTGGAAAACACAGATATTTACATCATGATTCATAACAGTAGCAAAATTACAGTTATGAAGTAGCAACATAGATAATTTTATGGTTGTGGGTCACCACACATGCAGAACTGTATTATTAAAGGATTGCAGAATCAGGAAGGTCGAGAACCACTCCAATAAGGAAGCCAGCCAGCAGCGTTCCTCCACAGTTCCTGTCTCAAGTCCCTGCCCTGACATCCCTTAATAATGGATTGTAACTCGGAAGTGAATTCCGAAGACAGCCTTGTCTCCCTTAAGCGGCTTGTTGTTGGGTGTTGCGGCCCAGCAACAGAAGTGAAATTAAACTAATGTACACCACAGTGCAATCAGGGAATGTTGGAAGGGCACCTGCTGGCCACATCTGGGGCAAAAAGAACACCAAAGTGGGCAAGGAGAGCCATGCAGAAGTGCAACCGTCTGGGAGGGTGAAAAAATCCTGATGGGGAGGGACGGGTGAGCAGAGGGAGGGGAGGCCATCGCAGAGGGCACGCATCCAACCTTTAATATATACTTACACGAAAACTTAGAGATAAATTTATCTTTAAAGTGAAGGTAGGGCGCTTGCCTGCAGCTATGCAAAGAATAGATAATGAAGCTAACAGTACTGCCACCCAGCAACCTGGGCTGTCACTCCAACACAGGTCTGCATACCAGAGAGGATGTAGCCCCCTTTTCTGGGTGACCAGAGGGTAGTCATCAGATTCTAAGGGTCAGCTTCCTCTGGATCAGAGGGAGCTTGAGTCTCCAGGACCCCTTGCAGTCCCATCGCTGTGAGAGCAGGGAGTAACCTTTTATGGGGACTTTGATTTTGTCCCTCCCTCCTAGTAGAGAATGCTGGTGGTGGCAAGAGAAGGATCTGGTCCATGTGTGACATCGGCATGTAGGTGCTTTGATCAAGCTCTGCTCCTCAGAGGACCTTAGGAAAGAAAGAGCCGGGGCTGAAGAGGTAGCTCAGGGGTTAGGAGCACTGGCTGCTCCTGCAGAGGACCTGGGTTTGAGTTCCAGCACCCATGTAGTGTGGCTCATCCCATCTGTAATTCTAGTCCCAGAGGGATCTGACACTGTCTTCTGACCTCCAAAGGCACTGTATGCACCTGGTGGATAGACATACATACAGGCAAACACGCACATAAAATAAAAATAAATAAAATCTTAAAAAAGAAAGAACAGGAATGGCCTGTGGGGCCAGAGGGGTGTCTCTTCCATACATAGGCTGAGGGATGGCTTGTCTTTGAAATACTCAGGACCAGAAGTGTTACAGATTTTGGGACAGAATATTCACATACAGATACAGCAGGATCTTAGGCATGAGACCAGTCTAAACAGGTAGCTGCATTTCATGTACACCTTTTGTATATATGCTGATGGTAATTTTAGATAGTAGTTTTAGTGTGTCTGTATTTTGACTATAGTCTGTCACTGAAGGTCGGGTGCAAAAATTTCTGCTTGTGATTTTGTGTTGGTTGTAAAGAAATTTGGAAGTTTTTAATATTTCAGGGTTTTGAACTTGGGATTAGGGACATTTCATCTACAATAAAATCCTAACCAATATGTACGTGCAGAGTTTGGAGAAAAAAAAATCAATGTTTTGTGACAGTCGTGGGAAAACTGGCTGGGAATTCATCGGTGGAACTAATCTGGGCTAGTGAGGGAGGGAGGGACGTGAAGTATGTCCTCCCACATGGAAGTCACACAGGCAGATTGTCAGGTGATCAGAGTTGGACTCATGAGGAGAGAACTAGCTGGGAGAGTGGGAGACCTCTATGGAGGCTCTAAGAATGGGGCTGCCATAAGACATCTACACCAGGACACAGCAGAAAGCCATTGTCCCACCTTCTCCTAGGAAACAGAGACCCAGGAGGTGTTCCGTCAATGGAGACAAAGGAGACATGCAACCCCCAAACTGGATGGGGTCCTTAGGGGAACCTGCCACCAAGGCTGTCGTCAGGGCAACTGAGTGAGCTGGGGCGTATCCCATGGCTACCAGATCATCTCCAGGAGAAACCACTGCTGGGTGGAGCTGTGTGCTGTCTTGCCGAGGACAAGCAAGGCAGAATGACATACGGAAAAGGCTGTGGGCTGAGGGGCGCAGCTTGTGCTGAAACAATCAGCAAACAAGAAAACAGATGCACATGGGTGGACATAGTAAACCTTGGTGAATGCAGAAAAAGCCAGGAGAGTTCTGTGTCAGTCTCGCAATAGTCCTGGACATTTAGAACCATTTCAAAGTTAGACTTTAAGAAAACAAAAACAACAAGAGGATACAGGGTGTTTGGAAACAAAACTAAGTTATAACAAAGTGCAACCTAGTTTCAAAACGTGTGCAAGGGACTGGGGAGATGGCACCCGGGCTGAAGTGATTGCAAGCTTGAGGGTACAGTGACGTTTTATTTGCGTGTTAATAAATAAAGCTCGCCTAAGGATCAGAAGGGCAAAGCTAAGCCACTAGAGGCCAGGCAGTGGTGACACACACCTTTAATCCCAGGATTTGGGAGACAGGGTCAGATGGATCTCTGTGAGTTCACGGCCACCCTGGGCTACACAAGATCAAAGCAGAAACAAATCCAGGTGTTGATGGTTTACACCTTAAATCCCAGTCCTAGGGAGTCGCACACCTTTAATCCTAGCACTAGAGGGAATACGAAATGGGAGGAGAGAGAGGCCTTGTCTGGTTAGTTTACGGTTGCCCAGACTTGGTAGAGGTGAGACTTCTTTAGTGACTTGACTGCTTTGCTTGTCTGGCTTTTGGGTTGAGCATTATTTATTAAAGCATAACTAAAATGTCACTATATGAGGGTCTGAGTTTGAATCTCCAGGACCTCCACACAATTCTAGGTGTGGTGACACAGACAGGCGACTCCAGCACCGAGGTCTGGATCCCAGCAGACCCTAGGGTCTTGCAGGACAGCCACACTAACCAAAACAGGGAATTTCAGATTTCGGTAGAGACCATGTCTCAGATAAGAAGATGGAGGGGGACAGGTCAGGACACTCGGTGTCAGCCTTGGGCTCTGGCCCAGACATGGGGACAGCACAAACATGCCCATGCAACTTTCATGAGCATATATATGTTGCATGCACCCTTGTGAATAAATCGTACTTGAAAATATGTTTTATTTATTGATATTTATTTAGCCCAGATTCCAGGTCCCTCAGGCTAGCTTTTAACTGCTATGTAGCTAAGAATGGCCTTGAATTCTGGCCCGTCAGCCTCCACATCTGGAATGCTGGCCTACAGGCATGAACCTCTGTGCCCAATGGACACGATGTTGGGATGGAAGCAAGGCTTTGCTGTAGAGATGAAAATATAAAGCCCGAGAATGAATGCACACATCTCCTTCACACAACAATTTTTTAATTCTATTTTTTAATAGATGGAGAGACATAAATTTAGGGATTCGGCAAGGTCAGAATTTGAGCCCAAAGCCTGGGCTCCACGGCCCATGTTCCTCCTCTACCTTTGTAAGGAGTCTGTGTTCAGACAGGAAAAAGGAAGGCAGCAACCTCAGCGGCTGTTTGCAGCTCTGTTCCCATGGCCTCCCACCCTCTCCCTGGAGGCATTGGTGCAACCATAGTCCACCAGGGTTTGGGGTTCCCTGGAGGCATTGCCCACCAGGGTTTGGGGCTCTCCTTCTGATAGGCCAGAGGCAGAGGGAAGGGAGGCTCAGCCCAGTCCTCCACCACCTTTCCAGTTGGCTGGAGGGCTCTGAGGACAGATTTCCTCCAATTAATTCCAATTAGAAATGAGCACCTGATGAAGGTGAACAGTCGGGATGGAGCGCTCTACGCAAGGAGAGCCGGACTCTCCAACTGCCAACTCACCCAACTCGTGGGTCTGCCGATGCCAAAAATAGCTGATAAGGAGCTCTGTGTGCACCCGGAGAGCGGGGATAATTGTTGCTGCCCTGTGGAACCAGATGGGTCCACATCTGCCCCCGTGTCCTCTCGTCCTTGCCCCAGTGTGGGTCAGCAGAAAGACTTCCTGTGTATATGTCTCTTGAGTCTTGGTTTTGTGGCTTTGCTCAGCTCACCGTTGGTTTTTGGCCTAATAAATAATTAGTTTCTAATTGGTGTTTGCGTCGGTGTTTGGGGCGGTGGGCGACTGTCAGGAGCTGATTTGGATTCCCTCCGAGTTCCCTCCGTCTGACGTGTTTTCATTCGCGCCCTCATTCCCTAGTGAAAACATATATGCGTTAAGAAATAAACACAGGTGTTGAAGGGGATGTTTTGAAACGTTCTCTTGTCCCTGACAGCTGCGCTTTCTGTAGAAATCATGAGATTGTTTCCACCGTAATTGCATGAATTTCCTCCAAGCTTCCGGGAATTTTAACATGCGAATATATCATTATGGAAGCTTCACGCCCGAGAATAACGCATTACAGTCCATCCTGAGAGAGTCCCCAGAGCTCGTGGGATTTTAATGTCATTTCAGAAGGCGGCTGGGAATCAAGTCAGAGCACCTTTCTCATCAAAAGCTAATCCTCCCTGGATTGAGCAACTTGGCAGAACTCAACTCCCCTCCCCTCCTTCAAACCAGTGCCTGTCTCCAGCTGAGGAAAGTCTACCATTCTGGTAAGTTTACCATCAAGTGTGGTGTTGTGGTATCAGACTGTGTCCCTGGCTGCTCAGATCCAGTGCTGATTTCAAGTGTTTCGTAGACTTTGTTTGCTTGTTTGAAAATAGCTGCAGGGAGAGAAGATGATGCTTCTCTGCTCAGCTGCGGTCGCTGGCAGCAAGAGAGAAAAAATAACCCCCAAATGGGGAGGTCAGGAAAACACAGGGCAG
The DNA here is from genome assembly GCF_018167655.1 of Microtus oregoni. Taxonomy (NCBI): domain Eukaryota; kingdom Metazoa; phylum Chordata; class Mammalia; order Rodentia; family Cricetidae; genus Microtus; species Microtus oregoni. The sequence goes on along the minus strand of NW_024544727.1, from coordinate 610,666 downwards.
AGACTCAGCCTTCCTTGCCTGCCCCCAATCATGACGCGCCCTTGGGACCGTCGCCTAGATACTAACACTAAAGGCATCTCTCCAGCTGTTATATTAAGCCCTGGGGTGACTGGAGCAATGCCTTTGGCTCTGTGGAGGAAAGAGAAGACAGAAATCTAATAAACATGGTAGCTCACACAGGTTACCACGTGCCTCCTGAAGGGGACCCCGAGACAAGGCCAAGAGTTGGGCTAGCATGGCCAATGGACTCAGTGACTTTCAGGCTGGTAGGTGCTATGGTACGAAGGTTGTGTCTCCCCATTCCAAAGAAGGACGAAATCCTCATTCTCCACAGAGGTGCTAGGAGGCAGGCTTTTGAGAAGTGTCTAGGTTTGGAGGGTTCACCCTCAGAATGGGATCACTGATGGACAGGGGCTCCAGAGAGACCCTTGGCTTTCCCACCACGTGGAGATGAAGCCCGGAAGCAGCATCTGTGATCCTGAAATGGGCCCAACCACATGCTGAACTTGTCTACACCTTGGCCATGATACACCAGCTCCAGAAATATGAAACACGAACAACCTCTGGGCACAAGATGATGACTCATGGTTACGGCAGCCCGACCCCCATAGAGCACATCTTCTTTCTTCTTCTAAAGCAATACTGTAGTTTCATTTATATTCTTTTAAAGTCAAATTTGAAGGGGATCACATGCACAAGACCTGGATTTGGACCTTACAGAAGTGCCATTTGTATAGATGAGTTCTACCTCCTCGGTGGCTCCACTGTCTTCTGGGTCCCTGCAGCTCTTCCTAGGATCTCAGGCATCAACCTCAGGGGTTGCTGGGTTGACTGCACACATCTTCCCCTGAGCTGGGACTCAGCCCATCTATTCCTCTCCCAGGAAGGCTCCACAGCTTCTCATTTCCTTAAGCAGATCATAGGTTCTTTCTACCGCAGAAGGTGACCCAGGAGTTCCCAGGGGAACCCACCGTGCCATCACAGAGGTTAAGGCTTCAGTGTGGTTCACGTGTTAATGCAGGACTCGGAACAACCTGAGTGTCTGCATTGAAACCCTTTCCTCTGTGAGGATAAATACCCAAGAGTTGACCTCTGGTTTAGTTAGTGCACCTACTCCTTGGCCAGTGACTTCTATGAAGGATGGCTGGGTTCATGCTGCATGTGGGGTCCCCCAGGGGAAAAGTTTTTAACTATACCCCATCTGAAAAGGGGAAGTGCTTCCTGCTGGGGGTCCAGTCTGGACTTCCCCAGTTAGGAATAAGGTTGAGAGTGTTCAGGCATTAAAGAGCCATGCCTATGCCTGCTGCGCTCCTGTGTCCACGGCTGCTCCTGTGCCCACTGATGCTCCTGTGCCCACTGCTGCTTTTGTGTCCACTGCTCCTATGCCCACAGCTGCTCCTATGTCCACTGCTGCTCCCATGTCCACTGCTGCTCCCATGTCCACTGCTGCTCCTGTGCCCACTGCTGCTCCTGTGCCCACTGCTGCTCCTGTGCCCACAGCTGCTCCTGTGCCCACTGCTGCTCCTGTGCCCACTGCTGCTCCTATGCCCACAGCTGCTCCCGTGCCCACTGCTGCTCCTATGCCCACAGCTCCTCCTGTGAGCCACTATTCCCTAGTTTTGCCTGATTCTCTGGAAAGTTGATTGATAACTTAGTTTTTCAGTTCATGAAAGGCAAGAGCTCTTATGTGTAACATCTGCTCCACCCTCCCTCTCCCCTCCAATTCCTCTTCCTCTCCCCTCCCTCCTTCCCTTCCTTCTCCCTCCCATCTCCCTTTCTCTTCTCTCTTCCTTCCTCCCTCTTCTACCCTCCTATCTCTTCCCCTTCCTACTTCCTGTCTCCTTCCTCCCCATCTCTCCCTCTCATCTCCCCTCTGTCTTCCATTCTCCTCCCTCCTATTGTGTTAAAACATTTCATCTATTCCTTGACATTTGCTTTCTGTGTCCATCAGCAATTTGCTAGTTTTACATAAGCAAATTTTCACTCTTACATCCTCTAAGCAGGATAATGCACTTCCTAAAGTCTTTTGTGTTGGAGGGTTGTGGGGACAATAAGCTCTTTTGTTCTAAGTTTGGAAGACATTCACATCTTTGTTTTTCTGAGTCCACGGTAGTGGAGATGCGACTTTTCTCCTTGATAGCTCCTAAATTCACAACTTTTTGAATGTTGGTTTCATACACAGAGACTTCAGTTTGTTCTTCCAGTGTCAGCTTAGACAGTTACGTCACCAGGTATGACAGTTTCTTTTTTTCTTTCTAGTTATTTTATCCTTTTGTGCAGGGGCACATCCATTCGGGATGGGAATGGCTCATTCATTTCTCCTCTGCTCTTATATCACAGCATCACAGTGAGTCTGAGACCCTGAAGATTCGGGGATTTCTCAACAGCAAACAGGACATTCTGCACAGTGACACTAGGCAGGTCCTCTTATCCAGTCCAGTTCCTACATGGAGGTGGCATTGGATCCCACAGTGACAGCCTGGTCTCCGACATGGCCCCATCCTGGGTGCCGTTTTCACCTGTGTTTCTGACTGACTTCCCATTCATTTTCCCAGCAAACACGAACTGCCCACAGCTGTTAGGGGGCGAGAGCCTCTTGAGTCCCCCTCCTCCACCAGGCTTTACATTGTATCTAAAAACTCTACAAGTTCATATCACTTCAGATTTTGAGTGAAGGTTTCTTTGGTTGCTCTCTATTTCTGTGGTAAACAGGATGAGCAGAAGAAGCTGGGCGAGCAGAGATGCCAGGTCACAGGTCCTCTGTGAAGGAAGCCAGGGCAGGAATTCAAGGCAGGAACCTAGAGGCAGGGACTGAAACAGAGACCACAGAGGAGTGCTCTGTACTGATTTGCTCCCCAGGGCTTGCTCAGCCTGCTTTCTTACACAACCAAAGACCACCTGCCCAGGGCCCTCCCACACCGGTTATCAATCAAGAAAAGATCCCACCCCATAGACTTGTATACAGGCAATCTAATGGAGGCATGGAGGCATTTTCTCATTTGAGATCCTTTCCTCCCAGATGACTGAAGTTTGTGTCAAGGTGTAAAAACACCGTAGAACACAAGTGTGTCACCATTTTGGATTGGTGTTGTGAAGGTCTGGGCATCCTGGTTCATACATGTGACATGTGCAGCTGCTGCCGCGTCACGTGTCGACAACTCTGGGTAACCTGATCAGTTTACTGCGCCTGGCGAGGCGTGTCTACTTCCGAACCTTCCTTGTTGTGTATTTGATTTCTGCTTCATTCTGTTTTTAAAATGTGCCTGATTTCTGTATCTGTTTGTTAGGAATTAAGCTTCTCTGTCCTTTTTGTTGACACAGGCCTTCTCTTTCCACAGGGTCCTCATGTTCTAAACTTCCTTCTGGTTGCTGTTAATAGCAACCATTCATACTGAAAAAACACACCCTTGACATTTTTGGCCATCATAGAAACATCTAGAAACAGGCCAGTCAGGGATATTCTTAGAGTCCAGGGCTCCCATGTGATGGAGTCACAGATGGAACTGAGTTTCCAGCCCCTGCCACACTGCGTGGAGGAGCAAGGACTTCTGATTCTCCATCTATTCTATGTTGCTGGTAGAACAAAGTACATCTAGGTGTCTACCACTCACCCATATCCAAACTCCTGACTCCCAACAAAGATATTGATATTGCTGTTGTTCCTATTTCTGCCTTCTTTGATGTCCAGCAAATCACAGAGCTTCAGAAAGACAACAGACACAATTCAGTCACAGGCGGATGCATCCTCACTCCCAAATGCTTGCATCTGTTCCCTGTGGGCTGAGCTTTAGGTGACATCTCTAAATCTGCCCACCGGACTCTTCAGCACTGTGTAGACTTTCCGTTACAGTTTCTGGGAAAAGAAGGCGCACAGGGTCAAAGGAACTCAGTAAGGCAATTTCTTTTTGCAAAAGGGGTACATCAGAACCTAGAGAGGGCTGGTGAGCATGCTCAGCCCAGATGACCCCTGTTTGTTACAATCTGCAAGTACAATCTGACACAGTTGGCTAATTGGTGCAAAAGGAGGTGTGTGGTTCATGGAATATGGTCTGTGGCTTCCTAAGTACCTTTGATAGAAAAAAATTTTTTACATAGTAAGCTATTTTTAAAAGGCAAAATAGGAGTGTTGTACACAGTCAATAAACATCTGAAGCCCAGACTTCCTGCCTTCTTAAACTGGAATTGAGAGGATGATGAGTGGCGGGGTGCAGGTTCCTTTTACCTTGTTATGTTTAATTTTGTCTCCATATACTTTTGAAAATAAGTGCCATTTAAGTTTAATGGCATGCTTTATGTTGACACTTTGTACCATGGCTTTAATTTAATCCTGAGAGAATCATAAGTACTTTTCATTTATTTATTACAATATTATATGGTTCATTTTCTTTTAGTTTTTGATGCATGTGTGTGTGTGTGTGCGTGCACACACTCGCATGCACAGGTATGTATTGTGTGTACAAGAATGTGGAAGCCAGAGGCTAGCTTCTGGAGGCTTAGTTTCTTCTAAAGGCAGAGTCCTGTACTGGCCCGGAGTGAGTTCCAGGGATCCTCCTGCCTCTGCCTCCTCAGTACTAGGATAAGGAGTCCTTGCACTGTGCTTGGTAATTTTATGTGAGCTCTGGGGGTTGAGGTTCTTATACGTGCAAGGCTGCTCCCCTGCCGCTTCTGCACATTTTAAATCCAAAAGCAAAAAATATGTAAAATGAGATTAGCATTTCTTTTAAGTACTGTTGTATGTGTGTATGGGCATGTGTGTGGATGTGTGTTTGTGTGTGTGTACACACCACAGTGTATGCACGCCAGAGGACAGTTTCCTGGAGTCAGTCTGGGACCTGGGAACTGAACTCAGGTCATCAGGTTTGCATGGCAAGAGCTTTTACACAGTGAGCCATCTTGCTGGCCCAAATAGGGATGGATGTTTGGTTATGCAGCTTGGGGTATGGCTCAGCGGCAGAGCCTGTGCTTAGCGTCTCCTGAGCTCAGTCCACAGTATAAACAAAAAGCGAGCCAATTGTTTACCCTCATTTGTAGGTGATCGCTCTTTTCTGGTTGGAGTGAGACTGATGGCCACAGTGCTCCTTGTCCTCCTGAAAGTGTTTTGCCTAAAAGCCTTGCAATTGCGATCGGCAGGCTTAGGTGTGCTTGCTCATCTGTCCCACACTTTCTTTTGTGCCTCAGCTGACAAACTGTCTCAGCCAGATTGGTCTCTGGGTCATTTATGTGTGGGGTGGTCCAGCCCACTGTGTGTGCTGCTACTCCTAGGTAAGTGGTCCTGGCAAACCATGGGGAACAAGCCACTAAGTGGCACTCCTCCATGGTCTCTGCGTCAGCTCCTGCCTCCAGGTTCCTGCTCTGACTTCTCTGATGCTGGACCGTAACAGTAAACCAAATAAACCCCTTCCTGCCCAAGTTGTTTCTGGTCAGTGTTTTATCACACACGCTCACGCTCACACAGACACACACACACACATACACACACACACACACGCGCGCGCCTTTTAAAACCCTGGCTGTCACACATGACAGATAGCATAGTAGCATCTTTCTAAGTCTGGTTGACTTGGCTTAACCCCGTGACCTCCAGCTATGCTCCTGCCAATGACGCAATTTCATTCTTTTCCATGTGATGAAGCTGAGCTGTGGGTCTGAATACACACCATGCTTCCTTCTTCACTGGCTTTCTGGTGAGCACCTAGATGCTTCTGTCACTTGGCTGTTGTGAATGGCGCGGTCATGATTGCGGCTGTGTAGGTAACTTTGTGGCACTCTGACAAATGTCTTGGGGTGTCCTTTCAGGTGTGGGCATGTGTATCGGCCAGTGGTTCTGTTTTTAGAGTTTTGAGCACTAACCACAGGGACTCCCATGGTGGTTTCTCTCATTTCATGACAACCAGAAGTGTTTAAAGTTTCTCTATTAGCTACTTTTCAGTTATTCTGATAATCCCAACCAAATTTATAGAAGAGAAATTTTGTTTGGATTTATGATTCCGGAGGGTGAGAGTCTAGCATGGTGGGGAAACGTGGGGTAGGGGACTGGAAGCTGAGTGCTCAGACCCTAATCACAAGCTTGAGGCAGAAAGGGAACCAGAGTAGGTGTAGCCTTTAATCTCAAAGCTCTGCCTGCAGTAACATGCTTCTTCCAGGAAGGCCACACCCCCTAAACCTTCCCAAACAGTGCTACCAGCTACGGCCCAGGTATCCAAATGCCTGTGCCTATGGGGGACAGCTCATTCAAACCACAACACATTCACCTTATGTCTTCACTGACATTTGATATCACTTCATGACAGCATCTTGACTGGGGTGAGGTGGAATCTCTCTGTGGTTTTGATTTGCATTTGTTGATGGCTGAGGATGCAGTAGACTTTCTGTTGGATTCATTTGCCCATTTATTGATCAAATGATTTGATTTTGCAGTGTTTGGGTGCTTTTTTTTAGACTGTTTTATAGATTGTAGAAATTACTCTGGTGTTGGATGTGTAACAGCAATGATTTCCTCCTATTTCGTACCCTGTCTCTTTGCTCTGTTCATTACTTCCTTTGCTGCGTAGAATCTTTTTAATTTTACACAATCTCCTCCGTCAATTATTAGTTTTGTTTCTTGAGTCCCTTTCCAATGCCTATATCTTGCTTTCCCTCAGCAATCAGAAAGTTTCAGGTCTTACATCAATATCTTTGATCCATTTTGAATTGATTTTCATACACGATGAGGACCATAGTTAGATTCAGCTGTCAGCAGGATGCAAACTCCTGACCTGGGTGGAGGGACCATCAGCTGAGAAATTGATTCCACCAGGTCGGGTGATTTCTTGCTTCCTAATTGACACAAGAGGTGACCAACTCACTGTTAGCCGTGCCACCCCTAGGCAGGTGGGCCTGAGCTGTGTAAGAAAAGTAGGTGAGCAAGCCGTTAAGAACAAGCCAGTAGGCAATGTTACTTCACGGCCTCTGCTGAAGTTCCTGTATTGGCTTCCCTCCGTGGTGAACTGTGACCTTGGAGTTGTAAAGACGAAATAAACATTTACCCTCACAAGTTGGTCTTCGGTCCGTGTTTTATTGCAGCAACAGAAATCAGACCAGAGCAATGATGGAGATATTCAGTCCTCCTCCCCACCCCAGCAGCTGTCTTTGGCACCTTTGTCAAAACTCAGGTGGCCGTAGCAGCGTGAATTTATTTCTGGGTCTTCTGTTCTGTTGCATCCGTCTGCGTGTCTGTTTTTATGCAGGTGCCACGCTGCTCCCCTTTTGTGACTGTGGCCGCATGGTGTAATTTGATGCCAGGTACCGAGACACCCCCAGCATTGCTCTTTTTGCTCTGTCTTGCTTTGTTATCCCAGAGTCTTTTGTGCTTCCGCGTGAAATTTAGGCTTTTCTTTTTCTATTTCTGTGAAGAGCGTCTTTGGAATTTTGATGGGGGATGTATTGAATCTGCAAACGGCTTTTGTATTATGAAAACGTAGCCATTTTCATAATACTAATTTCTTCAAAGCATGCACAGAGGAAGTCTTTTCATCCTCCTCTCTTCATCTCTGGTGTTTAACTTTGATCTCCTCGTTAGGTTTATTCCTACTTTTGAAGCCCATTGTGGCTGGGATTGTTTGCGGACTTCTTTCTTGGTGTGCTGGTTACCGGCGGATAGAAGCAAGCTGAGGTCTGTGCCTTGACTTTGTTTCTTTCTGCATTCCTCAAAGCATTTATCACACTTAGAAGTTTGGGGGTAGAGTCTTTAGTGTCTCCTAAGTGTAGAATTGAGTTCTCTCCAAACAAAGATAGTTTGACGTCTTCCTTTCTATCTCTGTCGTTGTATTTCTTTCTCTTATCTTATCGCTCTGTCTAAGTGTTCATGTAAATGGAGACTGTGCTTGCATTTCCTGGTCATCCAGATCCAAATAATCACACAAAACTTCATTAATTACAACACTGGCCAATGGCTCAGGCATATTTCTAGCTAGCTCTTGCATCTTACATCCACCCATTTCTATTATTTTATATTTTGCCACGAGGCTTGTGGCTTGTTACCTCATGTCTTGCTTCTTTGGCAGCTGCATGGCGTCTGTCTGGCTCCTCCTTCTTTCTCCCTGTATTCAGTTTAGTTTTCCCGCCTAGTTCTATTCTGCCCTGCCAAAGGAGCTTCTTTATTAACCAATGGTAATGAAACATATTCATAGCATGCAGAGGGGAATCCCACATCAAGTTCAAGTTCTACACTGGCTGAGGGTAGAGAGTGGCCTTTTGTCTCGTTTCTGATTTTACAGGAAGTGCTTCAGTGTTGCAGGACAATCTTGGGGATAGTTCTGCCACAGGCAGTCTTTCCTATGGTGAGATATGTGCCTTATGGGTCTTGGTTTCTTTGAAGATAAATTCTGTCACTATCTATTGAGGTTTTTGCTTGGTTTCTGTAATTAAGCATACATATTCTTTTAATTTAAGCATTACTGTCATTATCAAGGTGTGTGTGTGTGTGTGTGTGTGTGTGTGTGTGTGTGTGTCAGGATTATTTCTGATGCTTGATTCAGGATACTTTTGTTGCTTCCACCTAAAGAAACATACTTCTGTAAGTGCCTTGCACAATGACCAAAGGAAATGCAGGGCAAAAGGCTTATTTGCTATTACACTATCAGGTCACAGTCCATCACAGGGAAATTCATGGCAGGAACTCAAGCAGGGCAAGAACCTGGAGGCAGGAACTGAAGCAGAGGCCATGGAGGAACACTGCTTACTGCTTGCCACCCATGACTTTCTCAGCCTGCTTTCTTACAGCACCTAGGGCCACCTGCCCAGGGACGACACATAGGACCCCACATTCTTCCCTCAACCCCCCTTACATAGGACCCCACACTCTGCCCTCAGCCCCCTCCTTACATAGGACCCCACACGCTGCCATCAGCTCCCCCTTACATAGGACCCCACACTCTGCCCTCAGCTTCCTCCTCCTCCTTACATAGGACCCCACACTCTGCCCTTAGCCCCCCCTTACATAGGACCCCACACGCTGCCCTCAGGCCCCCTTACATAGGACTCCACACTCCACTCTCAGCCCCCCTTACATAGGACCCCACACGCTGCCCTCAGCCCCCCTTACATAGGACCCCACACTCCACTCTCAGCCCCCTCCTTACATAGGACCCCAGACTCTGCCCTCAGCCCCCCTTACATAGGACTCCACACTCCACTCTCAGGCCCCTTACATAGGACCCCACATGCTGCCATCAGTCTCCTCCTCACAGAAGGCCTGGGGAGCTTGTCAGTCAGAGCCAGTGCTGGTATCCCCTGGCCTGCCCCTCTTCTGATCACCTCAGTATCTTCACACACATTTTTTCCTGGGTGCCCTGCTTTCCCAAGGGAAAGACAAGGCTGCTCCTGGATGCCCCTCCGTGCCCGACATCTCTAAGACAAGATTCCAGCCTGCATTTCCCCTCTGTGAACACTTCAGAACCTCAGCATTAACCACCAAACACAAAGAGAGGACTCCCCCTCCTGTCATGCTTTGTCCCACCATCTTGATCTCCCCTGGGGACCCAAACATCCCCCTGCATCAGTCACTCAACTTGTCATCATCTTTCTTGCCGGCTGGTCATCACAGGCTGAACCACCTCCAGCACAGAGTGCAGCTGGCAGCCTCCTCCCTAGCTTGTTCCTCACTGTTAGAGCATGCCCAGTGGTTACCTTGCCAGTGATTTGGCCCATTAATTAAAACAATACATGTATGGCTATGCTTGCTAGCATCTGCTGGGCATAGCTGCCTGCTAGGGACTGTTCAGTTATTTCCCTATCATCTCACTTAACCACCCAGACCTCCTAATGAGACAAACATGTTGACTTGACTGAAAGATCACATGACTCCGATGCTCTCAGAGGCAGTCTGGGATCCTTTCACAGGCAGCTTGACTCAAAAGTCTTTCTCTGCTCGTGGTATTTCTGCGTCATTCTGCTTATCACCATTCCCCAGGCTCATAACCATGTAGTAAAACTCCGCTCCTGTATATTTTCCTCCGTTCTCAGGTTATTGTGATCAGCTCCTTCAAGGCTCACACAGGGCACAGAGGAAGCACCAGGATCCCAGGGAGCAGCAGCCACGCCGCCGTGTCTGTCTAGCTTTTCCAGGATGAGAGCCGTCCCGGTGATCCATTGCTGCTCTCATTAGAGCAATTATCCAGCTAATGGCTTTGATTTTGACTTGGCTGAGGCAGTCCCAGCAGCTGGGGAGCATCAGAGCACGAGCAGATGGACAACACAGAGTTCTCCAAAGGAAGGCTAGGGTTTGATCTTATGGCCACCGGCAAGGAAGCTAAGGAATCCAGTCTCTGGGCCCCAGAGATGCTCCTCACCACCAGCCAGCTGCAGTTAAGGAGGAGATTGTGTCCTTCCTCCTGCTCTTTGTTGATGTCAGCAAGCCAGAGGTCCTGGCAAGGTGACCCCCTGTCTGTGGAGACAGCCTCCTATCTCCGATTCCTGGGTGGCAGCAGCAGAGACACTCAGATCTTCAGCTGCCTGAATGACAGGAAGGCTCCAGGCTAGCAGGCTAGAGTGTCACCCGAGCTGATAAAGTGACACATTTGAGGGCTGTTTCCATCAGGCGGGGACGGGTTGTGCTGCAGTGCACAGCTGGATGGCGGCTGCTCAGCCTGGTGCAGGGCTGTTCTCAGAACCCCCCCATTGCCCTTCACTTGGCCGCACATCTGATTCCTGCCTTAGACCCAGGTAGCATTACCTGGGCTAGTCAACCCCCCACCTCCCAGGGGTGGGAGTTACTTTGGTGAGGGAAGCCCCCTCTGGTCCTGGTAACTAATTAGAGACAGAGCCACATCCAGGGGCTCGGAAGCCTTGCCTAGTAGCAGAAGGGACATGGAGACAGTCTCCTCAAACCTCCGCCAAATGACTCTCAAGCTGGTACAGAAAACAGATGGATCCCGGATACCGTGGCTGCACAAGTTTCACCTTGACCCAGGAGTGGGCTTCTTGCTGCTACATGGGCTGGTGTCAGCCAGGGCAGGCCAGACTGGAAAACAGAGAAGGAGAAAATTCCAGAGATTAATGTACAAAAAACCACTCACAGAGGAAGATTGGAAGCCTTTAGCACCCCTGAGCTCCTTCCAGCCAAGGGAGCAGGCTCAGAAACGCCCTCTCCAAGCCTGAGAATTCAGGAGAGGCAGGTGCTACCTATGTTAACAACCCATAAAAGGTCACTGGGGAGTCAACCTTTTCTCTCCCATGCCCTCTTGCAGCCTGGTCACTCTGCACCTCCAGGACCCTCTATCCCTCCTTTAATAAACTCTCTGCCTTCCTGCAGCGATTGGCATGCCTCTGCACAATCCATTGCAGAGAGACACAGATCCTGGGAACTTCAGCATCTCCCTTCCAGACTCCCTGCATCTGTGACAGCTCCACCCAGATGGCTGCAGTACCCACTGCGTGCAGTAACCACTGCGTGTAGCCTTTGTACCTCACAAGGATGGGTGAGCGCAGTTCACGTTCACATGAGGGGGACGGCGTATCGATGGCTCACAGCTCACTGGAAGTGAGAGAGCAGTTAGAGGTGAATGTGTCGGTTGCCCTGTGGAACCATGCACTACGGAAAATGAAAGGACGACCCTTTAAGGCTTGGTGGACCTCCATGTCACTGTGTCCTTGGCTCTAGTAACCCGAGTCCGGCCAAGATAGTCTCTCCAAAGTGGAGCACAGTGATGCATGTCTCATTCTCTCCGCCTACCCATATTTACTGTAAATGCCCAATAGTAAGGAACTTAAGAGAGAAGGGGCTTTCTTTCTTTGTCAGCGTGCAGGCCAAACCCAAGTCTCCTTCCTCCTTGAAGCCAGGAAACAACCAGACGGAAAGTCTTTATGACCGCCGTTTTCCAGTAGGGCCTATCTCAGCTATCTATGCCGTGTGTACTCGACCAGCACCAGATGTGTGGATGAGTGTGTTTAAAGCAGCAATGGGCCCAGCAGTGAAATCAGCCGTAGGCTCTCTCAGAGCTGCACAGGCAACTCCCACCAACACTCCAGTGTAACATGAGGGCCTGCTTGTCGGGGTTTCTGTCCAGTCCAGTTCCTGCAGTCATTTAGCCTCCCCAAAAAATCACACAGAGGTCTTCAAAAGGCAATAAACTGATAGGCCCATTAGCTCAGGCTTTGTATTAGCTCTTATAACTTATATTAACCCATTATTCTGTGTTAGCCACATGGCTTGGTACCTTTTTCAGCAGGGCAGGTCACATCTTGCTTCTTCCGTGATCTGGGCAGGACTGGGGGGGAATAGGCTTCCTCCTTCCCAGAATTCTCCTGTTCTCATTGCCCCGCCTCTACTTCCTGTCTGGTTGACCTGCCTATACTTACTGCCTGGCCAATCAGCGTTTATTTAAAACATGATTGACAGAATACAAAATTCTCCCACACCCCCAAGCTGCCTCCCCTAGCCATCCCTCCTCTCAGTGACCTTGGCACCACGGATGGACACTAAGGATGAGGTGAGCCCAACACACCCAGCGTGCACATGGCAGCAGCCGTGTTTTACACACAGACAGCTTTTGTGAAGCTCCTTGCTGGTGACAGCCCGGCACCATTTCCTTGCAGGACTGACTGAGAGAATGTTTGTTGTGTTGGAATGACTATAGTGTGATACCTCATGTTTGTACAGAAACACACATACGCACATACACACCACAGATGCACACACAGGGATCTAGGCAGATGTGCACACACAGAAACACAAACACACACACGGTCTGCAGACACACATATGGATGTTGGCTGGAAGAACCATTTGCTGTGCTGTCTGCTAGCAGCGTGGTAGCAGAGTCTCTTCTTCAGTTCTCTCTGGAGCCCCAGGTGGTAGTTTATCAAGGTATGCATATTTTACCCACACTGCAAGGGTGTCACTGAGAAGGACCTCGGAGGACTCAGTCTCTCACATTCCCTGAGGTGAAAGTTCGGGTGACTCAGTGCTGTTCACACTCTGCCAGACGATGGCTCAGGAAATTTTTTGCTTGTGAGAGCCTGAGAGAAAGCTGCCTTCCTCTCCTCCACACGCTTGCCCCTTCCCTCCCTTTGAGCAGGAGCCGTTTCACAGCACTAAGACCATGTGCAATCACACTGTGTGTCCACTCTCACGTGTCCAGTCTCTCCGTGGCAGGATGCAGAGGTAGCTTTGTGAGTTAAAGGTGCATCCACATTGGACTATGAAAGGTATTGTCTGCGGAGACAGCTGAACCAAACTCCTGGAAACTCATGCACTCTAGACCGACAGCTGTGGAGCCTCCATGGGCCTGAACTAGGCCCTCTGTATGTGGGAGACAGTGGTGAAGCTTGCACTATCTGTGAGGCACCTGGCAGTAGGACCAGCACCTATCCCTGGTGCAGTGCATGCGCTAGCTTGCTGGAGCCCATTCCCTATGGTGGGATGGCATACTCAGCCTTAATGCAGGGGAAGGGCTTGATCCTGCCCCAGCTTAATATGCTAGGCTTTGTTGGCTTCCCAAGGGAACCCTTACCAGTTGGGATGAATAGATGGGGGGGGGGGGAGGAGCTAGGCAAGAGTAGGGTGGTGGGAGAAAGGGTAGGGGGAGAACTGTGGGTGGAATGTGAAATGAAATTAAAAAAATAAATTAAAAAGTAATTATTTCACTGCATCAAAAAAAAAAGAAGAAGAAGAGAGGCATTGTCAACATTTACTTCAAACATCAGTACGGGTTCACAGTCTCATGCCTGAGTTTTAGAGGGATTGGCTGCACTAGACCTTAGGAAGCTTAGGTTTCTAGTGTATGGAGATAATGACAGAGAAATAGAGGTGGGTAAGGGGACAGAGGAAGGACTGTAGTCTGGAAAGGATGGTTGGGGACATCTGAGAGGACAGGGGAGGGGCTCACGCAGAGAGAGAGGCATCACAGGAGACAAAATGAGAGAAAGGGCTGGAGGAAAGCAGCTGGGTTTGTGGGTAGAGTGGCCAGAGCAGAGAGACTTCCAGAAGGATGGGTTGAGCAGAGGTGGCAGCAGATGAGCAGCCTCAGAGGGCTCCCTCATTGATGCTGGTGTGCCTGGCTGAGAGGGAAAGTTGTTAGGACGAGGAAGAGAGGGAGAACACTGACTTCAGAATGAGAGGAGTCGTTCTGGCCTTGGAGCTGAACACAAACTGCTAGGGGATGTGGGTGCGGGTCAGGAAACACACGGGGTAGGGTGGGATGTGTGGACACCATGGGAAATGTTGATGCTGTGGTTCTGACACTAAGATCGCAGGATTTGCCAAGAGACTGCAGTGGTGCGTGCATGCATACGTGTGTGTGTGTGTGTGTGTGTGTGTGTGTGTGTGTGCGCGCGCATGCGTGCGTGTGTGCTAGTTAGAGAGATGCACAGGTGGCTAGCCAGCCAGCTAGACATATAAATACACATAGCTACACCAACAGGTGCAGAGATGGTGATGAGTGGATGGGCAGGGAGGTGATGGACAGACAGAGGATACACAATGCCAGCCGTGTGTTTGGAGGATGACGTGTTCTCCAAGGGCTTGTATGTTAAGGCTCCATACCCAGTGTAGAGTCAGACAGGCCTTAAGGAAGTTGTTCCATCTCAAAGGCTCTGATCCTTCCATGAATTGGTCCACAGTTGAATTCACAGCTGAATGGATCTTTAGGAGTTGGGAGTACCTGGCTGGAGAGAGTGGATCTCTGGGGTGTTGCATTTTTAGAGACATTTTAAAATGTGTACATATGTATAGTTTCTGTGTGTGTGTGTGTGTGTGTGTGTTTGTGTGTGTGTGCGTGCACATGTGCACACATGCATGCCTGCTATTAGCAGATGTGTGTTGAGGTCAGAAGACAATCTCTGGTATCACGTAATTCTTGTCTTTTATACGTGATCCAACCTCAGGTCCCCGGTCCTTAGTGTCACAAGAGGCCGAGAGCACAGACTCAGGGCAGAATGTCTCCACAGACCTTGACACTGGAGACCCCGCATCTTGTCAGCACTGCCTATCACACAGGTCATCTCTGTTGGAAAATCAAACGGGGCAGTTGTGGTTTGATAGGAATTATAACAGTTGGCTCCCAGCAATGAAGACTGTCCTGGTGGGAGCCCAGCCATGTTTAGAGCCGGTACGAAATCAATGGTGGCCGTATTTCACTATGGATTATTTGGAGCTGCTTGAGGAGCTCACCCAGCCCAAGCCAGCAGGCTGTGAGGGCTTGAAAGCCGATGTCTCCGCATAATTAAGCAGTCAAGGGGACGTGCTTTGAAACAAGACGTCGGAAACACTCATCTTAGACAGCTGAGGGCAGAGTGGGCTGCCAGGCAATTAGCAACGAAGCTGTCCAGCTGACGTCTGAGCCTGGGGACAATTACACGGCCCCTTTCCCTACCGTCAGCATCCAGCCCAGCTGCAGAGGGCTCGGGCCCCTTGAGACTTGAGCAGACCTCACAGCACCTTCCAGGGTGCGTGGGTGCAGCAGGGTGCTTCTGGTAACTTCTGTTCCCTGTGGGCCTTTTGCTTAAGGGACCTGAAGAGGAGAGGGACAGAGGGTTAGTTGCTGGGACTTAAGCTGCTGGCCAGGTCAGGACCCTGGAACAGAGGGGCACCTGCTTCCCAGGACTTTGATTTCTGCCCACCTTCTCTAGTTGTTTCTTCTTAGAGGGAGTTACTTATCTCTTTCTTTCTGTTGTGGTTTTCAAAAAATACACAAAGCTGGGTCTCAGAAGGGCTCCCCACTGACCTTGGTAGCTAGGCAGGAGCTGCTGAATCACGTGGATGTCTCAGAGAAGTGAGGAAGTAGCTAGCTGGGATTGCAGGGTGAGCTTCCAGCTTGACCTCTCTTAGCTATTCCCTCATCTGTGTAGAACAGACACAGTTCTGAGGAACTGCTCTGATGCAGAGCAAACAGGAAGTCGGAGCAGTGGGTACAGGTCAGGCTGAAGGACTGAATAGGACAACAGTTTTGGACAGGGGCCTGTTGGAGAGAAACAAAGAGGTACTCCTAAGAAGAGGGGACTATTCGACTCTCCCTCCTGCCTCCTGTGGCCTCTAGCCCCTCTTACTAAGCCAAGCCCAATTGGAGACAGAGTCTGGGTGGTGTGTCCTTCTGTGACAGCCTGTAGTACCTAGATAAAGAAAGAGAAAAATCTGTAGACTCTTGGTAAGTCAGCAACCTCCTCCTAAGCAGGATGACCTTGGTGGCCACACGGATGTGACACCAGAGTGTATTAGCTACTGGCCCGTTGCTATGACAAAATACCATGACCAAAAGCAACCCAAGGGGAAAAAGATTTGTTTTGGTTTATGGTTCCAGAGGAATAAGGTTCATCATGGTGGGGAAGGCAGCAAGGCAGGTAGAGCAGGGTGCTGCCTGGCCACATTTCAACTGCAAAAAAGAAGGAGAGAGAAGGGATGTGGAGATGGAAAGGGAGAGGGATGGAGAGGAGAGAAGAGAGAGAAAGAGAGAGAGCGAGCACAGGAACTGGAGCAAACCTATAAACGTTTTATAAAAGCTGCCCCCAGTGACACCGCCAGTGAGATACTTCCTCTAGCAAGGCTGCACTGGGGCCCAAATGTTCAATCACATAAACCTATGAGGGTCATTTCACACTCAAACTACCACAGCGAGTCAACCATCTTCTACAGTGTGTGTGCACAAAATTCAGTGATGATGTCTCCTGTCTCCATCGACTATGAGAGTCGCCAGATGCCTCCTGACAGGTTTTTTTTGACTTAGCAGGCCAAGGAAGTAAGGATCAAATGATACTTGTGGCAGAGACTCAGAGAGTTGGAGGTCTGGTGGGAGGGGAAGGGGAGGTCATGGTGCAGGGCTTCTGGGGGAACAGGGTTTCTGAGGGAGCAGGGATTCTGGGGAGCAAGGCTTCTGGGAGAACAGGACTTCTGGGGATCTAGGCTTCTGGGAGAGCAGGGCTTCTTGGAAGCAGGGTTCTTGGAACACTTTGTGCTCATACTTAGAAAGCGTTACCACCAAGCTCTCTTTCCTCCACCCCACCCATAAAGGCATACACCGCTATCTTTAAATGAAAAGTTAAGACAATGCCTGCAGATGTCACTGGATAGCTGACTTAGACAGGATTTGCCCCATTGCTGTCCCCATGCAGTGTGGTTTGGCTTTGGTGCCTCTGTATGGCTACTGCAAAATGACCTTGTGAGTGTGATTGTGTGTGTGTGTGTGTGTGTGTGTGTGTGTCAGGGACAGCTTCTGAGAAGGGAGAGTACCATCCAGCCCCTGGGGGTCTAGGCTCAGGTTCATTAAACAAGTGGGAAGACTAGATGTGTCTTTGGGAATCTCCATCGGGAGCCTTGCTGGATGCCCACAAGAGCGAGAGAGAGAATGTCAGGTCACCAGCTGGGAGTAAACATCCCATTGCCCAGAGTTGTATCTGGTACCCTTGCAGCACTGAGGGGGTACATGAGGGGAGCAGTTGAGAAGGGCCCCATCTTCTTAAGAGATAAGGCATCTAAAACACAACAGAACCAGTGAGTTAGAGCCCAGGTTGTCAGGGCTGCTGCAGGAAGAGGGGCAAGGAAGTGTCTAAGGACAGAGAGCGCAAACAACCTGGGCCTTTCTCCAAGGTGAAGGGAACATTCTAGAAGCTCATTCACAGAGTGGTCTCCACGGCAGCCCTGAGGACATCCCTGTGAGGACACAGATCTGGCCATGTGAGCCATCTTCTGCTGCTTCACACCCTGGGTCAGCGCCTCCTCCTCTGAACTCTAAGCTTCCTTGTCTCAGGCCTGCACTGATCTTAGACGCTCTCCTCTCCCCCAGAACAAATCCAAATGCAGAATTAATGTAGTGAAACTCCATCCCAGGGGCTTTGAAGCAATAATCCTCCTAGATTCCACACTGAGGAGGGCGCACAGACCCAGCATGGCCCCACTCTCTGTTGTCCTTCGCTAAGTGAGTCCGGGCTTCGCGTGTCTTTGGAGATGGAGCAGTCTGTCACGTCTCTCTTTGAAGCTCAATTTACAAAGTGCCAGTTGATGTCAGGGAGCCTTGGCTCTTCCTTTCCAGTTCCCTTCCTCTGGCTCTCCCAGGGAAATAGACGGAAAGGAAGACGCTGGCCACACTAAAAGCAGAGGGTAGATGAGCCCCGGACTGGTTTCCTGGCCCAGAAACTCATCCTGGATCAGCCCTGTGTGCTCTGTCTTGGCTGGTCTGGGACCTGCCAGACATTTCCTTTGATTAAAAATGTTCCTTCTTGGGAAGGGAGAGCTGCAGCACCGTTGTCTTCTATAGCTCCACACTGGCTGTGTGGAAACTGGCCGTGGGTCCAGCCATTTGGAGGCTGGTTCGTTATTTTCCACAATCAAGCAGCTTGTGTGTCAGGCTGTTGCGGTCGTGGAGTCTCTGGGGCGTGAGCATGATCCAGTTACTCCCATTATTGAGACACAACCCAAATTAAGTGAATCGTAAATGTTTCCTTTAGTGGGCAGCTGGGAGCCAGCGCTCGGAAATCCATCAAGGGTTTTATTTTCCATGAAAACACAACACGGTAAATGAGAACGGTGGCCCTCAGAGGGAAGTCCAAGCGATGAGGGGCTGGTGCCTTTCAGAGACCCTGGCTCAGCGTCATGGAGGCTGCGAAAGAGGTGGTTTAAAGAGGCTGTGGGACAGGGCAGATGGATATGACTCTCTGTGACCTCACCGAGCGTCTCTAGTGTCTTTGCTCTTTGATGTGTGTCTCATCTGGACATTTTTTATTTTTTTGCAGGAAAGTTGTAGAGATCTTGCCAACTCCCAGCATTGCTAGTCTAAGAGCCAAAGGAGGTCCTTTACCCCGTTGCCCAGAGACCAACCTCGGGCGTGGCTGGGACAGGTCATAGCCACCAGCACTGCTTTGCTGTCCTTTGGTTTCTCCCCTGAGGCATCGCCCTCAGCCTAAGGTGGCTGCCGGTGACTGTGACCTGTACTGTCTTCCTCACTCCCTCAAGGATGAACATGAGCAATTTCTTCCAGTAGCTTCCGCAGACACAGACACCACTGAGAGTCTGAAATATTCCTTCATCAGTATATTCTATAATGGATTTTGAACCAATCACTGCAGCCGTGCAGATGGGATGTTGACCACACTGATTGCATTCCTGTGGTAGCATATCCTGACCAAGGAAACTTAGAACAAAGTTTAGTTTGGCTTAAGATTCTAGAGGGCTGGAGACCATGATGGTGGAGCTAGGACATGGCGGCGGGAGCAGCTGAGAGCTCACGTAATGACCTGAAGCTGGGAGTCAGAAAAGAGCACGCTGGGATGGCGGGCAGTGGTGGCGCACGCCTTTAATCCCAGCACTCGGGAGGCAGAGGCAGGCGGATCTCTGTGAGTTCGAGGCCAGCCTGGTCTACAAGAGCTAGTTCCAGGACAGGAACCAAAAAGCTACGGAGAAACCCTGTCTCAAAAAAAAAAAAATCAAAAAAAAAAGCATGCTGAGAATGGTATATCTTTTGGAGTCTCAGGGCCCACCCCCAGTGATGCACCTCCTCCAACAAAGCCACACCTCCTAATCCTTCCCAAACAGTTCTACCAACTGAGGACCAAGTATTCAAACATGAATGTATGGGAGCCGTTCTAGCTCAAAGTAGAGCAGCTATGACATTGGTTATCGAACTGGGGTTGGGAAAATACTCTTAAATACTCCAGGAAACCAGAGCCAGGCTGGACAGAGTGTGGGTGTGTGAGTGCTGAAATCCACACAGCTATTGCCTCTGCTCAATAAGTGGTTACAAACTGCCATCCCCACAACCTGTAAGGCCCCTTTCCAGGTGGAGCCGTACCTTGCCCTGTGGTTGGATAACAACTCCCCTGGAAGAAGTCACCCACCTCTCTGCCCAGAAACACACAGGAGCAGGGAGCCAGGAGAGAGTAGGTGTGTGTCACCTTGTGGAACCGCAGAGCTGTCGAGACAGCACGGATGATGCTGACAGAAAGCATACAGTGAAATCCATTGATCAGATCCTTCCAGAAGCCATGGGGGAGGGACATGCAGCTGGAGACAAGGTTTGTGAGGAATGGGGGTGCTGATGCTGCTATCTGGTGCTTCAGAATTCACTTCTCACTGAGGCTGGAAGATATGGGAGACAAGAGCCTACCTCAGGCTCACAGGAACAGCTCAGATGGCTCCCCTTGCCTGTACTGTAGGGCTGTGTCCCTTTGCAAACCATGTCCAGCCTCCTAGGGGGCGGGGGTGATGTCTCTCCTTGGCTCCTGTGTCTATCAACTCTGATTTTTCCTGTTGTTTCCTCTGGGTTTTTCTAGTTTTGTAAGACAACCTCCTCACATGGATGTTGCTGTGCCTTTCCCACCATGGTGGGTGCATTCGCAAGCTGTTAGCAAAAAGAAGAAATTCCTCTCTAACCTTAAGTTGCTTTTGTCAAGCAGTTTTTCATTGCAATCAGAAGAGTACCTAATACGACCCATTCCAGATCCTTCTTCAAGGCAATGTAAGACTTTGAAGTGATGAACTTCTTCTCAAGCACTGCTTAGCTGGGTAATTCAAATTTTATGTTGTATTTTTAATGCTATTAAAATTCCAATTTCTATTACCTTTTAGAGGTTCCTGTAGCTTCTCAATTTGGCCCACGATTATTGAGAAATTGTCTTGCCTCATTTTCAAATGTTTAAGCTTAACCCAAATCTGCATCCAATTCAAACATGTTGTACTCAGAGAGTTTCTGATTTGAGACTTTCTACAAATTCACATAGACTTGGTGCTAGCCTAGCATGAGGTCTATGTAGATAAACTTTTTAAAAGATTATACAATCTGCTGTTTCTGGGCATGGTGATCTGTAACTGTGGTGATGGCTGATGCTGTTGTTCTTGGCTTTTGTAGACTGTACAGGTGTGGTGGTCCATGTTCACTGTCAGCTCACCTGGATTTGGGAACTGAAGAGATACATCCAGGTGTGCCTGTGAAGGCCTTTCTCAATTACACGGAAGACGGAACACACACCTGTGGTGATATTCTGTTTGTGCTGTAACAAATAAAGCTTGCCTGGTGATCAGAGTACAGAGCTAGTCACTGGTTAGCCGCAGAGGCCAGGCCGTGGTGGTGCATGCCTTTAATTGGGAGATAGAGGCAGACACAGCTCTGTGAGTTCAAGGCCATCCGGGCTACACAAGATTGATCCAGCTTAAAAGAGAATCAGAGCCAGGAGGTGGTGGCTTTAATTAATCCAATACTAGGAAGTCACACACTTTTTTATTTATTTATTTTTTTTATTTTTTCGAGACAGGGTTTCTCTGTAGCTTTGGAGCCTGTCCTGGCACTAGCTCTTGTAGACCAGGCTGGCCTCGAACTCACAGAGATCCGCCTGCCTCTGCCTCCCGAGTGCTGGGATTAAAGGCGTGCACCACCACCGCCCGGCTAAGTCACACACTTTTAACCCTAGCACTAGGGAGGTGGAGACAGGAAGGGATATGGTTGGACAGAGAGAGGAATATAAGGCAGGAGTAGACAGGAGCACAAACAGTCTGTCTGTGGATTCCTAAAGACAGGATCGCCCATTAGGTTTGAGGATTCGTTAAGAACTAGTGGCTGCTGCTCTGCTTCTCTGATCTTCAGGTTAAAGCACAAACAAAATCTCACGGCACACCCTCAGTGTGGGTATCACCATTCCATGGGTCAGGGTGCTGCTGGAGGGGACTGTCCAAAGAGTGAGGGCAGCTGAGTGACAACATTCACTTCTGTGCTCTGACTGTGGGAGTCACATGACCAGGCTCCTCAGGCTCCTCCCACATCCCTTCCCTGCCAGGATGGTTTGCATCCTCAAACTCCTGGCCACATCAAATGCTTCCTTCTTAAGCTTCTCCGTGGCAGGGAACTTGTTACAGTAGCAAGAGAAGCCACTTTTACACCTGGTCATACATTAGAGTTTTTAAAATGCTATTGCGTGTGAAAAACGTGTGTTTTGCCTGCATGTGGGCACATGTGCCACTTCTTGCACACCAAGCGCATAGAGATCAGAAGACAGCATCAGGTCCCCTGGAACTGGAGTGACAGCAGCTGTGGGCCACCACATGCATGGTGCTGGGACGCGAACCAAGATCTTCCGAAAGAAGGGAAGTACTCAGCCCCAGGCTGAGTGGTTTTATTTAGTTATTTTTAAATTGTTTTTATTGAGCTATACATTTTTCTCCTCTCCCCTCCCCGTCTACCTTCTCCCATGATTCTCATGATTCCAATTTACTCAGGAGAGCTTGTCTTTTACTACTTCCCATGTAGATTAGATCTAGGTATATCTCTCTTAGGGTCCTCATTGTTGTCTAGGTTCTCTGAATTGTAGGCTGGTTTTTCTTTGCTTTATGTCTAAAAGCCACTTACGAGTGAATACATATTATATTTGTCTTTCTGGGTCTGGGTTACTTCACTCAATATGTTTTTTTCTAGATCCATCCATTTGTCTGAAAATTTCAAGAGGTCAATTTTTCTGCTATGTAGTACTCTATTGAGTAAATGTACCTCATTTTCCTTATCCATTCTTCATTTAGATTGTTTCCAGGTTCTGGATATGACAAATAATGCTGCTATGACCATAGTTGAGCACATGTCCTTGTGGGACAATTGAAACTTTTTAATTTTAATTGTTTTCATAGTTATTAGGGGGAGGGTTTTTTTTTTTTATCATGTTCTGTGGTGCCTGAAGAATTGTCTGCCACCTTACCTTATGCATCGTGGGTTTTCAGGCTCTGGCAATTAGATGAATTACATTGTGATTAGTATGGCTTTGAAGTGAACTGGCCCGCGGTAGCACACTGTCTTGAACTCCATGCTCTACAGAGTCGACACAACCATTCTTCAGGCAGAAAAAATGTGAGCTATGACTCTTTTCTATTGATTATTTTGAATTTGCTTCTATACAAAGTACTTATCTTCAGCTAGAACATTGAAGCATGCTTGAATTTTCTTTTTTCTTTTCCTGTTGTTTTTATTGGTCTATACATTTTCCTCCGCTTCCTCCCCTCTCCCCTTTTACCCTCCACCATGACTCTCAGTTCACTCAGGAGATCTTGTCTTTTTCACGTTCCTAGGTAGATCCATGTATGTCTCTCTTAAAGGTTCATTTTATTTTTAATTCTCTCTCTGCACCTGTGCAGCTCAGAAGAGGGTGCTGGATCCATTGGAGCTGGAGTTAGAGGCAGTTTTGAGGTCCCTGATATGGGTGCTGGGAACCAAATCCAGGTCCTCTGCAAGAGCAGCTGGTGCCCTTAATCGCTGAGCCATCTCTCCAACCCTTGAATCTTGCTTTTAAACACCTTAAATTCTCTGGTTTAATTACTAACTACTGATACATTTGAACTAAGTTTTCCAATCAATGCATTATTTTCTGTTGGTCTTAAGCTCTGCACCCCTCTCTTCTTACTTCCTCATCCCCCCTCCATGGCACTTGAATTCCTTCAGGATTTCAGGGAGATTGTATTCTTTATAATTTCCCTAGCTTCTCAAAATTGTCAAC
The DNA here is from genome assembly GCF_018167655.1 of Microtus oregoni. Classification (NCBI taxonomy): domain Eukaryota; kingdom Metazoa; phylum Chordata; class Mammalia; order Rodentia; family Cricetidae; genus Microtus; species Microtus oregoni. The sequence continues at coordinate 587,233 of NW_024544727.1, read as the reverse complement.
GTGTATCTGTCACCAGACTTGTGAAGCTATTGGCTGCAAAGTCTTCAAATACGTTTCCACCCGTTCTCTCTCTGTTCTCCAGTTACTTATAATTCAGAGCCAGGCCCTGAGGCGCAAACCATTTCATTTTCAACATTTTATTCTTCTAAAGAATAAAATGGCTGATTTCGATTGATCTTGTCTCAACTTCACTGACTTCTTAAAAAGTAAAATTCACATTATTGTAATGAGCTTAACAAATAAAACACCACATGGGCAGATTAACGCAGCTACTAAGACAAACACTCTCCCAATCTCAAACAGTTCATCTCAGTGACTTTTTACAGCCCAAGTTGATGTTTCTGTAAAACCCGTCAGGTAAGTGTTCATTTCAGGTAGTCTAAAGTTCGGCTCCAGAGGCTTCATTTGGCCTCTTTTTTATATTCCCTAGTCCTGCTCTGAGATCTTTTCACCAAAAACGTTCAGGAAGCATCCTTTGTCTGACTAACATGGTCATGGTGAGCACCAGCTTTAAAGAACTGACCTGTTACCCTGAAGCCTGGATAGTAATGGAGTTGGTCTCAGTTGTTACCCATTTTCTTTGAGACTTCATCTCTCTTTTCAGGTTTGCATTGCAAATTTGAATAACATTGGACATTGTGACCAGGAGGCTTGGAGACTCTGGCTTCTGCTATAGCCCGCTAAAGAGCACTGGCTGCTTTGTTTCAGTAACCAGTATATTTATTAAGTTGAACCTCAAACTCACTACAGACTGTGGCAGTTCAGGGTCTCAATTCGCTTTTTGATTCCCCCATATTAATGTGTTTGTTTTTCTCACCACTGTGATCAAATCGCTGACAAAATAAGGGAGTGGGGATATTTTGGCTCATGGTTTCAGGGAGATGTCAGTCATTCACTGTAGTGAAGGTGGGATGACCGTAGGTGAAGGGCAGTGCAGCTCAGTCTGTGTCCAGAAGTGAATGAGACAACTGGCTACATTGTGGAAGGCAGGAAGCAGTGTGCTCAATGGGAAGTGACTAGAAACAATGCAGAAACAATGTATGGACAAAGACCGGCCACCAGTGACCTAGTTTTTCTTGCTGGGGCCCACATCCTAAAGGTTACAGAGCCTGGAAGAGTTACACCAGCTGAGGGATGGTACAGTCTTCAAGCGTAGGCATTGACCTAACAGGGGTGACGGGATGCAGAACTGACAGACATACATGCAGCAAACCTGGGATGAGGTGGGATGGGTGCCCTGATGGAATCTCACCAACAGCCCAGGAACTCAGTGTTTATCGTATACAGCAGGAGAAGGGGGCAGGTTAGGGATCTAAGCAGGAGGTCTCTTAGAGGGCGGTCTCAGGTTGCAGTCACCCAGGAGGAGAAAGCTGCAGTTGATATTTCGGTACCCACTGGTTTTAGATCAAGGACCACCATTTGTCAGTATTAAAAGCTGGACCAGGGAAAAGCTTTGTTTTTCCATTCCCGTGGATTTAAGGCATTGGGGTCGCTGCAACGGCAATGCTTATGAGAATAATACACACTCACTTGGGACTTTGTCCACTCCCCATACGTGAGCCTGTGGGGGATGTTTTGCACCCTGACTCTCCCATGCTTTTTTTTTTTTTTTTAACTGGCTGGTTGCTTCCTGCAATGTGCAGGACAGTTTGCCATCCACTCTGGCTTGAGATTGAATGAAAGATGTGCGCTTCCTAGAGCTCATTAGTAGCTGTGGCCAGCGGGATGATGTAGTTTTCTTTTCATCCAAGCTCCCCCCCCCCCCCCATGCACTGCACTGTGCTGGGATCAAGGTTTGACCTCACCCAAAGCCACAAATTGTGTGCTGTCTCCATCCTCCAAGGGGAGGCTTCCAAATCCGCCTGTGCTCTTCACTCCTTGGAGTCCTGGGTGGTTGGTTTGTTTGTCCTTAGCCAGAACTTAAAGCAAACAGCTGGATGGTGGGGTCGGTCTGTTGTGAACTGACTCTGCTGTGTGACCCCAATAAATGTTTAATATTTTGTGTAATTAATTTGTTAGCCTTCTCTTTAGCCCCTGGGAACTGGGGGCATGCGCCTCTGATTCTGCCAGAATTAGAACAGGACCAGAAAGGGGTAGGGCTGTGGAATGCAATGTGGAGAAAATACTTACTAGCAAGTACCTGCTTCAAACAAAACATCAGAAGTTATTTTATATTTCCAGGAGGGTTTACTGTGGCCTTCCCATCGCCTAACACATGTGTGAAATGAGGGGCGGGAAGATGGTTCAGCTGGAAAAGAGCTGACTGTGATATCATGAGGATCTGGTTCCACCTTGTCGCCCCTCAGCGGAGCTATTACGCACGACAGAGTGTGAAAGATGTCGCTGTTGCCAAGATGAAGTCTCGCAAGCTAGGTCCAGACCCTTGTGGGTTTTGTTCCAGAGGAGTCTGTTTCCATTTACCCTCAGATAAACAATGACAGACCAAAGTGAAGATTCCATGTGCAAACCAGAGTTTGTTGGGGTTACATACAGGATCATGGGGATATGATTTACCCATTTTATTGCCATGCTAAAACACCATAACCAAAGATCAAGTTGTGGAAGGAAGTGTTGATCTGGGCTTAGGTTCCAAGGGGATAAGTGTCGCTCATGGCTGCAAGGGGCAAGTTTGGTGGAAGAAACAGGAAGCTGAGAGATTACATTCTCAACCACAAGTAAAGAGCAGAGAGAACAAGCTGGGAGGAGGGCGGGGCTACACAATCTCAAAGACCGCACCTGTATGACACACTACCCCAGCAATGCTGCCTGAAGACTTCCCAGATAGCACCACCTGGGAGCCAAGTGTTCAAATATCAAAGCCTGTAGAGCACATTTCTCATTCAAACCACCGCAAAGGTGGCCAAGCCAGCATCACAGCAAAGCCCGTGTCAGCATGCGCAGTGACGAGTGGAAAAACTGCACCCCTGGGGATCTCTGAACTTCCTCCCACTGAAGACCCCCGTCCCAAAGGATCACTGCTTCCATCACTCCTGGGAGGGCCCTCGGGAGGCTTGTGAACTCCTTGTGAGTTTCTTGAGTCCCCTCCCTTCTCTCAGGAGGTGGTTTTCCCAGCACAGACTGGAGCTGGGGTATTATGACAGAGGGAGCTGCCACAGAAATGCCTGAGGTGAGAACTGTCTCAACGATTGTCTAAAAGCCCACAAGAACTTTCTCGTTTCTTCATGCAGTCCAGAGTTTGCACACCTTCCTCATTCATCTCACATGACTGCAGTTGATGGTTTTCAGAAGCCACAGGGATGCAGCTAAGATGCTCTTGCAAGGATGGTTGCCTGTCAGTCACACCTCCAAGGAGGACCTGATGCTGGCTCCTACCAGAGCAGGCAGGCTATGGAGAGCACCCCCCCCCCCCCAGCTGCTGTCTAACAGTGACATGAAGGCTGCCAGAGACTAGCCTTTGAAGAGACTCTTGCTATGCAACTTCTATCTAGGTAGCACAACAAACCTTTCAGCCAGCTGATTGATTGACAAGCTGAGAGCCTCTGTAAGAAGACTCAAGCCTCTCTTCTCTTCTCTTCTCTTCTCTTCTCTTCTCTTCTCTTCTCCTCTCCTCTCCTCTCCTCTCCTCTTCTCTTCTCTTCTCCTCCCCTCCACTCCCCTTTCCTCTCCTCCTCTTCCTTCTCTTCCACTTTCCTATTCTCCCCTCCCCTTTTCTCTCTTCTCCTCTCCCTTCTCCTCTCCTCCCCTCTCCTCTCCTTCCCTCTCTTCTCATCTCCTCCTTTTCCCTCCCTTCCCCTTTCTTCTCCTCCTCATCCCCTCCTAAGTTCATCCTTCCCCAGTTTCTCTCCTCTTTTCCTTTCCCTTCTCCTCTCCTCCCTCCCTTATCAAGTCAACCCTATTCTTCCCCTCCTTTCCCCAATTCCTTCTCTTTTCTCCTCCCCCTCTTTCCTTTCTTTTCTCTTACCAACCCACCCATGAGGGCATCTTAATCTTGAACATCCAGCTTCCTGGACCATGAGAAACAAAAGTAAGTTCTTGGTCTGTATCACTCTGTCACGGTGACTCGGGTGATTAGTGAGTGGCACAAAGTTTACGAGCTGCCCCTGCGAGCCTGAGCCCAGATGTGGCAGAACACAGTAAGCTCTGGAGAGAGCATAGATGCCTTTTTCCATGGACCCCACGGGTGGCAGCACCACATGACATGGTGGTGATGAAGCTTCCACCAGAAGCTCAGGGGACAGAAGCCCTGTTCTCTGCTCGATCGCCTGGCAGGGAGAAGAGCTTATTTCACCTCATAGGTGAAAGAGATCCAGTCCATCTTGGCGGGGAAGGCTCAGCGTCGGGTGCAGCCAGTCACATGTGTCCACAGAAAGGAAGCAGAGGGAGATGGACAGATGCTGGTGCTCTGGCAGTGTTCTTGTTTTTGTGCAGTTTGGGATCCCAGCCCATGAACTGGCGTTGCTCACATTTGGAGTGGGTCTTTCCATCTCAACAGGTGTACTCTAAATAAACCCTCACAGATATGCCTAGGGTTTCATCTCCAAGATCATTCTAGATCCTGTCAAATGTTGATAATTAAATTAGCCACTGGGGGCTGGAGAGATGGCTCAGAGGTTAAGAGCATTGCCTGCTCTTCCAAAAGTCCTGAGTTCAATTCCTAGCAACCACAAGGTGGCTCACAACCATCTGTAATGGGGTCTGGTGCCCTCTTCTGGCCTGCAGGCATACACACAGACAGAATATTGTATACATAACAAATAATATTAAAAAAAATAAAAATAAAATTAGCCACCACACAGGTCCAGTTCAGAGAGCATCCATATCAGGGAGGCCCTAAGCCCGCAGTGCCCCTGTTGTGTGGGAGTGGGTGTATCTGGGCGTTGAAAGTGTCCTGCCTTGGCCCGCCTAGGAAAGCTGGTGGGAATTACAGGGAAAGAGGAGGAGAGGCCAGGAAGGCTAGGGAGCAGAGAGAGCACGTTGCTGGCTTGTCAGGTCCAGCTCTTGGCAAGGTCATCATTGACTGTGATTTTCCCAGCGCCACCTCGTAGCTACAGGCATAACAGGACTCGAGATTATTGGAAATCGATGTGAAAGTTGTGCTCCATGTCAGGGCTTTGCTTGTTGCTCCCAGAGCAAAGGAGGAGGAGGAACCTGGCAGAGCACAAGAAAAATGTTTAATTTCTGTTCAAGCTGTTCTATCTTTTGTAGCTTGGGGGCTTGGCTTCATTTGGGTGGACAGTTTAACCTTCTTGTGGGTGGAGATAAGTGAGGGAATGTATGGGGTAGACAGCTAGGCTCAGCCCAGACAGCCCCAACTGCAACCCCACAGCTGATCACCAATGTCACCAACCACCTAAACTGTCCTTATGCGAACTTCCCATCTTACCCCCTAGTGATAAGGGGGGCAACCTGCTTAATTTCAGGCCTGAGACAACTGCCAGCACCCAGAAACTTTTGCCTGCTGACCGAGATAGAGTTTCCTGCACCAGAAAAGTGTCCTTTTTTGCTTTTCCCTGGGACCAGGCCACAATGCTGGGAACCAATTGGTGGGAGACACTCTCAGCATAGTGAGAGTCCTCTGTTGCTCTCCCAGAAACCCATGCCTGCGTACGTGTGTGTGTGTGTGTGTGTATGCATGTGTGTATGCATGTGAGTGCATGTGTATATGTGTGTTTGTGTGTATATGTGCATGCACACATGTCTATGTGTGTATGTATGTGTACACATGCATATGTGTGCATGTGTGTGTTGTAGCTGTTTCTTACTCTTTATTCTTTGGGGGGCCCACCACCCAGCTCTCAAATAATCACACCGAGACTTGTTCTTTCTTATAAATGCCTGGCCTTAGCTTGACTTATTTCTAGCCAAATTATTTTTAAGTTTTCCCATCTCTCTTTTGCCTCTGAGCTTTTACCTCCCTCCATTTCTGTATGTCTCTTCTTTCCTTCTTATTCTGTGTCTGCTGTGTGGCTGGCCCCTGACATCCTCCTCTCCTCCTTTTCTCACTCCCTGATCTTCTCTTCCCAGACTTCTCCTCCTATTTATTCTCTCTGCCTGCCAGCTCTACCTGTCCTTTCTCCTACCTACCTATTGGCCATTCAGCAAGTAATGCAGCTTCACAGAGTTAAACAAATGCAACATAAAAGAATGTAATATATCTTTAACTAATATTACCATGACAGTGCATGTTTGTGTGTGCATGTGTATATGTTTGAGTGTGTGCTTTCATTTGTACATGTGTGTGCACATGTTCACAAGTATGGGTGTGTTCCTGTGTGCATGCATGTGTTCATATATGTATGTTTGTGTTCATGTGCATAGTTTATATGTGATGTGGGAGGGTCTTCTGTTTTGTGTTGATTTCATTGATTAATAAAGAAACTGCCTTGGCCTTTGATAGGACAGAATATTAGGTAGGCGGAGTAAACAGAACAAAATGCTGGGAAGAAGGGAAGTTGGGCAGACGCCATGCCTCTCTTCTCCAGGGCAGACGCAATGGAGCCAGCCACCAAGTTAGACATGCTGAATCTTTCCCAGTAAGCCACCATCTCGTGGTGCTACACAGATTATTAGAAATGGGTTAATCAAGATGTGAGAGTTAGCCAAGAAGAGGCTAGATATAATGGGCCAGGCAGTGTTTAAATGAATACAGTTTGTGTGTTGTTATTTCTGGGGTTAAGCTAGCTATGCAGGAGCCCTGCGGGACGAAAAGCAGGCCTGCTTGCTCATTACTACATATATGTGTGCATATGTATGCATGCATGTGAGTGCCCAGGCATGTCTGCTGAAAATTTCTTGTTAAAGTTGCTGTGTTCATAGCAACTGGTGTCTTACCTGCTAGATTGAGTTGTAGGACTGATATTAGCGCCAGACTCAGGAACAGGTAACATCCAGAGTTGTCTACTCACACTGGGGAAACTCAGCTTTAGTAAACCAACCGGCAAGCATGGGCTGGGAGGGTTTGTTGTGTTACACCCTGCGGAAGTCTGTTTCTGGGCACCCAGGTAGGGCTACGACTGACAGGCAGGTCAGCCCAGGTTCATTGTGGTGAACATGAGTTGGTTGAGGTTGCTCATGGTGCAAGGGGACTCGGGCAGCTGTATCACCACAATGACCTGAGCTGTGAGGACCTGTGGAACCCGCAGGCAACCACACCCCTGAAGATCGTCTTTCTTCACTGAGTGGTGGTTCTGCTTCCGTGGTCTTGGGACTTTCAGAGTTTCATTAGCCACAGTGAGATGCCCCATCTCTCCACAAGGAAAGGTTCCAACTGGAGACACCAGCTACATGTTAATCGCCTTCCATCTGGCTAGCCGGGCAGGAAGGACACAAGACTTCCGCTGGCCCACGGGGTTAGTAGGTCCCAGGATACACCGAGTATAAGACATGGGGCTCAGCTGCAGCTGCTTGCTTGCCCCCTTAGCCCTGGCTTGGGGCTGGGCACACAAGTTTTGTGGTAACCATTGAGTCAACTGCAGGGGTTGCTTTAGTGCCTGGGAACATTTGGATATCTGCGACCTCTGCTGTTGCTGAAGCTGCGGCTTTGGTTTTCCTGAAGGAAGTGGGCTTGACATTTCCCCATATGCTCTGGAGAGCTGCAGAGCTGGCGGAAGGACCCTATCCAAGGTGATGTGGGGATACGCAATTCTCATTGTAGGTACCTGTGTGAACACCCACCCATCCTTTCAGGCCCTGCTGGGCGATGGAGACCAAGCAGATGCCAAAGTGCAGAAGAAGGTGATTCTTGGTGATAAAACACAGCTGTTGCTCTTCCAAAGTCTGGGGACATTTACAAATCTCAGGGTAGGGAGAGAGTTCAGAGCTAGCTGGGAGGCCATGAAGTCCTAGCGCGGAGTGGCGTTTGAGGAAAACCACTCCCACCAGGCACGCCCTGCGCCAGCCCCTGCAGCGTCTCTAGACAAGCATGCGGGGCTTGTCGGCCTTCACTTCTGAGGCTGGGATTCATGGTGGGACTTGTGTGGGGGGAGGCTCCACCTGAGCTGATTTTCCTCCAGGCAACTTCATTACAACAGGGTTTTATGTGTCAGATAATGAGAAAAGCAGCTGTGGAATCCCAAAGGGATGAAATAATTTCCGAAGAGATGCTAAATGTCTCTTAGAAGAGAACGTGGCATGGATTTCTTCAATTGCCACGAAGAACATGCATTCCTAACACACATCTTAACAGGCATTGAAGACATTTTAATGAGCAAGCGATTTAAAAGTTGGTAAACATGTATCTTTTGTCTAAGCACAGCCGTGATTTTTGTGGGGGAAAAGACTGGGTCCTTTTATTGGGTGCCTCATGGAGCTGCGTGTTTTAACAGCCTGAGTTCAGGCTGGGGTGCACACAGATTTGGGTGGCACACAGATATAAGTGGGTTTTGATGCCGATGAAGGACGTGGGTCTGCTGTGGAGATGGACTGGATTTGTCAGTAGAAACAAAACAAAACCAAACCCACAGCCCTCACCTCAAAGGGAATAAAAGATGTGTTCTGTGAGTGTCCAGTGAGCGGCCATGGCCCCAGAACTTGGAGTCAGGTTTCCACAAATACCACATACCAATGTCGGAACAGATTCACGAAGTTTTTATACTAATGGAACAAAGGCAATCACAAATCAAGGAACTCTGAGACTATGTTGGTGACAGTATCAGGTAGGTGGCACAGCAGAGCAGGGGACGCTTGTGTAGGTCTCAGTCACTTTCTGATGGCATTCTCAGCTCTTGAGCTGGACATACCGACAGATGCAGGGCTGGTAGGTGGGACACTGAGATGGGCAATAACTGGCTCGTCAGAGGGTTAATAATCCCTTCAGGTCATTAGGCTCCAGGGCTGCAACTTCCCAGCTGTCCATGGTCATTAAAGTGTCCACCTGTCAATCAGCCTTGTAGAGAATGTTTGACGTAGGTGTGGCCTTTTAGCCTGGGAGCTTGAGTTTACGCCCTGAATTTTGGCACATCTGTACCCGCAGCCAGAACCAAGGAAACCACACACTTGACACTGCTCCTCAGACTACGGGGAATCCAAAGGACAACAGTTGTCTTCAGGTGTAAAGCCATAAGCACTCAGATGTAAGCAGGTAGCCTTGGTTACAGGAGCCACGTGAGAGAGGTCAGACCTCAGGGTGAAGGTCAGACCTCAGGGTGATGGCTCTGGAGGCCTCCCCTGGCCGGGGAAAGTGGCTGTCTCCCTCCTAAGGTTGTGGTGAGCTACCTCTCACAGGGACTGGGGAACAGTGACCCTAAACAGGTGGATCTCAGGCTAAGCCATGTGAACAGGGTGTCAGGAAGGTAGTGATTGCATTTGGGAGTTAGGTCCTCTTGTGAACCTGCATTGCATGTGGTCTCCTGCATGACTCACTGCCCTAGTTTCTTTCTGTTGCTGTGATGATTTCTACAGCCAAAATCAACCTGGGGAGGGAGGAAAGGGTTTATTTCATCTTACGGTCTACCATGGAGAGAAGCCAAAGCCAGAGCTGAATCAGAGATGGTAGAGGAATACTGCTGATTGGCTTGCTTCCTCTGGACGGCTCAGTCATTTTTTCATGGCCCAGCACACCTGCCTAAGAAAGGCTGTGCCCACCACGGGAGCTGGGTCTTCTTATACCAATTAGCAATCTGGTCCGGGCAATTCTTCAGTTGAGGTTCTCTTTTTCTGGCTAACTCCAGGCTTCTGTCAGGTTGACCGCTAAAGCCCGACTTTGCCATCATGACATTTGCTTTCTGTTTCTGCCTGACAAGTGACCATGAGTCCAGTGGCTTAAAACAACAATGCTCATCACTCTACAGCCCCCAGAGATCAGGACCCCACGATGGTATGGCTGGGTCTGACTTAGGATCTCCAAGGCTGCAGCCTAGGTATTAACTAACCTTTGTCTTTGTCATTGACCAGGGAGGACTTGCTTCTCAGCCCTGTAGGCCTTGTCGGGATACATTTTCTCATGGGATGCATTTTCTCACGGTTGCAGAACCCATGACGGCTTTATTCACGGTCAGAAGGAGATGCTCTGCCACTTGGGGTCTGTGGTACCTGGATCTGGAATGTTCTCTAAAGACATCCATGTGTTGGAGGCATGGACCCCAGCCGGGGCACTGTTGGGAGCCAGTGGAACCTGTAAGGAGTGCAGCCTAGTGGGAGAAACTCAGGTCATTGTGGGGGTGCCCATGAAGAGGATATTGGGGAGCTTACTCTTCCCCTCTCTTTGCTGTCTGGCTTCCATCATGGGAGCTGCTTTCGTCTCTGTGGTTCTCTGCCTCACCATTCAGCACAGCCAGCTGACACAGCCCAGAACTTCTGAAGTCTCTCGCCAAAACAGTATTTCCCCACTTTAAGTTGATCTCTGGTATTTTCATGGTGGCTGAGAGCTGCCACAGAGCTCTGGACGTTAGACAAAGCTTCTGGTCCCCAATTCAAAGGACTCTCACCTGACAGGTTATGCCCACGCAGGATAAATTCGTTGGATTATCTCAGAGTCACCGCCACCCCCACCTCCCTTAGTGACCTTCATCCTACCTGCAAAGTCCCTGTCACCTTGCTGTAGTCTGTTGATTGGAAGCAGATCACAGAACTCACCTACCCACCTTTAGAGTAAGGTGACCACAGCCAGACAGAAACATAGGAGGTAAGAAACAAGAGGAGACACATAGGGCAGTGGTTCTCAACCTTCCTAAAGTTGCAACCCTTTATACAGTTCCTCAAGTGGTGACACCCCCACCATAAAACGATTTTCACTGCTATTTCATAGCTGCAATTTTGCTACTGTTATGAATGATAAAATCTGTACTTTCTGGTGGTCTTAGGTGGCCCCTGTGAAAGGGTCATTTGATCCCTGTGAGGTTGAGAACTGCTGCCCCGGAGGGCATCCATACTAGGGTTGCTCACCAAACCCTGGAAACTGGATGCCGTGACTGTCTTCATCATGAGGAAGGAAGACCCTGAGACATCCACAGATGAAGATCCAGCCAAACACTGACAGAATGAAGATTTGGATCCCTCTGGCTCCAGTGCCCAGTTCTCGCTGTGCATCCCCCTGGAGGGAGCAATGAGACAGAAAGGACCCCATGAAAAGTCAGGGGACCTTGTCAAGAGGACACTGGTGTGGGATGCCCCTCTGGACACTGTGAATATGTTTTATCACCACTGGTTAATAAAGAAGCTACTTTGGGCCTTTGGCAGGGCAGAATAGAGCTGTGGACAGATCTCCGACCACCAGCTAAGAGAGAGAGTGAGCTTCCTATCTGCAATAATAGTGCCCCAGGCTATGCCCTGATGGGCCAGTATCCAACAGGCTATTGGCTGAATGAGTTTCCACAACACTCAGTGTCTCCTCTTGTGCTGCCACAGTCTGGAGGTTGGCAATACAGGCAGGGTGGGGGTTTGTGAAGCCGGTGCTGGTTCACCTTCTGATATGGGCCAGTCTGGGTCACCTGTGCATCCCTTGAGCTCACAACCAGCATAGGTCTGGTTTGCCTCTAGCTGGCTGGATGTAGCTTCCTAGATCCCCACAGTGGACACTAAAACCAATTCCGGACCCAGAAGCGCAGAGTCTCAGCTTCTAAGCCATTCTCTCAGGTGAGGACTTGACATTTTCCTTCCTCGTTTGAAAGAAATTGGGACCATAAATAACATGAAATCAGGCTGTTCCATCTAGCTCCCAGATCTTGCAGTGAGCCTTTGAAGGGTTGGGGAGGGCTCACAGAGGGCTCTGAGAGGAAGTATGAAGGAAGTGGGGTGGAGCCTCTTTAGAGAAGAAGGCGAGAGCCCATGATGATATGGATCCCATGTGAGAGACCATGCGTAGGAAGATGCCTGGGCGTGTGGGTGCATGACTTGGTGGGTAAAGTGCTCGCTGGGCAAGCACGAAGGCCTGAGTTCGGGTGCCCACCACTCCCACAAAAATGGACATGGTGCATACCTGTAACCCCAACACTGGGGACAGCAGAGGCAGGTGGATCCTGGGAGCTCACTAGCCAGACAGTTTAGCTAAATCACCAAAGTCTACATTCATCAAGAGTCCCTGCTTCAAAAGATCAGGTGCAAGGCAATTCAGGAAGACACTTGGTGCCCACATCTGGTTTCTACACATATGTGCACATGTTCCTAAGCAGAGCACTGCCCCTCTCCCCTAGGAAAGATGCCTAAACCATGCATGAGGTCCACTCAGAACTCTGTGAGTCACAGTCTGTCCAAAGGGTTCCGATTGCCCATCCTGCTTTCAACACCTGGCCCCTTGGATCTGCCCAACACTGAGCTATTGAACATTGTCTTTATAGGAGCCAAGGTCACCGACTGCAGGCAAATCATGTGAATCATGCATACTTTACGCAGGGCACAGCTGCCTGTGTCTATGCTGCTGTTGTCTTGACTTCCCCCCCTTCCCTCTCCTCCCTTGTATACATTTTGTGTGTTTGAGAAAGGGCAAATATGCGGGAGAATGAAGTCATCCCGCTTTCTCGATTTCTGCATGAGAAAGATGCCTCTTCAATGGCTAACCCTCACGGATTCCATCAGCTCCGTCCAGCCGCTGCCTGCAACCCACCCGCAGAGCCTTTGGCACCTGCGATTTCCCTCTTCTCCCTCCTGGGCATTATCTCTGCTCAGGAATAATGTGTGACACACAGAGGGTGGCAGAAATATGTTGTTTGATTTAAATCTGATTCCGGTGAAATCGACATTCAAAGGGAAGAGGTGTTGGATAAAATAGCATAATATTTCAACTCTTTAATACGGGTGAGCATTACCTGGGGACGCTTCCGCGACTGGAAGGGTGACATGCCGTACCGTGTGAGTGGATCAGAGATCTGGGAGGGGATGGGGTGGTCCTAACGATGCGTAAGCATTGCTATCTCATATCCACTACAAAGACATGCCGCTGCTCCTCGGTCCACCTGGTGTTTCCCAGACACCGAATATGGATTGTCTAGACTGACACACTACATTGAGACGGCAGCCTGCCAGAGTCGCCTGAGACCCGTAACGGACATTTGATAGGGTTCACCCCAATGAAACCCAGATGAGAGTGACTAGAGGGGTGACTTCTCCCCACCCCCATACAGACTCCGAGGGGAGAGCCTTCTGCTCTTTTATGTTTTCTTCCTCTCTCCCCCGAACGGGAGGTGATGGCTGAAGGAATGACATACACATAAGGGCACTGAGCAGGAAAACCATAGTAATAATTGGAGCCAAAGAGGCATGAAGAACCACCACTGGCCGTCCCAGCAGCCCAGGCTGCCCACTTCCCTGTGTGTGTTAGACGCGTTCCTCCCACCGCCAAGTTTAGTCCCTGCTGGAGGCTTCCCGTTTCCCACATCTCCTACCTGCAGCAGTAACTCTTCTCTTCTCCCCATGGCTGGGTGTAGTTAATCATCTTTTGTAAATATGAAATTCACAGCTCAGAGAAGCAAGTGGCGAGCTTCAGCACGCACGCCTTAGCTCAGCACCTCTACTGGTTTTATTTATTTTTTTGGGGGGGTTTATCAGACAGGTTTGTGGCAGGAGCTCCCTGGAGACTGTTTCACCAGGCCACACATATCTAGCTCTGACTATGATAACATTGTTTTGGGCAGTGTTGTCTCGGAGGGCTGCCAGTCTAGAGAGCTCTCTCCTACTCCCAGAATGCTCTCTGCTGGTGTGCAGTTTCTTTTCTGTAGAGGGAGGTGTCCATCATACATCAGTTTCCAGACCCACTCTGCATCATGGGCGTTCATTGACCTTGGTGAGCTGCTGTCTCCTGAGATTGGAGCTGAGAGAAGCAGAGACCACTGAGGGTTTTGTTCTGGTGCTGTGGACTGAGCTGGGGACAGATCTTCCAACAGGACAAATGCAACCTGAGACTTTCAGAGGAGAGGAGAAATGGGGATGGGTATCATTTGGTACCGTTGCCAGGGAGGTGACGGAGATCCAGCCGAGCAGGAAGGACAGCTCCCTCTAGGGTATTGGCTGCACTGAAGTCTCCCACCCACCACATTTTGCCTTGCTCAGTTGCTACCATCACCATCATCACCAGCGCCATGATTACCATCACCGTGACCATTATTATGACCACTGTCACCATGGGCATTCTCATCATCACATCACTGCCGTCACCATCATGATAACAAGTACTGTCCCATCATCATTATTGTTATCAACACCATCATCACTGTCATCTTCCTTACCATCCTCCTCCCCATGATGGCTTAACAGTGACGATGAGGAGGATGTAGTGGGCAAAGCTCTAACATAGGCACCTTGTGCTCATTTTGATGATGGTTGTTGTGATGTTGGGACATGATATCCCGAGCTTAGGCAAGAGTTTGGTAATACCTGATAGCTATCACTTGGTGTGAAGACCTTGGAGTATGTTACCTCCTTTCATCCTACGACAGTTGCACAAATTTGTCATGGCGCTGACCACTTGAGAGTTGAGGAGTGACGGGAAGGCCAGCAAGGCCAAATGTGCAGCTCAAACTGCAGGACAAAATGGACAAGTCCTCCTCATGTCTCTGGGCACCAAGGTGAGGCCAGAGATGCTACAGGAGGCAAACGTTTCCACTTAGCCTTTAACAAGCACCTTGGGAGACGCCCTGGATACAGAATCAGTATATCAGATCTCCTTCACAGGAGAGCCAAGACCAGGACATGACAAATTCATCAGGAAAACAGGCCAGAGATTGCATAAGGAAAGATCCCCAAGCCTGTGATTATGGCCCCATCAATCTCAGTAATATCTGGACGATCCATTCCCCAAAGAAAAGAACTCTGTGACTTTCTGAGGCCAAGGACACTCAAGATTAGCTCCCTGCTCTCCATATGCCTAGCTTTCCTCTGATTAACTCGGTCCCACAGCAGTCTCAGGAGGACTCTGTGTTTTGCTTGTCCCCAGAAGCACATCCCAAGATGACTGTTCAAGTGTAAGCTGTTTATTTGGGAGTGATACAGGAAAAGGAAGGTTTGACACGGAACTTTTGTCCTGGAGGCACTGGGGGTGGAACCCAGGAGTTTCTCTCTGCTAGAAAATGCCCCCACCCCACACACCCAAGAGGATGCTGTAGAGGAGACCCAGCAAGCCATTTCCACTACAGTATCTTCAGCTTAATCCCACAGGATCCTCTGAGAAATGGTATAAAGTGCTCTGCTAGGATGCACAAAGAATGGACAGGAAGAAGAGGGGGAAGGGATGATACTCATGATGATTATAGAGGTGGTGTTGGTGGTAATGGTGATGGTGGTGGTGTTACTGACGCTCCTGCTTTGATCATGGTGGAGGCAGCAGTGGTTATTTGAGGATGATGGTGATGATGATGGTGACTGTGGAGATGGTGATGATCATTTGGTGTTGGTGGTGAGGATGACATGATGACAGGAATAACGGCAGCAAAAAATAATGCTGATGACAATAATGGAGATGGTGGCAGTGGTGATAGTGGATATGATGGAGATCTGATAACAGTGGTGGTGATGATGATAGGGATGATCATGGATTTGTATTTGATAATGGGGTGTGAAGATGGTGCCAAGTGATGCTGATGGTGACAATGAAGGAGGTGAAGATGATAGTGGCAGTATCATTGATAATGATATAATGGCAATAACGGTGGTAGTGATGATGATGGTGATGATGGTGATGATGATGATGGTGATGAAGATAATGGTGGATGCAGTTGATCATGGACATCCGAAACTGGATGAGAAATAAAGCCTTCATCCTTTTCATAGTTTCTTTCAGATGCTTGTCACAGCAATGAAAAGCTGTCATCAATTTGCCTGCTAGGTGTCCCAGGACACCACAAATCCTATGTGATGAAGTCATCAAGAGCTTCATCTGGGTGTGATATCAGCCAAGGCCCGGGCTGGCTTCTAACAGATACTGCATAGGTTAGTAGTTTCATGATTGGCCATTGTCATAGAACCATCTAGAAAGCAGACCTCTGTGTGTGTTAGGGTGTTTCCAGGGCTCTTAGCTTGACCCACTTGAACGTGAGGGGCACTGTTACAGGTGTGAGATCACTCAGAGATTCATCATGACCATGGAAGTATTTTAAGTAGAGACTTTTATTTAGATACTGGCACCAGGACCACACCTGAGAGCAACCCTAAGATTCAACACGTAGCCACCTTAGCCCAGGGCTTATACATGCAATAACCACAAAATTGCAATTTTGGCATGGTGTATCTCATATCCTGTCTTTTTTATCAGCAGGACTTGATTTTTGTAACAGGTATTTGCAGACACCCTTGGTTATCTTGAGTAAGAGAACAGTTTTTATAAAAGCAAAACATAGTGGTTAGCTGCTACGGCCCATTATCTTGCAAGAACAGCCAAGGCATAATAAATTTCTACAAGACGGAGCAGCTTTTAAGAATAGGCCAATGATTTCCAAAACAGGGAGGTGGACTGACAGGCCTGACAGGCTTTAGCCTGTGCAAGCTAGAGGTTTACATGCTAGAGGAAGTGTGTGTGTGTGTGTTATGCATAGTAATTAAAACCTTAAGTGTAATGTTAACCATCACAACCACAACTCTAGTCTGAACACCAGCATCCTCGGCTCTCTGCTTCCTGACTGCAGACACTTTAGACAGTATGACCAGCACCTCATACTCCTGGCACCTTGCCTTTCCTGCCATGACGGATTGCGTGCATTCCTTCTTAAAGCAGGAGCCAAGATAAATCCTTCATTCCTTAAGTTTTTTGTTGGGTATTCTGACAGAGCAACAGTAACTAATACAAATTGTTGCTGAGACAGGCCAGGCACTACAGTTGGTCAAGCTTTGGGTATGAACTTGACCTTTCTCTAGCTTTGGTGTGAACTCCTTCCTCCTGCCTTGGTGTGTGAGGATCCCTCTGTATTGTCACTCAAGACAGACTTCTGCCTGTCCAGGTCCGGGATGCTGCACTCTGTGCCGTCCTGGGTCTGGCGGCCTCTTTACTCTTAGGTTCCTTGAAGACGTTTCTCTCACACATTGGGTTTTTCTGAGACGTGGCAAACAGAGCTCCCCAAAATTGATCTCCTGAGAAGGGGGTGCTTCTGAGCATGGGCATCCTCCATTTTCACTGTTAAATGTGGCACGCAGACAACTCCATTGGAAACAGAGCTGCAGTTGGGGTCCTGACTGGCCCTAGTAAAGAGGGCTTCAGCCTGAAGGGGCCAGGAAGGACCCCTCCCAGCAGGCACTGCTTCCATGGGGGTGTACTCTGAGTTCTTAACAGTGTGCTAGCTGGCCATGATAATATAAGTGTTCAGTCATGATGCTCAGGGATCTGTACATTGTGCTGAACCAGTTAGCTGAGGCAGCAGAGTTAAAGACCATTTAGTCAAGGAGCAAGAGAGCAAAAGGGATGCACACTGTGTTGGGGACCATCCACCTCCCATCCCAACTCCAAGGGAGGAAGGGTGCCATCAACTCATCCATCAAAATTCTTAGCTACTTCTCCTTAGGGGTCTGCCTCTATGAGGAAATAATTACATCACTGAGCAAAATCTTTCCAAACCAATGCAGCAAATTTGCCCTATAGAGACTGTTACAAGGAAGTGAACCAAAGGCAAAGTTTTAAGTGGCTGTCTGGGGAAAAATAAAAGCCATAACTGGATATCCAAGCCTCTTCCAAGATGTCCAATCAGGTTTCTTGTTTTGTAAAGATGTGCTTAGTTTATTTAATTTGTATGAGTGTTCTGCATGAATGTGAGTCTAGGCGCTGTGTGTATGCTTGGTGCCCGGGTAGGTCAGCAGCCATTGAATCCCCTACCACAGGAGTTACTGATGGATTTTTTTAAATCTCCATATGGGATTTAGGAACTGAATCCAAGTCCTCTGCAGAAAGCGACAGGTGCTCTTAACTGCTGAGCCAACTCTCCAGCCCACAATCAACGTCTTACTCCTAAAGGTTTCTCCAATCACCTTCTGAGAGTCAGGACCAAAGCAGGGTTGTCCATTCTTCACTGCGTCTGTCTTTCCACTTTCAGGGACTTATTTCCATGATTGACACCTGTCAATCTTCCAGCTCTTGCTCTCCTGTAACAGCGGGGTGTCTTTTCAGAAAACAAAATGAAAAAGACTGTGGGATAATCTTCTTGTCCACTGCAAAGCTGTGTCACTGTGATTGGTTTGACCAAGAAGCTGACTGGCCAATAGCTGAACAGGATAAAGTTAGGCAGGAGGGCCAAATCGAAAATGTTGTGAAGGAGAAGGGCAGAGCCGGAGGAGTCACCAGCCAGGCACAGAGGGAGCAGGAGATGAATATGCCATGCCAAAGAAGGTACTGCCATGTGGCAGAGTGTAAATAAGGAGTATGGGTTAACGTGAAATGTAAGAGCTAGTTAGTGATAAGCCTGAACCATTGGCCAAGCATTTACAATTAATATAATTCTCTGTGGTAATTTGAAAGTAGCTTCTGGGACAGAAAAACTTTGCCTGCAAAAAAACCAAACAACAACAACAACAAAAAAAAAACCCAACACAAAACACAAAAACTATAAGAAAGCCTTCTTGAATAATGCTCTAACCTGCACTGACCTCATTTGCTCAACAAAGTCCTTGTACAAACTGGTTCTGTTTGTCTTTGGGTCAGCAGGACATGGGGATTAGGAAACAACTCCCCGGGCTACACAATGGCACCTGTGGAAAAGTGGCCTCCTCCAGGCTTCTGGCACTTGCCAGACTCTACTGAGCATCCATTCATGCTCTTTACCTGCCCACTCCACTGTCAATCTAACTAGGACCAAAACTGCTGCCAGGGTCTGGGAGGGGTCTGATGAGAATATTATTTTTCCCGGGAAATTGTAGGCATGGGTGAAGTTACTTCATCCTTCCCTGGCTCTACCCTGCAGAGCCTGAGTGAAGTGTCCGGCCTCTCTTCTGGCAAACGTAGCTGATGTCCAACACGGTTTGTAGCTGAGGATGACCTCGAACGTCTGATCCTCCTGTCTCTATCTCTCAAGTGTTGGGAATGCAGGCAGGCTAGTGTCACTGCTCGTGGTCTGGGGTCAAGAGCCTGTCTGGGGGGATGCAGGCTGAGGACTTGCCTGCAGGGTTGGCCATAATGTGCACATTACCAAGCTAAGAGAAAAATCTGGCTGTTCCTTGGCTGTCACCAGGGCTGTCACCTGCCTCCCCATGCAGGGCTCTCAGCACCAACATGTCCGTCCCCCTAGTGAGGCAGCATGTCCTGTGAAGCCCTGCCCAGACAGCCGAGTGACTGGCCCTTCCGTTGTCTCAGTTCCCGGGAGGTAGAGGGTACTCCAGTCTCCTGCTTCCAACTGTACAAACAAGGATTGGAAAGTAGGTCCAGTTGTTCCTCCACCCCCATCCCCATCTCTCCTCTGACCAGTGTGTCACAAGCTTTCCCAACCACGGGTGCACTTGGAGGAGACGCAGGCTGAGCTTTGGTGTGGGAACAGTTCAGCTCTCCATGACTTTCCTTGGCTCGTAAAACTGTCCTGTCTTCCCTGATGGCAAGGGGACAGTGCTGAGTAAGACCTGGTGGAGGCAGCATGGCTTTTGTTCTGAGCTTAAAGGTGTAGATGCCAGAGAAGATGACACAGAAGCCAATTAACAGCCACTGAGTGTCTGGGTTCAAGAAGTCCCCACAGACAGGCCTGCTCTGCTGTCCCTAACTGTAAGTCTCTGGTTTGGGGACAGAGAGAAAGATTCCTGGAGCAGCCTGTCCTTGAGGCAATGATGGAGATGATAGGAAGATTCAGACCCTCCTCTGAGACTGCCACTTCTTAAGTAGGTCTGTGTTGAACCCAGAGGCAGGCTCCACCACAAAGGGACTGGGGACAGTTTCTAGCGTT